>NC_090923.1:71105480-72361593 GCF_040938575.1 Ambystoma mexicanum
ACAGTCCCTTCTCTTTGCACTTAAGAGCTACCCTCTGGCAGCACTTATTGAGTCACCTGCACTTCTCCTAACCCCCATTCCCCATATGTATTTCTACCCTCCCCTCTTCCCCATACTTGCGCGATCGGAATGACACAAGGCCTAGTAAAATCGCTGTTTGTCCTCCTTCTGTTTCCACTGCCTTGTCTTGTCTCCTAGAAACATTTGTTTACAGGCGCGTTATAAATGACTTATCATATAATATCACATCCTGTGCTCTCCCAGTATACAATGGAGAGCTCAAAGTGCAGATGAAGTGAGATAACACCCAACTTCCACAGCTGATTCACAAGAGTGGTACAATTTC
Organism: Ambystoma mexicanum; assembly: GCF_040938575.1. Lineage (NCBI taxonomy): Eukaryota > Metazoa > Chordata > Amphibia > Caudata > Ambystomatidae > Ambystoma > Ambystoma mexicanum. The sequence goes on from NC_090923.1 coordinate 71,105,827, forward strand.
TGAGTCATTTCAGCCAGAGGGAAGGATAACGGTGCAAGCTGACACTGACAAATACAAGAACTACGGTTTTTGAGGGACTCAGTTTGAGTCTGTCCTGTGTCATCCAACTCACCATTTCATCAGGGCACGCAGAGTGCCGAGATGCAGAGAGGACAATGGACTGTGGGGTACACTTAAAGATTGAATAGAAGAGTGGGTAGTTTTGAACCTTGGGGAACCTCACAATTAAGTCTGCAATGAAAGGACTCAAGAGGAGGCAAGAACAGTGTTTGGGGTCTATATTTTAGCAAGACAATAATGAGACATGCCTGCAATGACTAGCTATCATTGCCTGCAACTAGCCAGGTGTTTTCATAAGTATCTCACCTCATGGGTCACTCTTTATAGTTTTGGGAGGTTTCACCTGATAATTGTGAGGCTGAATTCAACTCTCAGCTGAGTCTCCCATCACAGTTTTCATTATTTTGCAGGAGCTTTGGAGAACAGGCAAACACTTGACGCGTGAGTGTGTTTTTGTTTGCATTATTTCTACAGCACTTGACATGACCACTGACAGCTTTAATAATGGAAGCTGCTGTTCCAAATATATTACATGGCAGGGGCGATTGCATCCATGTTCATGAAACATGTGAGGCCATAACATTCCAGATGAAGAAACGTCAACCTCTAGGAATAATCTTTGGGATATGTATTTTGCTGTTTTGTTTATTGCTTTAACGAGTTCAATAAAAACTGTGGTTATGGAGCTAGCGCCATTCTATATAGCTGTACTTTCCCGCCTACTCAATTAACAAGAGAAGTCACTCTGGTGAGGGCTGAAAGGAAACCCCGCCTTGCTGACGTGGAATGTTCGCCCTAGTTATCTCCCTGTAGATTCTCACCCTCGGGAAAGGAAGATGAGAAAGGATGTGGACTACTTGACTTATGCAAATTCCCCCCTGTGCGGGTATTTCAGAGACTGTATCAGTGGAGTGGGAGTAACCGGCACTGGAACATTGCTTGGTCTGGTTAAATACTTCCTGCTAGGAGAAGTTGTATGATTGGTTTATTGCCTGTGAGATTCTCACCAGTTACACCATAAAGAGCCCACTTTGCAACTGGAACTTGTTGACCTGGCTGCGCCCTTGCAACAAAGACATGTATGGAACCAGTGGCCCACATGCTGTACCGCCAGCATCCTGATCCGGGAGGCAGGGGAGTGATCCAATTGCTGTCCCCACATTCTGTGTTCATGTTGATGAGGTCACTGTCATCAACATTGAAAACGGACTGAGGCTTCCAGAAGCACTGCACTGTGCCAGGTCCCGGCCCGGGCCAGGCCGGAAATACGTTTCTCTTTTTTTGTGTGAAAAAAAACCCACTGTGGCTGCAATGATAAAAAATAGTTTCATGCACGATGCCTTATTCAGGTATAATTATAATGATTATAATTGTTTTTTTATAACGTGCTTAATATCAAAGAGGTTTCTAAGCGTGGACCCGTGTGTCGTCTTGTCACTGAGCTATACTACCCGTGCCAGCTTTACATCTTCATTCTTAGAGTTTAGCCTGCCACCATGTGCCTGGAGGGCCTACTGCAAGGCATTTGGGTATGTTACCAATATGCATATTTTACAAAAAGGAAAACACTTTTCCAGGAGTTCTGGGTGTTGGGGTTGGGAAGGTACTAGTGGATAGTGTAGGGGTGAGAGGTACTGGTTCGCACACCCAAGGGTATCTCTCAAATTTGTATGGGCTACTGACCCTTTGGACCAGTCACCCGCAAAATTGTAGGGGCCACTTTTGGAAGAGTTGCACACTCGCACTCCTAGCATGGCATCCCCTCAGCTAATCAATGTTACCATTTGAAAGCTATTGCAATGTATTGTGTTGACAATTATTTGGAAAAAATTGCTTGAATTATTTTGCAGATAATTAACACAATTTATTAAGGAAAATGAGTGATTAACTTAAATATAGCTCCTATATTTAAAATAACAACCTTGGACAAGATGTGTGAAGTTTTTTATGAAGATGCTCTGGGTGAGGGATTGTCTTATCCGGAGGCGTGCGCCACGCTGCGCAGCAAAGAATAGACAGAGCCGCTTTTGCTCGAACACGTCTTTCTTCTTCTTCTTCTAACAGCAGGGCTGTCAGAAGATGTGGTGAGGCCCGGGGCAAAACATTTGAAGAGGCCCCCTTACAATGTTTTGCACTCGGCTAGCGGCGTCACCTCCGAAAACAGGAGACTCGAGAAATCTACCCTTGAGTTTGTATGCAGGATCCCAAATATGGTTTATTACTTCTTTCTCTACTGAAGAAAGGTTCATGCCAGACTAACTTTTTTACCATATGAATAAATATATATAGGATGGCATGAGCTCTCCACTGCGCCACCTCCAATTCTCTGAGGGTCAGTCACTTTTCACAGCAAAGAGTTGAGGACAGATTTCTTTCTTCGGCTGGGGCCTCCCTCTGGAAAAAGCCTCCCTGCCTCGCTGAAACTTTAGGAGAACCATCTCCGGTTCCGGAAGCACCTCAAGACCTGTTTATTTGCTTCTGCCTTCTCTCTTCCTCTCCCTTGCTGATCACCTGCCTGATCCATGCACTGGTCACCTGGTCAAGCTCTGAATTCGGGCCCAGGTCCCTGCCTGTCCTGTTGCAATCCCGCACTGCCTCTTGGCTCCCTTGCACTTGTGGTCTGTATCTGTATCCCTACAGTCCCCGCTCTTCCTCTTATTCTCCACCCATTGGCTGCACTTATGAGTACCCGCACTTGCCACCCATTGGCTGCACTCTTGTTTCTCCTTTGTTCCTGCACTTCTGCATCCTACCCCACCCTTGGCACTTCTCTCCTCCCCCCTTCCCTGCTCTTGAGCGATCTGAATGACACAAGGCCTAGTAAAATCTGTGTTTTGTCCTACTCTTTTGTTTCTCCCTCCTTGCCTTGTCGTGCCTAGAATCACTTGTGTACAGGCACGTTATAAATGCCTTATCATATCATTAAGGAGCACCCTGCCCCCGTGTGCACATTAAAACACACATCATACACATTGACAAATGATATACCGTGGAGGCTGGTACATTTCTGAACTTAAGAGGCTTAAATGTTTGTTCCAATTATGCAGGATCAACAGAGCACAGTGAGGGAGCCCAAAACAAACAAGGGTTGCTTGAGGGGGGTTCTCATTCCCAAGAAAATGTTTGAAACATTGGGGTAAAAGTATGCATTTTACAGCACTTTCTTTGCAAAATTGGGTAGAAATCCATACCGTTTGCAATTGGTTTTGTATGGAAGCACATGGAAATTCCCAATAGTTGCAAATCACAAATTGTGCATAGGAACATTTTCCAATACATTTCATGCGACCTTTCCACGCGAGATATACTAGTATAAAAATATATTCAGGCTGGTTGTTCTAATTATGTCGATGCAGCCTGCATCAATATATGCCATTATTTCCATGTAAGGATTCCCAGCCAGTAAAAATGCCATGCCACAGAAAGTATATCCAGGCTGACTGTGTACCATAAGTGGTATTACTGGCTAGATTGGCCTACATTCAATGTGGGCCAATTTAGCCAAGTAGTATGTTTGCTTTAACCTTGATGCATAGTCCTGTGCATCAAGGGTAAATCAAAAAGAGCACTGGCAATGCGAACAGTTTGGGCATTCGTGTAGGCATGGGAAAGGCACTTCTGTATTGGTATTAGCTGGCAATTGATAGTGCCAGTGCAAAATTGTTTGAGTACGTGAGCAGCTAATAACAGTGCCAGGTAGATGCCTAATACTTATACACAAACCAAAACTGTGGGCTTTGCCAATGCTTATTTTTAAAAGAACTTCAGCGAAAGACATGCAGGATGTTTTTAAATTGAGGGGCCAAAGGCAGACCTAATTAAGACATTTTTATTACACCAGTTACGTGTTTACAAATCCAATGAAGTCATGAACTCTCAGAAGACTCCTTTGAGGAAACACTTGCAGGCACATTCAGGGCACAGGAGTCCACTCCCATCAGCCAGCGTGGTCACACTGACAACATGAACACACTGAATGACAAGAGAGAACTCCTCTCCCATCAGTCAGCGTGGTCACACTGACAACATGAACACACTGGCTGACAAGAGAGAACCATTCACAAAACCAATTAGGAGCCCTCAACAACAAAAAAGGTTCTTATCATTTAAGGGTGAACTAAAACCTCTTGCAAAATAATAGAAAATCTCCACAAAAAATAGTGGTCTATGTGAAGTGTTTTTGTGTGTGAACAACCCTGGAACTAAACAGTCAGTCAGAGAAGAGCAGAGCAAGAAGACCAGAAATTACCCTGTCTTTAGCACTGATGTAACCTTCGAGGATTCTCTTCTGGTCTAAATGGACAACACAGAGTATTTCAGAAGACGGGGTCTTGAAAAGAAAACTCCCACTCCACCCATTGTCTCATGTTTGCATAGTGGACAATCAGCGGACCTTCATTCAAGTCTCTGCAAATCCCACATTCGATAATTTGTCAAGAACAAAGGCACAAATCTGTGGATAGATTTGGGTGTCAAACAGAGCACTTTGAAAGGCATTTTAGGGGTCTGTGTCTGTAACCCTACAGTCCCTTCTCTTTGCACTTACGAGCTACCCTCTGGCAGCACTTATTGAGTCACCTGCACTTCTCCTAACCCCCATGCCCCATATGCATTTCTACCCTTCCCTCTTCCCCATACTTGCGCGATCGGAATGACACAAGGCCTAGTAAAATCGCTGTTTGTCCTCCTTCTGTTTCCACTGCCTTGTCTTGTCTCCTAGAAACATTTGTTTACAGGCGCGTTATAAATGACTTATCATATAATATCACATCCTGTGCTCTCCCAGTATACAATGGAGAGCTCAAAGTGCAGGTGAAGTGAGATAACACCCAACTTCCACAGCTGATTCACAAGAGTGGTACCATTTCTGAGTCATTTCAGCCAGAGGGAAGGATAACGGTGCAAGCTGACACTGACAAATACAAGAACTACGGTTTTGGAGGGACTCAGTTTGAGTCTGTCCTGTGTCATCCAACTCACCATTTCATCAGGGCACGCAGAGTGCCGAGATGCAGAGAGGACAATGGACTGTGGGGTACACTTAAAGATTAAATAGAAGAGTGGGTAGTTTTGAACCTTGGGGAACCTCACAATTAAGTCTGCAATGAAAGGACTCAAGAGGAGGCAAGAACAGTGTTTGGGGTCTATATTTTAGCAAGACAATAATGAGACATGCCTGCAATGACTAGCTATCATTGCCTGCAACTAGCCAGGTGTTTTCATAAGTATCTCACCTCATGGGTCACTCTTTATAGTTTTGGGAGGTTTCAACTGATAATTGTGAGGCTGAATTCAACTCTCAGCTGAGTCTCCCATCACAGTTTTCATTATTTTGCAGGAGCTTTGGAGAACATGCAAACACTTGATGCGTGAGTGTGTTTTTGTTTGCATTATTTCTACAGCACTTGACATGACCACTGACAGCTTTAATAATGAAGCTGCTGTTCCCAATATATTACATGGCAGGGGCGATTGCATCCATGTTCATGAAACATGTGAGGCCATAACATTCCAGATGAAGAAACGTCAACCTCTAGGAATAATCCTTGGGATATGTATTTTGCTGTTTTGTTTATTGCTTTAACGAGTTCAATAAAAACTGTGGTTATGGAGCTAGCGCCATTCTATATAGCTGTACTTTCCTGCCTACTCAATTAACAAGAGAAGTCACTCTGGTGAGGGCTGAAAGGAAACCCCGCCTTGCTGACGTGGAATGTTCGCCCTAGTTATCTCCCTGTAGATTCTCACCCTCGGGAAAGGAAGATGATAAAGGATGTGGACTACTTGACTTATGCAAATTCCCCCCTGTGCGGGTATTTCAGAGACTGTATCAGTGGAGTGGGAGTAACCCGCACTGGAACATTGCTTGGTCTGGTTAAATACTTCCTGCTAGGAGAAGTTGTATGATTGGTTTATTGCCTGTGAGATTCTCACCAGTTACACCATAAAGAGCCCACTTTGCAACTGGAACTTGTTGACCTGGCTGCGCCCTTGCAACAAAGACATGTATGGAACCAGTGGCCCACATGCTGTACCGCCAGCATCCTGATCCGGGAGGCAGGGGAGTGATCCAATTGCTGTCCCCACATTCTGTGTTCATGTTGATGAGGTCACTGTCATCAACATTGAAAACGGACTGAGGCTTCCAGAAGCACTGCACTGTGCCAGGTCCCGGGCCGGGCCAGGCCGGAAATACGTTTCTCTTTTTTTGTGTGAAAAAAAACCCACTGTGGCTGCAATGATCAAAAATAGTTTCATGCACGATGCCTTATTCAGGTATAATTATAATGATTATAATTGTTTTTTTATAACGTGCTTAATATCAAAGAGGTTTCTAAGCGTGGACCCGTGTGTCGTCTTGTCGTGTTGCCACTGAGCTATACTACCCGTGCCAGCTTTACATCTTCATTCTTAGAGTTTAGCCTGCCACCATGTGCCTGGAGGGCCTACTGCAAGGCATTTGGGTATGTTACCAATATGCATATTTTACAAAAAGGAATACACTTTTCAAGGAGTTCTGGGTGTTGGGGTAGGGAAGACCTAGTGAATAGTGTAGGGGTGAGAGGTACTGGTTCGCACACCCAGGGGTATCTCTCAAATTTGTATGGGCTACTGACCCTTTGGACCAGTCACCCGCAAAATTGTAGGGGCCACTTTTGGAAGAGTTGCACACTCGCACTCCTAGCATGGCAGCCCCTCATTTCATCAATGTTACCATTTGAAAGGTATTGCAATGTATTGTGTTGACAATTATTTGGAAAAAATTGTTTGAATTATTTTGCAGATAATTAATACAATTTATTAAGGAAAATGTGTGATTAACTTAAATATAGCTCCTATGTTTAAAATAACAACCTTGGACAAGACGTGTGAAGTTTTTTATGAAGATGCTCTGGGTGAGGGATTGTCTTATCCGGAGCCGTGCGCCACGCTGCGCAGCAAAGAGTAGTCAGAGCTGCTTTTGCTCGAACACGTCTTTCTTCTTCTTCTTCTAACAACAGGGCTGTCAGAAGATGTGGTGAGGCCCGGGGCAAAACATTTGGAGAGGCCCCCTTACAATGTTTTGCACTCGGCCAGCGGCGGCACCTACGAAAACAGGAGACTCGAGAAATCTACCCTTGAGTTTGTATGCAGGATCCCAAATATGGTTTATGACTACTTTCTCTACTGAAGAAAGGTTCATGCCAGACTAACTTTTTTATCATATGAATAAATATATATAGGATGGCATGAGCTCTCCACTGCGCCACCTCCATTTCTCTGAGGGTCAGTCACTTTTCACAGCAAAGAGTTGAGGACAGATCTCTTTCTTCGGCTGGGGCCTCCCTCTGGAAACAGCCTCCCTGCCTTGCTGAAACTTGAGGATAACCATCTCCGGTTCCGGAAGCACCTCAAGACCTGTTTATTTGCTTCTGCCTTCTCTCTTCCTCTCCCTTGCTGATCACCTGCCTGATCCATGCACTGGTCACCTGGTCAAGCTCTGAACTCGGGCCCAGGTCCCTGCCTGTCCAGTTGCAATCCTGCACTGCCTCTTGACTCCCTTGCACTTGTGGTCTGTATCTGTATCCCTACAGTCCCCGCTCTTGCTCTTATTCTCCACCCGTTGGCTGCACTTATGAGTACCCACACTTGCCACCCGTTGGCTGCACTCTTGTTTCTCCTTTGTTCCTGCACTTCTGCATCCTACCCCACCCTCGGCACTTCCCCCCTCCCCCCTTCCCTGCTCTTGAGCGATCTGAATGACACAAGGCCTAGTAAAATCTGTGTTTTGTCCTACTCTTTTGTTTCTCCCTCATTGCCTTGTCGTGCCTAGAATCACTTGTGTACAGGCACGTTATAAATGCCTTATCATATCATTAAGGAGCACCCAGCCCCCGTGTGCACATTAAAACACACATCATACACAGTGACAAATGATATACAGTGGAGGCTGGTACATTTCTGAACTTAAGAGGTTTAAATGTTTGTTCCAATTATGCAGGATCAACAGAGCACAGTGAGGGAGCCCAAACCAAACAAGGGTTGCTTGACGGGGCTTCTCACTCCCAAGAAAATGTTTGAAACAATGGGGTAAAAGTATGCATTTTACAGCGCTTTCTTTGCAAAATTGGGTAGAAATCCATACCGTTTGCAATTGGTTTTGTATGGAAGCACATGGAAATTCCCAATAGTTGCAAATCACAAATTGTGCATAGGAACATTTTCCAATACATTTCATGCCACCTTTCCACGCGAGATATACTAGTATAAAAATATATTCATGCTGGTTGTTCTAATTATGTCGATGCAGCCTGCATCAATATATGCCATTATTACCATGTAAGGACTCCCAGCCAGTAAAAATGCCATGCCACAGAAAGTATATCCAGGCTGACTGTGTACCATAAGTGGTATTACTGGCTAGATTGGCCTACATTCAATATGGGCCAATTTAGCCAAATAGTATGTTTGCTTTAACCTTGATGCATAGTCCTGTGCATCAAGGGTAAATCAAAAAGAGCACTGGCAATGCGAACAGTTTGGGCATTCATGTAGGCATGGGAAAGGCACTTCTGTATTGGTTTTAGCTGGCAATTGATAGTGCCAGTGCAAAATTGTTTGAGTACCTGAGCAGCTAATAACAGTGCCAGGTAGATGCCTAATACTTATACACAAGCCAAAACTGTGGGCTTTGCCAATGCTTATTTTTAAAAGAACTTCAGCGAAAGACACGCAGGGTGTTTTTAAATTGAGTGGCTAAAGGCAGACCTGATTAAGACATTTTTATTACACCAGTTACTTGTTTACAAATCCAATGAAGTCATGAACTCTCAGAAGACTCCTTTGAGGAAACACCTGCAGGCACATTGAGGGCACAGGAGTCCACTCCCATCAGTCAGCGTGGTCACACTGACAACATGAACACACTGAATGACAAGAGAGAACTCCTCTCCCATCAGTCAGCGTGGTCACACTGACAACATGAACATACTGGCTGACAAGAGAGAACTCCTCTCCCATCAGTCAGTGTGGTCACGCTGAGCAACGTTAACATGAGGGGTCCTCTCATGTCCTCATGTCTATGTTTTCAGCTGAATGACGGGAGGCAGCAGAGCTCACGTGTGAGCCCTGCTGTCTCCCATTATTTTGCTGTTTGTTGCAGAGCCAAACGGCTTCACAACAAACAGAAAAATCATTGCAGGGGCAGCACAGTCCCCCGTGTGCATAAACGGACACGGGGGACTGTGCTACCTTCTACTTAGGAGAGGGTTCCGCGAGGCCCCCCACAAGCGCGAGGCCCGGGGCAGTTTGCCCCCCCTGAACCCACTTCGTGACGGCCCTGTCTAACAGCATACTAACTGGCCCCTCCTGCCCCATGTCACTTCCCCTCCCAGCCTCCCGTTTCGTCCCGCCCCTCAACCCCAGAACATGATTGTCAACTTGAGGTTCATGTTGGACCCCCGTTGGGTTAAACAGTTAACCCAACGGGGGTCCAACATGAACCTGGGATGATGCCGTTCAACCCATCTCTTGAATGAGCCGTTGCGGCTTGTGTCTGCCCTTTGAGGTCTCGAGTTCTCTATCCCCATCGTACACCTTCCTTCTGACTCACGCTGATCCTCGACGCCAGATGCGTCCGAGTGCTCTCGATCTCCTTGATGTGACTCGCCCGTGAGATAGTCATCAGTCACCTCTTCTCCTTCACCTAGCCTCTTAGAGCTGATTTGTGGGAACGTCTTGAAGTGGGAGGAGTTTCCATGGTCTCCCTGGCCCGTTACCATCGAGCCCTTTTTTGTAGTAATGACCAAGGGTTCATCTTTGAACACTGAGGTGTGTTTGTGGGTTTGGCGTTTCACTGTCACCACTTCTCTCCTCCTTGTTCTTGTCATCCCTTGATTCCGGCTCCCTTGGTTCTGTGTCCCTGTCCCACCCCTCAACCCCAGAACCTGATTGTCAACGTGACACTTTTCTGAGAGCACCAATGCATTGGTGCTCAGGAAAAATCCAGTTTAAGAGTTCACAAAAGGCGCCTGGCGTTCCCGAAAGTAAATGCACACTGCATCAGTGCAATTTGGGCTGCCTTTGCACGTGCAGCTGAATTGGTAAGATGGGTCAGACCTCCACTTAACCTTAATGTTCACTTGTAAAATGGGTGTGGCTGGAGGCGTGGCCATGGAGGTGCAATGGAATGAGGGACAGGCCTGCAATAACGAGCCAATCACCTGTCTCCACGGTTGGAATGTCTGCCTGGTCCAGTGTTGGAATGTCTGCCTGGTCCAGTGTTGGAATGTCTGCCTGGTCCAGTGTTCTGCATTGGTGCGTGTGATTTACTTAGTGGAAATGACATGGGGCCCGTGGGCAGATCTGCAGACTGTAAACTTTATTTTTGTAAACATTTTTCCCAAACAGTTTCGGTTCGCACTTTGTGACCTGACTTTCAGTGCAATAGTTTATTTTGCGCTACCCTTCCACTTCCCGCGTACAGGTTCCCTTCCGGGCATGACATTGCTTCTCCCTAGTGCACTGCGGTGATTTTAAAGCTGCAATTTGCGGCAGGTGCAAATTGCTCTCTGATCGCATGCACGCCTTTCCGAATCGTGTGACACATTACATTTGCATAGACACATAAAGTGCAACAGCTGCAGTTTGCAGTTTTGGAGAATCAGCTCTACTGGGTCATTAAGTGCTGTACAATTGGTATGCTTGCATGCAAAAACATTTTTGGGTGCACATTACGTTTCTATGGTAACACATTAACAAAAGATAATCAATAATAAAAGTGGTTTACATTTTAGTTTTGGTCATTGTATGTTCACAAATCGTGGCTAGATTTAGAGCACACCCATCTATTGTTAAAAAAACAATGTGGCCCAGAGTTTCACTACAATTGCTATATTTCAATGTAGAGTTCTCTTTAAAATATGTTTAGTATGACCCAAAACTGGGGCCGGAGGTGAGAGAGGAAGGCCATTTGGCGAAGGCGTTGAGACTAAGAGGGTTGTTGGGTGAAGTGATGGAGGAATAAAGTGGGGGAGTCTGTTAATTATTGCAGATATTGCTAAGCGAGCCAAAACCGTTTTACACTTTAATTGTAATATTGAAATAACACGATATTGAAGTGCTCCGGCGGCGTTACCATACATGCCAACATTCTGTGACCAAAAATCTGTAGGAATCTTAAAGTTTCAAAAATAGTAAGGCGAGGAGGTAATGATAGGAATAGGGTGCGTCAGCAGCCCATTGTCATTGAATGAGCCCGCCGCCGCGGGTGCATTCAATGACAATGAGGCGCCTGCCACGCCTTCTGCCACCACGGCAGCTCGGGGGAGCCCTTGAAAGACGCCCCCGAGTTGGCGTGGTGGATGGCTAATGGCGCCTTTTGTGAAAGGCTCCCGCGGCGGAGGGGCGCCCTTAGCCCACCGCCGTGGGCGCCTTTTACATCAAAAGCCTGCATGCTGCGCCTTCTCCCGCTACGCCAGCTCGGGGAAGCCCTTGAAAGACTCCCCCGGGCTGGCGGGGTTGGGGGGCTAATGGCGCCTTTTGTCAAAGGCACCCGTGGAGGAGGGGCGCATTTAGCCCACCACCATGGGCGCCTTTTACATCAAAAGCCTGCATGCTGCGCCTCCTCCCGCTATGCCAGCTCAGGGAAGTCCTTGAAAGACACCCCCGAGCTGGCGTGGTGGGGGGCTAATGGCGACTTTTGTCAAAGGCACCCATGGCAGAGGGGCGCATTTAGCCCACTGCCGTGGGCGTCTTTTACATCAAAAGCCTGCATGCTGCGCCTTCTCCCGCTATGCGAGCTCAGGGAAGTCCTTGAAAGACTCCCCTGAGCTGGCGTGGTGGGGGGCTAATGGCGCCTTTTGTCAAAGGCACCCGCGGCAGAGGGGCGCATTTAGCCCACCGCCGTGGGCACCTTTTACATCAAAAGCCTGCATGCTGCGCCTTCTCCCGCTATGCCAGCTCGAGGAAGTCCTTGAAAGACTCCCCCGAGCTGGCGTGGTGGGGGGCTAATGGCGCCTTTTGTCAAAGGCACCCGCGGCAGAGGGGTGCATTTAGCCCACCGCCGTGGGTGCCTTTGACATCAAAAGCCTGCATGCCGTGCCTTCTCCCGCTACGCCAGCTCGGGGGAGCCCTTGAAAGATTCCCCAGAGCTGGCGTGAAAAAAAAAAAAAAGTAAAAAAAATAAATATTTTTTTTTTACTAAAAAAATCGGTATTTGGTGCCAATAAATCGGTAGGCGGTAGGACTGCTTAAAAAGCGGTATCCTACCGCCTAAATTGGTAGGGTTGGCATGTATGCGTTACTACCCGATCCAGACAACTGACAGCCATGTATTTTGTTTGAATGCATGAGACGTGCTCGAGACGTCCCGTTCATTCAAGCAAAATACTTACTTAAGATGGCCACCATGGAGCTGGATTGCTGCAATTCATGCAGAGCCCCTCTTGCATTTCCATGTCAGCCCGGGAGGCTGGACCTGGAGAGCGGTGGTGGCATTGGGGCTGCTGCCACCCAAGGTATCAGGTGAGTGCGGTCGTGGTGGGCAGGGAATGGACCGAGACCGGAGGGAATGGAAGGGTGGTGGGAAGAATGCAGGTCAGTTGAGAGAAGCCTTCTGGTTGCTTGGGATGCAGGCTTGGAGCGTGGGATTCAGTCGGCCCTCCGAGCAACCTGATTGACGGGCTCCACCACACCGGGTGCTAATAATTGTCTCTTGCCCTCCCCTGATACGTTTTTACTTTGACCAATGCTTGTCTGTGCTCATCACGCGGCTGTCCACATCATTTTCAAGCGCCATCACACAAGACGTGGACAGCGACCACATTGAGGAATCGGCTATAATTGTGGGTACCGCAGTGCAGCGTTTTCTTCTTTTAAGCAGTTTAGGAGTGTTCCTCTGTGGAGAAAACAATAAATTGTCCTGGAAAAAGCGAATATCTTCAGTGCAGCCAGATCTTAAACTATGCAATGGCAACAATTGCTTTGAATTATCATTCATTGTTTCTTGCAGGAATATCACGAGTAGGTAAAATTAAAAATTGCCAAGCTGCTCACATCTGAAAAACAGATCATTGGTTTTAATCTGAGCGTGACACTATCCAAGTAAGAATGGCAGTTTCAGACACAAAGAAACAAAATGGTGTGTATTTTGGCAAAAGAAGGTATTAAAAAAATGACATTATTTAATTTACATCAACATTGTAAAAGGGTTCTTTTTAAAAATTTATAATGTTAATTTCCGATGAAAACTTTCAGTCTGTATTGTATTCGTAATAAGAAAATGACACTTGTCCGACTGTGCAAAGCACATTATCAAAACCTAGAATAAATGAATACAACACCCTCAGAGGACCCCTTGGAGTGGCCAGGAGAGACCATATCTCAGAGATCAGGCGGCAAAACAATTGGCTCTCTACTAACGATAAAATCAAACTAAAAATTGCGTCTCTCATCCATAAATCATTGAACAACGTTGTCCCGAACTATCTCACTGAGAGATTCCATAAAAGGACCTCCATCAGACCTTTCAGACTAGCCCATAGCAACTCCCTCCTTGTCCCTAGATTTAAACCCTCCAAAGTAGGCAGTAATAGCTTCCCTACAAAAGCGGTCCAGCTCTGGAACTCTATGCCTCCTGCACTCCAAGAAGATCAGCCATATCAGAACTTCAGATCCAAACGCACCATCTTGTTCAAATCCTCCGATATCCAACCCTCTTCGCGCGTCCCTACCTGTAACATACCATCAAGTGGGCAGTAACAATATGTATAAACCTTACTGTCTCCTGTTATCCTTTGACCATTCTGTGCATGCATCTATCTGTATTGTTAATTTAGCTTTTGTGGAACTAAGCTGAGAACCTACCTGTAACCTTCACGCCCTGATACCCTCGGGTCTGGAGCGCGTTACAAATGAATAAACAAATAACCATTATTTTCTGATAGAAGGTTATCATTCCAACAGGGACACTCTGCTACAATCCTCGTGTATCCTTTCGAAATATCACTATGAGAAAGGGGAAGGGGACAAATATCACTAATGAAGATTCCTGTTTTGTTCACATAAACTTTCATGGTATTTCAGGAACATAAGAATGACCACAGATCTTTAGGTTTCATGAACATGTCTACAAATATGTCAGTGATAAAAGACCTGTATGCTTGAGTAGCTAAGGACACGGTGCATATTTCATCGTTCACAGCACTCACCACAACATTAAAGTGTTTGAAATCATGTACTCATTTGACAGCCGCAGGTTTTAGATGCAAGTGAAGTGGGAGAATGGAAAACCAGACTCCCGTCCTTCACCTCTCGCGCTTGGCCTAGAGGGTCGCGGCCCAGACACCCGCCACGAGAAGAGTTTGCCCATTTACCAGATGACCAAATACCCTGGTACAGAAACATACGGATGTGTCCATCTGCCTGCCCAACAGCCCGCACTGGCCATGCCGACACCTGCGGCACGGACCAACTAGACTGAAATCTACACATCGTTAGAGATGCCATGACGACCTAGATAACGGGAAGCACCGCTGAACTATTATACACGCTGAACATTTCCACACCAATCTACACGAAGAACATACTCAGTGCTCTGACGTAGGCGACAGGCTTATTCACGGACGTGCATCTTTATTATTTTTACATAGGCTTTCAGAATGCAGAAACGCAAGACGCACCATGAGCTCATGTATAACGCTTGCTCACGCTTCTCTTGAAACCCGTTACCATCATGAGAGATATAATGGAAACACGATACTGGCCATGAAACTGTATGCCACTACAACCTAAAGCATCCATGCACTAAATGGATTACTCGTGCACCAGGCCCAAGTAGGCCCCAAGCAAGAGTTCCCGTGGACATTAACAAAGCAAAAGTCAGGTTGCTGAGCCTGCAGAAAGAACCCAGTGGAGCAACCAGCCAAGGTCGTAATGTTGCAAACCCACAGTCAAGAAACAAATCTTCAAAGGCACGATGTTGCAACCTCGCACTCCACGTACCAATGTTAAAATCATATCTGCAAATTAAACCAGACATACAGTGGAAAAACAATATTAATTGTGCAGAATTATGCCTCAAACACGGTCCCTCCCCACGTGACCAAGCCGAACCTGACGAGATGCCAAAACCCAGGAGAGAAAAGGCGTCTGGGTACCTCGCTACGAGACGCAGGCCGACACACTTGAAAGGCTCAATGGACACCTGCTACAGTGGGAACGGTCAGTCTCCCACCTATGAATAAATCCTCACATTGCCTGCACGTACCCATACTGAAACACTGTTGCAACCACAGGTGCACCGTGTGCTGGGAACAACGGTGGTCCCAGGCTGGGGAGCTCACGGATGCACCAATCAGAACATGAGGTTCTTATCTCAGACGTCAGTAACGTTAGCCAATCCTCAGGGGTCTTCATGTAACAATTCTTATGTATCTAATTGTAGGGACAACCCAGATATACCACCTGACTACATCTTAACCACTAATATCATTCTCTATATGCGTACTATACTAACCCCACCACTCGAGCAACCAATCAAGAGTGGCGATAGGTTCTTTTGGTAACTTTTTGGAATGACGCAAGTAGCGCGTCATAATGTAGTAAAAAGGGCCTGCGAGCCCCACTATTGTGTGTGTGTCAGGACGAACGCGTGCGCTCCTTGACCCATCCCTGCCGTTTGCATAATAAACGACAGAAGTTGCCTTGCTCCTTGTGTGTGCCTCATACTCTGTCTCGATCCGAGATATACACGGGAGGAGTTGGGGCCTCCCTGCCCGGAGGTCTGCGGACGGCCCGGCCGACCCCGGCAGAATTCCCCCCCGACAAGTTGGAGGCACAGAACATGGGAGGAGGGTACCCAATGCAAGGAGCTGGGTATTATAATTATAATAGAGGGAGAGGAGGGTTTATGAGGGGAAGAGGATACGGATATAATACCCAACAACAGGCTGGGGGACTCAGAAATAATTACCAGACAGGGCAACCAGTATACCAGGACAACACAGGGAACTTCCCATGGCAAAACAGGGAACCACCCGTGTGTTGGAGCTGCGGACTATTAGGACACATGTCACGTACATGCAGGGTCAGGCCAGGAACACCAGCATGGAACGAACAAGCACAACATAGGACATCACAAGAACAGCAGGGCATACAACCACAGCAGATGTCACCACAAGGGAGTGACCAACACTATTCCCTACCACAACAACAAATAAAACAATACCTGCCACAAGTAACTGGTGCAGCGTTAATACAACCACCACCACAACCTGAACGAACGCAATTGGGTGGGGTGACGGTGTTAGGGCACAACCCTTACACAGGGAATGGCCAGTCATTGTACCCCCAATAGGACAGCCCACAGACGGCCTTGGTGTGTCCCATCCTGTCAGTAACACCTAATAGTGCGGAGGAGCCACGCATAGAGGTAACGATAGGTGACAAAAAATTATCATTCCTTGTTGACACCGGGGCAACCCGGTCTTGCATAAGGGAAGGTAAGTTTAAGATGTCAGGCGAAGCCATGAACACACAAGGGTTTTCTGGGGCTAAAGGGTTGGTTCCATTTACTGATAACGTTCCGCTATCTATTGGAGATTACGATCTGTCAGTACCACTTTTGTATTATAGTGCCTCACCAGTAAACATACTGGGGAGGGACATAATGAACAGATTAAATATGACGATCTCCTTTACAGAGGATGGCATAATTTGCTCTACTCCAGGGATTAACATGCTTGCAGCACGACAGATTTTGCAAGCATACTGTGGACAGATAGCGATCAGGGCGGAGCCGGTAGACGGCGAGCTATTCCAGTACGGAACAGACATGGCATTTGCATGGATGCCAGGGATAGGAGGGAAAATATGGAGGAGACCAGCAGCCTATCTATTCCGACCAGAAACACCAGCTAATGAACTGGAAGGGAAGGTCATTGCAGTGGACATTGAGAGCATTATTGCAACAGCTGATTATGTTGCTGTGCACGCCCAAGATAAAGAAGGGAGAGCATGGAGGGCGGTGATAGCACTAGCAGAAGGATGTAGGCTGACCCAGGTGTCAGATGAAGAGTTGTTTTCAGAAGAAAAGGAGGAAAATGAAATGGTGTTCATGATGAGTGTAGAAATGTGGCTAACAGTGGCTCACAAACAAGTGGCACAGAAAATTGCAATGGCACTTGAGGCACCCGCTGGCACACCAGTCCCATTTTTTAAAGAAGATATGTCAAAGGTGCCAAAATCATTATGGACTATTAGCCCTTATGATGTAGGATGCATTAAAAGCATAGGGGGTGTAAAGATAAAATTAAAAAAGGGTGCCATACTACCAAGAGTGAAACAATACCCATTGTCAAGAGAGGCAGATGAGGGCATATACGAAACCATAACAGCCCTTATAAACAATGGCATATTGGTCCCCTCAGAATCCCCATGCAACACAGCTGTGTACCCGGTGCGCAAGGCTAAAGGAGGGTCTTGGCGGTTCATACAGGACCTCAGACCGTTGAACAACATAGTAGAAGCAGAGTATCCAGTAACAGCAAACCCGGCCACAATTTTGTGTGGCATTCCAGCAGAAGCATCACGGTTTACAGTGATTGACCTTAAAAATGCTTTTTTCTCAATACCATTACACCCAGACTCACAAGACTTGACAAGCTTCACTTACCGAAATAGGAAGTGGAAACATACCAGATTACCACAGGGATATTGTGAATCACCTTCAATTTTCAATAGGGTAATACAGATGGATTTGGGTAACGTTGAGTTGGAAAGCACAGTGTTACAGTATGTGGATGACATAATAATTTGCAGTACAAATGAAGATAAATGTAGAGAGGACTCATTAAAAATGTTGACGATATTGGCTGAAAAGGGGTACAAGGTAGACATGGAAAAGATACAATACTGTCAGGAACAGGTACTTTACATTGGCCAACTGATATCACAATATGGAAGAAGGATTGCACCACAAAGAGCACAGGCAATATCAGGCACTCCCGTGCCACAGACTGTAAGAGAACTGCAGCAATTTCTGGGACTGTGCAACTACTGTAGAGCATGGGTATTTGATTACAGCTCTTACATAGGACCCCTGCTTGAGGGTTTGAAGGAAGCAAATAAAGGGGAGAAAAAGTTGGGATGGACTATGGAAATGAAGGAGGCATTTGATGAATTAAAAGAAGCGATATCAACTGCTCCAGTACTAGCATCCCCAGACTATGAGCGACGATTTTTTATATTTTCACATTGCGACTCAGCAGTAATGAAAGCAGTATTGGCCCAAAAGACTAGCATGGGCTATAAACCAGTAGCATTTTACAGCGGTCACTTAGATCCAATAATGTTAGGACAATTCTCTTGCGAACAAGGTCTTGCTGCAGCTGCATTTGCAGTAGAAAAAGCATCATCAATAACTATGGGGTGTCCAACTACACTATTTGTAGAACATGCACTATTTGCGATATTGAATAAACCTAAGTCCACACTGACGACACAGAGGGCAACAGGTTATGAGATTATTTTGTCTAAAGCTGAACTGGCAATTGTTAGATGTAGCACGGTTAACCCTGCAAGGTTCTTAGCAGAAGTAATTGAAGAGGGAGATTACGCCCACGACTGCACCCAAGTAACTGAGATGTACTCATGTACTAGGAAAGTTGAAGAAAACGCACTAGAGGGAGGTGAGCTTTTGTTTATTGATGGGTCATCAACTATTGATCAAGGAGACGGGATAAGGAGGACTGGGGCAGCAGTAGTACAAATGATGGAAGCGCCAGTGTGTGTGGCTATTAAGTGTGTACAATTACCACAGCATTACTCTGCTCAAGCGGCGGAACTGGTTGCACTCATATTGGCACTAAAGGAAAGTTTTGATAAAAAAGTTACTATATATTCCGACAGTGCATATGTTACATCCACTGTCCACTCAGGGCTATCAAAGTGGAGAAGAAGAGGGTTTAGGAGAGCTGACGGCACTCCAGTACAACATGCCCTCTTGTTGGCTGAACTAATTGAAGTAATAAACGATCCCCAAGAACTAGCCCTAGTAAAATGCACAGCACACACCAATGGAGAAGACTATATATCAAAAGGAAATGCAGCAGCAGACGCACATGCAAAATATGCTGCATATTTTGGTGAGATATGGAACCCCACAGACTCACAGAGAGGGAGAGGGAGGGGAATAGCGAGGGAGATGTTAATAAAAGAAGGGTACACCCATCTCCCAGCCACCCAGATTATGGAGTTACAAGCGGCTGCACCAATGGCCGAAAAAGAAGTATGGGTGAAAAGAGGATGCACAATGTCACCAACCGACGCACTATGGCGCCAGGGTGGCACTGGGAAAGTTGTAATACCATTGGCATTGTTAAATACCGCCTTGAACCAATTACATCACCCTGCCCATACAGGCAAAGAAATAATAGCAGCACGAATTAGAGAAGATTGGTTCTGTCCCGAGTTAACATCCCATGTGTCAAATTTTATCAGCAATTGCCTTACATGTCAACAGTTCACGGCCGGTCATACTTTAAAGGTGATAAGAGGTACCATACCCCGACCAGAAGGACCTTTTCGGCACCTCCACATTGACTATGTTGATATGATCAACATTTGTCAAGGCAATAGATACATGATAGTAGTAGTATGCCCATTTTCTAGGTGGATCGAAGCAGGGCCCTGTTCACACCCTGATGCGTTTAGAGCAGCCAAATTTATAGTAAGGGAGGTATTCCCCAGGTGGGGAGTGTGCGAGGTGTTAAGATCAGACAACGGACCCCATTTCGCAAATGAAATGTTCCAGCATATCACATCCCTACTGAACATTAAACACAAATTTGCATGTGCGTACCACCCACAGGCCAATGGTGTATGTGAACGCCTGAATGGCCTATTGAAGGAGGCAATTGCTAAAATACAGCAAACAACAAAGAAAAGTTGGTTGTATTGCCTTCCGTTAGCACTGTTCGAACTTAGAAACAGGCCAGGGTCCGACCACCACCTCACCCCACACGAGGTGGTTACTGGACGCCAAATGCGCCTTCCCCTAACACCAACGTCAAGGGCATTCACCGACCAAGAAAGTTCTGCGAATGTGTTAGGTGATGAAATGTATCAATATGTGTCTTCTTTGATTACTAGCGTTGTGTTTGTGTCTCAACAGCTCGAGCGCACACGGGGCGGGTCCACCAGCAACCAAGAAATAGAAGAAAATACAGAATTGGGAAAGGAGAACTTGTGCCAACTTGCCAAAGGTGACCACGTACTACTTCGAAATTTTAATAGAAGGTGGAACCAGCAGAGGTTCACTGGCCCCCATTTAGTAGAGGACGTATCAACAAGAGCAGTAAAACTAAAGGATAAGCGTGCGTGGAACCACCTGCATGATGTAAAAATCTACAAACTGCAGACCCGCCCCAGCGCCAACGACAGGTCCATTGGAAAAACGCCAACAACATCCCCGGCAGCGGAAGAAAACACAACCACAGACAACGACCCAATTGTCCCCTCGGAGAGAATAACGGACGAAGAAGGGGGTGATCCCCACACTGCCCACCCCATGGTCACACGTTCAAAGAGTAAAACTGCTCCCACCATCTGAGCAAACCCCCCCCCCATTGACTACTAAATACAATTGTAATAAAAACTAAGGACTTCGCTTGCACCAATACACATGTAAACACGTGAATGTTCTCTTTTTCTCTCGCACATACAGGAGCTGCGTAATATTGTATTGTTAAGAAAAGTTATCTAACAAATTCAGTGTGCAGGCGTAGATGGTGCTGCCAGACGATAGTTACCCAGAAGAATTGTCACACCAATTTGTATACGAAATAAAAAGGCCAACATACTTAAAAAAGAAAAGGGTACGTGTATACTACACGGCCTTCCTCCTGGCCATAGAAAATTACATGCCCCACCTCCGCCCATACTTGCCGGTCTTGAGAGACCGATCACTTAGAGTAGCGTGGGAGCAACTCTTCACCTGGGCACTGAATGACTATTTGATAGGGAGAGCTTAATGAAACAAAACTAACATTTAATAACAAGCACTTTTTGAGAATTTTTAGGCGGGCAACTTTAACGTCGCAAGAATACGCTGCCAGGACTGCAGCAAGGTAAGAGCAAAAATGTCGGTGAGGTTAGCATATGTAATAAAAATAATAGGGATTTTTATGATCACCGGAGTTTTGGCTGCCTCTGTATGGCAGTACAGCTATGCTATGAGTTTTTTTGCTGCACCCAAACCTAATGTACCCCACCTCCCTGCTGCAACAGGTGTTACGTCAGGTGGTAACAGTAACAATGAACAAAAGCGAAATAAAGTTAAACGCAGCACATACTCAGACAATAAAGGTATTGATAATTATGTACAAGATTCAGCACACGTCACAAACAACATATGGTACCAGCACATGACCCGCATTGGTAAGCAGACAACTGAGGATAGCTGTTACGTTTGCTCATTAATACCATACGCCATGAGCGCTTCACGAACATTTGTTGCCACAGAAATAGATGAAAAAACAGCACAGTGCATAATATATTTGGCCCTGTTCCAAACGAAAGGAAGATTCCAAGGAACAGTAGTGCACATGACATGGAAAACACGAGACTCATACCCATATGAAAACAACTTCCTCAAGACCTATCTGAGTTATCACAAGACCAGTTTACATGCTGAAGCATTCAGATACATAACAAGTGGCCCTGAAAAAGGAGAAACAAAGAAGGTAACACTGCAGTATCTACCATGTGATTGGTACGCCACGGAAGTTCCGGGTAAACAAGGATGCTGGGAGAGGCCATTACTGACGATAACAGGAAAGGTGTTCCTGGGTACCAGCTGGGAGATAGGAGTGGTTGGCAGCAACATGGTAACAAAAGAAACTATCTCAACCATCGAGACACACAATCATCGATGTTGGACGACATGGATCAAGTACGTACCAATGCTCACGTGGGTAGAAGAAGATGAAGACCCGATAACTATATTACCATTGACTGCGCCCAAAGTATGTTACCAGCATAAAGGAGAGGTGGACGTGGGATATAACACCAATTGTGCAAGTGTGATGGAGTTACCTGAGGGGGGAGCGGGAACAGCAGTAATAATGGACCATTATTGGGCCTGCGGAGAAAAGGCATATCATACACTGCCTCCCCTGTGGAGTGGTGTGTGCACAATGGTACACGTCAATGTACCATCACTAGTGGTACCTAAGAAGCATGTCGATGTGGCGAAATTTCCGAAAATGGATGAAGGAGACAGGAGAAGAAAGAGATCTGCACCACTCCAGAAGGAGCAAGAAAACAGGACCAACAGCAATGATACTGTCCTAAACAGGAGAAAAAGACAAGGAGAGCCATTAACAGGAAATTATCTGTGGGGAAGGTCGGAAACGGAACTAACCTCAATACCGCCAGAACACAGACTATTCAGCAGAGCAGCAATGTTCTTCTCCTCAATAATACATCCGGGACTGCAGGCATACGCGAACGCAAAATGGCTGCAAATAACCAGATGGGAACTAATGATGACCATAAATTCGACAGTAAATGGGTTTAACGCAATTAAAGAGGAGCTGCGAGCTGTAAGGATGGTAGCACTACAGAACAGATATGTATTGGACCTTCTCACAGCAATGGAAGGAGGAGTTTGTGCAAAGATAGGACAATCATGCTGCACGTTCATACCTGCCAACGATGCCGACAATGGTACACTAACAGAAGCAGTTTCACAATTGGCCCAGATGCACTCCAAAATGATGGACGAAAGTAACGGCGTAAACAAGGATAAAAGCTGGTTTTCACTATTATGGTCATGGATGCCATCTTGGCTGTCAGATGGACTGAAAATAATAGTGGGATGTGCTATTTTGGCTGGAGCTGCACTGATAATAATTAGATTTTGGAAAGCCCGGAAGGCGCGCTCAACTGATGAGTTGCTGGAAATGGTGGGAATGCACCCCTTGATGCCAGCGGATGACGGCCAGCACACAGGTGTGATAATACACGAAAGGGAGAAGTTGCGCACCCAAATCATCGCCAATCATCTAGACCCACCATCAGTGAAGATCGAGAACCCAAGGAACCCTAGGAGCTACATAGGAAGATGGGTGTACTGTACTCCTGGAGGAACATGCGAATACATGTATTGGTCATTTGAAGATCACGTAAACCATTATGGACATCTCGGAGGGATAACCAAGATATGGAGAGTAAGAGGAGATAACGAGAAGGATATGTTTGTGGTCGACAAGTCGACCAGAGGGGGGACTGAAGTGGGAGAATGGAAAACCAGACTCCCGTCCTTCACCTCTCGCGCTTGGCCTAGAGGGTCGCGGCCCAGACACCCGCCACGAGAAGAGTTTGCCCATTTACCAGATGACCAAATACCCTGGTACAGAAACATACGGATGTGTCCATCTGCCTGCCCAACAGCCCGCACTGGCCATGCCGACACCTGCGGCACGGACCAACTAGACTGAAATCTACACATCGTTAGAGATGCCATGACGACCTAGATAACGGGAAGCACCGCTGAACTATTATACACGCTGAACATTTCCACACCAATCTACACGAAGAACATACTCAGTGCTCTGACGTAGGCGACAGGCTTATTCACGGACGTGCATCTTTATTATTTTTACATAGGCTTTCAGAATGCAGAAACGCAAGACGCACCATGAGCTCATGTATAACGCTTGCTCACGCTTCTCTTGAAACCCGTTACCATCATGAGAGATATAATGGAAACACGATACTGGCCATGAAACTGTATGCCACTACAACCTAAAGCATCCATGCACTAAATGGATTACTCGTGCACCAGGCCCAAGTAGGCCCCAAGCAAGAGTTCCCGTGGACATTAACAAAGCAAAAGTCAGGTTGCTGAGCCTGCAGAAAGAACCCAGTGGAGCAACCAGCCAAGGTCGTAATGTTGCAAACCCACAGTCAAGAAACAAATCTTCAAAGGCACGATGTTGCAACCTCGCACTCCACGTACCAATGTTAAAATCATATCTGCAAATTAAACCAGACATACAGTGGAAAAACAATATTAATTGTGCAGAATTATGCCTCAAACACGGTCCCTCCCCACGTGACCAAGCCGAACCTGACGAGATGCCAAAACCCAGGAGAGAAAAGGCGTCTGGGTACCTCGCTACGAGACGCAAGCCGACACACTTGAAAGGCTCAATGGACACCTGCTACAGTGGGAACGGTCAGTCTCCCACCTATGAATAAATCCTCACATTGCCTGCACGTACCCATACTGAAACACTGTTGCAACCACAGGTGCACCGTGTGCTGGGAACAACGGTGGTCCCAGGCTGGGGAGCTCACGGATGCACCAATCAGAACATGAGGTTCTTATCTCAGACGTCAGTAACGTTAGCCAATCCTCAGGGGTCTTCATGTAACAATTCTTATGTATCTAATTGTAGGGACAACCCAGATATACCACCTGACTACATCTTAACCACTAATATCATTCTCTATATGCGTACTATACTAACCCCACCACTCGAGCAACCAATCAAGAGTGGCGATAGGTTCTTTTGGTAACTTTTTGGAATGACGCAAGTAGCGCGTCATAATGTAGTAAAAAGGGCCTGCGAGCCCCACTATTGTGTGTGTGTCAGGACGAACGCGTGCGCTCCTTGACCCATCCCTGCCGTTTGCATAATAAACGACAGAAGTTGCCTTGCTCCTTGTGTGTGCCTCATACTCTGTCTCGATCCGAGATATACACGGGAGGAGTTGGGGCCTCCCTGCCCGGAGGTCTGCGGACGGCCCGGCCGACCCCGGCAGAATTCCCCCCCGACACAAGTATAAAATGTTTGGGCCATTTTTCACTGTATTGAGCTGTGAGTTTTAGCAGAGGAGGGACCCTTCTGTACTCCAGGACATAATTTGTGGGGACAGATGAGCCCTGACAGACCCTCACAATCTCTGGATTCTTTAAATCCTGTGCTAACTCCCTCAGCCACCATAGAACGGGGGAACTCAGGCCGAAGAAGCATGAGTCCCACTCTGTGGGACACATTGAACACCCTCCTATGATGGCTTGAGCCATAATCTGACACCAAGTATAAAACAAAGGAAGCGTGTGACCGCCTGCACCTGATGCCTTCACTTTCACTGTCTGTGGAGCAAGACATTTCTTATTTCATTGGGTTTCAACTGTAAATTCTAGCATCTTGTGCCATTATTTCAAACAGAGACCAGTACCTAGTAAGGGCTGGACATACTGCAAGATCGATATTGCAGTGTTATTGGATCACCCATCAAACCCGCCTCCAAACCCATTTCTTTCACTGTCAGCGTGCTTTTCTCCCCATACTTGCATCCACAGCGCCCCCTGTAGGCCAAGGAAGGGTGGCTCATGCTTCGTAGGGCACTTTGATCCCTCACTTCCCCTACTCCTCATCTCATCAACCTCTCCATGAAGAGCAGCCTGCAGTGTTTACGCAAGATTATGAAATTGAATAAAACACCTGGTAATGAGGGGGAAGGAAGCCATGTTTAGACTGTAGCTGTGGTTGCCATGTTAGAGGGGTTTGTGTCCTACTAGGTAGGCTTCTGGGAGGAAGAACCAGGGACACAGGTGCCTACCTCCATCGCCTGATGAACACCCGACAAACACTGGTCTTTACCTGATGGCAGGGGAGTTGCTAGGTCTGGAAAAGACCCGGGGCTACGCTGATGTTGGAACTGTTGGGACTGGGGCTAGCTAGTCTTTTGGCTGTAGCTCCTGAGATTCCATCCGGGGCTACAACCAAAAGATCAGGGGCTATAGCCCCCTTAACCCCCCCCTAGCAACGCCCCTGCCTGATGGGCAAAAGTCCCAAGAGGCCACAGAGAGCACGTCATCGGAAGAATCTACAGTGAGGTTTGGGATGGGGGCCTGCGTGCCAACCAGCATACCGAGACACGTGACATGAGTACCCAGGATTCTTAAATGTCAGGCAGCTCTCTCTGAACCAAAAAGTTAATATTTCCATTAACCCTTTCAACTTCGGTAATGGTTATGGGTTGGTCAAACAGAACTTAGTTAATAACCTATCCAAGACAATAACGTTGATATAGTGCCCCCAGAGACTAGTCTAGCTTAGAAATCTTCAGTTCTGCAAAGAGGGTGGGGTAGATTAGCAGGAGCCTCTAATCAATGGGCCCCCACTCAGGGACGGCAATTGTACTTGACCATTCTCAGCGAAAACATATATTATGACATCATATGATAGGTTAGATGTAACGTGCTAAATACCCCGAAGTTTCAAAGTGCGGGCCCGGGGATCGAACCTGAGTTGCTCCGTGTCTTCTTGTTTCCAAGGCGAGTGCATTGACCCTGAGCTATCCTCCCGAGACAGACAATTATTAGAGAGACACATATTAGATGCTCTGGGGAGGGGAAATATTCACTGATGCCCATGCTATATGGCTGGAAATAGAGCTGTAATTGTGACTGCAATGGATCTAGTTTCTGGTGTGGGTCTGATTTCTGAGTCCACTCCAGTACTTGATAAGCAAAGAAGACCTGAACCATGGAGGAACTGGCAGGCTGCTTGGGCCACGTTGATCTAGTAGACATTTGATGGCAAAAACATTCTTCATAGGATCTATGCTTAGTAATAATAATAATAATAATAATATTATTATTATGATAGTTATTGAGCACAGACCTAGTTCCCGGAAGCAACAGAGTTCTTTACCAAGCCATAGTGGGAAGTACACAGTGAGTACAGCAGAGATACACGGGAGCGGGTAATTAAGAACGGGGGTAGCAGGCAATTTAGCAGCAAAGGATCTCCAAGCAACCAGAGGAGAAACAGAGGGGAGCAGATCACCCAGTCTCGGGTTAGTTGGGGAGAGGGGATTGTGTGTTCCTAGAAGTTAAGGAGGAGCCATTCCTTGAAGAGGAGTGTCTTGAGCTCCTTTGTGAAATGCAGGACAGGGGGGAGGTTGCAGAGATTCCAGAGTGTGGGCGCATAGACAGAGAAGGCCTGTCTTCTGGTTCTTTCTCTATTATTAATGTTCTCACACACAATAGCTCAGAACAGATTATTTTCTTTGCTTTTCTTTTCTTTAAAAACATGCATAACAGCCATTTTTCTATTGTTATATGCGATCATGCACCATTAACACAAACATATATACTCCAAAAACCCAAAGGCGACTCAGGAAGTGGATTTTTTTATAGGATTTTGGTAAATGACCGCAGGCTTATTATACATATATGCAAGAAAATCAAGGGGTTTTTACTTGTATAAAGGGACATCATTTGGGGGACGCCGGGGGTCACAGCTGCGACACCTGAGGTCTCCCTTGCTACCCCTAAAAAAGTATTTTTTCATTTTTTTTACTAATGGAAGCTCCTTGGTTGGGGTCAGAGGCATGTGACTCTTTGTTTCTGGAGTGGCTAGCTTTCTTGTTCAGGCCTCCAGAAGTGTAACACTTTGAGCAGTGACCCTAAATCAGAAAGAATAGGAATAACAAATAATGTGTCTTTGTGGAATTCTATACAATAATTGCTAGACTCATGAAATGGTTATTTCAGGCACACTTCACAGGTTAGTAATTGATTTGGTCTGTTCTTAAACACCTCCAATTCACAAAGCAGACAAAAACGTCCAAAAAGCATTTAGAGTAGAATAGGTATCCATTTCGGACTGCGTATTTTGCATTTCGCAAGTTGCAGTTATAGCATGCTTTTTTTCTCCCGTTGTTTCTGTTATGATCATATCAGACACTTGACAAAATCGTTTGCGCCTAAAAGCTTGTGTAAAGCGTAGAAATGTTTGACCGTAGCGCATAAAGTTGCCCATGATTTCATTGTGCCACAATGAATGCTTTGTTGTGATGTGTCTATCTTTCCTATCTCCCAGGCATGCTGTTCAGGATGTTTGTATGCATGTATCTGGTAAAGAGTGCCAAGAGTGTGGGATGCTGTGTGAGTGCGTTGCATTTGCCATGCTAATGTACATTCTTTAGTACAGTGTTATGAACCATCCCAATGGTATGCACCAGACCTGCAGATGAACTGGCCTGCTTTTAAATCTCAGTTACCAGATTAATGGTATCCACTACAGAGTGTAATTTGCTTTCTAAATTTGAGAACATTTAGAAATGTAATGCTCATTTTACTATAGCCGGTAAGATAGCTATCCAGTAAGATAACTCAGTGGTTTGAGTGCTCGCTGCTGCAAAGTGTGGGTGATGTGCAGATTGCAGGTTCGAATCTCGGCAAGGCCAACTCACCCTTTCATCCTTCTGAGGTCAATAAATGAGTAACAACACAGGATGCGTGATATTGTATGTATTTTTGTTCTGTATAAAGCGCTTAAGTGTAAGTGCTATATAATAACACATCATTACTGTTTGGCCTTGGACATCTGCTTGCATTCACAATCATTTTGTAATATGGGCCTATACACACTGCTATTAACGATACATTTGGTGATCCATTCTTGTATGAAATGTATATCACATTACAGTGATATCGTAACCATATTTTACATAGGGAACAATGCTATGTGATGCCACTTCCTGTTTTGTCAAGCGGTGAAAGGTTGTGTTCCATCACTTCCTGTGATGCCACTTTGGGGTGTCGTCAAATGACATTACTTCCATTGTTGTCATCAAAGGTCAAGGGTCGTGTGATGTCACTTCCGCTATCCCTGGCATTTTGGTGAAATGACGTTCCTGCTTGTGAATAAGGACTCCCCTTATATCAATAGTTTGGGATGCATTAAAAGCATATATTTCGGACAATTCCTACCTTCGTTATACAGACTGAACAGCTTCCATTAACCCTTGCACTCTTAATTAAGAAAATGACAAAGTGAACATTCAGAGGCTGTAAGACACAATGGGCCTCATTCCGAGTCTGGCGCTAACCAATGGCGCTATTAGTGCCTTGGTCGGCGCCGGACCCGTACCGGCACCGCCCTGGTGGAATGGGAAATTACCGCCCTATTCCGAGTTGACCAGGGCGGTAATTTCCCATTCCCTAGGGCGCTTCCCCATTCCCAAATGAGCCCCCATAGGGCTTATTGGGAATGGGGAAATTGCAAATAACGGTGACCGTACTTTACGGTCACCGTTATTGGCTTAAAAGCCCCTTTGCGCCCTCGTTCCTAACGCCTGCTAAAAGCAGGCATTAAGGACGAGGGCGCAAAGGGAACTCGGAATGTGGCGGTAAGGGATTACTGGCACCGGTCTCGTTAACGGTGACCGGTATCCCTTACCACCATACTCGGAATGAGGCCCAATATCCCAGAAGCAACAAAGATATTTGAAAAGTTGCATATTCAAAGAAACAAAATGTTAACAGAGGTTATGCAACGTTATGCCAACAGTTTACAATCAGGTTAATAAATATAGCATTGCCAATGTATTGGTTACCTTTTATCATTATAGCCAAAGTAAATGAATATCTGAAATAAGGCCTGGCCAGACGAGCACAGCAGATATGCAAAAAAGCAATAACCAGGAAACACGCATTTTTGCTCTACGTACCCATCAACATACCCATCAACATCAGACTCGTCTCCACCCTCATGCAATTCTGAAAACAAATCAAGAGCCTCCTGTGAATGAAGCACTGTCTTATTCTGTAAAATACTGTAAGGAATTGCCATCTGGCAATGGTGCAAAGCACTGGATTTTTCTATTTTTATTAACAAATAGAATGATGGTGGTAATTTTCATCTTGTAAAGGGTAATCTGCCAACCCGTTTCCCCTTTTACGTCGACTCCATGCCAAAAGCATAGTGCTGTCATGTGTCCAGCTGCATCAGTAGCCTAAACCGTGGTGCTTGCTCTACTCATGGCACAGAGCAAGTTCGAAGGTCACGATAAAGCACACTTGACAGCCGCATCGACAGCCTAGTCCCTGTGGCACTGGGGTAGCATTTAAGTTATGCCCCCCTGTGCTCAAAACTATGATGATCATAAGTACCCCATGCTGGTAAAGCTATGCCTTAGTTTAGGCATAGTACATGGCACTACTTATGATCCTGGCCGCCACATCAAAATTGATATCGCTCCTTTGAGTCAGCTCTGGTGTGGAAGGTGATGTGTGTTCTGTTCAGCCGGGTGGAGACTGCCAAATGGCAGGACAGAAACCGGGAGGGCCGGGCCTCCTCTTTGATCTCTTTGTGAGGGCAGGCTAAACCCTCCTCTCAAGACAGCCACACAGCAGGCAGCTGTCCTGGGCCAGGGAACTAGAGAAGCAAACCCATTCAAAAGGAGTAGCCTGACACCAGGGTGCTTCATAGCTAAAGGCTTTTTTTCTTTGTGAGAAGGGAATGGAGCAGGATTATGATAAGCAGGATGGCTCTGGTCAATAGAAGGATACCGCCTCCATTTTGTTTCTCTCTGACTCCCTCGCCTGTCCCTTGCACATCCTCTGGAGCAAAGCACTTTGGGTGTCACATCAGAAGGGAAATGTCCACTCGGTTAAATATCAGGGATTTGGTCACTAAGGCAGGCTAGCTTTAGGCCAATCACCCGGGGACTCGTGCCTTTAAAAGAATGCGTCTTCCACCCCCTCATCAGATTGTCTTGGGTTCTTTAAGGTCTCAGATACACTCTGAGAATCCACTGGACTACCTTTGGAAAGTTGTAATATACAAAGCCCTCAGCCTTATGTGAAGAAGGAACCATCTAAGGCAGAAGGAAGATCTGTCCTCTAACCACTCTCTAACCACTCTCAGGGCACATCAGGAGTGACCCCTGCTGTGGCCCAGGACCTCCCACTCTGCACCAGAATCTTCTAAAGGTGGGAGAGAAGACCCAGAACATCCCGGTCAAAACCACAGAGATACAAACTTGCACTTCGAAAATAACATGAATGGAAATACATTAAACATGTGAACACATCACAAAGGTTAAAATGAACAAACATTATTTGCTTGATCCTTCTCAGGGCACCACAAATGAATTATCAATTCCTTGTGGTGAGAGTGGAAGACTGAAAACAGAGTTTCTCTGAAATGACCAAATAATGTTTCAACTTCCAAGGAAAACACAAACAAAGGGAAGGCAGAAGAACCCTACAAGTAGGGCTGGACAACATTGTTACATTCCGTACCACCAGGTGCATAGTTTCACCCCCAATCCACCGTTCCGCCACCCCTGTGTATTCTAAAGAGCGGCGCAAAGTTTCTCGTGCCATCACGCATACCCAGCCTGAATCGAAATGAGCTGCGCACATTTTCTCGTACCGCTGGGCGAACCAAGCACGGTTTCGAAAAAAACATGTAAAGTTTCTTGTACCGCCATGCAAAACTAGTAGGGATCAAAATAAGGCTGTGCAAAATTTCTCGTGCCGCTGTGTGAAACTAGCATAGATCAGGTAAAACCATGTGAAGTTTATCATACCGCTGTACGAAACTACCATGGATTGGTAAAAAAAACACACAAAGTTTTGTGTGTCACTACGCAAAACTAGTACGTATCGAAAACAAACCCGCACAAAGGTTCTTGTGCAGCTGAATGGACATATCATGAATCCAAAAATCATGCAAAGTTTCCCAAGACACTACACGAAAATAGCATGGTTTGGAAAAACCCACTCAACGTTTATTGCATTGCTGCACAAAACTGGCATGGAACGAAAAAAAAAGAGCTGTGTGATGTTTCTCACAAAACACCACCTTCTGTGTAAAACCACACAAAACCGGGTGTAATTTCAGTGGCGGCGGAACCGTAATGCTGATTTCACTGAATGGTCAGAAAGCGGATACCAACGTGAATTCCGCACTTTTCGCTTTGCAGGTGTACATTTTGCTCACCCCTACCAACAAGTTAAGTGCAAGTTGAAAAGGCAAAATACAGCTGGCCTTCATGTAATCTCAGGCCAGTGCCCTCACAAACCATTTGACTGCAGGAACATATCCCAGATCACACGTTACCTCAGTCTATACAATCCATGTGCAATCCCTGCCCCTGTTCCATGTGCAATCTCTGCCCTTGTCCCATGTGCAATCCCTGCCCCTGTCCCATGTGCAATCCCTGCCCCTGTCCCATGTGCAATCCATGGCCCTGTCCCATGTGCAATCCCTGCTCCTGTCCCATGTGCAATCCCTGCCCATGTCCCATGTGCAATCCCTGCCCCGTCCCAGGTGCAATCCCTGCCTCCGTCCCATGTGCAATCCCTGCCCCTGTCCCATGTGCAATCCCTGCCCCTGTCCCATGTGCAATCCCTCCCCCTGTCCCATGTGCAATCCACGGCCCTGTCCCATGTGCAATCCCTGCCCCTGTCCCATGTGCAATCCCTCCCCCTGCCCCATGTGCAATCCA
Organism: Ambystoma mexicanum; assembly: GCF_040938575.1. Lineage (NCBI taxonomy): Eukaryota > Metazoa > Chordata > Amphibia > Caudata > Ambystomatidae > Ambystoma > Ambystoma mexicanum. Next base: position 71,138,191 of record NC_090923.1, read on the forward strand.
TGGCCCTGTCCCATGTGCAACCCCCCCTGTCCCATGTGCAATCCATGGCCCTGTCCCATGTGCAATCCCTGCCCCTGTCCCATGTGCAATCCCTCCCCCTGTCCCATGTGCAATCAATGGCCCTGTCCCATGTGCAATCCCTCCCCCTGTCCCATGTGCAATCCATGGCCCTGCCCCATGTGCAATCCCTGCCCCTGTTCCATGTGCAATCCCTGCCCCTGTTCCATGTGCAATCTCTGCCCCTGTCCCATGTGCAATCTCTGCTCCTGTCCCATGTGCAATCCACGGCCCTATCCCATGTGCAATCCCTGCCCCTGTCCTATGTGCAATCCCTCCCCCTGTCCCATGTGCAATCCATGGCCCTGTCCCATGTGCAATCCCTCCCCCTGTCCCATGTGCAATCCATGGCCCTGTCCCATGTGCAATCCCTCCCCCTGTCCCATGTGCAATCCACGGCCCTGTCCCATGTGCAATCCCTGCCCCTGTCCCATGTGCAATCCCTCCCCCTGTCCCATGTGCAATCCCTGCCCATGTCCCATGTGCAATCCACGGCCCTGTCCCATGTGCAATCCCTGCCCCTGTCCCATGTGTAATCCCTGCCCATGTCCCATGTGCAATCCCTGCCCCATCTCAGGTGCAATCCCTGCCCATGTCCCATGTGCAATCCCTGCCCCGTCCCAGGTGCAATCCTTGCCTCCGTCCCATGTGCAATCCCTGCCCCTGTCCCATGTGCAATCCCTGCCCCTGTCCCATGTGCAATCCCTCCCCCTGTCCCATGTGCAATCCATGGCCCTGTCCCATGTGCAATCCCTGCCCCTGTCCCATGTGCAATCCCTCCCCCTGCCCCATGTGCAATCCATGGCCCTGTCCCATGTGCAATCCCTCCCCCTGTCCCATGTGCAATCCATGGCCCTGTCCCATGTGCAATCCCTGCCCCTGTCCCATGTGCAATCCCTCCCCCTGTTCCATGTGCAATCAATGGCCCTGTCCCATGTGCAATCCCTGCCCCTGTTCCATGTGCAATCCCTGCCCCTGTTCCATGTGCAATCTCTGCCCCTGTCCCATGTGCAATCTCTGCCCCTGTCCCATGTGCAATCCACGGCCCTATCCCACATGCAATCCCTGCCCCTGTCCTATGTGCAATCCACGGCCCTGTCCCATGTGCAATCCCTGCCCCTGTCCCATGTGCAATCCCTCCCCCTGTCCCATGTGCAATCCATGGCCCTGTCCCATGTGCAATCCCTCCCCCTGTCCCATGTGCAATCCACGGCCCTGTCCCATGTGCAATCCCTGCCCCTGTCCCATGTGCAATCCCTCCCCCTGTCCCATGTGCAATCCCTGCCCATGTCCCATGTGCAATCCACGGCCCTGTCCCATGTGCAATCCCTGCCCCTGTCCCATGTGTAATCCCTGCCCATGTCCCATGTGCAATCCCTGCCCCGTCTCAGGTGCAATCCCTGCCTCCGTCCCATGTGCAATCCCTGCCCCTGTCCCATATGCAATCCCTGCCCCTGTCCCATGTGCAATCCCTGCCCCTGTCCCATGTGCAATCCCTGCCCCTGCCCCATGTGCAATCCCTGCCCCTGTCCGATGTGCAATCCCTGCCCCTGTCCCATGTGCAATCCCTGCCCCTGTCCCATGCGCAATCCATGCCTCTGTCACCGAGAGAGCAGTGGAGAGATAAGACTTTAAAAGCCAGCCAGCCCAGTCAGTCAGTGTCAATTCCTGGCAGAGCTGCCACCATGAAAGCAGCAACCCTGGGAGATGCCGGTCCTGGAATGAGAAACAACGCAGACCAGGAAAGAGTAGGGACTGGTGTTTGGAAAGGAGGAATAAGCATGGAGTACAGAGTATTGAGAGAGCTTAATAGGAGTAAGAGCTTTGTGATTAGGGGAGGGGAGTAGTCAAAAGTTATAAATAACCTAACCTATCATAAAAGAGTGTGCTGCAGGGGAGATTCTGGTTTGCTGTTGACAGAGGGATATATTGGTAGAGAAATTAAATTTGGCTTTGCCAGAAGGAAGAGACATGTTTGGGAGCACAGGAAAGGGCATTTCTCCTTGGAAGAAGGAAGAATAATGAGGAAGAAGTTTGTGAAAAGATGGCTGTAACATCGGAGAGGCAAGAGACCGACATCGTTTGAGAGATGAAGGAGGGAGATATTAATTCATAGAGTTAGGAGGGAGATGTCAGCTGGGAGAAGGCCGAGAGAGGTATTTACTGGGAAAGAAATAAGGAGTCATCTTGAAAAGGAGTGAGCAGAAGGTGACCAGATTGGAGACTGGACCTGAGAAGGAGGATGAAAGCCAAGGCCTAGGAGGGCAATATTGTTTTGGAGAAGAGAGAGGAAAGGACAAGAAGCAGAGAGAAGTGTATTGTGGAGAAATAACACCAGAGGAAAGAGTATTGTGGCATGAAGATGACAATGGATATCAGGAGAGAGAGGAAGAGACTAAGCTGTAAGAGAGGGGGTATGAACCGGACCAGTCTAGGTGGGCGAGAGAAGGACAGACCGCTAGGAAGGATAGGGACCAACATTTTGTTCTAGGGGAGACTGCAGATGTGAGAGGAGGAAAGAGACAGTGCCACTATGCCAGGAGGAAGGGAGTACAGGTTAGGATAAGGCTGGAGAACACTGAGAGAAGTGGGTGGACAAAAAGAATAGGGACGCACTTCTTCACTAATCCCAGCAAGGATCTCCACACAAGCACCGGCCTTGCTTCCATAACCCAGCATGGCTTCAGAACCCACAAAGGAAGACCTAGAAGGCTGCGGTGAGGAGGCCCCCAAAACCTCTGAGATCTGTATGTCAGCAGACCAGGGAAGTCTGTGGTTGGACAAGACGCCCTCCTCTCCTACCGATTGCCTAGGAGTGGAGAGACACCCTCCATGAAGAGAGTTGATTTTAAAAGGATGAATACTTTGTGGACCCTCATTTGTACTTGGTGGGGGAAGCAAGGAAAGTGTAAAAGCCTCCCCAAATGTATGGGCATGGCGAGAGACATGTACAGTGGATTCCTAAGGAACCGGGTACCGTTTAGCAAATGCTAAAAGCTAGCAGATTCCATTGGAATCCAATGATTTTCTGCAAATATCAAAATCAGATACAGGCAGAAAAGCACTTGTTTCTGACAACCTTAATGAAGGGGGTGGCGGACACTTACAATTCGGTGTGTGCCCCTTCTCCACTTGTTAGAGACCTTAAACCCCCCCACCGTGGTAATTAAAACCAGAAACCCATTCGAAAATATGATCACACACATTTGTTTGCATTAGTTAGCAAAATGACCTCCTGTGGGATTTGCTTCTTTTGCATAATATTGCTTCTATGCAGTTTATGCTGCTAAATAGTGTGACCACCATCTGGTGAAGAAGTCTCTGGGGCTTCACAAGCTAATGCAGCTACCGTCTCAGCATAATATGTTCAAGTTAGTCCAATAAAAACGTATATTTTGCTTGCTTTTAAAACTGAACTATCATGGCATTAAAAGCTTAATCTCCGCTGTCATATAGCGTCCAAATAGTCAAACAAAAGAGTGAAGTGGGGGGGGGGTGCATAGAGGGTGGCGGCAGAGACTCGAGGGGCCCTGGGGAAAGGGAATCGGGACCTGAAGGGTGAAGATGATGGGAGCCAGGGGGTGGCGTGTCAGGTGAGGGGGGGGCGTAGGGGGTGGCGGCAGAGACTCGAGGGGCCCTGTTGGCGGTGTCCGGATTCCGCCGTCCGTGAACCCCCCACTCCCCATGACAGAGAGACACGGAGACAGCGATCCTGCTGGTATGGGCTCCCCGGTGATTGTGATGTCACCGGGCACGCCCCGTTTATTTATCTGCGCACGCGACGGAGTGAACGTCACCCCGTCACGTGCTTGCCCTTAAAGGGCCAACGCCACACTCCTCCTTTTCCATAACAACAAATCGGAAACAGGAGGGACTAACTATCACACATTTATAAAGCACGCAACTATGTACATACCAAAAACCCCCATTTATTAACAGCCACCCTGGATCCCCTGAGGGTGCCTGTCACGGCCTGACCATTGTCCCCAGGCCAGCCTCCCCAGCTCAGTCCGTTACATAGTCTGTGAGACGGGCAGGTTTCCCACACCCTGTTCTCAGGAAGTACCTCCTGCCACCGTCTCTGGCCGGTGTCTCTTGACCTGGTGTGCCTCGAGCAGGAGAGTCCATGGTGGGGCTTTCACCGCCACCTTCATCCAGGGCATCCTCACCCTCTTGGTTGTCCGGGTTGTCCACTCTCGAGTCGCCAATTCTCCTGAAGAAGGAGGCATTCCTAGTCACGGACGACGTCCCATCAGAGGCTGTCACCATAGAGCCCTTCACCGCCACGACATCCAGGGGGGTGGGTTCATACGTGAGGGATAACTTGCCTTGTAGGTGGCGATTCCTCACCAGCACCTCATCTCCCAGCGCGATGTGTGGGGGTCTCAGGCCTCTCCTGATGTTTTCCATCTGCGTCCTTGTTCGTCTGTCCTCCTCGACCTGTTCATTGTCAATGACGGCGGGGTCCCTGTCCCCCACCTCCGGTATGACGTCTCTCGGGCATCTTTGGAAGAGAGCTTCCGCCGGTGCTACACCCGTTGAGGAGTGAGGTGTGGTTCGATATCCCCGCAGGAATACATACAGGGCCCTCTGCAAGCACTCACCTTTTCCGTGGGCAATCCTGAAGACTTTGTTAAGGGTGCGCATCATGCGCTCAGCTTCACCGTTAGCCCGGGGCCACAGTGGGGTTACCCGCCGGTGTTGAATGCCATACTCCCTCATGAGCTCAGCAAAACCTTCGCCTTGGAATGGTGCCCCATTATCGGAGCACAGCACGGAGGGCAGGCCATGGGTGGCGAAGATCTTCTCCAGCGCCACCACCACGTTCTCAAATGCGACGGACTCTATGAACTCGACCTGCGGATATCGAGACCACTCGTCCACCACCACTAGGAAGTGAGTGACTCTCGACGTGGACCCGGAGTCTGCGTGCACTACTTCCCATGGCCTGGTCCCTCTTGGCATTGTTTCAATGGACGGTTCCCGCTGGGCCGGTGCCGCAGCCTGGCACCATACGCAAGACGCCACAAATGCTTCCACCTTCCGCTCGAGCTCCGGGAACCACACCTTCTGGCGGAGGCGAGCTTTTGTTTTGGGCACCCCTTGGTGGCCCTGGTGCGCCAAAGCGATGACCTGTGCAACTTTGGCCTGGGGCACCACGATCCTCTCACCCCTTAGTAGCAGCCCCGACTCCGAGAATGTCAATTCTTCTCTCACTCTCCATAACTGCTTGAGAGCCACTCTGGCTTCACATGTCCTGCGTTCCACTGCCTCCAGCACCGTCTTCCAGGCGCCCCGCTGCATTGCTTCCCTCAGGATGGTGAAACACTCGTCGCTCTTTGACGCGAGCTCCAGTTCCTCCACCTGCATGGAGTTTGGGGTGGCCGTTTCCACGACCAGGCGGACATGTTCGTCGGCCTCTTCCGCCGACGTGGACTCCTGCAAGTCCCCCCTTGGGTGTCGAGAGAGATAGTCCGCCGCGTTGTTAGCCCCTGGACGATATGTTAACGACACTCCATACTCGAGCAGGGCGAGCATCCAGCGCTCTATTTTCACTGGTGGACGGGATGATGAGCCCGCCATGATTGGCAACAGCGGTTTGTGGTCCGTGACCACAGTCACGGGGCGCCCCAGAATGTAGAGGCGAAAATGTCTGCAACCCCACAGCACCGCCAGGGCTTCCCTCTCAATCTGGGAGTATCTCTGCTCGGTGTCGGAGAGCACCTTGCTGGCGTATGCTATCGGTCGAATCTCCTGGTCACTCCCCACTTGTGTAAGCACTGTCCCAAGGCCATAGGGGCTGGCATCCACTACGATCTATGTCTGCAGGCTCGGATCGAAGAACGCCATGGTGTCATCCGCTGCCAAAGCACTTCTGATATCATCGAACGCCGCCTGCTCAAGGGGGCCCCACTGCCAGACGGTATCCTTCTTTGTGAGAGATCTCAGCCGCTCTGAGCGGGACGCCAGATTCCTGATGAACCGGCCACAGTAAGTGACCATGCCCAAAAAGCTCCTCACCTCCGCAATATTCTCTGGCGGACGCGCCTCCTTTATGTCCCTCACTTTGCGGGGATCCGGCGACACCCCATCCGCCCTAAATACGAGTCCAAAAAACTCGATCGTTGTTTTCAGGAATTCGCACTTGTCCTTGTGCAGGGTGAGTCCCAGCGAGCAAAGGCGCTCAAAGGTCTTGGCCAGGCGTGCCAGATGCTCCGTCTCCGACCTGGCATACACCAGGATGTCGTCGCTGATGTTAAGGACTCCATCCAGATCAGCCAGTGCTCCTCTTATGATGTTTTGGAACACCTCCGCCGCGGAAGACACCCCAAAACTCAACCTCTTATATTGGTAAAGACCTCGATGAGTGGTAAATGTTGTGATGTAGCGGGACTCGGGGTGCAGGACCACCTGGTGATAGCCGGCTCTCAGATCCAGTTTGGAAAAGAACCTCGCCCCTTGCAGTTCCGCTATAATATGATTGATGGTAGGGGTCAAGTGCCGTTCCCTCTTTATGGCCTTATTGGGGAGTCGCATGTCCACGCAGATCCTCACCGCGTCGGGCTGTTTGGGCTTGCGCGCGATGACAATGGGAGACACCCATGGGGTGGGGCCCTCAACCTTTTCAATAATGTCCAGCCCTACCAGATTGTCCAGCTCTCGATCCACCAGATCCCTGAGATGAAAAGGAACTCGCCGATGCTTCAGCGCCACTGGTTGGATCGACTCATCGATGTGGAGCCGGACCGGCTCACCCACCAACTGTCCAATGCCTTTGAACAGGGAGCTGTGTTTGGCCAGGAGCACCTGAATGTCGTCCAGGTATACTGAATATGCGAATGTTACAATTCCCAGAGCTTCGGCCGCAGCACAGCACAGCAGTGTGTTGTCGCTCACCGGCGTGACATAGAACCTGGCCCGGACATGCGAGTCGCCATATTGAACGTCAGCCACGAACACGCCGTCCAAAGGAAGGGGCTGATCACCGCCGAAAGCGAAAATGCGTGCTCTCGGCGCGGTCAGCATGGGCGGGTCCTGCATGGTATCATAGTGCTGTCTGGCCATCACATTCACGGACGCACCAGTGTCCACTAGCATTGGTATAGAGTCTCCATTGACCAGGACATTGCACCTGGGCTGTCTCTTAGAGCGGGACTTCAGCATGCTCACACTGGACACAAAGAAAATGTTTTCATCATCCTCTTCCTCCTCCTCCTCCCCGTCCTGAGGGGCCCCTTCGTCACCCTGGTCCACTTGAGCAACGTTGGACGCCCTTTGGGGTCGGAAGAAACCGGCTCGAACAGGCCCCCTAGGCACTACCTTGGGAGCTGCAGATCGGCACATCCTGGCGAAATGGTCCGCGCCTCCGCACCTACTGCACTTCACCCCAGTCGCAGGGCATTCCGCCGGGTGCGGGAGATCGTACCCACACTTTGGGCACGAGGAGGTAGTCCCAGGCGGGCGCGGGCCCTGGGTGTTCATGGGGCGCCTCGCTCCACGGCCTCTTCCGACTGCGCAGACCTCCTCCACCTTGCCTGGGCGGGCACTAGCTTCCATTCTGGTCGCCCGCAGTTCAGACACTTCGTGGCATCTTCCCAGTTCTAAGATGCGGGGAAGGGTGATACCCGGCTCGCGCAATATCTGGCGCCGCAGTTTCCCAGAGGCGCACCCCTGAATGAGTTGATTACGAATCATTACTTCAGGGTCATTCCACGCACACGGCGCCGCCAGCCTCCGAAGCCGCCCGTAGAATACATCTAGAGTCTCGTCATCCTTCTGTCGAGCCGTCCCCATTAGAAAGCGTTCATAATCTGTATTGGCCATTGGCAGAAAATGATTATGGAGTGCATCCTTGGCCGCCGCAAACGACCCATCCGCTGGCTGCAGGGACAGAAAGATCTCATGCACTGCCGGGCCAGCAGAGTACAGGAGAGTGGCCAGCTTGCTGTCGTCGCTCGTCTCCATCGTGGCCCTGAAGTACATCTCAAGTCTATCCATCCACATCTTCCACCTCTGACCCACGCTAGATGGAGCGCCCGAGGTCTCAAACTCAGGCATTGGCTGTAGGGACCCAGGTGGTTTCAGCGGAAGGGCGGGCGGAGGCTGAGCAACAGGAGCAGCAGCAGCAGCAGCAGCAGCAGCTTCACTCATGGTGGAAAGCGCACAGGCACCCCAGATGATATGACAAATGGGGCCGCAACTCACCACCAGCAAGCAACCTCCTGATACGGTCTAAGTTCTGCCTCTCTCCAGATGCGCCCCTCGTGGATGTACCACTCCAGCCAGCTGCCAGCATGCAGGACAATGAAGCGTCCAAAAATTGAGCAGGGGGGGAAAAGACCCCGAGTGCATTCAGCAGGCTTCCAATGGAGTCTCACCCATCTACTCGGTGAAAAACAGTGAAAATGTCAATGATTCATTTTGAAATCGACACGTGCTGTATCCAGTGGCTGTCCGCCGCTGGAATGTCCAAAAATTATGTCCGGATGGCTCACCGGCGCTTCGTTATGAAGCCGTGAGTATCCGAGGCCTATTCATCAAAATGGCCGCCGGCCATGTGCGTCTCTCCCCTCTCCGCGGTCAGAATTCGCTGAAGCGCTCACGTAGGATCATCTGCGCTACGAGCGAATGTCTCCGCCTGTCCCAGGAAGTGATACCGCACTCGTCGCCACTGTTGGCGGTGTCCGGATTCTGCCGCCCGTGAGCTCCCCACCCCCCGTGACACAGAGACACGGAGACAGCGATCTTACTGGTGTGGGCTCCCCGGTGATTGTGATGTCACCGGGCACGCCCCGTTTATTTATCTGCGCACGCGATGGAGTGAACGTCACCCCGTCGCGTGCGTGCCCTTAAAGGGCCAACGCCACAGGCCCTGGGGAAAGGGAATCGGGACCTGAAGGGTGAAGATGATGGGAGCCAGGGGGTGCCGTGTCAGGTGAAGGAGGGGGGGGGGCGTAGGGGGTGGCGGTAGAGACTCGAGGGGCCCTGGGGAAAGGGGAATAGGGCCCTGAAGGGTGAAGATGATGGGAGCCAGGGGGTGGCGTTTCAGGTGAAGGAGGAGGGTAATCTGCCCAACCTATAACAGGCCAAACATTTTAAAATCTCAGTTGTCGGGGTGCTGACATGAAAATATCTCATTTGCACTAGGGGTACCCCTAATTTAAGAGTGGTATTGATATTACTCCCCGAGTACAGCCCCCCTCACAGATTGCAGTGCAGTGTCAAGACACACAGCTCCAACACCACCTTGGGCCAAAAGGCGAGATTCCATCCTAGAGTTGTGTCCCCATGATCACACAGCATCTATGGTGAGTCATAAGCGTTGTGTTGGCAACGATAACTCGTTTTGTGCCATCCAATCCCACTTTCAAATGACTGGGTCATGGCTAAAGGGGAATAGCCAGTTGCAACCTTACCTTGCCAGGCTCAGTGGGCCCACAATGCAAACAGTCTTGGTCCTTGTCGTGGGTGAAAAGACATGGCTACAGGTGAGACCTACAGTATGTGAAATCTTATGTAGACAGTTGATACCTGGTGAAACTGACAACTTGACCATAAATTACCCTTAGAGGTTTATAAGGATTTCCCCAAGGAGCTGATGATCCTGGACCCACATTCTCTGGAAACATTCCTCATTACTCAGACCATGTGCCTCACTTACCATCCTCATGCACATTCTTTGAGGGTCTCACCAGATCCTGAAGATGTCATGACTGCCAGAGTCTGATGGTGGGTTGTCTTCGCCCAACCACCAGCACAAGAGGGATGATTGTTGGGGTACTGGTGTCATGAACCGCCAAATTCGTCCATTCTGGACTTCATGGTCCATGATGCACCGCGGTGTGAACTCCGCGGTTCTACCAACAAGGCTGATGGTTCCGAAACGCTGCACACCAGCCTTTCCACGCTACATTCGGGTTCCTAGAAAAGGGCCACGCCTCCGCGGGCCGCACGTCTCAACGCTACTGCTTGGTGTAGTGAGACGTCTGTTTACAATCCACCCGAACTGCTCCAAGACCCCCTCCAGTGCTCATCAATAAACAACTTGAATTCGAGGTCTCCAGGATATGTGAATCCAGATACAGACGAGGCTAGCTCCAGTATCTGGTTGAGTGGAAAGGATACCCTCCCAGTGAGCGCACATGGGAACCTGTCTCAAACATGAATGCCCCCCGTTTATTACAAAGATATCATCAGATCCACCCAGGCAAACCCGGAGGTACAGGGCTTAGGAGGAGGCATGCTGTCATGAACCGCCGAATTCGTCCATTCTGGACTTCATGGTCCATGATGCACCGCGGTTTGAACTCTGTGGTTCTACCAACATGGCCGACGGTTCCGAAACGCTGCACACCAGCCTTTCCACGCTACATTCGGGTTCCTAGAAAAGGGCCACGCCTCTGCGGCGCCGCACGGCTCAACGCTACTGCTTGGTGTATTTGTATTTGTTTATTTATTTGTATTGCGCAGCCTGCCCACGGGCATCAGGGCGCATGTTTAGAAAGGTGGTTACAAGAAAGTGTTACAGCAGGTAGTTAGAGGTTACACTTATATATACATAAACATATATAAATATAAATTATGTACAACATTTACAGGGGTAATATACAGATGCATTATATACAAGGTAGCCGGGAGGTGCAGCATGCAGCCAGTGTTACATAGGACTGGCCGCCATAGCGTCTTGCTCATGGAGCCAGTGTTTTGTTTTACTTTTGAAGGATTGGAGGGAAGGGACATTCCTGAGTTCATTGGGTAAGGAATTCCAGAGCTTTGCCGCAAGGACTGGGAAGCTCGAGCCTCTGGCAGTTTGAAGCTTGAAACTGGGGATGATAAGTGTGTGCGCTTGTGCAGATCTTAAAGGTCTGGAGGCTGTGTGTTGGCTAAAGCGCGCTGATAGGTATGCCGGTGCAGCGTTATTCTGTGCTTTGTGGCTAAGAACAAGTGTTTTGAGGGCGATGCGCCGTGCAATGGGGAGCCAATGTATGTTACGTCTGGTGGAAGAGATGTTGGCGCACCTGGGTATGTTTAGGGCAGCCCTGATGGCGTTATTCTGGGTTACCTGTAGTTTATCAATGTTTCTTTGGCTCGTACCGAGGTAAAGGGCGTTGCAGTAGTCAATTTTTGATAAGATGAGGGTTCTGGCGAGAATAAGGCAGTTGTCCGTTGTTAAGAAGGGACGGCAAGCTGTGATCAGTTTACACGTATACGCGGATGCTGAGACTACTCAGTTGGTTTGTCTGTTGAGTGAAAGGGTGGAATCTAGGTAAATACCGAGGGTTTTAGTGACATTAGTAACCTTGATAGTGTTACCATCAATGTTAAAGGCCTCATATTTACTGTCGAGTTTTGCGAGTTTGGGCTGAGAACCTAGGATGAGTAGCTCAGTTTTCTCGTCGTTTAGGCAAAGCCCGTGGTGGGCCATCCACGCTTGGATAGCAGTGTAGACTGCATTAAGCGCTTTGGTGTCCGTTACATAATCCCCAGTGATAGGGATGAGTATCTGGGTGTCGTCCGCATAATTTGTGTAGGTGACACCCAGATAGTCAAGAATATCAAAGAGTGGTTTCGTAAATACGTTATAGAGCGTGGGTGATACGCATGAGCCTTGAGGGACTCCACAGGGGACGTGAGCTGGGTCCGCGGCGGCGAGTGGTGAGAAGACCCTCATGGACCTGTTTGCAAGGAATGAACTGATCCATGAGGTGGCTGCATCAGAGAAGTGGGCGGCAATTTTGAGGTGCTGGCAAAGGATTTGGTGATCAACCAAGTCGAAGGCCGCAAAGAGATCCAGTAGGAGTAGAAGCGCTTGTTTACCCTTGTCTTTCATGTCCTCAATTTGGGTTTTTAGATCTATCAGAGCTGTCTCAGTGCCGTGTCTCGGGCGGAAGCCCGATTGTCTGAGGCCTAATAGGTTGTTGGTATCGAGGTAATCTTGAATTTGTAGATACGCAGCGCGGTCCAAGATTTTGAGGAGGTAGGGCACCGTGGTGATGGGCCTATAGTTGGAGGGATTGCTAGGGTCTAGGTTAGGTTTTTTGATCAAGGGGATTACCCAAGCATCCTTGAGGTTGTTAGGTACTATGCCAGATTTAAAGGAAGAGTTGATGAAGGAGGTGATGAAAGGGGCAAGGTCGTGTGCTGCTTCCTTTACGATTGGAGCTGGGCAGGCGTCACCTTGGCAATTGGATGGTTTTAACCTCATAATGATGTTTTCCACTTCCTTAATGGTGAGGGGTGAGAAGCTGAAAGGTTGGAAGGAGTGTTTAGGTGATGGGATATTGTAGGATTGGGGATTACCTACTGAGTCTATGAGATGGTTTTTTTTGGCATTGATTTTAGCTTGTGTAGTGATTTTGTTTAGTAATGCTTTTTGTATGTTAGCACACCATTCAACGTTGGGGGTACACTTGTCGAGAGGAGCAACTGGGGACTCTAGTTCCTTGAGAATTTTAAAGAGTTCCTTAGTGTTGGATTGTGCTTGTATGATCCTGTTGTTGTACACTTCTTTTTTAGCCGCTAGTATGGCTTCCTTGTACGTGTGGGTGATGGATAGGAGGTTAATTTTGTTAATTGGTGAAGGGGAACATCTCCAGAGAGACTCCGCTTTACGTTTACGTGTAGTGAGACGTGTGTTTCCGAAGTTTGCTTTGCGCTCCTTTTTGATACCTTGTTTCCTTCCTTTCTGGTACTCCTTCATTCCCCTTCCCTTTCCCTTTCTTTTCGTGGTTCTATTCCTGGAATTACCTCGTGCTCGGAGTCGGCGCTTCGGCCCCTTCCGAGCCGGCTCATCTGTTTCCTGGTTCCTCGTCCTGGATACTGAACACTTCCTAGTGGAAAGCAACAAACCTCACGCTAGACTCCGAAGACCCACGTCCAGGCCTATAAAAGTCCCGGACAGTAGGAAAGATGGAAGCCACTTCCAAGAAGGTCACAAGTAAGGAGAAACAGGTGAGAAGGGGAGAGAATTGTGACAGATTGAGATGCCTCAAACCTGATACAAGGACAGACATGGAAGCCGCAGTCCAGGACCTCATGAGAGGTATGCAAGAATTAACCACTGAAGTTCAAAACCTTAAGGCTGAGAATGCTGCATTAAAGCAGTTGGTTTTGTCTCGAGACTCTGCTGCCAAGGAAAGTGTCCTGTTAGGGGGAGTAGTGGACAAATACGACAGATCATCTACGTGCCTTCCTAGATTTTTGTTTGGTACATTTCACTTTCAAAACATACTATTTTTCCACGCCACGAGCAAAGGTTGTATTCATGATATCTCATCTCACGGGCAATGCCTTAACCTGGGCAACTCCCTTAGTCCATGCTGGTGTTGCTCTCCTGGATGATTACGATGGGTTTGTGGATGCCCTTAAGGCCATGTTTGATCGCCCTGAGCTCGTTTACAGTGCTCAGGAAAGATTGCTTGAATTCCAACAAGGGACCCAGGATATGCTTACTTATGTGACTCGCTTTAAACAGCTAGTTAAAGAAGCTGATTGGTCCCCGGAAGCCAGCTTTACCCTCTTTCGAAGATGTTTAAATGATGAGATAAAAGGATGAATTAGATAGAGTAGCTTGCCCAAGCTCCTTTCAAGCCCTCATGGACCTCTCCCTACAGATTGATTTCCGGATCCAGGAAAGAAAGGCAGAAAAGAGGAAATCTAAATCAACATCTCCTAAGTCAGCCACAAGCTATCCCTGCCCAAAGGAAGCAACTGCTATGCAAGCCTCAGACCCTGAACCTATGCAACTAGGAGCCTTCCGATGGCCTATTTCTCCCCAGGAAAGGATCTGTAGTATTAATACAGGACTGTGCATGTATTGTGCCTCTGATAAACAACTTGTAATAGAATATCCAACAGCGCCGCCTCTGCCTTTCGGGAAACGCCAGCTCCCGATCCTAGGCGGAGCACAGCTTCCGGAGAATGATGTTTGCTCCTCATCTATTCCCTCCTTGAAATCCCCAGGACAGAACACTCTTGTGATTCTACAAACAGTCATATCCTCTTCCAAAAAAGAATCCTACCCCATCCTGGCTTTAGTGGACTGTGGTGCCATGGGCATTTTCATAGACCATGATTGGGTTGTCAAACATCACATCCCACTAGAAACCAAAGGGATAATACAACCTGTCAAAGCCATTGAAGGCAGACCCTTGTCTTCTGGACCCATAACCCACCAAACCAAGGACTTACTGCTGTCAATAAACAATCATCAGAAAATACTCAAATTTGACATCATTAAATCGGCTCATTACCACTTGGTTTTGGGCATGCCTTGGTTACAGAAGCACAATCCTTACCTCAATTGGGCAGCGGGATCCTTGTTTCTCGATTCAGAACATTGCATGTCCCATTGTTTATCTCTTGCCACATTGCCAAGTCCTTCAGAAGACCTCCAGGAACCCAAGCAACCGTCCGTAACTGTCTCCAACATTATCCAAATTCCTCAGGCATACCAAACATACTCAGATGGGTTTTCAACAGCCATTGTTCAATCTCTTCCACCTCACAGACCTGAGGATTGTGCCATTGATACAGAACCTTCAGCGGTGATTCCCTTTGGAAGAATGTTCATTTTGTCTGAACCGGAAAAGAAAGCCCTCCGAGAATATTTGGATACCAATTTGACAAACGGAACTATTAGACCTTCCAAGTCTCCAGTCGGTGCTTTTCTCTTCTTCGTCCCTAAAAAAGACTCCAAGGATCTTCGACCATATCTGGATTACCGTGACCTCAACCAATGCACCCACAATGACCGCTATCCATTACCTCTTATTTCGGACATTCTGGAGGCAGTGAGGGGTGCTGTCATCTTCACTTAACTCGATCTCAGGGGTGCCTACCATCTCATTCGCATAAAGGAAGGCGATGAGTGGAAAACAGCCTTCAGAACTCCCTTTGGCCACTTTGAGTATCTGGTAATGCCCTTTGGTCTCGCTAATGCCCCCGTGGTATTCCAACGCTTCATGGATCGGGTTTTTTCTGACATGCTGTTCCCTTTTGTCATTGTATACCTAGACGATATACTGATTTACTCCAAGGAACCTCAGAACCATCAAAAACACATTAAAGCAGTTTTACAACATTTACGTTAACATAAGCTCCTGGCCAAAACTGAAAAATGTCTTTTCCATGTATCAACCGTTCATTATCTTGGGTTCGTCCTTAGTTCCAAGGGTATCGGAATGGATCCCTCCAAGGTTGATTCCATCCTGTCTTGGCCTGTTCCCACTACTGTGAAACACATTCAATCCTTCCTGGGACTTGCTAACTTTTACAGAAAATTCATACCCACGTTTTCTGACATTGTACACACTATTGTAACACTCTTAAAGAAAGACACTCCTTTTCAATGGTCCTCGGCTCAAGAGTTGGCGTTTCAACATCTGAAAATGGAATTCACTCGAGCTCCCATCCTAGCTCAACCTGATATAGATCGACCCTTCTTGGTTGAGAGTGATGCATCTGACTATGCCATCGGAGCAGTCTTAAAACAAGAACTTGAGGACAAGACGGAACATCCCATTGCTTATTTATCCTGCACCTTGACTCCCAGTGAAACTCATTATTCCGTCCTGGAGAAGGAGTTGGTAGTCATCCGACAAGCCTTCACTGACTGGCGTCATCTCCTTTTGGGTGCCAAACACCCAGTACAAGTTTGTACGGACCATCGGATCTTACAAGTGTTACAATCCCTGGAGTGCAGAAACAGCCGTCAGGCCCGTTGGGCCTTCTTTTTGCCCAATATCAATTTCAAATTCTTGACTTCCCTGGAACACATAACATCATAGCAGATGCCTTGTCCAGACGTCCTGACTACGAGCCTCTCGAAGCACGGACCTTTCCCAAGATGTTTCCTGACTCTGTATTTGTAGCTCAAGCTATTTCTCTCATGGAGGACATTCGTGCAAAAACACTTTCTTCTGAACTCTGGAAGGAATACGAATGGAACAATCCTAGGAACCTCCAGCTGAAAGACGGATATCTTTTCAAGGAAACGCGGCTGGAAGTACCCACACAAGAACTGAGACGTAAGATGCCTTGATACCCTCCATTCAGGACATCGAGGCATCACCACCACCCTCCATCTTTCACAGAGACAGTTCTGGTGGCAACGGATGAAAGACGACGTAAGAACCTATATCCAATCCTGTGCAATCTGTAACCAGAATAAACATGATAACAGAAGACCAGCAGGTCTCTTACACCAACCAGCAATGCCAACACGACCTTGGGAAATCATTGCCACAGATTTTATTGTGGAATTACCCCCATCCATGGGATACACAACCATAATGGTTACCATCGTTCTGTTTACACATATGGCTCACTTTACACTCTTGTTCAAGCTACCATCCTTATCTGAATTGGCTGGGATTTTCCTGGAACACATATTCAGGCTTCATGGACAACCTTCCAAAATCATCTCTGAAAGAGGACCCCAACACATATCCCAATTTTGGAAACAACTATGTCAGATATTGGGGATCCACCGCGTGTAGTCCTCAGGATACAACCCACAAACCAATGGAGCAACAGAACGAGTCAACCAGACCCTAGAACAGTATCTTTGCTGTTTCTCCACCAAAGTCCAGGATGATTGGTCGCTTCTGATCCCTGTAGCTGAATTCGCTTACAACAATTCGGATCATTCAGCCATCAAAACCAGCCCGTAGCCAGGGATTTCACCCTTCAGTTCTACCGTCTGTTCTGCCTCATCCAACCCCAGTCCCTGCAGTTGATTCCTGGATCGAAACATTAATCAACGTCCACAAAGACACCAAAGAATGACTGGAAAAGGCCATGAAAGATGTCAAATGTTATGCAGACACCAAAAGAAGACCAAGCCCTTATTACGCGGTGGGAGACAAAGTTTGGCTGTCCTCAAAACTTCTTCCTTGACATCTACGACCAAATAAACTGGCCCCCAAGTATTATGGACTCTTCTCCATAAAATAAATCATTAATCCAGTAGCCTACCGACTCCAGCTTCCACATTCTTGGAAAAGGATTCATCCAGTCTTCCACACTTCCTTGCTAAAACCATTTGTACAATCCACCCGAACTGCTCCAAGACCCCCTCCTGTGCTCATCAATAAACAACTTGAATTCGAGGTCTCCAGGATATGTGATTCCAGATACAGACGAGGCCAACTCCAGTATCTGGTTGAGTGGAAAGGATACCCTCCCAGTGAGCGCACATGGGAACCAGTCTCAAACATGAATGCCCCCCGTTTATTACAAAGATATCATCAGATCCACCCAGGCAAACCAGGAGGTGCAGGGCTTAGGAGGAGGCATGCTGTCATGAACCGCCGAATTCGTCCATTCTGGACTTCATGGTCCATGATGCACCGCGGTTTGAACTCTGTGGTTCTACCAACATGGCCGACGGTTCCGAAACGCTGCACACCAGCCTTTCCACGCTACGTTCGGGTTCCTAGAAAAGGGCCACGCCTCCGCGGCGCCGCACGTCTCAACGCTACTGCTTGGTGTAGTTAGAGGCGCGTTTCCGAAGTTAGCTTTGCGCTCCTTTTTGATAACTTGTTTCCTTCCTTCCAGGTACTCCTTCGTTCCCCTTCCCTTTCCCTTTCTTTTCGTGGTTCTATTCCTGGAATTACCTCGTGCTCGGAGTCGGCGCTTCGGCCCCTTCCGAGCCAGCTCATCTTCTTCCTGGTTCCTCGTTCTGGATACTGAATGCTTCCTAGTGGAAAGCAACAAACCTCACGCTGGACTCTGAAGACCCGCGTCCAGGCCTATACAAGTCCCGGACAGTAAGAAAGAAGGATGCCACTTCCAAGAAGGTCACAAGTAAGGAGAAACAGGTGAGAAGGGGAGAGACTTGTGACAGCTGGTCTGGCCCAAAGGATTAGCCTGACATGGGACCCCTGGAGAACGCTCCTCAGAAGACCAACACACAACCTATCATCTGCTCTGATGCAGCCATGTACCACTTTCTCCTATAAACACATCATGCATGCCCCCACACTCTCAATCCGTTTTCAGAGAAGGTTTGTATGGTTCAACTGCAGTGCCACGTGAAACATGTTGACTAAAACATGCCACTCACAGCAAGTTCACCCTTCTTCTCTTTTGCTGTTCGCTTCACATGTGACCAGCACTATATGTGCCAAGTTAACCACCAGCACTCACGTGCTCTATAAATCAAGACTTTGCAACAAACTCAAGGTGTGATGACCTTTCTCACACTAATCTATACTAACAAGATGTGAACGGAATCCAGCGCCAATACAAACAGGGCTTTCCCGTCAACCCTTGAGTTAGGTCCTGGCAGTGGATCCTGCCCAGCAGGTGGTACACAAATACCCACAAAGCGTGCTGATTTCTGAAGCCACTCTTCTCTTATGTTGTTCACAAGGCTCCAGTTCGTTCCTGGCATTGGATCCTTTCTAGAGTATTTCTGCCGCGCATGTGGTACACAAATGCCCACTAAACAGGCTGATTTCTGAACACACAATATTGTAACCTCACAAACGTACACAGCTCAAGGATCCTGTTGGCGCATCATTAGAGAGTACGTTAAGCGAATCTGTAAACTCATAAAGCCTTACACCGCTCAAGGGTCCTGTTGGCTCGCCATGATGGAATGTGGTAAGCGAATCTGTAAACTCACAAAGCCTTACACCGCTCAAGGGTCCTGTTGACTCACCATTATGGAGTACATTGAGCAAATCTGTAACCTCACAAAGCCTTACACCGCTACAGGGTCCTGTTGGCTCACCATTATGGAGTGCATTAAGCAAATCTGTAACCTAACAAAGCCTTACACCGCTCCAGGGTCCTGTTGGCTCACCATTATGGAGAGCATTAAGCGAATCTGTAACCTCACAAAGCCTTACACCGCTCCAGGGTCCTGTTGGCTCACCATTATAGAGCGTATTAAGCGAATCTGTAACCTCGCAAAGCCTTACACCGCTCAAGGGTCCTGTTGGTTCACCATTATGGAGTGCATAAAGCGAATCTGTAAACTCACAAAGCCTTACACCGCTCAAGGGTCCTGTTGGCTCACCATTATGGAGTGCATAAAGCAAATCTGTAAACTCACAAAGCCTTACACCGCTCAAGGGTCCTGTTGGCTCACTATTATGAAGTACGTTAAGCAAATCCGTAACCTCACAAAGCCTTAAACCACTCCTGGGTCCTGTTTGCTCCTCATTATAGAGTGCATTAAGCGAATCTGTAACCTCACAAAGCCTTGCACCGCTCAAGGGTACTAATGTATCACCAATATAGAATGCATTAAGCCAATCTGTAACCTCTTATAGCCTTTCACCACTCAAGGGTACTGTTGGCTCACCATTATGGAGTGCATTGAGCAAATCTGTAACCTCACAAAGCCTTACACCGCTCCAGGGTCCTGTTGGCTCACCATTATAGAGTGCATTAAGCGAATCTGTAACCTCACAAAGCCTTACACCGCTCAAGGGTCCTGTTGGCTCACTATTATGAAGTACGTTAAGCAAATCTGTAACCTCACAAAGCCTTACACCGCTCCCGGGTCCTGTTGGCTCCTCATTATAGAGTGCAATAAACGAATCTGTAACCTCACAAAGCATTACATCGCTCAAGGGTCCTGTTGGCTCACCATTATGGAGTGCATAAAGCGAATTTGTAAACTCACAAAGCCTTAAACCACTCCCAGGTCCTGTTGGCTCACTATTATGAAGTACGTTAATCGAATCTGTAACCTCACAAAGCCTTACACAGCTCCCAGGTCCTGTTTGCTCCTCATTATAGAGTGCATTAAGCGAATCTGTAACCTCACAAAGCTTTACACCGCTTAAGGGTCCTGTTGGATCACCAGTATAGAGTGCATTAAGCGAATCTGTAACCTCACAAAGCCTAACACCGCTCAAGGGTCCTGTTGTATCACCAATATAGAGTGCATTAAGCGAATCTGTAACCTCATATAGCCTTTCACCACTCAAGGGTACTGTTGGCTCACCATTATGGAGTGCATTGAGCAAATCTGTAACCTCACAAAGCCTTACACCGCTCCAGGGTCCTGTTGGCTCACCATTATAGAGTGCATTAAGCGAATCTGTAACCTCACAAAGCCTTACACCGCTCAAGGGTCCTGTTGGCTCACTATTATGAAGTACGTTAAGCAAATCTGTAACCTCACAAAGCCTTACACCGCTCCCGGGTCCTGTTGGCTCCTCATTATAGAGTGCATTAAACAGATCTGTAACCTCACAAAGCATTACATCGCTCAAGGGTCCTGTTGGCTCACCATTATGGAGTGCATAAAGCGAATTTGTAAACTCACAAAGCCTTACACCACTCCCAGGTCCTGTTGGCTCACTATTATGAAGTACGTTAATCGAATCTGTAACCTCACAAAGCCTTACACAGCTCCCAGGTCCTGTTTGCTCCTCATTATAGAGTGCATTAAGCGAATCTGTAACCTCACAAAGCCTTACACCGCTTAAGGGTCCTGTTGGATCACCAGTATAGAGTGCATTAAGCGAATCTGTAACCACACAAAGCCTTACACCGCTTAAGGGTCCGGTTGTATCACCAATATAGAGTGCATTAAGCGAATCTGTAACCTCACAAAGCCTTACACCGCTTAAGGGTCTGGTTGGATCACCAATATAGAGTGCATTAAGCGAATCTGTAACCTCACATATCCTTACACCGCTCAAGGGTGCTGTTGGCTCACCAATATGGAGTGTGTTAATCAAATCTGTAACCTCACAAAGCCTTACCCGCTCAAAGGTCCTGTTGGCTCATCATTATAGAGTGCGTTAAGCGTGGGAGGTTACACCCCAATTGTGAGTCTACCTGGAATTCCTGGAGATGGGGGCTCAGAAGCATTGTGGTCTATCAGTAGGAGACAGTCTTTGGTTATTTAGAGTTTCACATGTTTCAATATCTCAGAGAAGCCTGCAGTGTTAGTAATAATTGTAGGGACTTTTAGAAAGTAGGATTACCTTGCAAAGCATTTTTTTGAAATTGGCACAAACTTAAAGCACAAGAAGGTTATTAGGCTAAGCCATACTTATAGCGCCTTGCATTTGTAAAATCACACAGCACAGGTCCCTTCCTCGTCCAGGTGACTCTATTAAAAGAAATGTATACTTGCCACCCTTAACGCCTCAGACACTTTTGGTTGCCTTGTGTATGTTTATCATGAATTTCTGTACAAATGTACCTATTGGTCGTTGATATGTGAAAAATATATTTGTAAATATCTATTATAATTGTAGGCGCCTTCTTTTACTAGTGTACAGGTATGAAGGCTTGGAATATTAGAGGACTGCTATATATTTCCTTTTCCTATTTTGGCAGGATCTCCTGGTTCAGAATGTGCTCATGGCTGAACACGTCTAGGGGGCTGATAGTGGTTATAATCCTTACAGAACCTTCATTCGGATCAGGGACTGCTGATCACCTTGGTCTTTCGCTGCAGCAGGCTCCCACACACCTCCACCCCCACTACACTAAAAAACAAATAAAATGCACCTGTACTCGCCCCCTAAAAAGAAATGCGGCAAAACTGCCATTTCTATGGGAAGCCGTTCAGGTCACAATTACACCTTTATAAATGTGATATAATGAAATGAATACAGCATGCATTAAAATAATTAAGGCATGCATTGAGATGACTATAGCATGTATTCAGATAACTATAACATGCATTGAAATGACTATAACGCATTGAAATGAGTAAGGCATGCATTGAGATGACTATAGCATGTATTCAGATGACTATAGCATGTATTCAGATGACTATAACATGCATTGAGATTACTATACCATGCATTGAAATGAGTAAGACATGCATTGAGATGACTAAAGCATGTATTCAGATGACTATAACATGCATTGAGATGACTATAACATGTTTTGAAATGATTAAGGCATGCATTGAGATGACTATAGCATGTATTCAGATGACCATAACATGCATTGAGATGACTATAACATGTTTTGAAATGAATAAGGCATGCATTGAGATGACTATAGCATGTATTCAGATGACTATAACATGCATTGAGATTACTATAACATGCATTGAAATGAGTAAGACATGCATTGAAATGACTATAGCATGTATTCAGATGACTATAACATGTATTGCAATGAGTATGACATGTATTGAAATGAGTATACAGCCATGACACAGTGTGCGGGTTCCATTTACTCCTCTGTATGGAAGAGATGGCTCGTCCTGCGGCGTTCATCGATTTGACCCAATAATTGCACCTAAGTAAGGCAGCCCTTCCAGGAACTAGTGGTTTCCCAGTCGTAGGTCCTCTCCCAGGAGACTGGGTGTGGATTCCCTTCATCATTGGGGTCCACAAACAGTTCTTCATTCTTTTGAGTGCTCAGGAAAAACGCAAGAAACTGCCTGAGTGGAGCACAATCCCGACACTTGGGCCTTTCACCAATGTCAAATGGAATGGGCCCTGACACCTTCAGGGGCCACCTGTAACTCGGACAAAGAAAGTTTCATAGCTTTTATTAAAAGGCAATTTGTGGTTTCAGCTCTCCTGCTGCCTGACTTTCTTTGTTCTGTAGTGCAGAGGCTGATAAACATGTCCCCGATAATGAATTGCCTTACCTAAGATTCTTTCACAGAAAGAAGCTGTAAGGTGGGATTGATGGTATGCACATATTCCCTAATGAAGCACAACTAAAAGCTGTGTCAATATACATGTGCCTTTGCTGACCGCGCATGGGCATGTTTGCACTGTTTAAGCTCTTTGGTGTGGGGCAGTGAATATTCTTGGAGATTAATGAATTTAGTGGCGGCTTGTATTATAGGAGCCCGCTGAGAAAACCAGGGAATAAACCTTTGCAATATGCTTTCGGAAATACTTTCTCCATTATGATTAATGCACCGGACAGCTGCCTCCTCCAATGGAAGTAATTTACCTATGATACATCAAATTAATTCTTCTCATTCCTTCTTATGTATTGATTGTGTGATCAGATGTGTGCTCCTGAAATTCAAAACTGCACAAACCTGAAAATGCTTCTGATGCAAAACACGTATTTACCAATTTTCCACTGCCTTTTTGCATTAGAAAACCTTCAACTACAATAGATCAATACTTTTTTATTGTTGATATGCTGTTGGTATAGGGGCCCCTAAACATAATTTTGATATGGGCCCCCGCATATCTTCTACTTTGGGAGAGCGCTGCTTTTTAGGACTGATGGGCCACTTGGCCCCTGTGAGATGAGCTTGTCAGGTCGTGTGGCCCCTGTGAGATGAGCTTTTCGAGTCACTTGCCCCAGTGAGATGAGCTTGTCTGGTCACGTGGTCCCTGTGAGATGAGCTTGTCTGGTCAGGTGGTCCCTGTGAGATGGGCTTGTTAGGTCACGTGCCCCTGTGAGATGAGCTTTTCAGGTCACATGGCCCCTGTGAGATGAGCTTGTCTGGTCACGTGGTTCCTGTGAGATGAGACTGTCTGGTCACGTGGTTCCAGTGAGATGAGCTTGTTGGGTCACGTGGTCCCTGTGAGATGAGCTTGTCTGGTCACGTGGTTCCTGTGAGATGAGCTTGTTGGATCACGTGGCCCCTGTGAGATGAGCTTGTTGGGTCACATAGTCCCTGTGAGATGAGCTTGTTGGGTCACGTGGCCCCTGTGAGATGAGCTTGTTGGGTCACGTGGTCCCTTTGAGATAGGCTTGTTGGGTCACATAACCCCTGTGAGATGAGCTTGTTGGGTCACGTAACCCCTGTGAGATGAGCTTGTCGAGTCACTTGGCCCCTGTGAGATGAGCTTGTTGGATCACGTGGCCCCTGTGAGATGAGCTTGTTGGGTCAAGTGGTCCCTGTGAGATGGGCTTATTGGGTCACGTGGTACCTTTGAGATGGGCTTGTTGGGTCATGTGGTGCCTGTGCGATGAGCTTGTTGGGTCACATAACCCCTGTGAGATGAGCTTGTCGAGTCACTTGGCCCCTGTGAGATGAGCTTGTTGGATCACGTGGCCCCTGTGAGATGAGCTTGTTGGGTCACGTGGTCCCTGTGAGATGGGCTTATTGGGTCATGTGGCGCCTGTGAGATGAGCTTGTTGGATCACGTGACCCCTGTGAGAAGGGGTTGTTGGGTCATGTGGCCCCTGTGAGATGAGCTTGTTGGGCCACGTGGCCCCTGTGAGATGAGCTTGTTGGGTCACATGGGCCCTGTGAGATGAGCTTGTCGGGTCGCATGGCCACTGTGAGATGAGCTTGTCTGGTCATGTGGCACCTGTGACATAAGCTTGTCTGGTCATGTGGCACATGTGAGATAAGCTTGTCTGGTTATGTGGCACCTGTGAGATGAGCTTGACTGGTCACGTGGTCCCTGTGAGATGAGCTTGTTGGGTCACGTGGTCTCTGTGAGATGAGCTTGTGCGGTCATGTGTCACCTGAGAGATGAGCTTGTCTGGTCACGTGGTCCCTGTGAGAAGGGCTTGTTGGGTCATGTGGCCCCTGTGGGATGAGCTTGTCGGCTTACTGGGCTGTCTCAGTCATTTCGTCTAGTATTTGGGGGAAGGTTTCCTATGCCAGTTAAAGGTAGATGTGGCACCTTGAGTATTTAATGATGGTGTACACTCACCCATGGGCCTCCATCTGAGACACCCTCAGGCTTTTCAAGTGGGAAAGGTTGGGCAAGGATGTGGACTCTGACCCCTCCATCTGACAGTGCAGCACATTAGACTCAAAGTTGGACTGAAAAGGTGCTAAACGCCCACATATGAACACCCAACAAACCCCACTTTGAGACCTAGCAGCCTACCCAATGGGTAGTTCCCAAGAGGTCTGGAAGCCCTTCTACTGAGAACAAATGTGCACAAATAACCTGCTATCTGGGAAGATATTCACTCAGGAGGGTCTACAACCACTTTTTAGCTCTCTGCACCTTTCACAGAGGAGAAATATCTATATGCATATCAGTCCGGCACCAAAATTCTCCTCTGAACAAGAGTATCAACAACAACATCAGACACAGGGTTCAGCCTTGTTGGGCCTCCTCAGTGAGGTGAGGCTGAGCCTCTCCAAGCGCAGTGAGCAAGGGCTACACGTCTGGATTACCCTTGGCAACTTAGGGTGGAACCCCAAGTTCTGTAATTGCCTAAACATGCATTTTGTTAGCACTTGCATACGCCAGATGTTGTGTTTATTCACATACAAATACCTCCTTAATTGCTGCTGCCCCGCTAGTGGACACTTGACAAAACACTGCAGGGGACATTTAAAGAAAGATTGTTACAGACATGCCAAACACGTCCTTTCTTTTTCTTAATAATGCACTTTTCCTGTTCCATATTTTAATGCACACTGCATGCTATCAATAATGCACATTTGCTTATTGCGGCTATTAACATTTCAAATATAGCCAGTCCACAATACCAATATTTAATGAACTCCCTGGGGTGAAATTAAAAATCACAAAGCATTTTAGTTATTGATGAAATATGGAAATGTTATAGTCATTAACTTCTCACATAACCTACATAGCTCACGCTGTTCTTCATTCCCAACGTGAAATTCTTCCTTCTGTGTAATGAAGTCGATACAAGTGAACCAGCAAATGGGGGCAGAGTGCACGCTCTCTTTGGAATACGTCGCAGCCTTGCTGCGCAAATTGCCTGGGAAAGCAATTTACAAGACTTCACCCGAAAGGTAAATGTCTTGCAAAGGTAACGTGCGCAGAGACGGGCAGCTCAGTTAAAACATGTTGTTTTTTGTGCACTGCACATTTATCTTTGTTAAACTGGATAATTGTGTTTTTAAATGTGCTAATTAATGTTTCACTTGCACTGATGATCTCCTAAAGACCAACTGGCTGAAATGCTGAAATGTGTTTTTAATGAGCTGTCCCTCTCTGCTCATCATGTTAGACCTGTGTTTGACAAATAACATATTCATGTTTAACAACAAATACATTTGACAGCTGCAAGGTACTGCGATGGGGACAGCGTTTGCGCCTGACTATGCCAATCTAACCAGGGGTTTTTGGGAGAAAACCAGTGTTTGGACAGAGCAAATGAAGCCATAACAGAAAAAGAAAATATTGGGTGAACTTCGAGAAGCTACTCAATGTCAATGATCACAATCTAAGATTTACTGAGACACACAGCTATACTTGTCTTATGTATCTGGATGTCAACTGTGAGTTGTGGACCAGCAATTGACTACTGAGTTACATAAGAAACCCTCAGGGTCGAATACCCCGCTACATGCCTTGAGTGAGCATCCCAAGAATCTTCTATGGAGCATCCCTTATGGCAAAGTCTTCCGTCTCCGTAGAAATTGCTCCACCGTGAAAGTCTTTGACAGGGAAAGCAGTATAACAGCGTGGAGTTTTCAAGAACAAGGCTATTCCAAACAAATCATTGAATGCGCCTATATTAAGGCATGTCTGTGTGACAGATTGAGTCTTCTTATAGCTCCCAATGTGAACAATAAATCCAACTCAGAGAAAACAGTGAAAACTCATACTTGCGTTTAGCACTGAGGTATAGTCCATCCGCCATGTACTCAAAAGACATTGGAAGGTGTTATTGGCGGACACTGATTTGTCGAACAGACTTAATGCAAACCCTGATATTAGTTTCAGGCGTACTTGTTCCACTTGTTAGCAGCTACATGAAACCTGTAAAGCAGTTGGATACTTGAATGTGGCTACAAAATCAGAGAACGGGATTCTCCAAGTGCACTAGATACAGTATGAGCAAATATGCTTTGAATTGTTGTTCTTACACACCTCCAGTTCTGGTACAGATTATTCCAATACCTGATAAGATAACATGTGATTCCGATTATGTGGTGTATGTTTTACAATGCACATGTAAGAAATGGTATGGCGGGAGCACTAAGTGTAAGTTAAAAGTGTGTATACAGCAACATGTCAGAGCTATTGCTAAGAATGATATTAATTACCCCTTGGCCAAAATGTTGCTGACTTTCACAAAGTACTTTGGAAGGTTTTGGCTTCTTGGGTAAACGCAGCATAGAAGTTGGCCAAAAAGGTGAGGATATAGAGCAGACTCTTAGACAACAGGAAACATACTGCATTTTGGACTTGGAGAGTAAAAATCCCAATGGACACAATATAGATGTGGAGCTATATACATTTTTAGGACAATGATGTTCACCATAATTGGAGTGATATTGTTGTACCAGTATATGTGATACTGCTTTCTTTTGCTTAATTCTAACCGGCTTGGCCCATGACCAGTTGTTTTCCTCTTGGAATGTTGTACCTAAATAATATTTTAATGGATAGATCCTCCTTCCTCTTTCTTTATTTGTTTCTTTGTTTGTTTGTTTCTTTCTTTCTTTCTTGGTATAAACCTTGAGCCTTCAATTGATTACCCTCGCTTTGTTTCTCTACTCGTCTTCTTTTCCTTTTCCCTCCCTTTTAGTTTTACCACCCCCATTTTTTCCTCTGTTCTAGATTTAGACCGAGACTCATACCATTATAGTAATGAGAAGGCAAGGGTTTGTTTGTTTATTTCTATTACTTTTTCGTTATGGTGTAGGTTGTATCTAGACACCATTGTTAAATTGGGATGGTTTTTGAACACTCTTTTAACTCCCGCCGCTTTTTGGGTTTTATCACTTTGGCATGGGAATGGGAGATGGTTTCTCCTTTTTCTTCTTTTCTTTTTCTTCTTTTCTTTTCCACCTTGTCACATTTGTTGAATTATATTGATCATATATTTTCTGTATTCGAGTCTATTTAAAGAAATATTTTGTTGGATAGCTTTTCTCTTTTTCAATCTATTTACCCTGGGTGTTAGGGATAGAAGTCACTTCTTTGGACATTTTATAGGAATACTGATGGGGTAGCAAATTGTGGTTGACACATTGCTACAGTGAATAGTATGGGCATTAGTACATTGTTATATTGCTTGCCATTGCATAGAAGTATAGGCGGGATTGTGAACTTGAATTAGTATAGAGAAATGAATTTGCACTTGCATTTGCACTTTATTTCATTGCTCTCTGTTGCACAGCATTATGCACTTTTGACCTTGGATTTCCAAATTCAGTAGTGAGCTGAGATATTAGCAGCTCGAATTTGGAATATGAAATGTATTTCAACTGTTTACTTTGCAGTGGCATATTGCCATAATGTTAGCATTAGCGCTTTATTGTATTGTGTGATATTGCTCATGAGCATGGATGAGTATCGTTACCTTGGACAGGGACATGTCACTTCTGGTGCAGTGGTCATTGCATCTGCACTTTAACCTTTCTGTTGCACGGCATTTTGCACTTTGTACTTGAATTACCAAGCTCAGTTGCTAGCTGAGATACTGGTGGCTTGAATCTGCAATGTGACACGCTGTCTCACTGTCTACCTTTGTATTGTCACAACATCAGTACACTGGTACAGGCACGGCTGCCACTGGTATCCATTTTTTTCCGGCACCCACGGGGTCATGCCGAGTTTGGTGGACCCGGTAATTGCCCGTTCGCGGGTTCCGGTAATAAAGGACTCCCCATCCCCATTCAGCCCCATAGGGTACCGGTGCCACCATCCTACTCTGCTCGTGGGTGCCGGTACTGGCACCAGGTCAGACTTGGTGGCTGCAAGGGCACCCACGAGCAGAACACCTAGTATGGCGGTACGGTACCATACCAGTAGCGATAGCGGCGCCGTTGTTGCCTTACCACCATACTTGTAATGAGGCCCCATATCTTTTTAAGCATTGCACTATGCATTCTAGATCTGTGCACATGGAGGAAGCATGTGTGCTTCTATATTATACTGATTGTGAGTCTTCGTGCTGTTTACTGAACATTGGGTCTTCACTGTGTGTTTGCATTGCTTGAGTTTAGATGTCTAACTCTGTTATATGCACTCAGTCTCTTTTTTTGACCTTTCAGTACCAAACCACATGTAGCACAAAAACTTGAAGCAAGAGCCCCTTTCTCCTTCATTGCTTCCTCCTAATGCTGTCTAGAACAGTGTACACAAGTTGCCCCACAGTATCTTAGGGAGACAGATCAGCCTCCCTCCTCGGCTCTTTTATTCACAAAGGGACCAACTTCCTTCCACTTCATTCTAGCAAGATTGGCCTGTTTCACTGGGATTCCACAAGAGCCATCAATATCACAGGTGTGCCTCACTTATGTAAGTAGGTATGCCCCTTGCAGCACTATGTTCACCAAAGTCCCTGTTAGCTCTTCTCTGGCCCGCACTGATTTAATTCTTATCCTACCACTGGGATACTGGCTCCTTTGCTGCCCCTGGTGGACACAACTGGTTCCTGCAGTAACTACTGGCCTTCCCTGGCCTGGGCTGGCTGCCCCTTGCAGACTCCAAACTTAGGCTTGAATGCCTCAAGCAGCAAAGTCACTGTCTGCCACTTGAAGACCCGATAGGCCCCCAGGACCTGGCACAGCCTCCTCACAACAATGGCTGGCCCTCGCTGGGCCCACTGCAGCCCGCAGCGCTCCTACCTCGAGAGAGGATCTTCACTTGTTTTGGGGAGCGGTGGATTTCCCTCTCATGGTGCTGTCTCCTCAGCACAGTCAGCATCCTCGTCACCAATGTTAGGTTGGGTTTCTGGCCAAGCTTGACACTGACACCAGTGTAGGAACAGGAAGCATATTTACGAAGTTCCAGCTCTGGGTATAGGGTACAGGAATACATTTAGGCCACACCATGTGAGTTACTAGGACAGAGCATACACTGGCATCCTCTCTCAGTCAATCCATCTTCTCAACTGCACATTCAGAGAACCATTCAGAACATAACATTCTCACAAACACCATTCCATGTCAGTCACCCACAGCATTCCATGCATACAGGGAATGGTGCAGAGAAAGACACGACACAACAACATACAAGTTCTCAGGCTTTCTAAGTGAGAATATGTTGTGTATGGTTACAGACACACTAATGTTAAGGACACTGTTGAGAAACATTAAAAGAATGCAAAGTCCAATATATACTGGAAGTTATCAAAAGAAATGAAAAATGTGCACTTTTAAAAGAAGCCAATTTACAATTCCGGTACAATTTTTAAGGCTTCATTTGCCGATGACACACACAATTTCGTCTTTAAAAATGTCTTTCCTTCCTGCAAGTGGCCGTGCTCAGATTAAAACCAATCACCTGTTTGTTCTGTGTGCACAACTGCAATGTATCATTTTGCATTCTGGCCTGTAATTGGTTGGTAGTTCAGCTGAACCAGCAAATGATCAGATTTGATCAGATCAGTGACGTGCTGACTTCATTGAACTTCCATGGATTGTATTGTAACATTTGTGAAAGTCAGTCAATGGTTTGAGGCCCATGCAGGGTGGACTTTAATAACTTACCTTTCAACAACACCTGACCAAGGACTAATTCCAATGGACACACATACCGACTCACAGACCTCACAGTACTGCGATACTGTTAAAAGATGCCAGCGCAAATGCCGGCTACCCACAGTCTGTACGCTCTGTACATCGCTCCAATGCCCTTAAACTAGGTCTGTGATTTAAAGAATAAAATGAAATAAAAACATAATTGGCCTCATCAAGAGTTGAGTGGTAGCCATTAAATGGTTTAAGGGTATGCCCAAACATGAGTATGGCGTGTTTACCCCCAGCTCAGAGCTGGAAAAATTCCGATTTTCAGTGCAATTACTGTGCGGTAATACCGCCGATGGTAAATGAGCCGGATGGATGGGCAGTAACGCAACTACAATTAGGCAGCATCCCAGTCGGGATACTGCCCGACTCGTGATGAGGCCCAATATCTGCTTGTGCCCAAATGCCTTTCTTCATGCATCCAATATGATGAGTGTTTTGAAATGTCATTGATATTTTTTTATCCGCCAGTGCACTCCTTTTTTTATCATTTACCTTAACAGTGCCTAAAGAGCGTTCTGTAATGGTCACTTTGAGTCCTCCACCCACACATCACAATCACTACATCAGGCATCAGGTTATTAGTGGACGGAGCGATGAACACCAGTTTACAAATAGCACCCCAGAGGGTGCTGCTCAATGTGGATGGTGTGATTTATCTCTGCAAGATGCAACTGCCACATCAGCCAATCAAGTATTACACGCATTATCCAGCCCTTAATAAAAAGTCAAGAACTGGGGCCAGATTACAGAAACTTTGCACTGGACAAACTGCGCTTGTCCAGGTGAATTGATTGTTTATTGTGGGCCAGTGTTTTAAAAAATAGGGCATACTTTGCCCTAGTGCTAATACTGTGCAAACTTTGCACTTGCACTGGTGAAATGTTTATGTAATCTGGCCCCTGGTGGTGATCTTTGATGTAAAACCACTGTGACTTCGAGATCATCGTTTCCATTTGTTGAGTGTTGTGCTGGTGGAGAGGTTCGAACCCAGCTCACAAGGCTACTCCTTTGCTTCATAGGTGGGTATTACTACCAACGGCGCTACCAGAGCTCTGACTGTGAAATCCATACAAACAATATAATAGTACAGCATGGCACCTCACTATGCAGAGTAGCCCATACTCTTTTCCTTTCAAAATGTGTGTATGACTCAGGCAATTTTGAGAATGTAGTACATTTCAATCATAGAGGGGGCGTCATTACGGGTGAACTCCACTACCATTACCGAAGGCAGTAAAATATGATTAAGCCTGACTTTCAGTATCATCCCTTTCTGAAGCCCTATAGAATTTATTGGATGTTGGCGGTATCGCTGCATAGGGTAATACTGCCCACTATTACTGTTGCTATTACCGCCACAAATACCATCTATTTGTAGAGGCAATACCTCCACTCACAACCAGCTATTTTTTCCGGATTCAGCAAACAAAACACATATCCAAATGCAGCGATAAAACATTCAGCATTTTGGAATTCTACTTGTTTTACCATCATCCGCTGGACAATTTTAGGTCATAACAGTTTACATACCAGTCACCAATGCTCCGGTTATGCATCGCATATGTAAGCCTAAGCACAGCATGGTACGTCAGTTGCAATGCACTGTTCAAATCATTCAAGTCCTAAACTAAAAGACAATAGATAGTGCAGCCTTTTGGGTTTGGCTAGGCATTGCGTGTGGGCAGTGCAGTTTGTGTCTAGCCCCACACAGTGTAGAGACAGGAGAAGGGCAGTAACATTTCTTTTAGGCGTTTTGAAGATGGGTAAAACACAGATCAATGTGTAGGAGGTACCTCTCCAAGGTGCAGGGTGACCTATGGAGGCAAAAGGAAACCAGAATGTGGTGGCCATAATTGCAGATGTTGATGATATATTTCAAAATGTCAGGAGCATGCAGGGCAGTCAGATATCAGGCGATCTAATATTCCTAGCCAAATCGCAGAACAAAGGACTTATATTGTAGACCTGTGGGAAATTTTTGGGTCCTCGGCTTCTTGAAAAGAACCTGTCCCTAAGATAAAAATGGAATGCACCAGTCCACCGCCAAGGGCAGAGTTTCTGGTCAGGACGCTGATGCACAAAAAGCAGATGCGGTCCACCTCCTCGCTGCTTCTTTTCATCTTCATTACAGCAAGGGATGATGGGCATCACATTGGGGTTGGACACTCTAGTGCCCTTGATAAAGTTACTACCCTAGTTTAGTATGCGATTGTGGACATCAGTGTCCTCACCCTATAACCTGTCACTGAGGGGCTTTTTAAGTGTTCTTAGGGCTTCATCCTGTTTCAAAGACTTGATGGCTTGATATACCTGGCACTGAAACTTGTCAGCTCACCATCATGTGCACTGCTCACAGTCTGGGTAATGACATTATGGAGTTGAATGTGAAATGGCTTAGGTATTGGCTAGGTTCATGGGCACTTAACTCTGTTATTTGCCCAATATAGGGTACAATTACAGCCCCAGCGCAACAGAGATAGAGAGGCCATGCTAGGCCCATTGTGAGAGTGAAGTTGTCTCAGTGTAGAGTTCATTGAAATATAAAAGCCAGTACAAAATAGTGATTTCAACATGAGGCCTAGTAAATGAGTGAGAATGGGCTTCCCTCCATTTTATTTTAGAATGTACAGGCTTTCAGTCGAAGGAAAGTGAGACTTAGAACTTGAATATTCTTAACTGCGTCCAATGGATTCCAAGGACATGTGGCATTGCAGATGCTGACTTTGTGTAAAGTGCACATGAAAGGAAATACATACATTTGAATGACTGTATACTGTATATTTGGAAGCTAAAAAGGAGGACTGATGCCTTACAATGGAAAAATAAAGTCAAATGACAAATTGCCTTCATGAGGACTAAAGAGACTTAATTTCAGCACATAAAATGGCAACATTTATAGGGAAATGCCTATTTTGTTTCTTGCATAAATGAACACTGGTTCTTCCGTAACTGTGGCCTATCTGTGTGCACTAGATTAAAGGTGAAACTACCTCTATTCTAATGTAGTAGAAAAGAAAGACTGTATGTATGAACAGCAGGCCTAGATATAATGCTAACATGTCACATGTAAGCACATCTTGTTGATTTAAAACTGTATTTCTGAAGGCGGGGCGCAGCTGGTGTATTTACCACTAAAATGAAATGGCTGTGCCTTTGTAAATTTGAACGCATGCCCTTTGTCTGAGGACCCCATGAGAAGAAGTTCTAGTTGTCAATTTAAATGCTAAAATATACAAAGAAGTAGATTGAAATTATGGGATTTACGGATAACACCACCAACAGAAATGATCTTGAAGGACAGGTTTTCCATTAATGGTACATTATCTCTGAACAAATACCCTTCTGAAGTTCAGGAGGAGAGAGTAGAATAAACATTGGACCGAACCGGTGGCTGGTCACATGCTTAAGGAGAAATAGAAACCTAAGAATTGGAGGGGACCATCAGAAACTGGGAGCACCTAGTATGGAGTGCCATTCATTAAGCATTGAATACATGTTCTTGAATAAAAAGTGCATTGTGTGTCCATTGAGCTCAGCCCAAGTTAATTTTAAGAGGGGACACAAAGTCAGTTGGGACCATGTAAAAATGAAACTTTTGTGATGTACCTAACTTAAGTTATGATCAAAATTATGATTCTAGCATTTTCATAAATCTGAGGAATTGGAAATATTGATAAATTAATATACAGTGAAATTAATGTTGGAGGTTTGTAGTGTCAGAGTTGTAACTATTTCAGCACATCATCAAACAGAGAAAAAGCATTGCTTCACCCAGGAGCATAAAATGTAGAATCCAAAAATATATAGATTAATGTAGTTATCTGAGAATTTAGCGTAGTTGCCATGTTGTTAGATTTTCAGAACCAAAAAAAGGTAAAGCACACATTTCATTTTGAGATGATGAATCTTTCTCCTCCCTCATTCATCAAACATATCTCCCTACTTCTGGTCGTATCATCAGCCAGTGGGTGTATTAGTGGGAGGTGAAGAGAACGTACTAGCCAATCTTTACTGCAGGAATTATGATCATGTAGGAGTTTCATCAGCCCTATAAGAGGTCAATTTTGCATCAGAACAGAACTTTTTCAATTATTTCTGGAGATAGCCTGCTACCGGACTCTTGCGAAGAACAATTAGCAGAGAGGCCTCACTCCTTGCATTGGAGACAGTAACATGGACATATAGAAGCTAGACTGGGACCCCATCAGAGGAGCCAGAGGGAGTCTGGGTGCAGGAGAACATCTTGACTGAAAATCCTTGACCAGATCTGTGCTGTCCTCAGATGAGACTTGCTGTTTTTCTCTGAGCAAAGCCTCCCATTGTTACACTCACCTGGTCTCTGCGGAGGCGTTGGGGCATGGTTGACTCTCACAATATATTCAATACGTTTTTGTTGGAGGGGGAGTGTGTTATATTTATGCATTGCGTGCATTTTGTCTGTACATCGCTCTACATAGTTACGCTGCTGCTTACATTCCAAGATGGAACAACAGTGAAATGTAAGTATGTTCTTTGTTTATGCTGGAATTGAGAGCAGTTGGAAGGTGAAGGTCGAGAGAGGAGGACTGTCCCAGTTGGGGGCCGTGTTACCCATGCACCAATCTTAATTAAGTGCTACTTACTCACCACTGGCTGCGCCTCCGTAATACTTTCCCCAAAGCCCCATTCAACCCTTACACTACCAACATTGTGGTTATAAATCTCATACAAGTGTATATAAGCTTAAACAAAGCAATGAATGCTGGGATGTGCAGGCCGCCATCTTGGGAATGGCATTCAGTGCCTACACTACCGGACAGCAGTGCAAATAATGCAGCATGTTGGCAACACAGATGGACAGTGCAAGTTGCATCTAGTGCCCCTCGCTTAGAGCATGGAGAGGTGCAGTTATCATTATCATTATAATTATTAGTATTATAATTATTATTATATACTTTACTAGCATGAACCAAGCTGGGGATTAACGGAGCATTGCATTTCTTTTGATCTATCAATGATTGGCAAAAAGTAAAATATGTATGGGAGGTGGCATGCCAAGATGCCATGTATTGTATCGCCATAACAGGCTCATCACCTGTCAGTCGTTATTAGAAATATCAGTGGCAAGTAATATACGGACAGTTCTTAGTTTGGGTGTGTTTTGAGACAATACTTAATATCTACAGTCCATGTATCCGGGAAGTGAAAATAAAAACACCACGACCCTGACTAGACAGTGTGGGCTGGGATTATTTAGCGACCCTGGCTGGACAGTGGTATTGCAACTACAGTTTGGACTGGGAGTATTTAGCGACCCTGGCTGGACAGTGATATTCCAACTACAGTTTGGGCTGGGATTATTTAGCGACCCTGGCTGGACAGTGGTATTGCAACTACAGTTTGGACTGGGAGTATTTAGCGACCCTGGCTGGACAGTGATATTCCAACTACAGTTTGGGCTGGGATTATTTACCGACCTTGGCTAAACAGTGATATTGCAACTACAGTTTGGGCTGGGATTATTTAGCGACCCTGGCTGGACAGTGATATTGCAACTACAGTTTGGGCTGGGATTATTTAGCGACCCTGGCTGGACAGTGATATTCCGACTACAGTTTGGGCTGGGATTATTTAGCGACCCTGGCTAGACAGTGATATTGCGACTACAGTTTGGGCTGGGATTATTTAGCGACCCTGGCTGGACAGTGATATTGCGACTACAGTTTGGGTTGGGATTATTTAGCGACCCTGGCTGGACAGTGATATTCCAGCTACAGTTTGGGCTGGGATTATTTAGCGACCCTGGCTAGACAGTGATATTGCGACGACAGT
The DNA here is from genome assembly GCF_040938575.1 of Ambystoma mexicanum. NCBI lineage: Eukaryota > Metazoa > Chordata > Amphibia > Caudata > Ambystomatidae > Ambystoma > Ambystoma mexicanum. The sequence goes on from NC_090923.1 coordinate 71,174,396, forward strand.
TTGGGCTGGGATTATTTAGCGACCCTGGCTGGACAGTGGTATTCCAACTACAGTTTGGGCTGGGATTATTTAGCGACCCTGGCTGGACAGTGATATTCCAGCTACAGTTTGGGCTGGGATTATTTAGCGACCCAGGCTGGACAGTGATATTCCAACTACAGTTTGGACTGGGATTATTTAGCGACCCTGGCTGGACAGTGGTATTGCAACTACAGTTTGGGCTGGGATTATTTAGCGACCCTGGCTGGACAGTGATATTGCAACTACAGTTTGGGCTGGGATTATTTAGCGACCCTGGCTGGACAGCGATATTCCAACTACAGTTTGGGCTGGGATTATTTAGCGACCCGGGCTGGACAGCGATATTGCAACTACAGTTTGGGCTGGGATTATTTAGCGACCCTGGCTGGACAGTAATTGGCAACTACAGTTTGGGCTTTGATTATTTAGCGACCCTGGCTGGACAGTGGTATTCCAACTACAGTTTGGGCTGGGATTATTTAGTGACCCTGGCTGGACAGTGATATTCCAGCTACAGTTTGGGCTGGGATTATTTAGCGACCCAGGCTGGACAGTGATATTCCAACTACAGTTTGGGCTGGGATTATTTAGCGACCCTGGCTGGACAGTGGTATTGCAACTACAGTTTGGGCTGGGATTATTTAGCGACCCTGGCTGGACAGTGATATTGCAACTACAGTTTGGGCTGGGATTATTTAGCAACCCTGGCTGGACAGCGATATTCCAACTACAGTTTGGGCTGGGATTATTTAGCGACCCGGGCTGGACAGCGATATTGCAACTACAGTTTGGGCTGGGATTATTTATCGACCCTGGCTGGACAGCGATATTCCAACTACAGTTTGGGCTGGGATTATTTAGCGACCCTGGCTGGACAGTGGTATTGCAACTACAGTTTGGGCTGGGATTATTTAGCGACCCTGGCTGGACAGTGATATTGCGACTACAGTTTGGGCTGGGATTATTTAGCGACCCTGGCTGGACAGTGATATTGCGACTACAGTTTGGGCTGGGATTATTTAGAGACCCTGGCTGGACAGTGATATTGCGACTACAGTTTGGGCTGGGATTATTTTGCGACCCTGGCTGGACAGTGATATTGCGACTACAGTTTGGGCTGGGATCATTTAGCGACCCTGGCTGGACAGTGATATTGCGACTACAGTTTGGGCTGGGATTATTTAGCGACCCAGGCTGGACAGTGATATTGCGACTACAGTTTGGGTTGGGATCATTTAGCGACCCTGGCTGGACAGTGATATTGCCACTACAGTTTGGGCTGGGATTATATAGCGACCTTGGCTGGACAGTGATATTGCAACTACAGTTTGGGCTTTGATTATTTAGCGAACCTGGCTGGACAGTGGTATGGCAACTCCAGTTTGGGCAGGGATTATTTAGCTACCCAGGCTGGACAGTGATATTGCGACTACAGTTTGGGCTGGGATTATTTAGCGACCCTGGCTGGAAAGTGATATTGCGACTTCAGTTTGGGCTGGGATTATTTAGCGACCCTGGCTGGAAAGTGATATTGCGACTTCAATTTGGGCTGGGATTATTTAGCGACCCTGGCTGGACAGTGATATTGCGACTACAGTTTGGGCTGGGATTATTTAGCGACCCTGGCTGGAAAGTGATATTGCGACTACAGTTTGGGCTGGGATTATTTAGCGACCCTGGCTGGACACTGATATTGAAACTACAGTTTGGGCTTTGATTATTTAGCCACCCTGGCTGGACATTGGTATTGCGACTACAGTTTGGGCAGGGATTATTTAGCGACCCTGGCTGGACAGTGATATTGCGACTACAATTTGGGCTGGGATTATTTAGCGACCCTGGCTGGACAGTGATATTGCGACTACAATTTGGGCTGGGATTATTTAGCGACCCTAGCTGGACAGTGATATTGCGACTTCAATTTGGGCTGGGAGTATTTAGCGACCCTGGCTGGACAATGATATTGCAACTACAGTTTGGGCTGGGATTATTTAGCGACCCAGGCTGGACAGTGATATTGCAACTACAGTTTGGGCTGGGAGTATTTAGCGACCCTGGCTGGACAGTGATATTGCAACTACAGTTTGGATTGGGAGTATTTAGCGACCCTGGCTGGACAGTGATATTGCGACTACAGTTTGGGCTGGGATCATTTAGCGACCCTGGCTGGACAGTGATATTGCGACTACAGTTTGGGCTGGGATTATTTAGCGACCCTGGCTGGACAGTGATATTGCCACTACAGTTTGGGCTGGGATCATTTAGCGACCCTGGCTGGACAGTGATATTGCCACTACAGTTTGGGCTGGGATTATATAGCGACCTTGGCTGGACAGTGATATTGCAACTACAGTTTGGGCTTTGATTATTTAGCGAACCTGGCTGGACAGTGGTATGGCAACTACAGTTTGGGCAGGGATTATTTAGCGACCCAGGCTGGACAGTGATATTGCGACTACAGTTTGGGCTGGGATTATTTAGCGACCCTGGCTGGAAAGTGATATTGCGACTTCAGTTTGGGCTGGGATTATTTAGCGACCCTGGCTGGACAGTGATATTGCGACTACAGTTTGGGCTGGGATTATTTAGCGACCCTGGCTGGAAAGTGATATTGCGACTTCAGTTTGGGCTGGGATTATTTAGCGACCCTGGCTGGAAAGTGATATTGCGACTTCAATTTGGGCTGGGATTATTTAGCGACCCTGGCTGGACAGTGATATTGCAACTACAGTTTGGGCTGGGAGTATTTAGCGACCCTGGCTGGACAGTGATATTGCGACTACAGTTGGGCTGGGATTATTTAGCGACCCTGGCTGGACAGTGATATTGCGACTACAATTTGGGCTGGGATTATTTAGCGACCCTAGCTGGACAGTGATATTGCGACTTCAATTTGGGCTGGGAGTATTTAGCGACCCTGGCTGGACAATGATATTGCAACTACAGTTTGGGATGGGATTATTTACCGACCCAGGCTGGACAGTGATATTGCAACTACAGTTTGCGCTGGGAGTATTTAGCGACACTGGCTGGACAGTGATATTGCAACTACAGTTTGGATTGGGAGTATTTAGCGACCCTGGCTGGACAGTGATATTGCAACTACAGTTTGGGCTGGGATTATTTAGCGACCCTGGCTGGACAGTGATATTGCAACTTCAGTTTTGGCTGGGATTATTTAGCGACCCTGGCTGGACAGTGATATTGCGACTACAGTTTGGCTGGGAGTATTTAGCGACCCTGGTTGAACAGTGATATTGCAACTACAGTTTGGGCTGGGATTATTTAGCAACCCTTGCTGGACAGTGATATTGCAACTACAGTTTGGGCTGGGATTATTTAGCGACCATGGCTGGACAGTGATATTGCAACTACAGTTTGGGCTGGGATTATTTAGCGACCCTGGCTGGACAGTGATATTGCAACTACAGTTTGGGCTGGGATTATTTACCGACTTTGGCTAAACAGTGATATTGCAACTACAGTTTGGGCTGGGATTATTTACCGACCCTGGCTAGACAGCGATATTGCAACTACAGTTTGGGCTGGGAGTATTTAGCGACTCTGGCTGGACAGCGATATTGCAACTACAGTTTGGGCTGGGATTATTTAGCGGCCCTGGCTGGACAGCGATATTGCAACTACAGTTTGGGCTGGGATTATTTAGCGACCCTGGCTGGACAGCGATATTGCAACTACAGTTTGGGCTGGGATTATTTAGCGACCCTGGCTGGACAGCGATATTGCAGCTACAATTTGGGCTGGGATTATTTAGCGACCCTGGTTGGACAGCAATATTGCAACTACAGTTTGGGCTGGGATTATTTACCGACCTTGGCTAAACAGTGATATTGCAACTGCTTTGTGTGCCGGGATTATTTAGTTGGGCTAATGATCATCTCCGTGCACAAGCAGGGAGTCCTCGTACTTTGAAGACATTTGTAAGAAGGTAAATTGAGTGAGGTTTTTATACATTATCTTGAAGTAGCTTGAAAATGTTATACTGAGATGGTAGATGCATTAGCTTTCCAAGTCCCAGAGACGTCTTCATCAGATGGTGGTCACACGATATGAGCAATGAGGGAACTCACACAGATTTGGATGTGGTTAAAAATGAAACAAAAGACAGGGGATTCTCCCACTGTAAACTTCATTAGCTGCAGGAAGAAGTATGCAAGGAATTCAATCCCGTGTGGCTCCTTTATCCACAGAGCCATAGCGCCTGGATGCCTAACGGTGTGTGCGCTTTAAAAGTGAAACAGATAAATAAATAAAAGTGTAACGAAACAGACACATACTCAGACATTGGGAAGCATTTCTCATGCCAATTATATTTTAAGCAGACCCATCCTAAATTCCAAATATTTTGCATGTAATGTGTCCAAAACGTCAAAACGTAAGCATGATAGGTCTAATATGTAAGTGACACCCTGAATATAGAAACACATCTTTTTTAAATCTCTTTATTTTACTTTTACTTGAGCAAATCTCTTGCACAAATCTATGCACTTGGACTTTCCAGCCTCATTTATAGGAGGGCCAGTCTCTTTTCGGTCATCTCATAACCTTTTATAACTTAAGCTATAACCTTTGCCGAGTTCTTAAGGGGTCCTGTTGCTCCATTTTTAGTTTTGTTCATTAGGCAGCCACGTGGCACCATTTACACTCAGAAATGATTCCATTGGAGTACAAATAATAGATGGGTGGGATGTGAGTAGGGACAAACAGCCTGTGGGTGCTGTTTGGTTATTTACTCAACCATTGACCAACACATGAAGATGCTAAGCCATATGGCCATTTCTGCCCACTACCTACCACCCCTTGCCCACAACACACCCTTCTGTGATCCTTTTGAGATATTTCTACATGCAGTAAAATCAAACTGTGTGCAGTATAGGACATACCAAAGTTACTTCTATGCAGATAATTCCATAATTGTTGCTATAAATGCACTTCATTTGTAATAGAAATGACTTAAGCTACTTGATGTATAATCAACATGTGTCTCCTTGCATATGTGCTTTGCACTGAAGTCCTGTTAAAAACAAGCATTGGCAGAGCCTATAGATTATGTGTGTGTATAAGTATTAGTTAGTCATTTTTCCAGGCACTGATATCATAAGCCCTAGTACAACACCATTTTCCAGCAGTTGCCAACTCACGGGCAGGTATTACCATTATGGCAGACGATACTCAGTTGTACATGAGAATAAAAATCCCAAGGACATCAGTAGTCTCTGCGATTACCTAGCCATCAACCAGTCCTGAATGTCAGCTGCCTACCTCAAACTTAATCCAGCCAAGACTGAATTCGTTCTCATCGGTCCCCCCGCTAAACAACAATTTGTCCAACAGCGTACCTGGAAGCTAAACTATACACACATATGTGGTGGCACAGGCTCCTTGCAAAGCATATCGTCCTTCCAGCTCAAATCACAACTAGACTGCAAAGAGAGGGCCCACAAACAATCCTTGTCACGCAACCACCTTCTGGATCTCAATCCCAGTATCTACTCGAATGCCCCCACAATTCCCCAATTTCGCAAATCTCTCAAAACGCAGCATTTTCAACAGCACCTGACCACCAATGGATACACAGAATGCAACTCACAGTACTGTGATACTGTTAAAAGACAGCAGCAGAGACACTGACTTCCCAAACTTGTGCATTGCTCCACTGCTCTCGAGTTAGGTATGCACTTTACACAATAAAATGAAAAAATGAAATGAAAAAGTGGCAGTACCTGGAAAATTCCTATCCCATGCCTATGCAAAAGTAAAAACTGTTTACTTTTGCAATGCTTGTAACAAATATGTTTTATGTGATAACTGTCTCAGTAGGAAAATATGCCCTTGCTGACTGAAGTGTAAGAGCAATCTTCATGAGGCCTTTTCCCAATACACCAGTTAAAATGGAGTGCCAGAATAAGAAAGAAAGTCCTTTCTGGCTGCACAAGTGTAAATCCCCCATGTAAGAAACCTCATCATGTGGGATTTGCCCATAATGGCAGGAGAAATTCCATGCCACAGTAAGAAATGGTGTCCTTGATAGCTGGACACATCTAGTCACCCCATGTAAAAAATAAAATGCTCATGCATTTACTTTTGCCACCAGTAAAACTGGCCATGATACAGTAGGAAAATGTGTCCTTGATCGCTGTGCATATAAACCCCCTCATGTAAGAACACTCGTCAGTCTGGCTTTGTCCTTAATGCCAGTTAAAATGCCATGCCACAATAAGAAAATATGTTATTGCTAGTGGGCTGCAAGCATGTATCCCAAATGTAGGAACACTTATCATGTTGACTTTGACCGTATGCCAATACAAAAAATGACAGGCCACAGTAAGTAAAGATGTCCTTGCTGGCTGCACACATGTAGCCTCCACCCCATGTAAGAACATCCAAGTTGTCTTTGCCCATATTAACAGTAAAAATGGAATTCCACAGTAAGAAAAGATGTACTTGCTGCCTGCACCAATGCAACCCTTCCCTGCACGCCTCCCCCATGTAAGAACACTCATGTTGGCTTTGCCCATAATTCCAGTAAAAAAGGCATGCTGGCTACCACTGCCCCAATGAAGCCCCCTCCCTATCAGAGGGACACTTCCTGGCCAACACGCATTCAACATACACACTATATCATTCACGCGCACATTGATATAACCCAACTGTCTCATTCACACATGCACCCATACAACATACACTCCCTCATTTACATGTGCACCTCTCTCATTTACACATGCTACCTCATTCACCCTTACACTAAAACATACAGACTGACTGCATTTTGCATTTTCACGCATCAAAACAGATTCATGTTCACATGCAGCACACCTAGACAGACAGAAAGACTTGCATGCCTGCATATATGTATACATAGGGGGTCCTTACGAGTGTGGCGGTCCATAATATGGGTGCTGGTCATGCCGTACTGGCACCCATTTCCAGACTGGCGGGTGGGAGCTTTTGCGTCTGGTAGGGTTTATAGTGATAATTTCGAAAACAATAATGTTGAAAGTCATTTTTTTGAAAAAAAATGTTGAAAAAAAAATGTCGAATTTTTTTTTCAATAGGTTTTTTTTCGAAATGGGGGGTTCCCCCTCCCAACCCCCCTTTTTAAATTTTTTTAATTTTGTTTTACCCATTTTTTTTTACTCCCGGACCCCAAAATAAATATATAATTAAAAAAAAAGGAATTCGACATTTTTTTTTTTGTCATTTTTTTTGTGACATTTTTGTCATTCGACATTATTTTTTCGAAATTATGACTGACCACCGTCTGGGAGGTCAGACCTGCAGGGAGTGACAGCACACATCTGCAGGGTTTCCATGGAAGCATCGGCACCGTTAGCAACGGTGCTGGTGCTTCTGTCTCCCAACTCCCTTGGAGTCCTATAGGGCTCCATGGGAATGGGAGTTAACATTTTCCGGTGGCACGGGAAGTCAGGCGCTGGTAAAGTATTGCGAGTCTGGCAGTAATCCATCAGAAGCATCGGCAGGGTTACGGCGGGACTCATAATGAGGCCCATACATGCATACATACATACATGTTTTCTTTTTTTCTTTCTGGCCTGCGGTCCAGCACTCCAGATGCCACTTCTCGACATGCCACCATGAACCACCAGCTGCTGCACACTACGCAAGCTGGATCAAGGAAGCAGGAAGAGCTTCCTGGATCCTGACATATGTGGTAGAGCCAGAGAGCCACAACGTTGCCTTCTGACTATGCTGGAAGGAGCTCCTGTGCTTCTTACACACATTCTGCTGTGTTGCACTCTAGTCTGCATTCCCAATGGGCCATGAAGGGCCAAGGAAAATAAACGTCCCAGCCTTGCATGGCCCATTGGGAATTCACACAGGGTTACTGCTGCCAAAGAGAAACCACATTTCAATACACACAATGAAAAACTTTCCCACTAGCGTGTACTCAGCTGTGATAAGTGTTTTCTCTGGGTTGGCTCGGCTCCTCCATAATTGCCCACTGTGGACATGTCCCAATCTCAGCACAGTTAGATGCTCAAACCCCCTGCATGAGAGGCCTAATGTTTTTTTCATTTTGATATTGATGTGTCTTGTTTTATTGGAACATATGTTAGCATGCATTGCAGTGGCGGCACATGTGTCATGGAGTGCTGAGATGAGGAATCGGCGGTTGTGCCCTGTGCCAGTGGGTTCTATGTATTGTAACATATGCTAGCATTGCAGTGGCGGCACATGTGTCATGGAGTGCTGAGATGAGGAGTCGGCTATTGTGCCCTGTGCCAGTGGGTTCTATGTATTGTAACATATGCTAGCATTGCAGTGGCGGCACATGTGTCATGGAGTGCTGAGATGAGGAGTCGGCTATTGTGCCCTGTGCCAGTGGGTTCTATGTATTGTAACATATGCTAGCATTGCAGTGGCGGCACATGTGTCATGGAGTGCTGAGATGAGGAGTCGGCTATTGTGCCCTGTGCCAGTGGGTTCTATGTATTGTAACATATGCTAGCATTGCAGTGGCGGCACATGTGTCATGGAGTGCTGAGATGAGGAATCAGCGGTTGTGCCCTGTGCCAGTGGGTTCTATGTATTGTAACATATGCTAGCATTGCAGTGGCGGCACATGTGTCATGGAGTGCTGAGATGAGGAGTCGGCTATTGTGCCCTGTGCCAGTGGGTTCTATGTATTGTAACATATGCTAGCATTGCAGTGGCGGCACATGTGTCATGGAGTGCTGAGATGAGGAGTCGGCTATTGTGCCCTGTGCCAGTGGGTTCTATGTATTGTAACATATGCTAGCATTGCAGTGGCGGCACATGTGTCATGGAGTGCTGAGATGAGGAGTCGGCTATTGTGCCCTGTGCCAGTGGGTTCTATGTATTGTAACATATGTTAGCATTGCAGTGGCGGCACATGTGTCATGGAGTGCTGAGATGAGGAATCGGCTATTGTGCCCTGTGCCAGTGGGTTCTATGTATTGTAACATATGCTAGCATTGCAGTGGCGGCACATGTGTCATGGAGTGCTGAGATGAGGAATTGGCTATTGTGCCCTGTGCCAGTGGGTTCTATGTATTGTAACATATGCTAGCATTGCAGTGGCGGCACATGTGTCATGGAGTGCTGAGATGAGGAGTCGGCTATTGTGCCCTGTGCCAGTGGGTTCTATGTATTGTAACATATGCTAGCATTGCAGTGGCGGCACATGTGTCATGGAGTGCTGAGATGAGGAGTCGGCTATTGTGCCCTGTGCCAGTGGGTTCTATGTATTGTAACATATGCTAGCATTGCAGTGGCGGCACATGTGTCATGGAGTGCTGAGATGAGGAGTCGGCTATTGTGCCCTGTGCCAGTGGGTTCTATGTATTGTAACATATGCTAGCATTGCAGTGGCGGCACATGTGTCATGGAGTGCTGAGATGAGGAGTCGGCTATTGTGCCCTGTGCCAGTGGGTTCTATGTATTGTAACATATGCTAGCATTGCAGTGGCGGCACATGTGTCATGGAGTGCTGAGATGAGGAGTCGGCTATTGTGCCCTGTGCCAGTGGGTTCTATGTATTGTAACATATGCTAGCATTGCAGTGGCGGCACATGTGTCATGGAGTGCTGAGATGAGGAGTCGGCTATTGTGCCCTGTGCCAGTGGGTTCTATGTATTGTAACATATGCTAGCATTGCAGTGGCGGCACATGTGTCATGGAGTGCTGAGATGAGGAGTCGGCTATTGTGCCCTGTGCCAGTGGGTTCTATGTATTGTAACATATGCTAGCATTGCAGTGGCGGCACATGTGTCATGGAGTGCTGAGATGAGGAGTCGGCTATTGTGCCCTGTGCCAGTGGGTTCTATGTATTGTAACATATGCTAGCATTGCAGTGGCGGCACATGTGTCATGGAGTGCTGAGATGAGGAGTCGGCTATTGTGCCCTGTGCCAGTGGGTTCTATGTATTGTAACATATGCTAGCATTGCAGTGGCGGCACATGTGTCATGGAGTGCTGAGATGAGGAGTCGGCTATTGTGCCCTGTGCCAGTGGGTTCTATGTATTGTAGCATATGCTAGCATTGCAGTGGCGGCACATGTGTCATGGAGTGCTGAGATGAGGAGTCGGCTATTGTGCCCTGTGCCAGTGGGTTCTATGTATTGTAACATATGCTAGCATTGCAGTGGCGGCACATGTGTCATGGAGTGCTGAGATGAGGAGTCGGCTATTGTGCCCTGTGCCAGTGGGTTCTATGTATTGTAACATATGCTAGCATTGCAGTGGCGGCACATGTGTCATGGAGTGCTGAGATGAGGAATCGGCTATTGTGCCCTGTGCCAGTGGGTTCTATGTATTGTAACATATGCTAGCATTGCAGTGGCGGCACATGTGTCATGGAGTGCTGAGATGAGGAGTCGGCTATTGTGCCCTGTGCCAGTGGGTTCTATGTATTGTAGCATATGCTAGCATTGCAGTGGCGGCACATGTGTCATGGAGTGCTGAGATGAGGAATCGGCTATTGTGCCCTGTGCCAGTGGGTTCTATGTATTGTAACATATGCTAGCATTGCAGTGGCGGCACATGTGTCATGGAGTGCTGAGATGAGGAATCAGCGGTTGTGCCCTGTGCCAGTGGGTTCTATGTATTGTAACATATGCTAGCATTGCAGTGGCGGCACATGTGTCATGGAGTGCTGAGATGAGGAGTCGGCTATTGTGCCCTGTGCCAGTGGGTTCTATGTATTGTAACATATGCTAGCATTGCAGTGGCGGCACATGTGTCATGGAGTGCTGAGATGAGGAGTCGGCTATTGTGCCCTGTGCCAGTGGGTTCTATGTATTGTAACATATGCTAGCATTGCAGTGGCGGCACATGTGTCATGGAGTGCTGAGATGAGGAATCAGCGGTTGTGCCCTGTGCCAGTGGGTTCTATGTATTGTAACATATGCTAGCATTGCAGTGGCGGCACATGTGTCATGGAGTGCTGAGATGAGGAGTCGGCTATTGTGCCCTGTGCCAGTGGGTTCTATGTATTGTAACATATGCTAGCATTGCAGTGGCGGCACATGTGTCATGGAGTGCTGAGATGAGGAATCGGCTATTGTGCCCTGTGCCAGTGGGTTCTATGTATTGTAACATATGCTAGCATTGCAGTGGCGGCACATGTGTCATGGAGTGCTGAGATGAGGAGTCGGCTATTGTGCCCTGTGCCAGTGGGTTCTATGTATTGTAACATATGCTAGCATCGCAGTGGCGGCACATGTGTCATGGAGTGCTGAGATGAGGAGTCGGCTATTGTGCCCTGTGCCAGTGGGTTCTATGTATTGTAACATATGCTAGCATTGCAGTGGCGGCACATGTGTCATGGAGTGCTGAGATGAGGAGTCGGCTATTGTGCCCTGTGCCAGTGGGTTCTATGTATTGTAACATATGCTAGCATTGCAGTGGCGGCACATGTGTCATGGAGTGCTGAGATGAGGAGTCGGCTATTGTGCCCTGTGCCAGTGGGTTCTATGTATTGTAACATATGCTAGCATTGCAGTGGCGGCACATGTGTCATGGAGTGCTGAGATGAGGAATCGGCTATTGTGCCCTGTGCCAGTGGGTTCTATGTATTGTAACATATGCTAGCATTGCAGTGGCGGCACATGTGTCATGGAGTGCTGAGATGAGGAGTCGGCTATTGTGCCCTGTGCCAGTGGGTTCTATGTATTGTAACATATGCTAGCATTCAGTGGCGGCACATGTGTCATGGAGTGCTGAGATGAGGAATCGGCTATTGTGCCCTGTGCCAGTGGGTTCTATGTATTGTAACATATGCTAGCATTGCAGTGGCGGCACATGTGTCATGGAGTGCTGAGATGAGGAATCAGCGGTTGTGCCCTGTGCCAGTGGGTTCTATGTATTGTAACATATGCTAGCATTGCAGTGGCGGCACATGTGTCATGGAGTGCTGAGATGAGGAGTCGGCTATTGTGCCCTGTGCCAGTGGGTTGTATGTATTGTAACATATGCTAGCATTGCAGTGGCGGCACATGTGTCATGGAGTGCTGAGATGAGGAGTCGGCGATTGTGCCCTGTGCCAGTGGGTTCTATGTATTGTAACATATGCTAGCATTGCAGTGGCGGCACATGTGTCATGGAGTGCTGAGATGAGGAGTCGGCTATTGTGCCCTGTGCCAGTGGGTTCTATGTATTGTAACATATGCTAGCATTGCAGTGGCGGCACATGTGTCATGGAGTGCTGAGATGAGGAGTCGGCTATTGTGCCCTGTGCCAGTGGGTTCTATGTATTGTAACATATGCTAGCATCGCAGTGGCGGCACATGTGTCATGGAGTGCTGAGATGAGGAGTCGGCTATTGTGCCCTGTGCCAGTGGGTTCTATGTATTGTAACATATGCTAGCATTGCAGTGGCGGCACATGTGTCATGGAGTGCTGAGATGAGGAGTCGGCTATTGTGCCCTGTGCCAGTGGGTTCTATGTATTGTAGCATATGCTAGCATTGCAGTGGCGGCACATGTGTCATGGAGTGCTGAGATGAGGAGTCGGCTATTGTGCCCTGTGCCAGTGGGTTCTATGTATTGTAACATATGCTAGCATTGCAGTGGCGGCACATGTGTCATGGAGTGCTGAGATGAGGAGTCGGCTATTGTGCCCTGTGCCAGTGGGTTCTATGTATTGTAACATATGTTAGCATTGCAGTGGCGGCACATGTGTCATGGAGTGCTGAGATGAGGAGTCGGCTATTGTGCCCTGTGCCAGTGGGTTCTATGTATTGTAACATATGTTAGCATTGCAGTGGCGGCACATGTGTCATGGAGTGCTGAGATGAGGAGTCGGCTATTGTGCCCTGTGCCAGTGGGTTCTATGTATTGTAACATATGCTAGCATCGCAGTGGCGGCACATGTGTCATGGAGTGCTGAGATGAGGAGTCGGCTATTGTGCCCTGTGCCAGTGGGTTCTATGTATTGTAACATATGCTAGCATTGCAGTGGCGGCACATGTGTCATGGAGTGCTGAGATGAGGAGTCGGCTATTGTGCCCTGTGCCAGTGGGTTCTATGTATTGTAACATATGCTAGCATTGCAGTGGCGGCACATGTGTCATGGAGTGCTGAGATGAGGAGTCGGCTATTGTGCCCTGTGCCAGTGGGTTCTATGTATTGTAACATATGCTAGCATTGCAGTGGCGGCACATGTGTCATGGAGTGCTGAGATGTGGAGTCGGCTTTTGTGCCCTGTGCCAGTGGGTTCTATGTATTGTAACATATGCTAGCATTGCAGTGGCGGCACATGTGTCATGGAGTGCTGAGATGTGGAGTCGGCTTTTGTGCCCTGTGCCAGTGGGTTCTATGTATTTTCATTCCCATTTATTTTTTCGGTGAGATTTCTTTGCCACAAATTTTTTTACAAAAAATCTAATTGACATTTTATTTTTATATTTGGGGGTTTCCCCTTAAACTGCCCCCTCCCCTATTTTGTAGTCCCTATCCCCCACCCCCACTACACCTTATATCACCTTACCCACGCACCCCTATATTTTTAGATGAGTTTTTCCATTGAAAAATGTTCTTCAAGAAACAAATCTAAAAATATACTGGCGATGTTACAAAGTCGCACCGTGCAGGTGCACCGTCACCGCGCGACACCACTGCACCTTCTTGCATCTGTCATCTCTGTTTTCTTTAAAGCTTCCTAAGTGCCAGGCTATTATGGAAGTCTATGCAAAAAGGACAAGTATACTCGTCCTTGGCACTTAAGGGGTTAAAGAAGGTTTCCTTCCGAGGAGGAGGCTTAAGACACTGCACAACTTGAGTCCAACTAACCCCACAACCCCCACGTCCGAACCTGCAGCATAGCTCGACGTGGCCCCACCTATGACTATTCAAAGTCTGTCCAGGAGCGCTGCAGAATGGCGGGGTGGGAGGCCACGAATGAAAGTACATCCTGTGCTGGTCACAACAGACTCATTAACGCCACTGGCTCACAGCCTGACGTGATTGTGAACGTGGTATTTCGAGCAGCACAGTGGGTTATGATCTGTCTAATTAATGGGGAGATCTCGAATCATCCGCAAGGCTGGGATAGGCTGTGCACTGATTCTGGTAACGCGGTTGCTTAGCAATGATAGAAAGTGACACACTTTTCATTAGCGAGAAGATGGAAGTTATTGATGGAGGCAAATTGGCAGAGTTGCTGATAGGTGGGAGGCAAAATGGCAGGGCCCTTGATACATGGGAGGCAAAATGGCAGGGTTGTTGACACATGGGAGGCAAAATGGTAGGGTTGTTAATACATGGGAGGCAAAATGGCAGGGTTGTTGACAAATGGGCGGCAAAATTGCAGGGTTGTTGATACATGGGAGGCAAAATGGCAGGGTTGTTGATACATGGGAGGAACAATAGCAGGGTTGTTGACACATGGGAGGCAAAATAGCAGGGTTGTTGATTTTTGGAAGGCAACATGGCAGGGTTGTTGATACATTGGAGGCAAAATGGCAGGGTTGTTGACACATGGGAGGCAAAATGGCAGGGTTGTTGACACATGAGAGGTAAAATGGCAAGGTTGTTGATACATGGAAGGCAAAATGGCAGGGTTGTTGACACATGGGAGGAAAAATGGCAGGGTTGTTGATACATGGGAGGCAAAATGGCAGGGTTGTTGACACGTGAGAGGCAAGATGGCAGGGTTTTTGATACATGGGAGGCAAAATGGCACGGTTGTTGACACATGTGAGGCAAAATGACAGGGTTATTTATACATGGGAGGCAAAATGGCAAGGTTGTTGATACATTGGAGACAAAAAGGCAGGTTTATTGACACATGAGAGGTAAAATAGCAGGGTTGTTGATACATGGGAGGCCAAATGGCAGGGCTGTTGTTACATTGTTGTAAAAACAAGTGCAGACTAACCAATGGTAAGCAGGAACCCAGAAGTATAGAGCTAGCATCAACAGCAGACAGGTAGGGCAGGCAGGGTAGGGACCTAGACCCTGAGGACCAACCAAAGGTACCATAATAACTTTTTATTTATATAGCGCTTTCATCCAAAGCGCTTTACATAGAACATATTTACATGCATTATCATTACCCAATCGAGAATGGTACTCAGTTTATCTACCTTGGAAGGATGAAAGGTTGAGTCAACCTTATCAGGATTTGAACCTGCGACCTGCAGATAAAACCCAGATTGCAACCCCTGAAAAAGATACTGTGAGAGAAGGGCAGACATTGGGGGTTGCCAAATGTGTGCCCTTTTGCCATGCTTGCAACCAAAGCACTTGCTCACCTTGTTGTTCTGTTTTATTCTGTGTTATTTATGTATGGCAATGATACCCGGATTCTGATTCGCGGGCACAGATCTGATGGTAGTATGTTCTAATTTCAGAAAAGTTGACTGCCATTGATAGCTGGCTGTACCATAATTCACTAAAGCGCAACAAGATTATGGCCCACTTGCTTTGAGGCTACTAGCTGGCAAGTTGATTTCTGGCTATCTCTTACCAGCCAGGCTAATTATGCCCTTGCTCCACCTTGGTCTCATCAATGGAAGTATTGGGGTTCAACTACATACAAACTCATGTATGTGCCTCATATTAGCAGCATAGCGTGGGAGGTCCTTGCTGGTATGCTGTGTGTCAACTTGGTCCTCACATTTATTGTAAAGTAACAAACAGGTACATTCTTCAACTCTGAAATCCTTTATGTGGTCCTCACAAATATAGCCACGCCGAGAAAGATAAAGAGCAAGAGAGAGAGAGAGAGAGAGAGAGAGAGAGAGAGAGAGAGAGAGAGTGTGTGTGTGTGTGACATTATAGATACAGTAAGCGTAAGATAACATCTGTGTATAAGATGGCAACAAATGGTATTGTGAGGCAGCACATTGGCCTATAATCCCTGTAGCATGGTATATGGTCTCACCTAGGCATACGACGGCAGTAAATGGCCATATGATGCTACATCTTTGATTAAAGTGCAGTAACACCATGTGCGATGGATGCATATGCCCGTGTGAGACTGCACCCCATCCCGGCTTCATCTAATTATATGACAGCAGTACATGGCTATATGTTTCTGCATCTAGGCCTCGCCACATGCTGGCACGAAGTGTGCCCTTAGTCTCTTGACTCATGTGCACAATCTGCTGGCTCCCCCTCCCTCCTGTGCCCTGTCCACTCCTTCCCTTCTCATTCCCTGTGTTTCTTCTCCTTCTCCCATGCCATTACTAACAGTGCTATTGGCCACTGTGCTCCTACCCTACACAACACTTGCCCATGACTCAATTTAATCCCCTTACCTTCCGTGTAAACTGTGTTACTTTTCCTGCAGCCTACTCCGTCCACCCTTCCTGCTTTCCCATGTTGCTTCTGCTGTGCTCCTTCTTGAGCCCCTTTCCTCTGCATCCCTTTTCTTCCCTTTCCTCCTTGCCACTAACACAGAGAAGACTTTCACCATCCAAAAGTCAAGACAGTTGACTTTATCAATGCTTCATTGTTTTAGTTTTTCGGTCACACATGTGCCACATGTGGGGATTAATAAAAGGCCCCAAATAAACAAAACTGAAGGGCCACGGGAAGCATGGCCTGCCAGCTTTCATCAAAAGAAATAAGAAAAACCTTCACACAGAAAATGGGCCTATTAAAGCAGACTGTGGGGGTTTCTGCACACAACACGAGGATGTGCTATGAAAAAAGGCTTACCTGTAATTACAAAAGGAAAAGCAGCCTTTTTAATTCACAGTGGCAGAAGAAATCCAAAGGCCCCTTTCACATGAAAAGCAGGATTTTCAAGCACTGACACCAAAATGACATTGCATGGGCATTTGCAGTTTATGGCAAAACAAGCGAAAAATGTTCCCCTGCCAACATAAGGATGTCAGGGAAAAGACTTTAGGCATCATCACGAGGTTGGCAGTATCACAGTGGTAATTGCACTGGGATACCGCCAATGCAAATAGCGTTACCGCTACTCAGTCCAGCGCAATTTTGTCATGATCACTAGTAGTGGTAAGGCTGTAATTCCCAATTTTATTAAGAGTCCATAGGACTCTATGGGGATTTTTGGTGCTATTACTGCCGGCGATAATAGCGCCAAAGGTAATAGCACTGAAAATGGCCAAAAACGGGCAGAAAGCTTGAGATTCACCTCCAGCAAAAAGCTAGGCGTAAAACTCCAACTTTCCACCCAACTCGAAACTGGGCATTTAAGGGCTCCCACCCAACTCGTAATGAGGCCCTTAGTGTGTGTTGACAAGATGTAATGGGCCTCATTACAAGTATGGAGGTATCCATGCCGCTTTTAGCGGCATATCTACCCCCATACCGGGTCCCGGGTCCGGGTTTCCTGAATGGGGAAATACCGGGCCATTCTGACCTTGGAGGGCCCGGTATTTCCCCATTCAAGGAACCCAGGCCCGGTACATCCCCATTCCCATTTGTGCCCCCATAGGGCTCAATGGGAATGGGGAGGATGCTAACAACGGGCCCGTTAATGACGGGCACGTTCTTAGCATCCTTGTCTGCTCGCGGGACCCGCTAAGGGCACCTGATTTTACCAGGTGTCCTTAGCGGGTCCCGCAAGGAGACTTCATAATGAGGTGGTAGGGGGTTAACGGCGCTGGCAGCTCTACCGGCGCCGTTAACCCCCTACCGCCTACATTGTAATGAGGCCCAATGTATATTATGCTTCACATGCAAAATAACTGCAAACATTTGAAAAGAAAAGCCCACTGTGTTTATATGAAAAGTTCCTGTAGGCCCGAGGCAGACCCTTTTGCTTGCTGTAGGGCAAACTTCACAAATGACTCCCCCACTGAAAGCCTGCAATAAAGTGTGACCGCTAAGGGAGTGGAAAACAGACTTTCCTTAGACTTGGTGTCTCTGAAAGCTCATTTCTGTGCAGAGCAAATGGCTCTAGCCGGTGCATGACTGGAGTGTGGCAAGGGGGATCTCTGTGTTGCAAAAGCCCAAGGTTTTACGACTGGCAGCTATCAACTTCAAATAACAACGCGGATAATAAAAGAAAAGAAAACTGTTCACTGGCTAGCCCAGCGAGGCAAATGGTGCTGGGAACAGGAAGGCTCATATTTGCATAAACTAAAGATGTCCTATTAATTTAAAAGTACTATTATCATTTAGGCATATTTACCAGCAACCATAAATCATACTTCATTGATTGATGTATCATTTTTTAGCTAATTTCCAGCCAATTTTTTTGAAATAAAATTCCTCCATCTGTGACGTAGGGAATTGTAATGGCAGGCTAAAAGGTGTTCCTGGCTGCTATGAACATGTCCCAGATTTAACAGTTGGTGAACTGGTGGGGGGAAAAATTAGGTATGTGGGGAATAAATTGCATGTTCCTAACAATTTTGCTTTTTGTAAAAATGATTAAAAATTGCCAAACGGCCGTGAGCCATGGTGCAGGCCAAGCTGTTAATAAATTCCCAATGATTAGCTGAAGCAGAATATATATAAATTATGTAGTTAATAGTAAATCACAAAGCTTTTGACACATAACTAGATTTTTTTCAAAATTTGACATGAAAACAAAATGGGAATTGCTATATGTCTGCTGCAGACTCCTAAACCATTCCTTAGAGAGGGGCTGGATTTGGGAGGAGTGAGAAGGGTAACTGTCGATCCTATTTACGAGAACTCTTGCAGGGTACTGCCCAAAATTATAAAGTGGAAGTTGTATGGAAGAAGGGGGAGAGCTGCTAAAATGACCATCAAGAGAGCTGTTAAAATGTATAATCAGACAGCCACAAGGAAACATAAAAAGGAGATTTGGCTGAGATTGCATCTAGATGAAGCTGTCGTTTGTAGGGTAAGCCTAAAAGCTGACTGTGTCCTATGGTAGAGAGCTGGGGACCATCCTTGAGAGTGGAGTGACCAGACCCCTGACCTGTCCTTCCAGAGGGTCCTGAAATGCAGCAGGCATCCCTGATCTTTCAAAAGAGGTTATCAATATAAGTATACTTGAACCCTTTGCAACCCAAAGGTGAGGGAATCTGCTGACCTTAAATCTGTTCCCTTTATAGCGGTCGGGGGGAGGCAACACAGTGTAGAGCCTAAGTCTATTTAACCAAAAATATTAATTTAATTAATTCCCCTTGACGGTACACCACGGTGTGATTTTTGTTAAAATTCAAAATTGACATAGCTCATTCCCAGTGTGCGCTGAAAACTATAGACTGTATTTAATTGGGTAATCCTACGGGTCCAGCTTCCCCAACACAGGCCTTTGAGTGGATGGGGGTCTGAAATCCAACATTCTCAAATCATCCCAATTTTTACCATCCAGCTTCCCCAACACAGGCCTTTAAGTAGAGGGGGGTCTGAAATTCCAAATTCTTAAATCATCCCAGTTTTTCTATCGGGCTTCCCCAACACAGACCAAAGTGGGGGGTCTGAAAAACGCACTACTGAATAACCCTATGTTTATTTACTGCTAGCCTTTTAAGCACACAGGAACACTGGAACTGTACATCATTGCAAATATAAAGTGATGTTATTCAGGGACCAGTGTTGATTATTTATTTAGAAATGTGTATAAAGTTCCCAACCAAATTGTGTGAGTTATTTATGTAGAGAGAAGTCTATTGAGTTGTGCCACAAATAAAGTGGTGTGTGACATTGTAGTGCGATTTTCTATTACCTATCCAAATTAAATACAAATGTATTTCCTGTACACTGGCCTGGTTCTTGGCTCATTGGTAGCTCAGAGCGTGGGATCCAAAGGTTATGAAATGCATGAGAAATAGGGATGAATTATGAACTGATATTAAACCGTTTATTGTGAACACCTCGATTGGAGCGGGAAGAAATTCCCTGTGTTGAGAGTGGCCTCTCAATAAACCGTTACACACAGATGTTAGTCACATGACAACATTAGCTACACCTTCTGCATTCTCCAAGCCGAGCGAGCATTGTAAATTAAAAGGCCTGTTGCCAAAAGGCAAAGCCATAGCTTCTGACCACATTAATACAATTCAATACTACTTTATTTACATCACCTTTGGGTTTACAGAGCCATGACCACCTTTGTCCTAGTGCAGAAAGCGAGTTAGCTAATCAGGATACAGGGAATGCAGGTGCCATCAGCCGAAACAAGCCACCATACATACATTCCTTTGTCACCTGTCCCCCACTGCCATTTTGTTTTTTATCGCACGTCGCTCCCTCACTTCATTGCAGCAGCTGGTTCATTGCCCGCATGTTCCCTCTTCTACCCCCCCCCCTCTGTCCCTTCTCTGCACCACCGCATCTCGAATCTCTCATTGCTATAAATATGTGTCTTGAGGGCCCTGTTTTGCTCACGCGCTACACGTACTTGCCGCTTTTACAGTGACCTGTAGACTTCAGTGAAGCAGCAGTGCCACCAGCACATGACTAGGACCCAGCTGCCCCTGGCACAGGCACAGCAGCTCAGGGTAATGAAGTGGTCCAGCAGCCAGCCAGGGCAGCTCTCAACTATAGGGTAATTAGTCCACACAGGGCTGATTGTCTCTCCCGGCTGCAGACAATGAAACCCACTCCAAGAGCCTGATTGGGGGCTTCCAGCTGTGTCAGGAGAGCTTG
The DNA here is from genome assembly GCF_040938575.1 of Ambystoma mexicanum. Taxonomy (NCBI): domain Eukaryota; kingdom Metazoa; phylum Chordata; class Amphibia; order Caudata; family Ambystomatidae; genus Ambystoma; species Ambystoma mexicanum. Next base: position 71,194,966 of record NC_090923.1, read on the forward strand.
ATTGCACTCAGCCCCCTGCCGCACAGTGCCCCTCAATATGGCTGAGAAGAGAGGCCATTAGATGACACAGCGGTGCCTGGCAGGGCACCTGTGATTACTGCCAGCCGGCGGGAAACGGAGCTCAGTCGAGAGGAGTTCACTGTCATCAGCCCTCAGTCAAAGAGCGCTTGATCGGGAACAGCAGCGATTGGACTGAATTAGAGTGCTGTGCTCTATCAAGCGCTAGGAAGGTATAAAAATGATTCAGGATGCAACAAAATAGCGCTCTTCAAAGTTCACCAAACGAATTGGAACTTTGTGATCGAAAACGTTCTGCTTCATTTTTTTCAGAAGTGATGATAGGTTCTGTTCACGTTGTCTCACAAGAATATTTTAATGTCCCTCTGTTTGACTCCCCCACTCCCTCATTCCTTATTTGCAACTTTTAGATACACTGGCTGCTTTGTCTCGGGAGGAAAGCTCAGGGGCAACGTGCTCACCTTGGAAACAAAAAGATCACGAAGCAACGCAGATTCGATCCCCGGGTCCGTGCTTAGAAACCTCTGGGTATTAAGCGCTTTATAAATAACCAAAAACCAATTACAAGACGTGGACTCGAGTTAATCAGGAGACGTCCTGAGCATCTCAGATCTGCTGCTGCCTTGTAAACCAACTCGAATAAGGTTAAAGCCTCACTAAATATTACGGGTTTTAATTAGTTCGAACGATTCAAACCATTTAGAGCTAAAGGTTCAAATGCTTCGAAACATTTGAAACAGAATGTGTGCCACCTCTATAGAAATGGGTACTTGAAGGTTCGATTTGGCTAACAAAACTCTATGTTAAAAATAAGGTGTGGGATATTGGTGGCTTAGGAAATAATGCTCTAGGTACATTGTTTCCTGTCCGGAGCCATTTTGTTGCAAAGTGAACAGTGAGACACATGTCTAGCCCTTGTGTGCTTCATCCAAAGCAGTGGTCTGCACCATTTGGCTCACCAGATGTTTTGGACTACAGCTCCCATCATCCTTAACCAGCATAGTCAATAGCCAGATATCATGGGAATTGTAGTCCGAAACATCTGGAGAGCCACAGATTCCACACCCCTGATCTAAAGCCATACGATAACAAAACACCCATCTAATTTCAAAACTGCACTTACTTTTTGTAGTTTAATCCTTTAATTTTAAAAGTTTAGGTTGGTTTTATTCATTTGTATGGAAAGAAAATAAATAAGGGTGTGGTTCACTGAACCAGTGTGCAGTCAGAAAGATTCTTACTCAGATAGTAATATTTTCCGGGCATATTACACTTAATTTGAGAACATTGATCAAAATAACCATTATTTATTCTGCTGTCAGTTAATTTACTTTTCATCTAAGTAAACGGAACAGTCACAGGGGAAAATACATGGGTGGAGATACATGGATTATGGGCAACCGACATTAGTCATGTTTAAATGCAGGTAAACTGTACGACCGGCTGTGTTAGGGATGTAACCATGATGGACAAAGTGCTAGAGTGGAGGCAGAGAAAGTGTGGGACAGAGGCAGGTTAGAGGGAACAGGTGAGCCTGAAGGCAGATGAGAGGGCGGTCAAGAGGGTAACTCGGAGGCCAGGAGTAAGGCCTTTATTTTGGTTGTGAACAAATCTGTATGTACTGATTCTCTGATGTCTGAGGGAGGAGTTTCCATGCAAGTTGTGGGATGTTTTTATCCACGCATCCAAGCCCTACCTCAAAACTGTGCAGTACTGACATGGAAAACATCATGATGGCCAGAGCTTCCCAGAAAATGCCCAGGGAAATGCATGAAGAATAGGCTGCCACTCATTTTTGCCGATGTTATGGGCACAGAAGGGCACTGCCTAAAACCACCATTGGACTACCCACACAGTAGTCTGAAACCATTGGGAATGGCAATGCTGATTGCCAAAAGCAAACCCATAACTGTTGGGAATTCATTTTCTTAAATCCCAAAAAGGGGTGCAGTACCAGTACTCACCACTATCAAAAAGCCGGCGTTTTAAAACAACACCAGATTTTACTTTTTTGTAGAAAACTGAATAAATGAACCCAAGGCAAGCCAAAGAAAGACTTACTAAGAGGTGGATCCAATGTAAAGTTATATTCTGAAGTGACTTGAAGGTTTATAACAAGACTGGCTGAGCTGTGGATTTCAGCAGTTTAAGTAAATTTGGACTGAAAGACACTAAAAATCTAAATGTTTAAAAGAAATGAGTGACCTACTTTGAGTGTCACATAGGTTGCAATTGTTTAAATGTCATAGTTTTAAACTTAGAATCAGCATTCTAGCTGCATATGTAAAAAATTGTCTTGACTTAAACTGGGGAACAAAAAGTGACATTTTATCTGAAACCTGGCTTAAGGAACTGAATTCTGCCCACCAACTACCCCCCATCAGGAGTGAAACTTGAGTCACAGCTGTGTTCCCAGGCCTATCTGCCTTTTGCTGGCCACACTAAGGATATGCCATCTCTCTGATAATTGAATTAAGGGGAGCCCCCACAGAATACAGGAGCTCTGAACAAAGCCCTGTCCTGACTCAGGCAAATGTTTTATTGGCGGGAGTCGTAAATGGAGCTTCCTCCTGGAAGGACAGGGGAGGAGCACTGCCTGTGAGAGCAAGCTGGCTTGGCAGAACTGGAAAAACCAGAAATTCAACCTTGTGCTGGGGGAAACCACACCCCTTTGGGGCCAGAACATAACTCTAAAAAGATGAATAACTCATAGTACGGATTTGTGAAAATTATTTAAATGATACCATAATTCTTGTGATTTTTCTGCCCACATTTTAAGACGTGTTAGGAACCGGTGGTATGTTCAGGGGGGTTTTAGCGGAAAAGAGGATATTACTCAAAATGTGTGCATGTGAAAAATCTGACACTTCATCAACTAATGTCCATACTCCTTGCGCACATGTGTGTAAATTTGGGTTAATGTCCGAAATTGCAAAATCAGTTAAAAAGTGCAAATATTGCCATTTCTGAATGCAAGCTCCCAGGAAGAGCAGATTTGGACAAGGGTATACCTCCTGTGATATGTGAGGGGTGCGTGTAATTTTAAACGAATATGTACCTCTGCAAATATGTATTTGGTTCAAATCTAGATTTGTGTGCAAGTTGACAGGAGGAGTGGACTTTCTGCAGGCTGTAAAATGACATCGCTCTGACTCACAGTTCCTTCCCCAATTAAGTGAGAAATGGAAATTTGACCAATGGCAAGTGGAGAGGGGTAGGGTCTAGTGATGCTAGCACACACCCACATTCTAAACAGATAAAAGCAGATAGTGCAAGCCAAATAGAGATTCATTTTCCACTTGCAGCTGGAAGCTCTGCCAAAATTCCATACCTTACCTCCATCAACCTTCAGAGCCAACACTTAGACTCCAAGATAAACAGAGACTACAGAACCTTAACCAAAAAGGCCACTGCCAGCAAGAGTATTTGTCAGCAGGCCTCAAAATCTTTTTGCAACTGAACTCTTCAGACAGCCGGGCGAGCCGTCTGAATTTTGCCAAGAACTTTTGCAAGAACCCGGTGACAGAAATATCCAAAGAGAAGGCAGGACCCGACCCAGAGAACCGGTGCCTAGCAGAACCCAGGACAGGAGTGCAGTGCTGACCCAGAAAGACTGTCCGTGGCCAGAAAACCTGTGTCCAGGACAGAGAGCAGTTCCAGAGACCAGACCGCTGTGCGCAGAGACCGTCCGGGGCGAGTGAAGAAAACCTGACCAGATCCGTGGGGAGGCCCATTCTAATTCAAGAATATAGTGTGAGTACCTAGTAAAACTGTGCAGAACCAATCTCTTAGTTAAAATAATATAATTCAATCTATTTTAATCTAAGTAGAACTGTCTCCTAACTGTCACCTGTCATTTGTAAAGCTGTCACCTGTCATTTTCTAGTTGCAAGCTGCACTTGTCTTTTTGAACTTTAAAATTTAAAATCTGAAAAACGACCTTTATTCAATCGCTCATATCTCCGTGACCGTTTGTGCTAGAGACTTGCAGTAACTTTCCTCAGAAAGCTTAGAATCGTGGCTTTCCTACGAACCTAGAACTGCATTCCTACCCCCTATAGTTTTGCCGCAATCGCGGAAAACGCACCCGCGAATTTTACCGCGATTTGCAAGTTTCTCCACGTGTAAAAATCTGCTGCTGCTTGCCTTCCGTTAAAGAAAAGTTTGTTTAACCTGCTAATCATCCCTGAATCATTGCTAGTGTGAGCCTGGACGAATATTAACTAGATACCACTCACCCTGAATCTCTAGAGGGAATTAAAAGCATTTTAGCATATTTTTCACTTCATTGCCAGCACATGTAAAAGCATTTTGGGCCTGTGTGTAAGCTTCTGTAGTCTAAACTTGCTGGGGTGAACTGAATTACATTTGATTGCATTTCTGAGAACTGTGTGCTTTCCTTCCATTTCCTTGCATTGCATAAAGGGGGGAGGGGATAGCCAGAGAAAAGTGATTACATTGTTTTGTTGAACGCATATTGAGTATTTTCTGTACTGCATTTTCATTCCACCTTGCATCCATTTGAAACCATAAAAGTATTGTTGCTATCTTATCCATCCTATAACCACTCATCATTGATTATAAAGAAGTGTGCTAGTGCCAGACTATCCATTATTGATTACTGATCAGATTAAGTGTGATATTCAATTATTAATTTATTCTACAGTGTGATATATATATCTATTGTTTAAATTATCAAATAAACCTTTTAACTTGCTAAACAGAACTACTTCTTGGCTCAGTGGGGTCAGGGGGATTCCAAGGGAGGGGTGTTATACAGGGGTAGTCATCCAGAACGCATGAACTGGACATAAAGATATATCAATAAGGGTTTCCATTCAGTATCCCAGACTAGGCATTGACTTAGCTGTAGTGTTGAATTGAATCCTCTTACAAATTGGGGGCTCGTGCCGGACGTTTGGATTAGATCTACCACTTGTGCAGATTAATACAGTGTGCCAGCTGACCAAATATACATATCCGGTCGGATCACCACGCTGTGTTACACTGTAAAGCACTCCTCAAAGGAACGCTCTAAGAAAAAGGTCTGTTTTGCAAAAATAAAATACTAATTTCTGTAAGTCAGGACAGAGACCAATCTCTAGAATGACGACCTTAGTAGACATGAAAATAGCCAGAGAGCACTTCTTACATAAGTTATTTGTGAGAGGTGAGTGGACTCACCAGGACCGCATGGTCTGGTTGCAGGCCATCACGCAACAGGTCACTGAAACAGGGTCAGATATATGGGGAGATCAGGGTCCCCTACATGTGGCCCTGAGTGAACTATACATGGCTCCTAAAGCTAAGGATGAACAAGACAAGATGGTTAGGATAGCGACATACCTGTACCTATATATGGGAGTCATGCAGGATAAATGTACTGAAAGCCAAGATCTGGCGAATAAGCGACAGTTGGCGTTAGAGAAGGTCCAATCTGACCTGGTCTCTTCTGAGCAGAGGCTGCAGGGGAGCCAGGAGTCAGAAAATGAGAGTAGACAGCACATCATTAAAATAAAGAGGGATATGGACATCCTGCAACAGGAAAAGGCTGACCAGGATACCAGATTTCTGGCCTTGCAGAAGGAGTACCAAGAAGGTTTGGACTCCCTACTGCAGAGCCAGAAAAAGCTGGAGCAACAGCTAGACTTCAATAGGGCATGTGCTGAGCAGGTAGTCACCCTGCAAAGCCACCTAGATAGGGAGAAGGCAGAGAGCAATAAACTGATTTTGAAAGACCTGGATACCCAGGCAGAATTTGACCAGGAGCGCCAGAAAGCTGGTGCCTTCCAAAGGCAAAGGGACGACCTGGCGGCACAGATGCAGGCTCTTAGTCAGGAAAGGGATACCTTAGGCCAGGAAGTCTGCCACTTAAAAAGGAAAATGGAAGAAAATCACCTGGCCCACCAGGGACTGGGTGACCTCCAAAAAGAACACCAGGACTTGCTAGAGCACACCAGGAGGGTGGAGGATGCTCTGGCAAGACAGGAGCAGGCCAATAGGGACACAGCTCAGGAGGTAACCCTCCTGCAGCAAAGACTGGCCCAGTGCTCCAGGACCAATCAGGAAACACAGAGAGAGAATGAGGCTCTCTGCCAGCACAATGATAGACTCCAACAACAGGTAGCGATGCAGGAGAGACTGATAGAGTCTAGTAAGGCCTTAACTGAGGAACTGAAGGCGCAGGCTCTTGCATTGCAACAGGGAGCAGGGGCGGATAGAGATGAGGTTCGCTGGGAAAGAGAAACTCCTGAGCATAACCCCAGGAGCCCTAGTACCAGAGGCCTTTATTTCTCTCAGTCCCTGGACTCTGCCACCCCCATGTCCCCTGGCGCACATGAGCACAGGGCCACAGGGATGGCAGATTACTATCCAGCCCGAAGCATGGGGCTCATAGGCCAGTACCACCCAGGAATGGAGGGGCGGGCATCCGGGTATGGGCACCCAAGCACAGTGCAATTTGATGGGGAACCCCAGGAGAGTAGGCCCATTAAGGGCATCCTGAAAACCTCTGCCCAGTTAGGTCAGTGGGGGGGTACCCATCAAATCCTGGCAGCAAGGAGGGATCTGAAGACTCCTCTGAGCGGTACAGGACACAGGAGACCAGGTCCCCACATTCTGCCAGCCATTCCCAGGCTCGCAGAATCCGGGAAAACCTGGAAGAACAGACAGGAACCTCTGGGAGCAGTGCCTCTGATTCAGAAGATGAATGGACCAGGGTTACCCGAACCAAAAAGGCCAATAAGGCAAAAAGGGCCTTGATTAAGGACCCCTTAAAGCAGATTAAGGCAATCAGGAGCGTCATCACGCCGTATCATAAGAATGCCAAGTATTCTGTTTGGGAGCACTTAGAGTTGTTTGAGCAAATGATGGAGACTTTCCATTTGAAGGACAGCCAAAGCTGTATCCAATATGTAAAGTGGACATTCTCCCCAGAGTACTCCAGTTTCTTTCCAGGGCTGGAGGACCAAAATCATTCCAGGTGGTCCACCTATAGGGCGGCCATATTAAAACATTTTTCTGTTCACAGAAATCCCCAAGAGGCTCGCAAGGCAGCCTACAACTTGCAGTGTGGGGAGGATCAGGCCCCACAAGAGTTTGTGCAAGAACTGAAACGTGCCTTTGCGCAGACCACCAGAAGGGTGCGCACAGACAGCAGAGAATTCGTCAATACATTTTTCCATGCCTTGCCCAAATATATAATGACCCAGCTTGTGAGAGATTTTCATGAGAAAAGATCTTTAGACTGGGTCATTGAACAGGCTACCCGGATCTATGAGGTGCAGAAGCCCATAGAAAATAAAAGCAATACCCAGAAAAATCCCAAAACCAACAGCACCCCTGCTGCTGCCAAGGTGGCAGAGGTAAAGGTCACCCCCGTTTTAGAGTTGGAGATGGGGGGGCCTAAAAACCTACCTGCACCTAATAATGCTAGGCCCAGAAGGTCCTCGGGCCAGTCACAGACAGGGAGCCAGGGAGGCAGCCCCCACAAATGGGGTCCCTCGCTCTCCTGACTATGTAAGTCCCCGTTACAAGGGAAATCGACCCATCCTGGGTTATGTGTGGACTCCTCCAGCCCAAGGGGGGGGATCCAGCCAAGCACCTAACCCAGGGAACTTCCCTCCTAACTTCCCTCCTAACTTCCCACAGGAGGGCAGAAATTCTCCAAATCCTGGGCAGAACTTTTCCCCCAGGTATCCACCCAACTTCCAACCCCAAAATCATCCATCCTTCTTTCCCCAATTCCCTGAGCCCAGACAACCTAATCCGGGAGAGGGGAGGCCAAGGGTGGAGGGGTACCCAAATCTTCCCAATCCGGGGTATTACCAGAGAAGGGATAGTTACCTTTCCCGGGATCAGCCCAGGGGAGAAAACAGGGCCCCGTATCAGCCTGAGCGGGTGTCCCAGTTAGAGCGCCAGGTTCAAAACGTGGCGCGGGATCTGGGTCACATACTGAGGGCTCAGCAGAACCCTCAGATCGGCATGCCGGCGCAGAACGCACCCAACTCTGGACCTGGTACCCCAGAACAATGACGGGGGCAGCACCCCGATAACTCACCAGGGAGGAGGCACAAGGGGAAGGGGGGTGTAAAGCCTTGGAGGAAGCTTCCTTCCTCACTTGTAAACAGCCCCTGGAAACCCAGGAACCGGAAACAAAATCTCTTGCCCCTGAAAGTCTGCCTCCTAAGGAACAGAGGAGGGGTAGGAGAAACAAAAGACCCAAACAGACACAGTTTGAGGAGGAGGTACAGATCTTCCAATTTGAGGGAGAGGGATCCTCAGAGGATCCTGGGAAAAGGATCTTCTCCTTCAGAGAGGGGGGAACTCCTCCCAAAGAAAAATGGGTCCCTAGGGATGCCAATCCAGACTGGGGAGATGTGGAGACTGAGCTACCGCCGCCCACCATCTCATCCCAGAACCAACAGCAAGAAAATCCCATGGTTCAAACCCATCCTGGCGACTGCCTCCAAAAAGGGGGGGGCGGCCCGGAACCGGAGCCAGGGGAACCCACAATGGCTCTGATCTCCAGTTGCCAACTTTTTCTTTCAGATTCCCAAGGCTCTCCACAGAATTCTGCCCAAATCTCTTCGCTAGCGATGTCCAAAACCAGAAAGTTAGCCCACCAGTTGTCCAAAAATGTGCATTATCTGTGCCCCCTTGAGGAGAAGGAGGGAAGATACTATGCCCCGGTACAAGTACAGGGGCAGGGTACAATTTTGGCACTGGTGGACACTGGATCTCAAGCTACCCTTCTGTCCAGAAGGGCCTTTGATGAACTGAATGCAGGAAGGGGAGAGAATTACCAAATTCCTCTCACCTCTCTTCCTGGACAACTGCAGAACTTTGACGGGAAGGAAATTTCCGTTGAGGGGACTGCAGACTTGGACATTAAAATTGGGCGACACAAGTTGAAACACCCGGTCATAGTTGTGACTCCAGAGGGCACCCCTTGTTTACTAGGGAATGACCTCCTGAGAAGGTTGTCACCCCTAATGGATTGCGTAAACAAGGTCCTCTGGACCCAGACTAGCCGACCAATAAAATTAAAACAGAGTGTCAACCATGTTAGTTTAAACGGCACCTGCCACATGGTTGAACAAAAATCTGACCAAGTAGAATTTCACTTCCAGAATAGCCAAATTCCTGACGTGACAGTAATAGCAGTAGGACAACAGACTGGTGATGGAGGGTCCTCTCTATTTCTGAAAATCAACCTTCCTTCCAGTCTAAAGTGGTACTCCACGCTGGAAGGAAACACTCTGAGATTCTATACTAATCCACAATCAGAAACTCCCACTCCTATAGTCCAGAAAGATGTGAAATCAGCTCAGAGCCTGGCTGATATTCAGCAAATTGGAGAGCAGTTGTTCATCCCTGTTCAGTTAAATGATGGGAAGGACTCTGTTCTCGCTCGAGTGTGTGTGAACAACGGTAAGAGCTTCATCAGCAAAGCCATGTTCCGCCAACTCCCAAAAGATCCAGCCATCCCCACATTCAAACTGATAGACAAATGGGAAATGGACCTGGAAGCACCTAATTCCAAACATCTCCTGCCAAGCAGGTGTATGCTCAAAATCTCCATTGGCAACAAGAGCATAGTCCATAATTGTTGGGTCGTGCGAGACGTCACTGCCGCCTTTTACTTAGGCAGTGACATTCTCAATCGCTTTGCCATTAGTTTGGACCTAATAAACTTCAAAGCTTGGTCCCGATTAGCGGATAATCCCATGGGCTTTGATGATCCAGAAAAAGCATTTAGGTCAGCTCAATTGCTACCTTATGCAGTTGAAATTCAGATCAAAGAGGAAGTCACCATCCCAGAAAGGACCCGACAATTCTCCCTGGAAGTGAAAGTTAAAAGAGGACAATATTTGCAAAACCCTGATGCTTACATACATCTAAATGCTTCTCTCCAACAGCAAGGGTTAGGGGTAAACCCAACACCATTAGTCAACATAGAACATGACACCATTCTAATAGAGGTGGATAACAGCGACTTAAAGAGTATTACTCTAGCCGCAGGCACCATTATTGGAATGGCGGTTGATGACCGACATTTTTCCATAGATTTAGGTAATGAACTGTTAGGACCAATCCCCAAGGACTGCTTTGACAGTGACAGTGATGACAATACAACACCAGACAGGATTTTTACCCGGCATGGGGGGAACTTCCTGGTGTACACTTCCTGCCCCTATGGTAAGGAAGATGTGACTTGTGACTTCAGGAGGGATGAGGTGATTTTCCAGGTCCATGAGGGCTGCCTTTCCCACCTGAAGCCTCCAGTCCAAATCAGCACTCTGACCAGGGACTTCTCCACCCAGCTGGAGGAGGCCGCTGAAATAGCCAAACCAGAAGTCTTTCCAGGCTTCAGGCAGATGGTGGAAGAGAGAGTCAACCTAGCTGATGCCTGTGTGACTCTGGAACAAAAGCAAAAGTTGAAACAAGTTTTCTTGGATTTCCAAGATCTCTTTGTGGTAGACTCATATGACTGTGGCCGTACCGACATCCACACAACAACAATCCCCACGGACCCTGGCATGACTCCAGTGTTTGTGAAGCAATATCGTTTGCCTCTCGCATCCATGGAGTCCCTTACTGAAATAATTAAGAACCTTGAGTCCCGGGGAATAATCCGTCCCATCCACAGCACCTTCAATAATCCGGTGCTGGGAATATTAAAGCCAAACGGCCAGTGGAGACTCTGCGCCGACCTCAGGGAGCTCAACAAACGGGTCCATACTTCCCGATGGCCTCTGCCTTACATTGACCAAGGGCTGGCCCAGATCCAGGGGTCACAGGTATTCACTGCAATAGACCTGACCAATGGATACTGGACCGTGCCTGTCAGTAGGGAGGACCAATACAAGCTGGCTTTTACCTTTGGGGGCCAGCAGTATACATGGACCCGGACTCCCTTCGGATACCTCAACTCCGGAAATGAATTCAACATTTTCCTACATAAGGCCATGCCCGACCTGGGTGCGAGGGGTAACCTGGCTTATGTAGATGATGTCTGCATCAAAAGTTCATCTGTGGAGGAACACATAGCGGAGGTACGTTATGTTCTGACCCAGTTGAGGGCCGCCGGAGCAAAACTTTCCTTTCAAAAAGCACAGTGGTGTAGAACCCGTGTTAATTTCTTGGGGCATGAGATTACTCCTCAGGGTCTCTGTCCCCAGGAAAAGAAAGTGGAAGCACTTCAGAAACTGAAAGACCCCACAACTCTGCGGGAACTAAGGAGCCTCCTTGGACTGACTAATTACAGCAGAAAGTTCATTGAGGGCTACGCAGAGATCACCAGACCCCTGATTCATCTCCTGAAGGGGGGGGTCAAGTGGGAATGGGGTCCAGAACAAGCCGAGGCAGTAAAACAACTCAAAAGAAGCCTCTCACAAGCGCCCTGCCTAGCTTACCCTGTCAGAAACAAGGAGTTCTTCCTGGAGACGGGGTTCTCTAATACGTGCTTGACGGCAGTATTATACCAAAAGCATGACAAGGTCAATAAAGTAATCTCCTATGCGAGCAAAACTTTATCCTCTGTGGAGGAAAAATTCAACGATTGTGAGAAGGCACTCCTGGCGACGGTGTGGGCATTGAAGAATTACCGCCCGTTTATCCAGGGGGAACACATCATAGTGGAGACTCCACACCAGCCTCTGCAATATCTCCAAAGTGATAGAATCCGGGCCGGAAATGTGAGTAATTCCCGAATTACTTCCTGGATTCTGTCAATGCAAGGCTTTCCTGTGGAGGTCAGATATGGCCAAAACAAGAAGAGTCCCCTCGCGCAAGGTCTGGCTGACTTGCATGATTGTGCCAGAGAAAACTGTCTCGAGGACGAAAGTCTAAAAATCAAGGACAACACGGAGGCATACCTTAATTCCCCACACAAAGTCTTTGAAGAGGACAAGTGTGAGGGAATGCCCACTGTCTATGTGGATGGATGCTCTTACCATGTTGACAACGACGGGGAGAAAGAACTGGTGGCCGGCGTAGGGAATGCATGGGTGAATGAGTCCCCAGAACCCTCCGCTGGATACAAAATTGGTCCCCGAAGTAGTCAGGTGGCAGAATTGATGGCTGTGCATCAGGCCATCCTCACTGCTGTCCAGCATTAACTCCACGAACTGGTCATAATCACAGATTCGGATTATGTACGGAACGGGTTCGTGGAGCACCTGGTCAATTGGAAAACCAGAGGCATGTTATGTGCTAACAACAAACCCTTGAAACATGGGAAGTTGATCCAAAACATTGATGATCTGGTCACCTCGAATGAGATGACCATCTATTGGAAAAAGATCAAGGGTCATTCCAAAGTAGAGGGACCAGACAAAACTGGAAACGACTTAGCTGATCAGCTGGCCAAAACCGGGGCCATCCAAGGGGATCTAATTGAGATTGAGTCCCTGTTGGGGGAAATCCAGGTCACTGCTATCACTAGGTCCCAGACAAATGCTCACAACGACCTTTCAATTGCCCAATGGAGTAAGGAGACCCCTGATGCTGATTTGATTACAGCTCAGAAGGGGGATCCAATTATTGGTAAGTTTTACCAACACCTTGAGGACCCTGAGAACTTTCCCCTGACGGATACCGATTATATTGGGAAAGAGGACCTAAGAGTGTTGATGAAATGTCCAAAAATGTTCCGAATCCAAGACGGTTTGCTGGTAAGGAAATCCAAAGCTGGCCACGATCAGTGGGTGGTTCCTACCTCATTCCGAAGCCTGATGTTAAGTCACGCCCATGATGCGGCCACCGCCGGTCATAGGGGGTTTCACACAACATTGGAAATCTTAAGAGAGGTTGCATACTGGCCACACATGGGGCAGGACCTCGACCAATACTTGAAGGGGTGTCTTGTGTGTGCACAATTTCAGCCATCATCCCTCACGCACCGTGCGCCTCTCCAAAAGAGGGGGATGACACTGCCATGGTCAGATTTACAAATCGACTTTGTAGGCCCCGTGATTCGCTCTGCTAGGGGGAATAAGTACATGTTGACTGTGACATGCTTGTTTACCAAGTGGGTGGAATGTCTCCCAGCCCCAAATTGCAAGGCAGACACCGCAGCTGCCCTGATGATTAACCATATCTTTTCCCGTTTTGGTCTACCTCAAAGGATTGAGTCAGACAGAGGTAGCCACTTCACCAGTGAAGTAATGACAAAGATGTGGGAGATACTGGGGGTCAAAAGGAAGTTGCATATTGCTTATAGGCCAGCTTCTTCTGGGGCAGTAGAGAGATATAACCGGACAATTGTGAGCATCTTAAAAAAGTTTGTGGCAGATTCTGGGCCAAGTTGGGATATCCGATTACCTCTGGTCATAATGGCCATCAGATCTACCCCTTCATCTGCAACCAAAATGTCACCATTTGAGTTGATGACTGGGCGCAAGATGGTGCTTCCTCAGCATTTGCTCTACAGGACCCAAGAGCAGACACTGATAAATGCCTCCACTACTCATGAGTATGTGGAGAATTTAAGGAAACACCTCCAACATGCTTTTGCTTATGCTCAGCGGAATCTAGAAAGATCAGCTGATAGCATGAAGACCCACTATGATCTGAAGACTTCCAGGAAGGAATATCAGGTGGGGGACCGGGTCTATCTATACAACTTCCAAAGAAACCAGGCAAAACAGCGGAAATTCTTGCCTACATGGAAGGGACCCTTTGAGATCATCGACAAGATCTCCCCTGTGGCCTACAAAATCCACATCCCCAAAGGTCCTTTGGCAGCGGGGGAAGACAAGTGGGTCCACATAAACCAGTTGAAATGTTGCCATCCCAGGCACACTCTGCAACAACTGGAGGAATCCTCTGGAATCCTAGCGGGTACTGTCTCAGACTAATTCAGTTCCAACCATAAAATACTTTTGCGTACAAGAGGAGTGCAAACTTGAGAGACAGATTGGTTAAAACGAGACCTGAAAAGAGAGCATTGGACACATTGAGAAAAGGAACTTATCCCTGCTTGCATTGCAGTAATTGTAATTTTATAACAAAAGGGGATACAGTTGATCACCCTCGTACAGGTGAAAAAATAAAACTTAAGGGATATGCGACATGTGATACCTCGAACATAATATACAGTATTAAATGCCCGTGTGGCATCTACTATGTTGGACAATCTAAGAGACCTGGCAAGTTGCGATGGAACGAACATAGATCGTGTATTCGGAATAACAATCCGAATTCGGCAGTAGCCAGACATTGGAACACAATGAAGCACAACATCAGCCAGATGAGGATTCAAGTCTTGGAGGACATTAGACAGAACAACGCACATGAGGATTTGGGAAGAAAATTGAATCAACGAGAATCGTTTTGGATCGACCGGCTTGACTCCCTGAGACCAGGGGGCATTAATGAGGAGTTGAATTTTATGTGTTTTCTATGATGAAAAATATGTGTGTTACATAAGAAAGATTTGTTAAATGCAAAGAAAAATCATGACTGATAAAAATGCTGGAATTTATGTCCTGTGGAATTTAAGGCAGTTTAACACTACTTAATAATGGAGCCAATTGTAATAATGTGTCTAATGTTGGAGTTCACAGTATATCCCGCAGGGGTTAATTTCCCTGTGGGACGTAAGGCAGCTAATCGCTGCCTAACAGTGAACTCAGTGAAATAACAGATAAATATACGAGCTGATATATGTATAATATTTCTGAAGAGTTGAAAAGACACATTCGCGCATGCGCGGAGGAGATTAGTGAAACACATTACGGCATTGCACGCAGCGGCGCGCATGCGCGGGAATGAGTAGTGTTGATAAATGTTAGTACGAGTGGCGAGAGCTGCTTTTGGAATAGCTGCCGCGTACGAAGAGCAGGAGAGTAAAGGTAAGCACAACGGAAGAGGAGGTTAAGTGGGAATACTGAAGGAGGGGGACCACAGATAAGGAAGTAGTTATACATATATATAAATATCTGTTTCAGAGGATACGCGCTAGATAAGGATACCGGCAACAGAGGTGAATATATACTCTGGGGACGAAAAGCCAAACAGGTAGAAGAGCGTTAAGTATATCATGATATTATACTGTGAAATGAGGTTTAACAATGATCTATAATGGATGTTTTTTGTATATTTTTTCGACTTGTTGTATTGATGTGAACGCCATGATGGAACACAACTTTAACCGGGTATGTGCATGCATTTACTTTACGATTTCACGTTTGGGTGAATCATTGGGAATGGGTCATGGTGTTGTAAATATTATTGATTGATAACAAATAGTGTTGATAGCCCTGATGATGGACGGATGTCCGAAATGCATTGGCAATAATTTTGAAACACTGATTGGTTAGGAATAAATAAACAATTGAAATATTGGAAATATTACAACAGAAATGGTGGATTACTTAATGAAGAAATACAAATTACTAATGAGAATGAATTGAAACCCGTTGAGGGGAGTGAGAGTGAGCTCACCCAGGGTTGGAAGTTGTTCAGCCCTATTGTATGGATATTGTTTCAGAGCCTAGTGCCTAGGCTCAAGGGTGAGCCCCCGCAATTGACTTCAGAAAAGTGAATAAGTAGAAACAAAGCAGTGCCCACCCCATTTCTTAATTGTATATTCCCAACCATAAAACATACCACATCTAGTCTCTAAAATATTGTGATTTGCATGAAACTGTCTCTTAGTTATACTGTTTTTTTTTCAAAATAAGAATGTAATGTTTCGTTATGATGAAATGCATATGCTGCCCCACTATCTCAACAGTGGTGGAAAAATGTCTATGAATAGGTATTGCCGATCTTCCTTTGTCGTCCTAGGAGAAAGAAAACCTGGAGACGGGACAAGGAGGACGATCCGGAGACTGGGAGCAGAGACGCAAGGGGCCTAGAGTACCGCCCAATATTCCCATCTGGACCGGCGAGGAGAACTGATCGATCAGGACCGGATGGAGAAAAAGATGCTGAACTGTGCCATCTATAGGAAGAAGATGAGGAAACATCCCAGGTCTTGCGAGTCCCATTAGTGAAATAGAATGGCCATCGCAAGAGGGGGGCTTGTGGGATGTTTTTATCCACGCATCCAAGCCCTACCTCAAAACTGTGCAGTACTGACATGGAAAACATCATGATGGCGAGAGCTTCCCAGAAAATGCCCAGGGAAATGCATGAAGAATAGGCTGCCACTCATTTTTGCCGATGTTATGGGCACAGAAGGGCACTGCCTAAAACCACCATTGGACTACCCACACAGTAGTCTGAAACCATTGGGAATGGCAATGCTGATTGCCAAAAGCAAACCCATAACTGTTGGGAATTCATTTTCTTAAATCCCAAAAAGGGGTGCAGTACCAGTACTCACCACTATCAAAAAGCCGGCGTTTTAAAACAACACCAGATTTTACTTTTTTGTAGAAAACTGAATAAATGAACCCAAGGCAAGCCAAAGAAAGACTTACTGAGAGGTGGATCCAATGTAAAGTTATATTCTGAAGTGACTTGAAGGTTTATAACAAGACTGGCTGAGCTGTGGATTTCAGCAGTTTAAGTAAATTTGGACTGAAAGACACTAAAAATCTAAATGTTTAAAAGAAATGAGTGACCTACTTTGAGCGTCACATAGGTTGCAATTGTTTAAATGTCATAGTTTTAAACTTAGAATCAGCATTCTAGCTGCATATGTAAAAAATTGTCTTGACTTAAACTGGGGAACAAAAAGTGACATTTTATCTGAAACCTGGCTTAAGGAACTGAATTCTGCCCACCAACTACCCCCCATCAGGAGTGAAACTTGAGTAACAGCTGTGTTCCCAGGCCTATCTGCCTTTTGCTGGCCACACTAAGGATATGCCATCTCTCTGATAATTGAATTAAGGGGAGCCCCCACAGAATACAGGAGCTCTGAACAAAGCCCTGTCCTGACTCAGGCAAATGTTTTATTGGCGGGAGTTGTAAATGGAGCTTCCTCCTGGAAGGACAGGGGAGGAGCACTGCCTGTGAGAGCAAGCTGGCTTGGCAGAACTGGAAAAACCAGAAATTCAACCTTGTGCTGGGGGAAACCACACCCCTTTAGGGCCAGAACATAACTCTAAAAAGATGAATAACTCATAGTACGGACTTGTGAAAATTATTTAAATGATACCATAATTCTTGTGATTTTTCTGCCCACATTTTAAGACGTGTTAGGACCCGGTGGTATGTTCAGGGGGGTTTTAGCGGAAAAGAGGATATTACTCAAAATGTGTGCATGTGAAAAATCTGACACTTCATCAACTAATGTCCATACTCCTTGCGGACATGTGTGTAAATTTGGGTTAATGTCCGAAATTGCAAAATCAGTTAAAAAGTGCAAATATTGCCATTTCTGAATGCAAGCTCCCAGGAAGAGCAGATTTGGACAAGGGTATACCTCCTGTGATATGTGAGGGGTGCGTGTAATTTTAAACGAATATGTACCTCTGCAAATATGTATTTGGTTCAAATCTAGATTTGTGTGCAAGTTGACAGGAGGAGTGGACTTTCTGCAGGCTGTAAAATGACATCGCTCTGACTCACAGTTCCTTCCCCAATTAAGTGAGAAATGGAAATTTGACCAATGGCAAGTGGAGAGGGGTAGGGTCTAGTGATGCTAGCACACACCCACATTCTAAACAGATAAAAGCAGATAGTGCAAGCCAAATAGAGATTCATTTTCCACTTGCAGCTGGAAGCTCTGCCAAAATTCCATACCTTACCTCCATCAACCTTCAGAGCCAACACTTAGACTCCAAGATAAACAGAGACTACAGAACCTTAACCAAAAAGGCCACTGCCAGCAAGAGTATTTGTCAGCAGGCCTCAAAATCTTTTTGCAACTGAACTCTTCAGACAGCCGGGCGAGCCGTCTGAATTTTGCCAAGAACTTTTGCAAGAACCCGGTGACAGAAATATCCAAAGAGAAGGCAGGACCCAACCCAGAGAACCGGTGCCTAGCAGAACCCAGGACAGGAGTGCAGTGCTGACCCAGAAAGACTGTCCGTGGCCAGAAAACCTGTGTCCAGGACAGAGAGCAGTTCCAGAGACCAGACCGCTGTGCGCAGAGACCGTCCGGGGCGAGTGAAGAAAACCTGACCAGATCCGTGGCGAGGCCCATTCTAATTCAAGAATATAGTGTGAGTACCTAGTAAAACTGTGCAGAACCAATCTCTTAGTTAAAATAATATAATTCAATCTATTTTAATCTAAGTAGAACTGTCTCCTAACTGTCACCTGTCATTTGTAAAGCTGTCACCTGTCATTTTCTAGTTGCAAGCTGCACTTGTCTTTTTGAACTTTAAAATTTCAAATCTGAAAAACGACCTTTATTCAATCGCTCATATCTCCGTGACCGTTTGTGCTAGAGACTTGCAGTAACTTTCCTCAGAAAGATTAGGATCGTGGCTTTCCTACGAACCTAGAACCGCATTCCTACCCCCTATAGTTTTGCCGCAATCGCGGAAAACGCACCCGCGAATTTTACCGCGATTTGCAAGTTTCTCCACGTGTAAAAATCTGCTGCTGCTTGCCTTCCATTAAAGAAAAGTTTGTTTAACCTGCTAATCATCCCTGAATCATTGCTAGTGTGAGCCTGGACTAATATTAACTAGATACCACTCACCCTGAATCTCTAGAGGGAATTAAAAGCATTTTAGCATATTTTTCACTTCATTGCCAGCACATGTAAAAGCATTTTGGGCCTGTGTGTAAGCTTCTGTACTCTAAACTTGCTGGGGTGAACTGAATTACATTTGATTGCATTTCTGAGAACTGTGTGCTTTCCTTCCATTTCCTTGCATTGCATAAAGGGGGGAGGGGATTGCCAGAGAAAAGTGATTACATTGTTTTGTTGAACGCATATTGAGTATTTTCTGTACTGCATTTTCATTCCACCTTGCATCCATTTGAAACCATAAAAGTATTGTTGCTATCTTATCCATCCTATAACCACTCATCATTGATTATAAAGAAGTGTGCTAGTGCCAGACTATCCATTATTGATTACTGATCAGATTAAGTGTGATATTCAATTATTAATTTATTCTACAGTGTGATATATATATCTATTGTTTAAATTATCAAATAAACCTTTTAACTTGCAAAACAGAACTACTTCTTGGCTCAGTGGGGTCAGGGGGATTCCAAGGGAGGGGTGTTATACAGGGGTAGTCATCCAGAACGCATGAACTGGACCTAAAGATATATCAATAAGGGTTTCCATTCAGTATCCCAGACTAGGCATTGACTTAGCTGTAGTTTTGAATTGAATCCTCTTACAAAGTGTAGCAAGAAGAGAGAAAGGGAGGAAGCAGGTGGAAGCACAGGAAGGAGCGAGGAGCCACAAGGGTAGTCGAGGAGGCAGAGCTGAGATTACATGAATGTTTGTATAGTTGGATAGAGGAGGATAGAGACAGTGGTGACTTACTGGGAATAGATTTGTGAACCAGGAGAACACATTTAAATCTGGCTTTGTTTTTCAGCATCAGCCACCCAGTCTGGTGACTGTACAAGGCAATTGGCTTTGAATTGAGGCAGTTCAAAGAGCGTCTTGGTAGGGAAGTTAATGATCTTGTCGAGAGGACAGAAACCATAGTTGGGGAGACCAAAAAGGATGCTGACACAGTAGTCCAGTTTAGAGAAGAGAGGAATGGTTAAGAGAGGCCTGATTTGCTGAATATTTAGGAGGCAAGCCGCCATCGCGGTTTTGGAGTTGAAAGTGGAGAAGGTGTGAAACGAGTCATAGATGATGCTGAAGTTTCTAGCTGAAGAAGAGTAGGGGAGAGTGTCCGGTGGGAAATGGAAAGGCAGGGGAGGAGATGAGAGAGAGTATTTGGTAGGGAAAAGGAGCACCTCTGTTTTGGAAGAGTTTAACATCAGACAGTGCAAAGTCACCCAATGTTTAATGGCAGAGCGATAATTGAACATTTGGACAGAGAGAGATCGAAGGAGAGTGCAGGAAAACAGAACAAGATTCCGCAAAGAGTTTGTACGAGAACCCTAAGGTGGAGATTAGAACACCAAGGGAAGAGGTGTAGAGTGTAGAGAGGACCTAAGACAGAGCTGTGTAGAACACTAGATTTAGAGGAGGGAGTTGAGAGGTTTTGTTGCTCCAGGAGAGAGACAATTGGCGATGTGTTAGGTAGGATTCAATCCAGGCAATGGGTTGATCGTGAATCCCAAGAAGAGAGAGATCAACAGTGTCTAAAGCAGCAAATAGGTGAAGGAGGGATGAGGGTAGAGGATAGGTTGGAGTGCTTAGCAGAGGTGATGAAGTTGGACACATTCACGAGAGCAGGTTCTGTGGAGTTACAGGAGCTGACTCCTGTTTGTAGGGGAACTTGAAGATTGTGGATGTCTAAGAAATTGGTAAGATAGTTGAACACAACCCTTCCCAGAACTTTAGAGTCGTGTGGATGGAGAGATACAGGGCGAAAGTTCTGCAGCCGTTTTATGTCAACCCCTTGCTTTTTTAGGAGAGGGATGACAGTGTCAGTTTTGAAAATAGATGGAAAGGAAGCAGAGTCATAGGGCAGGTGGAAGAGTTCATTAAGGTAAGAGGCCACTAGAGGGGCAATAGGCTTGACTAGATGAGGAACAAGAGGGTCTGATGGGGCACAATAGTGGTTAGCCTTCATAGATAGGACTTCTTCAGCATTATATGACTAAAGTGCAAGGTCATCCTCCAACAAGGAGAGCAGGCAATGTACTTGGATGTGTCCACTAAACGGGGGTGGGCATGGGGTGCACCACCCAACATCCCTCTCTCTCCAGACAAAGGTATTGCAATATTCCCAGAGGCACTTAATGAACCAGCAAGGCATCTACATTTTAAGGGATTGAGTTACTAATGCCCCTTAGAAAACCCCAAGGCACTGATTGGAGTGACAGACAGCCTAGGATTCTCACAGCTGGTGTGAATCTCACCTACAAATCTGGCCTTAGCCCACATTTGCTGTTTGCACAGAACAGCAACATAAATTTGTTGGATGGCTTCTGTTCTCATGGCCGGAGCAAATGAGGCCATCAACAGTACATCAAAAGCCTAGTGGAAGAAGTAGTTGGCCAGGGTCTACCTCAAAAAACACCTGATGTGGCCGTCTAAGAATTCCCCTCTTTTAACGTCTACCCAAGGGGCTCCCTGACTGAGATAATAGACACATCCACATTTCCCAAAAGTGGAAGAAGGAGATGATCCTGAGAATATGGCCGTCCTTTGGTAATGATTCAGAAATGCCATCTCGCTGATTGTATTGTACCCACTGTCGATCGTTGCACACAATGTTTCCTAGGGTGATACAGAGACAGTGATGCCGAGTCCCATTGGTTGGTTTCAGTAAAGAAGAAATGCCAATATCCAAATTGTCCTCAGAGAACTGGCCACGTGCTTCAACCAGGGTGCCACTTTCAGTCTAAATGTTGCCATTAAATCGTAAGCAGAATATATGGTCCAAAAACCTGACTTGAGTTCTGGCATTTGCTCGTTTTTTGGGCCAACAAATTACTGTGATTTAATTCCCATGAGATGTTTCCATTCAGCAAACGCTCCTTTTCTAGCCTTGTATGTGATGGTATACAGACATTTGTCTGACATCACACACTTGAAATAACGCCATACTCATAATGATGAGGGAGCTTCTCTATTTATTTATTTATTTTGACATTTGTATAGCATACCTAACCCGTAGGCATCTAGGCGCTTTTTCTCAAGATGGATGGTTTCATTGATTGCTTACATAGGAGTTAGGTTGAATTCCTGGATTCCTGTGTATAACATTCCTTTAAATCTTGGGGAATCTGGGTCTCTACCAACATTATCCTTCCCATGTCTTCTACCCAAGGGAAGAAATCACATGCCATCCACTCTGCCGAGCCAAGAAACTAAAAAAGACTGCAGCACTGCCTCAGAAGCAGGAGCCACGTCCTGCTATAATCAACCGGCTCCTCTACCTGGCCCAGACATGTTAGGGAGCCAACATCAAATGACACAATGCCCGGCTCGGATTGGCCTGTTGTGCTTCAGGGC
Source organism: Ambystoma mexicanum (assembly GCF_040938575.1). NCBI lineage: Eukaryota > Metazoa > Chordata > Amphibia > Caudata > Ambystomatidae > Ambystoma > Ambystoma mexicanum. The sequence goes on from NC_090923.1 coordinate 71,216,996, forward strand.
AGTGCTGAAAGTGGAGGCCCAACAACATGCTTCTGAGAGTGCCACCAACCACAGAAGCCAATAGATGCCCCCCCCATGTCGGTCCCTGCCATGGCCACACATGAGCGCACATCTAGATACATGTTGTAAGCATGATGAGCTGGTATGCAGTCTTTATATCGAATATTTTATAAAGAATTGAACATATCTCGAATATTTTTTTAACAAAAATGTGTATAGAGAATGCATTCAGGGGTGGGTTAAATAATTTTGGGAAACAGTTGGGGTGGATTGTTAGGGGTCGGAAAAGGGAGTTTGGAGGAGACCCCACAAAAGAAAAAAGGAAAAGTGCTTTCTCATATGAAATATTTCGTTATATAAGATTCAATATTTGTTCATTCTTTATGAAATGTTTCAGTATAAAGAAAGGTAACTGATGAGCTATGATACATACATTCGATAAGCATACCATGCCTGACCCTCTCGAACACCCCAACATTGAGGATATGTGCAAGTTGGCAACATTCAATGATCAGGCCGCTGGGTGACTTGCATGTGCCTAGAAGCAACTGAAATCTGCTGTGTGCACACTATGAAAAAATTACTAGAACCATGGCAGGGTCAGGTTCCAACCATTACTAGAACCATGGCAGGGTCAGGTTCCAACCATTACTAGAACCATGGCAGGTTTCCATTCATTACTAGAACCATGGCATGGTTCCAACCATTACTAGAACCATGGCAGGTTCCAACCATTACTAGAACCATGGCAGGGTTCCAACCATTACTAGAACCATGACAGGGTTCCAATCATTACTAGAACCATGGCAGGTTCCAACCATTACTAGAACCATGGCAGGTTCCAACCATTACTAGAACCATGGCAGGGTTCCAATCATTACTAGAACCATGGCAGGGTTCCAACCATTACTAGAACCATGGCAGGGTTCCAACCATTACTAGAACCATGGCAGGTTTCCAATCATTACTAGAACCATGGCAGGGTTCCAACCATTACTAGAATCATGGCAGGGTTCCAACCATTACTAGAACCATGGCAGGTTCCAACCATTACTAGTACCATGGCAGGTTCCAACCATTACTAGAACCATGGCAGGTTTCCATTCATTACCAGAAAAATGGCATGGTTCCAACCATTACTAGAACCATGGCAGAGTGCCAATCATTACTAGAACCATGGCAGGTTCCAACCATTACTAGAACCATGGCAGGGTTCCAACCATTACTAGAACCATGGCAGGGTTCCAACCATTACTAGAACCATGGCAGGGTTCCAACCATTACTAGAAGCATGGCAGGTTCCAACCATTACTAGAACCATGGCAGGTTTCCATTCATTACTAGAACCATGGCAGGTCCCAACCATTACTAGAACCATGGCAGGTTTCCATTCATTACTAGAACCATGGCAGGTTCCAACCATTACTAGAACCATGGCAGGTTCCAACAATTACTAGAACCATGGCAGGTTTCCATTCATTACTAGAACCATGGCATGGTTCCAACCATTACTAGAACCATGGCAGAGTGCCAATCATTACTAGAACCATGGAAGGTTCCAACCATTACTAGAACCATGGCAGAGTGCCAATCATTACTAGAACCATGGCAGGTTCCAACCATTACTAGAACCATGGCAGGGTTCCAACCATTACTAGAACCATGGCAGGGTTCCAACCATTATGTAACGCTCACCTGATTCCCGTAGAGGCACCGGTCTTGACTGGGCGTATACCGTATCTGCAAAGGTGATGTGGAACACACGGCTGGCTCTTTGGGCTGGACCTCTGTGCACTGTATGTCTGACTTGAAGGGTAAGATGTCTGCAGATAGAAAATATGGGATTAAGGAACTGGGTTATTGAATGTCTCTCTCTTCTTCCCTTTCTCTTCTCCTGTAGAACCCCAAAGGTTAACGCTCTCACCTTAGGTAAGTGAACGCCGTGCTCTCCATCTGCCTCGGGGCAGGGTGCTGTAACCAGTTTTCTTCACTGGATAAGGGGAGCAGGCCTCTTGACTTCAGAGGACTGCTGTCCGTCGTTTACTGCACGAACGGTAAGTTTCGAGTAATTCTAATGTCTTTAAAGTCTTTAGTAATGATGTTTCTTGTTTTGCAGGGTTCCGGCGATGGCGGATGACGGGCTGAAGTGAGTTGAAGATGGAGCCCGTGTGATGAATAGAAGCGCCTGGAAGCACGTAAGTAAGCGCTTGTTGCCTGCTTCACGATGCGCTCTAACTGTCTTTTTATTTTGCAGGTACAAGTTCGGAGCGGCTGCAGGGTGCCGGAATACCCACTGGGTTAGATGTGGAATGGAGTAGTGGCACGTGAGTATTAAAGTTCCCCAATGTCTTTAAACGCACCTTGTTTTGTCTTTCAGATGCGGGATGCAGCGCCGAAGGCCTCCGAAGCGTGCGAAGAGTTGGTAAGCTTTTGTCTTTCAGATGCCGGAATGCAGTGTGAAGACCTCCGGAGCGCACGAAGAGTAGGTAAGCTTTTGTCTTTCAGATGCCGGAATGCAGCGCGAGGCGTTGCTGACAGCCGATGGACCAGGTAAGTGAAGAGCTGTCACTGAAGACCGTAATGCTAACCTGTTCTTTCTTGTCTTTATAGGTGTTGCTGAAGACTGGATTCAGGATGGTAAGCCTTTTTCCTTAGGCCCAGGATCAGATGCAGAAGACACGATGAGCGTTCTGCTGCAGAGGATGCAGAATAACGCAAAGCAAGATTCATCCATCGGGTGTGGTTTAAATAGCCTCCTGTAGTGCTTAGGTCTCTCCTTCCACAGCCACGCCTAGGTAAGAAAAGAGTTCCTGCTTTCCAGAAGAGTTCCAGTGTTCTGAATCTAGGGAGTGGCTCCTGCCCCACCCAACAGGAAAAGTAGTTCCAAACAGAAGAGGATCAGAGGCTCAACTGGCAGGCAAGTAAGCAGCATGGTCTGCTGCAGGTAAGTCCACCCAAGCATTATGAGCCCGGCGCTTCCAGCGCTGGGACTGGGCATATTTATGAGCCTGGTGCCACTGGCGCCAGGACTGGGTCCAAAAGGTCCCAATTGGGACTGGTTGGCACTCGGAACCTGGGTTATGGATCTGCTTCCAAGGGAGTTGGGAAAACCCTGACCTTTTGGAAGCAGAGATCATGACAGTACCCCCCCTCAAGGCCCCTCCCAAACCGGGCTTCTCCGGGGGTTTTGGCTTGTCAGGAAATGTTCGGTGAAATCTTTTGATTAGGCGAGGAGCGTGGACATATTCAGCAGGTTCCCAGGATCTCTCTTGGGGGCCGTAGCCTTTCCAGTCAATTAGGTAAAATAGTTTAGATTTGGAGATCTTGGAGTCCAGAATGCTTTTGACTTCAAACTCGAGTTCTCCATCAACTAGGATAGGTTTTGGAGATTTAGTTAGTCGGGTTTGAGGTTGCACGGGTTTTAACAGAGAGACGTGGAAGACCGGATGTATCTTCATGTGCGGGGGCAAGTCCAACTTGACCGCTACTGGGTTTACTATGGTAGTGATGGAATAGGGACCAAGGTATCTTGGGTTGAATGTGCGTGGCCCTTTTAGAGGTAGATATTTGGTCGATAACCAGACTTGATCCCCTACTTGATATTGAGGGGCTTCCTTCCGATGTTGATCTGCTCCTTTCTTGTATTGTTCTTTAGCCCTTTGAAGGTGAGAAACAGCTTCCTTAAAGGCTTGGGTGATTGTAGAATGCAGGTAGTCTACTGCTGGTGTTTCAAGATCTTGGAGGGGATCCAACTCCGAGGTTCGAGGGTGACTGCCGTACAAAAGAAAAAACAGGGTTTTCCCAGTTCCCGAATGGACAGAGTTATTGTAGGCATATTCGGCTATCCAAAGGATGTCTTTCCAAGTTTTTTCAGTTTGTTGCAGCATGCAGCGTAAATACTGTTCCAGAGTTTGATTGGTCCTCTCGGTTTGTCCGTCGGTCTGAGGGTGGTGACTGGTCGATAGTCTCACATCAATTTGAGCCGACCGACAGCAACTTCGCCAAAAATGAGATAAATTGACTACCTCGATCCGAAATTAGAACCGAAGGAAAACCGTGCAGTCGGACGATGTTTTCGAGAAATTCTCGGGCCAGAGTTGCTGCTGTTGGCAAGCCTTTGAGCGGAATGAAATGCGCCATCTTGGAGAATAAGTCCACGATTACTAGAATCGTATTGTATCCGGAGCATGGAGGTAGATCGGTGATGAAGTCCATAGAAAGCGTATGCCAAGGGCGAGGTGGGATGTCAATAGGGCGTAAGAGGCCTGCTGGTCTTTCCTTTTGACTCTTGTTTTGGGCGCATACTCCACAGGACATTATAAAGTCTCTGATATCTTTTTTCCAAGACGGCCACCAGAAGTAGCGCTTGATCTTTTCTGAGGTCTTGGCCATACCGGGATGTCCTTCCATTAAAGAATCGTGATAACAAGAGATTACTTTTTTCTGTAAATCTGTGCTGGGTAGGTATAATCGTTCTTGGAAATACAATAAGTTGTCCTTTACTGCAAAGTCCTTTCCCTGCAGATGCCAATTCTGTATGTCTGCTGGAGTTACAAGTTGCCTGGCCTTATCCTTAACTTCCTCTATGGATTCCGTGGCGATTACACCCAGAATTCTTTGTTCGGGAATGATTGGTACAGGTTTAGGGTTGATCAAGTGTTCTTCCACTCCCATCCGAGAAAGGGCATCAGCTTTACCGTTCTTTGTACCAGGTCGATAGGTAATTATGAAGTCAAACTCGGCAAAGAATAATGCCCAACGGAGTTGTCTAGAGGATTGGGCTTTTGCGGTTTTCAAATATTGCAGGTTTCGGTGATCCGTAATCACAGTAACGGTGTGTCGGGCCCCCAGCAGATAATGCCGCCAAGCCTTAAAGGCAGACTTGATAGCCAGAAGTTCCTTGTCAGTAATCGTGTAATTGATTTCAGGAGGCGAGAATTTGCGGGACCAAAATGCCACGGGATGCAACTGATTGGTTACCGGGTCCTTTTGTGATAGAACTGCCCCCATGGCAAGGCTTGAAGCATCAGTTTCCACGATGTAGGGGAGTTCGGGGCGAGGGTGTTTTAAGATTGGTGCAGAGATAAATTTAGTCTTCAAATCCTGGAAAGCTTGTTCCGCCTCGGTAGACCATTCAAAACGTTTGTTTTTCTTTAACAAGGCAGTGATGGGCTGGACTATTCGAGAGAATTCGGGGATAAACCTGCGGTAAAAGTTAGCTAAGCCTAACATGCTTTGCACACCTTTTACGGAGGATGGTGATGGCCATTTGAGAACTGCATCGACCTTCTTTGAATCCATACGCACTCCGCCAGGTGATAATATGAATCCCAAGAATTCAACTTCAGTCACGTTGAAAACACATTTTTCCAACTTAGCGAAAAGTTTGTGTTGACGCAATCTTTCGAGGACCATTTTCACGTGTTTCCGATGTTCAGATTCCGATGAAGAATAAACGAGGATGTCGTCAATGTAAACAACAACACACACATCTATGAGCTCTCTGAGGACATCGTTCATAAAATATTGAAAGGCGGCCGGGGCATTGCAAAGTCCGAAGGGCATGACCTGATATTCAAATAGTCCATACTTGGTGCGGAAGGCCTTTTTCCATTCATCGCCCTCTTTTACTCGTACCAAGTGGTAAGCTCCTCTAAGATCCAGCTTTGTATATATGCATGCTTTTCTGACTTGGTCCAGGAGTTCAGGGATCAAAGGTAACGGATATCTATTCTTAATGGTGATCTGGTTCAGGGAGCGATAATCTATACAAGTTCTAAGGTCTCCTTCCTTTTTTGGAACGAAGAACAAAGCTGAAGAAGCAGGGGACTTGGAAGGACGAATAAACCCATTTGCCAGGTATTGATCCAGGTATTGTCGAAGGTGAAGGTTCTCAGGCTCGGTGAGGGCATAAATTCTACTACAAGGAGGAGTAGATCCAGGTATCAGGTCTATCTGGCAGTCATAAGACCTATGAGGAGGTAGAGAGTTAGCCTGATCCTTCCGGAAAACATCTTGGTATTCTAGGTATTCGGGAGGTAACTGGGGAGTCTCTGAAGAAATTGCTGCCAGTGCAACACCAGGTGGAGGGTGACAAGTAGAGACACATTCTGGAAACTGGACCGTTCTTGCTCGCCAATCGATCAGAGGATTGTGTTTCTCTAACCAAGGTATTCCTAGAATAATCTGAAACTGAGGGGCCTTGATCACATCGAACACGATCTTCTCATGGTGTCCATCTTGACTTACTAGCGTCACCTCTTGAGTGGTATGCGTTACTGGCCCGGAGGCTATCTCCGTACCATCCACCGTAGTAATGACGTCCTTTACAGCCTTGGGACAAAGAGTTAGATTCATCCTCAAAACCATTTCATGATCCACATAATTGCCGATGGCACCGCTGTCGACGTAAGCTTCAATTGCATGTAATCGATCCGGATTATCAGGGCTAATGAGGACCATAGGTATCACGAAATGCGAGGTCACGGAACTGGTTTTCACGCTCGGCAAGAGGACCTCTATTCTTGTCGGGCGAGGTCGTTTCCCTGCTCAGAGTTTGTAACTTTGGTAACTGCAGCTCCTACTGCCTTCTTGGCAGGTTTCACCGGACAGTCTCGAAGAAAGTGCCCTGAGTTTCCGCAATAGAGGCATAATTGCAACTGTTTTCTCCTTTCCCGCTCCTTTTTTGTTAGAGGACCTTTCAGACCCCCTATTTGCATGGGTTCCCCGGAGTCTACTCCTTTGGAAGGAGTTGGCGGTTTGGAAAATACTCGAGCATCAAACTTGGAACAATCGGCCTTCCTGTTCTGCAGTCTGTGATCTATTTGAACGACTAAGTCTATATAGTCCGAACAATCTTGTGGGGGATTCACTACTTGGGCTAACACATCTTTGAGCTCTCCACGTAGACCTCTATAAAACAGCGTAATCCTTTTGTCCTCAGGCCATTGAGTTTCCACTATCAGTCTGTTGAAAGACGCAATATAAGCCAAAAGGTCTTGATTACCTTGTCGCAACGAAAGAAGCTCATTGTCCAAGGCCTGCCCCTGTGAATGTCTTGCGAACAGTTTTTCCATACTGAGCTGAAAAGCTTGAAAATCATGGAGGACCGGATCATCTTGATTTACTAGAGGGATCGACCAGTCTGCCGCATTGCCACTAAGGTACGAAAGCACGAAAGCTACTTTAGCTTGATCAGTTGGAAAGGCTGCTGGCCGGCATAAGAAATGCAACCGGCACTGATTGATAAATACTGCAAACCTCTTTGGGTCACCAGAAAATCGTTCGGGCGGAGCCAGAGGTACATTCCCAGGTAGGTTGATCTGCACTGGATTCATAGAGGATGTAGAAGGAAGATTTTCCCCAGATGCGGGTAACGGGGTCTGTCCGGCTTGTGACTGTAGCAATTGTCTAGCGTGATCATCTGTTCGCTCCTTGGAAATAATCAGTTCCCTTCTTAGAGCGTTCGTTTCCTGACGGGCTGCATGCACTTCTGCCCTTAGTTCCCCAAGTAACTGGGCTAGCTGGTCGGTATCCGAGGTTTCCATAGCGCCTGGACGGGAGTTTTGTGGTAGGCTTTGCGTTCTGTAACGCTCACCTGATTCCCGTAGAGGCGCCGGTCTTGACTGGGCGTATACCGTATCTGCAAAGGTGATGTGGAACACACGGCTGGCTCTTTGGGCTGGACCTCTGTGCACTGTATGTCTGACTTGAAGGGTAAGATGTCTGCAGATAGAAAATATGGGATTAAGGAACTGGGTTATTGAATGTCTCTCTCTTCTTCCCTTTCTCTTCTCCTGTAGAACCCCAAAGGTTAACGCTCTCACCTTAGGTAAGTGAACGCTGTGCTCTCCATCTGCCTCGGGGCAGGGTGCTGTAACCAGTTTTCTTCACTGGATAAGGGGAGCAGGCCTCTTGACTTCAGAGGACTGCTGTCCGTCGTTTACTGCATGAACGGTAAGTTTCGAGTAATTCTAATGTCTTTAAAGTCTTTAGTAATGATGTTTCTTGTTTTGCAGGGTTCCGGCGATGGCGGATGACGGGCTGAAGTGAGTTGAAGATGGAGCCCGTGTGATGAATAGAAGCGCCTGGAAGCACGTAAGTAAGCGCTTGTTGCCTGCTTCACGATGCGCTCTAACTGTCTTTTTATTTTGCAGGTACAAGTTCGGAGCGGCTGCAGGGTGCCGGAATACCCACTGGGTTAGATGTGGAATGGAGTAATGGCACGTGAGTATTAAAGTTCCCCAATGTCTTTAAACGCACCTTGTTTTGTCTTTCAGATGCGGGATGCAGCGCCGAAGGCCTCCGGAGCGTGCGAAGAGTTGGTAAGCTTTTGTCTTTCAGATGCCGGAATGCAGTGTGAAGACCTCCGGAGCGCACGAAGAGTAGGTAAGCTTTTGTCTTTCAGATGCCGGAATGCAGCGCGAGGCGTTGGTGACAGCCGATGGACCAGGTAAGTGAAGAGCTGTCACTGAAGACCGTAATGCTAACCTGTTCTTTCTTGTCTTTATAGGTGTTGCTGAAGACTGGATTCAGGATGGTAAGCCTTTTTCCTTAGGCCCAGGATCAGATGCAGAAGACACGATGAGCGTTCTGCTGCAGAGGATGCAGAATAACGCAAAGCAAGATTCATCCATCGGGTGTGGTTTAAATAGCCTCCTGTAGTGCTTAGGTGTCTCCTTCCACAGCCACGCCTAGGTAAGAAAAGAGTTCCTGCTTTCCAGAAGAGTTCCAGTGTTCTGAATCTAGGGAGTGGCTCCTGCCCCACCCAACAGGAAAAGTAGTTCCAAACAGAAGAGGATCAGAGGCTCAACTGGCAGGCAAGTAAGCAGCATGGTCTGCTGCAGGTAAGTCCACCCAAGCATTATGAGCCCGGCGCTTCCAGCGCTGGGACTGGGCATATTTATGAGCCTGGTGCCACTGGCGCCAGGACTGGGTCCAAAAGGTCCCAATTGGGACTGGTTGGCACTCGGAACCTGGGTTATGGATCTGCTTCCAAGGGAGTTGGGAAAACCCTGACCTTTTGGAAGCAGAGATCATGACACATTACTAGAACCATGGCAGGTTTCCAATCATTACTAGAACCATGGCAGGGTTCCAACCATTACTAGAACCATGGCAGGTTCCAACCATTACTAGAACCATGGCAGGTTTCCATTCATTACTAGAACCATGGCAGGTTCCAACCATTACTAGAACCATGGCAGGTTTCCATTCATTACTAGAACCATGGCAGGGTTCCAACCATTACTAGAACCATGACAGGGTTCCAATCATTACTAGAACCATGGCAGGTTCCAACCATTACTAGAACCATGGCAGGTTTCCAATCATTACTAGAACCATGACAGGGTTCCAATCATTACTAGAACCATGACAGGGTTCCAACCATTACTAGAACCATGGCAGGGTTCCAACCATTACTAGAACCATGGCAGGGTTCTAACCATTATTAGAACCATGGCAGGTTCCAACCATTACTAGAACCATGGCAGGGTTCCAACCATTACTAGAACCATGGCAGGGTTCCAACCATTACTAGAACCATGGCAGGGCTCCAACCATTACTAGAACCATGACAGGGTTCCAATCATTACTAGAACCATGGCAGGTTCCAACCATTACTAGAACCATGGCAGGTTCCAACCATTACTAGTACCATGGCAGGTTCCAACCATTACTAGAACCATGGCAGGTTTCCATTCATTACCAGAAAAATGGCATGGTTCCAACCATTACTAGAACCATGGCAGGGTGCCAATCATTACTAGAACCATGGCAGGTTCCAACCATTACTAGAACCATGGCAGGATTCCAACCATTACTAGAACCATGGCAGGGTTCCAACCATTACTAGAACCATGGCAGGGTTCCAACCATTACTAGAAGCAGGGCAGGTTCCAACCATTACTAGAACCATGGCAGGTTTCCATTCATTACTAGAACCATGGCAGGTCCCAACCATTACTAGAACCATGGCAGGTTTCCATTCATTACTAGAACCATGGCAGGTTCCAACCATTACTAGAACCATGGCAGGTTCCAACAATTACTAGAACCATGGCAGGTTTGCATTCATTACTAGAACCATGGCATGGTTCCAACCATTACTAGAACCATGGCAGAGTGCCAATCATTACTAGAACCATGGAAGGTTCCAACCATTACTAGAACCATGGCAGAGTGCCAATCATTACTAGAACCATGGCAGGTTCCAACCATTACTAGAACCATGGCAGGGTTCCAACCATTACTAGAACCATGGCAGGGTTCCAACCATTATGTAACGCTCACCTGATTCCCGTAGAGGCGCCGGTCTTGACTGGGCGTATACCGTATCTGCAAAGGTGATGTGGAACACACGGCTGGCTCTTTGGGCTGGACCTCTGTGCACTGTATGTCTGACTTGAAGGGTAAGATGTCTGCAGATAGAAAATATGGGATTAAGGAACTGGGTTATTGAATGTCTCTCTCTTCTTCCCTTTCTCTTCTCCTGTAGAACCCCAAAGGTTAACGCTCTCACCTTAGGTAAGTGAACGCCGTGCTCTCCATCTGCCTCGGGGCAGGGTGCTGTAACCAGTTTTCTTCACTGGATAAGGGGAGCAGGCCTCTTGACTTCAGAGGACTGCTGTCCGTCGTTTACTGCACGAACGGTAAGTTTCGAGTAATTCTAATGTCTTTAAAGTCTTTAGTAATGATGTTTCTTGTTTTGCAGGGTTCCGGCGATGGCGGATGACGGGCTGAAGTGAGTTGAAGATGGAGCCCGTGTGATGAATAGAAGCGCCTGGAAGCACGTAAGTAAGCGCTTGTTGCCTGCTTCACGATGCGCTCTAACTGTCTTTTTATTTTGCAGGTACAAGTTCGGAGCGGCTGCAGGGTGCCGGAATACCCACTGGGTTAGATGTGGAATGGAGTAATGGCACGTGAGTATTAAAGTTCCCCAATGTCTTTAAACGCACCTTGTTTTGTCTTTCAGATGCGGGATGCAGCGCCGAAGGCCTCCGGAGCGTGCGAAGAGTTGGTAAGCTTTTGTCTTTCAGATGCCGGAATGCAGTGTGAAGACCTCCGGAGCGCACGAAGAGTAGGTAAGCTTTTGTCTTTCAGATGCCGGAATGCAGCGCGAGGCGTTGCTGACAGCCGATGGACCAGGTAAGTGAAGAGCTGTCACTGAAGACCGTAATGCTAACCTGTTCTTTCTTGTCTTTATAGGTGTTGCTGAAGACTGGATTCAGGATGGTAAGCCTTTTTCCTTAGGCCCAGGATCAGATGCAGAAGACACGATGAGCGTTCTGCTGCAGAGGATGCAGAATAACGCAAAGCAAGATTCATCCATCGGGTGTGGTTTAAATAGCCTCCTGTAGTGCTTAGGTGTCTCCTTCCACAGCCACGCCTAGGTAAGAAAAGAGTTCCTGCTTTCCAGAAGAGTTCCAGTGTTCTGAATCTAGGGAGTGGCTCCTGCCCCACCCAACAGGAAAAGTAGTTCCAAACAGAAGAGGATCAGAGGCTCAACTGGCAGGCAAGTAAGCAGCATGGTCTGCTGCAGGTAAGTCCACCCAAGCATTATGAGCCCGGCGCTTCCAGCGCTGGGACTGGGCATATTTATGAGCCTGGTGCCACTGGCGCCAGGACTGGGTCCAAAAGGTCCCAATTGGGACTGGTTGGCACTCGGAACCTGGGTTATGGATCTGCTTCCAAGGGAGTTGGGAATCCCCTGACCTTTTGGAAGCAGAGATCATGACACATTACTAGAACCATGGCAGGTTTCCAATCATTACTAGAACCATGGCAGGGTTCCAACCATTACTAGAACCATGGCAGGTTCCAACCATTACTAGAACCATGGCAGGTTTCCATTCATTACTAGAACCATGGCAGGTTCCAACCATTACTAGAACCATGGCAGGTTTCCATTCATTACTAGAACCATGGCAGGGTTCCAACCATTACTAGAACCATGACAGGGTTCCAATCATTACTAGAACCATGGCAGGTTCCAACCATTACTAGAACCATGGCAGGTTTCCAATCATTACTAGAACCATGACAGGGTTCCAATCATTACTAGAACCATGACAGGGTTCCAACCATTACTAGAACCATGGCAGGGTTCCAACCATTACTAGAACCATGGCAGGGTTCTAACCATTATTAGAACCATGGCAGGTTCCAACCATTACTAGAACCATGGCAGGGTTCCAACCATTACTAGAACCATGGCAGGGTTCCAACCATTACTAGAACCATGGCAGGGTTCCAACCATTACTAGAACCATGACAGGGTTCCAATCATTACTAGAACCATGGCAGGTTCCAACCATTACTAGAACCATGGCAGGTTCCAACCATTACTAGAACCATGGCAGGTTCCCAATCATTACTAGAACCATGGCAGGGTTCCAACCATTACTAGAACCATGGCAGGGTTCCAACCATTATTAGAACCATGGCAGGTTCCAACCATTACTAGAACCATGGCAGGGTTCCAACCATTACTAGAACCATGGCAGGTTCCAACCATTACTAGAACCATGGCAGGGTTCCAATCATTACTAGAACCATGGCAGGTTTCCAATCATTACTAGAAGCATGTCAGGTTTCCATTCATTACTAGAACCATGGCAGGGTTCCAACCATTACTAGAACCATGGCAGGGTTCCAATCATTACTAGAACCATGGCAGGTTCCAACCATTACTAGAACCATGGCAGAATTCCATTCATTACTAGAAGCATGGCAGGTTTCCATTCATTACTAGAACCATGGCAGGTTCCAACCATTAATAGAACCATGGCAGGTTTCCATTCATTACTAGAAGCATGGCAGGGTTCCAATCATTACTAGAACCATGGCAGGTTCCAACCATTACTAGAACCATGGCAGGTTTCCATTCATTACTAGAACCATGGCAGGTTCCAACCATTACTAGAAGCATGGCAGGGTTCCAGCCATTACTAGAACCATGGCAGGGTTCCAACCATTACTAGAACCATGGCAGGTTCCAATCATTACTAGAACCATGGCAGGTTCCAACCATTACTAGAACCATGGCAGGTTTCCATTCATTACTAGAACCATGGCAGGTTCCAACCATTACTAGAACCATGGCAGGTTTCCAATCATTACTAGAAGCATGGCAGGTTTCCATTAATTACTAGAACCATGGCAGGGTTCCAATCATTACTAGAACCATGGCAAGTTCCAACCATTACTAGAACCATGGCAGGTTTCCATTCATTACTAGAACCATGACAGGGTTCCAATCATTACTAGAACCATGGCAGGGTTCCATTCATTACTAGAACCATGGCAGGGTTCCTCCATTACTAGAACCATGACAGGGTTCCATTCATTACTAGAACCATGGCAGGTTTCCATTCATTACTAGAACCATGGCAGGTTCCAACCATTACTAGAAGCATGGCAGGGTTCCAACCATTACTAGAACCATGGCAGGGTTCCAACCATTACTAGAACCATGACAGGGTTCCAATCATTACTAGAACCATGGCAGGTTCCAATCATTACTAGAACCATGGCAGGTTCCAACCATTACTAGAACCATGGCAGAGTTCCATTCATTACTAGAACCATGGCAGGTTCCAATCATTACTAGAACCATGTCAGTTTTCTAATCATTACTAGAAGCATGGCAGGTTTCCATTCATTACTAGAACCATGGCAAGGTTCCAATCATTACTAGAACCATGGCAGGTTCCAACCATTACCAGAACCATGGCAGGTTTCCATTCATTACTAGAACCATGGCAGGGTTCCAATCATTACTAGAACCATGGCAGGGTTCCTCCATTACTATAACCATGACAGGGTTCCATTCATTACTAGAACCATGATAGGTTTCCAATCATTACTAGAACCATCGCAGGGTTCCTCCATTACTAGAACCATGACAGGGTTCCAATCATTACTAGAAATATGGCAGGGTTCCTCCATTACTAGAACCATGACAGGGTTCCATTCATTACTAGAACCATGGCAGGGTTCCATTCATTACTAGAACCATGGCAGGGTTCCAATCATTACTAGAACCATGGCAGGGTTCCAGTCATTACTAGAACCATGGCAGGGTTCCTCCATTACTAGAAACATGGCAGGGTTCCTCCATTACTAGAAACATGGCAAGGTTCCAATCATTACTAGAACCATGGCAGGGTTCCTCCATTACTAGAACCATGGCAGGGTTCCAGTCATTACTAGAACCATGGCAGGGTTCCTCCATTACTAGAACCATGACAGGGTTCCATTCATTACTAGAACCATGGCAGGGTTCCAATCATTACTAGAACCATGGCAGATTCCAACCACAACTGGAACCATGGCAGGTTTCCATTCATTACTAGAACCATGGCAGGGTTCCAATCATTACTAGAACCATGGCAGGGTTCCTCCATTACTAGAACCATGGCAGGGTTCAAATCATTACTAGAACCATGGCAGGGTCCCTCCATTACTAGAAGCATGGCAAGGTTCCAACCATTACTAGAACCATGCCAGGGTTCCAACTATTACTAGAACCATGGCATGGTTCCAACCATTACTAGAACCATGGCAGGGTTCCAACCATTACTAGAACCATGGCAGGGTTCCAACCATTACTAGAACCAGGCATGGTTCCAACCATTACTAGAGCCATGGCAGGGTTCCAACCATTACTAGAACCATGGCATGGTTCCAACCATTACTAGAACCATGGCAGGGTTCCAACCATTACCAGAACCATGGCATGGTTCCAACCATTACTAGAACCATGGCAGGGTTCCAACCATTACTAGAACCAGGCATGGTTCCAACCATTACTAGCGCCATGGCAGGGTTCCAACCATTACTAGAACCATGGCATGGTTCCAACCATTACTAGAACCATGGCAGGGTTCCAACCATTACCAGAACCATGGCATGGTTCCAACCATTACTAGAACCATGGCAGGGTTCCAACCATTACCAGAACCATAGCAGGGTTCCAACCATTACCAGAACCATGGCAGGGTTCTAACCATTACCAGAACCATGGCATGGTTCCAACCATTACTAGAACCATGGCAGGGTTCCAACCATTACTAGAACCATGGCAGGGTTCCAATCATTACTAGAACCATGGCAGGGTTCCAACCATTACTAGAACCATGGCAGGGTTCCATTCATTACTAGAACCATGGCAGGGTTCCTCCATTACTAGAACCATGACAGGGTTCCATTCATTACTAGAACCATGGCAGGTTTCCATTCATTACTAGAACCATGGCAGGTTCCAACCATTACTAGAACCATGGCAGGGTTCCAACCATTACTAGAACCATGGCAGGATTCCAACCATTACTAGAACCATGACAGGGTTCCAATCATTACTAGAACCATGGCAGGTTCCAACCATTACTAGAACCATGGCAGGTTCCAACCATTACTAGAATCATGTCAGGTTTCCAATCATTACTAGAAGCATGGCAGGTTTCCATTCATTACTAGAACCATGGCAGGTTCCAACCATTACTAGAACCATGGCAGGTTTCCATTCATTACTAGAACCATGGCAGGGTTCCTCCATTACTAGAACCATGACAGGGTTCCATTCATTACTAGAACCATGGCAGGGTTCCAATCATTACTAGAACCATGGTAGGGTTCCCCCATTACTAGAAACATGGCAGGGCTCCAATTATTACTAGAACCATGGCAGGGTTCCTCCATTAATAGAACCATGACAGGGTTCCATTCATTACTAGAACCATGACAGGGTTCCATTCATTACTAGAACCATGGCAGGGTTCCAATCATTACTAGAACCATGGCAGGGTTCCTCCATTACTAGAACCATGACAGGGTTCCATTCATTACTAGAACCATGGCAGGGTTCCAATCATTACTAGAACTATGGCAGGTTCCAACCATTACTAGAACCATGGCAGGTTTCCATTCATTACTATAACCATGGCAGGGTTCCAATCATTACTAGAACCATGACAGGGTTCCTCCATTACTAGAACCATGGCAGGGTTCCAATCATTACTAGAACCATGGCAGGGTTCCTCCATTACTAGAAGCATGGCAGGGTTCCAATCATTACTAGAAGCATGGCAGGTTTCAAATCATTACTAGAACCATGGCAGGGTTCCAATCATTACTAGAAGCATGGCAGGTTCCAACCATTACTAGAACCATGGAAGGGTTCCAACCATTACTAGAACCATGACAGGGTTCCAACCATTACTAGAACCATGGCATGGTTCCAACCATTACTAGAACCATGGCAGGGTTCCAACCATTACTAGAACCATGGCAGAGTTCCAACCATTACTAGAACCATGGCATGGGTCCAACCATTACTAGAACCATGGCAGGGTTCCAACCATTACTAGAACCATGGCAGGGTTCCAACCTTTACTAGAACCATGGCAGGGTTCCAACCATTACTAAAACCATGGCAGGGTTCCAACCATTACTAGAACTAAGGCAGGGTTCCAACCATTACTAGAACCATGGCAGGGTTCCAACCATTACTAGAACCATGGCAGGGTTCCAACCATTACTAGAACCATGGCAGGGTTCCAACCATTACTAGAACCATGGCAGGGTTCCAACCATTACTAGAACCATGGCAGGATTCCAAGCATTACTAGAACCATGGCAGGGTTCCAACCATTACTAGAACAATGGCAGGGTTCCAACCATTAATAGAAACATGGCAGGGTTCCAACCATCACTAGAACCATGGCAGCGTTCCAACCATTACTAGAACCATGGCAGGGTTCCAACCATTACTAGAAACATGTCAGGGTTCCTCCATTACTAGAACCATGACAGGGTTCCAACCATTACTAGAACCATGGCAGGGTTCCAACCATTACTAGAACCATGGCAGGGTTCCAATCATTACTAGAACCATGGCAGCATTCCAACCATTACTAGAACCATGACAGGGTGGGTTCCAACCATTACTAGAACCATGGCAGGGTTCCAATCATTACTAGACACATGTCAGGGTTCCTCCATTACTAGAACCATGACAGGGTTCCAACCATTACTAGAACCATGGCAGGGTTCCAACCATTACTAGAACCATGGCAGGGTTCCAATCATTACTAGAACCATGGCAGAGTGCCAATCATTACTAGAACCATGGCAGGGTTCCAATCAATCATTACTAGAACCATGGCAGAGTGCCAATCATTACTAGAACCATGGCAGGGTTCCAATCATTACTAGAACCATGGCAGGGTTCCAATCATTCTGCCTTACATATGTTCTTCCCGCTCGTGAAGCTTCAATTAATTCTATTGCAGCTGCTGTTGAACTCAAGAGCAGCTAGCCTTGCCGAGGGCAGAACTACACGAAATCTGTATATCGATTTATTCTGAAACATGTTGCAGCTAAGACGTCAAGCAAGGTATTTTATCCACACGTGGGAGCAGTTAACTGGCCACATGTGCAGTGGCGAATAAGGGCTATCTAAGAGAGGTTTTATAAACTAAAAAGATCGACGGTGGCTTTCTGCATTGTTGAACGTGTACATGTAAGCTCCAGTGACATCTCCTTCGTCTTGGGGAGGAAACCCCCTCCCACAGGGGAAGAGATGGGCTTCCAGCTTCCAGCCCCCACTCCAGGAACACAGACAGGTGAGGCGTTTCAGCTCCCAGCCCCCACTCCAAGAACACAGACAGGGGAGGAGTTCCAGCTTCCAGCCCCCACTCCAGGAACAGAGACAGGTGAGGCGTTCCAGCTCCCAGCCCCCACTCCAAGAACACAGACAGGTGAGGCGTTCCAGCTCCCAGCCCCCACTCCAGGAACACAGACAGGGGAGGCGTTCCAGCTCCCAGCCCCCACTCCAAGAACAAGGACAGGTGAGGCGTTCCAGCTCCCAGCCCCCACTCCAGGAACACAGACAGGGGAGGCATTCAAGCTCCCACCTCCACACCAGGAACACAGACAGGGGAGGCGTTCCAGCTCCCAGCCCCACTCCAGGAACAAAGACAGGGGAGGAGTTCCAGCTCCCAGCCCCCACTCCAAGAACACAGACAGGGGAGGCATTCCTGCTCCCACCTCCACCCCAGGAACACAGACAGGGGAGGCGGTCCAGCTTCCACCCCCCCCCCCCGGAAAACACAGACAGGGGAGGCATTCCAGCTCCCACCTCCACCCCAGGAACACAGACAGGTGAGGAGTTCAAGCTTCCAGCCCCCACTCCAGAAACACAGACAGGGGAGGCGTTCCAGCTTCCAGCCCCCACTCCAGGAACACAGACAGGTGAGGCATTTCAGCACCCACCTCCACCCCAGGAACACAGACAGGGAAGGCGTTCCAGCTCCCAGCCCCCACTCAATGTACAGAGAAAGGGGAAGCATTCCAGCTCCCAGCCCCCATTCCAAAAACATAGTCAGGGGAGGTGTACCAGCTCCCAGCCCCCGCACCAGAAACATAGACAGAGGAGGTGTTCCAGCTCCCAACCCCCACTCCAGGAACACAGACAGGGGAGGTGTTTCAGCTCCCAGCCCCCACTCCAGGAACATACAGATCGGAAGTCTTCCAGCTCCCAGTCGCCACTCCAGGAACACAGACAGGGGAGGCATTTCAGCACCCAGACTCCACTCGAGTAACACTGACAGTGGAGACAATCCAGTTCCCAGGCCCCACTCCAGGAACACAGACAGGGGAGGCGTTCCAGCTCCCAGCCCCCACTCCGGGAACACAGACAGGGGAGGCGTTCCAGCTCCCAGCCCCTACTCCAGGAACATAGACAGGGGAGGCATTCCAGCTCCCTGCCCCAAATCCAGGAACACAGGCAGGGCAGGCATTCCAACTTCCAGTCCCAAACCCAGGAACACAGACGGGCGGGGGCGTTCCAGCCCCCTCTCCAGGAACATAGGTAGGGGAGGCGTTCCAGCTCCCACCTCCACCCCGGGAATAAAGACAGGGGAGGCGTTCCAGCTCCCAGCACCCACTCCAAGAACACAGACAAGGGAGGCGTTCCAGCTCCCAGCCCCCACTCCAGGAACACAGACAGGGGAGGAGTTCCATCTCCCAGCCCCCACTCCAAGAACAGAGACAGGGGCGGCATTCCAGCTCCCAGCCCCCACTCCAGGAACACAGACAAGGTGGTGTTCCAGTTCCCAGGCCCACTCCAGGAACACAGACACGGGAGGTTTTCCAGCATCCAGCCCCCACTCCAGGAACACAGGCAGGGGAGGAGATCCACGTCCCAGCGCCCCCACTCCAGGAAAACAGACAGAGGAGGCATTCCAGCTCCCAGCCCCAACTCCAGGAACACAGACAGGGGAGGAGTTCCAGCTCCCAGCCCCCACTCCAGGAACACAGACAGGGGAGAAGTTTCATCTCCCAGCCCCCACTCCAAGAACAGAGACAGAGGAGGCATTCCAGCTCCCAGCCCCCACTCCAGGAACACAGACAGGGTCGTGTTCCAATTCCCAGGCCCACTCCAGGAACACAGACACGGGAGGTGTTCCAGCATCCAGCCCCCACTCCAGGAACACAGGCAGGGGAGGAGATCCACGTCCCAGCGCCCCCACTCCAGGAAAACAGACAGAGGAGGCATTCCAGCTCCCAGCCCCCACTCCAGGAACACAGACAGGGGAGTAGTTCCAGCTCCCAGCTCCCACTCCAAGAACACAGACAGGGGAGGCGTTCCACCTCTCAGACTCCACTCCATGAACACGGACAGGGAGGTGTTCCAGCTCCCAGGCACACTCCAGGATCACAGACAGGGAAGGAGTTCCAGCTCCCAGCCCCCACTTCAAGAACACAGACAGGGGAGGCGTTCCAGCTCCCAGCACCACTCCAGGAACATAGACAGGGGAGGCGTTCCAGCTCCCAGCCCCAATCCAGGATCATAGACATGAGAGGCATTCCAGCTCCCAGCCCCCACTCCAGGAACACAGACAGGGGAGACGTTCCAGGCTCCAGCCCCCACTCCAGGAACACAGACAGGGGAGGCATTCCAGCTCCCAGCCCCAAATCCAGGAACACAGACAGGGGAGGCATTCCAGCTCCCACCCCCACCCCAAGAACACAGAAAGTGGAGGCGTTCCAGCTCCCAGCCCCAAATCCAGGAACACAGACAGGGAAGGAATTCCAGCTCCCACCTCCACCCAGGAACACAGACAGGGGAGGCGTTCCAGCTCCCACCTCGACCCCAGGAATACAGACAGGGGAGGCGTTCCAACTCCCACCTCCACTGCCGGAACACAGACAGGAGAGGCATTCCAGAGTCTAACCCCCACTCGAGGAACACAGACAGGGGAAGCATTCCAGCTCCCACCTCCACCCCAGGAACACAGACAGGGGAGGCGTTCCAGCTCCCAGCCCCCACTCAATGTACATAGAAAGGGGAAGCATTCCAGCTCCCAGCCCCCATTCCAAAAACATAGTCAGGGGAGGCGTTCAGGTGCCAGCCCCCACTACAAGAACATAGACATGGGAGGGGTACCAGCTCCCAGCACCCGCACCAGAAACACTGACAAAGGAGGTGTTCCAGCTCCCAACCCCTCCTCCAGGAACACAGACAGGGGAGGCGTTCCAGCTCCCAGCCCCCACTCCAGGAACATAGAGATCGGAAGCCTTCCAGCTCCCATCCGCCACTCCAGGAACAAAGACAGGGGAGGCATTTCAGCACCCAGACTCCACTCTAGTAACACAGACAGTGGAGACATTCCAGTTCCCAGCCCCCACTCCAGGAACACAGACAGGGGAGGCGTTCCAGCTCTCAGCTCCCACTCCAGGAACACAGGCAGGGGAGGCGTTCCAGCTCCCAGCCCCCAATCCAGGAAGATAGACAGGGGAGGCATTCCAGCTCCCTGCCCCAAATCCAGGAACAGAGGCAGGGCAGGCATTCCAGCTCCCAGTCCCAAACCCAGGAACACAGACGGGGGGCGTTACAGCCCCACCTCGAGGAACATAGACAGGGGAGGCATTCCAGCTCCCTACCCCCACTCCAGGGGAGGCGTTCCAGCTCCCAGCCCCCACTCCAGGAACACAGACAGGGGAGGCGTTCCAGCTCCCAGCCCCCACTCCAGGAACATCGACAGGGGAGGCATTCCAGCTCCCTGCCCCAAATCCAGGAAGACAGGCACGGCAGGCATTCCGAATTCCAGTCCCAAACCCAGGAACACAGACGGGCGGGGGCGTTCCAGCCCCCTCTCCAGGAACATAGACAGGGGAGGCGTTCCAGCTCCCACCTCCGCCCCGGGAACACAGACAGGGGAGGCGTTCCAGCTCCCAGCCCCCACTCCAAGAACACAGACAAGGGAGGCGTTCCAGCTCCCAGCCCCCACTCCAAGAACACATACAGGGGAGGCGTTCCAGCTCCCAGCCCCCACTCCAGGAACACAGACAGGGGAGGAGTTCCATCTCCCAGCCCCCACTCCAAGAACAGAGACAGGGGAGGCGTTCCAGCTCCCAGCCACCACTCCAAGAACACAGACAGGGGAGGCGTTCCGGTTCCCAGCCCCCAATCCAGGAACACAGACGGGGAGGCATTCCTGCTCCCACCTCCACCCCAGGAACACAGACAGGGGAGGCATTCCAGCTCCCAGCCCCCACTCCAGGAACACAGACAGGGTGGTGTTCCAGTTCCCAGGCCCACACCAGGAACACAGACACGGGAGGTGTTCCAGCTGGTGTCCAGTCAACTGGTCGACTGCAATTTGGTCGACTGCAATTTGGTCGACACCATTTGGTCGAATGCCAAATGGTCGAATTTTTGTTTTTTTTATATATATATGTGTTTTGTGGGTTTTCGTGTGGGGAAAAAAAATAAAAAAGAAAAAAAAGGGGGTTGGGGGGGGGACCCCCCCAAAAAAAAACAAAAAATGGGTAAAAAAAAAAAAAAAAAAAATTCGACCATTTGGCATTCGACCAAATGGTGTCGACCAAATTGTCTGTCGACCAAATGTTTTCGACCATTTGACTGGTAACCGTTCCAGCTCCCAGCCCCCACTCCAGGAACACAGGCAGGGGAGGAGATCCACCTCCCAGCGCCCCCACTCCAGGAAAACAGAAAGAGGAGGCATTCCAGCTCCCAGCCCCCACTCCAGGAATACAGACAGGGGAGGAGTTCCAGCTCCCAGCTCCCACTCCAAGAACACAGACAGGGGAGGCGTTCCAGCTCCCAGACTCCACTCCAGGATCACGGACAGGGAGGTGTTCCAGCTCCCAGGCACACTCCAGGAACACAGACAGGGGAGGAGTTCCAGCTCCCAGCCCCCACTCCAAGAACACAGACAGGCGAGGCGTTCCAGCTCTCAGCCCCCACTCCAGGAACACAGACAGGGAGGTGTTCCAGCTCCCAGGCTCACTCCAGGAACACAGACAGGATAGGTGTTCCAGCTCCCAGCCCCACTCCAGGAACACAGACAGGGGAGGAGTTATAGCTCCTAGCCCCCATTCCAGGAACATAGAAATCAGAGGCGTTCCAGCTCCTAGCCCCCACTCCAGGAACATCGACAGGGGAGGCATTCCAGCTCCCTGCCCCAAATCCAGGAACACAGGCACGGCAGGCATTCCGAATTCCAGTCCCAAACCCAGGAACACAGACGGGCGGGGGCGTTCCAGCCCCCTCTCCAGGAACATAGACAGGGGAGGCGTTCCAGCTCCCACCTCCGCCCCGGGAACACAGACAGGGGAGGCGTTCCAGCTCCCAGCCCCCACTCCAAGAACACAGACAAGGGAGGCGTTCCAGCTCCCAGCCCCCACTCCAAGAACACAGACAGGGGAGGCGTTCCAGCTCCCAGCCCCCACTCCAGGAACACAGACAGGGGAGGAGTTCCATCTCCCAGCCCCCACTCCAAGAACAGAGACAGGGGAGGCGTTCCAGCTCCCAGCCACCACTCCAAGAACACAGACAGGGGAGGCGTTCCGGTTCCCAGCCCCCAATCCAGGAACACAGACGGGGAGGCATTCCTGCTCCCACCTCCACCCCAGGAACACAGACAGGGGAGGCATTCCAGCTCCCAGCCCCCACTCCAGGAACACAGACAGGGTGGTGTTCCAGTTCCCAGGCCCACACCAGTAACACAGACACGGGAGGTGTTCCAGCTCCAAGCCCCCACTCCAGGAACACAGGCAGGGGAGGAGATCCACCTCCCAGCGCCCCCACTCCAGGAAAACAGAAAGAGGAGGCATTCCAGCTTCCAGCCCCCACTCCAGGAATACAGACATGGGAGGAGTTCCAGCTCCCAGGCACACTCCAGGAACACAGACAGGGGAGAAGTTCCAGCTCCCAGCCCCCACTCCAAGAACACAGACAGGCGAGGCGTTCCAGCTCTCAGCCCCCACTCCAGGAACACAGACAGGGAGGTGTTCCAGCTCCCAGGCTCACTCCAGGAACACAGACAGGATAGGTGTTCCAGCTCCCAGCCCCACTCCAGGAACACAGACAGGGGAGGAGTTATAGCTCCTAGCCCCCATTCCAGGAACATAGAAATCAGAGGTGTTCCAGCTCCTAGCCCCCACTCCAGGAACATAGACAGGGCAGGCGTTCCAGCTCCCAGCCCCCACTCCAGGATCATAGACATGAGAGGCATTCCAGCTCCCAGCCCCCACTCCAGGAACACAGACAGGGGAGGCATTCCAGCTCCCAGCCCCAAATCCCGGAACACAGACAGGGGAGGCATTCCAGCTCCCACCCCCACCCCAGGAACACAGAAAGTGGAGGCGTTCCAGCTCCCAGCCCCAAATCCAGGAACACAGACAGGTGAGGAATTCCAGCTCCCACCTCCACCCAGGAACACAGACAGGGGAGGCGTTCCAGCTCCCACCTCCACCCCAGGAACACAGACAGGGGAGGCGTTCCAGAGTCTAACCCCCACTCGATGAACACAGACAGGGGAAGCATTGCAACTCCCACCTGCACCCCAGGAACACAGACAGGGGAGGCGTTCCAGCTCCCAGCCCCCACTCAATGTACATAGAAAGGGGAAGCATTCCAGCTCCCAGCCCCTATTCCAAAAACATAGTCAGGGGAGGCGTTCAGGTGCCAGCCCCCACTACAAGAACATAGACAGGGGGGGTGTACCAGCTCCCAGCCCCGGCACCAGAAACACTGACAGAGGAGGTGTTCCAGCTCCCAACCCCCACTCCACGAACACAGACAGGGGAGGTGTTCCAGATCCCAGCCCCCACTCCAGGAACATAGAGATCGGAAGCCTTCTAGCTCCCAGCCGCCACTCCAAGAACACAGACAAGGGAGGCGTTCCAGCTCCTAGCCCCCACTCCAAGAACACAGACAGGGGAGGCGTTCCAGCTCCCAGCCCCCACTCCAGGAACACAGACAGGGGAGGAGTTCCATCTCCCAGCCCCCACTCCAAGAACAGAGACAGGGGAGGCGTTCCAGCTCCCAGCCACCACTCCAAGAACACAGACAGGGGAGGCGTTCCAGCTCCCAGCCCCAAATCCAGGAACACAGACGGGGAGGCATTCCTGCTCCCACCTCCACCCCAGGAACACAGACAGGGGAGGCATTCCAGCTCCCAGCCCCCACTCCAGGAACACAGACAGGGTGGTGTTCCAGTTCCCAGGCCCACTCCAGGAACACAGACACTCCAGGAACACAGGCAAGGGAGGAGATCCACCTCCCAGCGCCCCCACTCCAGGAAAACAGACAGAGGAGGCATTCCAGCTCCCAGCCCCCACTCCAGGAACACGGACAGGGAGGTGTTCCAGCTCCCAGCCCCCACTCCAGGAACACAGACAGAGGAGGAGTTCCAGCTCCCAGCTTCCACTCCAAGAACACAGACAGGGGAGGCGTTCCAGCTCTCAGCCCCCACTCCAGGAACACAGACAGGGAGGTGTTCCAGCTCCCAGGCTCACTCCAGGAACACAGACAGGATAGGTGTTCCAGCTCCCAGCCCCACTCCAGTAACACAGACAGGGGAGGAGTTATAGCTCCTAGCCCCCATTCCAGGAACATAGAAATCAGAGGCGTTCCAGCTCCTAGCCCCCACTCCAGGAACATAGACAGGGGAGGCGTTCCAGCTCCCAGCCCCCACTCCAGGATCATAGACATGAGAGGCATTCCAGCTCCCAGCCCCCACTCCAGGAACAAAGACAGGGGAGACGTTCCAGGCTCCAGCCCCCACTCCAGGAACACAGACAGGGGAGGCATTCCAGCTCCCAGCCCCAAATCCAGGAACACAGACAGGGGAGGCATTCCAGCTCCCACCCCCACCCCAGGAACACAGAAAGTGGAGGCGTTCCAGCTCCCAGCCCCAAATCCAGGAACACAGACAGGGGAGGAATTCCAGCTCCCACCTCCACCCAGGAACACAGACAGGAGAGGCGTTTCAGCTCCCACCTCCACCCCAGGAACACAGACAGGGGAGGCGTTCCAGCTCCCACCTCCACCCCAGGAATACAGACAGGGGAGGCATTCCAGAGTCTAAACCCCACTCGAGGAACACAGACAGGGGAAGCATTCCAGCTCCCACCTCCACCCCAGGAACACAGACAGGGGAGGCGTTCCAGCTCCCAGCCCCCACTCAATGTCCATAGAAAGGGGAAGCATTCCAGCTCCCAGCCCCCATTCCAAAAACATAGTCAGGGGAGGCGTTCAGGTGCCAGCCCCCACTACAAGAACATAGACAGGGGAGGTGTACCAGCTCCCAGCCCCCGTACCAGAAACACTGACAGAGGAGGTGTTCCAGCTCCAACCCCCACTCCAGGAACACAGACAGGGGAGGCGTTCTAGCTCCCAGCCCCCACTCCAGGAACATAGAGATCGGAAGCCTTCCAGCTCCCAGCCGCCACTCCAGGAACACAGACAGGGGAGGCATTTCAGCACCCAGACTCCACTCTAGTAACACAGACAGTGGAGACATTCCAGTTCCCAGCCCCCACCCCAGGAACACAGACAGGGGAGGCGTTCCAGCACCCAGCCCCCACTCCAGGAACACAGACAGGGGAGGCGTTCCAGCTCCCAGCCCCCACTCCACGAACATAGACAGGGGAGGCATTCCAGCTCCCTGCCCCAAATCCAGGAACACAGGCAGGGCAGGCATTCCAGCTCCCAGTCCCAAACCCAGGAACACAGACGGGGGCGTTCCAGCCCCCCTCCAGGAACATAGACAGGGGAGGCATTCCAGCTCCCAACCCCCACTCCAGAAACACAGACAATAAAAGCGTTTTCCACTCCCAGCCCCACTCCACGAACACAGACAGAGGAGGCATTCCAGCTCCCAACCCCCACTCCAGAAACACAGACAATGGAAGCGTTTTCCACTCCCAGCCCCACTCCACGAACACAGACAGAGGAGGTGTTCCAGCTCCCAGCCCCCACTCCAGGAACACAGACAGAGGAGGCGTTTTCCGCTGCCTGCCTGCACTCCAGGAGAATAGACACGGGAGGCGTTCCAGATCCCAGCCTCCACTCCAAGAACATAGAAAGAGGAGACGTTCACGCCCCAGCCCAGGAAAACAAACAGGGAAGGTGGTTATGCTCCCAGCCCCCAATCCAGCAACACAGACAGGGAAGGCGTCCCAGCTCCCAACCGCCACTCCAGTAACACAGACATGGGAGGCGTTCCAGCCCCAGCTCCCACTCCAGGAACACAGAGATGGGAGGCGTTCCAGCCCCAGCCCCCACTCCAGGAACACAGACATGGGAGGAGTTCCAGCCCCAGCCCCCACTCCAGGAACACATGCAGGGGAGGCATTCCAGCCCCAGCCCCCACTCAAGGAACACAGACAGGGAAGGCGTTTCTGCTCCCAACCCCACTCCGCGAACACAGACAGAGGAGGGGTTCTAGCTCCCAGACCCAACCCCAAGAACACATGCAGGGGAGGTGTAACAGGTCCCAGACCCCACTCCAGGAACACACAGGGGAGGCTTTCCAGCTCCCAGACCCCCGCCACGGAACACAGATAGGGGAGGCGTCCCAGCTCCCAGCCCCTACTCGAGGAACACAGAGAGGGGAGGCGTTCCAGCTCCCAGCCCCCACCCCAGGAACACATGCATGGGAAGTTTAACAGCTCCCAGACCCCCCGCCACGGAACACAGATAGGGAGGCATCCCAGCTCCCAGCCCCTACTCCAGGAGCACACAGAGGGGAGGCGTTCCAGCTCCCAGCCCCCGCCCCAGGAACACATGCATGGGAGGTTTAACAGCTCCCAGACCCCCCGCCACGGAACATAGATAGGGGAGGCGTCCCAGCTCCCAGCCCCTACTCCAGGAACACACAGTGGGGAGGCGTTCCAGCTCCCAGCCCCCACCCCAGGAACACATGCATGGGAGGTTTAACAGCTCCCAGACCCCCCGCCACGGAACACAGAAAGGGGAGGCGTCCCAGCTCCCAGCCCCTACTCCAGGAACACACAGAGGGGAGGCGTTCCAGCTCCCAGCCCCACCCCAGGAACACATGCATGGGAGGTTTAACAGCTCCCAGACCCCCCGCCACGGAACACAGATAGGGGAGGCGTCCCAGCTCCCAGCCCCTACTCCAGGAACACACAGAGGGGAGGCGTTCCAGCTCCCAGCCCCCACCCCAGGAACACATGTAGGGGAGGTGTAACAGCTCCTAGCCCCTACTCCAGGAACACAGAGAGGGGAGCCGTTCCAGCTCCCAGCCCCCACTCAAGGACCATAGACACAGGAGGCGTTCCAGGAGCAGAAAATATGGGACGAGATGTTGTCTGAAGTCCAAGTGACAGACTTTGAAACGGCTCTGATATTATTTTACAATCAAAAAGAGAAATCCACATATAGACAAATACTCATTTCATCGTCATTGATTTACAAATAAAGTAATGAATTTATGGAGAAGGATTTACATCAGTGCCCAAAGGGTCACTGCAGAAAACAACAAAAATGAAGGTGTACTCTGGTAAATGTGCAGTTTTAGTGTATTTAAATGAAAACATCAACATAATAAACAGAGATATATGACATAAATTCAAAATCATACATTAAGTTTTTAGTTAGAGGTATATACAAACAAAAGGTACATATTTATGTAACTAAAATCGTGAACCTAACAACTCACAGGTAAAAGAAAATAATCAAACTAGAGTAATCATTACAGTCATTTAAACAGTAATTAACTTATATTAGAAAGTACATTGAACAAATCCTTATGGCAAAAAGAAGTCAGGGTATTTGTTGTAAATGAATCATATGGGACTGTAGTCGTTTACAGGATTTTTAGACCTGCTTAATGTTTGAGCAAGTCTTCAATTTTGTTGAATGCCAACGTGTAAAGATACCAAATCTTTTAACTAAGAGTGTCCAGTGCTTCTACGAAGGATATTTGGAAGATATATTCCCCCGTAAGATTGTAAGGCACTGGAAAACACGTTTCGGCTATGCCAATAATTGACGGCATCCATATGTAGCCTTCCTCAGGGCGAAAGGACGAAAGGGACGAGCTGCTGGCTCTGTTGGAGAGGGAGGCAAAACAAGAAAGATACAGATGTTTATCAAATTTGGGGAAGAGGGCACCAACACAGTGTTGTTTAAAAAAAAAACTCCTCCATAGGAAGTGTTAAGAGAGCTAGAAAATGGAGTCCACAGATTACTTACCCTGTTGCGAAGGCAGGAGTAAGCACAGTGTGTGACTACAGATACGTATGTCCAAAGTTGCATATGGTGCTTCAACCGGGAGCGTGCCCCAGGGTCCAGCTCTGTATTCCAGGTAAACAGAAACCTAAAAATAAAGGTAAAAACGATGTAGACCAGTTTGGCTAGGACTGGATCAAGTGGAACCAAACACCCATATGAGCATTGGTATGTACAGATAACAGTGAGCACCATAAGGAAAATGGAAGTAATCCTCATGGTAAAGACAGTAAGTTAGTATAAATGAAGGAGACTGGTGGCTGACTCACAGGGGCTGGGATGGTGCGCCCTGTGGGGGATGTTTAGATGTGGCATGTGTGCTGGGTTTAGCAACTCTGTGCATAATACTAAAAGAAACCAACAAAACCACACATGCATTTGTAACCTTGTAGACAAGCCTACCTGAACGTTGAATAAGGAGTCCCAGTGGAGGCAGGAAACTAGTCTGGGTATGACGGCCACTGTGCAACAGTGGGAGCAGGTGGGTTGGTTCACTCTCCAGAAGGTATATGGGACGGAAGTCTGTCCATATGTGCTAAAATGGATAGCAATCCAGTATTAGCACAACAGTAAGTACAGTTCCTGTCCTCTAAGTCGGATAAATCATAGATCCGAGACCTAGCTGAATGACGTGATCAAAGCGTCAAAACATACAGTGACGGCCAAGGACAAGTTTGCTCGGTACCTGAGGTGGGTCTGAGAAGCTGTTCGAAATGAAGTCGGAGGCAGGCTCAGACGCTTAGACAACACAACGCGCAGCGGCTGTCACGCGCGGCAGGGTGCTTGAGTTGGTTTAGTGGAGGCGCGGTTACCATTGAGGGAAAAAGCTTTTGCCGTCGCCTAGGTAACCTTGCTCGGTCAAATGCAGACCGTACCAAGGGCGGAATAGCAGGGGGGTTGAGAGCGCATATAAAATGAAACGGTCCGGGTGATAGATCACTCGGTTTTTAAAGCAGTGATGGCCCCTCAAATAGCCGGTGTCTAACACACACGTGCTGTGGTGGCAGCACAATGCTGTCAGCAGACAATACGACATGTTATTCCCGAATGGAAAATGGAAAGGGTTGGACACGGACACAAAGCATATGGTAGGTGCTGTAGCTGCCATTAGTCACTGGGTTACTAAGGCAATCAGGCAAGCAACCAAACGTAGTGAAACCTGGAGTTCAGGGAAATTACAGATCACTCGTGGGGGTAATGTCATGAGTAAAACAGGGGGATTGAATGCCCTGCCATAAGTTTAAATGCAATCTATTGTTGAGGATGTTGAAACAATAGAATTGTCAATGGGCATGCACGTAACATGAGGGTCGGTCCGTGCAGGGCTTCCTAGTCGGGGACGGTGCATGGGGTTAGTCCGTGTCAGTAACGATCATAGCATAGCCTGGTCATGGCTCCCGGTAGAAAAATGGAACAGGGAGCTATGCTTGATTCGATCAATAGTCAATCATAGGTAGAGGGGAGCAGGAGGGGGCCATGGAAATCGAGCTGTGTATGTTAGATAGGCCATATACACTCCTCGTTTAGGCCGTTATAGTAACTGTCTAGACGATGTACCCACCTTGCTTCCTTCTGCAGCAGGCTGCTCGTAATGTTGGTGGAGTTAGTCACGGTGTCAACAATCCACCATGTTATATCATCAGGTGAGTGGTGTGCTTCCATGTAATGAGCTACCAGGGGTGCTGACAAGTTCTTGCATCTGATGCGAGATCTATGCTCAAAGATTCGCACATGGACCGCTCTTTGTGTTTGACCTACATAACGCAAGCCACGTGGACATTCAATAATGTAAATGGCCTGTTTGGTCTTGCAGTTGGTTAAATTGCAAAGGGTCCATACTCGGTCGAAGATCTTGAAGTCCTTCATTTTGTGAGTACATTTACAGGAGGAGCAATTGCCACATGGAAAATGTCCCTGTGTTGTTCTCAAGTTCCAAAGTCCTAGCCTAGGGGCCGGTTTGACAAATCTTGAGTGGACCAGTTGGTCTCTCAGGTTCTTCGCTCGTTTATAAGCAAAACGAGGAAAGGGTTCATTGGGCAGACAAAGTCTAGTCAAAGCCTAGTGTTTAGATGTAAGTTTGCGAATGTGTGAAGTGTGAGTACCATGTGTAATGACACAGGTCATTCTTGAATCTTGTGTCTGTGTTTTCTTTCCCAGCTAGGAGGACGTCTCTGTTATGGAACCTCGCTCTCTTTTTTGGATTGTGAGATAATGCGATGAGGGTAACCCCTGAAATGGCTCTGAAACAGGCTGTTTTGTGTTGTCTTCAGAAAATCCCTCAACCAATGACTGAAATTGAATTTGACACGCGGACAAACAAAAATAAAAGCGAGCTGTCGTCCTGTCCAGAACTGTTTCAGCTACATGTTCTCACCAGTCCATCCCCTCCCCACATACTGGAATCTGTCATTGTCTCTCAACTGGACACACACCACAGGTGCTCCGCACAGCGCCACAGGTGTGTCTGCACAGCGCCACAGGTGTCTCCGCACAGCACCACAGGTGTCTCCGCACAGCGCCACAGGTGTCTCCGCACAGCGCCACAGGTATATCTGCACAGCGCTGCATGTCTCCGCACAGCACCACAGGTGTGAAATGCTGCTGCTGCACCGAGCCCTGTCGTGGACAATAGTTCCAGCAAATGACAGATTTAGCGGTCATTGGCATCATATGCCAGGGTACCACTACCAAGCAGACAGATGCTGCCATGATATGGTCTGTCATTTACATCATGCAGCAGGTCCAGGCATAAACCACCATGCATTGCCTTCAGAGACATGGTAGTCAACCCATTGCCTGATTTCAGCATAACAATCCCAGGTACTCCCATCATTGTCAGGTATTGTCCCCAAAAGGCCATAGACTCACACCTCTGCCATGAGCGTGATACTGATACATTATCGCAGTATCTCCAGCTACTCACTCCATACGCTAGTTTCCTTCATTAAATAAGAACTCCCTCACCACCATCTACCAGGCATTGCCATCATTTGCCCAGGTATTCATATGAAATGAAGGGTATTGTCATCAAATGGCCAAGTACTCACATCATTTGCTAGGCATTGTCACCATTTGCCCGGGTACTCACATCATTTGCTGAGTATTGTCATCAAATGCCCAAGTACTCACATCATTTGCTAGGCATTGTCACCATTTGCCCGGGTACTCACATCAAATGATGGGTATTGTCATCAAATGCCCAAGTACTCACATCATTTGCTAGGCATTGTCACCATTTTCCCGGGTACTGACATCAAATGATGGGTATTGTCATCAAATGCCCAAGTACTCACATCATTTGCTAGGCATTGTCACCATTTTCTCGGGTACTCACATCAAATGATGGGTATTGTCATCAAATGCCCAAGTACTCACATCATTTGCTAGGCATTGTCACCATTTGCCTGGGTACTCACATCAAATGATGGGTATTGCCATCAAATGCCCAAGTACTCACATCATTTGCTAGGCATTGTCACCATTTGCCCAGGGACTCACATCAAATGATGGGTATTGCCATCAAATGCCCAAGTACTCACATAATCTGCTAGGCATTGTCACCATTTGCCCAGGTACTCACATCATTTGCTGAGTATTGCCATCAAGTGACCAGGTACTCACATCATTTTCTGAGTATTGCCATCAAGTGACCAGGTACTCACATCATTTGCTGAGTATTGCCATCAAGTGACCAGGTACTCACATCATTGGCATGCACCAGATGTTGACATCATTTGTCAGATACACAATACAGTATGCCATGTTTTCACATGACATGTGCAGCTACCCACACCGTAGGGTACATTTTGCCATCAAATACCTGGGTACTCATTCCATGGCCAGGCACTGCCACCAAACAGCCAGGTCCTGACTACGTTTTGCCATGCAAGTGCTTTGAAACACACGTGTGTATAGGCGCTATACAAATAAACTATCAATATCAATATCAATGTTTTGTCATCAAAAGCACAGGCCCATATCTTACTCACAGATACTCTGAATCGTTTGTTCACTTGAAATGTTGTACCCCCAAACCAAAGGGAGTCCTGCGGGGTACATTTCAAAAGTGAACTAAATGGGGATAATGTCAGCTGAGGCCTGGTGCACCCTTAAACAGGACACAGCATGTTTCCTCAACTTATCAAGACCAAAACCATTTGTTGCCATTTCTGAAAGAAATAAAGTATCTTATTAAAACGAAATTGGTCGACATTGATCAATAACCCGGATGAAGCTAAGAAGTTGATCTATTGTTGTGATTGGATTGCTATTAGAGACAAGTGTTTGGACTCTGATTCTGGCCAATGCATGCTAAAGTTATGGAAGGTTATCTTCTAAAATCTCCTACTCCAGAGGTAGGGCTAGCCATCCTTAGAGGGCGCTTTGATCTGTGGCCGACTAGACAGATTCAGGCAAGACGCAATATTATACCCAGTAGGATGAAATGTTGATTTTGCAAGTTTTAAAATGTGGAAGAATAACTTGAACACTATTGTTGCCCAGCTTTAACCCGTCTAAGAATCAAACACTTTGGGCGGCACGCAAAAACGACAGGACTCTTAGACGATGATCGCCGTTGGTCCTATTTGCTATGTTCAACTGATATTTCTATACAGATTTCAATTATTAATTTTCTAAAGGCTTTGAATTTAGACATAAATTGAAGTAGAGTATTGTTAAATGAACTAACCCAGACATAACCGGCCAATCACTGTTTTAAACCCTTTTTTGTGATAGATTCTACATCCCTTAGTTTTATTGCCATTTTTAATCTTTGACAATCATGCTGAAATGTAATTTCCTTTTTTGTTTTATGTTGTAATAATCTTTGTTGTTCTTTTTTCTATTTTTTCTTTTTATGAGTTTTTAAAAGTACCTTATAAAATCGAAATTGGCCAGAATGATTAATAGCACTTTACAGTGGACTTCAAAGCGCTGCTGTTACTGAAAGCCAAGCATTATCCAGTTCCGTCTGCACCATCTTTCACACCAAGTGTATCATATGCCTCTTAAGGTGGCTATCAAGTGTTTGAACCATGGCGCTACAGTTCACGGTCCTGGACGCAAATAACGTTATCCCATACATAACTTGGAAGGATTCCAATGCCTGTGTAGTCGCCTTTCTTGAGTAACTCATGTGCACTGTAGTTAATCTCTTTGAATTCTCTTCCAGGTAGGCTTAGACTAGTTCTTTGTGGTTGTGCGATAATTCATTTATTTAGTTATTTATTTATTTCTGTCCATGAAATTCCTTGTATAGCAAGGAAACGTCCCTAGTTGCCTGAGAAATAAAACTATATTTTAATTAGTAAAAATGAATATTTAGTTTATTCACACGGTTTTTCAAATCTACCAATATTTCAAATGTTGTAGTGCGGTTTGTCAAAAAAACTAAATCCATGTTCCAGAATGCACTGTGCCAATTTCCTGTGAAATATTAACTACTTTTCTCATGCGCATCGAGTAGCCTTTTTCTCTTCACGTGGCCCCCTCCTTCTGCCCTCCCACCACAGGATTCCTTTCAATAGCCGAACCCTAGAATCTTTATAATTGAGTTGATTTGAGTCACCATTTTGGGAGCACCCAGTATTTCCTCTTGGTTGATGTCCTCGGGGCATCTGTTGAATGGGGTAAAAGCTGTGCCGGTGCCGCCCCCTGAAAGAAATATCTTTTTGTTGGCATGTTTCTGATTGTTCGTGCAACCAGGCCTGCACCCAATCGTATTAGTAGTCTCGAGGGTCCCAGTACCATTTGCATAATGTTCATTTCTGCAGTTCATCTTTATGTTTGGCAAGGTTTCTTTTTAATGCAATGGTTATAACATCAATCTTCTGCATTGAATTAGGGGTTTTATTTAGATCCTCTAAAATATTGCGTGTGGTCTTGGTGAATTGATCATCCTAAAAGTTGTTGGTATTCACTGAATTGTGCCTCAATGTTGCCAATGGCTGGAGTCAATTCTTGCATTGTCAGCAGCTGCAGAGCCAATGCATATATGTATTCAATTTAATTCCCTATTTAATTAAGAACCCTTTTATTGTTACAGCATAATGTTGGTCCTAACATCATCCTTAAACCTCTTGCCTGGCTTAAAGAAATGAAATAGATTAGAAAAGGATCCAAAAACGCCAAAGTAGGGAACAAACACCAGCTCTCTGCTTAGAGAAGCATTTGACCAACAGAAGAGAATTGGAGCTGGAGGATCGGCGAGATCTGGAAGGAGAGTATTTAGTGAGGGCGAGTTGCAGATAGTATGATCCCCAGTCCCAGAAAGCCTTATGGATGATGCAGAGGGATTTGAATTTGATCCTTGCAGCAATCGGGAGCCAGTGGAGAGGTTTTAGTGCTGGAGAGATACCGTCCCTGGGCTTGAGGCCAAGGATAAGCCTCTCAGACCTATTCTGCATTAGTTTGGGTGGCAGAGAGAAGACGAAGGTAGTTTAAGGAAGAGGCTGTTGCAATAGTGCACCCTGGAGAGAACCAGAGCTCTGGAGACATTGAGCATCTGGCGAAAGGTGAGGAAAGGGAGAAGGCCTCTGAGGAGGTGAAGTTGAAAATGGGCCTTCTTGACAAGGTCCAAAATGCAAGGAATGAACGAGAGCGAAGAGTCGAAGATGACTCTAAGGTTTTTGGCTTTTGAGGAAGGAGACGGGGGAGCCCTTTGAGGGTGGCCAGAGTGAAGGGAGGAAACAGGGAACCGGAGTCCCGATGGGAAGGATCTCAGTCTTGCTGGCATTGAGACAGAGATTGTTAGGGGTACACCAAGACTGGATAGCAGAAAGACCATCAGGAATGACAGAGGATGTAGGTAGAGAGGCAGTAGGAAGTTTGAAGAAGAGTTATGGGTCATCTGCATCATAACACTGGAAGTGCGGGGAGAAGGTAAAGATCCGGTGAGCAAGAGGAGCGAGATAGATGTTAAAGAGCCAAGGAGAGAGAATAGAACCCCAGGTAACACCACAGGTGGAAAGAGGTAGTGGAGGAGAAGGGACCCAGGATCACCTGGGAAGGACGGTCAGTGAGAACAGAGGTCAGTCAGTCCAGTGCCTGAGCCTGAGATACCAAGGGTATCATGGAGCCGCTTTATGAGGATGGAGTGGTTCACCTTGTCAAAGGCAGTAGAGAAGTAAAGTAGAATGAGAACAGGAGGAGAGGATCTGCGTGATTTGTTCGGGGAAGAAAAATCAGCGACAGAAATGTTTGTTTAGGAAATGTACGCACCAGAAATGTTTGAACATTTCCCATGCAAACATTTCCCATGCGAACATCCAATAAAATCCATACATACACCCCCACCCATACCCACATCACACCCACAAAACAACCCCACCCACACCCCCAGCATACCCCACCACCATACTTATCTTTCCTTCCTTCGCGTTGTGTTCCATTCGGCGGCAGTTCGCTTTCACTTCCGAAATCGGGAATGGCGCCGCAGGGTCCTTTTCTTTTTTCTTTGGGCAGCTTCAGGGGTTTTCGCCCGCAAACCCCGCTCACTATACTTTGTAGAATAGTGAGCAACATCCCGCTCACTATAGTATACAGTATAGTGAGCAGGGTATTGTGGGGGACAACCCAGCAGCTCCCGTTTTTTTTTCTTTTTTTTTTCTTTTGTCGGGTGTGCTGCGGGGGTGTCCCTCACAACCCCTGCTCACTATACTGTACAGTGTAGTGAGCGGGGTGTTGCAGGGGACACCTCCACAGACCCCAGATTTTTTTCTGCTCGGGTGAGCTTCTGGGTTGTCCCCCACAATACCCTGCTCACTATACTGTATACTATAGTGAGCGGGGTGTTGCGGGGGAAACCCCCGCAGCCCTGGCTTTTTTTTTTTATTTACCGACCCACCAAAACACATACCACAAAAAGTTCGAACTTTTGGTAGTTCGAACTTTTGTTGGTATGTGTTTTAGGTCTTTTTGTAAGGTCTGTAAATTTTATTCGGACATTTCGTCCTAACCCGGAGTAGAGTTAGAGTGAAGATTTGCGTGCAATTCTTCACAGGTTTAGGAGAGCATTTACCGTGTCTCTGGATGCTCAGAATCCAGATTGATGGTCGTGGAGGCAACCAATGAGCTCAGTATGTTGGGTCAGTTGGGGGAAGACCAACTACTCCAGGAGTTTCCCAAGTAAGGGATTGATAGAGATGAGGCAGTAGTTGGCCGGACACGAGGGGTCGGCAGAAGACTTTCAGGACGGGGTACACAAGAGGGTGCTTGAGAGACGAAGGGAAAGATCTGGATGCAAGAGAGTGGTTGCAAAAATCAGTGAGCGCTGGAGCTAGGAAAAGATATTGTCCTTGATAGTTCTGGAAGAACAGGGAGAGACCTGTTTTGATGAGACCTTCTTAGAGCGGACTACTCTAGTGACCTCGTCTGATGTGATAGGAGAGAAGGAGGAGAGTGAGGAAGAGGGTGGGGGTGGGGGCAATGGAGGCAGGGGGATAGGGAGAGGAGTTGGGGAAGGGCAGGAAGAGAGAGAAATCAGGATGTTCTGAGTTTTGGCAGTGAAGTGGGTGGCCAGTGCAGTGCAGAGGGCCTGGGAAGGAAGAGGCGAGGTAGAGACTGCGGATGGATTGGCTAGTTCCTTTGCAGATTTTGAAGAGTTCAACCATGTTGCTAGAAGCTCCAGAAGCACAGGCCTGGATGTGATCCCTCTTCTCAGAGAGATGATATTGCCTTTGGAGTAGGCGACAGGCCAGTCTATCAGTGGGTGGGCGTGAGGTCTTCCACTTCTGTTCAGCCGCTCTGTACATGCCGTCTGCCACTAGTGCTCTCAGAATGTGAGCGTAAAATTATTAGCGTACGATGGACTTGGTATCAGGGGAGGACATAACACTTGAGGTTTTGAGGTCCTTCATGAACTTGGGGTGATTGTGTTGGAGAGAATTAGGGGTTAGATGCACAGTTTGCCACTAATGTAAGATCATGCTCTTCCTCCCTTGGCGTTGATTCTGCTATGGCCTTAATTTTAAGTAAATCTAGAAGCCTCTGACACTGCTTCTCTTAACCAATCAGAAGCCCAAGACAGGCTCTGTCACCGCACATGCAGGTATCTACTCTGTGGGCTCTTCAGACTTAAGACTTTATCATTGTTTACTATATATATATATATATATATATATATATATATATGTAGAGGACGCATCAGGCCTGCTGATGACTTCCTTAAAGGCTCCCACCATCCTCGGTGTGCCCCCCGCCCTTTTGTCAGTGGTTTGCGATATAAGCTTACTACTCGATGGTGAGTAGTAGCACTGTAAATAAATTACACCCATGGAATTAGTAAGATTTCTTTTTCTGCAGGGGCATCAACCCTACTGCAGAATTGTACATATATTAAATCAATACACCCCGAGCAGGGAAGACATTACCGGTCCAGTTGGAAGCCCTACCAAAGCGAGGGCTTTAATGATAGACTGGGGCATTCCCTGCCCCAGTAATGCCACCCCTGTGAGGGTTAAAATGCTATACGTACCCTTGTCCCTGTCTGCGCCATTTCTCAACTTAAAAATAAAACACAAAATGAGATGGCAACCATGGATCGGGGAGAAAGGAACTAGACGTAGTCCCTTCTTCCAATCCATGCCAGCTATTTGCATGTCTGGGATGTGCCGGGAACACTGGTGTTCCCCGGTGCAGACAGGAACAAGACAGAGCCAGGTAAGTGGGGTGGGGGAGGGTGGAGCCTACATATGTGGAAACAGGGGGCTTAGAGGGTGGGGGCAGGGGAATGCAAGGCTTTGGGAAGCACTTACCAAATACCCGGCAAGGGAAGATGGCGGCCTCCAGCTCTGAGGAGGCTGGGAGCGGGGGCTTTACCGTATGGTAAGGCCCCTGTTCTTTGCCTCCACATTGGCTGGGAGGCCGAAACCATGCCCCCACTGGGTACACCTTTTGGAAATTGTATTTTAAAGATGATTTACTTCCATTTCTGGGCAAAGGTATTATTTCCCACCAGTGGATTAAATGGTGCTGAACGAAAATGCACAAAAATATGTGGCGCAAGCATGGCAGAACGTGTATATTTATTCACTTGGTTTGGCTATATGTAGACATATAGACATCCACCAACACATGATCCACTGATACGTGGATGATAATCAGAGAATAAAAAGGTCGCAGGACATCAGTCGATTACCTAGCCATCATCCAGTCCTGGGTGTCCACTGCCTGCCTCAAATCTAACCCCTCCAAGTTTGAAATTATCCTCATCAGCCCCCCTCCCCCGCTAAAGAACAAACCGCCAAACAATGGCTCAATGACATGCACCAAGAAGCATTTGACCTGCAGCTCTCGGATTTAACAAAATCCTTAGGTTTCACCATTGACAGTAGCCTGTCCTTCCAGAAAAACATAGCCAAAAACGCCCAAACAGACTGGCTCCAAATCTCCACCCTTCCCAATATCAAACCCTTCATCACGCCGAAGGACTTCTGGACTGTAGCAAAGGCCCCTGTGGCCTCACACAATGATGGGGACAACAGCTGCCAGCATCTCACCTGGCTCCACTGAAAGGAGTCCGCTACACAGCAGAAAGCCTCATTACGGATGAGTTGAAATTTGACCCAATCACTTAGCCCTACACAAACTATACTGGCTTGCGCTCCAGGCCAGGATACTGGTAAAATAAGAATACATGTATCATCGACAGTGCAGTGACGAGTAGGACAACAATGTATTGTATCCATGCAAATTAACTTAGGCGCAATGAGAGGACTTCTTCGCTTGTCACGCCCCCACCCTCTGGTACTCGATAATGGTACGGACTTGAAATACGCCACAATTCTCCAATTCCAGAAAGAATTTCACAACATTTATTCATTTTTATTTTTATTGGTTTTTATAACACGCTTAATACCCAGAGTGTTCTAAGCGCGGACCCGGGGATTGAACCTTTGTTGCTCTGCATCGTCTTGCTTCCAAGGCGAGCGCATTTCCCCTGAGCTATCCTCCCAACATGGCTTTATCAACAATACCTGACCAAGGATGAATCCTAACGGATGCACAGACTTACGTACAGATCGCAACTCACAGTACTACGCTCCTGTTAAAAGACGCCAGCTCAAATGCTGGTGATCCACAACCTGCACAGTGCTCCGCTGCTCTCGAGCTAGGGCCACACTTTAAGCAATAAAATAAAATAAAAAATATGTGTCTTGGAAAATTGTGACTGTGAGCACTACAACAGCTGGTTTTATTCGTTCAGAGGAAGGCAGCCCGTGGCAGCTTCCCGCCTCCCCACTCCCCACCCCCCATCAGCACATGCTTCTCCCCTAAGTCCTCTATTTATTTTGATGACAAAATGCACAGATGGAACACATCAGGAAACCCTTGCAGGCAGAGCATTGATGGAAAGATAAAAGAGCATCACGAGAACTCCGACGGTTCCAAAGAACATATTGAAAAAAGACGCATTTTCAGCAATTTACGCAGATTTGGGCCTCTCCGCTCTCCAACAACGAATTGTTACGTCGCCTCTTGAACGTAATGGAAAAGTACCTGTCTCCAGCCCACCTACCCGCGCGCCTGCAAGGTAGAACATTCAGGAATCCGGCTCACGCGGTACTCAGCACTCCGAACTGGAGGTACCGCACACATATTTATAACAGGTACTAGCGGTGCAGCGAAAACTACATTTCAGGGCGGTGGGCTAATCCCTACAAATATTTGGAGGGGTGCTAACTTCAAAGACGGGGGGCGAAGGGCACATTTATTTGTGTGCAGGGTATCTAACTTCTTTACACATTCTAATGAGACTATTCTAGTGCAGCTTCAATGTTACAAGCAGTTAACGCTCTCCTTTAAGTCTGAAAGCATTCACTTAAGGACTGCTGTGAGAATGAGCTGTCTCCTGTCCCCTCTTTACCCATCCAATCACTTCCCTAGCATGCAAGTACTAAACCCACAAAACGATTTCAATTGCCCAAAAAATATGCATTTGAATGCAAGTACTACTAACAGTGAAATGCTTTATGTTAGTAATTGCCCGCACTTTGTTAAAGGCGAAAACCAGGCTCTGTTTATTATCTGTGTCTTGTTCTGTCCGGCCACAGCTCTGTAGGCCATCGAGGTCGAGTTAACATAGCCCAAAACTTCGGGGGGGGGCTGATGCCAGTCAACTCTATGGTGTTGCACCACTGCCAGGTACAATGGATCTTGTCACGAGTGTGGTGGTATGTGCCATGCAAACTCATTTACCATTACACCCACCATAAATGTGGTGAATCTGCAAGGTTACAGGTCACTATTGGTCCCCTTATGCTGACACTTTTGGGGATTGGAGGAATTACCGTTGGAGGTAATTTCTCCTGTGATACTTTCTGGAGAAAATACTGGTGGTATTTCCTCCTATTTTCCACCAGTAGAGAAGCCACTACCTTGGAATAAGAACTACCTGGAATTAAATTAAGGTTTTTCCCAACATCTGTAATTGGAAAAAATGAGCAGTAATTTCCCCCAATATCTATAATTGGGAAAAGTGCGCTGTAAGAAGGGATCCAACTTGAGAGATTGTGCGAATATCAGCACCTACAACATTCCAATTCTTCTCTTTTGAGTTTATGTCCACTCTTTAATCTAAGAATGATGGAGAAGAAATTAAGCTGGGTCTACATGTCTACATATGTTTAGGTCCCAAATTCTTCTGCCGTTTTCAAAAAGGTCCCATGAGATGGTGGAACAATAATTGTCTTCCTGTGGCGTGGCGATAAACCTGTGCATCATTGCTGCAGGAAAGGAGGCGGTTGTGGAATCCTCTAGAAGTTCTTTGACTGAGTTTATGGAATAATAAGGTAAAAGAGAAGAAAAAAGTGCTTCAGATGTCCTGAGCGTACTAGCCCAAATGATCCTAATCCAGTCTATCAAGTAAGAAGAATTGATCTGGCACTCTGTGGTCTATCAAGTAAGAAGGATTGATCTGGCACTCTGTGGTCTAATAAGTAAGAAGGATTAATCTGGCACTCTGTGGTCTATCAAGTAAGAAGGATTGATCTGGCACTCTGTGGTCTATCAAGTAAGAAGGATTGATCTGGCACTCTGTGGTCTATCAAGTA
The DNA here is from genome assembly GCF_040938575.1 of Ambystoma mexicanum. Taxonomy (NCBI): domain Eukaryota; kingdom Metazoa; phylum Chordata; class Amphibia; order Caudata; family Ambystomatidae; genus Ambystoma; species Ambystoma mexicanum. The sequence goes on from NC_090923.1 coordinate 71,258,618, forward strand.
AGAAGGATTGATCTGGCACTCTGTGGTCTAATAAGTAAGAAGGATTGATCTGGCACTCTGTGGTCTATCAATTAAGAAGAATTGATCTGGCACTGTGTGGTCTATCAAGTAAGAAGGATTGATCTGGCACTCTGTGGTCTAATAAGTAAGAAGGATTGATCTGGCACTCTGTGGTCTATCAAGTAAGAAGGATTGATCCTCAGTGGTCTGGCACTCTGTGGTCTATCAAGTAAGAAGTATTGATCTTGCACTCTGTGGTCTGGCACTCTGTGGTCTATCAAGTAAGAAGTATTGATCTTGCACTCTGTGGTCTGGCACTCTGTGGTCTATCAAGTAAGAAGTATTGATCTTGCACTCTGTGGTCTGGCACTCTGTGGTCTATCAAGTAAGAAGTATTGATCTTGCACTCTGTGGTCTAACAAGTAAGAAGGATTTATCTGGTACTATGTGGTCTATCAAGTAAGAAGGATTGATCTGGCACTCTGTGGTCTGGCACTCTGTGCTCTATCAAGTAAGAAGGATTGATCTGTCACTATGTGGTCTAGGCACTCATTGGTCTATTAAGTAGGAAGGATTGAAACCAACTCCTGGACCCACCTAACACACGACCCATGGGTTCCAAGTGATTCACAAGGGCCCATCATATCTAGAAGTGATTAACAGAAAACACACCAGCGTTCACCAATACAGCAAAGATACTGAGCAGGCCATCAGGTAACCGAGCAACATGATTCCTGCCATCCCTAAGGATGCCTGGAAAACACAGATAATCTCTATGGTGATCTCTAAATTAAACGTCACCACATCACATGCAGCTAATCTCTGAATAAAAACGACATGTCTGCTTCTTTCCACATTCCCCTCCCAACCCTGCTTTCAAATGTCTATGGCGATAGATGGAGCTGAGGGAGTTATCGCACCACGCACATCTTCAGTGAAATTCTTGATGTTCACTGCTGTGGGCAAATTATAGCTCAACTCACAAAACAACATCAAATGTACTCCACTCCTACTTCTCCCACGGGGGATTGTCAGAAAACTCCCCTCAGAATCAACCTCATGGCAGCTGACTGTGCGAGGAAAATGCTCTCCTTGCACAACTCTCCAAAACCGCCCTCCTGCCTCGCCGTAGCCTCCCAGGAAAGCTATTCAACACACTGCTGCCCTCTGAGCTCTTCCATGTCAACTAGTTACGCGACCGCCAGCCCCCCTTTCTGCTCGTTTGACTTTGTGATCATTTTCTTTTAAATGAAGTACACCACTTGGGCAGTACCCCGTCATTTTACCAAAAACAAAACAGAGTGGCACATAACACTGAAAAACACAGAAAATATTAATTTAATATATATGGGGTAGTGGGGTAAGTAAGGTGTTAAAATTAGTCGGGATGTGGTTGGGGTGGTGTTCTAAAAGGTAGAAAAACAGGGTACTTGGGGGTACCCCACCAAATAAAAATAAAAATAAAAGAATTCAGTTTTTTTCTGTATTATGGCCGAGATGAAATGTACCACTCTGAAATTGGGGATGGTAAAATCACACATAACCCACTTAGGCTTGTGCACTTTATACATTTAAATGATAAACAAATACATTTCTGATGCCAGACGTTTTGATCTCATCATCCATGATATGATATGATATGATATGATATGATATGGTATTTGTAACGCGCCTATACACAGGTGTTTCAAGGCGCGACGAGGCAGGGAGGGGAGGAACAAGGGGAGACAGACAACGATCCTACTAGGCCAGGTGTCATCCAGATCGCGCAAGTGCAGGGGTGGGGGAGGGGGAAAAGTGCAAGGGGAAGGGGAGGGGGGGAAGTGCAGTACAAGGTAAGTGGCGAAAAGTAATAAATAAATAGGGCCAGCTGGTGGCAAGTGCAAGATAAGTGCAGAGCAAGTGCTGGGGAAGGGGGGGGGGGGCTGTAGGGATACAGAGACAGTCCCGCAGTGCAGAGGGGTTCAAGGGCATCAGTGCAAGTGGAGAGTGGCTGGGCCCAGGACCGAGGCCGTTTAGAGTGGTCCAGTTTCAGGATCAGTGCAGTTTCAGTGAAGAATTAATTTGCTGTTCAGCAGGGGAGAGGGAGAGAGAAAGCAGAAGCAAAGAGGAAGGTTTTGAGGTGCTTCCGGAACCGGAGATGGTTCTCCTCAAGTTTCAGGGAGGCAGGAAGGCTGTTCCAGAGGGAGGCCCCTGCCGCGGAGAGAGATCTACCCCCAGCTCGTTGCTTCGAGAAGCGGCTAACCATGAGGGAGTTGGAGGCGGATGAGCGAAGGGCTCGGGAAGGAAGATATTTGGGAAGAGAGAGTTGAAGGTATTTAGGACCCAGGCCCCAGAAGGCCTTGTGGACAATGCAGAGGGTTTTCAACTTTATCCTCGCAGCCACTGGGAGCCAGTGTAGAGATTTCAGTCCTGGAGAGATACGGTCCCTGGGCTTGAGGCCAAGGACAAGTCTCGCAGTTCTGTTCTGGATGAGTTGCAGAGGGCGGAGAGTGGAGGCAGGCAGATTAAGATAGAGGCTGTTACAGTAGTCCAGCTTCGAGAGAACCAGGGCTCGGGAGACAGTGAGCTTCTGGGGGAAGGAGAGGAAGGGAAGAATACCTCTGAGGAGGTGCAGCTGGTAGTGTGACCTCTTGGCGACGTCAGAAATATGAGGAGAGAAGGAGAGTGTGGAGTCGAAGATGACCCCAAGGTTTTTTGCCCTGCACGTAGGAGCAGGGAGGGGGCCAAGGGAGGCAGGCCAGAGAGCTGCAGGGAAGGAGGGAGTGGGAGTACCGATGAGTAGAATCTCAGTCTTACTGGCATTAAGGCAGAGGTCATTGGCGGCACACCATTCTTGGATAGCAGACAGACAGTCAGAGATGAGGGAAGGAGAGGGGGAGGCTGAGGGTAGCCTGAAAATGAGCTGGGTATCGTCCGCATAGCACTGGAAATTAGGGCAGAGAGCGGCGATGCAGTGGGCAAGGAGTGCCAGATACTGGTTGAACAGCCAGGGAGAGAGATTAGATCCCTGGGGGACACCACAGGTGGAGAAAAAGATGTCGGAGAGGAAGGGCCCCAGTTGGACCTGGGAGGGTCGATTTGAAAGGAAAGAGGTCAGCCACGCCAGAGCCTGACCAGTGATACCTAGGTTTTCCCGGACACGGTTGAGCAGGATGGCATGGTTGACAGTGTCAAAGGCAGAGGAGAGATCGAGCAGAATGAGAACACACGGAGTGTTGGAATCGAGGTTCAAGAGCAGGTCTTCACGGATGTTCAGGAGAGCAGTTTCCGTGCTTCTGGCAGCTCTGAAGCCAGATTGATGGTCATGAAGACTACCAACAGATTCAGCATGGAGGTTAAGCTGGGAGATGGCCAGTTTCTCCAGGAGCTTGCCCAGGAAGGGAGTGATGGAGATAGGGCGATAGTTAGCCGGGCAGGAGGGGTCGGAAGAGGGTTTCTTGAGAAGAGGGTGCACAAGGGAGTGCTTGAGGGGGGAAGGGAAGACTCCAGAGGCGAAGGAGTGGTTGCAAAAGTCAGCCAGGGCAGGAGCCAGGGAGTCGATGTGGTCCTTGATAGTTTTGGAGGAACAGGGGTGAACCTGTTTAGACGAGACTTTCATTGATCGGACTTGTCTGGAAACCTTGTCAGCAGAGAAAGGTGGAAAGGCAGAGAAAGAGGGAGGAGGGGTGACCGCAGAAGGGCCAGAGGAAGGGCCGGGTAGGGAGGGAGGGAGGTGAAAGGAGGAGAGCGAGGACAGGATGTCCTGAGTTTTAGAGATGAAGTGAGAGGCCAGTGCAGTGCAGAGGGCCTGGGAGGGGACAGGAGAGGTAGAGGAGAGGTTATCCATCTCTTTGGTGATAACATTGTGCCTGATGATGTCACGACTACACACCAGGCGGAGAACCTAGGGAGAAACATGCACGCTTGCAAGCAAAGGGAAACCTCGCCTGCACACACCAAACTGTAAACATAAGGTAACTCTACCCCAATTAACTTCATTGGTCACCCTATGTTGGCAGCCTATTCCAGAACATAATCAGAAAGCGAACGCCTCCTCGCCCCACAGTATAGCCCACTAAATCATTAGGTTGGACTAATGTGCGGATCCCACCCAACACAGCAGAATGGTTGTGGGGTTCTTTCGTCGCAAGATCCCTCAGCTACAATTGGATTCATGTATAAAGTTTAGCACCCCTTTTGCCTTTGGATATGGTCCCCGTTTTCCTACCCGCTCCCTACCCCAAACTCTTCCATGTTCCTCCTGTCTACCACAACAGTCTGCAACCTGTTTTTCACATGATGTTTTGGACTATGATTCCCATGATCCTTCACCAATAACCACCCTGGCTAGGGCTGATGGGAAATGAAGTCCAAAACATCTGGAGACCCAAAAGTTGCAGGCCCTTGGTCTATCTACTAAGATCCACTTGTGTACGCGTGTTATTTTTGTTCTAATTTATTTCTTTAATTGTTTTGTTTTTTAATATTTTTTCCCATACGTATGTCAATTTCTGTATGTTCTGTGTGATGTTGTGCTTGGTGGAAGACCTGCTACACTGCAATCCCCTCTTCCTCTCGCTGGCCTCTGCCTCTCCTCGCCTTCCTGTCCCCTGTGTCTGCGAATCCCCCTGCTTTTCTGTTTCTGTGCCTGTTCTCTGCGCTACCTTTACCAGTGTCTGCCACCATCCCACCCCGACCTGACACGGTACCTCATTTAAATCACACTGCACACCCACTGCGCCATCATGAGTGCTCCTTGTTCCTGTCACATTCCCCTCCGGCCCCTTCTTTAATGGATATAGAAAGAGGAGACCCTGGGCAGGAGCACTCTGACTGCTTCTTTGAAACTACAGAGTTAAAATCGATGTAACCACTTCCCGCCAATTCAGTGCTTGTTTTTGTTAATCCCTCCTTCAACCAACCTTGTCACCTTCCTATCCTACCCATCTTAAGAAATAGCTTCCGGAACATCTCTTGCCTGAGTGTATGACGCAGAGCCCTGATAAAGACAAAATCTTTTTTTTGTTGTGCCGGTTCACGCGAGGCAGGGCCTTGGCCTCTGTTCCATAATCAATGGTCAAGTCCTAAAAAAAAGGTGGGGGGAGTCATTAACATACCAAATGAGTGTGGAGTCACCAGAAATGAATATACCAAGGTGCCCTCTGAAAAAAGATGGGGGACTTCGTCCACCCTCGTGTACCCTTACTTCAACCCTGTCCATAATCCTCGGGCTGAGCACAGTAATGTACCACACTTACAGGCTCACCACACATCTTCCCACATAACCTTCAAAGTACCACCATTCACTCTCTGCCCTCTGATAGACCTGCAACATAAAATTCCTAAATGTCCATGCTCCCAAAATAGCATACTTCATCACCTCCCATATCATGGATGACACTTCCCCACACCCACAGGCAAACCTGCAACACTCCGTCTCAGTTATGCTCCTGCAGATACCACCACGCGCGTTTCGGAAGATATCACACAGCGAACATCGTCAGGATGAGTGTAGAGTCAGAACAGGATCTCCCTCACCCCCAGATACCAAAGGCACCAAAGAAGCCCTCTTAGTCTTTGGCATCAACTAAGTTACTAAACATCATATCACAGATTACACCCGCCTCAAGAGCGACGTGCCCAACCCAGTCATGGCCCCAACATCACTCATGGAGTGTCTCGCCCCTATCCAGCTGGACTGGACAAATCCTGCTACCATACCAACCCAACTCAACTGCACAATACCAAGCAACCGCAAACAACAGCTGGTCACCGCATGTGATTGCCACTCTTTCAACGACTTCCCCAAGGAAGCTCTGCAGGCCAGCCCACATTCTCTGACATACATTGCATGCTCTGCAACAGATGTTTGCTATCCCCTCTGCACTTGTAACCCCAACATGACCATTCTTATAGACCAGCATGCACCACTGAAACAGAGCGGCCCTCTGGTCCAATCAAAAGCTCTGTTACAGAAAATGAAGCACCCCGGGACGCCATTTAGGGGACCCAAGGGGTCGCATCTGCGAACCCTGAGATCTCCCTTGCTACCCCTGTGCACCGCTTGCGACTCCTTTTTTTCATGCAAGCTCCTGGGCTGCAAGGAAAGAAAAACAAAGAAACTGAAAACAATACAATGTTGTCATTGCTAAACAGAATATTGAGCACATTTTCAGGCCGATTCATGGAATTAATGTGTGCTGAAATTTTCGGCGCAAGCGTGCGAAAGCGTGCGAATCGCAGCGCAAGTGCGAAAATCGCAGCGAAACCCACGCACAGCGATTCATGGAAGTCCATGCGAGTGTAAATCCCAGGATGTGCGCCAAAATTCTGCGTGGCTCACGCTGGCACACACGTCTCCAAACAGCATGCGCTACGCGCACAGCGAAATCGCACATAGCGCGGCGCACACAACAAAAGTAGGCGGAACAGGGGGCGTGACACGCGGAATGGGGAACAACGCGTGAAAATGTGGGCGTCACGGGGGAAGTACAGGAGGCAAATGCCCGGAACACCCACATGCACGTTCAAAGCACGTATTCATGGAATCGAACGGGGCTAACACGTGCACCAAAGAAGACACGCTAATCCGGAAACACGTACGCCAGCAGAAAGCAGGCATACGTGGACCCGCGCAGCATGAAAGTACGTGCAAACAACAAACAAGCTCAGACGCTAGGATGTATATACCGTTCCTAGCAGCAGTGGTCGTGGGATACTGCAGGAGGAGGAGGAGGATAGTCAGGCCCAGAATTTTTACACCCAAAACTAGCCTTTTTGGGATGCCTGATGACTAGGTGTATGGGAGGTGCAGGTTTCCACCTCACATAATACTCCACCTGGTCAGTGAGTGGGAGGATGACCTCACATCACCCACCCTGTGCTACCAAGCACTCAGCCCCCTGGAGAAGGTCCTCAATGTACTGCACTTCTTGGCCACTGGATCATTTCAGCAGACAACTGCTATAGTGGGGGGGTTGTCATAGGCCACGCAGTCACGCTGCCTACACCAGGTGTTGGCCATCATGACTGCACGCCCATCAGTCAGCAGGCACTTATACCTGCCCAGAACACCTGCAGAAAGACAGGCTGCCATCCAGGATTTTTACGGGGTGGCACAATTCCCCAAAGTGCTAGGTGCCATTGATTGCATCCATGTGGCTCTACGTCCCCCCAGGGCATCTGAGCACATCTACAGAAACCGCAAGCACTGGCATTCCATCAACATCCAGGTAGTATGTGATGCCAAGGGAATCATCACCTCAGTATATGCCAACTATCCAGGGTCCACCAACGACAGTTTCATTTATAGAATGTCAACCCTAAACCGGGACCTAGAAGCTGGGCGGCATGGCGATACATGGCTGCTTGGTGAGTATAAATGCCTCTGCACATGCATGCATGTCACATACTGAGTAATGTCACAACCCCACTAATGATACCCATCATCACCTCTCCAGGGGACAGTGCCTACCCTCTGAGCACCCACATGATGACGCCAATTCGGAACCCCACCACGCCACCCGAGGTAAGATACAACACAGCCCATATTGCAACATGGGGCATAGTGGAGCACACATTCGGAGTGCTAAAGTCACGCTTTCGCTCCCTTGACCGTTCTGGTGGGCAGCTACTATATGCTCCCCCAGTAGTGTGCAGGATCATAGTGGCAGCATGTGTCCTGCACAACGTTGCAACAGGCCGGGGCCTGCCGGTGGACATGGTGGTGCCCCCACATCCCCAACCACATGCACGCCCGCTGCGCATGGGAGGGGAAAGGGCACGTGGTGAGGCAGCCCGTACGCAGCTGGTGGCTAATTACTTCACCTAAAATCACACCCCTGCGGAGTGCACACAGCCTTGGCACATACCAGCTGACAATCAATGATGATGACATAAGGGACAGTCAACTGTCACTACCATACCAGCCTGTGATTGGTCACCTGGAAGTGCTACATTGTGTGCATCCCTATCTACTTAAAGACAACCAATGATGTGTGATAAAAAGACACACATATTCATGCTGCATGAATGACTATCCCCTTGCAAAATACAACATGAAACTAGTGCCATGTCACCCAACCCCTCCCCATCTCAGCTACCCAACACACCATGGCATGTCATGCAATCTGAAAGCAACCAAATGAATGCACAACACATGACACAAGTGTCACAAAGTGCACTGTCCGAAATGGAAACAGGCCACATACAATATGCTCCCAGTAATCAATAAGAAACAGCAAACATGAACAAATACTTACCAGCAACACAATACAGAAACACAGGATGAAACAGTGGCAAAATATGACAGTACAAAATCAAAGTAGTGCAAGTCTTACAACCTGAATACGCCAGCACATCAACCCCTTCCAACTGTACAGTGTTTCTGCCACGCAAATGTGTCAGTGTACTGCATATAACATGAACTCAATCTGCAAAGTAGACGGCCTTGTGAAGACATGAGAAAGGAACCTGCAAATTAGGAGGAAGACATGGATGCACAAGCACATATCTATACACCATGCATTGTACAAAACAACAACAATATCCACTAGGAATGTCTACACAGTATTGACTACAGACTGCCCACACAGCTCATGGGAGCCCAACGTCACTGTGTAATTCACTGTCACTTGGTCACACCCTTTGCAAGCCCATGGGAACGGGAAGCAGGAGAGGTGTGTGTCTCACGAACCCAAGCATCTAACCCAAACTCAGGACAAGCCTGCATGTGCTCAGCCGGAATACAGTGGATGCCCATGGAAGCCACACAAGGCAACACACTGTAAAAAAAAAAGAAAAGAGAAAATCAAAAATGGCCATTTGGGGGCCAGGGGGGTTGGGGAAAGCCACCCAGGAGTTTCGAGGACAGGGTGCACACCAACACCAACCTGCGTGGATGTTGCGAGAAAAAAAAAATACCTCCTTGGGCTCATGGCCTGCACGGCTATGCCATTGTGGGAGAACTGCTGTCGCTCTCCTCACCCTCTGCCGCCGCATCAGGAGGTGGTGGCACTATGGGAGGCAGCCCACGCAAAGCCCTGGTATGGTCCTCCATGGCAGCAAGCATGCAGGTCTGGAAGGTCTCATTCTGGAGGATTAATGTGCGGAGATCCCCATGCAGCACCTCACTGGCTGCCTGCATTTCTTCACGCATGGCCTCGCGTGATGACCGGATCTCCTCACGCGTTGCCTGCATCTCAGCTGAGAGCGAATGTGTGAGCTGCTCCAGCTGCTGTTCTGCCCTAAAATTAGTGGAAGCCTCAAGGTCAACCAGAGTCTGCCTGAGGGTATGTAGTTCTTCCCTCAGGGCTTCCCTGTGGGCCTGGGACTCTATTGATATCGATTGGCGCAGAGTCTCCAGTGCCGCCCGTCGGTCCCTGTTGGACGCCAACATGTCTTCCCTGTGTGATTGGCAAAAGGAGTCTGTTGCCTGCTGTTGTTGCTCCATCTGCCTTTCAGGGGGCAGAATCGAAGTAGCCACCCTCTCCATTGCTTGAGCCATCATTTCTACTGATGCTGCCTGTTGGGTTGCAATACCGTACATGGAGTTTTCCCATAAAGTATTGCCTGGTGGTGCACAGCCACCGCGTCGACGGGCACCACACCTGTTTGGGGCAAGGCGATCTGCACCTTGCTGTGCTGGCACTGCCTGAGGCTGCAGGACTGCATCCCCCCTCTGATCTGCTGGCCCAGGAACAGGATCAGATGCTGTGGAGTGTGACCCTGCATCCGTAACTGCCAAAGGCAGACCTACCAACACTGACATCCTCATAGAGGGTTCTACCCCTGGTCCAGGTGGTTTGGACAGAACAGAATCCCTGCCAGAAACACTTAACTGCGACTGCACCTAAGTCTCATCATCCGACTCAGCACCTGAAGAGAGGTCTGGGGAGGAGCACCCAGAGGCAACCCTGGACAGTATGGTCTGCGGTAACATTGGGTTTTCACCCACCACCACACCACCTCCCCCACTGGTGCCCGGTCGTGCCTGAGATTCCTCCTGGGACTGCACCTTCTCCTCAGCCTCAACAGCACCAAGTGCGTCATCATCTGCAAAAACATGAAAGACAACAAATGGAAACAGGCATAAGCACCATAGCACACACATAGGCCGTGACAAGCCAGAGATCCAGTACATGAATTACACATGTCCCACATGACTATAACCCTGCCATGCATGCCTTGTCAAGGAGTTGGAAGTGGAGTCAAAAAGGCAGACACTGGGGAGAGCAATATGGATATGAAACACATTTGCAGCATGTTGCGTAGCACTGGCATCGCACATCAGGCTGTGAGTGGCATGTCCAATACACATACATGACACATGCCACCACACAGATGTCATGTAGCATAGCCACGTTACATTACAAAACTACAGCAATATGTCAATGAATGAGTAATGTCACACACCCATGTCACATCGGCATGATGCGAAGATTGATGCTGAATAGTTGCAAAATATGCATGTGCCACACACTGAAACACATCCAGTGTCCAATAAAACAGTCATTGTGGGCTGATCCATTGTTGGTCACTTTAACATTACAGGAAACACCTGTCATCTTCCACATGCAAACAGGCCCTTATGAAAATGTTCTGCAGGCCAAGACTCCATCGGCCTGAATGGTCTAATCATTAACATAACCATGTGAAAATAGTGCCCCAGTGTGGGCTGTGAACAATGACCGAAACATAGCACATATGTCGCAATAGTGCCGAAAAATGTCTAGCAAAAAGGGGAGAGTGGAAACAATCAGCCTGAATGAACACTTACAAAATGTGAACTATGTAGTTGCAAGATGACAGTTCAAGGTAAAGTGCACTAATGTGGGCCTAATTGGCAACTGTGGGCAGAAGGGATACAGTCATACCCAAATCCAAGGCATGTGAATGTATGGGAGGAAGCAAATGGGTGACCCATAACACTCAGGAGTACACACCCTCACCTGGCACTGAATCAGAACCCGTCACCCAAACAACATACACATGGATTACACACACACGCATGGCCACTCACCAGACAATGCTTCGTAATCAGGTAGATCTCCCACACCTTGGATCTGTTCCTCTGTGACGAAGGTCCCAGCAACAGACTCATGTTCAGTGAGTTTGTTGTCCTCTTGTGGAGACCCACCACCAGTCACCAGAGTAGCGGCATGATTTGAGGCCAGCTTGTTCTTTGCTCTGCGTTTCAGGTCATTCCACTGCTTGTAGCATTCATCAGCTGTGCGCCTCACAAATCCAAGGGCACTTATGCGGTCCGCGATGGTCTGCCAGTGTGCCCTACGTTGACCAGGTGTGGTCTTGCACCCTGCAGTCACCAACATTTCGCAGCTATGTGCCGACACATAGGTCACAAGTGCATCAAGTTCCGGGTCATTAAAGCTAGGCTTCCTTGACGTGCCGGAGTGTGTAGCCGTGTCTGGGGTCTCAGCCTGTTGTGCCAGAGCACCCTTCTTCCTCTTCTTTAAAGGTGGAGTGGAGCCAGAGTGGCTTACACTGCTCTGGTCAGTAGGGGCAGAAGCACCGATGGACTGGGTAGTAGGAGTGTGGGAATGCACAATGACCATAGGTCTTGTTGCAGGCATTGGTTGCAGGGTAATGTTGGCAGGGGGAACGTCAGTTTGATGGACCTGGATCGACACTGTCCTGGCTGGGAGAGTCAGAGCTGGGGTGGATGGAGCTGCAGCTGCCCCTGCAGCCTCCCCACCCTGCCTTCTCGGGGCAGCAGATGACATAGGTGCCCCAGATCCACGTGGCTTGGTGACAACAACTTGCACCGCCACACGTGGCCTAGACTTGCTGACCTGGAAGTCAGCCTGGGAGTCATCCTGTGCCAGGTCAGGTGCCACAATGGGCTGGTCCAACAAGGGCTGAGCTGGGATGGTGTCAGCCATGTTTCCCTCAACCATGGGGGGGGGCATGGGTGTCCCTGATTGGTCCTCCACACATGGGGGTATAGGGGCACCCTGCAAATCCCAGCCACGTCCCCTACCGCGCCCACCACAGCCACCTTTTGAAGGTCGGCCACCTTTGCCTCCCTTACCGCTTGGTCGCCTCCCAACCATGGCACTGATGTTGTTGTGCGTATGGGAGTTGCAGTAAACAATTGTCCTGGGCAATTGGGGGTGAAAGGGGTAGGGTACTAGATGGAATTCGTATCTTAGTGCTCTAACAAGGGTGTCTGTGACCCCTGTGGGAAGATGATGGGTCACGCAATGCACAGGCAGCCCAAAATCCAAAAATAACGTGCACGCAACCTTTCGTAGACCACTTGCGTGAAAAAATGTACCCGCACTATGCTGTGGCACCCAGAAACACAAAAATAAGCGTACGCGTAATACACGCAGCCTACAATGACCTCTGAAGGGGTACGCGACACATGTGGCAAGCACAGTTGGTAAATACGTGCGCGACTCTCCGTCTGCCTGGAAAAAGAACGTGAAAAATACGCCCCTGCCAAAAGAAGAATTGTACGCTGTCTGAGGAGACAGTACAAAAGAAGAAGTGAACGCTGTTTGAGGAAACAGGCCCAACAAAAAATCAGAAAAAAGCTTTCAGAGGTAACAGGGAGTACGAACTTGAAACGCTGTGAAGTAATCGCGTGTGAACCGACAAAAAGTACAGAATTCACCCACTCGCTCTCCACGAAAAACACATACAAGGAAATGGCATCTGACACGTAGCTTTTAAACCGGCCCACACGTACACATACGCGCTAAGGCCCTTTCCTCCAATTACACGAGCTGACACTCGGATGTGCATTTTTTGGACGTGTACGATGAACATGCACCCGTGTTGATGGAAACGCCCACACGTGACACGTCACTTATACGCGTAGGCCCTTTCCTTGGAATACACGCATCCACACGTGGACGTGCAGTTTTTCCACGTGCGATGCCACGTCACGAGGGAAACGCCCGTGCGGGTCACGTCACAGAAGCGCTTACGCACTAACGGCCTTTGGTCCAATGAAACCGCGTACGTGTGCTGACGAGCTTACGCGCGAAGGGCTTTCCTCGAATTACATGCTGACATGCAAGATTTTCACGTGCCAAATCACTCCATATCAAGCTGGCCACTCAACAACACACGGAAGACCATGCTCCTGCCCAGAAGGCCAAATTACTGCCCCCCAGAGCCCCAAGCACACTCCCACCTGCCATCTGCTGCTGCCTGACTGCCTGCTGCCCACGTGCCCTGCTATGTTCTGCCTGCACATCAGCCAGGGGTGCAGTTGCTGTGACCACCCCTGCTGGAACCGAAGACTCCCGACTGGGATACCATCGCTCCACAGCCCAGCCCCAGGACCCAGTTGCCCACCCACTCCTGCCTCTGGGGTTGTCATGTCGGGCACAACACCATCTGGCACCACTGGCAAACCCCAGCCAAAGAGGCAGAGGGCCACCAGCTTCAGTGCTAGGGAAGTTGGTGTCCTGGTGGAGCAAGTCCTGGGGCAGTATGATGCCTTCTTTGGAAGTTCGCGCGCCGACAAGGAAGGACGGACAAGGGTCTGGATGGACATCGTGACTGCCATCAACGTGGAGGGGGTGGCAGTCCGCGACTTACATCATGTCAAGAAGCGCTGGGAGGACTTCAGGTCCAGGACCCTCAACAAGGCCCGGCGCCTCGCTAAGGCAGCGGATGCCAAGGGTCCAGCTGTCGGACCACCAAATGAGGGTCCTGGAATGCATATGCCCAGTGCTCTACGTCCAGATCCTTGCGAGGCAGACCCATCTGGAGTCGAGTGGTAAGTGTACATGCATGGTGATTGGACGATGTGCGTGTCGTGGTGTGCCTGTAGTGTGCAGGTTGCACATGTATTTTTGTAGGGCCATGTAGGGATGTGTATGAACATGGGCATGAGGCTGCCACATGTGAGTCCTCTCAGGTGTGAGACACATCGATGGTGTATGTGTTGGTAAGCATGCTGGGCAAATGCAAGTGTGGGAGCACACGTGTTTGAATTCCTGTGTATGTACATTGGCATGGTTGTAGCATGGATGTTGGTTCATTATGCATGTATCTGCACTGTGTACATGTGCATGTATGTGTATTTGACAAGTGTGCAACTGTGATGCAACATGGATGCACGTGACACTGATATGTAGAAGGCTGAATGTCAGATCTGACATATATGGCGATCTCATCACTGCGAAAGTTGGATATGTACACATGCATGTAAGTGTGGTGGCGTGTGTGCATGTCTAGTGCACTCCCATTGTTTCATGTGATGTCTGGCTCACCTTTGGCTGTACATGCTGTTGAATGTGTATGGATGCTGCTGCCTGGTGCAATATTGCTGTGGAAATGCTCATGTATGTGAGTTAAAATGACATGTGTGTCGTGGAGTGTGATGCTGTGTCTGAATTTTGACTATGCCACTCATGTACAACTGTCATGTGTGTATCAGTCCAATGTACTGTGCCCTGATGCCTGTGTTTTATCTCTCCCTGTCTGCAGCGTCGACTGATGAAGAGGGCGGAGAGGGTGCTGTGGAGCACAGCGGCAGGGATCGCACCACCAGCCGGAGACGCAAGGCCCGGCTCCCCTCCCAGATTGTCATCTCATCGGGGAGTGAGGAGTCTGGTGCCGCGTCCCAGGCCGCAGCTGGGTAGGTCCATGAGGCGGAGGTTGGAGGTGGACTCCTCGGCAGCAGAAGGGGCAGCTGAGACCCCACAGGGTCCGACGGAGGAAGATGGCATGGAGTCATCCAGGTTGGTGGGGTGTTAGGTGGAGGAGGAGGCCGTGGAAGGGACACACACGGGGTCTGGAGGTGGGGATTCCACTGGTGCTAGTGGTGCAGGACCAGGGACAGGAGGCAGCACAGGCCACCGCGGAGGTGCCTGTGTGCAATCCTGTCCCTGATCCTGTCACTGCATAATCTGGCTCCAGCAGGGGTGCCTACGTCCAGACCCGTTTTCAGGGAGGGGATGAGCGCACAACAACTGTCCTTCATCTCCCTGCGCACATGGCTATCCGGGACCGGGTTGAGCCTGTCCTGGGTGGGGTGGTGTTGCGTCAACGGGCCATTCGAGGTGACCTGCAGTCTTTTCATGTGGAGACTGCACGTCATCTCTAATGGCTCGTTGACCGCGTTGACCTACTGGGACAGCTCACCAGGGCCGGATTCCTCCGTTTGCTAGACCTTGTTCCGACCCCCTCCTCACCTGAACCCCCTATGCGCCAATCGTCCTCCATGCCATCTTCCCACCCATGTATCACCTGGGTATCCTGTGGAGCTGCCTCTGACCCTGCGGCCAGGCTGGTGGAGGACACATCCCTGCCACAGTCGGTAGTCGGACGTCCAGCAGGGGTGGCCACCTCAACAACTGCACCCCAGCCGGAGGAGGATGTGCAGGCAGCAAGAGCCAGGGCACAGGCAGAGGCACAGCAGCAGCAGCAACAAGGTGGGAGCCATGATGGCTCGGGCCTTCAACATCAGAGGGGCAGGCATTGGCCATAGGGCAGGTGTCTTCCGTGTGGCAGCGGTTGGGTCACGCCATAGATGCTGAGCGGCAGCGGGCGGAAGAGGCACGGCTCACAATGGTCAGGGTGGAGAAATCCATGCGGAGGGCCCTGAGGCGGGCCGAGTGCCTAGAGGTGTTTCGCAGGGAGTTGGAGGTGAACATGTCATCGTTCCTGTGAACCCTCGGGCCATGCAAGAGGACCCCCTCCAGGACATTGAGCGGGAGTTCGATAATGCCCCTGCCCGGGACATCCAAAAGTGAGCCGTCGGACTAGCCCGCTGCCATTGTAAATAGTTTTTAGAGTTGGGTTTCCTTTTCCTTTTCCTTTTATTTGTGGTCAATGGACAATGCCACACACATTTGTATATAGTTTTATTTTTAGGTAGTTTCTTAGGTAGGTTTCATTTGTTTGGTTGGGCTCATGGACCCTTCACATCGTTGGACAATGGATTCATTTGATATCTTTTTTGGAATTTTGCACATGGATTAATGGATTTGTATTTTGGACCATGGATTGTATATAGTTTGATCATGGATTAATTTGGATTTTTTTTTCAATTATGGGCATGGGGAAATTGATTTTTTTTTGTCGGACAATGCATTGTAAATAGTTGGACTATGGATTGATGTATCTTTTTTAGTTTTCATTATGAACATGAAACAATGGATATCATTTCTTTACCTTTCCTTTGGATTTGCGTTGGTGGAGGGAGAGTTATGACTGTTTTTCTTTCACATTTTTTTGCATTGCTTCTCATTTTCATTCGTTCATCTTTTTCACATGCGTTTCATTTCATGTTTGATATTTTGGTATGCTTTCATTTCATTTATTTATTTATGTACATAATACATTTTCATATGTTAGTTCCATGTGTGGGATTCGCTCATTGGGTTGATGCATGTGAAAATGTGGGTTTACACAAGCAATGCCAACCAGTGTATGTGTGTGATGGACATGTGTTGATGTACATAGTTGAGTTTTGGTTTGTGTCTTGAGATGGCCATGTCAGTGTGGGGTGGATTGGGAAATCATTGCGTCTCAAGAATGGGGTGGCGGCATATGGTTTTTTGGTGTAGAAGTGAGCCATGATTGTGCATCTTTATTTCGTGTAGGGGGGACATGAGTGGGACATGAGTGGGGGCCTGCTGGCAGGTGCCCCGGACTGCTGGGGGGTGGGGGTGCTGGGGGACATGAGTGGGACATGAGTGGGGGCCTGCTGGCAGGTGCCCCGCACTGCTGGGGAGTGGGGGTTACAGGGGGACATGAGTGGGACATGAGTGGGGGCCTGCTGGCAGGTGCCCCGCACTGCTGAGGGGTGGGGGTGCAGGGGGACATGAGTTGGTGATCAGTAGTGCAAGCTGACATGTAGCTTGGCTGGGGGCCATGCCCATGGTGGATGGGCTGCCTGCGGGACATGACCAGGGGTGCAGGGTAGTCCCCTGTGGTGTGGGCTGCCTGCAGGGGCCGTGGAGGGTGTAGAGGGAACACCTGGGAGGACCCACACTGCCAATTCACATGTAGGACTCCCCGCGCACCCCAGAAATACACGTACCCTGCTCAAATTGCGTGTGAGACTTCACGCGAACTCCAGTTATACACGTACCCCGCTCGCACAGGGCCATTCGCGTGTGAAACTTCCCGCGCACCCCCGAAATACACGTACCATACTAAAATCGCGTGTGAGACTTCACGCGAACCCCAGTTATACATGTACCCCACACGCACAGGGACAAACGCGTGTGAAACTTCCCGTGAACCCCAGTTATACACGTACCCCACTCGCACAGGGCCATTCGCGTGTGAAACTTCCCGCGCACCCCCGAAATACACGTACCATGCTCAAATCGCGTGTGAGACTTCACACGAACCCCAGTTATACACGTACCCGACTCGCACAGGGCCAATCGCGTTTGAAACTTCCCGCAAACCCCAGTTATACACGTACCCCACTCGCACAGGGACAATCGCGTGTGAAACTTCCCGCAAACCCCAGTTATACACGTACCCCACTCCCACAGGGCCATTCGCGTGTGATACTTCCTGCGCACCCCCGAAATACACGTACCATGCGCAAATCGCGTGTGAGACTTCCATGTGAGAACCCCAGTTATACACGTACCCCACTCGCACAGGGCAATCGTGTGTGAAACTTCCCGCGAACCCCGGTTATACACGTACCCCACTCGCACAGGGCCATTCGCGTGTGATACTTCCCGCGCACCCCCGAAATACACGTACCATGCTCAAATCGCGTGTGAGACTTCCCGCGCACCCCAGTTATACACGTACCCTACTCGCACAGGGCCAATTGCGTGTAGAAGTTCCCGCGCACCCCAGTTATACATGTACTCCTCTCGCACAGGGACAATCGCGTGTGAGACTTCACGCGAACCCCAGTTATACACGTACCCCACTCGCACAGGGCCATTCGCGTGTGAAACTTCCCACGCACCCTCAAAATACACTTACCATGCTCAAATTGCGTGTGAGACTTCACGCGAACCCCAGTTATACACGTACCTCACTCGCACAGGGCCAATCGCGTGTGAAACTTCCCGCGAACCCCAGTTATACACGTACCCCACTTGCACAGGGACAATTGTGTGTGAAACTTCCTGTGAACCCCAGTTATACACGTACCCCACTCGCAAAGGGCCATTCGCGTGTGATACTTCCCGCGCACCCCTGAAATACACATACCATGCTCAAATCGCGTGTGAGACTTCCCGCGCACCCCAGTTATACACGTACCCCACTCGCACAGGGCCAATCGCGTGTGGAAGTTCCCGCGCACCCCCGAAATACACGTACACGGATCCAATCGCGTGTGAGACTTCACACGCACCCCAGTTATACACATACCCCACTCGCACTGGGCCAATCGTGTGTGAAACTTCCCGCGCACCCCCGAAATACATGTACCCGGATCCAATCGCGTGCCAGACTTCACGCAAACCCCAGTAATACACGTACCCTGCTCGCACAGGGCCTATCGCGTGTGAAACTTCACGCAAACCCCAGTTATACACGTTCCCCGCTTGGCGTTTGCTGTTTGGCAGCCCTGTAAACTGGTCCAGGGTTAGCGCAGCCCATTGTGCTGGATTGGGGATTTTGATGGCTTTTCCTTGCGCTAGGGGCGTTCCTGGGCGCGTAACTGGCACTGCTGCAGGGTCGCTGTGCCACTGTGCGCCACTGCTGGTTTTGGTAGCTAAAATCCATGAATATGCTGTGCGCGGAAATGGATTTTAGCGCACGCCACTGGTGCAGAGATTCGCACGCGCACACTGTGCGCCAGCCACGTGCGCCACTTGTGCACGATATTCTACGAATTATGTGTTTTTTATTGTAATCTCTGTTCGAGATTGAGTGTGTCTGTTTTTGTATATCAACTTTCAATAAGGGTTTTTATTCCCGCTGTTTAAATACATTGTTTTTTCTTATGTTTCTTGATCTAAATTTTGTAAAATAAAGTTTCAACTTTTTATTTTGGAGAAAAAACTGTTCTTCATGCTTGCATTCAGATTTCTAAAGGGATAGCTTTGAGGTGATATCTGTTGTCTGGATACACGTAAAAGATAAAGGATTATTTAAATGTCCTTCTCAGCAATTTTATTTCAGCAGCATGGGCACTATTTGTATTATATTTCCTTGAGCCCCTACCATAGCTGCACCACAGAGGGGCTCCCCTGTTAATGTATAGTAGCTTCTGGGCTGTGGCCAGCGCCATGGGGCTCTTTGTTTCTGGAGTGGCTGGCTTTCTTGTTCAGGCCTCTTAAAAAAAATAAGGGTTACACAAGTCTAACACTTTCAGCAGCGACCCTAAATAAGAAAGAAGAGGAATACCAAATAATGTGTCTTTCTGGAATTCTATACAATAATTGCTAGACTCATTAAAGGTTTATTTCAGGCACACTTCATGGGGTGAGTCACTGATTTAGTCTATTCTTAAACACCTCAACTCAGCCTTTCATCCTTCTGAGGTCAATAAATGAGTGCCAACACAGGTTGGGTGATTTTGTATGTATATTTTTTCTAAATAAAGCTCTTAAGCGGAAGTGCTATATAATAACACATCATTATCATTTGGCCATGGACGTCTGCTTGCATTCCAAGTAATTTGGTACTATGGGCCTAAAGACACTGATCTTAATGATACATATGGTGATCCATTCTTGTATGAAATGTATATCACATTATAGTGATATCGTAACCATATTTATCATAGTGTACTTAGGATCAATGCTATGTGATGTCACTTCCTGTTTTGTCAAGGGGTGAAAGGGAATGTTCGATCGCTTCCCGTGATATCACTTTGGGGTGGGGTCAAACGACATTGTTCCTGTGATGTCATCAGAGGTCAAGGGTCGTGTGATGTCACGTCCGCTACCCCTGGCATTCTGGTGAAATGACGTCCCTGGAAGCACCCTGTGACAATACAGGATCTGACATAAAAACAAAATCCAATCAGAACAGGACATGCTTGGAGAACTGCGTAGTCCACGCTGCTCCCTCATGAAAGTTGCAAAGACCTCATATTACACAGAAACCATATCGGAGGCAGCACACGAACGCAGAGCTGTATTCCAGGAAGTCAGCAATCCTCTCTGAGAAAGCCCAATTCTGCGTTCAGTGGAATAATGTGGCACCAAAAACAATACCAATGACAAGAGCTAGAAAATCAGAGCACCAATTGACAGCCTCCTCCACTAACCTACCTCCGCCATCCTCACCTAGGACAGTTCCTAAATAATCACACATTACACCCATCACAATCAATGGCACTGTCCTTACATATCTCTCAAGCCCACCACAAGATAGCGCGACATCTCTTCTGCCACTGCCGCCAACTCAATTAAGGGTCAAGAGCTCTTGTCTCACCTTCAAATACTGATCCTGTCTTTCTTACAGGGCACCTTCACCTTGTCACTCAAAACAGGCTCAATTCGCCCACTTTTCTGCAACATAACTCCCTATCACCAACAGTTGATTTCTGTGCAGGGCTTTAAGTGGGGTAAGAAATCGAGGGGGGGGTCCTCATTTGGGGGCGTGGCTTGTGGGAGGGGCATGGCCTAAAAAGTATGCAAATCGTAGGGTATACACACAAATATATATAAATGTTATATATTTGTGTGCGTACCTTACTATGGTTTGTGTACTTTGCAAGCCATCTTTTCTAAACATAGAGATATGTAACATGTTTCTACGTTTATAAAAGATGGCTTGCAAAGTACACAAACCATAGGAAGGTACGCACACAAAAATATAACATTTATATATATGTGTGTGCATACCCTACGGTTCGCCTAGTTTTCAGGCCATCTTTTTTAAACATTTCAGGTTTATAAAAGATGGCTTTGAAAGTACACAATTCAAGCCATATTTAATAAAGCTTTGACTACCGTCGGCAAAGCTTTATAAAAGATGGCTTGAAATGTGTACTTTCAAAGCCATCTTTTATAAACCTCGAACTATGTCGAGGAATCCCCGGGTTCGCCGAGGGTTAAAGACGCCTCGGCGACCTGGGGAAACAAAGGGACAGTAACTGCGAGAGGGGTCACCAAAGGCAGTTACTACGACTGACGGAAGTGGCAGCCAGGCGCAGCGTTGCTGCAGTTGGCTGCCACTTCTGTCAGCTTACCTGACTTCATGGCAGGCGCATCTCCCGTCGCGGCTGCGGCCGCGACGGGATAATGCATCCCGCCAATGTCGCGGTAGGACGGGGCCCCGGCAGGGCCCTGGCTCAGTCCCACTTTTTGGAGACTGCCGGGGCCCAGCCCCCGCAGGCCCCGGCCCACTTTAAGCACTGTTTCTGTGGAAGATTATCGAGAAAATGGTAGCCATACAAATGCAGGCAAAACACGCATCGGCAATGCCAACCGTTTGAGCTTTTGTGTAGGCATGGGAAATGCACCTGCCAGGCACAGCCGTAGTGGTATTAACTACCCATTGTTGGTAGTAGGTGCAAAATGGTGTGAGTACCTGGGCCTCTAATAACAGTGCCCGGCACAAGCTTAAAACATATGCAGAAGCCAAAAATGTTGTCTTTGCCAATGCTTGTTTTTAATAGGGCTTCAGTGAAGGACACAGAGAGTGTCTAGAAATCGAGTGGCTGGAAGCAGGCCTGGTAAGACATTTTTATCACACCAGTAGCATGATTACAACTCGAATTAAGTCATTTACTCTAAGGAGAATGCTTTGAACAAACACGGGCAGACACTTTGAATGCAAAGCCTGATCATGAGGCTTGATTAAAGCGAGCTCACCGAGTTAAACAGTGCCCTATGTTGATGGACAATCCCCTCCCCATAACACCTATTGTTCTGTCTGCAAAGACACCAGAGTAATTCATGAGTATTCTTACCAAATTAGTTTTTAAAGCAAATTGTTCAAGAAAACAAAATCATTTCTTTTTTAATACATTTCAAGAATAAAACAATTCAAACAAAAAATTTGCTCTGCGCGTTTCGGGTGATTCCCTTCTTCAGGAGAAGCATAATCTTTCATTCATCTTAAGCGACTTTTCTCTAATATCTGAAGAATAAACTAAGACAGAGTAATCAATATTTCTAATCTTCAATCATTATACAGATTTTAATAGACTGATAGGTAAGGTAGCCTCCACCATTGAAAGGAAATGCAAGCTCCACCAATGATAGGTAAGGCAAGCTCCATCATAGATAGGTAAGATAAGCTCCACCATTGATAGGTAAAGTAGGCTCCACCATTGATAGGTAAGGTAGGCTCCACCACTGATAGGTAAGGTAAGCTCCACAAATAATAGGTAAGGTAAGCTCCACCATTGTTAGGTAAGGTAGCCTCTACAATTGATAGGTAAGGTAAGTTCCACCACTGAGAGGTAAGATAGGCTCCACCATTGATAGGTAAGATAAACTCCACCATTGATAGGTAACGTAGGCTCCACCATTGATAGGTAAGATAAGCTCCAACGTTGATAGGTAAGGTAGCCTACACCATTGATAAGTAAGGTAGCCTCCACCATTGATAGGTAAGGTGGCCTCCACCATTAATAGGTAAAGTAAGCTCCACCATTGATAGGTAAGGTAGCCTCCACCATTGATAGGTAAGGTAAGCTCCACCATTGATAGGTAAGATAAACTCTGCCATTGATAGGTAAGGTAGGCTCCACCATTGATAGGTAAGGTAAGATCCACCATTGATAGGTAAGTTAAGCTCCACCATTGATAGGTAAGGTAGCCTCCACTATTGATAAGTAAGGTAGCCTCTACCATTGATAGGTAAGGTGTCCTCCACCACTGATTGGTAAGGTAAGCTCCACCATTGAAAGGTAAGGTAGGCTCCACCATTGATAGGTAAGGTAAGCTCCACCATTGATAGGTAAGGTAGGCTACAAAATTGATAGGAAAGGTGAGCGCCACCATTGATAGGTAAGGTAGGCTCCACCATTGATAGGTAAGGTAAGCTCCACCATTGATAGGTAAGGTAAGCTCTACCATGGATAGGTAAGGTAGGCTCCACCATTGATAGGTAAGGTACGCTCGATCATTGATAGGTAAGGTACGCTCTACCATCGATAGGTAAGGTAGGCTCCACCATTGATAGTTAAGGTGGGCTCCACCATTAATAGGTAAGGTAAGCTTCACCATCGTAAGGTAAGTTAGGCTCCACTTTCGATAGGTAAGGTAGACTCCACCATAGATAGGTAAGGTAAGCTCCACCATTGTTAGGTAAGGTAGCCTCTACAATTGATACTGTAAGGTAAGTTCCACCACTGAGAGGTAAGATAGGCTCCACCACTTACAGGTAAGGTAAGCTCCACCATCGATAGGTAAGGTAGGCTCCACCATTGATAGGTAAGGTAAGCTCCAACATTGATAGGTAAGGTAGGCTCCGCCATTGATAGGTAAGGTAAGATCCACCATTGATAGGTAAGGTAGGCTCCACCATTGATAGGTAAGGTAAGCTTCACCATTGATAGGTAAGGTAAGCTCTACCATAGATAGGTAAGGTAGGCTCCACCATTGA
This sequence comes from Ambystoma mexicanum, assembly GCF_040938575.1. Lineage (NCBI taxonomy): Eukaryota > Metazoa > Chordata > Amphibia > Caudata > Ambystomatidae > Ambystoma > Ambystoma mexicanum. Next base: position 71,282,078 of record NC_090923.1, read on the forward strand.
TAGGTAAGGTAGGCTCCACCATTAATAGGAAAGGTAAGCTCCACCATCGAAAGGTAAGTTAGGCTCCACTTTCGATAGGTAAGGTAGACTCCACCATAGATAGGTAAGGTAAGCTCCACCATTGTTAGGTAAGGTAGCCTCTACAATTGATAGGTAAGGTAAGTTCCACCACTGAGAGATAAGATAGGCTCCACCATTGATAGGTAAGATAAACTCTGCCATTGATAGGTAAGGTAGGCTCCATCATTGATAGGTAAGGTAAGATCCACCATTGATAGGTAAGGTAAGCTCCACCATTGATAGGTAAGGTAAGCTCCACCATTGATAGGTAAGATAAACTCTGCCATTGATAGGTAAGGTAGGCTCCACCATTGATAGGTAAGGTAAGATCCACCATTGATAGGTAAGTTAAGCTCCACCATTGATAGGTAAGGTAGCCTCCACTATTGATAAGTAAGGTAGCCTCTACCATTGATAGGTAAGGTGTCCTCCACCACTGATTGGTAAGGTAAGCTCCACCATTGAAAGGTAAGGTAGGCTCCACCATTGATAGGTAAGGTAAGCTCCACCATTGATAGGTAAGGTAGGCTACAAAATTGATAGGAAAGGTGAGCACCACCATTGATAGGTAAGGTAGGCTCCACCATTGATAGGTAAGGTAAGCTCCACCATTGATAGGTAAGGTACGCTCTACCATCGATAGGTAAGGTAGGCTCCACCATTGATAGTTAAGGTGGGCTCCACCATTAATAGGTAAGGTAAGCTCCACCATTGATAGGTAAGGTAAGCTCTACCATGGATAGGTAAGGTAGGCTCCACCATTGATAGGTAAGGTACGCTCAATCATTGATAGGTAAGGTACGCTCTACCATCGATAGGTAAGGTAGGCTCCACCATTGATAGTTAAGGTGGGCTCCACCATTAATAGGTAAGGTAAGCTTCACCATCGTAAGGTAAGTTAGGCTCCACTTTCGATAGGTAAGGTAGACTCCACCATAGATAGGTAAGGTAAGCTCCACCATTGTTAGGTAAGGTAGCCTCTACAATTGATACTGTAAGGTAAGTTCCACCACTGAGAGGTAAGATAGGCTCCACCACTTACAGGTAAGGTAAGCTCCACCATCGATAGGTAAGGTAGGCTCCACCATTGATAGGTAAGGTAAGCTCCAACATTGATAGGTAAGGTAGGCTCCGCCATTGATAGGTAAGGTAAGATCCACCATTGATAGGTAAGGTAGGCTCCACCATTGATAGGTAAGGTAAGCTTCACCATTGATAGGTAAGGTAAGCTCTACCATAGATAGGTAAGGTAGGCTCCACCATTGATAGGTAAGGTAGGCTCCACCATTAATAGGAAAGGTAAGCTCCACCATCGAAAGGTAAGTTAGGCTCCACTTTCGATAGGTAAGGTAGACTCCACCATAGATAGGTAAGGTAAGCTCCACCATTGTTAGGTAAGGTAGCCTCTACAATTGATAGGTAAGGTAAGTTCCACCACTGAGAGATAAGATAGGCTCCACCATTGATAGGTAAGATAAACTCTGCCATTGATAGGTAAGGTAGGCTCCATCATTGATAGGTAAGGTAAGATCCACCATTGATAGGTAAGGTAAGCTCCACCATTGATAGGTAAGGTAGCCTCCACCATTGATAGGTAAGGTAGCCTCCACCATTGATAGGTAAGGTGTCCTCCACCACTGATTGGTAAGGTAAGCTCCACCATTGAAAGGTAAGGTAGGCTCCACCATTGATGGTTAAGGTACGCTCCGCCATTTATAGGTAAGGTAGGCTCCACCATTGATAGGTAAGGTAAGCTCCACCATTGATAGGTAAGGAAGGCTACAAAATTGATAGGAAAGGTGAGCGCCACCATTGATAGGTAAGGTAGGCTCCACCATTGATAGGTAAGGTAAGCTCCACCATTAATAGGTAAGGTAAGCTCTACCATGTATAGGTAAGGTAGGCTCCACCATTGATAGGTAAGGTACGCTCGATCATTGATAGGTAAGGTACGCTCTACCATCGATAGGTAAGGTAGGCTCCACCATTGATAGGTAAGGTAGGCTCCACCATTAATAGGTAAGGTAAGCTTCACCATCGAAAGGTAAGTTAGGCTCCACTTTCGATAGGTAAGGTAGACTCCACCATGGATAGGTAAGGTGTCCTCCACCACTGATTGGTAAGGTAAGCTCCACCATTGAAAGGTAAGGTAGGCTCCACCATTGATAGTTAAGGTACGCTCCGCCATTTATAGGTAAGGTAGGCTTCACCATTGATGGGTAAGGTAAGCTCCACCATTATAGGTAAGGTAAACTCTACCATGGATAGGTAAGGTAGGCTCCACCATTGATAGATAAGGTACGCTCGATCATTGATAGGTAGGGTACGCTCTACCATCGATAGGTAAGGTAGGCTCCACCATTGATAGGTAAGGTAGGCTCCACCATTAATAGGTAAGGTAAGCTTCACCATCGAAAGGTAAATTAGGCTCCACTTTCGATAGGTAAGGTAGACTCCACCATAGATAGGTAAGGTAAGATCTACCATTGATAGGTAAGGTAGGCTCCACCATTGATAGGTAAGGTAAGCTTCACCATTGATAGGTAAGGAAAGCTCTACCATCGATAGGTAAGGTAGGCTCCACCATTGATAGGTAAGGTAGGCTCCACCATTAATAGGTAAGGTAAGCTCAACCATCGAAAGGTAAGTTAGGCTCCACTTTCGATAGGTAAGGTAGACTCCACCATAGATAGGTAAGGTAAGCTCCACCATTGTTAGGTAAGGTAGCCTCTACAATTGATAGGTAAGGTAAGTTCCACCACTGAGAGGTAAGATAGGCTCCACCATTGATAGGTAAGGTAGCCTCCACCATTGATAGGTAAGGTGTCCTCCACCACTGATTGGTAAGGTAAGCTCCACCATTGAAAGGTAAGGTAGGCTCCACCATTGATAGTGAAGGTAGCCTCCACCATTGATAGGTAAGGTGTCCTCCACCACTGATTGGTAAGGTAAGCTCCACCATTGAAAGGTAAGGTAGGCTCCACCATTGATAGTGAAGGTACGCTCTGACATTTATAGGTAAGGTAGGCTCCACCATTGATAGGTAAGGTAAACTCCACCATTGATAGGTAAGGTAGCCTCCACCATTGATAGGTAAGGTAGCCTCCACCATTGATAGGTAAGGTGTCCTCCACCACTGATTGGTAAGGTAAGCTCCACCATTGAAAGGTAAGGTAGGCTCCACCATTGATAGTGAAGGTACGCTCTGACATTTATAGGTAAGGTAGGCTCCACCATTGATAGGTAAGGTAAGCTCCACCATAGATAGGTAAAATAGGCTCCACCATTGATAGGTAAGGTAAGCTCCACCATCGAAAGGTAAGTTAGGCTCCACTTTCGATAGGTAAGGTAGACTCCACCATTGATAGGTAAGGTAAGCTCCACCATTGTTAGGTAAGGTAGCCTCTACAATTGATAGGTAATGTATGTTCCACCACTGAGAGGTAAGATAGGCTCCACCATTGATAGGTAAGATAAACTCTGCCATTGATAGGTAAGGTAGGCTCCATCATTGATAGGTAAGGTAAGATCCACCATTGATAGGTAAGGTAAGCTCCACCATTGATAGGTAAGTTAAGCTCCACCATTGATAGGTAAGGTAGCCTCCACTATTGATAAGTAAGGTAGCCTCTACCATTGATAGGTAAGGTGTCCTCCACCACTGATTGGTAAGGTAAGCTCCACCATTGATAGGTAAGGTAGCCTCCACCATTGATAGGTAAGGTAAGCTCCACCATTGATAGGTAAGATAAACTCTGCCATTGATAGGTAAGGTAGGCTCCACCATTGATAGGTAAGGTAAGATCCACCATTGATAGGTAAGTTAAGCTCCACCATTGATAGGTAAGGTAGCCTCCACTATTGATAAGTAAGGTAGCCTCTACCATTGATAGGTAAGGTGTCCTCCACCACTGATTGGTAAGGTAAGCTCCACCATTGAAAGGTAAGGTAGGCTCCACGATTGATAGTTAAGATATGCTCCGCCATTTATAGGTAAAGTAGGCTCCACCATTGATAGGTAAGGTAAGCTCCACCATTGATAGGTAAGGTAGGCTACAAAATTTATAGGAAAGGTGAGCGCCACCATTGATAGGTAAGGTAGGCTCCACCATTGATAGGTAAGGTAAGCTCCACCATTGATAGGTAAGGTAAGCTCTACCATGGATAGGTAAGGTAGGCTCCACCATTGATAGGTAAGGTACGCTCGATCATTGATAGGTAAGGTACGCTCCGCCATTTATAGGTAAGGTAGGCTCCACCATTGATAGGTAAGGTAAGCTCCACCATTGATAGGTAAGGTAGCCTCCACCATTGATAGGTAAGGTAGCCTCCACCATTGATAGGTAAGGTAAGCTCCACCATTGATAGGTAAGGTAGGCTACAAAATTGATAGGAAAGGTGAGCGCCACCATTGATAGGTAAGGTAGGCTCCACCATTGATAGGTAAGGTAAGCTCCACCATTCATAGGTAAGGTAAGCTCTACCATGGATAGGTAAGGTAGGCTCCACCATTGATAGGTAAGGTATGCTCGATCATTGATAGGTAAGGTACGCTCTACCATCGATAGGTAAGGTAGGCTCCACCATTGATAGGTAAGGTAGGCTCCACCATTAATAGGTAAGGTAAGCTTCACCATCGAAAGGTAAGTTAGGCTCCACTTTCGATAGGTAAGGTAGACTCCACCATAGATAGGTAAGGTGTCCTCCACCACTGATTGGTAAGGTAAGCTCCACCATTGAAAGGTAAGGTAGGCTCCACCATTGATAGTTAAGGTATGCTCCGCCATTTATAGGTAAAGTAGGCTCCACCATTGATCGGTAAGGTAAGCTCCACCATTGATAGGTAAGGTAGGCTACAAAATTGATAGGAAAGGTGAGCGCCACCATTGATAGGTAAGGTAGGCTCCACCATTGATAGGTAAGGTAAGCTCCACCATTGATAGGTAAGGTAAACTCTACCATGGAGAGGTAAGGTAGGCTCCACCATTGATAGGTAAGGTACGCTCGATCATTGATAGGTAGGGTACGCTCCACCATCGATAGGTAAGGTAGGCTCCACCATTGATAGGTAAGGTAGGCTCCACCATTAATAGGTAAGGTAAGCTTCACCATCGAAAGGTAAGTTAGGCTCCACTTTCGATGGGTAAGGTAGACTCCACCATAGATAGGTAAGGTAAGCTCCACCATTGTTAGGTAAGGTAGCCTCTACAATTGATACTGTAAGGTAAGTTCCACCACTGAGAGGTAAGATAGGCTCCACCACTTATAGGTAAGGTAAGCTCCACCATCGATAGGTAAGGTAGGCTCCACCATTGATAGGTAAGGTAAGCTCCAACATTGATAGGTAAGGTAGGCTCCGCCATTGATAGGTAAGGTAAGATCTACCATTGATAGGTAAGGTAGGCTCCACCATTGATAGGTAAGGTAAGCTTCACCATTGATAGGTAAGGTAAGCTCTACCATCAATAGGTAAGGTCGGCTCCACCATTGATAGGTAAGGTAGGCTCCACCATTAATAGGTAAGGTAAGCTCCACCATCGAAAGGTAAGTTAGGCTCCACTTTCGATAGGTAAGGTAGACTCCACCATAGATAGGTAAGGTAAGCTCCACCATTGTTAGGTAAGGTAGCCTCTACAATTGATAGGTAAGGTAAGTTCCACCACTGAGAGGTAAGATAGGCTCCACCATTGATAGGTAAGATAAACTCTGCCATTGATAGGTAAGGTAGGCTCCATCATTGATAGGTAAGGTAAGATCCACCATTGATAGGTAAGGTAAGCTCCACCATTGATAGGTAAGGTCGCCTCCACCATTGATAGGTAAGGTAGCCTCCACCATTGATAGGTTAGGTGTCCTCCACCACTGATTGGTAAGGTAAGCTCCACCATTGAAAGGTAAGGTAGGCTCCACCATTGATAGTGAAGGTACGCTCCGACATTTATAGGTAAGGTAGGCTCCACCAATGATAGGTAAGGTAAGCTCTACCATAGATAGGTAAAATAGGCTCCACCATTGATAGGTAAGGTAGGCTCCACCATTAATAGGTAAGGTAAGCTCCACCATAGAAAGGTAAGTTAGGCTCCACTTTCGATAGGTAAGGTAGACTCCACCATTGATAGGTAAGATAAACTCTGCCATTGATAGGTAAGGTAGGCTCCATCATTGATAGGTAAGGTAAGATCCACCATTGATAGGTAAGGTAAGCCCCACCATTGTTAGGTAAGGTAGCCTCTACAATTGATAGGTAAGATAAGTTCCACCACTGAGAGGTAAGATAGGCTCCACCATTGATAGGTAAGATACACTCTGCCATTGATAGGTAAGGTAGGCTCCATCATTGATAGATAAGGTAAGATCCACCATTGATAGGTAAGGTAAGCTCCACCATTGATAGGTAAGGTAGCCTCCACCATTGATAGGTAAGGTAGCCTCCACCATTGATAGGTAAGGTGTCCTCCACCACTGATTGGTAAGGTAAGCTCCACCATTGAAAGGTACGGTAGGCTCCACCATTGATAGTGAAGGTACGCTCCGACATTTATAGGTAAGGTAGGCTCCACCATTGATAGGTAAGGTAAGCTCTACCATCGATAGGTAAGATAGGCTCCACCACTGATAGGTAAGGTAAGCTCCACCATCGATAGGTACGTGAGGCTCCACTTTCGATAGGTAAGGTAGGCTCTACCATTGACAGGTAAGGTAAGCTCCACCACCGATAGGTAAGATAGGCTCCACCATTTATAGGTAAGGTAGGCCGGTAGTGTTTTGCAGCACAAATTAACCGATCATTACATTTGATCTGTGACTTAAATTAGAGATCACCAAAATTGCATTAATATATATGACAATTCTATTTTCTAGCATATCATTAAAAAGCCTACTCAGGCCGTTGTACATGTGTAACCATTTTCAACCCCATGTCTTATGGGTATGTGCACACATTTTATCATATTAGGCATTCATATAATAAGAATTTGAGATTGAGTCTTTTGCACAGTGGAAGTTAGTACAGGCAGTGTATTAAGGTAGTGTACTAACAGGTAGGAATGTGGTTCTTATAACCAAAACATCTGTCTAGTCGACACTTGTGGTGTTTCTGGCAAGAACTAGTTGGTTGGGTGTTCTAGTGCCGTCTTCAGGACTGCTAAAGTGGACTGAATGGTGTCACTTGTGTACCCCATTGGTGGAACATCTAAAAAGTAGAAAAATAAAATCAGAACAATGGTGTCTCACTACAGGTTTGCTGATTGCTGATTGCCATCTAACCACAGGAAAAAAGAGCAAAAATGCTTTCCTCCTATTGTACATTGATGGACGAATGTAGGCGGCAAAATAATTACAGAACTGATGAGATGTAGGTCAAGCTGCAGCAAGATTGTCTTGCATAAGTTGGAATTCATGACTGGCTGTCCTGTTCGATATAGGTCTTTCCACTGACTTTGCCCCTGTGCTGTTGGCTGGTGACTGTCCTGTTGTTGTCAACCTCCCCACTCTCTGGTGGTTATTACACTAGATAATGTGCAGCAATGTCAGGCAGGCTGAGTGGAGCAGTGTATGGACATGGCCAGCATCAGTGCCCAGGATTGTCACCTTGCAACTCTTTGTTTTTCATGAAAATGGATAGATAGTCCTGTCCAGACAACCTGCGTCATCAGGTCTGTGAATAGCAATGAGCCAGGCCAGGATTCAGAGACCTCTGCCAGTGCACACTGTCGTTGATTATGTTACCATGACTGACTGACAGTTAAAATAGTAAAGTTGCCAAAACACCACAACATAATCAAGCTGGGCTTAAAAATAAGTGCTTCGGCATGGAAATAAGTGCCGGAGCTCAGAAATAAGTGCCAGAGCTAAGAAATAAGGGTTGGAACTAAGAAATAAGTGCTGGAGCTCAGAAATAAGTGCCAGGGCTGAGCCCTGGCCAGTCTCCTCCACAAATTAAGCACTGTGGCCTTGCTTATCAAATCATGGCTGTTATCCAACAAAGCTCAATCACAACAAATCTGTGACTAAGGGTGTGATCCTCAGCAAACCGCAGGCAAGCAAACACTCATGCAGTCCTGTATATTCAGCAGGAGCTGTGAAGGGCTCATTTCACAATAAGACCCTAGCTCCAAACCGCTGGGTTTCATCAGCAGCAGCCTATTCTGCAAACCTCACATAGAGAAGTGTGAAATGTCATGATTTCAGTTAAACCTGTAGGCAAAATATAAACTTGTCTTCTACCCTATGACTTCAGGACCTGTGCCCAGGTTTTGGTTGTGTCCCACCTGAATGGAAGCAAACTATCCTACTCAGATGTCACCGCCTCAGTCCTCGTGCCACTCAATGCACGGAGGCACGCAGCTTCCAGACTATTTACTTATTTATTTATTATATACAGGAGGAACAATGCTATTTACATCACATTAGAACGTACAATAGACACAACATCAGATTTGACGGGTTGCAGTGAGCTTCTTAGGATGGGGTGAGTTTGAGGGACATACTGACCAGGTTGTGGAGGGGTGTAAATTAAACAATCACCGGGGACAACACATCAGTGGACAGACATAGATTAAGGGAAATGAACATTGGATATTTTTAAGTGCAGACTAACCACAGGCAGGAGGAAAACACAGCTACCCTGTTCTCATGAGCTTCACTGGCTACCAGTCACGTCCGGCATCATTTTTAAATGAGCCTTTGCTGTATCCAAGTTTACATCAACGCACGTGCTGCGTTATCTTGCCAAAAAGCAAGCAATGTTTCTGAAGTGGTGCAATTCCAGAAGCTGCAAAATGACAAGACAACAACAAGGAAATGCAAGAAAGAGAAGACCTGGTACAAGCCCTACTCCTGTCATGTGCCTGTACTCTGAAACCACATCCCGCCGGTCCCCCACACAACCCCAGCCCTATTGATGTTCACTCATGGAAGAAGCTGCTGTTCAGTGAATTTCCCTCAAAGCAGCATGGAACATACAGCACCTAAGCCTGTAAATGCCTCTCTGTTATCCTAGGAGACTACCCCAAAGGAGCTCATGTTGAGCACTCGCATAAGGCTTTTACGCTGTAGTTTACCGTCATGGGCCAATTTCTTGGATTTGCATAGCATAGAGAAGGAGTGGAACGTAGCTTACATTTTGGTTGCTCATTTCCTCTCCACCATGCAATGTCTCAGGAGGATAGCTCAGGGGCAACGCGCGCGCCTTGAAAGCAAGGTGACACAGAGCAGCACAGGTTCGATCCCCGGGTCTGCGCTTAAAAACCTCTGGGTATTAAGTGCGTTATAAATAACCCATTATAATTACATTACAATACAAATACTCCAGTGTTTGCGCCGGCATTGATTTGCATGCTGGCGAAAATGCTGGGGATTCCTGGGGAGCCCATCGGCCTTTGGCAGGTAGTGTTTATGCCATTTACATGGCCCCTTTTTTGCCCTTTTGAACTCCACCTTGCAAATGATGAAAATTGGCAAGCAAATACCGGGGAGCTCGAAAATGAGCCCCAATGTGTCATTGCTATCTAAAAACCTTGTTGTTCCCTTTGTACAGCACTCCCTTACTACGTAGCTTAGTTCACTCTACATAACTACAATATGTACTTACATGCATGCATTCACACACACATCCACAAATACACACATACAGGGGGAGGTGTTTCAAAATATAACAGGATCCTTCTGTTTCTGAATATGTGATTATTTGTTAAAGGCAATGTTTAGAGGAAGAAAAGACATAGATCCTCTATGTTGATAGGCGATAAAACATGCAATGCCTTAATCTACTCTTACATGGATGTACAACCCTATGGCCCACTCCCTCTAGTCTAGCTAGGAATTTCTGCAGCGACTTATTATTTTATGTCCATCACAAATGGCATGACTTTGATGAGCATTTCATGTGCAGTCCTTGATTTGATACTTTTGGCACGTAAGAGCCACCTTGTGCCAAAGACATTTCTACAAGTTGGACAGTCTGCTCTTTTCTCATTGTCCTTCATCCTAGCACTTCTCATTCATCATAGTTCATCATCATAGTCCTTCTCCTTCAGCCTAGTCCTTTGTCATAGTAAGGCTCCATTGTCCTAAACATTTTCCTTCATCCATGCACTAGTCCTTTCCTCCATCCCAGTCCTTCACCTCTATCCTAGCCCTTCCCCTTTGTCCTAGTCCTATGTTCTTTATTTTAGACCATTGTCCTTTATCATAGTCCTTTCCACATCGTAGTCCTTCACACTTAATCCAAGTCCTCCTTTTCTTCTGCCCAAGTATTTCCACTTCATCCTAGTCATTCATCCTACCCTTCTTCTCTTTAATCCTAGTGCTCCAAACTTTACCCTAGTCCTTCTTCTCCTTCGTCCTAGCCCTTCATTCTTCATCCAAGTACTTCTTTTCCTTCCTCCAAGTTCATGATCCTGGTACGCCTCCTTTATCGCAGTGCTTCATCCTTGCTCTTATCCTTCATCCTAGACATTCTCACTAGTCCCTGTTCTACTCTATCCCAGTCAATCTCCTTCCTCAGTCCTTTGTCATATTCCTTCCTCTTTATCCTCCTCCTTGCCATAGTCCTTCATCACAGTCTTTCTCCTGTGCAACAGTCCTTCATCTTAGTCCTTCTCATTTGTCATGCTAATTCATGATTGTCCTTCTCATTCATCCTAGTCCTTTGACATAGACCTTCTCCTCTGTCCTAAACCTCCCCCTTCCTCCTAGTTGTTTGTCTATGTCCTAGTCCTTCCTCTCCTTCCTAGTCCTTCCCTTTCATCGTAGTCTTTCCCCTTTTTCCTAATAATGTGTTTGTTTTTATTGTTTTAATCCTTCAACCTTTGCCTCAGTCCTTCATCCCTCACCCTAGTTCATCTGCTCTTCTTTCTTGTGCTTAAGGCTAATTCCTCTTGTCCTTTATTGTAGTCCTTCACCCTTGTCCTTCTACTTTCTCCTAGTCTTTTGTCCTAGCCCTCCTTCCACTCCATCCTAGCCCTTGTCTTTCATCAGACCTTAGTCATACTCCTTCATGATAGTTCTCCTTCACCGTAGTTCGTCATTACAGCCCTGCTCCTGTATCATAGTGCTAGTTCTCATTTCTCATTGTCCTTAATCATAGACCTTCTCCTTCACCATAGTCCTTTTGGCATAGTCCTTCTCCTTTGTCATAACATTTCTCCTTTGTCCTAGCCCTAGTCCTTCATTAACTTCCTAGTCCTTTTACTCTGTCCAAGTCCACTGTCCCTTGTTTTAATTATTTTTCCAAGTTCTTCTTCTTTATCCTAGTCCTTCTTTCCCTTCATCCAAGTGCTTCCCATTCGTCCTAGTCCTTCATTCTAGTCTGGTGTACTCTATCATCTTCACCTGCTTCCTAATCCTTAACCCTAGTCTGTCTTTTCATTCATCATAATGCTTCATCCTAATCCTTCTTCTTCCTCCTAGTCCTTCTCCTTTTTTCTAGTCTGTTTTTGACTACGAATTAAAGTGCCACTAGAATAACGTGACCCTAAGAGAATACAAATGAAGAAGCAATAAGAAGCATTCAAGGAGCATCACGGATTGATGGCGGCAGGTGCCTGGGAGAAAATAAAAGGGGAACAGCAAGTGGAAGAGTGTGGAGTGGTGGCTCCAGAGGGTTACTCTATCCCTAGCTCTAAGGGTTTTGCTGCCTCAAACTAATACTAACGGGTCTGTCAGAATGTCCATCAAAATCAAACTCCACCATCCTGTGTCCCAACCTACTTCTACCCCTTGTACTACAACTAAAGAAGAATACAATCCAACAGAAAGTTCCTTCTCCAGCAGAATGACTCCCTTCCCCTGGTATATGGGTGTCATTCCCAAAATGTCCTCTTGCAAACAGGTGCCAGTGGGAATGACTCCCTTCCCTGGCTTGTAGCAATCCAACAGAAAGTTCCTTCTCCAGCAGAATGACTCCCTTCTCTTGGTATATGGGTGTCATTCCCAAAATGTCCTCTTGCAAACAGGTGCCAGTGGGAATGACTCCCTTCCCTGGCTTGTAGCAATCCAACAGAAAGTTCCTTCTCCAGCAGAATGACTCCCTTCCCCTGGTATATGGGTGTCATTCCCAAAATGTCCTCTTGCAAACAGGTGCCGGTGGGAATGGCTCCCTTCCCTGGCTTGTAGCAATTCAACAGAAAGTTCCTTATCCAGCAGAATGACTCCCTTATCCTGGTATATGGGTGTCATTCCCAAAATGTCCTCTTGCAAACAGGTGCCAGTGGGAATGGCTCCCTTCCCTGGTTTGTAGCAATCCAACAGAAAGTTCCTTCTCCAGCAGAATGACTCCCTTCCCCTGGTATATGGGGTTTCATTCCCAAAATGTCCTCTTGCAAACAGGTGCCGGTGGGAATGACTCCCTTCCCTGGCTTGTAGCAATCCAACAGAAAGTTCCTTCTCCAGCAGAATGACTCCCTTCCCCTGGTATATGGGTGTCATTCCCAAAATGTCCTCTTGCAAACAGGTGCCGGTGGGAATGACTCCCTTCCCTGGCTTGTAGCAATCCAACAGAAAGTTCCTTCTCCAGCAGAATGACTCCCTTCTCCTGGTATATGGGTGTCATTCCCAAAATGTCCTCTTGCAAACAGGTGCCAGTGGGAATGACTCCCTTCCCTGGCTTGTAGCAATCCAACAGAAAGTTCCTTCTCCAGCAGAATGACTGCCTTCCCCTGGTATATGGGTGTCATTCCCAAAATGTCCTCTTGCAAACAGGTGCCAGTGGGAATGACTCCCTTCCCTGGCTTGTAGCAATCCAACAGAAAGTTCCTTCTCCAGCAGAATGACTGCCTTCCCCTGGTATATGGGTGTCATTCCCAAAATGTCCTCTTGCAAACAGGTGCCAGTGGGAATGACTCCCTTCCCTGGCTTGTAGCAATCCAACAGAAAGTTCCTTCTCCAGCAGAATGACTCCCTTCCCCTGGTATATGGGTGTCATTCCCAAAATGTCCTCTTGCAAACAGGTGCCAGTGGGAATGACTCCCTTCCCTGGCTTGTAGCAATTCAACAGAAAGTTCCTTCTCCAGCAGAATGACTCCTTCCCCTGGTATATGGGTGTCATTCCCAAAATGTCCTCTTGCAAACAGGTGCCAGTGGGAATGACTCCCTTCCCTGGCTTGTAGCAATCCAACAGAAAGTTCCTTCTCCAGCAGAATGACTCCCTTCTCCTGGTATATGGGTGTCATTCCCAAACTGTCCTCTTGCAAACAGGTGCCAGTGGGAATGACTCCCTTCCCTGGCTTGTAGCAATCCAACAGAAAGTTCCTTCTCCAGCAGAATGACTCCCTTCTCTTGGTATATGGGTGTCATTCCCAAAATGTCCTCTTGCAAACAGGTGCCAGTGGGAATGACTCCCTTCCCTGGCTTGTAGCAATCCAACAGAAAGTTCAATCTCCAGCAGAATGACTCCCTTCTCTTGGTATATGGGTGTCATTCCCAAAATGTCCTCTTGCAAACAGGTGCCAGTGGGAATGACTCCCTTCCCTGGCTTGTAGCAATCCAACAGAAAGTTCCTTCTCCAGCAGAATGACTCCCTTCTCCTGGTATATGGGTGTCATTCCCAAAATGTCCTCTTGCAAACAGGTGCCAGTGGGAATGACTCCCTTCCCTGGCTTGTAGCAATCCAACAGAAAGTTCCTTCTCCAGCAGAATGACTCCCTTCCCCTGGTATATGGGTGTCATTCCCAAAATGTCCTCTTGCAAACAGATGCCAGTGGGAATGACTCCCTTCCCTGGCTTGTAGCAATCCAACAGAAAGTTCCTTCTCCAGCAGAATGACTCCCTTCCCCTGGTATATGGGTGTCATTCCCAAAATGTCCTCTTGCAAACAGGTGCCAGTGGGAATGACTCCCTTCCCTGGCTTGTAGCAATCCAACAGAAAGTTCCTTCTCCAGCAGAATGACTCCCTTCCCCTGGTATATGGGTGTCATTCCCAAAATGTCCTCTTGCAAACAGGTGCCAGTGGGAATGACTCCCTTCCCTGGCTTGTAGCAGTCCAACAGAAAGTTCCTTCTCCAGCAGAATGACTCCCTTCTCTTGGTATATGGGTGTCATTCCCAAAATGTCCTCTTGCAAACAGGTGCCAGTGGGAATGACTCCCTTCCCTGGCTTGTAGCAGTCCAACAGAAAGTTCCTTCTCCAGCAGAGTGACTCCCTTCCACTGGTATATGGGTGTCATTCCCAAAATGTCCTCTTGCAAACAGGTGCCAGTGGGAATGACTCCCTTCCCTGGCTTGTAGCAGTCCAACAGAAAGTTCCTTCTCCAGCAGAGTGACTCCCTTCCCCTGGTATATGGGTGTCATTCCCAAAATGTCCTCTTGCAAACAGGTGCCAGTGGGAATGACTCCCTTCCCTGGCTTGTAGCAATCCAACAGAAAGTTCCTTCTCCAGCAGAATGACTCCCTTCTCTTGGTATATGGGTGTCATTCCCAAAATGTCCTCTTGCAAACAGGTGCCAGTGGGAATGACTCCCTTCCCTGGCTTGTAGCAATCCAACAGAAAGTTCCTTCTCCAGCAGAATGACTCCCTTCTCCTGGTATATGGGTGTCATTCCCAAAATGTCCTCTTGCAAACAGGTGCCAGTGGGAATGACTCCCTTCCCTGGCTTGTAGCAATCCAACAGAAAGTTCCTTCTCCAGCAGAATGACTCCCTTCCCCTGGTATATGGGTGTCATTCCCAAAATGTCCTCTTGCAAACAGGTGCCAGTGGGAATGACTCCCTTCCCTGGCTTGTAGCAATCCAACAGAAAGTTCCTTCTCCAGCAGAATGACTCCCTTCCCCTGGTATATGGGTGTCATTCCCAAAATGTCCTCTTGCAAACAGGTGCCAGTGGGAATGACTCCCTTCCCTGGCTTGTAGCAATCCAACTGAAAGTTCCTTCTCCAGCAGAATGACTCCCTTCTCCTGGTATATGGGTGTCATTCCCAAAATGTCCTCTTGCAAACAGGTGCCAGTGGGAATGACTCCCTTCCCTGGCTTGTAGCAATCCAACAGAAAGTTCCTTCTCCAGCAGAATGACTCCCTTCTCTTGGTATATGGGTGTCATTCCCAAAATGTCCTCTTGCAAACAGGTGCCAGTGGGAATGACTCCCTTCCCTGGCTTGTAGCAATCCAACAGAAAGTTCCTTCTCCAGCAGAATGACTCCCTTCTCCTGGTATATGGGTGTCATTCCCAAAATGTCCTCTTGCAAACAGGTGCCAGTGGGAATGACTCCCTTCCCTGGCTTGTAGCAATCCAACAGAAAGTTCCTTCTCCAGCAGAATGACTCCCTTCCCCTGGTATATGGGTGTCATTCCCAAAATGTCCTCTTGCAAACAGGTGCCAGTGGGAATGACTCCCTTCCCTGGCTTGTAGCAATCCAACAGAAAGTTCCTTCTCCAGCAGAATGACTCCCTTCCCCTGGTATATGGGTGTCATTCCCAAAATGTCCTCTTGCAAACAGGTGCCAGTGGGAATGACTCCCTTCCCTGGCTTGTAGCAATCCAACAGAAAGTTCCTTCTCCAGCAGAATGACTCCCTTCTCCTGGTATATGGGTGTCATTCCCAAAATGTCCTCTTGCAAACAGGTGCCAGTGGGAATGACTCCCTTCCCTGGCTTGTAGCAATCCAACAGAAAGTTCCTTCTCCAGCAGAATGACTCCCTTCTCTTGGTATATGGGTGTCATTCCCAAAATGTCCTCTTGCAAACAGGTGCCAGTGGGAATGACTCCCTTCCCTGGCTTGTAGCAATCCAACAGAAAGTTCCTTCTCCAGCAGAATGACTCCCTTCTCCTGGTATATGGGTGTCATTCCCAAAATGTCCTCTTGCAAACAGGTGCCAGTGGGAATGACTCCCTTCCCTGGCTTGTAGCAATCCAACAGAAAGTTCCTTCTCCAGCAGAATGACTCCCTTCCCCTGGTATATGGGTGTCATTCCCAAAATGTCCTCTTGCAAACAGGTGCCAGTGGGAATGACTCCCTTCCCTGGCTTGTAGCAATCCAACAGAAAGTTCCTTCTCCAGCAGAATGACTCCCTTCTCCTGGTATATGGGTGTCATTCCCAAAATGTCCTCTTGCAAACAGGTGCCAGTGGGAATGACTCCCTTCCCTGGCGTGTAGCAATCCAACAGAAAGTTCCTTCTCTAGCAGAATGACTCCCTTCCCCTGGTATATGGGTGTCATTCCCAAAATGTCCTCTTGCAAATAGGTGCCAGTGGGAATGACTCCCTTCCCTGGCTTGTAGCAATCCAACAGAAAGTTCCTTCTCCAGCAGAATGACTGCCTTCCCCTGGTATATGGGTGTCATTCCCAAAATGTCCTCTTGCAAACAGGTGCCAGTGGGAATGACTCCCTTCCCTGGCTTGTAGCAATCCAACAGAAAGTTCCTTCTCCAGCAGAATGACTCCCTTCCCCTGGTATATGGGTGTCATTCCCAAAATGTCCTCTTGCAAACAGGTGCCAGTGGGAATGACTCCCTTCCCTGGCGTGTAGCAATCCAACAGAAAGTTCCTTCTCCAGCAGAATGACTCCCTTCCCCTGGTATATGGGTGTCATTCCGAAAATGTCCTCTTGCAAACAGGTGCCAGTGGGAATGACTCCCTTCCCTGGCTTGTAGCAATCCAACAGAAAGTTCCTTCTCCAGCAGAATGACTCCCTTCTCCTGGTATATGGGTGTCATTCCCAAAATGTCCTCTTGCAAACAGGTGCCAGTGGGAATGACTCCCTTCCCTGGCTTGTAGCAATCCAACAGAAAGTTCCTTCTCCAGCAGAATGACTCCCTTCCCCTGGTATATGGGTGTCATTCCCAAAATGTCCTCTTGCAAACAGGTGCCAGTGGGAATGACTCCCTTCCCTGGCTTGTAGCAATCCAACAGAAAGTTCCTTCTCCAGCAGAATGACTCCCTTCCCCTGGTATATGGGTGTCATTCCCAAAATGTCCTCTTGCAAACAGGTGCCAGTGGGAATTACTCCCTTCCCTGGCTTGTAGCAATCCAACAGAAAGTTCCTTCTCCAGCAGAATGACTCCCTTCCCCTGGTATATGGGTGTCATTCCCAAAATGTCCTCTTGCAAACAGGTGCCAGTGGGAATGTCTCCCTTCCCTGGCTTGTAGCAATCCAACAGAAAGTTCCTTCTCCAGCAGAATGACTCTCTTCCCCTGGTATATGGGTGTCATTCCCAAAATGTCCTCTTGCAAACAGGTGCCAGTGGGAATGACTCCCTTCCCTGGCTTGTAGCAATCCAACAGAAAGTTCCTTCTCCAGCAGAATGTCTCCCTTCTCCTGGTATATGGGTGTCATCCCCAAAATGTCCTCTTGCAAACAGGTGCCAGTGGGAATGACTCCCTTCCCCGGCTTGTAGCAATCCAACAGAAAGTTCCTTCTCCAGCAGAATGACTCCCTTCCCCTGGTATATGGGTGTCATTCCCAGAATGTCCTCTTGCAAACAGGTGCCAGTGGGAATGACTCCCTTCCCTGGCTTGTAGCAATCCAACAGAAAGTTCCTTCTCCAGCAGAATGACTCCCTTCTCCTGGTATATGGGTGTCATTCCCAAAATGTCCTCTTGCAAACAGGTGCCAGTGGGAATGACTCCCTTCCCTGGCTTGTAGCAATCCAACAGAAAGTTCCTTCTCCAGCAGAATGACTCCCTTCTCCTGGTATATGGGTGGCATTCCCAAAATGTCCTCTTGCAAACAGGTGCCAGTGGGAATGACTCCCTTCCCTGGCTTGTAGCAATCCAACAGAAAGTTCCTTCTCCAGCAGAATGACTCCCTTCCCCTGGTATATGGGTGTCATTCCCAAAATGTCCTCTTGCAAACAGGTGCCAGTGGGAATGACTCCCTTCCCTTGCTTGTAGCAATCCAACAGAAAATTCCTTCTCCAGCAGAATGACTCCCTTCCCCTGGTATATGGGTGTCATTCCCAAAATGTCCTCTTGCAAACAGGTGCCAGTGGGAATGACTCCCTTCCCTGGCTTGTAGCAATCCAACAGAAAGTTCCTTCTATAGCAGAATGTCTCCCTTCTCCTGGTATATGGGTGTCATCCCCAAAATGTCCTCTTGCAAACAGGTGCCGGTGGGAATGACTCCCTTCCCGGGCTTGTAGCAATCCAACAGAAAGTTCCTTCTCCAGCAGAATGACTCCCTTCCCCTGGTATATGGGTGTCATTCCCAAAATGTCCTCTTGCAAACAGGTGCCGGTGGGAATGACTCCCTTCCCTGGCTTGTAGCAATCCAACAGAAAGTTCCTTCTCCAGCAGAATGACTGCCTTCCCCTGGTATATGGGTGTCATTCCCAAAATGTCCTCTTGCAAACAGGTGCCAGTGGGAATGACTCCCTTCCCTGGCTTGTAGCAATCCAACAGAAAGTTCCTTCTCCAGCAGAATGTCTCCCTTCCCCTGGTATATGGTTGTCATTCCCAAAATGTCCTCTTGCAAACAGGTGCCAGTGGGAATGACTCCCTTCCCTGGCTTGTAGCAATCCAACAGAAAGTTCCTTCTCCAGCAGAATGACTCCCTTCCCCTGGTATATGGGTGTCATTCCCAAAATGTCCTCTTGCAAACAGGTGCCAGTGGGAATGACTCCCTTCCCTGGCTTGTAGCAATCCAACAGAAAGTTCCTTCTCCAGCAGAATGACTCCCTTCCCCTGGTATATGGGTGTCATTCCCAAAATGTCCTCTTGCAAACAGGTGCCAGTGGGAATGACTCCCTTCCCTGGCTTGTAGCAATCCAACAGAAAGTTCCTTCTCCAGCAGAATGACTCCCTTCTCCTGGTATATGGGTGTCATTCCCAAAATATCCTCTTGCAAACAGGTGCCAGTGGGAATGACTCCCTTCCCTGGCTTGTAGCAATCCAACAGAAAGTTCCTTCTCCAGCAGAATGACTCTCTTCCCCTGGTATATGGGTGTCATTCCCAAAATGTCCTCTTGCAAACAGGTGCCAGTGGGAATGACTCCCTTCCCTGGCTTGTAGCAATCCAACAGAAAGTTCCTTCTCCAGCAGAATGTCTCCCTTCTCCTGGTATATGGGTGTCATTCCCAAAATGTCCTCTTGCAAACAGGTGCCAGTGGGAATGACTCCCTTCCCTGGCTTGTAGCAATCCAACAGAAAGTTCCTTCTCCAGCAGAATGACTCCCTTCCCCTGGTATATGGGTGTCATTCCCAAAATGTCCTCTTGCAAACAGGTGCCAGTGGGAATGCTCCCTTCCCTGGCTTGTAGCAATCCAACAGAAAGTTCCTTCTCCAGCAGAATGACTGCCTTCCCCTGGTATATGGGTGTCATTCCCAAAATGTCCTCTTGCAAACAGGTGCCAGTGGGAATGACTCCCTTCCCTGGCTTGTAGCAATCCAACAGAAAGTTCCTTCTCCAGCAGAATGACTCCCTTCCCCTGGGATATGGGTGTCATTCCCAAAATGTCCTCTTGCAAACAGGTGCCAGTGGGAATGACTCCCTTCCCTGGCTTGTAGCAATCCAACAGAAAGTTCCTTCTCCAGCAGAATGACTCCCTTCCCCTGGGATATGGGTGTCATTCCCAAAATGTCCTTTTGCAAACAGGTGCCAGTGGGAATGACTCCCTTCACTGGCTTGTAGCAATCCAACAGAAAGTTCCTTCTCCAGCAGAATGACTCTCTTCCCCTGGTATATGGGTGTCATTCCCAAAATGTCCTCTTGCAAACAGGTGCCAGTGGGAATGACTCCCTTCCCTGGCTTGTAGCAATCCAACAGAAAGTTCCTTCTCCAGCAGAATGCCTCCCTTCTCCTGGTATATGGGTGTCATTCCCAAAATGTCCTCTTGCAAACAGGTGCCAGTGGGAATGACTCCCTTCCCTGGCTTGTAGCAATCCAACAGAAAGTTCCTTCTCCAGCAGAATGACTCCCTTCCCCTGGTATATGGGTGTCATTCCCAAAATGTCCTCTTGCAAACAGGTGCCAGTGGGAATGACTCCCTTCCCTGGCTTGTAGCAATCCAACAGAAAGTTCCTTCTCCAGCAGAATGACTGCCTTCCCCTGGTATATGGGTGTCATTCCCAGAATGTCCTCTTGCAAACAGGTGCCAGTGGGAATGACTCCCTTCCCCGGCTTGTAGCAATCCAACAGAAAGTTCCTTCTCCAGCAGAATGACTCCCTTCTCTTGGTATATGGGTGTCATTCCCAAAATGTCCTCTTGCAAACAGGTGCCAGTGGGAATGACTCCCTTCCCTGGCTTGTAGCAATCTAACAGAAAGTACCTTCTCCTGGTATACAGGTGATGTTCCAAAAATGTTCTCTTGCAAAAAGGCTGTTGGGGGAATGACTCCCTTATCCTGCCTTGTTAGTCCAACACCTTCTACACTCAACCTCCTGGATCAGAAGAATGACTACCTTATCCTGGTACTGGTCTGCACTCTTCGATATATTTCACAACAAGGCCAGGGGGAATGTCTCCCTTCCCTTTGCATCTCTTCAGTGTACTAGAAATAATTCAGTCCCCCCACGTGAAGAATGACTCTCTTCTTCTGGTGTTAGAGAGTTCTTTTTCAACTTGGGGTTTTTCTTGGCACGTTCTCACTATTTCAGCAAAGTCCCAAGTCCTTCTCTGGATTCCAGCGGACTTAGCTTTGCAACTGCGATGAGAAATATTTCCTCTGATGCTTACTTCAGTGGCGTTCAGGTCCCAGAACCTTCTCTGATTGTCAGTGGGCTTATTTCTGCTACTGATACGAGGAAGATTTCCATGGATGCTTGGTTCTCTTCTGTTGGGGTCCCATACCCTTTGCTGGTGGTCAATGGGCCTAATTCTGCCACTGATACGAGGAAACACTCCTCGGATGCACTCTTTACTCTGTTTCAGGTCCCTGACTCTTCATGGCCCTCTAATAACTTTACGTTTGCCCTGGCATGAGGCAGAGACCTATCCCCCCCCAAGTACCTACTGGTCCGTTGTGCTTCCCATTCCCATCTGGGAATTGCTAGAAAGGTGCTGATTTCACCAGGTACTGGGGTCGGTCTACTAACCGCTTCCTGCAGCCATCTGCTTCGTTACTGCTTATGCAGCGATTCCATTTGTTGTGGCTCCTTGCAGTCTCTGTATATACCGTTAGCGGACTGCGTGGTCCAACTCCTCCTTGAGGTTGTCCCCCTGCCTCACCTGCTTTCAGCTGGACTCAGTCCTGCCAATGCAGGTCCCATCACGGACTCCCTTAGCCACTCACCGATATCCTCTGCAGAGCCCTCTCCTCTGGTCGAATGCAGACTCTGAATCTCCTATGTTCTCCGATGAGGAAGGAAGGCAGTGAGTCCTTCTTCTGTTTACACTTTATAAGGCTTACTCTGCGCCAGCGTACCGTCAACACCTGTTGTCAATGGCTCCTTTGTACTCCTCATGCCTCCTGTGAGCCATCTCATATCAGTACTAGCACAGTCAGTAATCCTTATGTTTTGAATGTGCTCTTCTTCATCCTAGTATTTTATGACTTTGCTCAAATCCAGGTACTACAGAAATACATTTGTCTACTCTCAATATAGTCGTTTGAAATGAGGGGGCAGCTAAGGAATGTGAGGGTATCCTTCCCTGCCTCACCCCTCTCCCCTCAGCAGTTCCTGCTCACTGTTCTGATGTCCCCTCCCATGCCTAGCCCTCTCTCTCCACAGCAGTTCTTGTTCATTATTGTGATGTCTCTTTTCGGCCAAGCACCCTCTCTCTGTACATAAGTGCTCAGTATTCTGCTGCCCCTTCCCTGCATGGCCCTCGCTCTACTCAGCATTACCTGCTCATTGTCCTACTGCCCCTTCCCTGCATGGCCCTCGCTCTCCTCAGCATTACCTGCTCATTGTCCTACGGCTCCTTCCCTGCATGGCCCTCTCCCTCCTCAGCATTACCTGCTCATTGTCCTACTGCCCTTTCTCTGTCTGGTCCTCTCTCTCCTTGGCAGTACCTGCTCATTGTCCTACTGCCCCTTCCCTGCCTGATCCTCGCTCTCCTCAGCATTACCTGCTCATTGTCCTACTGCCCCTTCACTGCATGGCCCTCAATCTCCTCAGAATTACCTGCTCATTATCCTGCTGATCTCTCTACTCAGTCGTGCCTGTTCATTGTTCTGATGTCCCTTCCCTGCCTAGTCTCTCTCTGCAGCGGTTTCTACTCATTATTGTGACGTCCCTTCCCTGCCTAGCTCCCTCTCTCTGCAGTATTTTCTGCTCATGATTCTGCTGCCCCTTTCCTGCCTAGGGCACACTCTCTGCAGCAGAGCCTGCTCATTATTGCGACGTCCCTTCCCTGTCTAGCGCATGCTCTCTGCAGCAGGGCCTGCTCATTATTCTGCTGTCCCTCCCCTGCCTAACGCACGCTTTCTGCAGCAGTGCCTGCTCATTTTTCTGATGTCCCTTCCCTGCCTAGTCTCTCTCTCTGCTGCAATCTCTGCTCAGTATTCTGCTGTCCATTCCCTGCCTAGTGCTCTTTCTCTGCAGCAGTTTCTGCTCATTATTCTGGTGTCCCCTCCCTGCCTAACGCATGCTTTCTGCAGCAGTACCTGCTCATTATTGTGACGTACTTCCCTGCCTAGTCTCTCTCTCTGCTGCAGTTTCTGCTCATTATTCTGCTGTCCCTTCCTTGCCCAACGCACGCTCTCTGCAAGTGTCTGCTCATTTTTCTGCTGTCCCTTCCCTGCCTAGTCTGTCTCTCTGCTGCAGTACCCACTCATTATTCTGAGGTCCCTTCCCTGCCTATCCTCTCTCTCTGCTGCAGTACCTGCCCATTAATCTGATGTCCCTTCCCTGTCTAGCCTCTCTGCTGCAGTTTCTGCTCATTATTCCGATGTCCCTTCCCTGTCTAGCCTCTATCTCTGCAGCTGTGCCTGTTCATTATTCTGATGTCTTTTCCCTGCCTAGTCTCTATCTCTGCTGCCGTTTCTGCTCATTATTCTGCAAATCCATTCCCTACCTAGCCTCTCTCTCTGCTGCAGTGCCTGCTCATCATTCTGATGTCCCTTGCCTGCGTAGCCTCTCTCTCTGCTGCGGTTTCTGCTCATTATTATGATGCCCCTTCCCTGCCTAGCCTCTCTCTCTGCTGCAGTTTCTGCTCATTATTCTGCTGTCCCTTGCGTGCCTAACGCACACTCGCTGCAGCAGTGACTGCTCATTTTTCTGCTGTCCCTTCCCTGCCTATCCTCTCTCTCTGCAGCACGTTCTGCCCAATATTCTGAAGTCCCTTCCCTGTTGAGCACACGCTCTCTGCAGCAGTGCCTGCTCATTTTTCTGCTGTCCCTTCCCTGCCTATCCTATCTCTCTGCAGCAGTGCCTGCTCATTTTTCTGCTGTCCCTTCCCTGCCTATCCTATCTCTCTGCAGCAGTGCCTGCTCATTTTTCTGCTGTCCCTTCCCTGTCTAGCCTCTCTCTCTGCAGCATGCCTGTTCATTATTCCGATGTCCCTTCCTTGCCTATCCTCTCTCTCTGCAGCAGTGCCTGCTCATTATTCTGATGTCCCTTCCCTGCCTAGACTCTCTATCTGCTGCGGTTTCTGCTCATTATTCTGATGTCCCTTCCCTGTCTAGCCTCTCTCTCTGCAGCATGCCTGCTCATTATTCTGATGTCCCTTCCCTGCCTAGTCTCTCTCTCTGCAGCAGTGCCTGCTCATTATTCTGATGTCCCTTCCCTGCCTAGACTCTCTATCTGCTGCGGTTTCTGCTCATTATTCTGATGTCCCTTCCCTGTCTAGCCTCTATCTCTGCAGCAGTGCCTGCTCATTATTCTGATGTCCCTTCCCTGCCTAGTCTCTCTCTCTGCAGCAGTTTCTGCTCATTATTCTGATGTCCCTTCCCTGTCTAGCCTCTCTCTCTGCTGCAGTTTCTGCTCATTATTCTGATGTCCCTTCCCTGCATAGTCTCTCTCTCTGCTGCGGTTTCTGCTCATTATTCTGATGTCCCTTCCCTGTCTAGCTTCTCTCTGCTGCAGTTTTTGCTCATTATTCTGCTGTCGATTCCCTGCCCAGCGCTCTCTCTTTGCAGCACGTTCTGCCCAATATTCTGAAGTCCCTTCCCTGTTTAGTGCATGCTCTCTGCAGCAGTGCCTGCTCATTTTTCTGCTGTCCCTTCTTTGCCTATCCTCTCTCTCTGCTGCTGTACCTGCTCATTATTCCGATGTCCCTTCCCTGCTTAGTCTCTCTCTCTGCTGCAGTTTCTGCTCATTATTCCGATGTCCCTTCCTTGTCTAGCCTCTCTCTCTGCAGCAGTGCCTGTTCATTATTCTGATGTCTCTTCCCTGCCTAGTCTCTCTCTCTGCTGCCGTTTCTGCTCATTATTCTGCAAATCCATTCCCTACCTAGCCTCTCTCTCTCTGCTGCAGTGCCAGCTCATCATTATGATGTCCCTTGCCTGCGTAGCCTCTCTCTCTGCTGCGTTTTCTGCTCATTATTATGATGCCCCTTCCCTGCCTAGCCTCTCTCTCTGCTGCAGTTTCTGCTCATTATTCTGCTGTCCCTTGCGTGCCTAACGCACACTCGCTGCAGCAGTGACTGCTCATTTTTCTGCTGTCCCTTCCCTGCCTATCCTCTCTCTCTGCAGCACGTTCTGCCCAATATTCTGAAGTCCCTTCCCTGTTTAGCACACGCTCTCTGCAGCAGTGCCTGCTCATTTTTCTGCTGTCCCTTCCCTGCCTATCCTATCTCTCTGCAGCAGTGTCTGCTCATTTTTCTGCTGTCCCTTTCCTGCCTATCCTATCTCTCTGCAGCAGTGCCTGCTCATTATTCTGCTGTCCCTTCCCTGCCTAGTCTCTCTATCTGCTGCGGTTCCTGCTCATTATTCTGATGTCCCTTCCCTGTCTAGCCTCTCTCTCTCTGCTGCAGTTTCTGCTCATTATTCCGATTGTCCCTTCCCTGTCTAGCCTCTCTTTCTGCAGCAGTGCCTGTTCATTATTCCGATGTCCCTTCCCTGTCTAGTCTCTCTCTCTGCAGCAGTGCCTGCTCATTATTCTGATGTCCCTTTCCTGCCTAGTCTCTCTCTCTGCAGCAGTGCTTGCTCATTATTCTGCTGTCCCTTCCCTGTCTAGCCTCTCTGCTGCAGTTTCTGCTCATTATTCCGATGTCCCTTCCCTGTCTAGCCTCTATCTCTGCAGCTGTGCCTGTTCATTATTCTGATGTCTTTTCCCTGCCTAGTCTCTATCTCTGCTGCCGTTTCTGCTCATTATTCTGCAAATCCATTCCCTACCTAGCCTCGTTCTCTGCTGCAGCGCCTGCTCATCATTATGATGTCCCTTGCCTGCGTAGCCTCTCTCTCTGCTGCGGTTTCTGCTCATTATTATGATGCCCCTTCCCTGCCTAGCCTCTCTCTCTGCTGCAGTTTCTGCTCATTATTCTGCTGTCCCTTGCGTGCCTAACGCACACTCTCTGCAACAGTGACTGCTCATTTTTCTGCTGTCCCTTCCCTGCCTAGCCTCTCTCTCTGCAGCACGTTCGGGCCAATATTCTGAAGTCCCTTCCCTGTTTAGCACACGCTCTCTGCAGCAGTGCCTGCTCATTTTTCTGCTATCCCTTCCCTGCCTATCCTATCTCTCTGCACCAGTGCCTGCTCATTATTCGGCTGTTACTTCCCTGCCTAGTCTCTCTATCTGCTGCGGTTCCTGCTCATCATTATGATGTCCCTTCCCTGTCTAGCCTCTCTCTCTGCAGCAGTGCCTGCTCATTATTCTGATGTCCCTTCCCTGCATAGTCGCTCTCTCTCTGCTTCGGTTTCTGCTCATTATTCTGTAGTCCCTTCCCCATTTAGCGCATGCTCTCTGCAGCAGTGCCTGCTCATTTTACTGCTGTCCCTTCCCTGCCTATCCTCTCTCTCTGCAGCAGTGCCTGTTCATTATTCCGATGTCCCTTCCCTGTCTAGCCTCTCTCTCTGCAGCAGTGCCTGCTCATTATTCTGATGTCCCTTCCCTGCCTAGCCTCTCTCTCTGCTGCAGTTTCTTCTCATTATTCTGATGTCCCTTCCCTGCATAGTCTCTCTCTCTGCTGCTGTTTCTGCTCATTATTCAGATGCCCCTTCCCTGTCCAGTCTCTCTCTCTGCAGCAGTGCCTGCTCATTATTCTGATGTCCCTTCCCTGCCTAGTCTCTCTCTCTGCTGCGGTTTCTGCTCATTATTCCAATGCCCCTTCCCTGCCTAGCCTCTCTCTCTGCAGCAGATTCTGCCCAATATTTTGAGGTCCCTTCCCTGTTTAGCGCACGCTCTCTGCAGCAGTGCCTGCTCATTTTTCTGCTGTCCCTTCCTTGCCTATCCTCTCTCTCTGCAGCAGTGCCTGCTCATTATTCTGATGTCCCTTCCTTGCCTATCCTCTCTCTCTGCAGCAGTGCCTGCTCATTATTCTGATGTCCCTTTCCTGCCTAGTCTCTCTATCTGCTGCGGTTCATGCTCATTATTCTGATGTCCATTCCCTGTCTAGCCTCTCTCTCTGCAGCAGTGCCTGCTCATTATTCTGATGTCCCTTCCCTGCATAGTCTCTCTCTCTGCTGCAGTTTCTGCTCATTATTCTGATGTCCCTTACCTCCCTAGTCTCCCATTCTGCTGCGGTTTCTGCTCATTATTCTGATGTCCCTTCCCTGCATACTCTCTCTCTCTGCTGCGGGTTCTGCTCATTATTATGATGTCCCTTCCCTGCATAGTCTCTCTCTCTCTGCTGCAGTTTCTGCTTATTATTCTGATGTCCCTTCCCTGCATAGTCTCTCTCTCTGCTGCAGTTTCTGCTCATTATTCTAATGTCCCTTCCCTGCATAGTCTCTCTCTCTGCTGCAGTTTCTGCTCATTATTCTGATGTCCTTCCCTGCCTGCATAGTCTCTCTCTCTCTGCTGCATTTTATGCTCATTATTCTGATGTCCCTTCCCTGCTTAGTCTCTCTCTCTCTGCACCCGTGACTGCTGATTATTCTGATGTCCCTTCCCTGCCTAGTCGCTCTCTGTGCTGCAGTTTCTGCTCACGCTTCTGCTGTGCCTTCCCTGCCTAGTCTCTCTCTCTCTCTGCTGCAGTGCCTGCTCATTGTTCTGCTGTCCCTTCCCTGTCTAGCCTCTCTCTCTGCAGCAGTGCCTGTTCACTGTTCTGCAGTTAGTACCCTGCCTAGCCCTTTCCCTCCTGGGCATTACCTGCTCTGAATTGCACGTGTCATGCCCATCCCCCAAAGGTCTGGGTGTATAGCGAACCAGTGCACTGTTTACCTGTCACGCGGGGCCAGTCTGCAGGTCACAATTCTTGACAGGAACGATTCAGCCTTCTATCACCCTGAGGCAGATGAACTACGTACTATTCAATGGGGTGATAATAACAGCACTTAGAAGCAAGAGGGATCCAGCATGATGTCTCTATAAGTACGCAGATGATGAGGGAGATTATAAAGTAGCTGGCACTTTCAGTGCCTCTCCTCTTTGTGCCCGGCACTCTCTCTAATGAGCGGTTCCTACACTCCCTGTGGTTCTCCTTGCTCCTCAAAAATCCCTGCTCCATCCCTCTCCTTTAATACTAATGGCTTGCTCACTTCACGCAGCAGTTCTTGTTCTTTAGTCGGCTATTTCCTTCCTCCCTGCTTGTCCTGCTCCCTCCCTCTCCTATAATATTAATGGCTTGCTCACTTCACGCAGCAGTTCTTGTTCCTGGCTTGGCTATTTTCTTCCTCCCTGCTTGTCCTGCTTCCTCCCTCTCCTATAATATTAATGGTTTGCTCACTTCACCCTGCAGTTCTTGTTCTTTACTTGGCTATTTCCTTCCTCCCTGCTTGTCCTGCTCCCTCCCTCTCCTTTAATATTAATGACTTGCTCACTTCACGCAGCAGTTCTTGTTCTTTACTTGGCTATTTCTTTCTCCCTGCTTGTCCTGCTCCCTCCCTCTCCTTTAATATTAATGACTTGTTCACTTCACCCTGCAGTTCTTGTTCTTTAGTCGGCTATTTCTTTCTCCCTGCTTGTCCTGCTCCCTCCCTCTCCTATAATATTAATGGCTTGCTCACTTCACGCAGCAGTTCTTGTTCTTTACTTGGCTATTTCTTTCTCCCTGCTTGTCCTGCTCCCTCCCTCCCCTTTAATATTAATGACTTGTTCACTTCACCCTGCAGTTCTTGTTCTTTATTCGGCTATTTCCTTCCTCCCTGCTTGTCCTGCTCCCTCCCTCCCCTTTAATATTAATGACTTGTTCACTTCAACCTGCAGTTCTTGTTCTTTAGTCGGCTATTTCTTTCTCCCTGCTTGTCCTGCACCCTTCCTCTCCTATAATATTAATGACTTGTTCACTTCACCCTGCAGTTCTTGTTCTTTAGTCGGCTATTTCTTTCTCCCTGCTTGTCCTGCTCCCTCCCTCTCCTTTAATATTAATGACTTGTTCACTTCACCCTGCAGTTCTTGTTCTTTAGTCGGCTATTTCTTTCTCCCTGCTTGTCCTGCACCCTTCCTCTCCTATAATATTAATGACTTGCTCACTTCACGCAGCAGTTCTTGTTCCTGGCTTGGCTATTTTCTTTCTCCCTGCTTGTCCTGCTCCCTCCCTCTCCTATAATATTAATGACTTGTTCACTTCACCCTGCAGTTCTTGTTCTTTAGTCGGCTATTTCTTCCTCCCTGCTTGTCCTGCTCCCTCCCTCTCCTATAATATTAATGGTTTGCTCACTTCACCCAGCAGTTCTTGTTCTTTACTTGGCTATTTCCTTCCTCCCTGCTTGTCCTGCACCCTTCCTCTCCTATAATATTAATGACTTGCTCACTTCACGCAGCAGTTCTTGTTCTTTAGTCGGCTATTTCTTTCTCCCTGCTTGTCCTGCTCCCTCCCTCTCCTTTACTATTAATGGTTTGCTTACTTCACCCAGCAGTTCTTGTTCTTTACTTGGCTATTTCCTTCCTCCCTGCTTGTCCTGCACCCTTCCTCTCCTATAATATGAATGACTTGCTCACTTCACGCAGCAGTTCTTGTTCTTTAGTCGGCTATTTCTTTCTCCCTGCTTGTCCTGCTCCCTCCCTCTCCTTTAATATTAATGGTTTGCTCACTTCACCCAGCAGTTCTTGTTCTTTACTTGGCTATTTCCTTCCTCCCTGCTTGTCCTGCTCCCTCCCTCTCCTTTAATATTAATGGTTTGCTCACTTCACCCAGCAGTTCTTGTTCTTTACTTGGCTATTTCCTTCCTCCCTGCTTGTCCTGCTCCCTCCCTCTCCTATAATATTAATGACTTGCTCACTTCACGCAGCAGTTCGTGTTCTTTAGTCGGCTATTTCTTCCTCCCTGCTTGTCCTGCTCCCTCCCTCTCTTATAATATTAATGACTTGCTCACTTCACCCTGCAGTTCTTGTTCTTTACTTGGCTATTTCCTTCCTCCCTGCCTGTCCTGCTCCCTCCCTCTCCTTTAATATTAATGACTTGCTCACTTCACGCAGCAGTTCTTGTTCCTGGCTTGGCTATTTTCTTCCTCCCTGCTTGTCCTGCTCCCTCCCTCTCCTATAATATTAATGACTTGCTCACTTCACCCTGCAGTTCTTGTTCTTTAGTCGGCTATTTCTTTCTCCCTGCTTGTCCTGCTCCCTCCCTCTCCTATAATATTAATGGCTTGCTCACTTCACCCTGCAGTTCTTGTTCTTTACTTGGCTATTTCCTTCCTCCCTGCTTGTCCTGCTCCCTCCATCTCCTATAATATTAATGACTTGCTCACTTCACGTAGCAGTTCTTGTTCTTTAGTCGGCTATTTCTTCCTCCCTGCTTGTCCTGCTCCCTCCCTCTCTTATAATATTAATGACTTGCTCACTTCACCCTGCAGTTCTTGTTCTTTACTTGGCTATTTCCTTCCTCCCTGCCTGTCCTGCTCCCTCCCTCTCCTTTAATATTAATGACTTGCTCACTTCACGCAGCAGTTCTTGTTCCTGGCTTGGCTATTTTCTTCCTCCCTGCTTGTCCTGCTCCCTCCCTCTCCTATAATATTAATGACTTGCTCACTTCACCCTGCAGTTCTTGTTCTTTAGTCGGCTATTTCTTTCTCCCTGCTTGTCCTGCTCCCTCCCTCTCCTATAATATTAATGGCTTGCTCACTTCACCCTGCAGTTCTTGTTCTTTACTTGGCTATTTCCTTCCTCCCTGCTTGTCCTGCTCCCTCCAACTCATATAATATTAATGACTTGCTCACTTCACGTAGCAGTTCTTGTTCTTTAGTCGGCTATTTCTTCCTCCCTGCTTGTCCTGCTCCCTCCCTCTCTTATAATATTAATGACTTGCTCACTTCACCCTGCAGTTCTTGTTCTTTACTTGGCTATTTCCTTCCTCCCTGCCTGTCCTGCTCCCTCCCTCTCCTTTAATATTAATGACTTGCTCACTTCACGCAGCAGTTCTTGTTCCTGGCTTGGCTATTTTCTTCCTCCCTGCTTGTCCTGCTCCCTCCCTCTCCTATAATATTAATGACTTGCTCACTTCACGCAGCAGTTCTTGTTCCTGGCTTGGCTATTTTCTTCCTCCCTGCTTGTCCTGCACCCTTCCTCTCCTATAATATTAATGACTTGCTCACTTCACGCAGCAGTTCTTGTTCCTGGCTTGGCTATTTCCTTCCTCCCTGCTTGTCCTGCTCCCTCCCTCTCCTATAATATTAATGACTTGCTCACTTCACCCTGCAGTTCTTGTTCTTTAGTCGGCTATTTCCTTCCTCCCTGCTTGTCCTGCTCCCTCCCTCTCCTTTAATATTAATGACTTGCTCACTTCACGCAGCAGTTCTTGTTCCTGGCTTGGCTATTTTCTTCCTCCCTGCTTGTCCTGCTCCCTCCCTTTCCTATAATATTAATGACTTGCTCACTTCACCCTGCAGTTCTTGTTCTTTAGTCGGCTATTTCCTTCCCCCCTGCTTGTCCTGCTCCCTCCCTCTCTTATAATATTAATGACTTGCTCACTTCACGCAGCAGTTCTTGTTCTTTAGTCGGCTATTTCTTCCCCCCTGCTTGTCCTGCTCCCTCCCTCTCTTATAATATTAATGACTTGCTCACTTCACCCTGCAGTTCTTGTTCTTTAGTCGGCTATTTCTTCCTCCCTGCTTGTCCTGCACCCTTCCTCTCCTATAATATTAATGACTTGCTCACTTCACCCTGCAGTTCTTGTTCTTTAGTCGGCTATTTCTTCCTCCCTGCTTGTCCTGCACCCTTCCTCTCCTATAATATTAATGACTTGCTCACTTCACCCTGCAGTTCTTTTTCTTTAGTCGGCTATTTCTTCCTCCCTGCTTGTCCTGCTCCCTCCCTCTCCTATAATATTAATGACTTGCTCACTTCACCCTGCAGTTCTTGTTCTTTAGTCGGCTATTTCCTTCCTCCCTGCCTGTCCTGCTCCCTCCCTCTCCTTTAATATTAATGACTTGCTCACTTCACGCAGCAGTTCTTGTTCCTGGCTTGGCTATTTTCTTCCTCCCTGCTTGTCCTGCTCCCTCCCTCTCCTATAATATTAATGACTCGCTCACTTCACGTAGCAGTTCTTGTTCTTTAGTCGGCTATTTTCTTTCTCCCTGCTTGTCCTGCTCCCTCCCTCTCCTATAATATTAATGACTTGCTCACTTCACCCTGCAGTTCTTGTTCTTTACTTGGCTATTTCCTTCCTCCCTGCCTGTCCTGCTCCCTCCCTCTCCTTTAATATTAATGACTTGCTCACTTCACGCAGCAGTTCTTGTTCCTGGCTTGGCTATTTTCTTCCGCCCTGCTTGTCCTGCTCCCTCCCTCTCCTATAATATTAATGACTTGCTCACTTCACCCTGCAGTTCTTGTTCTTTACTTGGCTATTTCCTTCATCCCTGCCTGTCCTGCTCCCTCCCTCTCCTTTAATATTAATGACTTGCTCACTTCACGCAGCAGTTCTTGTTCCTGGCTTGGCTATTTTCTTCCTCCCTGCTTGTCCTGCTCCCTCCCTCTCCTATAATATTAATGGCTTGCTCACTTCACGCAGCAGTTCTTGTTCCTGGCTTGGCTATTTTCTTCCTCCCTGCTTGTCCTGCTCCCTCCCTCTCCTATAATATTAATGACTTGCTCACTTCACGCAGCAGTTCTTGTTCCTGGCTTGGCTATTTTCTTCCTCCCTGCTTGTCCTGCTCCCTCCCTCTCCTATAATATTAATGGCTTGCTCACTTCACGCAGCAGTTCTTGTTCCTGGCTTGGCTATTTCCTTCCTCCCTGCTTGTCCTGCTCCCTCCCTCTCCTATAATATTAATGACTTGCTCACTTCACCCTGCAGTTCTTGTTCTTTAGTCGGCTATTTCCTTCCTCCCTGCTTGTCCTGCTCCCTCCCTCTCCTTTAATATTAATGACTTGCTCACTTCACGCAGCAGTTCTTGTTCCTGGCTTGGCTATTTTCTTCCTCCCTGCTTGTCCTGCTCCCTCCCTTTCCTATAATATTAATGACTTGCTCACTTCACCCTGCAGTTCTTGTTCTTTAGTCGGCTATTTCCTTCCCCCCTGCTTGTCCTGCTCCCTCCCTCTCTTATAATATTAATGACTTGCTCACTTCACGCAGCAGTTCTTGTTCTTTAGTCGGCTATTTCTTCCCCCCTGCTTGTCCTGCTCCCTCCCTCTCTTATAATATTAATGACTTGCTCACTTCACCCTGCAGTTCTTGTTCTTTAGTCGGCTATTTCTTCCTCCCTGCTTGTCCTGCACCCTTCCTCTCCTATAATATTAATGACTTGCTCACTTCACCCTGCAGTTCTTGTTCTTTAGTCGGCTATTTCTTCCTCCCTGCTTGTCCTGCACCCTTCCTCTCCTATAATATTAATGACTTGCTCACTTCACCCTGCAGTTCTTGTTCTTTAGTCGGCTATTTCTTCCTCCCTGCTTGTCCTGCTCCCTCCCTCTCCTATAATATTAATGACTTGCTCACTTCACGCAGCAGTTCTTGTTCCTGGCTTGGCTATTTTCTTTCTCCCTGCTTGTCCTGCTCCCTCCCTCTCCTATAATATTAATGACTTGCTCACTTCACCCTGCAGTTCTTGTTCCTGGCTTGGCTATTTTCTTCCTCCCTGCTTGTCCTGCTCCCTCCCTCTCCTATAATATTAATGGCTTGCTCACTTCACGCAGCAGTTCTTGTTCTTTACTTGGCTATTTCTTCCTCCCTGCTTGTCCTGCTCCCTCCCTCTCCTATAATATGAATGACTTGCTCACTTCACGCAGCAGTTCTTGTTCCTGGCTTGGCTATTTTCTTTCTCCCTGCTTGTCCTGCTCCCTCCCTCCCCTTTAATATTAATGACTTGCTCACTTCACCCTGCAGTTCTTGTTCCTGGCTTGGCTATTTTCTTCCTCCCTGCTTGTCCTGCTCCCTCCCTCTCCTATAATATTAATGACTTGCTCACTTCACGCAGCAGTTCTTGTTCCTGGCTTGGCTATTTTCTTCCTCCCTGCTTGTCCTGCTCCCTCCCTCTCCTATAATATTAATGACTTGCTCACTTCACCCAGCAGTTCTTGTTCTTTACTTGGCTATTTCCTTCCTCCCTGCCTGTCCTGCTCCCTCCCTCTCCTATAATATTAATGACTTGCTCACTTCACGCAGCAGTTCTTGTTCCTGGCTTGGCTATTTTCTTCCTCCCTGCTTGTCCTGCTCCCTCCCTCTCCTATAATATTAATGACTTGCTCACTTCACGTAGCAGTTCTTGTTCTTTACTTGGCTATTTCCTTCCTCCCTGCCTGTCCTGCTCCCTCCCTCTCCTATAATATTAATGACTTGCTCACTTCACCCTGCAGTTCTTGTTCTTTAGTCGGCTATTTCCTTCCTCCCTGCTTGTCCTGCTCCCTCCCTCTCCTATAATATTAATGGCTTGCTCACTTCACCCTGCAGTTCTTGTTCTTTAGTCGGCTATTTCTTCCCCCCTGCTTGTCCTGCTCCCTCCCTCTCCTATAATATTAATGGCTTGCTCACTTCACCCTGCAGTTCTTGTTCTTTAGTCGGCTATTTCCTTCCCCCCTGCTTGTCCTGCTCCCTCCCTCTCCTATAATATTAATGGCTTGCTCACTTCACCCTGCAGTTCTTGTTCTTTAGTCGGCTATTTCCTTCCCCCCTGCTTGTCCTGCTCCCTCCCTCTCCTTTAATATTAATGACTTGCTCACTTCACGTAGCAGTTCTTGTTCTTTAGTCGGCTATTTTCTTCCTCCTGCTTGTCCTGCTCCCTCCCTCTCCTATAATATTATTGACTTGCTCACTTCACGCAGCAGTTCTTGTTCTTTAGTCGGCTATTTCCTTCCTCCCTGCTTGTCCTGCTCCCTCCCTCTCCTATAATATTAATGACTTGCTCACTTCACCCTGCAGTTCTTGTTCTTTAGTCGGCTATTTCCTTCCTCCCTGCTTGTCCTGCTCCCTCCCTCTCCTATAATATTAATGGCTTGCTCACTTCACGCAGCAGTTCTTGTTCTTTAGTCGGCTATTTCTTTCTCCCTGCTTGTCCTGCTCCCTCCCTCCCCTTTAATATTAATGGCTTGCTCACTTCACCCTGCAGTTCTTGTTCTTTAGTCGGCTATTTCTTTCTCCCTGCTTGTCCTGCTCCCTCCCTCCCCTTTAATATTAATGACTTGCTCACTTCACCTTGCAGTTCTTGTTCTTTAGTCGGCTATTTCTTCCCCCCTGCTTGTCCTGCTCCCTCCCTCTCCTATAATATTAATGACTTGCTCACTTCACCCTGCAGTTCTTGTTCCTGGCTTGGCTATTTTCTTCCTCCCTGCTTGTCCTGCTCCCTCCCTCTCCTTTAATATTAATGACTTGCTCACTTCACGCAGCAGTTCTTGTTCCTGGCTTGGCTATTTTCTTCCTCCCTGCTTGTCCTGCTCCCTCCCTCTCCTATAATATTAATGACTTGCTCACTTCACCCTGCAGTTCTTGTTCTTTAGTCGGCTATTTCCTTCCCCCTGCTTGTCCTGCTCCCTCCCTCTCCTATAATATTAATGGCTTGCTCACTTCACCCTGCAGTTCTTGTTCTTTAGTCGGCTATTTCCTTCCCCCCTGCTTGTCCTGCTCCCTCCCTCTCCTTTAATATTAATGACTTGCTCACTTCACGTAGCAGTTCTTGTTCTTTAGTCGGCTATTTTCTTCCTCCCTGCTTGTCCTGCTCCCTCCCTCTCCTATAATATTAATGACTTGCTCACTTCACCCTGCAGTTCTTGTTCTTTAGTCGGCTATTTCCTTCCTCCCTGCTTGTCCTGCTCCCTCCCTCTCCTATAATATTAATGACTTGCTCACTTCACGCAGCAGTTCTTGTTCTTTAGTCGGCTATTTCCTTCCTCCCTGCTTGTCCTGCTCCCTCCCTCTCCTATAATATTAATGACTTGCTCACTTCACCCTGCAGTTCTTGTTCTTTAGTCGGCTATTTCCTTCCTCCCTGCTTGTCCTGCTCCCTCCCTCTCCTATAATATTAATGGCTTGCTCACTTCACGCAGCAGTTCTTGTTCTTTAGTCGGCTA
This sequence comes from Ambystoma mexicanum, assembly GCF_040938575.1. Classification (NCBI taxonomy): domain Eukaryota; kingdom Metazoa; phylum Chordata; class Amphibia; order Caudata; family Ambystomatidae; genus Ambystoma; species Ambystoma mexicanum. The sequence goes on from NC_090923.1 coordinate 71,317,486, forward strand.
TTTCTTTCTCCCTGCTTGTCCTGCTCCCTCCCTCCCCTTTAATATTAATGGCTTGCTCACTTCACCCTGCAGTTCTTGTTCTTTAGTCGGCTATTTCTTTCTCCCTGCTTGTCCTGCTCCCTCCCTCCCCTTTAATATTAATGACTTGCTCACTTCACCCTGCAGTTCTTGTTCTTTAGTCGGCTATTTCTTCCCCCCTGCTTGTCCTGCTCCCTCCCTCTCCTATAATATTAATGACTTGCTCACTTCACCCTGCAGTTCTTGTTCCTGGCTTGGCTATTTTCTTCCTCCCTGCTTGTCCTGCTCCCTCTCCTTTAATATTAATGACTTGCTCACTTCACGCAGCAGTTCTTGTTCCTGGCTTGGCTATTTTCTTCCTCCCTGCTTGTCCTGCTCCCTCCCTCTCCTATAATATTAATGACTTGCTCACTTCACCCTGCAGTTCTTGTTCTTTACTTGGCTATTTCCTTCCTCCCTCCTTGTCCTGCTCCCTCCCTCTCCTATAATATTAATGACTTGCTCACTTCACCCTGCAGTTCTTGTTCCTGGCTTGGCTATTTTCTTCCTCCCTGCTTGTCCTGCTCCCTCCCTCTCCTATAATATTAATGGCTTGCTCACTTCACGCAGCAGTTCTTGTTCTTTACTTGGCTATTTCTTCCTCCCTGCTTGTCCTGCTCCCTCCCTCTCCTATAATATTAATGGCTTGCTCACTTCACGCAGCAGTTCTTGTTCCTGGCTTGGCTATTTCCTTCCTCCCTGCTTGTCCTGCTCCCTCCCTCTCTTATAATATTAATGACTTGCTCACTTCACCCTGCAGTTCTTGTTCTTTACTTGGCTATTTCCTTCCTCCCTGCCTGTCCTGCTCCCTCCCTCTCCTTTAATATTAATGACTTGCTCACTTCACGCAGCAGTTCTTGTTCCTGGCTTGGCTATTTTCTTCCTCCCTGCTTGTCCTGCTCCCTCCCTCTCCTATAATATTAATGACTTGCTCACTTCACCCTGCAGTTCTTGTTCTTTAGTCGGCTATTTCTTTCTCCCTGCTTGTCCTGCTCCCTCCCTCTCCTATAATATTAATGGCTTGCTCACTTCACCCTGCAGTTCTTGTTCTTTACTTGGCTATTTCCTTCCTCCCTGCTTGTCCTGCTCCCTCCAACTCCTATAATATTAATGACTTGCTCACTTCACGTAGCAGTTCTTGTTCTTTAGTCGGCTATTTCTTCCTCCCTGCTTGTCCTGCTCCCTCCCTCTCTTATAATATTAATGACTTGCTCACTTCACCCTGCAGTTCTTGTTCTTTACTTGGCTATTTCCTTCCTCCCTGCCTGTCCTGCTCCCTCCCTCTCCTTTAATATTAATGACTTGCTCACTTCACGCAGCAGTTCTTGTTCCTGGCTTGGCTATTTTCTTCCTCCCTGCTTGTCCTGCTCCCTCCCTCTCCTATAATATTAATGACTTGCTCACTTCACGCAGCAGTTCTTGTTCCTGGCTTGGCTATTTTCTTCCTCCCTGCTTGTCCTGCACCCTTCCTCTCCTATAATATTAATGACTTGCTCACTTCACGCAGCAGTTCTTGTTCCTGGCTTGGCTATTTCCTTCCTCCCTGCTTGTCCTGCTCCCTCCCTCTCCTATAATATTAATGACTTGCTCACTTCACCCTGCAGTTCTTGTTCTTTAGTCGGCTATTTCCTTCCTCCCTGCTTGTCCTGCTCCCTCCCTCTCCTATAATATTAATGGCTTGCTCACTTCACCCTGCAGTTCTTGTTCTTTAGTCGGCTATTTCTTCCCCCCTGCTTGTCCTGCTCCCTCCCTCTCCTATAATATTAATGGCTTGCTCACTTCACCCTGCAGTTCTTGTTCTTTAGTCGGCTATTTCCTTCCCTCCTGCTTGTCCTGCTCCCTCCCTCTCCTATAATATTAATGGCTTGCTCACTTCACCCTGCAGTTCTTGTTCTTTAGTCGGCTATTTCCTTCCCCCCTGCTTGTCCTGCTCCCTCCCTCTCCTTTAATATTAATGACTTGCTCACTTCACGTAGCAGTTCTTGTTCTTTAGTCGGCTATTTTCTTCCTCCTGCTTGTCCTGCTCCCTCCCTCTCCTATAATATTATTGACCTGCTCACTTCACGCAGCAGTTCTTGTTCTTTAGTCGGCTATTTCCTTCCTCCCTGCTTGTCCTGCTCCCTCCCTCTCCTATAATATTAATGACTTGCTCACTTCACCCTGCAGTTCTTGTTCTTTAGTCGGCTATTTCCTTCCTCCCTGCTTGTCCTGCTCCCTCCCTCTCCTATAATATTAATGGCTTGCTCACTTCACGCAGCAGTTCTTGTTCTTTAGTCGGCTATTTCTTTCTCCCTGCTTGTCCTGCTCCCTCCCTCCCCTTTAATATTAATGGCTTGCTCACTTCACCCTGCAGTTCTTGTTCTTTAGTCGGCTATTTCTTTCTCCCTGCTTGTCCTGCTCCCTCCCTCCCCTTTAATATTAATGACTTGCTCACTTCACCTTGCAGTTCTTGTTCTTTAGTCGGCTATTTCTTCCCCCTGCTTGTCCTGCTCCCTCCCTCTCCTATAATATTAATGACTTGCTCACTTCACCCTGCAGTTCTTGTTCCTGGCTTGGCTATTTTCTTCCTCCCTGCTTGTCCTGCTCCCTCCCTCTCCTTTAATATTAATGACTTGCTCACTTCACGCAGCAGTTCTTGTTCCTGGCTTGGCTATTTTCTTCCTCCCTGCTTGTCCTGCTCCCTCCCTCTCCTATAATATTAATGACTTGCTCACTTCACCCTGCAGTTCTTGTTCTTTAGTCGGCTATTTCCTTCCCCCTGCTTGTCCTGCTCCCTCCCTCTCCTATAATATTAATGGCTTGCTCACTTCACCCTGCAGTTCTTGTTCTTTAGTCGGCTATTTCCTTCCCCCCTGCTTGTCCTGCTCCCTCCCTCTCCTTTAATATTAATGACTTGCTCACTTCACGTAGCAGTTCTTGTTCTTTAGTCGGCTATTTTCTTCCTCCCTGCTTGTCCTGCTCCCTCCCTCTCCTATAATATTAATGACTTGCTCACTTCACCCTGCAGTTCTTGTTCTTTAGTCGGCTATTTCCTTCCTCCCTGCTTGTCCTGCTCCCTCCCTCTCCTATAATATTAATGACTTGCTCACTTCACGCAGCAGTTCTTGTTCTTTAGTCGGCTATTTCCTTCCTCCCTGCTTGTCCTGCTCCCTCCCTCTCCTATAATATTAATGACTTGCTCACTTCACCCTGCAGTTCTTGTTCTTTAGTCGGCTATTTCCTTCCTCCCTGCTTGTCCTGCTCCCTCCCTCTCCTATAATATTAATGGCTTGCTCACTTCACGCAGCAGTTCTTGTTCTTTAGTCGGCTATTTCTTTCTCCCTGCTTGTCCTGCTCCCTCCCTCCCCTTTAATATTAATGGCTTGCTCACTTCACCCTGCAGTTCTTGTTCTTTAGTCGGCTATTTCTTTCTCCCTGCTTGTCCTGCTCCCTCCCTCCCCTTTAATATTAATGACTTGCTCACTTCACCCTGCAGTTCTTGTTCTTTAGTCGGCTATTTCTTCCCCCCTGCTTGTCCTGCTCCCTCCCTCTCCTATAATATTAATGACTTGCTCACTTCACCCTGCAGTTCTTGTTCCTGGCTTGGCTATTTTCTTCCTCCCTGCTTGTCCTGCTCCCTCCCTCTCCTTTAATATTAATGACTTGCTCACTTCACGCAGCAGTTCTTGTTCCTGGCTTGGCTATTTTCTTCCTCCCTGCTTGTCCTGCTCCCTCCCTCTCCTATAATATTAATGACTTGCTCACTTCACCCTGCAGTTCTTGTTCTTTACTTGGCTATTTCCTTCCTCCCTCCTTGTCCTGCTCCCTCCCTCTCCTATAATATTAATGACTTGCTCACTTCACCCTGCAGTTCTTGTTCCTGGCTTGGCTATTTTCTTCCTCCCTGCTTGTCCTGCTCCCTCCCTCTCCTATAATATTAATGGCTTGCTCACTTCACGCAGCAGTTCTTGTTCTTTACTTGGCTATTTCTTCCTCCCTGCTTGTCCTGCTCCCTCCCTCTCCTATAATATTAATGGCTTGCTCACTTCACGCAGCAGTTCTTGTTCCTGGCTTGGCTATTTCCTTCCTCCCTGCTTGTCCTGCTCCCTCCCTCTCTTATAATATTAATGACTTGCTCACTTCACCCTGCAGTTCTTGTTCTTTACTTGGCTATTTCCTTCCTCCCTGCCTGTCCTGCTCCCTCCCTCTCCTTTAATATTAATGACTTGCTCACTTCACGCAGCAGTTCTTGTTCCTGGCTTGGCTATTTTCTTCCTCCCTGCTTGTCCTGCTCCCTCCCTCTCCTATAATATTAATGACTTGCTCACTTCACCCTGCAGTTCTTGTTCTTTAGTCGGCTATTTCTTTCTCCCTGCTTGTCCTGCTCCCTCCCTCTCCTATAATATTAATGGCTTGCTCACTTCACCCTGCAGTTCTTGTTCTTTACTTGGCTATTTCCTTCCTCCCTGCTTGTCCTGCTCCCTCCAACTCCTATAATATTAATGACTTGCTCACTTCACGTAGCAGTTCTTGTTCTTTAGTCGGCTATTTCTTCCTCCCTGCTTGTCCTGCTCCCTCCCTCTCTTATAATATTAATGACTTGCTCACTTCACCCTGCAGTTCTTGTTCTTTACTTGGCTATTTCCTTCCTCCCTGCCTGTCCTGCTCCCTCCCTCTCCTTTAATATTAATGACTTGCTCACTTCACGCAGCAGTTCTTGTTCCTGGCTTGGCTATTTTCTTCCTCCCTGCTTGTCCTGCTCCCTCCCTCTCCTATAATATTAATGACTTGCTCACTTCACGCAGCAGTTCTTGTTCCTGGCTTGGCTATTTTCTTCCTCCCTGCTTGTCCTGCACCCTTCCTCTCCTATAATATTAATGACTTGCTCACTTCACGCAGCAGTTCTTGTTCCTGGCTTGGCTATTTCCTTCCTCCCTGCTTGTCCTGCTCCCTCCCTCTCCTATAATATTAATGACTTGCTCACTTCACCCTGCAGTTCTTGTTCTTTAGTCGGCTATTTCCTTCTCCCTGCTTGTCCTGCACCCTTCCTCTCCTATAATATTAATGACTTGTTCACTTCACCCTGCAGTTCTTGTTCTTTAGTCGGCTATTTCTTTCTCCCTGCTTGTCCTGCTCCCTCCCTCTCCTTTAATATTAATGACTTGTTCACTTCACCCTGCAGTTCTTGTTCTTTAGTCGGCTATTTCTTTCTCCCTGCTTGTCCTGCACCCTTCCTCTCCTATAATATTAATGACTTGCTCACTTCACGCAGCAGTTCTTGTTCCTGTCTTGGCTATTTTCTTTCTCCCTGCTTGTCCTGCTCCCTCCCTCTCCTATAATATTAATGACTTGTTCACTTCACCCTGCAGTTCTTGTTCTTTAGTCGGCTATTTCTTCCTCCCTGCTTGTCCTGCTCCCTCCCTCTCCTATAATATTAATGGTTTGCTCACTTCACCCAGCAGTTCTTGTTCTTTACTTGGCTATTTCCTTCCTCCCTGCTTGTCCTGCACCCTTCCTCTCCTATAATATTAATGACTTGCTCACTTCACGCAGCAGTTCTTGTTCTTTAGTCGGCTATTTCTTTCTCCCTTCTTGTCCTGCTCCCTCCCTCTCCTTTACTATTAATGGTTTGCTTACTTCACCCAGCAGTTCTTGTTCTTTACTTGGCTATTTCCTTCCTCCCTGCTTGTCCTGCACCCTTCCTCTCCTATAATATGAATGACTTGCTCACTTCACGCAGCAGTTCTTGTTCTTTAGTCGGCTATTTCTTTCTCCCTGCTTGTCCTGCTCCCTCCCTCTCCTTTAATATTAATGGTTTGCTCACTTCACCCAGCAGTTCTTGTTCTTTACTTGGCTATTTCCTTCCTCCCTGCTTGTCCTGCTCCCTCCCTCTCCTTTAATATTAATGGTTTGCTCACTTCACCCAGCAGTTCTTGTTCTTTACTTGGCTATTTCCTTCCTCCCTGCTTGTCCTGCTCCCTCCCTCTCCTATAATATTAATGACTTGCTCACTTCACGCAGCAGTTCTTGTTCTTTAGTCGGCTATTTCTTCCTCCCTGCTTGTCCTGCTCCCTCCCTCTCTTATAATATTAATGACTTGCTCACTTCACCCTGCAGTTCTTGTTCTTTACTTGGCTATTTCCTTCCTCCCTGCCTGTCCTGCTCCCTCCCTCTCCTTTAATATTAATGACTTGCTCACTTCACGCAGCAGTTCTTGTTCCTGGCTTGGCTATTTTCTTCCTCCCTGCTTGTCCTGCTCCCTCCCTCTCCTATAATATTAATGACTTGCTCACTTCACCCTGCAGTTCTTGTTCTTTAGTCGGCTATTTCTTTCTCCCTGCTTGTCCTGCTCCCTCCCTCTCCTATAATATTAATGGCTTGCTCACTTCACCCTGCAGTTCTTGTTCTTTACTTGGCTATTTCCTTCCTCCCTGCTTGTCCTGCTCCCTCCATCTCCTATAATATTAATGACTTGCTCACTTCACGTAGCAGTTCTTGTTCTTTAGTCGGCTATTTCTTCCTCCCTGCTTGTCCTGCTCCCTCCCTCTCTTATAATATTAATGACTTGCTCACTTCACCCTGCAGTTCTTGTTCTTTACTTGGCTATTTCCTTCCTCCCTGCCTGTCCTGCTCCCTCCCTCTCCTTTAATATTAATGACTTGCTCACTTCACGCAGCAGTTCTTGTTCCTGGCTTGGCTATTTTCTTCCTCCCTGCTTGTCCTGCTCCCTCCCTCTCCTATAATATTAATGACTTGCTCACTTCACCCTGCAGTTCTTGTTCTTTAGTCGGCTATTTCTTTCTCCCTGCTTGTCCTGCTCCCTCCCTCTCCTATAATATTAATGGCTTGCTCACTTCACCCTGCAGTTCTTGTTCTTTACTTGGCTATTTCCTTCCTCCCTGCTTGTCCTGCTCCCTCCAACTCCTATAATATTAATGACTTGCTCACTTCACGTAGCAGTTCTTGTTCTTTAGTCGGCTATTTCTTCCTCCCTGCTTGTCCTGCTCCCTCCCTCTCTTATAATATTAATGACTTGCTCACTTCACCCTGCAGTTCTTGTTCTTTACTTGGCTATTTCCTTCCTCCCTGCCTGTCCTGCTCCCTCCCTCTCCTTTAATATTAATGACTTGCTCACTTCACGCAGCAGTTCTTGTTCCTGGCTTGGCTATTTTCTTCCTCCCTGCTTGTCCTGCTCCCTCCCTCTCCTATAATATTAATGACTTGCTCACTTCACGCAGCAGTTCTTGTTCCTGGCTTGGCTATTTTCTTCCTCCCTGCTTGTCCTGCACCCTTCCTCTCCTATAATATTAATGACTTGCTCACTTCACGCAGCAGTTCTTGTTCCTGGCTTGGCTATTTCCTTCCTCCCTGCTTGTCCTGCTCCCTCCCTCTCCTATAATATTAATGACTTGCTCACTTCACCCTGCAGTTCTTGTTCTTTAGTCGGCTATTTCCTTCCTCCCTGCTTGTCCTGCTCCCTCCCTCTCCTTTAATATTAATGACTTGCTCACTTCACGCAGCAGTTCTTGTTCCTGGCTTGGCTATTTTCTTCCTCCCTGCTTGTCCTGCTCCCTCCCTTTCCTATAATATTAATGACTTGCTCACTTCACCCTGCAGTTCTTGTTCTTTAGTCGGCTATTTCCTTCCCCCCTGCTTGTCCTGCTCCCTCCCTCTCTTATAATATTAATGACTTGCTCACTTCACGCAGCAGTTCTTGTTCTTTAGTCGGCTATTTCTTCCCCCCTGCTTGTCCTGCTCCCTCCCTCTCTTATAATATTAATGACTTGCTCACTTCACCCTGCAGTTCTTGTTCCTGGCTTGGCTATTTTCTTCCTCCCTGCTTGTCCTGCTCCCTCCCTCTCCTATAATATTAATGGCTTGCTCACTTCACGCAGCAGTTCTTGTTCTTTACTTGGCTATTTCTTCCTCCCTGCTTGTCCTGCTCCCTCCCTCTCCTATAATATGAATGACATGCTCACTTCACGCAGCAGTTCTTGTTCCTGGCTTGGCTATTTTCTTTCTCCCTGCTTGTCCTGCTCCCTCCCTCCCCTTTAATATTAATGACTTGCTCACTTCACCCTGCAGTTCTTGTTCCTGGCTTGGCTATTTTCTTCCTCCCTGCTTGTCCTGCTCCCTCCCTCTCCTATAATATTAATGACTTGCTCACTTCACGCAGCAGTTCTTGTTCCTGGCTTGGCTATTTTCTTCCTCCCTGCTTGTCCTGCTCCCTCCCTCTCCTATAATATTAATGACTTGCTCACTTCACCCAGCAGTTCTTGTTCTTTACTTGGCTATTTCCTTCCTCCCTGCCTGTCCTGCTCCCTCCCTCTCCTATAATATTAATGACTTGCTCACTTCACGCAGCAGTTCTTGTTCCTGGCTTGGCTATTTTCTTCCTCCCTGCTTGTCCTGCTCCCTCCCTCTCCTATAATATTAATGACTTGCTCACTTCACGTAGCAGTTCTTGTTCTTTACTTGGCTATTTCCTTCCTCCCTGCCTGTCCTGCTCCCTCCCTCTCCTATAATATTAATGACTTGCTCACTTCACCCTGCAGTTCTTGTTCTTTAGTCGGCTATTTCCTTCCTCCCTGCTTGTCCTGCTCCCTCCCTCTCCTATAATATTAATGGCTTGCTCACTTCACCCTGCAGTTCTTGTTCTTTAGTCGGCTATTTCTTCCCCCCTGCTTGTCCTGCTCCCTCCCTCTCCTATAATATTAATGGCTTGCTCACTTCACCCTGCAGTTCTTGTTCTTTAGTCGGCTATTTCCTTCCCCCCTGCTTGTCCTGCTCCCTCCCTCTCCTATAATATTAATGGCTTGCTCACTTCACCCTGCAGTTCTTGTTCTTTAGTCGGCTATTTCCTTCCCCCCTGCTTGTCCTGCTCCCTCCCTCTCCTTTAATATTAATGACTTGCTCACTTCACGTAGCAGTTCTTGTTCTTTAGTCGGCTATTTTCTTCCTCCTGCTTGTCCTGCTCCCTCCCTCTCCTATAATATTATTGACTTGCTCACTTCACGCAGCAGTTCTTGTTCTTTAGTCGGCTATTTCCTTCCTCCCTGCTTGTCCTGCTCCCTCCCTCTCCTATAATATTAATGACTTGCTCACTTCACCCTGCAGTTCTTGTTCTTTAGTCGGCTATTTCCTTCCTCCCTGCTTGTCCTGCTCCCTCCCTCTCCTATAATATTAATGGCTTGCTCACTTCACGCAGCAGTTCTTGTTCTTTAGTCGGCTATTTCTTTCTCCCTGCTTGTCCTGCTCCCTCCCTCCCCTTTAATATTAATGGCTTGCTCACTTCACCCTGCAGTTCTTGTTCTTTAGTCGGCTATTTCTTTCTCCCTGCTTGTCCTGCTCCCTCCCTCCCCTTTAATATTAATGACTTGCTCACTTCACCTTGCAGTTCTTGTTCTTTAGTCGGCTATTTCTTCCCCCCTGCTTGTCCTGCTCCCTCCCTCTCCTATAATATTAATGACTTGCTCACTTCACCCTGCAGTTCTTGTTCCTGGCTTGGCTATTTTCTTCCTCCCTGCTTGTCCTGCTCCCTCCCTCTCCTTTAATATTAATGACTTGCTCACTTCACGCAGCAGTTCTTGTTCCTGGCTTGGCTATTTTCTTCCTCCCTGCTTGTCCTGCTCCCTCCCTCTCCTATAATATTAATGACTTGCTCACTTCACCCTGCAGTTCTTGTTCTTTAGTCGGCTATTTCCTTCCCCCTGCTTGTCCTGCTCCCTCCCTCTCCTATAATATTAATGGCTTGCTCACTTCACCCTGCAGTTCTTGTTCTTTAGTCGGCTATTTCCTTCCCCCCTGCTTGTCCTGCTCCCTCCCTCTCCTTTAATATTAATGACTTGCTCACTTCACGTAGCAGTTCTTGTTCTTTAGTCGGCTATTTTCTTCCTCCCTGCTTGTCCTGCTCCCTCCCTCTCCTATAATATTAATGACTTGCTCACTTCACCCTGCAGTTCTTGTTCTTTAGTCGGCTATTTCCTTCCTCCCTGCTTGTCCTGCTCCCTCCCTCTCCTATAATATTAATGACTTGCTCACTTCACGCAGCAGTTCTTGTTCTTTAGTCGGCTATTTCCTTCCTCCCTGCTTGTCCTGCTCCCTCCCTCTCCTATAATATTAATGACTTGCTCACTTCACCCTGCAGTTCTTGTTCTTTAGTCGGCTATTTCCTTCCTCCCTGCTTGTCCTGCTCCCTCCCTCTCCTATAATATTAATGGCTTGCTCACTTCACGCAGCAGTTCTTGTTCTTTAGTCGGCTATTTCTTTCTCCCTGCTTGTCCTGCTCCCTCCCTCCCCTTTAATATTAATGGCTTGCTCACTTCACCCTGCAGTTCTTGTTCTTTAGTCGGCTATTTCTTTCTCCCTGCTTGTCCTGCTCCCTCCCTCCCCTTTAATATTAATGACTTGCTCACTTCACCCTGCAGTTCTTGTTCTTTAGTCGGCTATTTCTTCCCCCCTGCTTGTCCTGCTCCCTCCCTCTCCTATAATATTAATGACTTGCTCACTTCACCCTGCAGTTCTTGTTCCTGGCTTGGCTATTTTCTTCCTCCCTGCTTGTCCTGCTCCCTCTCCTTTAATATTAATGACTTGCTCACTTCACGCAGCAGTTCTTGTTCCTGGCTTGGCTATTTTCTTCCTCCCTGCTTGTCCTGCTCCCTCCCTCTCCTATAATATTAATGACTTGCTCACTTCACCCTGCAGTTCTTGTTCTTTACTTGGCTATTTCCTTCCTCCCTCCTTGTCCTGCTCCCTCCCTCTCCTATAATATTAATGACTTGCTCACTTCACCCTGCAGTTCTTGTTCCTGGCTTGGCTATTTTCTTCCTCCCTGCTTGTCCTGCTCCCTCCCTCTCCTATAATATTAATGGCTTGCTCACTTCACGCAGCAGTTCTTGTTCTTTACTTGGCTATTTCTTCCTCCCTGCTTGTCCTGCTCCCTCCCTCTCCTATAATATTAATGGCTTGCTCACTTCACGCAGCAGTTCTTGTTCCTGGCTTGGCTATTTCCTTCCTCCCTGCTTGTCCTGCTCCCTCCCTCTCTTATAATATTAATGACTTGCTCACTTCACCCTGCAGTTCTTGTTCTTTACTTGGCTATTTCCTTCCTCCCTGCCTGTCCTGCTCCCTCCCTCTCCTTTAATATTAATGACTTGCTCACTTCACGCAGCAGTTCTTGTTCCTGGCTTGGCTATTTTCTTCCTCCCTGCTTGTCCTGCTCCCTCCCTCTCCTATAATATTAATGACTTGCTCACTTCACCCTGCAGTTCTTGTTCTTTAGTCGGCTATTTCTTTCTCCCTGCTTGTCCTGCTCCCTCCCTCTCCTATAATATTAATGGCTTGCTCACTTCACCCTGCAGTTCTTGTTCTTTACTTGGCTATTTCCTTCCTCCCTGCTTGTCCTGCTCCCTCCAACTCCTATAATATTAATGACTTGCTCACTTCACGTAGCAGTTCTTGTTCTTTAGTCGGCTATTTCTTCCTCCCTGCTTGTCCTGCTCCCTCCCTCTCTTATAATATTAATGACTTGCTCACTTCACCCTGCAGTTCTTGTTCTTTACTTGGCTATTTCCTTCCTCCCTGCCTGTCCTGCTCCCTCCCTCTCCTTTAATATTAATGACTTGCTCACTTCACGCAGCAGTTCTTGTTCCTGGCTTGGCTATTTTCTTCCTCCCTGCTTGTCCTGCTCCCTCCCTCTCCTATAATATTAATGACTTGCTCACTTCACGCAGCAGTTCTTGTTCCTGGCTTGGCTATTTTCTTCCTCCCTGCTTGTCCTGCACCCTTCCTCTCCTATAATATTAATGACTTGCTCACTTCACGCAGCAGTTCTTGTTCCTGGCTTGGCTATTTCCTTCCTCCCTGCTTGTCCTGCTCCCTCCCTCTCCTATAATATTAATGACTTGCTCACTTCACCCTGCAGTTCTTGTTCTTTAGTCGGCTATTTCCTTCCTCCCTGCTTGTCCTGCTCCCTCCCTCTCCTATAATATTAATGGCTTGCTCACTTCACCCTGCAGTTCTTGTTCTTTAGTCGGCTATTTCTTCCCCCCTGCTTGTCCTGCTCCCTCCCTCTCCTATAATATTAATGGCTTGCTCACTTCACCCTGCAGTTCTTGTTCTTTAGTCGGCTATTTCCTTCCCTCCTGCTTGTCCTGCTCCCTCCCTCTCCTATAATATTAATGGCTTGCTCACTTCACCCTGCAGTTCTTGTTCTTTAGTCGGCTATTTCCTTCCCCCCTGCTTGTCCTGCTCCCTCCCTCTCCTTTAATATTAATGACTTGCTCACTTCACGTAGCAGTTCTTGTTCTTTAGTCGGCTATTTTCTTCCTCCTGCTTGTCCTGCTCCCTCCCTCTCCTATAATATTATTGACCTGCTCACTTCACGCAGCAGTTCTTGTTCTTTAGTCGGCTATTTCCTTCCTCCCTGCTTGTCCTGCTCCCTCCCTCTCCTATAATATTAATGACTTGCTCACTTCACCCTGCAGTTCTTGTTCTTTAGTCGGCTATTTCCTTCCTCCCTGCTTGTCCTGCTCCCTCCCTCTCCTATAATATTAATGGCTTGCTCACTTCACGCAGCAGTTCTTGTTCTTTAGTCGGCTATTTCTTTCTCCCTGCTTGTCCTGCTCCCTCCCTCCCCTTTAATATTAATGGCTTGCTCACTTCACCCTGCAGTTCTTGTTCTTTAGTCGGCTATTTCTTTCTCCCTGCTTGTCCTGCTCCCTCCCTCCCCTTTAATATTAATGACTTGCTCACTTCACCTTGCAGTTCTTGTTCTTTAGTCGGCTATTTCTTCCCCCTGCTTGTCCTGCTCCCTCCCTCTCCTATAATATTAATGACTTGCTCACTTCACCCTGCAGTTCTTGTTCCTGGCTTGGCTATTTTCTTCCTCCCTGCTTGTCCTGCTCCCTCCCTCTCCTTTAATATTAATGACTTGCTCACTTCACGCAGCAGTTCTTGTTCCTGGCTTGGCTATTTTCTTCCTCCCTGCTTGTCCTGCTCCCTCCCTCTCCTATAATATTAATGACTTGCTCACTTCACCCTGCAGTTCTTGTTCTTTAGTCGGCTATTTCCTTCCCCCTGCTTGTCCTGCTCCCTCCCTCTCCTATAATATTAATGGCTTGCTCACTTCACCCTGCAGTTCTTGTTCTTTAGTCGGCTATTTCCTTCCCCCCTGCTTGTCCTGCTCCCTCCCTCTCCTTTAATATTAATGACTTGCTCACTTCACGTAGCAGTTCTTGTTCTTTAGTCGGCTATTTTCTTCCTCCCTGCTTGTCCTGCTCCCTCCCTCTCCTATAATATTAATGACTTGCTCACTTCACCCTGCAGTTCTTGTTCTTTAGTCGGCTATTTCCTTCCTCCCTGCTTGTCCTGCTCCCTCCCTCTCCTATAATATTAATGACTTGCTCACTTCACGCAGCAGTTCTTGTTCTTTAGTCGGCTATTTCCTTCCTCCCTGCTTGTCCTGCTCCCTCCCTCTCCTATAATATTAATGACTTGCTCACTTCACCCTGCAGTTCTTGTTCTTTAGTCGGCTATTTCCTTCCTCCCTGCTTGTCCTGCTCCCTCCCTCTCCTATAATATTAATGGCTTGCTCACTTCACGCAGCAGTTCTTGTTCTTTAGTCGGCTATTTCTTTCTCCCTGCTTGTCCTGCTCCCTCCCTCCCCTTTAATATTAATGGCTTGCTCACTTCACCCTGCAGTTCTTGTTCTTTAGTCGGCTATTTCTTTCTCCCTGCTTGTCCTGCTCCCTCCCTCCCCTTTAATATTAATGACTTGCTCACTTCACCCTGCAGTTCTTGTTCTTTAGTCGGCTATTTCTTCCCCCCTGCTTGTCCTGCTCCCTCCCTCTCCTATAATATTAATGACTTGCTCACTTCACCCTGCAGTTCTTGTTCCTGGCTTGGCTATTTTCTTCCTCCCTGCTTGTCCTGCTCCCTCCCTCTCCTTTAATATTAATGACTTGCTCACTTCACGCAGCAGTTCTTGTTCCTGGCTTGGCTATTTTCTTCCTCCCTGCTTGTCCTGCTCCCTCCCTCTCCTATAATATTAATGACTTGCTCACTTCACCCTGCAGTTCTTGTTCTTTACTTGGCTATTTCCTTCCTCCCTCCTTGTCCTGCTCCCTCCCTCTCCTATAATATTAATGACTTGCTCACTTCACCCTGCAGTTCTTGTTCCTGGCTTGGCTATTTTCTTCCTCCCTGCTTGTCCTGCTCCCTCCCTCTCCTATAATATTAATGGCTTGCTCACTTCACGCAGCAGTTCTTGTTCTTTACTTGGCTATTTCTTCCTCCCTGCTTGTCCTGCTCCCTCCCTCTCCTATAATATTAATGGCTTGCTCACTTCACGCAGCAGTTCTTGTTCCTGGCTTGGCTATTTCCTTCCTCCCTGCTTGTCCTGCTCCCTCCCTCTCTTATAATATTAATGACTTGCTCACTTCACCCTGCAGTTCTTGTTCTTTACTTGGCTATTTCCTTCCTCCCTGCCTGTCCTGCTCCCTCCCTCTCCTTTAATATTAATGACTTGCTCACTTCACGCAGCAGTTCTTGTTCCTGGCTTGGCTATTTTCTTCCTCCCTGCTTGTCCTGCTCCCTCCCTCTCCTATAATATTAATGACTTGCTCACTTCACCCTGCAGTTCTTGTTCTTTAGTCGGCTATTTCTTTCTCCCTGCTTGTCCTGCTCCCTCCCTCTCCTATAATATTAATGGCTTGCTCACTTCACCCTGCAGTTCTTGTTCTTTACTTGGCTATTTCCTTCCTCCCTGCTTGTCCTGCTCCCTCCAACTCCTATAATATTAATGACTTGCTCACTTCACGTAGCAGTTCTTGTTCTTTAGTCGGCTATTTCTTCCTCCCTGCTTGTCCTGCTCCCTCCCTCTCTTATAATATTAATGACTTGCTCACTTCACCCTGCAGTTCTTGTTCTTTACTTGGCTATTTCCTTCCTCCCTGCCTGTCCTGCTCCCTCCCTCTCCTTTAATATTTATGACTTGCTCACTTCACGCAGCAGTTCTTGTTCCTGGCTTGGCTATTTTCTTCCTCCCTGCTTGTCCTGCTCCCTCCCTCTCCTATAATATTAATGACTTGCTCACTTCACGCAGCAGTTCTTGTTCCTGGCTTGGCTATTTTCTTCCTCCCTGCTTGTCCTGCACCCTTCCTCTCCTATAATATTAATGACTTGCTCACTTCACGCAGCAGTTCTTGTTCCTGGCTTGGCTATTTCCTTCCTCCCTGCTTGTCCTGCTCCCTCCCTCTCCTATAATATTAATGACTTGCTCACTTCACCCTGCAGTTCTTGTTCTTTAGTCGGCTATTTCCTTCTCCCTGCTTGTCCTGCACCCTTCCTCTCCTATAATATTAATGACTTGTTCACTTCACCCTGCAGTTCTTGTTCTTTAGTCGGCTATTTCTTTCTCCCTGCTTGTCCTGCTCCCTCCCTCTCCTTTAATATTAATGACTTGTTCACTTCACCCTGCAGTTCTTGTTCTTTAGTCGGCTATTTCTTTCTCCCTGCTTGTCCTGCACCCTTCCTCTCCTATAATATTAATGACTTGCTCACTTCACGCAGCAGTTCTTGTTCCTGTCTTGGCTATTTTCTTTCTCCCTGCTTGTCCTGCTCCCTCCCTCTCCTATAATATTAATGACTTGTTCACTTCACCCTGCAGTTCTTGTTCTTTAGTCGGCTATTTCTTCCTCCCTGCTTGTCCTGCTCCCTCCCTCTCCTATAATATTAATGGTTTGCTCACTTCACCCAGCAGTTCTTGTTCTTTACTTGGCTATTTCCTTCCTCCCTGCTTGTCCTGCACCCTTCCTCTCCTATAATATTAATGACTTGCTCACTTCACGCAGCAGTTCTTGTTCTTTAGTCGGCTATTTCTTTCTCCCTTCTTGTCCTGCTCCCTCCCTCTCCTTTACTATTAATGGTTTGCTTACTTCACCCAGCAGTTCTTGTTCTTTACTTGGCTATTTCCTTCCTCCCTGCTTGTCCTGCACCCTTCCTCTCCTATAATATGAATGACTTGCTCACTTCACGCAGCAGTTCTTGTTCTTTAGTCGGCTATTTCTTTCTCCCTGCTTGTCCTGCTCCCTCCCTCTCCTTTAATATTAATGGTTTGCTCACTTCACCCAGCAGTTCTTGTTCTTTACTTGGCTATTTCCTTCCTCCCTGCTTGTCCTGCTCCCTCCCTCTCCTTTAATATTAATGGTTTGCTCACTTCACCCAGCAGTTCTTGTTCTTTACTTGGCTATTTCCTTCCTCCCTGCTTGTCCTGCTCCCTCCCTCTCCTATAATATTAATGACTTGCTCACTTCACGCAGCAGTTCTTGTTCTTTAGTCGGCTATTTCTTCCTCCCTGCTTGTCCTGCTCCCTCCCTCTCTTATAATATTAATGACTTGCTCACTTCACCCTGCAGTTCTTGTTCTTTACTTGGCTATTTCCTTCCTCCCTGCCTGTCCTGCTCCCTCCCTCTCCTTTAATATTAATGACTTGCTCACTTCACGCAGCAGTTCTTGTTCCTGGCTTGGCTATTTTCTTCCTCCCTGCTTGTCCTGCTCCCTCCCTCTCCTATAATATTAATGACTTGCTCACTTCACCCTGCAGTTCTTGTTCTTTAGTCGGCTATTTCTTTCTCCCTGCTTGTCCTGCTCCCTCCCTCTCCTATAATATTAATGGCTTGCTCACTTCACCCTGCAGTTCTTGTTCTTTACTTGGCTATTTCCTTCCTCCCTGCTTGTCCTGCTCCCTCCATCTCCTATAATATTAATGACTTGCTCACTTCACGTAGCAGTTCTTGTTCTTTAGTCGGCTATTTCTTCCTCCCTGCTTGTCCTGCTCCCTCCCTCTCTTATAATATTAATGACTTGCTCACTTCACCCTGCAGTTCTTGTTCTTTACTTGGCTATTTCCTTCCTCCCTGCCTGTCCTGCTCCCTCCCTCTCCTTTAATATTAATGACTTGCTCACTTCACGCAGCAGTTCTTGTTCCTGGCTTGGCTATTTTCTTCCTCCCTGCTTGTCCTGCTCCCTCCCTCTCCTATAATATTAATGACTTGCTCACTTCACCCTGCAGTTCTTGTTCTTTAGTCGGCTATTTCTTTCTCCCTGCTTGTCCTGCTCCCTCCCTCTCCTATAATATTAATGGCTTGCTCACTTCACCCTGCAGTTCTTGTTCTTTACTTGGCTATTTCCTTCCTCCCTGCTTGTCCTGCTCCCTCCAACTCCTATAATATTAATGACTTGCTCACTTCACGTAGCAGTTCTTGTTCTTTAGTCGGCTATTTCTTCCTCCCTGCTTGTCCTGCTCCCTCCCTCTCTTATAATATTAATGACTTGCTCACTTCACCCTGCAGTTCTTGTTCTTTACTTGGCTATTTCCTTCCTCCCTGCCTGTCCTGCTCCCTCCCTCTCCTTTAATATTAATGACTTGCTCACTTCACGCAGCAGTTCTTGTTCCTGGCTTGGCTATTTTCTTCCTCCCTGCTTGTCCTGCTCCCTCCCTCTCCTATAATATTAATGACTTGCTCACTTCACGCAGCAGTTCTTGTTCCTGGCTTGGCTATTTTCTTCCTCCCTGCTTGTCCTGCACCCTTCCTCTCCTATAATATTAATGACTTGCTCACTTCACGCAGCAGTTCTTGTTCCTGGCTTGGCTATTTCCTTCCTCCCTGCTTGTCCTGCTCCCTCCCTCTCCTATAATATTAATGACTTGCTCACTTCACCCTGCAGTTCTTGTTCTTTAGTCGGCTATTTCCTTCCTCCCTGCTTGTCCTGCTCCCTCCCTCTCCTTTAATATTAATGACTTGCTCACTTCACGCAGCAGTTCTTGTTCCTGGCTTGGCTATTTTCTTCCTCCCTGCTTGTCCTGCTCCCTCCCTTTCCTATAATATTAATGACTTGCTCACTTCACCCTGCAGTTCTTGTTCTTTAGTCGGCTATTTCCTTCCCCCCTGCTTGTCCTGCTCCCTCCCTCTCTTATAATATTAATGACTTGCTCACTTCACGCAGCAGTTCTTGTTCTTTAGTCGGCTATTTCTTCCCCCCTGCTTGTCCTGCTCCCTCCCTCTCTTATAATATTAATGACTTGCTCACTTCACCCTGCAGTTCTTGTTCTTTAGTCGGCTATTTCTTCCTCCCTGCTTGTCCTGCACCCTTCCTCTCCTATAATATTAATGACTTGCTCACTTCACCCTGCAGTTCTTGTTCTTTAGTCGGCTATTTCTTCCTCCCTGCTTGTCCTGCACCCTTCCTCTCCTATAATATTAATGACTTGCTCACTTCACCCTGCAGTTCTTTTTCTTTAGTCGGCTATTTCTTCCTCCCTGCTTGTCCTGCTCCCTCCCTCTCCTATAATATTAATGACTTGCTCACTTCACCCTGCAGTTCTTGTTCTTTAGTCGGCTATTTCCTTCCTCCCTGCCTGTCCTGCTCCCTCCCTCTCCTTTAATATTAATGACTTGCTCACTTCACGCAGCAGTTCTTGTTCCTGGCTTGGCTATTTTCTTCCTCCCTGCTTGTCCTGCTCCCTCCCTCTCCTATAATATTAATGACTCGCTCACTTCACGTAGCAGTTCTTGTTCTTTAGTCGGCTATTTTCTTTCTCCCTGCTTGTCCTGCTCCCTCCCTCTCCTATAATATTAATGACTTGCTCACTTCACCCTGCAGTTCTTGTTCTTTACTTGGCTATTTCCTTCCTCCCTGCCTGTCCTGCTCCCTCCCTCTCCTTTAATATTAATGACTTGCTCACTTCACGCAGCAGTTCTTGTTCCTGGCTTGGCTATTTTCTTCCTCCCTGCTTGTCCTGCTCCCTCCCTCTCCTATAATATTAATGACTTGCTCACTTCACCCTGCAGTTCTTGTTCTTTACTTGGCTATTTCCTTCCTCCCTGCCTGTCCTGCTCCCTCCCTCTCCTTTAATAATAATGACTTGCTCACTTCACGCAGCAGTTCTTGTTCCTGGCTTGGCTATTTTCTTCCGCCCTGCTTGTCCTGCTCCCTCCCTCTCCTATAATATTAATGGCTTGCTCACTTCACGCAGCAGTTCTTGTTCCTGGCTTGGCTATTTTCTTCCTCCCTGCTTGTCCTGCACCCTTCCTCTCCTATAATATTAATGACTTGCTCACTTCACGCAGCAGTTCTTGTTCCTGGCTTGGCTATTTTCTTCCTCCCTGCTTGTCCTGCTCCCTCCCTCTCCTATAATATTAATGGCTTGCTCACTTCACGCAGCAGTTCTTGTTCCTGGCTTGGCTATTTCCTTCCTCCCTGCTTGTCCTGCTCCCTCCCTCTCCTATAATATTAATGACTTGCTCACTTCACCCTGCAGTTCTTGTTCTTTAGTCGGCTATTTCCTTCCTCCCTGCTTGTCCTGCTCCCTCCCTCTCCTTTAATATTAATGACTTGCTCACTTCACGCAGCAGTTCTTGTTCCTGGCTTGGCTATTTTCTTCCTCCCTGCTTGTCCTGCTCCCTCCCTTTCCTATAATATTAATGACTTGCTCACTTCACCCTGCAGTTCTTGTTCTTTAGTCGGCTATTTCCTTCCCCCCTGCTTGTCCTGCTCCCTCCCTCTCTTATAATATTAATGACTTGCTCACTTCACGCAGCAGTTCTTGTTCTTTAGTCGGCTATTTCTTCCCCCCTGCTTGTCCTGCTCCCTCCCTCTCTTATAATATTAATGACTTGCTCACTTCACCCTGCAGTTCTTGTTCTTTAGTCGGCTATTTCTTCCTCCCTGCTTGTCCTGCACCCTTCCTCTCCTATAATATTAATGACTTGCTCACTTCACCCTGCAGTTCTTGTTCTTTAGTCGGCTATTTCTTCCTCCCTGCTTGTCCTGCACCCTTCCTCTCCTATAATATTAATGACTTGCTCACTTCACCCTGCAGTTCTTGTTCTTTAGTCGGCTATTTCTTCCTCCCTGCTTGTCCTGCTCCCTCCCTCTCCTATAATATTAATGACTTGCTCACTTCACGCAGCAGTTCTTGTTCCTGGCTTGGCTATTTTCTTTCTCCCTGCTTGTCCTGCTCCCTCCCTCTCCTATAATATTAATGACTTGCTCACTTCACCCTGCAGTTCTTGTTCCTGGCTTGGCTATTTTCTTCCTCCCTGCTTGTCCTGCTCCCTCCCTCTCCTATAATATTAATGGCTTGCTCACTTCACCCTGCAGTTCTTGTTCTTTAGTCGGCTATTTCTTCCTCCCTGCTTGTCCTGCTCCCTCCCTCTCCTATAATATTAATGACTTGCTCACTTCACGCAGCAGTTCTTGTTCCTGGCTTGGCTATTTTCTTTCTCCCTGCTTGTCCTGCTCCCTCCCTCCCCTTTAATATTAATGACTTGCTCACTTCACCCTGCAGTTCTTGTTCCTGGCTTGGCTATTTTCTTCCTCCCTGCTTGCCTTGCTCCCTCCATCTCCTATAATATTAATGACTTGCTCACTTCACGCAGCAGTTCTTGTTCCTGGCTTGGCTATTTTCTTCCTCCCTGCTTGTCCTGCTCCCTCCCTCTCCTATAATATTAATGACTTGCTCACTTCACCCAGCAGTTCTTGTTCTTTACTTGGCTATTTCCTTCCTCCCTGCCTGTCCTGCTCCCTCCCTCTCCTATAATATTAATGACTTGCTCACTTCACGCAGCAGTTCTTGTTCCTGGCTTGGCTATTTTCTTCCTCCCTGCTTGTCCTGCTCCCTCCCTCTCCTATAATATTAATGACTTGCTCACTTCACGTAGCAGTTCTTGTTCTTTACTTGGCTATTTCCTTCCTCCCTGCCTGTCCTGCTCCCTCCCTCTCCTATAATATTAATGACTTGCTCACTTCACCCTGCAGTTCTTGTTCTTTAGTCGGCTATTTCCTTCCTCCCTGCTTGTCCTGCTCCCTCCCTCTCCTATAATATTAATGGCTTGCTCACTTCACCCTGCAGTTCTTGTTCTTTAGTCGGCTATTTCTTCCCCCCTGCTTGTCCTGCTCCCTCCCTCTCCTATAATATTAATGGCTTGCTCACTTCACCCTGCAGTTCTTGTTCTTTAGTCGGCTATTTCCTTCCCCCCTGCTTGTCCTGCTCCCTCCCTCTCCTATAATATTAATGGCTTGCTCACTTCACCCTGCAGTTCTTGTTCTTTAGTCGGCTATTTCCTTCCCCCCTGCTTGTCCTGCTCCCTCCCTCTCCTTTAATATTAATGACTTGCTCACTTCACGTAGCAGTTCTTGTTCTTTAGTCGGCTATTTTCTTCCTCCTGCTTGTCCTGCTCCCTCCCTCTCCTATAATATTAATGACTTGCTCACTTCACGCAGCAGTTCTTGTTCTTTAGTCGGCTATTTCCTTCCTCCCTGCTTGTCCTGCTCCCTCCCTCTCCTATAATATTAATGACTTGCTCACTTCACCCTGCAGTTCTTGTTCTTTAGTCGGCTATTTCCTTCCTCCCTGCTTGTCCTGCTCCCTCCCTCTCCTATAATATTAATGGCTTGCTCACTTCACGCAGCAGTTCTTGTTCTTTAGTCGGCTATTTCTTTCTCCCTGCTTGTCCTGCTCCCTCCCTCCCCTTTAATATTAATGGCTTGCTCACTTCACCCTGCAGTTCTTGTTCTTTAGTCGGCTATTTCTTTCTCCCTGCTTGTCCTGCTCCCTCCCTCCCCTTTAATATTAATGACTTGCTCACTTCACCTTGCAGTTCTTGTTCTTTAGTCGGCTATTTCTTCCCCCCTGCTTGTCCTGCTCCCTCCCTCTCCTATAATATTAATGACTTGCTCACTTCACCCTGCAGTTCTTGTTCCTGGCTTGGCTATTTTCTTCCTCCCTGCTTGTCCTGCTCCCTCCCTCTCCTTTAATATTAATGACTTGCTCACTTCACGCAGCAGTTCTTGTTCCTGGCATGGCTATTTTCTTCCTCCCTGCTTGTCCTGCTCCCTCCCTCTCCTATAATATTAATGACTTGCTCACTTCACCCTGCAGTTCTTGTTCTTTAGTCGGCTATTTCCTTCCCCCTGCTTGTCCTGCTCCCTCCCTCTCCTATAATATTAATGGCTTGCTCACTTCACCCTGCAGTTCATGTTCTTTAGTCGGCTATTTCCTTCCCCCCTGCTTGTCCTGCTCCCTCCCTCTCCTTTAATATTAATGACTTGCTCACTTCACGTAGCAGTTCTTGTTCTTTAGTCGGCTATTTTCTTCCTCCCTGCTTGTCCTGCTCCCTCCCTCTCCTATAATATTAATGACTTGCTCACTTCACCCTGCAGTTCTTGTTCTTTAGTCGGCTATTTCCTTCCTCCCTGCTTGTCCTGCTCCCTCCCTCTCCTATAATATTAATGACTTGCTCACTTCACGCAGCAGTTCTTGTTCTTTAGTCGGCTATTTCCTTCCTCCCTGCTTGTCCTGCTCCCTCCCTCTCCTATAATATTAATGACTTGCTCACTTCACCCTGCAGTTCCTGTTCTTTAGTCAGCTATTTCCTTCCTCCCTGCTTGTCCTGCTCCCTCCCTCTCCTATAATATTAATGGCTTGCTCACTTCACGCAGCAGTTCTTGTTCTTTAGTCGGCTATTTCTTTCTCCCTGCTTGTCCTGCTCCCTCCCTCCCCTTTAATATTAATGGCTTGCTCACTTCACCCTGCAGTTCTTGTTCTTTAGTCGGCTATTTCTTTCTCCCTGCTTGTCCTGCTCCCTCCCTCCCCTTTAATATTAATGACTTGCTCACTTCACCCTGCAGTTCTTGTTCTTTAGTCGGCTATTTCTTCCCCCCTGCTTGTCCTGCTCCCTCCCTCTCCTATAATATTAATGACTTGCTCACTTCACCCTGCAGTTCTTGTTCCTGGCTTGGCTATTTTCTTCCTCCCTGCTTGTCCTGCTCCCTCCCTCTCCTTTAATATTAATGACTTGCTCACTTCACGCAGCAGTTCTTGTTCCTGGCTTGGCTATTTTCTTCCTCCCTGCTTGTCCTGCTCCCTCCCTCTCCTATAATATTAATGACTTGCTCACTTCACCCTGCAGTTCTTGTTCTTTACTTGGCTATTTCCTTCCTCCCTCCTTGTCCTGCTCCCTCCCTCTCCTATAATATTAATGACTTGCTCACTTCACCCTGCAGTTCTTGTTCCTGGCTTGGCTATTTTCTTCCTCCCTGCTTGTCCTGCTCCCTCCCTCTCCTATAATATTAATGGCTTGCTCACTTCACGCAGCAGTTCTTGTTCTTTACTTGGCTATTTCTTCCTCCCTGCTTGTCCTGCTCCCTCCCTCTCCTATAATATTAATGGCTTGCTCACTTCACGCAGCAGTTCTTGTTCCTGGCTTGGCTATTTCCTTCCTCCCTGCTTGTCCTGCTCCCTCCCTCTCTTATAATATTAATGACTTGCTCACTTCACCCTGCAGTTCTTGTTCTTTACTTGGCTATTTCCTTCCTCCCTGCCTGTCCTGCTCCCTCCCTCTCCTTTAATATTAATGACTTGCTCACTTCACGCAGCAGTTCTTGTTCCTGGCTTGGCTATTTTCTTCCTCCCTGCTTGTCCTGCTCCCTCCCTCTCCTATAATATTAATGACTTGCTCACTTCACCCTGCAGTTCTTGTTCTTTAGTCGGCTATTTCTTTCTCCCTGCTTGTCCTGCTCCCTCCCTCTCCTATAATATTAATGGCTTGCTCACTTCACCCTGCAGTTCTTGTTCTTTACTTGGCTATTTCCTTCCTCCCTGCTTGTCCTGCTCCCTCCAACTCCTATAATATTAATGACTTGCTCACTTCACGTAGCAGTTCTTGTTCTTTAGTCGGCTATTTCTTCCTCCCTGCTTGTCCTGCTCCCTCCCTCTCTTATAATATTAATGACTTGCTCACTTCACCCTGCAGTTCTTGTTCTTTACTTGGCTATTTCCTTCCTCCCTGCCTGTCCTGCTCCCTCCCTCTCCTTTAATATTAATGACTTGCTCACTTCACGCAGCAGTTCTTGTTCCTGGCTTGGCTATTTTCTTCCTCCCTGCTTGTCCTGCTCCCTCCCTCTCGTATAATATTAATGACTTGCTCACTTCACGCAGCAGTTCTTGTTCCTGGCTTGGCTATTTTCTTCCTCCCTGCTTGTCCTGCACCCTTCCTCTCCTATAATATTAATGACTTGCTCACTTCACGCAGCAGTTCTTGTTCCTGGCTTGGCTATTTCCTTCCTCCCTGCTTGTCCTGCTCCCTCCCTCTCCTATAATATTAATGACTTGCTCACTTCACCCTGCAGTTCTTGTTCTTTAGTCGGCTATTTCCTTCCTCCCTGCTTGTCCTGCTCCCTCCCTCTCCTTTAATATTAATGACTTGCTCACTTCACGCAGCAGTTCTTGTTCCTGGCTTGGCTATTTTCTTCCTCCCTGCTTGTCCTGCTCCCTCCCTTTCCTATAATATTAATGACTTGCTCACTTCACCCTGCAGTTCTTGTTCTTTAGTCGGCTATTTCCTTCCCCCTGCTTGTCCTGCTCCCTCCCTCTCTTATAATATTAATGACTTGCTCACTTCACGCAGCAGTTCTTGTTCTTTAGTCGGCTATTTCTTCCCCCCTGCTTGTCCTGCTCCCTCCCTCTCTTATAATATTAATGACTTGCTCACTTCACCCTGCAGTTCTTGTTCTTTAGTCGGCTATTTCTTCCTCCCTGCTTGTCCTGCACCCTTCCTCTCCTATAATATTAATGACTTGCTCACTTCACCCTGCAGTTCTTGTTCTTTAGTCGGCTATTTCTTCCTCCCTGCTTGTCCTGCACCCTTCCTCTCCTATAATATTAATGACTTGCTCACTTCACCCTGCAGTTCTTTTTCTTTAGTCGGCTATTTCTTCCTCCCTGCTTGTCCTGCTCCCTCCCTCTCCTATAATATTAATGACTTGCTCACTTCACCCTGCAGTTCTTGTTCTTTAGTCGGCTATTTCCTTCCTCCCTGCCTGTCCTGCTCCCTCCCTCTCCTTTAATATTAATGACTTGCTCACTTCACGCAGCAGTTCTTGTTCCTGGCTTGGCTATTTTCTTCCTCCCTGCTTGTCCTGCTCCCTCCCTCTCCTATAATATTAATGACTCGCTCACTTCACGTAGCAGTTCTTGTTCTTTAGTCGGCTATTTTCTTTCTCCCTGCTTGTCCTGCTCCCTCCCTCTCCTATAATATTAATGACTTGCTCACTTCACCCTGCAGTTCTTGTTCTTTACTTGGCTATTTCCTTCCTCCCTGCCTGTCCTGCTCCCTCCCTCTCCTTTAATATTAATGACTTGCTCACTTCACGCAGCAGTTCTTGTTCCTGGCTTGGCTATTTTCTTCCTCCCTGCTTGTCCTGCTCCCTCCCTCTCCTATAATATTAATGACTTGCTCACTTCACCCTGCAGTTCTTGTTCTTTACTTGGCTATTTCCTTCCTCCCTGCCTGTCCTGCTCCCTCCCTCTCCTTTAATATTAATGACTTGCTCACTTCACGCAGCAGTTCTTGTTCCTGGCTTGGCTATTTTCTTCCTCCCTGCTTGTCCTGCTCCCTCCCTCTCCTATAATATTAATGGCTTGCTCACTTCACGCAGCAGTTCTTGTTCCTGGCTTGGCTATTTTCTTCCTCCCTGCTTGTCCTGCACCCTTCCTCTCCTATAATATTAATGACTTGCTCACTTCACGCAGCAGTTCTTGTTCCTGGCTTGGCTATTTTCTTCCTCCCTGCTTGTCCTGCTCCCTCCCTCTCCTATAATATTAATGGCTTGCTCACTTCACGCAGCAGTTCTTGTTCCTGGCTTGGCTATTTCCGTCCTCCCTGCTTGTCCTGCTCCCTCCCTCTCCTATAATATTAATGACTTGCTCACTTCACCCTGCAGTTCTTGTTCTTTAGTCGGCTATTTCCTTCCTCCCTGCTTGTCCTGCTCCCTCCCTCTCCTTTAATATTAATGACTTGCTCACTTCACGCAGCAGTTCTTGTTCCTGGCTTGGCTATTTTCTTCCTCCCTGCTTGTCCTGCTCCCTCCCTTTCCTATAATATTAATGACTTGCTCACTTCACCCTGCAGTTCTTGTTCTTTAGTCGGCTATTTCCTTCCCCCCTGCTTGTCCTGCTCCCTCCCTCTCTTATAATATTAATGACTTGCTCACTTCACGCAGCAGTTCTTGTTCTTTAGTCGGCTATTTCTTCCCCCCTGCTTGTCCTGCTCCCTCCCTCTCTTATAATATTAATGACTTGCTCACTTCACCCTGCAGTTCTTGTTCTTTAGTCGGCTATTTCTTCCTCCCTGCTTGTCCTGCACCCTTCCTCTCCTATAATATTAATGACTTGCTCACTTCACCCTGCAGTTCTTGTTCTTTAGTCGGCTATTTCTTCCTCCCTGCTTGTCCTGCACCCTTCCTCTCCTATAATATTAATGACTTGCTCACTTCACCCTGCAGTTCTTGTTCTTTAGTCGGCTATTTCTTCCTCCCTGCTTGTCCTGCTCCCTCCCTCTCTTATAATATTAATGACTTGCTCACTTCACCCTGCAGTTCTTGTTCTTTACTTGGCTATTTCCTTCCTCCCTGCCTGTCCTGCTCCCTCCCTCTCCTTTAATATTAATGACTTGCTCACTTCACGCAGCAGTTCTTGTTCCTGGCTTGGCTATTTTCTTCCTCCCTGCTTGTCCTGCTCCCTCCCTCTCCTATAATATTAATGACTTGCTCACTTCACGCAGCAGTTCTTGTTCCTGGCTTGGCTATTTTCTTCCTCCCTGCTTGTCCTGCACCCTTCCTCTCCTATAATATTAATGACTTGCTCACTTCACGCAGCAGTTCTTGTTCCTGTCTTGGCTATTTCCTTCCTCCCTGCTTGTCCTGCTCCCTCCCTCTCCTATAATATTAATGACTTGCTCACTTCACCCTGCAGTTCTTGTTCTTTAGTCGGCTATTTCCTTCCTCCCTGCTTGTCCTGCTCCCTCCCTCTCCTTTAATATTAATGACTTGCTCACTTCACGCAGCAGTTCTTGTTCCTGGCTTGGCTATTTTCTTCCTCCCTGCTTGTCCTGCTCCCTCCCTTTCCTATAATATTAATGACTTGCTCACTTCACCCTGCAGTTCTTGTTCTTTAGTCGGCTATTTCCTTCCCCCCTGCTTGTCCTGCTCCCTCCCTCTCTTATAATATTAATGACTTGCTCACTTCACGCAGCAGTTCTTGTTCTTTAGTCGGCTATTTCTTCCCCCCTGCTTGTCCTGCTCCCTCCCTCTCTTATAATATTAATGACTTGCTCACTTCACCCTGCAGTTCTTGTTCTTTAGTCGGCTATTTCTTCCTCCCTGCTTGTCCTGCACCCTTCCTCTCCTATAATATTAATGACTTGCTCACTTCACCCTGCAGTTCTTGTTCTTTAGTCGGCTATTTCTTCCTCCCTGCTTGTCCTGCACCCTTCCTCTCCTATAATATTAATGACTTGCTCACTTCACCCTGCAGTTCTTTTTCTTTAGTCGGCTATTTCTTCCTCCCTGCTTGTCCTGCTCCCTCCCTCTCCTATAATATTAATGACTTGCTCACTTCACCCTGCAGTTCTTGTTCTTTAGTCGGCTATTTCCTTCCTCCCTGCCTGTCCTGCTCCCTCCCTCTCCTTTAATATTAATGACTTGCTCACTTCACGCAGCAGTTCTTGTTCCTGGCTTGGCTATTTTCTTCCTCCCTGCTTGTCCTGCTCCCTCCCTCTCCTATAATATTAATGACTCGCTCACTTCACGTAGCAGTTCTTGTTCTTTAGTCGGCTATTTTCTTTCTCCCTGCTTGTCCTGCTCCCTCCCTCTCCTATAATATTAATGACTTGCTCACTTCACCCTGCAGTTCTTGTTCTTTACTTGGCTATTTCCTTCCTCCCTGCCTGTCCTGCTTCCTCCCTCTCCTTTAATATTAATGACTTGCTCACTTCACGCAGCAGTTCTTGTTCCTGGCTTGGCTATTTTCTTCCTCCCTGCTTGTCCTGCTCCCTCCCTCTCCTATAATATTAATGACTTGCTCACTTCACCCTGCAGTTCTTGTTCTTTACTTGGCTATTTCCTTCCTCCCTGCCTGTCCTGCTCCCTCCCTCTCCTTTAATATTAATGACTTGCTCACTTCACGCAGCAGTTCTTGTTCCTGGCTTGGCTATTTTCTTCCTCCCTGCTTGTCCTGCTCCCTCCCTCTCCTATAATATTAATGGCTTGCTCACTTCACGCAGCAGTTCTTGTTCCTGGCTTGGCTATTTTCTTCCTCCCTGCTTGTCCTGCACCCTTCCTCTCCTATAATATTAATGACTTGCTCACTTCACGCAGCAGTTCTTGTTCCTGGCTTGGCTATTTTCTTCCTCCCTGCTTGTCCTGCTCCCTCCCTCTCCTATAATATTAATGGCTTGCTCACTTCACGCAGCAGTTCTTGTTCCTGGCTTGGCTATTTCCTTCCTCCCTGCTTGTCCTGCTCCCTCCCTCTCCTATAATATTAATGACTTGCTCACTTCACCCTGCAGTTCTTGTTCTTTAGTCGGCTATTTCCTTCCTCCCTGCTTGTCCTGCTCCCTCCCTCTCCTTTAATATTAATGACTTGCTCACTTCACGCAGCAGTTCTTGTTCCTGGCTTGGCTATTTTCTTCCTCCCTGCTTGTCCTGCTCCCTCCCTTTCCTATAATATTAATGACTTGCTCACTTCACCCTGAAGTTCTTGTTCTTTAGTCGGCTATTTCCTTCCCCCCTGCTTGTCCTGCTCCCTCCCTCTCTTATAATATTAATGACTTGCTCACTTCACGCAGCAGTTCTTGTTCTTTAGTCGGCTATTTCTTCCCCCCTGCTTGTCCTGCTCCCTCCCTCTCTTATAATATTAATGACTTGCTCACTTCACCCTGCAGTTCTTGTTCTTTAGTCGGCTATTTCTTCCTCCCTGCTTGTCCTGCACCCTTCCTCTCCTATAATATTAATGACTTGCTCACTTCACCCTGCAGTTCTTGTTCTTTAGTCGGCTATTTCTTCCTCCCTGCTTGTCCTGCACCCTTCCTCTCCTATAATATTAATGACTTGCTCACTTCACCCTGCAGTTCTTGTTCTTTAGTCGGCTATTTCTTCCTCCCTGCTTGTCCTGCTCCCTCCCTCTCCTATAATATTAATGACTTGCTCACTTCACGCAGCAGTTCTTGTTCCTGGCTTGGCTATTTTCTTTCTCCCTGCTTGTCCTGCTCCCTCCCTCTCCTATAATATTAATGACTTGCTCACTTCACCCTGCAGTTCTTGTTCCTGGCTTGGCTATTTTCTTCCTCCCTGCTTGTCCTGCTCCCTCCCTCTCCTATAATATTAATGGCTTGCTCACTTCACGCAGCAGTTCTTGTTCTTTACTTGGCTATTTCTTCCTCCCTGCTTGTCCTGCTCCCTCCCTCTCCTATAATATTAATGACTTGCTCACTTCACGCAGCAGTTCTTGTTCCTGGCTTGGCTATTTTCTTTCTCCCTGCTTGTCCTGCTCCCTCCCTCCCCTTTAATATTAATGACTTGCTCACTTCACCCTGCAGTTCTTGTTCCTGGCTTGGCTATTTTCTTCCTCCCTGCTTGTCCTGCTCCCTCCCTCTCCTATAATATTAATGACTTGCTCACTTCACGCAGCAGTTCTTGTTCCTGGCTTGGCTATTTTCTTCCTCCCTGCTTGTCCTGCTCCCTCCCTCTCCTATAATATTAATGACTTGCTCACTTCACCCAGCAGTTCTTGTTCTTTACTTGGCTATTTCCTTCCTCCCTGCCTGTCCTGCTCCCTCCCTCTCCTATAATATTAATGACTTGCTCACTTCACGCAGCAGTTCTTGTTCCTGGCTTGGCTATTTTCTTCCTCCCTGCTTGTCCTGCTCCCTCCCTCTCCTATAATATTAATGACTTGCTCACTTCACGTAGCAGTTCTTGTTCTTTACTTGGCTATTTCCTTCCTCCCTGCCTGTCCTGCTCCCTCCCTCTCCTATAATATTAATGACTTGCTCACTTCACCCTGCAGTTCTTGTTCTTTAGTCGGCTATTTCCTTCCTCCCTGCTTGTCCTGCTCCCTCCCTCTCCTATAATATTAATGGCTTGCTCACTTCACCCTGCAGTTCTTGTTCTTTAGTCGGCTATTTCTTCCCCCCTGCTTGTCCTGCTCCCTCCCTCTCCTATAATATTAATGGCTTGCTCACTTCACCCTGCAGTTCTTGTTCTTTAGTCGGCTATTTCCTTCCCCCCTGCTTGTCCTGCTCCCTCCCTCTCCTATAATATTAATGGCTTGCTCACTTCACCCTGCAGTTCTTGTTCTTTAGTCGGCTATTTCCTTCCCCCCTGCTTGTCCTGCTCCCTCCCTCTCCTTTAATATTAATGACTTGCTCACTTCACGTAGCAGTTCTTGTTCTTTAGTCGGCTATTTTCTTCCTCCTGCTTGTCCTGCTCCCTCCCTCTCCTATAATATTAATGACTTGCTCACTTCACGCAGCAGTTCTTGTTCTTTAGTCGGCTATTTCCTTCCTCCCTGCTTGTCCTGCTCCCTCCCTCTCCTATAATATTAATGACTTGCTCACTTCACCCTGCAGTTCTAGTTCTTTAGTCGGCTATTTCCTTCCTCCCTGCTTGTCCTGCTCCCTCCCTCTCCTATAATATTAATGGCTTGCTCACTTCACGCAGCAGTTCTTGTTCTTTAGTCGGCTATTTCTTTCTCCCTGCTTGTCCTGCTCCCTCCCTCCCCTTTAATATTAATGGCTTGCTCACTTCACCCTGCAGTTCTTGTTCTTTAGTCGGCTATTTCTTTCTCCCTGCTTGTCCTGCTCCCTCCCTCCCCTTTAATATTAATGACTTGCTCACTTCACCTTGCAGTTCTTGTTCTTTAGTCGGCTATTTCTTCCCCCCTGCTTGTCCTGCTCCCTCCCTCTCCTATAATATTAATGACTTGCTCACTTCACCCTGCAGTTCTTGTTCCTGGCTTGGCTATTTTCTTCCTCCCTGCTTGTCCTGCTCCCTCCCTCTCCTTTAATATTAATGACTTGCTCACTTCACGCAGCAGTTCTTGTTCCTGGCTTGGCTATTTTCTTCCTCCCTGCTTGTCCTGCTCCCTCCCTCTCCTATAATATTAATGGCTTGCTCACTTCACCCTGCAGTTCTTGTTCTTTAGTCGGCTATTTCCTTCCCCCTGCTTGTCCTGCTCCCTCCCTCTCCTATAATATTAATGGCTTGCTCACTTCACCCTGCAGTTCTTGTTCTTTAGTCGGCTATTTCCTTCCCCCCTGCTTGTCCTGCTCCCTCCCTCTCCTTTAATATTAATGACTTGCTCACTTCACGTAGCAGTTCTTGTTCTTTAGTCGGCTATTTTCTTCCTCCCTGCTTGTCCTGCTCCCTCCCTCTCCTATAATATTAATGACTTGCTCACTTCACCCTGCAGTTCTTGTTCTTTAGTCGGCTATTTCCTTCCTCCCTGCTTGTCCTGCTCCCTCCCTCTCCTATAATATTAATGACTTGCTCACTTCACGCAGCAGTTCTTGTTCTTTAGTCGGCTATTTCCTTCCTCCCTGCTTGTCCTGCTCCCTCCCTCTCCTATAATATTAATGACTTGCTCACTTCACCCTGCAGTTCTTGTTCTTTAGTCGGCTATTTCCTTCCTCCCTGCTTGTCCTGCTCCCTCCCTCTCCTATAATATTAATGGCTTGCTCACTTCACGCAGCAGTTCTTGTTCTTTAGTCGGCTATTTCTTTCTCCCTGCTTGTCCTGCTCCCTCCCTCCCCTTTAATATTAATGGCTTGCTCACTTCACCCTGCAGTTCTTGTTCTTTAGTCGGCTATTTCTTTCTCCCTGCTTGTCCTGCTCCCTCCCTCCCCTTTAATATTAATGACTTGCTCACTTCACCCTGCAGTTCTTGTTCTTTAGTCGGCTATTTCTTCCCCCCTGCTTGTCCTGCTCCCTCCCTCTCCTATAATATTAATGACTTGCTCACTTCACCCTGCAGTTCTTGTTCCTGGCTTGGCTATTTTCTTCCTCCCTGCTTGTCCTGCTCCCTCCCTCTCCTTTAATATTAATGACTTGCTCACTTCACGCAGCAGTTCTTGTTCCTGGCTTGGCTATTTTCTTCCTCCCTGCTTGTCCTGCTCCCTCCCTCTCCTATAATATTAATGACTTGCTCACTTCACCCTGCAGTTCTTGTTCTTTACTTGGCTATTTCCTTCCTCCCTCCTTGTCCTGCTCCCTCCCTCTCCTATAATATTAATGACTTGCTCACTTCACCCTGCAGTTCTTGTTCCTGGCTTGGCTATTTTCTTCCTCCCTGCTTGTCCTGCTCCCTCCCTCTCCTATAATATTAATGGCTTGCTCACTTCACGCAGCAGTTCTTGTTCTTTACTTGGCTATTTCTTCCTCCCTGCTTGTCCTGCTCCCTCCCTCTCCTATAATATTAATGGCTTGCTCACTTCACGCAGCAGTTCTTGTTCCTGGCTTGGCTATTTCCTTCCTCCCTGCTTGTCCTGCTCCCTCTCCTATAATATTAATGACTTGCTCACTTCACGTAGCAGTTCTTGTTCTTTAGTCGGCTATTTCTTCCTCCCTGCTTGTCCTGCTCCCTCCCTCTCCTTTAATATTAATGACTTGCTCACTTCACCCTGCAGTTCTTGTTCTTTAGTCGGCTATTTCTTTCTCCCTGCTTGTCCTGCTCCCTCCCTCTCCTATAATATTAATGACTTGTTCACTTCACCCTGCAGTTCTTGTTCTTTAGTCGGCTATTTCTTCCCCCCTGCTTGTCCTGCTCCCTCCCTCTCTTATAATATTACTGACTTGCTCACTTCACCCTGCAGTTCTTGTTCTTTAGTCGGCTATTTCCTTCCTCCCTGCTTGTCCTGCTCCCTCCCTCTCCTTTAATATTAATGGTTTGCTCACTTCACCCAGCAGTTCTTGTTCTTTACTTGGCTATTTCCTTCCTCCCTGCTTGTCCTGCACCCTTCCTCTCCTATAATATTAATGACTTGCTCACTTCACCCTGCAGTTCTTGTTCTTTAGTCGGCTATTTCCTTCCTCCCTGCTTGTCCTGCTCCCTCCCTCTCCTTTAATATTAATGACTTGCTCACTTCACGCAGCAGTTCTTGTTCCTGGCTTGGCTATTTTCTTTCTCCCTGCTTGTCCTGCTCCCTCCCTCTCTTATAATATTAATGACTTGCTCACTTCACCCTGCAGTTCTTGTTCCTGGCTTGGCTATTTCCTTCCTCCCTGCTTGTCCTGCTCCCTCCCTCTCCTATAATATTAATGACTTGCTCACTTCACCCTGCAGTTCTTGTTCTTTAGTCGGCTATTTCCTTCCCCCCTGCTTGTCCTGCTCCCTCCCTCTCCTATAATATTAATGACTTGCTCACTTCACCCTGCAGTTCTTGTTCTTTAGTCGGCTATTTTCTTCCTCCCTGCTTGTCCTGCTCCCTCCCTTTCCTATAATATTAATGACTTGCTCACTTCACGCAGCAGTTCTTGTTCCTGGCTGGGCTATTTCTTCCCCCCTGCTTGTCCTGCTGTCCTAAACCTCCCATAATAGAAGGCTTCTTTTTACATGGGTTCTTTCTCTGCCCGCCTCACACATTGCTATCCTAATCTTTCTTCCCTCTGTCCGCTTTCTGAGCAACATTTCATTGCTCTGAAAACGGTCCTAAAACTGGGACTTTATATGTGCTCCAAGCATCTTCTCGTTGTGTCACCTTTGTGTGGATCTCCAATTTGTTATCTTTTTTGTGTATTTATTTTTTTATTTTATTTGAATGCCGCTCAAATCTTTATTGTTGATCCTAGAAACTGGCTGCTAGTGCTCCTATCTGGGTAGGAGTTCATTGGTACAATCAATAACTGTGATGTTTAAACTTGTGATGATAATTCTGGATTATTAGGAACA
This sequence comes from Ambystoma mexicanum, assembly GCF_040938575.1. Taxonomy (NCBI): domain Eukaryota; kingdom Metazoa; phylum Chordata; class Amphibia; order Caudata; family Ambystomatidae; genus Ambystoma; species Ambystoma mexicanum. Next base: position 71,351,309 of record NC_090923.1, read on the forward strand.
CGTGTGTTTCTTCCATTGAATATGTGCTTGCAAACTGTGCGTCCAATCGGCTGTCACTCGATGGGAGACTAGTCACTGCATACACTGACCGTCTGTACACACTGAATTACTGGTAGTGTAGAGGCAGTGATCACGCGGGGCCCAGATGGTAATGCACGAGTATTATTACTGAGCTTTGGTTCATACTGTGCCATTATTAATCCAAATCCACTGATGCTGCTGAGCTGATGATGACACTGAGCCACTGGCAATACTGGCCCCATGATGCTAGTCACTGATAATGGCATGTACTCATTGCACTAACCATAAAAAACAAAAAGTTACTCACAATATAGAACTGCAGAAAATACATGAGCAAGTCAACCCACTAATAACACTGCATCTCTAATGGAACTGGGCCACCGAGGATAAACAGCTGCTGAGGATGCAAGTCACTGATAACACTGTATCTCTAATGGAACTGGGTCACCGAGGATAAACAGCTGCTGAGGATGCAAGTAACTGATAACACTGTATCTCTAATGGAACTGGGCCACCGAGTATAAACAGCTGCTGAGGATGCAAGCCACTGATAACACTGTATCTCTCCTGTTACTGGCCCACCGAGGATAAACAGCTGCTGAGGATACAAGTCACTGATAACACTATATCTCTCCTTTTACGGGCCACTGAGGATAAGCAGCTGCTGGGGACACCAAGCCACTGATAACACTGTATCTCTCCTGTTACGGGCCACCGAGGATAAAAAGCTGCTGAGGATACAAGTCACTGATAACACTGTATCTCTCCTATTACGGGCCACCGAGGATAAACAGCTGCTGGGGACACCAAGCCACTGATAACACTGTATCTCTCCTGTTACGGGCCACCGAGGATAAACAGCTGCTGGGGACACCAAGCCACTGATAACACTGTATCTCACCTGTTACGGGCCACCGAGGATAAACAGCTGCTGGGGACACCAAGCCACTGATAACACTGTATCTCTCCTGGAACTGACCCACCGAGGATAAACAGCTGCTGAGGATGCAAGCCACTGATAACACTGTATCTCTCCTGTTACTGGCCCACCGAGGATGAACAGCTGCTGAGGATGCAAGCCAGTGATAACACTGTATCTCTCCTCTTACTGGCCCACTGAGGATAAACAGCTGCTGAGGATGCAAGCCACGCTGCTGGGGACACCAAGCCACTGATAACACTGTATCTCTCCTGTTACGGGCCACCGAGGATAAACAGCTGCTGGGGACACCAAGTCACTGATAACACTGTATCTCTCCTGTTACGGGCCACCGAGGATAAACAGCTGCTGGGGACACCAAGTCACTGATAACACTGTATCTCTCCTGTTACGGGCCACCGAGGATAAACAGCTGCTGGGGACACCAAGCCACTGATAACACTGTATCTCTCCTGTTACGGGGCACCGAGGATAAACAGCTGCTGGGGACACCAAGCCACTGATAACACTGTATCTCTCCTGTTACGGGCCCACTGAGGATAAACAGCTGCTGAGGATGCAAGCCACTGATAACAATGTATCTCTCCTGTTACAAGCCCACCGAGGATAAACAGCTGCTGAGGAAGCAAGCCACTGATAGCACTGTATCTCTCCTGGAACTGGCCCACCGAGGATAAACAGCTGCTGAGGATGCAAGCCACTGATAACACAGTATCTCTCCTGTTACTGGCCCACCGAGGATAAACAGCTGCTGAGGATACAAGTCACTGATAACACTGTATCTCTAATGGAACTGGGCCACCGAGGATAAACAGCTGCTGAGGATGCAAGCCACTGACAACACTGTATCTCTAATGGAACTGGGCCACTGAGGATAAACAGCTGCTGGGGACGCCAAGCCACTGATAACACTGTATCTCTAATGGAACTGGCCCACTGAAGATAAACAGCTGCTGAGGATGCAAGCCACTGATAACAATGTATCTCTCCTGGAACTGGCCCAGCGAGGATAAACAGCTGCTGAGGATGCAAGCCACTGATTACACCGTATCTCTCCTATAACTCGCCCACCGAGGATAAACAGCTGCTGAGGATACAAGTCACTGATAACAGTGTATCTCTAATGGAACTGGGCCACCGAGGATAAACAGCTGCTGGGGACACCAAGCCATTGATAACACTGTATCTCTCCTGTTACTGGCCCACCGAGGATAAAAAGCTGCTGATGATGCAAGCCACTAATAACAATGTATCTCTCCTTGAACTGGCCCACCGAGGATAAACAGCTGCTGAGGATGCAAGCCACTGATAACACTTCATCTCTCCTGTTACTGACCCACCGAGGATAAACAGCTGCTGAGGATACAAGTCATTGATAACACTGTATCTCTAATGGAACTCGCCCACCGAGGATAAACAGCTGCTGAGGATGCAAGCCACTGATAACACTGTATCTCTAATGGAACTGGGCCACCGAGGATAAACAGCTGCTGGGGACACCAAGCCACTGATAACACTGTATCTCTCCTGTTACTGGCCCACCGAGGATAAACAGCTGCTGAGGATACAAGTCACTGATAACGCTGTATCTCTCCTGTTACTGGCCCACCGAGGATAAACAGCTGCTGAGGATGCAAGCCACTGATAACACTGTATCTCTCCTGTTACTGGCCCACCGAGGATAAACAGCTGCTGAGGATGCAAGCCACTGATAACACTGTATCTCTCCTGTTACTTGCCCACCGAGGATAAACAGCTGCTGAGGATGCAAGTCACTGATAACACTGTATCTCTCCTGGAACTGGCCCAACGAGGATAAACAGCTGCTGAGGATGTAAGCCACTGATAACACTGTATCTCTCCTGTTACTGGCCCACCGAGAATTAACAGCTGCTGAGGATGCAAGCCACTGATAACACTGTATCTCTCCTGTTACTGGGCCACTGATGAGAAACAGCTGCTGAGGATGCAAGCGACTGATAACACTGTATCACTACTGGAACTGACCCACTGAGGATAAACAGCTGCTGATGATGCAAGCCACTGATAACACTGTATCTCTCCTGGAACTGGCCCACCGAGGATAAACAGCTGCTGAGGATGCAAGTCACTGATAACACTGTATCTCTCCTAGAACTCGCCCACCGATGATAAACAGCTGCTGAGGATGCAAGTCACTGATAACACTGTATCTCTAATGGAACTGGGCCACCGAGGATAAACAGCTGCTGGGGACACCAAGCCACTGATAACACTGTATCTCTAATGGAACTGGCCCACTGAGGATAAACAGCTGCTGAGGATAGAAGCCACTGATAACACTGTATCTCTCCTGTTACTGGCCCACCGAGGATAAACAGCTGCTGAGGATGCAAGTCACTAATAACACTATCTCTCCTGGAACTGGCCCACTGAGTATAAAACGCTGATGAAGATGCAAGTCACTAATAACACTATATCGCTCCTGGAACTGGCCCACCGAGGATAAACAGCTGCTGAGGATGCAAGCCACTGATAACACAATGGGCCTCATTACGAGGTAGGAGGTAGCCATGGTGCTGTTAGCACCACGGCTACCCCCTTACCGCATACCGGGTCCGTATTCTCAGAATGGGTACTTACCGGGTCATTCCAACTTTGAAGGACCCAGTAAGTCCCCGTTCTGAGAACCATTCCCCATTCCAATTCAAGCCCCCATAGGGCTCAATGGGAATGGCGAAGGAGCTAATAGCGGGCCGCTAAGGGACTTTGTAATGCGGCAGTAAGGGGTTAACGGCAACGGCACCCTTACCGTTGCCGTTAACCCCTTACCGCCGACCTCGTAATAAGGCCCTATATGTCTAATGGAACAGGGCCACTGATGAGAAACAGCTGCTGAGGATGCAAGCGACTGATAACACTGTATCACTACTGGAACTGACCCACCGAGGATAAACAGCTGCTGAGGATGCAAGCGACTGATAACACTGTATCACTACTGGAACTGACCCACCGAGGATAAACAGCTGCTGAGGATGCAAGCGACTGATAACACTGTATCACTACTGGAACTGACCCACTGAGGATAAACAGCTGCTGAGGATGCAAGCCACTAATACCAATGTATCTCTCCTGGAACTGGTCCACCGAGGATAAACAGCTGCGGAGGATGCAAGCCACTGATTACACTGTATCTCTCCTGGAACTGGTCCACCGAGGATAAACAGCTGCGGAGGATGCAAGCCACTGATTACACTGTATCTCTCCTGGAACTGGCCCACTGAGGATAATCAGCTGCTGAGGATGCAAGCCACTGATAACACTGTCTCTCTCCTGTCACTGGGCCACTGATGAGAAACAACTGCTGAGGATGGAAGCCACAGATAACACTGTATCTCTCTTGGAACTGGCCCACCGTGGATAAACAGCTGCTGATGATGCAAGTCACTGATAACACTGTATCTCTCCTGGAACTCGCCCACCGAGGATAAACAGCTGCTGATGATGCAATCCACTAATAACAATGTGGGCCTCATTCCGAGATTGAAGGTAGCCATGGTGCTATTTGCGCCATGGCTGCCTCCAATACCGGGTCCGGCACCGGTCTTGTTCATTGGGGACTTACTGGTGCATTCCGACCCTGGATGGACCGGTAAATCCCCATTGAACAAACCATTCCCCATTCCCATTTGAGCCCCCATAGGGCTCAATGGGAATGGGGAAGTAGCTAATAAAGGTACCGCAATTTGCTCTACCGTTATTAGCGCCCTGGTCCCTTAGTGGGACCCGTAAAGGACCACACGTTCTATGAGGCTCCCGCTAAGGGACCTTGGAATTGGGGGGTAAGAGATTACCGGCACCGGTCTCCTTACCGGTGCCCGGTATCCCTGTCCGCCCAACTTGTAATGACCCCCTGTGTCTCTAATGGAACTGGGCCACTGATGAGAAATAACTGCTGAGGATGCAGGTATCTAATAACACTGTGGGGGTCATTCCGAGATTGGAGGCAGCCATGGTGCACCATGGCTGCCTCCAATACCAGGTCCGGGTCCGGTCTGGCTGAATGGGGACTTACCAGGTCATTCCGACCCTGGAGGACCCGGTAAGTCCCCATTCCGTAAACCATTTCCCATTCCCATTTGAGCCCGCATAGGGCTCAATGGGAATGAGGAAGGCGCTAATAACGGTACTGCAAATTGCGCTACCATTATTAGCTCCAAGGTCCCTTAACGGGACCCGCTAAGGACGTGTGGTCTGACCACACGTCCTTTGTGGTTCCCGCTAAGGGACCTCGGAATTGGCCGGTAAGGGTTTACCGGCACCGGCATCCTTACCGGTGCCCGGTATCCCTTACCGCCCAACTCGTAATGACCCCCTGTGTCTCTAATGGAACTAGGCCACTGATGAGAAACAACTGCTTGGGATGCAAGCCACTAAAAACACTTTCCCTCTAATGGAACTGGGCCAATGAGGATAAACAACTTCTGAAGATGCCAAGCCACGGATAACATTGTAACTCTAGTGGAACTGGGTTACTAATTATAAATAACTATCGAGGACACAAAGCCACTGATGATACTTTGCCACTGGTGGAACTGGCCCACTGATGGTACTGGGCCACTGAGGCAGGTTATATATAATGCGCTTGGTTTTTTCAGGCGCAGACCTGGATCCGAACCTGTGTTTGCTCAGTGTGGTCTTGCTTCCAAGACCCACGCGTTGCCACAGAGCTATCCTCCCATCAGGTGCCTCATAAAGAAATTAACAAGCATTGGATAGTAGAAAAAGACTGGGGACAAACATAGACATCCATACAGACATGGAAGGAACATCTGAAGAGACGTGGAAGGAACATCTAGACAGATGTGGAAGGAACATTTAAACAAATATGGAAAGGACATCTAGACAAATGTGGAAGGAACATTTAGACAGACGTGGCAGGGACATCTAGACAAATGTGGAAGGGGCATCTAGACAGACATGGAATGAACATCTAAACAGACCTGAAAAGGTCTTCTAGATAGACGTAGAAGAGACATCTAGAAAGATGTGGAAGAGATATCTTGACAGACGTGGAAAGGACATCTAGACAGACATGAAACAGACATCTAAACAGATGTGAAAGGAACATCTAGACAGACATGAAAAGGACATCTATGCAGATGTGGAAGGGTCATCTAGACAGACGTGGAAGGGACATCAAGGCAGATGTGGAAGGGGTATCTAGACAAATGTGAAAAGGACATCTAGACAGACATGAAAAGGACATCTAGACAGATGTGGAAGGGACATTTAGACAGATGTGAAAACGACATCTAGACAGATGTGAAAAGGTTCTAGACAGATGTAAATTGGACATCTAGAGAGACGTGAAAAGGACATCTAGACAGATGTGGAAGGGACATCTAGACAGACATGAAAAGGACATCTCTGCAGATGTGGAAGGGTCATCTAGACAGACGTGGAAGGGACATCAAGGCAGATGTGGAAGGGACATCTAGACAGACATGAAAAGGACATCTAGACAGATGTGGAAGGGTCATCTAGACAGACGTGGAAGGGACATCTAGACAGACATGAAAAGGACATCTAGACAGATGTGGAAGGGTCATCTAGACAGACGTGGAAGGGACATCTAGACAGACATGAAAAGGACATCTAGACAGATGTGGAAGGGTCATCTAGACAGATTTATTTTATTTGATTTATTTATTGCATTTGATAGTACGACCAAACCCATGGGCATCATGGCGTAGGTTACAAGAATACTTTTCAACTTATTGGTTACAAAGAGAGCACGTTGCAGGTTTACAAGAATACTTTTAATTTTAAAACATATTGTTAAAAAGGAAGACATGGTAAGGCAAGGAGCATAGTGGAGCTGGGAGTATGATGCAGTGGTTTAGGACGAAGAGCCTGGAGGTTAGGCAGTGGTACATTATACAAACATGGTGCTGATGGGCGGTTAGAATTTGTTAAAGAGCCATGTTTTCAGTAATTTCTTGAAGTGCTTGTTGGAAGGCGCGTTGCTTATGTTGGGAGGTAGAGAGTTCCAGATTCTGGGCGCTGCTACTTGGAAACATGGTTACCTGTTCTGGCGTTCTTTAAGCAGGGGATGAGTAGGTGGGTGTTGGAGTTGGATCTGAGGGTTCTGGTTGCTACTTTGCGCATGAGATTGATTGAGGTATGTGGGGGCATTAAGTGTGTTTGTGATGGTGAGAGTTTTGTGCAGCATTCTGGCTTGAATCGGGGGCCAGTGTGCTTCTCTCTTGTATTGCGATATGTGTTCCCTTTTGGTGATTCCAAGGGCTCCTCTAAGGGCTTTGTTCGGTAGAAGTAGCCTTTTAGTAAGGTTTGTCTTTGTGGTGCATAGTAGGAGGATGTTGCAGTAATCTAACTTAGACATGATGAGGGCTCCTTCTAGAGTAATACAGTTTTGGGGTGTCAGGATGGCCGACTGAGGGCAATAAGTTTTGCTGTGTATGCAGTGGATGAGACAAGTGCGTTGATGTGTTTACAGATAGTGAGGTTGGAATCTAGATACACACCTAGAGTTTTGACCTGGTAAAGGATGGTGATAGGGGTACCATCTATGACGATAGATGTGTAATCTTGGTGTAGTCTCCACAAGCGTGCAGGAGCGCCTACGATGAGGATCTCCGTTTTTGCTCCATTGAGGCAGAGGCTGTTTGTCGCCATCCAATTCTGGGCAAGGGAGTAGATTTTATTAACAAGAATAGTGTCCTGTTCTAGACGGCTGGAGATTGGGATGAGTATCTGCGTACCATCCGCAGAGTTGGTGTATATGACACCCATAGCATCTCGTGCAGCAAAGAGGAGTTTCGTATAGGCATTGTACAGTGTGGGGGAGGGGCAGGAGCCTTGCGGGACACCTAAGGGGACTGTTACGGGATCTGCTGCATCTTTTCCGATGTGGGGAGGGGGCATCTAGACAGACGTGGAAGGGACATATATAGAGGGTGGAAGGTAGGAAAATATTTAGGGCCTGATTACAAGTGAGTCGATAAACCCCCCCCGAATGAAAATCTGGTAAATACGTGTGGAAGGAGGTGCAGTGTACCATGACGCCTTTACTGTCACGCATGCAGTAACAGTATTTACTGGATGCGGTAACAATCTGAGACCGCCCCAGAAATAACGGGAAGTGTAGATCAACAACTACATCGATACCGGAAATGGATATACTGATTTTCCGGACAAGGACACTCGACCGTGCCCCCCATTACAGGAAGGCAATCCATGGCAAGCGACCCTGAGTCCTTGTGCGCCATCCGGACAGAATGAGGGACAAACATGAATCTGGGCAACCTGCAGGAGGCTTCGGGGGAGACGGTAGGCAAAGGAAGCAAGTCTTCTCGGAGCAGGAGCTTACGGTCCTTGCAGATGAAGTAGCCAAACAGACACCCAGGCGGGCTCGCCACCTGAAGGCGAAAACAGCCCATGACAAACATGCAGCACTTTGGGACCATGTGTGTGAAAGGTCAAGGCCATTTCTACACTTCCCTGTACAACCAGGGATGTGAAAAGAGGCGGGATGACCTTAGGCGGAGGGTCTGCTCCATCATCAGAACATCTAAAACATCTAAAACCGTGGGAGGTAAAGAAAGCCACTGTGGTGGACATCAGCGGTGTTTACCAGATCCGGTGACGCACAGGTCGAGGTAGCTCCACATGTAGCTGCTGTTGATTACTCAATATATGTTTCCACAATTCCCTCTAGAACGTGCATGGAAGACAACCTCACAGCATGTCCGTGTGCCCAAGCAGGGGGTGGGAATTTGTCCAACCAGACAGGTGCCAAGCACTTTCCGAGTCTGCACGAGAATGTCTGATACTTTACCATACCTGCTGGTGACATATGAGTATCGAAGAATGCCAGCAAGTCCACCCATTCTATATGTACCCCATGCAAGAGACACCACACATGCAGACCAGCTGGATCGGTATGCATGCACAGCAGATTGGCACGGCTAGGCCAGCTAAGCACATAAATGCATGCATCACTGCTGCCCTCTTTGGCGGAGTAACTGACTAGCCATCTTGCATGGGTTTCCAGAGAGGACAGCACCAGTGACAAAGAGGGCCTGTCTGGCACCAATGCACCTGCCCCTGCAGCCACCATCACCACCACCACAACATTAAAAACAGGGATTAGGGGGTCCTAGAAGCCAGCAGCCACTCATTTCTCAGAAGCCAAACCAGTAAAATACGAGCTACCAGCCAAGCTACAGCGGGGCGCTCCAGCATGCAGCAGGCACACAGCGCACCAGAGACACCACATGTGCAAACGCAAGGGCCACATCCCTCAGACGCACCAGCAAGGCCACCTCCCACCCATATTGTGACTGAAGAGTTTGGCGAAGAAGTCTTAGCACTCCTACCACACTCAGGAGTGTTGACAGTGGACCTTGGGGGTGACCAGGGAGAGGACGACACCGACCCTCCTCTATGCACACTTACTGGAGTTGGCACAGACAACTTCAATGATCACCAGGGTGGCACTGAAGTGTTGTCACCAGGCATACCTGGGCCTAGTAATGTTGAAAAACAAGTGTCTGCACCTGCTGCTGCTGCCCTCTTGGCAACTGTGAGCACTCAAGCTACAGGGCAAGCAAGATATCAATGAGGCCCAACACAAGGCAGTCATCTAACGTCTCTGAGACGTGGAGACCAGACTACAGTGGCAGGATGACTTGCCAAACCTTCATATCCCTGAAGACATCAGAAAGGCTGCGACGTTTCAAACTTGCCCCGCCGTGATTCTACTGCTCTACTGTCAATCTCTTCATTGGCTTCCGGTGGACAGGTGGGTTGATTTCAAAATCCTCCGGCTCACTTTTAAATATCTACATAATTTGGCCCCCTTGTATCTGCAGACCAAACTTAACAGATATATCATACCTCGAATATTGTGCATAGAGGAGGCTTGAGGTTATTGCCCCAAGAGTATTGAAGGCTCTCACATTGAGCATGCATGAGTTGGGCAGTTTTGTTTAATTTCCGGATCGTCATAACGTCCTGGCCGTTCTTCTAGTACGATACCTTGATGCAAGGTGTATCTTGGAAGCTGGCACTGGCTGTGTAGTGTATTTTGTTTGTGTATTGATGCAATTCAGTTTGTCCGTGGCGCGTTATAAATCCCTTTCACAAATCACATTTGTGTGGGAAAACTGGACAGCACTGTGAGTGCTACCACCATCCAGAGCCAGCTCATGAGGCAGTTCACTGAGGCTACCGACGAGGGCTTTGCAATGATGTCTGCCATTTTGGAGCCAGTTGAGAGGACACTATGGCCCTCATTACAACCTTGGCGGAGGACCATGGTGCTATTAGCACCATGATCCATGCCGCTAAGGTTGCAATTCCGCCATGGTGGATGGCGGAATTACCGCCCCATTCCAAGGTGAGTGGGGCGGTAATTCCCCATTCACCAATGGCCCCTTCCCCATTCCCATTTTTGCCCCATAGGGCATAATGGGAATGGGGAAAGGCGATAATTACGGCACCGTAAATTACGGTGCCGTAATTATTGCCAAGGTTCCTTTGCGGGATGGCTGTTTAACGGCTGCAAAAAGCAGCCGTTAAACAGCCATCCCACAAAGGGAACCTTGTAATCAGGCGTTAAGGGTCGGTGCCGTTTATGGCACCGTAAACCCCTTAACGCCTGAGTCGGAATGAGGCCCTATGGGTGGGAGTGATTACAGTGGGAGTGCACTCATGCCTTGATGGTCTGTTCACTAAAGGGTGTTAAGATGCAAACTCCATGTGTCTAGTAATAATTTTCACACTTTCATTGTGTGTGCACGCAGGCTGTGTGTGTAGCTGTACAGTATTGGGTTCATATTTGTTCACATTGCCTGATACGTCGCAATTCATACACCGCACTGACCCATTTTTAATCAGTCGCCCCCCACACATACACTCAGAAAAATGAGGCCATTAAACGCTGACTTGTGATCCGGTCTTTTCGCACATCCCATGCTGGACATATGGCTGGGGCTTCTTCTTCAACATCATCATCTACATCACTGTTGCAGGGACGATGACATGCAGGGACATTGGCACAGTGCGTCTTAAACACAGATTGTGGCACATGCAACACGCAATGACAATGTGGTGTGAGAATCCTGATGGTATTCTCCCACCCAGTCCCTCAGGATCTTCCATTCAGGTGGCATGGGAAGGGCCATCGCTTTTGGATCCCGAGCCTGAGGGTGGCCAAGTGAGGGAGGATCACCTGAGTGGAGGGTCACGAGGGATTGGGAGGAGGATACCCATGAGATAAGTTTTTCCCAAGTCCCAAAAATATCTCAACATACTCTCCCTCAGTGTTTATGGGGCGTCTCCAATCTCACCCCATCTCCCCCTCGCCATTTCCAACACATACTGCGATGAGGAAGAGGCAACTAAGATCAGTAAAGATTGCCCATAGGAATAACAAGGGGAAAACAAGGGAAGCCTACCATAGAAAGAACTGAAGTTGTCCCACTAATAGAGTCAGGCAGGGTCAGGCTTTTAATAGTAACCATTCACAGCTGTCTCCACTTAACTGGATTTTTTGCTATAAAAGATGCAGTCTGACACAGATGGAAGAGCGAGTAGAAGAGCAAGCAGGAGAGCGAGCTGGGAGGAGAGCCGAGACGCCAAAGTAGCCCAGGCGTGGAGGCCAGAGACCAGGATGCCAAGATGCAGAGAAACATCAGTGCAAAAGAGCAGAAGCATGGCGAGAGAGCCGTGTCTCCAGGGACCCAAGAAGGTCCGTATGGGAAACGTGAGGTGTGCTGGTCCCCTGCAGAACCTGTGTATGCATATGCCCGTTCCCCTGGGCCAGTGAATAAGCCTAGGAGTCTCTCCAAGGGGCAAGCAGTGAGACCCTGACCTCGGAACAAAGAGCTGTTGTGGTGCTGCTGTGCAGAAGTCAGCCCAGTGAGTTTGAAAACATTACAGAGCCGGGTTGTGAAGAGCGCGATATAAGGTAACACTAGAAACATGTAAGAAATAGGAGCGCATTTGAATGAGCGTTTGATTGAAGCTGATGGGAAGTCTGCAACAAAGTAACAAGTAACAGTATAAGCGAGAGACGTGCATGTGTGAAATAATTAATGAGAGGAAGTTGGACAATGAAGCGATACGAATAAAAAGAGGGCCAGAAACCCGTGGGAAAAGGTGCAAGAGAAGGAAAGGACAGTATAAAAAGGGTACAAGTGACCCTGAAAGAAAGAAGCAAGTGCAAGAGTGCACGAAAGAATGAAAGAAGAATACAAGAGGCACAACAAAGATAAGGAATAAAGGACAGTGCAAGTGTGCACGGAAAAGGGAAAGGAATACATGAGAAGCACCTGAAGATAAAAAGTGCAAAAGAAAGTAAGAGTCAGAAACCAAGGGAGGGGCAAAGGGTCAGAGAGGTCACGCTGAGGAACAGCAAAACGAGGCTGGCATTTTGAAAGGCCTCTGATTCTACCCCATAAGAGAATGATATAAAAGAAAGTACATTAATAAAAAGGACACAGCCTGATCACCTGATTTTGTGTTTTGAAAGCATCGAAGAGGCCTGAGTTTGGGGAAGAGAACCCTGAGAGGCCTATTAAGAAACGTAGACCTTGTGTTTTATCTTGAAAGCTGAAAGTGAACAAGTTGAAGCCTGGGGAAGGGAACCCCAAGGAACTCAAAGACATTGAAGGTATTTGAATTCACTGTGAGGGCCTAGTGGAGAAGGTGTAACCAACAGCCCTGGTGAGTGAACCCATCTTTGTGAAGATTGCATCTGGTGAGAAGACCATCTATAACCAATTTTGGTTTTGCTATTTTTGTTGAACCACTATGTCACATTTTTGTACAGCGTGAGGGCAAGCATAGGCTTATACGCAGACAGACTTTTATTCTGGACTATTGGACAATGACGGCCATTAGAAACATCAGTTAAGGGAACCATCCCTTTAGAGTTAGGCCACTCAGACATTCCACCAACCCAGGAACCTTAGTGTATAAAGGTTTTAAAATGAATACTTTTGAGTCTGTGTCTCTCTTGATACCATGTCTGTCTTGTTGTTGGCACACATCAATGATCTACCAGTCCACTGTAGGCAATGGAACCTGGCTGTCTGTATTCTAAAGGAACACTATACATGCTTGGATGTGCGCCACATTATAGCGCCTTTCTGCAGGCCCTGGAGGTTTCGGTAGGCGGTCATTAGCCATGGCAGGAATGGATGGCCGGCATCACTAGTAAGTATGTGGGTGAGACATTACTCAATGCATGCATTTTGTTTGTATAACAGCCACATATGAGGATGTTATATATGCATGACTAGATCCATCGGGCATAAGTGTGCGATGTGGGAGATGATGTGGTTGTTCATTTATGGCTGTGCATGGCGGCTTTAGGCCCTCTATGAACACACCATCCTTTTCGAGTGGGACACAACACCTGTGTTATGCTTACCTAAGGAGCCTAAGGAGCCATATCCTTTTTCCGCTCTGTGTGCCCATGTACGCAGGAAGGGTATTGTTGTCCTGTACCATCAAGTCATGGGTAGAGCCCAGAAAACGTCCACAGCAGCGTGTGATGGTCATGTGCACATTACATGTGATTTGCACATTCAGTCTATACAACTGCTTTCTGTTGCTGTGCACTTGCTCGGTTGCATGGGGGCAGAGGGTACCTATGACACGTATGCAGTCCAAAGCAACAATTTCATTTGGAAATTGAGGCAACATCATAGAAGTGTCATTTAATTGAATGTATGCCCTCTTGGGTTGTTGGCAGTGAAATGTGTGTTGCTGCATAGTTTAGTAGAACAGCCAACACCTATGTCAGAACTCTTGAAAATGTGGGCTTGGACATGCCGTGCACCATACTGACAGTGTGATGAAGGCTCCGCATGTTTCTTAAAGCAACCATGGAACTGTATTATACTGTGCTGAAATGAAAAGGTTAATGGTGTATCCGCATGTTTCTTAAAGCAACCATGGAACTGTATTATACTGTGCTGGAATGAAAAGCTCTAAGGAATATCAGCATGTTTCTAAAAGCAACCCGGGCACTGTATTATACTGTGTGGAAATGAAAAGGTTAATGGTGTATCCGCATGTTTCTTAAAGCAACCATGGAACTGTATTATACTGTGCTGAAATGAAGAGGTTAATGGTGTATCCGTATGTTTCTTAAAGCAACCATGGAACTGTATTATACTGTGCTGAAATGAAGAGGTTAATGGTGTATCCGCATGTTTCTTAAAGCAACCATGGAACTGTATTATACTGTGCTGAAATGAAAACCTCTACGGAATATCAGCATGTTTCTAAAAGCAAACATGGAACTGTATTATACTGTGCTGAAATGAAAACCTCTAAGGAATGTCAGCATGTTTCTAAAAGCAACCCGGCACTGTATTATACTGTGTGCAAATGAAAAGCTCTATTGAGTATCAGAATGTTTCTTAAAGCAACCAGGGCACTGTATTATACTGTGCTGGAATGCAAAGCTCTATGGAGTATCAGCATGTTTCTTAAAACAACCAGGGCACTGTATTACACTGTGCTGGAATGCAAAGCTCTATGGAGTATCAGCATGTTTCTTAAAGCAACCAGGGCACTGTATTACACTGTGCTGGAATGCAAAGCTCTATGGAGTATCAGCATGTTTCTTAAAGCAATCAGGGCACTGTATTACACTGTGCTGGAATGCAAAGCTCTATGGAGTATCAGCATGTTTCTTAAAACAACCAGGGCACTGTATTATACTCTGCAGAAATTAAAATCTCTATGGAATATCAGCATGTTTCCTAAAGCAACTAGGGAACTGTATTATACTGTGCTGAAATGAAGAGGTTAATGGTGTATCCGCATGTTTCTTAAAGCAACCATGGAACTGTATTATACTGTGCTGAAATGAAGAGGTTAATGGTGTATCCGCATGTTTCTTAAAGCAACCATGGAACTGTATTATACTGTGCTGAAATGAAAAGGTTAATGGTGTATCCGCATGTTTCTTAAAGCAACCATGGAACTGTATTATACTGTGCTGGAATGAAAACCTCTAAGGAATATCAGCATGTTTCTAAAAGCAACCCGGGCACTGTATTATACTGTGTGGAAATGAAAAGGTTAATGGTGTATCCGCATGTTTCTTAAAGCAACCATGGAACTGTATTATACTGTGCTGAAATGAAGAGGTTAATGGTGTATCCGCATGTTTCTTAAAGCAACCATGGAACTGTATTATACTGTGCTGAAATGAAAAGGTTAATGGTGTATCCGCATGTTTCTTAAAGCAACCATGGAACTGTATTATACTGTGCTGAAATGAAAACCTCTAAGGAATATCAGCATGTTTCTAAAAGCAACCCGGGCACTGTATTATACTGTGTGGAAATGAAAAGGTTAATGGTGTATCTGCATGTTTCTTAAAGCAACCATGGAACTGTATTATACTGTGCTGAAATGAAAAGCTCTAAGGAATATCAGCATGTTTCTAAAAGCAAACATGGAACTGTATTATACTGTGCTGGAATGAAAAGCTCTAAGGAATATCAGCATGTTTCTAAAAGCAACCCGGGCACTGTATTATACTGTGTGCAAATGAAAAGCTCTATTGAGTATCAGAATGTTTCTTAAAGCAACCAGGGCACTGTGTTATACTGTGCTGGAATGCAAAGCTCTATGGAGTATCAGCATGTTTCTTAAAACAACCAGGGCACTGTATTACACTGTGCTGGAATGCAAAGCTCTATGGAGTATCAGCATGTTTCTTAAAGCAACCAGGGCACTGTATTACACTGTGCTGGAATGCAAAGCTCTATGGAGTATCAGCATGTTTCTTAAAGCAATCAGGGCACTGTATTACACTGTGCTGGAATGCAAAGCTCTATGGAGTATCAGCATGTTTCTTAAAACAAGCAGGGAACTGTATTATACTCTGCAGAAATTAAAATCTCTATGGAATATCAGCATGTTTCCTAAAGCAACTAGGGAACTGTATTATACTGTGCTGGAATTAAAAGCTCTATGGAGTATTAACAGGTTTCTCATAACTGCCAGGGCATGGTATTTTACTGTACTAAAAAGAAAAGTCATAGAATACCAGAATCGTTCTTGCAGGAGCTAGGAGGACCCTATACAATATTATGTTAAACAAAAAGTCATGGAGCCAGGGCATATCGCTTCTGTCAGTCATTCTCTTGATATGCACATCCCAGTGTCCCATTAAGCCGTTGGCATATGTCACTGGTCTTCCCCAGTATAAGTGGATTATTTTGTCCTTGTATAGATATTACATTTCTGTGACATTTTTAATATGCTGCATGCTAATTTATATCTTCAGGTCACCGATGGTCAATATGTAAGCGAGTTTCATGTCTCTGCATCCACGTGAACTGCGCCCAAATATTACGGCAAGAAGAGGAGACGGAGAAGAGCAAGATGCAGACACACTCACAGGCGCGCGCACAAACCTGCGCACACACACGCATGCACACATACACACAGACGCACATTCACCCTCCATGACCTAATTTTTCCTGACATTTTGCTGGGAGGAAAAAACAATCCATTTTATTTTTTATATCCTCGATGCCAAGAAAGGAGCCTAGATTTTGATAAAGTGGCGTTTAAAGAAACATGCATTGAAATGGTGACCTTTAGAGCTGTGTGTTTTTTTTAATTTTTTTATCTACGCATTTTAGCTTGCCCATGGCAAACCTTTAGCAATTTCCCAAAAATAAAACAATTCCATACATAGAAAAATAATCATCAACTTTATAAATCAATTTTAGATAAAAAACACAATTTTCCAATTCACATTTCATAATTTCCAAATCAAATAAAACCCATCAAGTTAAAACAGTTCACCAATGGCAGCAGCCAGAAGACTTATGCAAACACTTATGGAGCGATGCTCAGATGTAGTGCACTAAATAGAATAGCCCTGCAGGCATCCGGTGATGATCTATAAACCCGCCAAACCGGCTACTTCTCCTCTCTGCCAGCTTCGCACAGTCCACTAAAAGGTGCCTCTTAGTTCCCAGTGTCCCCGAGTTCTTGCAGAATCTACAGCATCGTAACTGCTATAGTACCCAAGACTTCTCTCGTAGGCAAAAGGCAAAAATGCATTTTCATGAATACACTTCTAAAATTCACATCAGATCTGTGTGTTGTGGGATCCGATAAAAGGGCATGCCCTGGGAGGGAGCCCTCTTGGACTCTTTTTAGTCAATATGCCTTCATAAAGCAATTATTTCTGTTGCAGCGTACCATAAATCATTTCTTTACGAAGGCAGAGTGACTACAAAAAGAAACTATTTATTTTTGAAGTCCGAGGGCTCCCCCGCCTTATGACATGGAAGCTTCTAGGTTGGAAGCCTCCATGTCATGGGGTCAGGGGAGCTCTATGACTTAAAAAATAAATAGTTTATTTTTTAAAGTCCCTCTGCCTTAAGACATTATTTCCATTATGGTTTGGTCCTTAACGGAAATAATTTCTTTATGAAGTTAGAGTGACTTCAAAAGAAACCATTTCTTTTGAAGTAATAGGGCTCCCCTCAACACCATGACGTGTGCGTTTGTGAGTGTATGGTGAAAGGGTGCACACTTAAATGTATAGGTGGTTGCCCGTGTGAGTGTATGGTGAAAGGGTGCACAATCAAATGTATGGGTGGCTGCCTGGGTGTGCCTGTATGGTGAAACGGTTCACACTTAAATGTATTGGTGACTGCCCGTGTGAGTGTATGGTGAAAGGGCGCACACTTTCATGTATGGGTGGCTGCCTGGGTGTGCCTATATGGTGAAAGGGTTCACACTTAAATGTATTGGTGGCTGCCTGTATGAGTTTATGGTGAAAGGGTGCACAATTAAATGTATGGGTGGCTAGGTGTGCATGTTGAGTGTATGGTGAAAGGGTGCACACTTAAATGCATCTGTGGCTGCCTGGGTGTGCCTGTATGGTGAAAGGGTACACACTTAAAGGTATGAGTGGCCGGGTGTGTGTGTGTGTGTATGGTGAATGGTGTGTGTGCTTGTGTTCAGTGGTGCAACACAACCTACATTTCAGGGGCCGGGGGTGCTAACCCTTCAAATGCTGGGAGAGCTGCTAACTTCATGGGCAGTGAGGTGGGGCATTCCTATTTGTGTGGGGGCATCTAACTTCTTTATTCATTCTAATGAGACTATTCTAATACAGCTTCTAAGTTACAAGCAGTTAACTCTCTCCTTTAAGTCTGAAAGCACCCACTTAAGGACTGCTGTGAGAATGAGCGGTCTCCTGTCCCTTCTCTAGCCTTCCAATCACTTTGCTGGCATGCAAGTACTAAACTCACATCAAGATTTAAATTGCCTAAAGAATTATGCATTTGAATGCAGGTACTAACAGTGAAATGCTTTACGTTAGTAATTGCTGGGCCTTTGTTAACAGCGAAACCCAGGTGCCGTTTAACATCTGTGTCCTTTTCTGTCCGGCAACTGCTCTGTAGGTCAGCCAGGTCGAGTCAACATAGCCCACAATTTCAGAGGGGATGTCGGGGGAAGGCTGATGCCCAGTCAGCTCCATGGTGTTGCACCACTACTTGTGTGTATTTAATCCCTTGGTTACTTATTGGTAATCTGCATTACTCATAGCCCTTCCTCATCCCAGTACTTGTGTATGATGCAAGGAGCCTCATACATAAACACTGGGACAAGGAAAAGGGAAGTGGGGGTAATTCTGGCCGAGAAGCTCATTTTGGGGTGTGGAGCAGGGGTTGGGAGGGAGAAGGATGTGTGGGGTTTGGGGGGGCAGGTTTTGTGCGATAAATCGTAATGGTAATTCTAGTGCAATTCCATGGATGTTATACACCTACATACCTACCAGGGTCTCTAAAATGCCTCATGTGCCTTTTGCTCACATTTCATGGCTTTGGTGAAAGCACAGGTGGATCATGGTGGATTATAGCCATTTGTAGAGGTTTCATGAAATATTTGCACTTTTCAATTTATTGTGAATTTGACGAGATAAAAACAATGCGGTTCGGCTATATAAATACATGAATGTACTTCTGCACATGTCGAATGTGTTAACTTCGTATAAAGATGACGTACGAGGGGAGGGGCACCCCCGCAGTGACGCCACACATTTACATGTGACTTCACCACGTAGGCCCACGCAGCGTGGTGATTGGCATTTATGGTAACCAACATCATAAATACACACACTGCACCGAGCGCTCTCCTTTTGCCCGGAGACGCTGCTCGACCGCAGGAACAGAACCTACCAGCTTTTACAGTGGTAAGCCAATTTGGAACGGGGCATGCAGCGTTCGGTTTTAGGAACCGTCTGTCCTAAGTTATTGATCCTATTACTTGGACTTAGATCACAGGACGGTGACCTTTCCATTTCCATGAGTGGAAGCTCACTTACGTAGAAAGGCTGAGAAAGAAAGTTACCCCTTTGACCAGTGGGACTTCTACATTTTTCCTTCCAAGGCTTTACGTGCCAGCAGGTAGGACGTCTCTTCCTTTTGTCAACACACATACAAGCATGACAGGAGCTCGTAGTAATGCTCTGCACTTCACCTCCTTTCCACATTATAACATAGTAATTACTGTTCCTATAGAATACGGGCAAGAGAGCTCAACAGGGACCCTGTGCTGCACTCAAACGTACACATTGAGAATAAGTGATACCGACGGGAGTTTTTTCTATACCTTCCTCATACTGTCCACCTGACGTCAGGTATGATTTTCACCTACTCTGTAATTAACTATTGGAATATTTAATTTAGTTATTACGTACCATTAAATTCAGCCATATTCACCTATATGAAACCTATGACTCTTTCAGGGGAACTGCAGATATGGTGACACCACATCACGCCATAGAGGACCCACAAGGACCCCATCTCTAGGGACCCATATAGTGACCTCCGGTCGGCACCCACGAGAGGTAAGATGACACAAACTTAGTTAAGGTGAAATATGGAGACAATGTCATAAAAAGACACGAGCTAATGGACTCTATTGTCATTGTCTTTTCCCACTGCACAGAGTGTACATATTAAGCAAACAATGAATTCCTGCTCCTGAAGAAGGCATATCAGATCCCGAAACACGTTGAGCTTTGGCAAACATTTTTTGGTTTACATTAATTGATATTATTTTGAAAATTGTTGATGTTTTATGCTTGTGAAGACTTTGAACTTCTGATAATTGCACTAAACAATATGAATGTAATCTTGCAACATGTTAAGAATGAAACAGAATTGCATTCTTTTAAGTAAAAACCATATTTTTGACATCAAGGAGATTGTTCTGTCTCTTCTTAGAGAAAATAGGTGGATACTCCACTTTCTAAAAATCTTCTTTCTAACTTGGACTATCATCTATAGAAATATTGCTTGTTTTTTACAAAACCTTTAGTGTGCATGGGTCGCGAGTGCTCCACAGATCGTGGACACCATTTTCCGTTGTTCTATATAACCCCGACCTAGTGTCAGGACCGTTATACACTCCCGTGCACCTCACTACCAGTATTACATCAGATTAATACCCATTACCAACAGGTGTGCAACTGTATACATCTTTTCTGCATAGTGTAGTTGATAGTTACCCAGCTATAGTTCTATGTATGTACTTTGTTGTAAAAAAGTACTAGTCGCTAGTATCATTAATAGCACACAGACTCCATTATAGACCTACTGTCATCCAATAAGAAAGCTCAGAACGCAATCTATAGTCTGATATAGACGGCATACGAGGCATTTCGAACTATGCTGCATAGCATAAATTATCTTCAGCTGTGTTAGGTAGTTCAATCCCGCAAAGAAACCGCAATGCAACACAAAAGGTGCACATTCTTATGTCACTAGTTCCATGTTCATTAAAATAACATTTCAGGTTCCAGGTTTGTGGTTATGGTTCCACAACCATAAAATACTTTCATTTTAATTTGCACACCTGCATTTGCTAATATCCTTATAGTTCTAGGGAGGGGTCATTATCAGTCGGGATAATTCATGTTCCCCAACTTATAGTCCTCATCTTTGCCTCAGGCAATAACCTGGGGACAGGAAATTATCCGGCAATAAGTCCCCTTCCCCTTTCTTTAAGGCTTATTTACTGGCTCTAAAGTACCGTGAACGTCCATGGAATTCTAAAATTTGAACATGAAGGGGCAATTCCTACACACAACATTTCTTGAGAAAAGGCTGATCGCTAAATACAGCATCATCCTGTACCTGCAATTCTCCACGGATGGCTAGGCACCTGCAAAGCACAGCCATTGGTACCTGTAATTCTCCACGGATGGCTAGGCACCTCCAAGCAAAGCCATTGCTACCTGTAATTCTCCAAGGATGGCTAGGCACCTGCAAAGCACAGCAATTGGTACCTGTAATTCTCCACGGATGGCTAGGCACCTGCAAAGCACAGCCATTGCTACCTGTAATTCTCTATGGATGTCTAGGCACCAGGAAAGCACAGCCATTGGTACCTGTAATTCTCTATGGATGTCTAGGCACCAGGAAAGCACAGCCATTGGTACCTGTAATTCTCTATGGATGTCTAGGCACCTCCAAGCAAAGCCATTGGTACCTGTAACTCTCCACGGATGGCTAGGCACCTGCAAAGCACAGCCATTGGTACCTGTAATTCTCCACGGATGGCTAGGCACCGCCATGCAAAGCCATTGGTACCTGTAATTCTCCACGGATGGCTGGGCACCTGCAAAGCACAGCCATTGGTACCTGTAATTCTCCACGGATGGCTAGGCACCTGCAAAGCACAGCCACTGGTACCTGTAATTCTCCAAGGATGGCTAGGCAACTGCAGAGCACAGCCATTGATACCTGTAATTCTCCACGGATGGCTAGGCACCTGCAAAGCACAGCCATTGGTACCTTTAATTCTTCATGGATGGCTAGGCACCTGCAAAGCACAGCCATTGGTACCTTTAATTCTCCACGGATGGCTAGGTACCTGCAAAGCACAGCAATTGGTACTGTAATTCTCCATGGATGGCTAAGCACCTGAAAAGCATAGCCATTGGTACCTGTAATTCACTACGGATGGCTAGGCACCTGCAAAGCACAGCCATTGGTACCTGTAATTCTCCACGGATGGCTAGGTATCTGCAAAACACAGCCATTGGTACCTGTAATTCTCCACGGATGGCTAGGTATCTGCAAAGCACAGCCATTGGTACCTGTAATTCTCAATGGATGGCTAGGCACCTGCAAAGTACAGCCATTGGTGCCTGTTATTCGCTACGGATTGCTAGGCACCTACAAAGCACAGTCATTCTTGGAATCTTTGCAAAGCCCCAGACAAACATTCTAAAAAAGGGTGGCAGGAGAGGGAACATGAAGGGGGCATGACAAAATGGGTGGCAAAGGGATGACCAAAATGTGATGACTATTATGTTCAATAAAATATTGGTGAAACCATGTAGAAAGTGCTAGTATACAGCAACCATCCAAAGCGGAGTCCCACAGGGCTCCTGCTTATCCCCAACACTATACGATATCTTCACCGGACCTCTCTTCAACACACTTGACTCGCTCAGCATCATGTACACCAACTACGCCGACGACACTCAAGTCCTCCTTCCTCAGTCTGGTGACTATGATGCAGATGGCAAACCCCTTGTCTCCACCTACGCCACCATCCACTCCTGGATGGCTGATAACTGCCTCTGTCTAAATGGGGAAAAGATAGAACTACTGCTGCTAGGACCCACAGATTCCTTGAAAAACCTTGACTAACAATGCACACCCTTCAGCATTGACAACACCACCATCCCTGTTTCCCAGGCAGTCAAAACACTTGGTGTCTACCTCAACCCCAACCTAACCATGACCAGACAAGTAAACGCCATAGCTTCCTTTGCAGCCTACTACACTAAACTTCTAAATTCAGCCAGGCCATTCCTCTAAACCGCTAACTGCCTGTCCATCACTAGAGCCCTAATCGGCTCCAGACTGGAGTATTGTAACGTAGGCTTCACTAGCACTTCGTCAAAAAACCTGGATAACCTCCAAACCATCCAAAACAATGCCCTTAGCATCGTCACTGGCATCCCCAAAAGGGAACACATCACCCTGGCCAGAAGACAAGCCCATTGGTAGCCCGTCCGCAAGCGTGTCCTCTTCAGAACACTGGCCCTAACTCATAAATGCATCCATCACACAGCCCCGCCCTACCTCTCTAAGAGAGTTAACATACGCCCGACCTCAAGACCTACCAGAATACCCTATGCAACATGCTGCCTGTTCCCATAGTCAAGCGTGCAGGAGGAAGGGGTGTAAGCTTCCCATTCATCGCTGCTAAGCAATGGAACTCCCTCCCTCTCACCCTAAGATCCGAAGCGTCACACCACGCATTCCACAAAGCGATCACAACCAGACTATTCACCCGAACCTGTAACACTCCCAAGAACACCCACCTGTGTACCTAGCCTATAACAGATGTATGTAACCTACTATGTAACGATATGCTACACACCATGTAACCCTGTGCAGCCCTATCGTCTGCCATGTAACGCATCATCCACAAACAAGCACACATACCTGCAATTGGAACTAAGTTGATTTCTTGCAACAGCGCCACGATGCCTCTGGACTGTTTTGTGTGCTTTATAAATGCAAATAAATAAATCATGAAAACAAAATCGTTTTTATAAACAGCTTCTTTTGCAGAGAAAACACACTATTTTATTTCTCAAAATGTCGAGTTGTGCTCCTTTTAAACCAATGATCTGCTTCTTCTCTGAGCACCAAGGCAATGTTACACTCTGCCTGTTGGCAGCGGATTGGTTTGGTAGTGCTGCTTATCTTGCACATTTTTTACAGAATGAAAAAAAAACGAATAATTAAAAACAGAAAATAACAAATGTAATTGTAGACCCTGGATCCTAGTCCGAACAATCCCTTGCAAGATCAGTCAGGACCTGAGCACGCACTGCAGAGTCTATCAGTGTCCACCAGCCCGCCCGGTGCAAACAATGCACCCTCCGTGTGATACTGACACTCCTGCAGGACACATGCAATGACAATGTCAGTTCTTTAGTAATGAGGTGACATGATATGATATGATAGTCTATTTATATAGTGCCTATACACAATGTGTTTCAAAGCGATTCAAGGCAAGGGAGGGAACAAGGGAAAATACAATGACATTCCCATGAACAGTAAGGATGTGAAATTAACTATCGTACTCGGCCTGACGACATTTCAGATAGTGCAAGAGCTAAGACATACATAAGGAAGGGAGGGGGAGAGTGGGAAGGAAATGGAAACAGACAAGCGACTACCGTACCAGGCCTGACACCATTTCTGGTAGAGCCGGAGAAAAACAAAAGGTGAGGGAGAGGGGTGCAGAAAGGGAGAGGAGGAAAAAACAA
Source organism: Ambystoma mexicanum (assembly GCF_040938575.1). Taxonomy (NCBI): domain Eukaryota; kingdom Metazoa; phylum Chordata; class Amphibia; order Caudata; family Ambystomatidae; genus Ambystoma; species Ambystoma mexicanum. The sequence continues at coordinate 71,375,635 of NC_090923.1, forward strand.
GCGCCTATCTTACTAGGCCTGACAACATTTCAGATAGTGCTGGAGGGGGCTGGGGGAGAACAAGTAATGGGAGGGGGGAGGAGACAGACGAGGTTGCTATCATACTAGCTCCAAGGACAATTCTGATAGAGTAAGTGCATAGAAGAAAGTAAGGGTAGGAGGGGAGGAGATGGGAAAAGGGAGAAAGGGACAGGAGTAGAGAACAGAGAGTAAGCAGTCAAAAAGAGTGGAGAAGCAAGCCGGGAGAGCGAATACAATTGCGGAAGTCAGTAGTAACACATAATGTTGCAAGCCAGGATACAAGATGAAGATGGGAACAGCATGTTTCAGGGCCACCATGAGTACAAGATGCAAAGGAATTCCAGCATGAGAGTTGAGAAAGGGTGACGCGCCGTGAATCAATGAAGTCTATAAAAGTCAAATTCAGCATTGGCCACAAAACGTTGATGGTGAAACCAGAATGTATCAGGACAGACTCCTGCAAAAGTCGGCTGGTGGGGGTGAAGGGGTTGGGGGAGAGCAAGGTAGAAGAATCAAGCAAAACAGGCAGCACCTGTTTGCGAGAAGGGAACATCAGAGGGGGGCCAGAGGGGGTGGGGATGGCCTGCCTGGACAGAGTTAGTAAACACATGTTGGTACATGCTTACCTGCTATCTGAGCAGGGAGTCAGGCCCTGGGTCCTCCTGGTCCGAACAGGACCAAACAGGAATTGCCCTTTTCTTCGTCAGCCCTTTGCTTTGGACGCCCGGGCGAGAGACGCCATTGATCTAAGAGTTAAGAGCGGGAAGGAAAAGGCAGAGCTAAGAAGGTGGGTGGTGCTTAGGGCAGGAGACCTAGATACACTTGCACCTGCTCCTCATCTGACATTGATGTCTGCTATGGTAATGGACGCATGCCTTCTTTTTGTGAAATTAATGCAGCTTGGCATGTGAATATTCATTTTATCTAATGTGTTGTAATTGCGCCCACACCGCAATCCATCACCTTCAAGGTGCTTTAGGGTAGAAGTCAAGCCAAAAGGTAAGTGAGGAGATGAAAAAGCCAGGAAAGAGTTAAGCATTGCAGTAGAGGAAGTGTGCTTCTTCTACCATACTGTCTGAAGTAAGTCAAAAGTTTGCAAAAACTCAAGGATTTCTGGAATTAAATGTTATTTGCCAAGTCTGTAAAACAACATGAATTCCAAATCCATAATTAATGAAGCATGGAACGTTTTGTTCCCAATTTGTGCATTCTTTGTCTGGTAAACAAGTCATGCGTAGTTCTGTTTTGTTTTTCACAAGCACATTATGTTTCCCAAACCTAGAAAGGTCATTTTTTCAGATGCATTGCTCTTAAATAGAGCGCAGGCATACTGGACTATCCGATTATTTGAGTTTGTGTAACTTTCCCACTACCCACAGGCGTTGCTAGGGTGGGGTTGAGGGGGCTATAGTCCCGGGTCTTTCGTTTGTAGCTCCGGATAGAAGCTCAGGCGCGACAGACAAAAGGCTATAGCTAGCCCTGAGTCCCAACAGTCCCGGCATTAGCGTAGTCCCAGATCTATTCCAGAGCTTGCCACTGCCACTGCCCAATGCAGTTCCATGCGGGTCATGCAGAGGAAATCTCCTTCCACATTCCGTTTGGTGCCGCTGAGAAACGTGTGCAGATCTGCGTGTGTGGAGTCGTAGATCTGAGGGCCTGGCAGGGTCTCTGCAAGGAATTCAGTCCCCACCGGCAGTGTGGTATTCTGGTGGCCCCCTCATAAAGGAACCTATTGTGTGATGTAGGTCTAATATGGTCCATCCTCGGCTGATGGTGCCTACAGCGAGTGTCTAGAGTTGCCTAATTCTAGCACCAACACCGTTCTCGATTTTCCAGTGAATGTCATCAGCATTGAATTGGACCTTTTTGTGAACTTCTGGCTGTCTCCTGAGTTAAATTTCAGAGAAGAGAACATAGGTGGATCACCTCTGGCCTTGGGGTTCCCTAGGGCACTGGCTCCAGCAGCCATCCCCTAAATATCGAGGAAAGGGTTGTGTGCTTGAGAGCGCAATTGCTCGGTCAATACGGCGAAGCTGAGCCTCCGTTGAGACACGATTACACTGTTTGTGCTGGAGCTGGGAGTCCTTCAATCGACTAGATGAGCACTACAGATCATGCTACGTGTCAACTATCCTCATGGTCAATCGGCAAAGCACTGCACCCGGAGACATCCGCTAATCCCTCCTAGATAACAGACTCATTGAGGAGATTGAGGAGGTCACGGAGACGTATCTGGAGTATAATGAAAGCAGTGCACCTTCCAGAGAGGAACTGTGAGACTCAATGGAAGCTTACTAAAGGTGGACGATCATTTGCTGTGAGAAAGAGATCAAGAAAACAACAATTGTTCCTATCATTCAATATCATCTCGGAGCTACTGGGGGGCCACCACTAAGTTCCATCAGTGGAGAATTTTCAAAAATGACTGAGACTGGATTACACCGTAATTGAACAATTCACCCGTAATGTAGGAATACATTTTGATAACCCAACCCGTGATTTCCTGAGGCGTGGAAAAATCACCTACGCTCCTGGCCTTTTGCCTAGAGCAGAGAAAGAGTGTGCATAATGTAGCGATGCTAAAGTCATTATGCAATCTGTGATGCGTTATACCAGTTCTGCAGAAGCAGAGGGCGTTACAGCTACAAAAGGGGGCATAGAAAGATTCTTGTATGGGTCTGAGCTACTAACCAAAGCTGCAGTGGAGAAGACAGCCTTGGAGGCACCAAGTTACGGATCCGAAACTCTGAGAGCCTAAACATGATGCGCAATGCTGACAGCCAGGGACTGTCGAGGTCTGCGGCGGCCATTTTAGAAGTCACAGCGGCTCGTAGGAGGTTTCAGTGAAAACACAAACCAATCCCAAAAACAGGATAAAATAATGGTTATCCACAAAGAAGGTAAACCCATGTGCAACTGTGCAAGCTTCTCACTTTTAACCGTTAACAATAGTTAAAATGAGTACAAGAAATTAAGTACCATGTCTCCTCTCAGGGCGCGTCAAGGCTTGAGCCGTGGAGCACTTAATCGTCTGTGCTAATTTAACACATTCTTAACTTCATGTTGTACCCAGTATATACATTGAACAGTTTTTGATAACAACATGTTCTCTAAAGTGATTGCAAGTTGCCTTCAGAGCTCCATGCAAGCCATATCCAAACTAGGGTGGAAGGCTCAAGAAATAGCCGAGCTCCTCTTAGCCATGGGGCCAGTCCCAAGGTATCCCATAAAACTGAGGTCACTTTGCACCGCTCTGTGAATCAGGGTGTTTGTTGGCAGTGCAAAGTCACTTTGCACCGTACTAAAAGTTCCATGAATCGGGCCCTTAAAGACATGTTTTTACCAAGCTTCCAAGGCTATCTCCCAGTCAGTCTTGAAGTGCTCACAGTTGCCTAGCAACAAGGAACTCAATCAAGCAAAGTGCTATTCTCAGGTTAATCAGTAGGTCGCCCGTCCAAATCACTGCCACATCGACTCAGCTGTGCAAACCTTCTTATACGATAAGTGCATTTCATTTTGTTGTAATAAGAACTGTTATTTAGAGCTCTACAAGACGGCAAAAACTGAGGAAGTGCGCACTATTTATAAATATATCAGTATCCTATATGTATCATTATCTAATGATGTCTCTGCTTTGTAGACTGGGCATGTGGCCACACCCATATGCACAGGTATCCCTACCCTGAGACCCGACTTCCCAACTCAGCCACTCCTCTTCTAAAACCAGGCACAGTGCAGGATCCCGGAACTGAACTGAGTTACAGGTTTCACAGCCACAACATCGTCACTTCCAAACCATGCAGCTGTGCTGATGAGTGTGTGTGGTCAGTGGTTACAAACACTTTAATGTTACGTTGAGTGTTGAGAAAAATGAAAGGACCGCCGAGACCAGAGTGCTCTATGTGCTCTATGTACTTAGGCATTCAAGCATTCAACCCTTTAATCACAGACATTTGTGCCAAAATTAACATATGGTCATTCTAAAATCAGGTCATAACACTCATTGTGAAGTTGCTGGTATGGCCTACTGGCAACTTCAGCTTGCCATTTCCACCGCCCGATATCCCAGTAATACCAGGATATTTCAGGCTGCAGCGGCGGAACGGTAAGTTCTCATTCCTGTGGAGTCTCATAGGACTCCATGGGAATGGGTACACTGAAGCACCGGCCCCGTTTGTAACAGTGCCGGTGCTTCAGTGATTTATGTGCCGGTACGTGCCTGCACTACCGGCAGGGCAGGCCTCTCAGTAGTTCATATCCCTTACCGGCAGACTCGGAGTGAGCCGGGGAACCGGCCGATCACTGCGACTTTAAAATGCTGACTGCACTTTTACCACGCTATAGGCATTTTAGAGAATGCTGACTCCCATTACGGCACCCAAGAGGATCGGTGGTTGTGGGGGTGTCCCTTGCTCTCCTTGGTTGCAGTACCTTTACGGTAATCAGGGGATAGGAAAGAAAGAGAAAAACAAAGGACCCAGCGGCATCAGCACCGCTCCACGTAAGTGGGAGGAACTGAGGCGCCGGTGTACAGGGCAGTCGGTGGCGCACACAGAAGTGCGCCGCAGTACAGGTAAGTGGGTTGGGGGTAGGAGTATTGAGGAGCACGTGGGAAAAAGTGAGCTATCTGATCACTGCGCCGTGCCGTAAATGGCATCGACATTTCCGTCAGCGCAGTTACGGCGTAGTAATCACGCAGATTCATGAGCCATTCTGGACCGGATCACTCCTAATGATGGCCAATGTGTTTTACCATAAGATATTAAAATTGTATCTTTTTAGGAACTTTTACAACGTTAGTGCAATTAAAGTATCTCCATTTTTATAGCCCCTTTTAAAAGTCACACCCTGAAATTAAAATATTCTGATTCTTCTGTGTGCATCAAGGCCACGTTAACGTTTGCATGTTGGCCACTGACTGCCAGTAGTGCTTCTGCCCAATGGTTACAGTAGTATGATATGATATGTCATTTATAACCCGCCTGTGCACAAGCGTTTCTTAGTATGCAGTATGCATGTAGACTAATACTTAACGAAGATAGAAAATGAATACATTTGCAGATCATTCCTGAACCTGAACCTTTGGTCCCCTAAAAAGCCTGTCAGTAATCCAGCGTCATCCTTCTCACCTCCCAGTGTGCAGTAAATGTGCATTCGGTGTCATGGAGTGACTAAAGTGGGACACACGTGACTGAACATCTAGGCTGGTCCCCATCTCGGGGGATGCCTCCGTCACTGCAACTCTCATTCTACTTTTAACCTTAAAAAAAACGCACACCTCTTCCCAATCAAGATACCTGTTCTTATGTTGGATGCGCTGCTGCCAGCAGCCACAGGGCTCTGAACAACAGAACTCTGACCCACAGAGAGAGGAGAAACAGACACAGAATGAGACTGACAGACTGAGAGGGAAAGAGAGGGGCTGGGCATAGACAGAGAGAGAAGGGGAGTGAAGAGAGCGAGAGAGAGAGAGAAGGGGAGTGAAGAGAGCGAGAGAGAGAGAGAAGGGGAGTGAAGAGAGCGAGAGAGAGAGAAGGGGAGTGAAGAGAGCGAGACAGAGAGAGAAGTGGAGTGAAGAGAGCGAGAGAGAGAGAGAAGGGGAGTGAAGAGAGCGAGAGAGAGAGAGAAGGGGAGTGGAGAGAGCGAGAGAGAGAGAAGGGGAGTGAAGAGAGCGAGACAGAGAGAAAAGGGGAGTGAAGAGAGAGAGAGAAGGGGAGTGAAGAGAGCGAGAGAGAAGGGGAGTGAAGAGAGCGAGAGAGAGAGAAGGGGAGTGAAGAGAGCGAGACAGAGAGAGAAGGGGAGTGAAGAGAGCGAGAGAGAGAGAGAAGGGGAGTGAAGAGAGCGAGAGAGAGAGAGAGAGAGAAGGGGAGTGAAGAGAGCGAGAGAGAGAAGGGAGTGAAGAGAGCGAGACAGAGAGAGAAGGGGAGTGAAGTGAGCGAGACAGAGAGAGAAGGGGAGTGAAGAGAGCGAGAGAGAGAAGGGGAGTGAAGAGAGCGAGAGAGAGAAGGGGAGTGAAGAGAGCGAGAGAGAGAGAGAAGGTGAGTGAAGAGAGCGAGAGAGAGAGAGAAGGGAGTGAAGAGAGCGAGAGAGAGAGAAGGGGAGTGAAGAGAGCGAGAGAGAGAGAGAAGGGGAGTGAAGAGAGAGAGAGAAGGGGAGTGAAGAGAGCGAGACAGAGAGAGAAGGGGAGTGAAGAGAGCGAGAGAGAGAGAGAAGGGGAGTGAAGAGAGCGAGAGAGAGAGAAGGGGAGTGAAGAGAGAGAGAGAGAAGGGGAGTGAAGAGAGCGAGAGAGAGAGAAGGGGAGTGAAGAGAGCGATACAGAGAGAGAAGGGGAGTGAAGAGAGCGAGAGAGAGAGAGAGAGAATGGGAGTGAAGAGAGCGAGAGAGAGAGAAGGGGAGTGAAGAGAGCGAGACAGAGAGAGAAGGGGAGTGAAGAGAGCGAGACAGAGAGAGAAGGGGAGTGAAGAGAGCGAGAGAGAGAGAGAGAAGGGGAGTGAAGAGAGCGAGAGAGAGAAGGAGAGTGAAGAGAGCGAGACAGAGAGAGAAGGGGAGTGAAGAGAGCGAGAGAGAGAGAAGGAGAGTGAAGAGAGCGAGAGAGAGAGAAGGGGAGTGAAGAGAGCGAGAGAGAGAGAGAAGGAGAGTGAAGAGAGCGAGACAGAGAGAGAAGGCGGGTGAAGAGAGCGAGAGAGAGAGAAGGGGAGTGAAGAGAGCGAGACAGAGAGAGAAGTGGAGTGAAGAGAGCGAGAGAGAGAGAGAAGGGGAGTGAAGAGAGCGAGAGAGAGAGAGAAGGGGAGTGGAGAGAGCGAGAGAGAGAGAAGGGGAGTGAAGAGAGCGAGACAGAGAGAAAAGGGGAGTGAAGAGAGAGAGAGAAGGGGAGTGAAGAGAGCGAGAGAGAAGGGGAGTGAAGAGAGCGAGAGAGAGAGAAGGGGAGTGAAGAGAGCGAGACAGAGAGAGAAGGGGAGTGAAGAGAGCGAGAGAGAGAGAGAAGGGGAGTGAAGAGAGCGAGAGAGAGAGAGAGAGAGAAGGGGAGTGAAGAGAGCGAGAGAGAGAAGGGAGTGAAGAGAGCGAGACAGAGAGAGAAGGGGAGTGAAGTGAGCGAGACAGAGAGAGAAGGGGAGTGAAGAGAGCGAGAGAGAGAAGGGGAGTGAAGAGAGCGAGAGAGAGAAGGGGAGTGAAGAGAGCGAGAGAGAGAGAGAAGGTGAGTGAAGAGAGCGAGAGAGAGAGAGAAGGGAGTGAAGAGAGCGAGAGAGAGAGAAGGGGAGTGAAGAGAGCGAGAGAGAGAGAGAAGGGGAGTGAAGAGAGAGAGAGAAGGGGAGTGAAGAGAGCGAGACAGAGAGAGAAGGGGAGTGAAGAGAGCGAGAGAGAGAGAGAAGGGGAGTGAAGAGAGCGAGAGAGAGAGAAGGGGAGTGAAGAGAGAGAGAGAGAAGGGGAGTGAAGAGAGCGAGAGAGAGAGAAGGGGAGTGAAGAGAGCGATACAGAGAGAGAAGGGGAGTGAAGAGAGCGAGAGAGAGAGAGAGAGAATGGGAGTGAAGAGAGCGAGAGAGAGAGAAGGGGAGTGAAGAGAGCGAGACAGAGAGAGAAGGGGAGTGAAGAGAGCGAGACAGAGAGAGAAGGGGAGTGAAGAGAGCGAGAGAGAGAGAGAGAAGGGGAGTGAAGAGAGCGAGAGAGAGAAGGAGAGTGAAGAGAGCGAGACAGAGAGAGAAGGGGAGTGAAGAGAGCGAGAGAGAGAGAAGGAGAGTGAAGAGAGCGAGAGAGAGAGAAGGGGAGTGAAGAGAGCGAGAGAGAGAGAGAAGGAGAGTGAAGAGAGCGAGACAGAGAGAGAAGGCGGGTGAAGAGAGCGAGAGAGAGAGAAGGGGAGTGAAGAGAGCGAGACAGAGAGAGAAGGGGAGTGAAGAGAGCGAGAGAGAGAGAGAAGGGGAGTGAAGAGAGCGAGAGAGAGAGAAGGGGAGTGAAGAGAGCGAGACAGAGAGAGAAGGGGAGTGAAGAGAGCGAGACAGAGAGAGAAGGGGAGTGAAGAGAGCGAGAGAGAGAGAGAGAAGGGGAGTGAAGAGAGCGAGAGAGAGAGAGAAGGGGAGTGAAGAGAGCGAGAGAGAGAGAGAAGGGAGTGAAGAGAGCGAGACAGAGAGAGAAGGGGAGTGAAGAGAGCGAGAGAGAGAGAGAAGGGGAGTGAAGAGAGCGAGAGAAAGAGAGAAGGGAGTGAAGAGAGCGAGAGAGAGAGAGAGAAGGGGAGTGAAGAGAGAGAGAGAGAGAGAGAGAGAGAAGGGGAGTGAAGAGAGCGAGAGAGAGAGAGAAAGGGAGTGAAGAGAGCGAGAGAGAGAGAGAGAAGGAGAGTGAAGAGAGCGAGACAGAGAGAGAAGGGGAGTGAAGAGAGAGAGAGAGAAGGGGAGTGAAGAGAGCGAGAGAGAGAGAAGGGGAGTGAAGAGAGCGAGAGAGAGAAGGAGAGTGAAGAGAGCGAGACAGAGAGAGAAGGGGAGTGAAGAGAGCGAGAGAGAGAGAGAAGGAGAGTGAAGAGAGCGAGAGAGAGAGAAGGGGAGTGAAGAGAGCGAGAGAGAGAAGGAGAGTGAAGAGAGCGAGACAGAGAGAGAAGGGGAGTGAAGAGAGCGAGAGAGAGAGAAGGTGAGTGAAGAGAGCGAGAGAGAGAGAAGGGGAGTGAAGAGAGTGAGACAGAGAGAGAAGGGGAGTGAAGAGAGCGAGAGAGAGAGAGAAGGGGAGTGAAGAGAGCGAGACAGAGAGAGAAGGGGAGTGAAGAGAGCGAGAGAGAGAGAGAAGGGGAGTGAAGAGAGCGAGAGAGAGAGAAGGGGAGTGAAGAGAGCGAGACAGAGAGAGAAGGGGAGTGAAGAGAGAGAGAGAGAGAGAGAAGGGGAGTGAAGAGAGCGAGAGAGAGAGAGAAGGGAGTGAAGAGAGCGAGACAGAGAGAGAAGGGGAGTGAAGAGAGCGAGAGAGAGAGAGAGAAGGGGAGTGAAGAGAGCGAGACAGAGAGAGAAGGGGAGTGAAGAGAGCAAGAGAGAGAGAGAGAAGGGGAGTGAAGAGAGCGAGAGAGAGAGAGAAGGGAGTGACGAGAGCGAGAGAGAGAGAGAAGGGGAGTGAAGAGAGAGAGAGAGAGAGAAGGGGAGTGAAGAGAGCGAGAGAGAGAGAGAGAGAGAGAAAGGGAGTGAAGAGAGCGAGAGAGAGAGAGAGAAGGAGAGTGAAGAGAGCGAGACAGAGAGAGAAGGGGAGTGAAGAGAGAGAGAGAGAAGGGGACTGAAGAGAGCGAGAGAGAGAGAAGGGGAGTGAAGAGAGCGAGAGAGAGAAGGAGAGTGAAGAGAGCGAGACAGAGAGAGAAGGGGAGTGAAGAGAGCGAGAGAGAGAGAGAATGAGAGTGAAGAGAGCGAGAGAGAGAGAAGGGGAGTGAAGAGAGCGAGAGAGAGAGAGAAGGAGAATGAAGAGAGCGAGACAGAGAGAGAAGGGGAGTGAAGAGAGCGAGAGAGAGAGAAGGGGAGTGAAGAGAGCGAGAGAGAGAGAAGGGGAGTGAAGAGAGCGAGACAGAGAGAGAAGGGGAGTGAAGAGAGCGTGAGAGAGAGAGAGAAGGGGAGTGAAGAGAGCGAGACAGAGAGAGAAGGGGAGTGAAGAGAGCGAGACAGAGAGAGAAGGGGAGTGAAGAGAGCGAGAGAGAGAGAAAGGGAGTGCAGAGAGTGAGAGAGAGAGAGAAGGGAGTGAAGAGAGCGAGACAGAGAGAGAAGGGGAGTAAAGAGAGCGAGAGAGAGAGAAGGGGAGTGAAGAGAGCGAGACAGAGAGAGAAGGGGAGTGAAGAGAGCGAGAGAGAGAGAGAAGGGGAGTGAAGAGAGCGAGAGAGAGAGAAGGGGAGTGAAGAGAGCGAGACAGAGAGAGAAGGGGAGTGAAGAGAGAGAGAGAAGGGGAGTGAAGAGAGCGAGAGAGAGAGAGAAGGGGGTGAAGAGAGCGAGACAGAGAGAGAAGGGGAGTGAAGAGAGCGAGAGAGAGAGAGAGAAGGGGAGTGAAGAGAGCGAGACAGAGAGAGAAGGGGAGTGAAGAGAGCAAGAGAGAGAGAGAGAAGGGGAGTGAAGAGAGCGAGAGAGGGAGAGAAGGGAGTGACGAGAGCGAGAGAGAGAGAGAAGGGGAGTGAAGAGAGAGAGAGAGAGAGAAGGGGAGTGAAGAGAGCGAGAGAGAGAGAGAGAAAGGGAGTGAAGAGAGCGAGAGAGAGAGAGAGAGAGAAGGAGAGTGAAGAGAGCGAGACAGAGAGAGAATGGGAGTGAAGAGAGAGAGAGAGAAGGGGAGTGAAGAGAGCGAGAGAAAGAGAAGGGGAGTGAAGAGAGCGAGAGAGAGAAGGAGAGTGAAGAGAGCGAGAGAGAAGGGGATTGAAGAGAGCGAGAGAGAGAGAAGGAGAGTGAAGAGAGCGAGAGAGAGAGAAGGGGAGTGAAGAGAGCGAGAGAGAGAGAAGGAGAATGAAGAGAGCGAGACAGAGAGAGAAGGGGAGTGAAGAGAGCGAGAGAGAGAGAGAAGGAGAGTGAAGAGAGCGAGAGAGAGAAGGAGAGTGAAGAGAGAGAGAGAGCGCTAGAGCAGCGTATGATAATCTAGGAGCAGGTAATTAGTGGTACTGAAAATGACACCTGAACAGAGACACTCAGTGGTTGTTGTACAAAGTGTTTGCCCCTCGGCTCATTGTGTGGTGTTAGTGCGCTGCCACATGGCAGGGTGGATCCATCAGTGTGTGGTCTAGGTTCTGACTTGCCTACAGGGCAATGCAATGCCCACACCTTGGCAATTGTTTGTAGACTAATGATGGCCGATTTGAAGACGCAGCTCACTGTGCAGCTGGTGGATTTGATTAATCAATTCAATACCATCTCAAAAGCACCATGTGCCACAATGTTCCCAAAATGCACGTTCAGGTGCTAATTCAGAGAAGCCACAAAGCACTGGCAGTGAATGTGGGTGCTTTTATTTCCTTGGTGCCTAATTTGAATTGATTTATTTATATCACGCTCTGGACGAACCTAATCGTATTTCGGCGCAGATGGACCGTCGGATCATCATAAAGAGAAAACGGGAAGATAAGATACGTAACGAGAACCTTAACAAAGGCCCAGAATGTCGTGAAAACCCCCAAAAAACCTGTCATGTTGATTCATTTAAATAAATGAGTCTTTAACACGTTCCGGAATAGACCCAATGATTTCAATTCCCGGATTTTCACAGGATGTTTGTTCCGTATTTTAGGTCCAAAAACTGCAAATCTCGGATTGCCCCTCGACACACAGGAATCAGGTGGGATCCTCATAAGAAGTTTATCCTCAGACCTAAGTGAGCGGGAAGGAAGATATGTATGAATTTTGCGTGCCGGATAAGCCACGGGGGACGGATTTTTTAGACATTTAAATATGAGACAGAGAATTTTTAAATCAATTCTGTCTCTCACAGATAACCAGTGCAGGGAGTGACGAAATCCCGAAACGTGGGCAGACTTCTTCACCCCACCACCCATCTGACTGCAGCACGTTGTGCCTTTTGTAACCGTTGACCGATGAGCAGGCTGTTACAGTTGTCCAGTTGGGAGTTAACCAACACTCCGGCCAATGCTGACTGCTTATCTGGGGGGACATCAGGCAAATCCTGACGCAAGACACGAAGACGATAAAAGAATAGCCTGCAGCTTAGCGCTCACTTGACCCTCACAGCTCAGATTCTCCTGCCATATGCAGCCAAGATGTTTAACCTGCAGGTCTGTTCCCAGGAAATCGGGAATCCGAGGGTGCTTGCCTCGTTCTAGAAGGTGTTTGGGGCCGAACAATGCAACCTCGGTTTTGTTATCATTATGCTGCAACCAATTTGACGACCTCATCCAAACAAACCTTAACTCTACGGAAAGACTCCTCTACGTTGCTTATTTTGATGTGTACCTGGGTATCGTCCACGTATGATTGGAAGTTAACCTTGTGTTTCCTCCGGATGTCCATCAAGGGGCAGAGATATAGATTAAATAATAGGGGCGATATTGGAGACCCCTGTGGTACTCCACAAGTCTGGGCCAGAGGATCAGACACCCAGCCACCAAATGTAACCTTCTGCTAATGTCCTGCCGAAAAATGATAACGAACCATGAAACGTCGAGTGATGAAACCTAGACCCATGTTTTGTTGCAGACTGACAGTGATCTGTCATCCTCCAAAATTAATTTTCACGGTTGCTCCTGTTCAGAGGTGACCATAAAGGATTGTATTGTATTGTATGACAACAGAATTGTGTCTTTCTCACCTGAACCTTTTTCTCTGTATTCAGTCCGAGGGTCAATTGTCCCGGGGGGCGAGGAGGCCTCAGATCGCCTCCTCTCACCAGTTCTGAATACTATGAACCGGACATATTTTTTCAAAACTCATAATTGGAGAGCAAAGCACAACCGAAACCACAAATTATTAGCGGTTATATATATGCATGCGCACCGAATAACTTGTCAGATTGTTCACCGTTACCACCCTTCTCCTCACCTGAGGCTTCCTCTTGCTTGTCCTTGGCGTGTTTGGAGGATCTTCGAAGGGTTCTGGTATCTTCCCTTGTAGACTTGTCTCTGGACCTCCTGTCATGCAAGTAGGGTCTGGCTCCCTCGGAGGCCACCTCGACAGGAGGTGGAACCTGTCTTGGGGGGCCCCGAGGAGCCAAAGCCCCGCGACAGGGAAAAAACCGATGGACGGTGAAAAAACCCTGTGTAGCCTTTCCGAGATGGTATTAATGGGGCGACTCCAATGATTTATGTGGTATCGAGAGATCCGGAACGAAGCCAAGATATGAGTGGATCGAGCAAGTTGGTTCAATCCTCCGAAGAGAAGGTGTCTCGAGGAAAAGGAGGCCGGCACCAATCCGAAGAGGCGAGGTAGCAGCAATGAGCAGTAATGGAGGAAGAGAGAAAGGAGGAAGAGTCCGGAAAGGGGAATCGGACCGAGCCGAGAGGGAAAGGTAGGAAAAGAGGGAGAAGTAAAGAAGTCCCTACTTACCAGAAACGGTTGGATCCACGAAGGCACAGGGAGGAACACGAAGATACGCGAGGTAGGCGGCGAACCGCTAGTACGAAAGGCAAGATGCCTAAGTAAAAGGGAAAGTCTGAAAAGGAGTGGCGGAGAAGTGCCGAGAACGGAACAAGGGAGTAGTGAAAGGCAAAAAAAAACAGAGGTAAGACGAGCGGGTATGAGTAGCACAACAGGAGGGACTCAGAGAGAGCGAAACAGAGTAATTTGGCTGAGCGCTGGTATCAACTAGGAGTAGCAATACAGATACAACGCGCCGGGAGGTGGGCGGAGCTTGCTTAAATAATAACGGCAGCCATGTTGGATGAGGACTGGACTGCTAAGTGCAGGTTCTCCGCGGCGAAAACTTCCACTTCTGCCATATCTTCCAGGGATGGATCCTGACAGTATAACCCTTCTCCCTCCGAAAGCCCCCAGGTTTTCCCGGGTATCTCAAGTGAAACTCTCTCAGTAATCTTGGAGCATGCAGGTGGTGTCTGGGTTCCCAGGTTCTTTCTTCAGTGGAGAAACCCTTCCAATGGACAAGATATTGGAGACGGCCTTGATAATACCGGGAATCCACTAGGTATTCCACTTCATATTCTTGTGGTTCTACTGTGGACGGAGTCCTGGTCTTCTGAAACTTTCGTGAGAAAGGATCCACCTTATATTCTTTAAGCAGTGATGTGTGGAAAACAGGGTGTACTCTCTGGAGTTTCTTTGGCATGCGGATTTCGTAGGCGACTGGGTTTATTTGTCTCACAATAGGATAAGGACCCAGATATCGTGGAGCGAATTTGCCGGTGTGTATCCACTTGGGTAAATATCTTGTGGACAACCAGACCCTCTGTCCGGACTTCCAATCTGGGTTGGGTCTTCTGCTTCTGTCGGCCCACTTCTTTTGTGCTAGTCGGCTATCCTCTAATGCTTCTTTTGCCAACTTATGTACCTTCTTTAGTTCTGATAACCGGTCATCTATGGCAGGAGATTTGGTGGACTGCATTCCAGACCAAGGCATCTGCTGAGGATGGTAACCATAAGTGCAATAGAAAGGGCTCATCTTAGTCGAGGTATGGTAGTTGTTGTTATAGGCGAACTCGGCTTGCGCGAGGTAGGAAGACCAGTTCTCCTGTCTGTTGCTGCAAAAACATCTTAAGTACTGCTCAAGTCCGGCATTAAGTCTCTCCGTCTGCCCGTTACTCTGTGGATGAAATCCTGACGATAGTGCTCTGTGAATCCCCAACTGTTGACATAACAAAGTCCAGAATCTAGAGGTAAATTGGGTACCTCTGTCTGAAACTATGGTACGAGGTAGGCCATGCAAACGTACAATATCCCGGAGGAAGACTGAAGCAGTCTTTGGAGCTGACGGAAGACCTTCCAATGCCGAGAAGTGGGCCAGTTTACTGTATGAGTCAATAGTTACCATGATTGCGGTCATTCCTTCTGATTTTGGGAGATCGACAATAAAATCCGTAGACACATGTTCCCAAGGTTGGGTGGGTAAGGTAGGTTGTTGCAGTTCGCCCAACGGTTTGCCTGTTTGGTATTTATTGGTAGCACAAATCGGGCAGGACGAGACATATCTCTCCACATCCTTGTGGAGTTCTGGCCACCAAAACCTTCGACCTATGAGATCTTGAGTCTTCTTGATACCGGGGTGTCCAGCCAGGGGGGTATCATGACACCAGGAGAGGATCTGCTCCTGAAGTCCTTTGGATGGGAGAAACAACCCAGTACCATGGTAGTACAAACCGTCATCAGCCAGATTGACAGTGGTTGGTATGGTTGATAGCGCACCGTATTGGGAGGTAAGTTCTTGCAAAAAGAGAGAGACACCTGCCGTGATCTTTAGGTTGGGAAATAAGAGATCATGCTCTTGATTGTAGTCAGTTTCTTCTCCTGGACATCTGGAGAGGGCATCTGCCATCTTATTCTCTGATCCTGGTAAATAGGTGATGTTGAAGTCATATTGGGAGAAGAAATATGCCCACCGAGCATGTCGGACATTGGTACACTCCATCTGCTGTAAAACTCTAAGGTTACGATGATCAGTTCGTACCTGAAATGGGTGTGCTGCTCCTTGTAATAAGTGTCTCCACTCTTGGCATGCCAGTTTGATGGCCAGTAATTCTCTTTCTAAGACAGAGTAATTTCGTTCGCTCTTTGTCAAGGTCTTAGAATAATACGCTACTGGATGCGTGAGACCGTCTTCTGCCTTTTGCAACAGAATGGCTCCCACTGCTCCCCCCGAGGCATCCGTTTCCATTATAAATGGTCTTGTTTGATCTGGTTGTACCAGTATGGGAGCGGAGGTAAACAGTTCCTTGAGCTGTAAGAAGGCTCCTTTCTGTTCTGCTCCAAAGGCGTACTGGACCCCTTTTTTAAGGAGACCTGTAATGGGTAGCATCAAGTTAGAAAAGTTGGGGATAAATTGGCGATAGAAATTTGCCAAACCTAAGAAAGATTGGATCTCTTTGACACTTCTTGGCTCCTTCCAGTCTAGGATCGCCTTTATCTTTCCGGGTTCCATCCTGATCCCTTCCTTCGAGAGGACATAACCTAGATAAGAGACAGAGGTTACCTCAAACTGGCACTTTTCTGGTTTTACCAGGAGGTGATTTGCTCGGAGTCGATGTAACACCTTTTTGACTTGTTCACGATGTTCCAGTAGTTCTTGAGAATAGATCAATATGTCGTCTAAATAAACGACCACCGAGACAAACAACATGTCGGAGAAAATCTTGTCGATAAACCTCTGAAAGACTGCAGGGGCATTCACCAGACCGAAGGGCATAACTCTGTATTCATATAATCCGAATGGGGTCCGAAATGCGGTCTTCCACTCATCACCTCTCCTTACTCTGAGGAGGTGGTAGGCTCCCCTGAGGTCCAATTTGGTGAAGTAAGAGGATCCTCTCACTGCTTCCAGGATGTCCCTTATGAGTGGCATAGGGTAGCGATCACGGATTGTGATCCGATTCAACCCTCTATAGTCTATGCAGGGACGTAGTTCGGTGGTGTCCTTTTTTGGAATGAAAAACAGTGAAGCCCCCCCTGAAGACCTTGATTCCTGTACTAGACCATTCTGCAGGTTGTCATCTAGATATTTTCTTAAGGCCTGTCTTTCGGAAAGAGATAGGGGAAACATCCTGCCAAATGGGACAGCCGACTTCGGGGTGAGTTCTATGGCACAATCCTCTGGCCGATGAGGTGGTAGGAGTTTGGGTATAGTGTCTTCAAAGACCTCAGCATATTCTTGGTACTGACGGGGAACAGATGAGACCACCTTAAGTAGAGGGGATCCGTTGTTCCTGTCCTTTCCTTTGACCCGAATGGCAGATTGACAGTGCTGTTCACAGTAGGAAGAATCAAAACGCACACAGTTGGTAGTCCAGTTTATTTGGGGATTATGTCTTCTTAGCCAGGGTATTCCTATCACTAAGGGAAAGTGGGCTGCTCTAATAAGATCGAATACTAGCAGTTCCTGATGCTCACCCAAATCCAAACGTAAAGGTATCGTCTCGGATTGGATTGGGCCTGAGGACAGGGGGGTCCCATCCACTCCTTCTACTGGAATGGGCTTATCCTTCTGCTTAAAGGGGATCTGTTGTTCTCGGGCCCATCCTTCGTCCATAAAGTTCCCTGCGGCACC
The DNA here is from genome assembly GCF_040938575.1 of Ambystoma mexicanum. NCBI lineage: Eukaryota > Metazoa > Chordata > Amphibia > Caudata > Ambystomatidae > Ambystoma > Ambystoma mexicanum. The sequence goes on from NC_090923.1 coordinate 71,392,300, forward strand.
GCAGTCCAGCATGGCTAAGACTTCCACACATGAAGTCTTGGATGTCCAAAGTTTGACTCGAAATACCATGAGGCTATTATCCTCACTTAATTCTGTTGGTCTGGTAAGGTTGCAAGGACTGTATCTTGTCCCCCCGAGACCTCCCTTGCAAAGGACCGAGGGTGGAAGTTTTCCTTCCTTCTTGGAGGTACTTCTGGACAATCTCTGAGCAGGTGTTTTGAAGAGCCGCAATACATACAGAGACCTGAATCCCTGCGTCTCTTGCGTTCTGCAGGTGTGAGAGGGCCTCGGGTTGCTCCTATCTGCATAGGTTCCTCTCGGGTGGACGGTTCCCTCGAAGGGTGAGGAGCTGGGCTGGATGAAGGCTGACTAAGACGAGGTCTTCTCCTTTCCAGGCGGCGTTCGTTAAGACGATACTCTAATTGGAGAGTGAGTGACATGAGATCTTGAAAGGACGGAGGTCGAGCTACTCGGGCTAACTCATCCTTCAACTCATCCTTAAGTCCCCTCCGAAAGATCGTCTGTTTGGCGGATTCTGGCCAATCTGTTTTCGCCACCAGTCTCAGGAAACGAGAAATGTAGGTCTGTACATCGGTGTTACCTTGTTCTACATCTAGTATAGCTTCGAAAGAGGTGTACAAAACCTCTGGACGATCAAATCTGGCCTTGAAAAGGTCCACAAAAGAGTCATAATTAGCCAGTGCAGGATCATTTATTGTTACCAACGGGGTGGCCCAGGCCAATGCATTTCCGGTGAGATTAGCTATGAGAAACCCCACTTTCGCTCTGGCTGTTTCAAAGGCGTGGGGACGAAAGGCAAAATATACGTGGCAGGCGTCTAGGTACTCCTTTAGACCGCCTGGATAGCCATCATACTTTCCGAAGGATAAAGGCATGGGTGGTAGGTCTACTTGGTCATCCCTATGTAGGACCACTTGTTGGCGTAGGGCGGCATTTTCGGTTTTCAAGGATTGGACTTCTAGAGTTAGTCCCTGCAATGCTGCCACCAGTTCCTGATATTGTTCAAGGGAAGCCATGATTCTGTCTGGGCGTTGTATTCTGTCAGATTGTTCACCGTTACCACCCTTCTCCTCACCTGAGGCTTCCTCTTGCTTGTCCTTGGCGTGTTTGGAGGATCTTCGAAGGGTTCTGGTATCTTCCCTTGTAGACTTGTCTCTGGACCTCCTGTCATGCAAGTAGGGTCTGGCTCCCTCGGAGGCCACCTCGACAGGAGGTGGAACCTGTCTTGGGGGGCCCCGAGGAGCCAAAGCCCCGCGACAGGGAAAAAACCGATGGACGGTGAAAAAACCCTGTGTAGCCTTTCCGAGATGGTATTAATGGGGCGACTCCAATGATTTATGTGGTATCGAGAGATCCGGAACGAAGCCAAGATATGAGTGGATCGAGCAAGTTGGTTCAATCCTCCGAAGAGAAGGTGTCTCGAGGAAAAGGAGGCCGGCACCAATCCGAAGAGGCGAGGTAGCAGCAATGAGCAGTAATGGAGGAAGAGAGAAAGGAGGAAGAGTCCGGAAAGGGGAATCGGACCGAGCCGAGAGGGAAAGGTAGGAAAAGAGGGAGAAGTAAAGAAGTCCCTACTTACCAGAAACGGTTGGATCCACGAAGGCACAGGGAGGAACACGAAGATACGCGAGGTAGGCGGCGAACCGCTAGTACGAAAGGCAAGATGCCTAAGTAAAAGGGAAAGTCTGAAAAGGAGTGGCGGAGAAGTGCCGAGAACGGAACAAGGGAGTAGTGAAAGGCAAAAAAAAACAGAGGTAAGACGAGCGGGTATGAGTAGCACAACAGGAGGGACTCAGAGAGAGCGAAACAGAGTAATTTGGCTGAGCGCTGGTATCAACTAGGAGTAGCAATACAGATACAACGCGCCGGGAGGTGGGCGGAGCTTGCTTAAATAATAACGGCAGCCATGTTGGATGAGGACTGGACTGCTAAGTGCAGGTTCTCCGCGGCGAAAACTTCCACTTCTGCCATATCTTCCAGGGATGGATCCTGACATAACTACAGCGCACAACTCCTAATAATTTACTGACGAATTATAACAGAGTTCCTGTCCTTCTGCAAATATAACACACTAATATGCATTACATTTTTCTCACGTCTCAAAATGACTTCTTAGACTCATAAAATATACGCGCTCTAACATTGCGATGTGCTAATGTAATGGTATGTTATTCGGTTTTAAAGCACGGTACGCTGCCATATGCATGGCCGACTGGTGCGATCTGAATTTGATAAGTGGGAAACTAGGGAGTGTACAAGATGTTGTGTCGATGCTTGCCGTTACCAAGCGACTAGTACTGCACAATGGTATGTTTCGAGGTGGTTCGTGAATCGTGTCCAGGGAACTTAAGGTATTGGTGTCCACAGGGAACCTTGTGCACCCGTAGTGCGGGTGTATTTCGCCCTTTCATCGCCAGGCTTTCTAACGACTGCCTTTTAAGTGCCTGAGCCTATAGTGCCTGAGCCTATAGTGCCTGAGCCTTTCTGAGCCTGAGCTAAAGAAAGACACATGGGAGCAGGCAGCGGTCCGTCAACAGCGGCATGTGTGAGATGTGCTCTCAGCTGGGCATGCACTTTCAGACAAACCTTCGTCAAAACATGGCACAAACCTAAGCTTTAGGGAGCAGCATGTGGGCAAGTTCATTGCCATCATGGGAGTGCCTATTAATCCCCGTCAGCATCAGACTCGCCCCCACAATTCAGAAGAGAACTCAAGACCCACCTCTTCACGGAGTCTCTCCTCCTCAGCTCCTTGGCCATCACCTCTCCCCCTTGCCATCTGACTCGCTAGAGGCTGTCCGCCCCTCTCCCACCGCCACCCTGTACAGCTGTACCCCTCCTCTGTGCCCCTCTGTATCCTAGCCCGCTGTGTATCTCTTCTGTTGTTACCTCTGAAAAGCGCTGTGTTGCTTCTCGAAGCTAGGTCCATGCTGAATAAATACCATAATAACCATTAATTGTAAATTAAAATGATCCTTTGTATTTTGAAATGATTGAAAGGAGTTGAGAGGAATCGTTTAAATCTTTGATAAGTTTCACTGAACTGCAGAGAGAAGTTTCGAAAATGGATTCCTTCTAACTGCATAAGGACACCACAGAGCTGTGTATGGGTTCATCCTGGAAGGGCAACAGTCAGAAACGGTGCAAACAGAGTAGCAGAGTCGGTTCTAGATTCCACTTCCCGGAGACATGATGCAGGGACCGCAATGTACTACAGCCGTGACGAGTTATTGAAGGAAAATCATTGCAATCATCAACACCACTGACTTACAACCATGCCCACATGCACCCGGACACCCCCACACACAGAAGCAACCACCGCCTGACCGCCATAGATACTTACACATTCACACACACCACACTCACAATGTCCCATCGCACATGCATAAGATACACACACACCCAGATCCCTGGACAAATCAACACACACATACACAAAATGACACACATGCCTCATATTAACTACGCTCCTTCACACATCCACTACCACTTCAGATACCACCAAACATACATATCCACCTGCACCCCTCACAGGCCTAGACACCCACACCCAGCACACACACACAAAACCGCATATACACCCACAACCCCGACAAATACCACACACCAGACAGCCATGCTTCCAGCAAACATGCCCTACACAACACACCCTCCCCACACAAACATATATCCACACACAAACATATCCACATATACTTGCGCACACAACATTCAACATGTCACCTCACCCATGCACCACATACACATATACTCGTAGCACCAGGCACAGCAACACCCTCACACACAAACACACCCACACACATGCATCACCCTCATCATGCCCCTTCCCACATCCACCACCTACACTTCCACACGCCCATTTAAAGCCACAAATATAAATTCACCCGCATCCCGACACAGAAACACCTCCGCACACACCCATTCACACATAAAACCAAACCACACACACATACCACACTCCATAAAAAGACTTCCCCGTTCACACGCACCACACACAACACACACATATCCACCAAACCCACACACATCACACTCTCCATGCCCCTTCAAACAGGCACTAAGCATACTTCAGAACCCCAGCACTCAGTCGCACATGCATCCACCTGTGTCCCCAACACATATTCACACTCCTGCCCACACACACTGCCATCCACCCATACACCTACATCTACATCTCCACACATACCACACTCAACAATCACAGCCACGCACCCACACACATGCACTATACAACACACATATCTCCCACACATAGCCATCCATATATACACCAACATATACCACACAACCAGACCCCAGCACACATGCACTACACAACACATCCATGCACACAACCCCTCACAAACACCTCCAGACAGAAACACACTTACACGCTCACCTTAACACGTATTACACTCACCATGTCACCTCACACCAAACCACATACACATACACCTATATCACCAGACACACTAACACATACACACAAGCACCCCCCAGACATGCATGCATTACACTCAGCGTGCTGCTTTACACATCCACCATACACACTTCAGCACCCGCCATACACAGCCACCAACACACATCTACCTGCACCCCACACACCCACGCACCCACCCTCAAGACGCACACATCCATACATACACTCCCACCCCCACACAAACCACACTCCACACAAACCACGTCCTCTTTCAACCACAAACCACAAACAGCACGTCCACCACACCCATACACTCAACACACTCGCTGCAAACCATCAAACATGCACCACACATAATTCAGAACCCCCCACACACAGTCATGCTCATACACAAATCCACCTGCATCCTACACACCCGCCGACGCCACACATCAATCCACACATACACTCCCAAACCTACTAGGCTCCACACAACCACACAGGACGCATGCGTTATACAACACACACTCGTCACGTGGTTGTTCGATGGCTGCATAATGATAGCCGTCAGCGCCAAGTGGCAATATAGGGGTTAGTGTACTTTATTGTACCCACAGTATAACCACAATTTCCTGCTCTGCCAGAATGTGCCATGCAATGTGTATTTTGATCTACTGTTCAATGCTAGGGGGCCGTGGGAGGTGGGGGGTAGGGGTGAGGGGATACTGCGACATGGAGAGCCGTGTGCACCCCTTTCAGTGGGTAGACATACAGCGGCCGTGCGACGTCCGACTCAGCCTCCAGGGGGGTGCGAGGTCTGGCTCAGCCTCCAGGAGGGTGCGAGGCCCGGCGGTGCGAGGTCCGGCTCAGCCTCCAGCGGCGGTGCGAGGTCACTAAAGCCACAGAGCCTGCAGCCTAATTATGCTGTAGAAGAAAGAGCCAGGGCCAGTGTGGTGTACAGTGTGCAACTGGTGACTCCATGGCAACCAGGGATCCTGTTGCCAGGGCGACTACCTGCCATTCAGTCCCACTCTTGGTATTGTTTCTCTGCTGCCTTGCTCACTGTGGTGCCTGCCTCGCCACTGGAGTGGTGGGCATAGGAGGGAGGGCAGTGCAGGTCAGGGGGCCCCTGGTGTGTTGTGAAGTAGTGTTTGAGGATAAACTGTAGTGCCTAGAAGGGGTGCGCGAGGCTGTGCGTGCGTGGGTTTTTGGGTTGGTCGGTTAGCAATGAAAAACCACTGCAGATGGGCCTTTCTCCTGGGGGGAGGAGAGTGAGAGGTGGGGAGAAGGTGAGTGTGTGTGTGTTAGTATTGAAGTGGGGAGTCTAGAAGAGTGGGGTATCGGGAAACACCCTAAGTCAGATTTAAAAAGAGGGGGATCCTAAAACGTCTTAGAATACTATTTGCGGACAAAAGTCTGGTGAAGATGAACTAAAAGACCCTCGATTAAGAGGCATGCGCCTATTTATTTATTTATTTATTTATTTATTTATTTATTTTTATTTTATTGTGCATTTGCAAGGCGCTTATACATCAAGTACATTGTGTTTCAAAGCGCCTACAGGGCAACCAGGAGGGAACATGGGGGTGAAAGGCAAATGTAACAATGGAAGAGAGGGGCGAGGTGGGGGAGGAGAGGGGTAACTAAAGGAGTGGCCTAACAGAGGTGGTCACGTTCTGACCTCTGAGGACAGGTGTCTTGAATATAACTAATCTACTAACCTAAACATATTACAATAAAACCAAAATAGACCATAACATGGTCCAATATCTGTTAGATAGCTCGATGTGTTAATGTGCCTGCTGTATAGCGATGTTTCTACCCGGCATCTGCTACGCCAACCTCTGTGCAACATGCTTTCCACCAAGCCAACAAGGCCTTTGGTGCACTCCTCACTACGCATTAACTGAAGGCATGTACTCTCCACTAGGCTGCTAAGAAAGGAAGCTTCAGCTCGCGTGAAAGAAAAGTAGCAATCAGGTGTTAGCGAAATAAAAGCTTCCCTTCTAGGCACGCTGGGCAGTGATTACAGAGGTGCCTGTATAATCAAACAGGCCCCTTTTCGGTTGCGATGCACCCTGCTGTGACAGAGGCGGGTGTCGCGATAGGCGTGAGGAACAATGCACAGCTGTGGCTGTCAAAAAACAACTCTCAAAGTGACGCGGGCAACAGGTAGAGGGCAGCCGAGGGGACTCCGCATCTCATCCGGCTGAATTCTCCTGCTTCTTGATATTCAAAAGCCTTACCCAGAGGCACACCTCGCTCCACCCCCTCCCCCGTCACCGCGCCCCCCACACAGAAATGCAGGAGAATGTGTTAATACACCATGTACATATTCAAGATAGCCTATACATGTGCAACCACCCCCCCCCCAAACCGCCACCCCCTCCCCCCCACAATGCGCCCACAACTGATCTAAAAGGCTGGAAGGGAAACATGTAAATGATAAGATGACGCTAAAGGGCCCCCTTTATTAAAGCGAAATCGGACGTGGCACGTGCACGGATTTAAACGTGCACATACAAAAACAACTCAATGCGTTTCTAGTGTATGGACGAAGCGCCACCGATTCGCCCAAACTATTGGAGTGCGGCTAGCGGGAAGGACGCGCAGCTTCTAGGCGCAGTGCGGCCCTTTACTCACTCACGCAGGGTTCATAGCAAAAAGAATCAGTATGCCCGTTCTCGCCTACCACTTGCCCCCCCCCCAATACGCCCTCCTGGGGTAATCTGTGGTTTCGCAAACCACACTTACCTCCTCGACTCTTAGTTCGCCTCCTGTTGGTCAGACGACCAGCATACCTATACGTGTGTGTTTAGGGGAGTATGGGCTGGGGGCTGCTGGTGGGAGGGAGCACAGGGTACAGTCATTGAAAGAAAACAATGAATGGCATATACGGGTCCCACTAAGAGTCGACCAGGAACGTGTGGTGGCTGAAATCCCATATAACTGCTCCTGGGATCTCTTTAGGCTTGCTCCATCATGCCATAACAGCACACTTTATAATCCATAGCACCTGCCAGTATCATTTATGAACAGTCCTCTGCCAGTTCATGGCTTAATCGCAGCCACGAAGGAGCTGCCAGTCTAATCACCATTTCTTAACCAAGTGTGCCTTCAGCCACGTGATTCACAAGCAGTAAGGATGCACTCACATATTTTCCTTTCACTCAAGTCCTATTAAAAAAGAGCATTTGCAAAGCCAATAGTTTGGGCGTCTATATAGGTATTTGACAGGCATTTGACTGGCACTGCACTCAGATGCCCAGGTAATCGCACCACTTTCCAGCTGTTGCTATCTTCTGACCAGATATCCCCTCACAATGCTGGCTTTGCCAATGCCTGTTTATCTCACCGACCTGGTTTAGCAAGGTGCCAAGGCCTTCCGGACCATTGCTCACAGAGACCGACAGAAGAAATCGTGCGGTGACTGGACTGGCTATCCTCTGTAAAGCGAACAGAAGATGACCAACACTCACCTGTACTACTGATTCTTCCATGTCAAATTATGTTGGTAAAAATGGTCGGTTTTTATTTATTTATTAATGTATCGTATCTGGTTTAAAACAAACCTTTACAATCTCAGACAGTAAATAAGGGCCTAAACAGAATGAAATAAGTTCATTGAAAATTGCCATTTTGAAAATGAGCAGGAAGCACAAATGGTGCTGTAGAACATGCCTAATAAATAATACAATAGACAGATAACTTTAGCTCTCGATCCAGGGCACCAGTCATTTGCAAGACAGATTTCACACCCGGCAGGGAGGAGACGCTTCTGGCTCTTTCCTCTTCTCTGAGCCCTGCCTATACCTATAATATAACGTTTTATCTGAATTTTAGGTACTAGAGGAATTTCATCGAAAATAGGGATATACTCGGATTGCTAAATTTAATCTTGCCTCTAATACTATCTTAATAATTAATTTTTTTGTTTATTTATTTGTTCATGGCTTGTCATAAACCTTTACAAAATATACACAAAATGGAAAGATTAAAACACAAAAAGAAAAATGAACCATTAAAATGTCACACAATCACAGCATATAGACAATGAAACAGATATCCAAAAACAGAGAATGTCTAACTTAAATCACATACTGTTTTTAAAAAGGAAATTACACGAATAAACAACGTCAGTGAATATCCATTTCTAATTCTATACCATATATAATTAGGATCATTGCTAAAACTATTGGAAAATAAGTCTGCAAAATATTCAGTTCTTTGTTTGACCAAATCAGGACATTTCAGCATAATATGTTCTAGAGTCTCGTCTGTTTCACACACCTTACAGAAACGACACCATTTCTTTCTCTCCAACGGATTCCTTATATTTAAAATACAATTGGTATGCATGACATTAAGTCTAAATCTCATATAGGAGTTTCTAAAACTCCTAGATGGGTATTTTGTCAAGTAGAATTCCATAGCCGGAAAAAGTTTCCAAAAAGAATGGACTTGATTGTACAATTTGGAAGCTAACACTTTACTCTTTGTCAGAGAGCAATCCATGGCCCTTATAATCAGTTTGCATTTGATGGGTTTGTTCATAACAGTGCATTTAGCGATACCAATTTCTTCTAGCATCAGCTCAATTTCATTGTTTAGAGCAACCATAAAGGGGCAAGACACATCAGCCCCTGCTTCCGCATAAAAGTTGGTGACTCCCAATAATTGGCATTTTCTCCATAACATAAGCCTTTTAGTTGCGACTAACGAGTGGAGGGATTGTAAACCCAATTCGTATCTCAATACTTCGATGGGGATACAATTTGGTAAAAAGAACAAAAGACCCCTCCAAACAATACCTTCCAATGTTTTCAGAAAATCATCAATATCAACTGAAAAGATTTCTAGGCCATAAGTGATCCGCGGGACCACTTTACTTAGATAAAATTCTCTCATTGGTTTCATCGTAAAACCTCCATATTTTCTTTCCAGCATTCGCATCTGTTTTAAAGCCACTTCTAAATAATAATAAACTAATAATTAATTTGTTGTATGAAATATGTGGCTATATGATTGGATGAATGTATGAATGCTTTATGGATTTTATGTGATATGTGTAAAGTTTATTTAAACTAAAACAGATTATAAATAAATAAATAAATAAATAAATAAATAAATAAATAAATGCATCTGGCCGAGGGGAAATCCTTCTCGGTCAAGGCCGGTGCACAAATATGAGTCGGTCTTCAATTCAATATATATATTTCGAGAGCGTTGAAGCGTCGCCTCCTTCAACTTCATTAGAATAGCAAACATTCTGTGTGTTACGTCCTATCTGTCCAATTGGACACATCACCCCTTCCTACATAGCATTACTCAATGTTATGCTTCTGAATTTAGCGACCTTGGCAAGGATGAAAGGAGGAGTCAGCTCTGTGTGGCATTCAAAGGTGCAAAATGCATGGTGGCCACGTGTCAGGGATCCGAACTTCACACGTGAACTATTCACCCAACCATATAGGCCAACACAGCGATTTGGTCTCCAGCTCTACCCAGCATGCCAGCATGCCCCATGTCACTCCGGAGATGTTCATTCATTCCAGGATTTCTCCCTGATTTCCGGGACTTGTAGTTGTGTTTTCCCATTATAAATCCAGGACTGGAATTTTCAGAAAACCATAAAAAGATAGAAGTGGAGGAGCATGGCACACGTGGCATGTGGCACAATGGCATGCATGCTTTTGTGGCTGTGCCGATTCTAGAGCATGTATTAAAGTTGCAACCTGCTGCCCAAAGCGCAGTGCACATCTTGTGCAGTCTGTCTCATGGGTTTCTTTGCAATGTTTCCTTTAGTATGTCTCTTTCACTGCTGCTCTGGTCCAACTAGGATATTAAAGTCTAAAGAAGCAGGTATTCTTTCTGGAAATTGGTCGAAGAAAGGACACATGTCAACTCTTCATGTAGAGTTTCTGAAAAATGTGTTTCTAATCTGCAGCAGCCTTCAGAAAACCGTTGATGAAGAGAACAGTTAGTTGTCTGTGCCTAGACCGACTGCCAGACAGAACACCTGCGTGCAACTGCTATGTCCCCTTTCTATGCTCATCTGTGCGGATTTAATAACAACTAGCCTTGAAGCAGAAACTGTTTGTTTTGTTTCAGCGCCTCTGAACTTCTAACTCAATATTTACAACGTGTTCTTTTGTGAACAAGCTTGTCATTTCTTGGCTCAAACTGTGCCAGAAAGTTAAAAGTATCCCAAGTGGTGGAAATTGTGAGGTTGAAGATTGACCATACTTGCTATGACTCGTGTTGATGGGAGCCTAGACGGCGGCCTCAGCTCTGCTCCCACTGGATAAGGTTCACCCCACCATAAACCACCACCATCACAAACTGACCCGATTGTGAGTCACGCGGTAAATGGTCATGGAGTCTGAATAATTGGTTTGTGTTGGTGCAGAGTGTGGAGAGATGTGTTGTGCTAGAGTGCACTTCAGTTTCTGCCCCTTTGCATACACTAGCTCTTCATACCAGTCTAGGAAGTCTGCATTTCCACTGAATCGTGTTTCTAACGCACACCAACATTTTAGATACCTATTATGTAATTGGTTTTTTTATAACACGCCTAACACCGTACCTGAGTTTGGTTTCTAAGCGTGGATCTGGGATTCGAACCTCTGTTGCTCTGCGTGGTTGCGTTCAGTACAAGGTCCAGTAGCTTGGACACAGATCTCAGGAAAGTGTTAAAATCCCAGTGCTGGCATCAGCGACCACTTGCTCTGTTGCCATCTGACATCTGACAGCTGCTCAATATCTGCACCTATTCAAAACCCTTAGATATCTGTGGGTCCTCTGCAGTGCAGTCTGCAATCAGATGCCAGAATGCCAGAGGTGACAGAGGTGTGTGAGTGTATGTGTACACCCTAATCGTGATGTCCCATCCTCTATGCTGAAAGACCAGGGAACTTACACATTCTGCTAAGGAAGACGTCTCAGTCAACACTGTTAATCTTGATCCTTGGAAAAGTAATTCATTACCAATCATTTAGTACGACTCAAAAATATTTAAGAAAAATTATTAACTCAGCAATTCGTGATTCAGATAGAAGGAAGGGACATTTACTAGAACCTTTTAATCTCATTAATTCTACAGACATTTGCATCTCAGGACAATTAACTGAAATGGTTGACATTGAAAGTGTGGTGATATGCATACGAGCTTCCAAGCAGTGTGTTGCACTGAAAATATACATGCATGTCCTTCATGAATTCTTTTGAATTCAAATGATGAAATAAACACATGTAACAAGATGACCTGAGAGTTTCTGCAATCCACGGCTTGTATTTGCATGGGGTGGGGTGCATATTCCTATGTCCTTTATCATCAAAAGGTACTGCCACTGTTTAATGTTGTTGGTAGCTGTTATTGCAATGGCGACGAAAAGCATAAACTCATCTATTTTTACCAAAGTGTATTTTTCTTTTTAAACTCTACTTACATAAAATAAACATTTTGCAATCCATGACATTCACCCCATACAGTAATTCTTTACATACAGACCGCATATCAAAACAAGTGCTCTGGTGTACCCTCTTTTGTTCCATTCATTCATAAATGTTTACAATATCTTAATCTTTCTTTGATATCACACAATATTAACACAATCTTCGGGGCATTTATATGCTCAGGCAGAATCATTAGACCTTGATATGTTTCAAGTCTAATTTTAAAGTTTAACAAATGTCCTATACATCATAGATACATTATATCAACATGTTTCTGTTCCCTTGGATAGTCTGAAACATTCTTCAGGATGATTCAGGTTCATTCAGTTGCTAGAAATCATATAACACCCATACCTTGCACTAAAGTGTATTTCTTTATTGACAGTACAGTAGCTCATCAACAACACCTTCTAGTTGGATGCCACAGCATTGAATATTGGCTCATGTGATGACGGGCATAGTGTTTACATGAGCCACCTCATTGTTTTGATCTTTGGTGGGTAGTAATAGGTTGACAAAGCAGGTGGAGATGCCTTCTTTAACTTCTAGAATTAGCAGCCATTTAGAGTTCTTCGTGAATTTTTCGTGAATTTTTGTGATGTTGATGTCACACAAACTTGACCAAAATATCAAGGTCCTCTGCTTTGCTTCCTGGATCTATTTGAAAGGTGTTGTGTCTCTTTGGGGGAATTCTGGTGGGGGTCACCTGAGTTGCTTCTGAATAGCACATGGCAGCCACTCCCTTAGAATACAACCGGGGGTAGCCTGACCCCACACTGTAAAGGTCTGTTGGGAAGCTTGTATGTATTTTCCTATAAAGACTAATTGTAAATTCTAAATAGAATTGACAAGCATGGACCCATCTGGTAACATTTCGACTTCATAAGAAAACATTGACATTTAATTAAAGAACACTTGAATCCTCAGAGCTGATTAGTTTTAAACAGTTACCCCAAGATTTCATGTTTAATGGTTGCCCCGTAGGAGGAGCAACTTGATTTGATTGTTTTGGGGTACAATCTTTCTCTTCTTATTGGGGTAAAGCTCATCTAGACAAGCAATCAAAGAGAATGGGCCTCATTGCAAGGTTGGTGCTAGTCATGGCGCTATTAGCACTAGCACCAATAATGGGACCGTGTCCGCCCTCGATCAATGGCGACATACTGGTCCAGTCCAACCTTGGCGGAACCGGTAAGTCCCCATTGAAAATGCCATTCCCCATTCCCATTTCAGCCCCCATAGGGCTCAATGTGAAGAGGGAAGGCGCAAATTGCGGTACCGTTATTAGCTCTGAAGTCCCTTAACGGCCCCGTCCATAACGCCTGGTAAAACCAGGCGTTAAGGAAGGGACCCGCTAAGGGACCTCGGAATAGGGTGCAAAGGGATTACCGGCACCGGTGTCCTTAACGGTGCCCGGTATCCCTTTGCGCCCACCTCGTAATGAGGCCCAATGACTCTTATTGTCTGCTTTATGCGTCCTTTTAGAGTTCGCCATCGGTAGTTATGATATACTATTATAAAGCAAAGGCTTGTACTATTGCGCTATTCGGGGGAGAGATTGGGTGGGTAGAGTCTTGAGCTAAGTCACAAATAAGAGAAAAAACCTTTTGTCACACACACCGAGTCCTCTATGTAGGCTATTAATTTGTGTGCACTTTGCCCCTTCCCTTCAATGGCTGGCAACCTGGGCAAATCCAAATGCCGCCCTATCCCACAACATTATAACAGATGTTTTAGCTCAAGGGGGAGCAAATAAAATAATATGGCTTGGCCATGTTAAAAGGAGTCTTGTATCAATTAGCACTTGTAACTGCTTTGATCACCACAAAACTATAGACAATGGTAGCCGTGTGAGGGCCGATCTGCTATTGTTCGAGAAGCTCTAAAAAGAAAGAGTAGACTAAGAGCCCATTTGTTGCTCTCATCCCATTGGACATTGGAGCTCCGTCTTGGACGGCGTATATCAACTCGGCATCGAGGTAATTTGGTACGATCAAGATTCGACTATTTACCAATAAAGACACTGGTAGGAAATGGCTGGTAAAAGGCAGAGGGGCCCAATTCTGGGTTTTCAATCGAGAACTATTGGTCACTGGCTTCTTTTTCTGCCCTGCCTATACATGTGTACGTAGATAAACACGTATTCCCGTGCATGACTGTGGTGGTTGGTATCAATTAAGGCCAGCCTTGTTCAATGGTCTTCTGTTGCATGAGATGCCATTAACTTTGGCATTGCATTGCTATATAAGCCAGACAATTTGCATTGGGAGAATACGGTTTGTGCGAGGATACCCGCACTTTACCAAACTGCCGAGGTGTGGCACCTCAGTCACCTACAGCTAAATTCTGGAGGTACGCTAGGTGTCCTACCGGCCAAAAAAGCCCTTGTTACCACCACTGGCATTGCCGTTGGTGGTAATGATGGCAAATCCCCTCATGGAGTCCATATGGGGATTTACACCGCTGCACTGGCACCCATAATCCAGTGGCAATGCAGCAGACCGGGTGCCTGAAACAGTAACAGCCTTTGCCGGTATCCTGGCGCCTCTACTGCTAGGATGCCTGCATGATTGTAATGAGGTACATAGTCTGCCCAGGAACTGAGAAACACAAGCATAGCTTGCTGGAAACTGGGAGCAGCTCCCACATGTAGCTGGGGTTCTCACAGGAAGATCAGGGGCAACCACACCGGACGTGGTTTACCAGCCATGGCCGGGTGAAGAGTAGCAAGGCTGCGCACACGAGGTCTCATGGCCTGTCAGAGGACCAGACCACCTTAAACAGGCCTGGCAAAAGAACAGGTACAGGCCTCAGGCAGGCCTGACATCAGAGCACAAGCTCCCAGAGTCCCCCCAGAAGGACTGCAGAAAATAAAGTCCAGAGGGACAGTCCAAGTGGATGTGGTGATGAACCCCCCACCCCCCCTGTGCATGTGCCACCTGCTATAAAAGCAGTAGCACCATCAGATCTAGACATACACATGTTCAAATAAAGAGCCAACTGAATAACACACATCACAACACACTCCTAATTCTGAATTGATACAATGAAGTGACCATCTAATGAAATAAAACATTTCCTGAGTTCATAAAATGAAACAAGTAAATGCAGGTTCCAGAGCGTGTCTAACTGACATCCGTTAGTTAGTCAAAGGTAAGCTTGGTCTTTGGCTGCTGGACAGGTAGGAGGGAGCATATAAAGTGATGGCTTTGTAAATGAAGTGGTTGGTCTTGAAGGCCATGCGTGATTGCATGTGGTTCCATTTCCAGAGGCCTTCCATGAGGCGCGCTGCCACGCGGAGAGCGCTTCTCATCGGTGCCTCGGTTAGAAGCAGGTGGGTTTATGAGCAGAGCATTTCCACCGTGCAGGTGAGAAAGAATGTAGGACTGTATCCTGAATTGAAAATGATTGTCTGGAAGGAAGGACCTTAGTTTCCAGAAGAGAAATCCTGGTGGCGGCTGCGGGGCGAAGCCCTCTAGGTTCATGGTGGAAAGCTACGCCTGGATGTGGGTGAGTTCTGTGTTTTGGAGAGGAGTAGGATATCTGCTTCATAGCTCTGCTGCGATTCAGTGCGGGGTTTGCGCTGTCTCTCTCACCACCCTCCATCATCAATCTGGATGATCCAAATTGTCTGTGGACCCCTATTGTAAATCATCCAGCAATGGGACTGCTCCATCTACCACATGCATCTATGCACACTGCTTCTTTGTGTTCCTTTACAAATATAAACAAAGACAAGATACGAAGATTGTGTATAATGGTGCACATTTGTAAACGCGACGTTTCGTACCCCGTGCCTCCTTTCTTTCCTTGCTATCACTTGCCTTTTATTATCAGTATAATTCTTGTAAAGAAATCAGTGCCCAAGGAGTTGCAGGATGCAAAGAAGCCAACACTTTTTTATGCACACCCAATTGGCGCAACTACCGTGGGGATTTAGGGTGTCCTGATCCCTTGAAGATATGGAACATTTCCTTTGATCCCCCCAAATATCTCACCCCACCATTTACCCCTGCCCTATCCCAATTCAAGTTCCCATGTTTGCACGAGAAGGAATACTCCAAGGATGCCTGTGGTTTTTTCAGGACAGCCCACATCTTTTAACCATGAGCAAAGGCTTTCCAAAGGAATACACATGCAGGCAAATGGAATGTGCACAAATCGCAGTGTAGATTGAGTGCTCAGAAGGATTCCGGCGGGTCTGTGACAATTCACTAGGTGTCGTCATTTCTCCGGGGGGGGGGGGACCTTTCCCATGAGGCTAGGGATGTGCGGCCACTACCAAATGTTCCCCCACGGGGTGGTTAAATGCGGTATTCATGGGGAGTCATGGGGGATGGTGTCACAGTGTTTTTGGCAGCATTTAATCTTTGTTTGCAGTCAGTTTAAAAAAAAAATGGAACATTGCATCCAGATGTCCCAACAGCACGTAACTAACATGTGAGGTCTCTTGCATGCAATTACCACTTTTAACAAAATGAGCCTGACTGATTGACTTGTTTGTATATTACGGGTGAGCTTTTTTTATGTACAGAGAGTGATTCATTTAGAAACGGGGCCGCGGATATTTACTTAAAGCATCGCGACTGGACGCAGACCAGACCACCGAGACCCATCTAAGGGACCCTAAATACGTGCTTGCACGGTCTCATAAATTAGTCTTTAGGGGATGAGGCTCTCATTTTAGGGACCGCCCATCACTCTTTAGACCACACCCCTTGGCACCCCCTCTGCAGGATTTTTTCATGTCTTACCATAGAGAAACATTGGTAAATTGTATGGCGTTTTACCCCCTTTTTCTCACATACTGTGCTGTTAATTGCACCATTTCAACAAGTTGCGCTACATTGCTCCGCGTCCCCTTACTACGCTCGGTCGCTTGCACTAGTTCTTGGGAGATGGTACAGCCCCTCCACCGAGAATATTCACCTGCCGCCACTGTCCTTAATTAGTTTACAATGCCATTGCCCCCTCAGGTGCGGGATTCCCACGTTATCCTGGTCTTCTCTGCAGTATGGTGGTCTTTGTTTTCACTTCACTTTTTTCTCCCAGGGTCTCCCTAAATCCATAGCCCATAAAATGCTCAAAGCCCCGATGAGAGGTCAGCTAATAATGACGACTATTAGGGTAATAAGGTGCTGTTGTAATTACACCCAAACCGCTGAGCTCGATTGGATTGGGGAAGTGCTTGGAAAGTGATGCTGGCATCAAAAGGAAGGGGGATCATGGGAAGGGTCAGGCAGTGAGCAGACCGGAGGCCGGAGAAGGTAACGGAGGTGGAGGGGGGGTGTGGGGTGTCTCACTGAGGGGCGTGGGTTGATAGGAGGGGATATATATCAGGAAAGAGAGGGTGCACAATACCCTTGCACGAGCCCTCTCCAGATAGAGCTCACAAAGAATACCCATGCATGAACACAGAACTCCTCATCTCTAGAGGAGCGTTTGCAGTAATAGGCCGGGTACGGCTTTGGCCTCGCGCCTAAAACCACTCAGAGTTCATGCTTTTAGCCAGAGGCCGCAGAACTGATGATCAGGTAAATGAAATTCAACCACCCATTGCTAAGCAATGGACTTCCTGCCTTTAGCCTGTCAGATGGTGAAAATCCCATGCATTTCCCATAAAGTCCTCCAGTTTCAATTAAGGGTTTTGCTAATATGGTTTTTGATCTCTCGGCCAATTTCCCAAATCCCATCTTCCCGGGCGAAACTCTCAATCCATCAACTCTCCGAGAGAGGACGTTCTGTTTCTCTGTTAAATAATTTGCCACCTTCCAGTCTCATTGGACCTATCCGCTGCTCGAGATGAAAAGCTTTCTATACTGGTTCTGATCCACTGAGCTCACCCTGCACTGCAAGTGAAAGGCTCTCTGTACCTGGGCTCACCACTACCCCCAAGTGAAAGGCCCTGTGTCCCTGGGCTCCCCACTTCATCCCAACCAGTCTCTGACCCACTGAGCTCGCCCTGCACTGCAAGTGAAAGCCTCTGTGTCCCTGGGCTCACCACTTCATCCCAACCAGTCTCTGAGCCACTGAGCTCACCCTGCACTGCAAGTGAAAGCCTCTGTGTCCCTGTGTGTTACACATTATCAGCGCTGGTCCTTGTGGCAAAGAAGGAGATTAGGAAGAACGGCACAACGCATTATAACGCAGACTCCCAAAGTGACAGTTCCTTGTGAGGAAGACCGCGGTCTAGTTGTTCCACGCACTTCTTACGTTCCTGCGTCTACTCACGTTGCTCCTGATAAGGAAGGAAGTGCTAGTAGCAATACCGTCGCTACTGTTCATACAGACGCTCCGTAAGTTCGCCACTAGGATTCCTTCTTCCGACATTGCTAGCTTGCATTCTCCTCTAAAATCTAATCTTTACTCTTGTCTTTCCGCCTCTCATACATACAAGCTTTCTCTCAGGCCGTATCCAGTTTCCACCATAGATTTCCAGCTAGGAGTTCTGCCCTTGTCTGTAAGTCCCTTAAACTCAGAGTCCTCTTTAGCTCATTCTATCCTCCCATTACTAACATTCATACCCTTTCTATTCCTTTCATTCAGCACCACAGTTCTATGGCTTCCAGCCATTCGGATACTCCCAAGAACGTCCTCATCCCATTGAGAATTACATTCTGAAAATCACGTACATTTCCCGTCCATATCCATCTCTTGTTCTTTCACTTCTTACTACATGGCATTTACCTGTTCTCTATTGTTCCCCGGAAAGGTTTCCAATCCTCTTCGCAATCCAGCTCACCTAGATGGACCGCCCAAGCTTCTACTCACCGTTCCGAAGAGCCACCTCGATTCAGGGTTTTATTCCCCAGGAGGGTTTCCCTGGGGATTCTGCCTCCCTCCTCTCTGATTTTCAATCCGGGAAGTGAGAGAGAGCAGGACCCCCATGGGGGATTCCTCAATTTCTGCCTGTTGCCTCCAGTGCAAATCTCTGTCTGCCCAGGTTAGTGAAAATGTAAGTCTTTGATTTTTCCTCAGTTAACACTAGGCTCATCACTACATCCCATCCAGTCTCTGATCCACTGAGCTCGCCCTGCACTGCAAGTGAAAGGCTCTGTGTCCCTGGGCTCATCACTACATCCCAACCAGTCTCTGATCCACTGAGCTCGCCCTGCACTGCAAGTGAAAGGCTCTGTGTCCCTGGGCTCACCACTTCATCCCAACCAGTCTCAATGCAGAAGCATTTATATCCATGTGACAGTGCTGTGGACCTGCCTGCCTGAGACATTGGTGTCTAAATACCTATTACTTAATTCCAGCGGTCTACCAGGAGCATGGTTAGCTTGACACCAGCAGCTACCTGGAGCTACGTTTGGCTCCCCAGGCAAACTGATTTTCAACAAACACCCCTATGTGAATTTCCATGTGTGCATTTAGGGCAATCTATAAATAAACATTAGTATATATCTAGACAACATTTAAAGTGGAAGGGGTCATAAATAATGTACAAAATGATATGTTTGCATCTTATGTGGAAGTTAGATTTGGGGAATGCTATATACTAGCTCCTCGTTCCCCAAGAATAGCTCCTGGTGACTGGCTAATGCGTGACACCCAGGAGCTATATTTACCTCCGGTTTATCCAATCTTTATTGAGATCCCTGGATTACAAACAATGTTTTTGTGTAGCACGTCCTGTCGGTTTCTCAGCCTCTAAATACTATGATAAAAGGTCTTATTATGAGCCATAGTAATGGTAGTCAATTTATAAACCTTAAACAGGTGACTAGCAGAATTGGACATGCCAGGCATCAAACCTGTGTTCTCTAGGCGAAAAACAAATGCTCGAGGCTAGTGCTTACTGTGCCAAGCTATCTGATAGGCTAAATAACCAGAAACCAATCTTTCTGCATGTGACCAATTCTATGTTCCCCCGAGTGAACCCCCCAATGCCCATCCTCCCTACTGGCACATTCTCCAGTCTCTGGAAAGAATGCAGAAGCTCGCCTTTCTTCAGATGGCAGATTCAGCAACCCTCCATGAACCCATGCGTCCTAGGGTCACAGTTCCTCCAGCCTTGTGAAATCATAGAGCCCACCTTTGCTACAGTTGACCAGTTTTACATCACTTTGTGACTGCCCGGTCCTTTCTACAGGTGGCATGTAGTCTGTACTTGGTTGATGACCTAGAACAGTTTCTTACTATGAGTGACTTTCTTATATCCCTGGTTCAGTGAACCCAGAATCCATCCTTCCTACATGTGACTGAATATATTCCATGCTGTAATCATGCGAACCATTCTTGTTTTTTTTGTTGATTAATTCTGTTGTAATTGGCCTGTCTGTGACTACAGGTGGTTAAATAGAGTGCTATGGGAGCTCAGCGTAAGTCATTAAGCTCACAGCCACTGGCCCAGTGTGTTCCTCACATGTTCTCTCTCTGTCCAAATCCACAGAGAGCGTCCCTCTTGCTAACAACCAATTTATCTGACTCTGGTGAATCCCCCATCCCTCCCACACTTTACTGACTGATTATCCTGGGTCCACTCCTCAGAACCAATCATTCTTTGCTTGTCACCAGAACCAACTCTTCCAGCATTGCAAGAACCTCTGTTTCTAGTGCTTTTACTGGTGCAGATATCCCATTGTAATGACAGGCTCTCTGTCAAGGGCTCATTCATTGTACAGGTGGACGTTTCTTTGGTCATTAATTACACACATAAACCCATCCTTCCTAACAGTCTGCAGGCTATTTGCCAATGGGGGAATCGACAGAACCCTACTTGCTACCAGGGAAAAGTTGTTTCTGTGCCTTAAAGAATTCCCGGAATCCTGACTTTCTGCAGGGGACAGTCTCTATCCCTCACTGAATCCATCCTTCCTACCGGAGGCAGGTCCTTTGCTCCTCCTCCTTTGCTCCTCCCTGTGGGCTGCAGCCATGTTGTCACCTTTGAACCATGATTGCGCAGCCGTTTCGCATGGTAATGCTGCTACACCACTTCAATGTCACAATCCTAAAGGTACATCTGGCGATATTGGTGCCCTCCAACATTTCAACGGTGGTTGCTCCCCTGTGTGTTTACATGTTACATGAAGCATGGGTGTGGTGAGATGCAGTGCACGGAAGCGCAGGCCATTGTTCCTTCTATGCAATCATTTCATGCCTAATGTATAGGTCATGGCAGGCCTTAGTGCACGTGGTGTAATGCGGTGCAATAAGGAAATGAACGATGTGCCGCGTAGTGTTTCGGGATGTCGTTATGAACATGTATGAGGCAGTCTGGTGTATAATGGCTCCGCACAGGGAAGTCTGAATTTCCCACACATCTCCATGGCAAAATCCCACTGAGGTAAGACACATTCCTGATATTGGGTTCCATATGACCCATAAGGTTGGGGGGTGAACGTTCTCTTCTGACTGGTGTCGGTGACTCCTCCCGCAGAGTGGCACACTCTACCTTTGACTGCCTAATGCTAGATGTGCACAGTGGCACCATCGCATTCCTCTGTAGGAGTTCACACAACATATGCAGAATAATTTGCCCCCCAGCTGTACATTCTGAGAATATTTAGGTCGGAGAGGAGTTCGAGGGTACATGAAGTATGGCGGCATGCAACTCTATGGCTACGTACAATATCTTTCTCATAGCAGATGATTCTGAATTCAATAATACTCTGCCCTGACAGCACAGGAGGATGCCTGTGACAAATGTAGTTCTGCCTCGCAGGAGTACAAGGAGGCGTAGGGGCAACATGGCCCACTCAGCCCTCCAACTTCTGCAAAGCAAACCCCAACGCAATCATAAACGTAAAACAGGGACAGTTAAGAGAGATACCTCCTTTGCCTTTTGTGGTAACATGGGAAGGAATTGGTCATCAAAGTTGTGATGTTGAGGGCATCGATCTGCAGCTCAATGAGGCAGCCGTTGAAGGGTTATCTCGATCGAGCCATGGTTAAACCTCTGCTCAGAGACAGCGTGGGACTCGCCATTGATTTGGGTAGGGTCCCGATGCTGAGCACTCATTTCAGTCCTAGCAGGTCACTGGTTTAGCTAGGGCAGCCTCAAGCTGGTTCGAAATGCAAGAAAGTTCAAATTGGTAGGGGAGAGCAAAAGCCATCAACGGTGTCTTCACTCTCGTTCAAGGAGTGTGAACATGGAGAGACCGGTTCAGTGCGGTAGAACCGGGATCTCCAGCTTGTCGGACCATCTGGATGCTGTGACGCCTGCTCAGGAGGACTCAAGGACAGGATGGTTCAGTTCAAGGTCTGCTCTCCCGGATTTTAGTAGCTTCTTGTGCAGATTGGTACATCATGGTCCACAGCAAAGGTCACTCCTGATGTGCCCAGGGATTGAGTAGGGCACAGATCTTCCCTCTGCCTTTGACGGCTCTTTCTTCACCCCAGGTTGAGGGCTTTGGAAAGTACAACTTTCTCAAAGGAAGTACAGAAAGTCCTTCCAGAACAAATCTGTAGTCTTGAGATGATACAAGAGGATATGAAATAACCTGCTGAAGGGGTGGTAGAGCCCTTCTTTTAAAGGTCAAAGTCTGCGGGTGATTGGACTAAAGCTAGCCAGCCTTAGTGGTCCAATCCCTGCTCTTGAATGGAGTGGACTTTGTCCTTCTGATGTCACATCAAAGGTGATTTGATACAGAGGAAGTGGAAGAGAAATGGAAGAGAAAGAGAGACAGAGACAAACACAAGATGGTGGAAGCCTCCTTCCATTGAGCCCTATATATCATAATCATAATTGCCCTTCTCACTGAGAACAAAGCGCTTTATAGATCCAGCCCCCTAGTGTGAGTAGTGTGAGGCTACTTCTTTTGAATGGGTGTGCTCCTTCGACGTCCAGGACAGTAGAAACGCTGACTAGAATACATATCACCTTCCTCACCAGAGCGGAATCACAGGAGCTAACGTGTGTGATATCAATTGGGATGTGGCGGTCATGTTCATAAGCAGTGCCATGCACCATGCCAATACTCAGGCATACCTTTATTTAGAGATAACCTTCCACCATCATGGGTTACTTATAATCATCGTAGTTTTAGGAGAGGGCCGCTGTGAGGGATTCACCTATCTGCACAGGGAGTGTGCGCTCACCTGGGCTTTTTTTGATGATTTTTTGGAAATGGAATGATGGGAGATCAACCTCCGAAAATGTGGGGGCTAATCCGCACACATTTTCTAATGCTTGCCGCCCAACAAACACATAGTCTAGTGTACTCTGGGGGACACAGCTTACAGGCACTGTCCTCCCTGTCACATTTATTTGACAGGTGACAGCAAGGGGTGCACGAAAACATCCAGAGGAGAAGGGAAACACCTTCCTCCTCCCATAGCCAGCCTGATTAAATATCAAAGGCTCCATGGATCCGCCCTGTGCTATTGTCTAAATTCTGTGTGATGGTGGTGCATACTGATGAGAGTTCATTGAAGCAGGCCAGCAAATAGACCTGGTCACAGAACTTAACAATGGGCAGGAAAACAAACACCTCTTTGATATGCAATGTGTCACCTTGAAGTTAGCTCCCAGCTCTCGGTACAAAGGGCAGTGAATGTCATGTCTGGGACAACTGTTTACAGTAGGCAAACTCCCTTTCAGAGGGACAAAGTATGTGATTTGAGGGAGACAGAAGTCTGTTCTCACCACAAACTTTAATAGACACTTGCGCTTTGATCAAGAGCCACAGAAGGCTCAGTCAACCAGAAAGACACTTTGATCTACAACAGACAGGAAGATGGGTGGGCCTTAGGCGTACATGTTGTCACCTCTTCCCTTTCCTGTTGCAAAACACTCTGGTCCTGACCTCATGCATAACAAAAGATTGTTGGTGGGGACCCTGGATTGGTTCCTTAAGGTAGGCTTAGCCTGCACCAATCACTGTGGCCCATTTGGCTTTAAATGAGGGCTGAGACCCTCACTTAGCAGATCATATGAAGGCTTTCTTAGAAGCAGGAAAGAGAAACTCAGCATTGGACCCTGGCTGAAACTACAATCTACCTTACAGCTTCCCCCAGTGAAGGAAGGCCTGGATTTCCAAGAGGGGAGAAATATCCCTTCCCTAAACATCTCCCAAGGTACAGAGGGAAATACCGAACTCAGAGAACCCATCCAGCAGCTCCAGAACGGGTACCCAGCCAGCACACGCCGTTCCCTGCTACGTTCTGCCATCAAACTTCCTAGGTGGGAAGTGCCAGGGAGTCTCTGAACAAAGGACAAGGCCGTTGCCTGCAAATACGCTCCTGAGCTTTGGCCCGTTTGCCTTGAAAGGATGCCACGAGCCCTGTGAAGAAGCTAGCAAGAGTGCCAGACAAGCATCAACCAGCGTCCATCTTTTAAGGACATTTTTGAGGCAGTCCTTGAACCGCGACCTACTGCCCCACTGACTGTTGTCACGATGCAGTCACTAAAGCCGACAGAGAGGCCTCAACCAGCATCCCAGACCAGCCAATCAGCACAGAGACAAGTATTCTTGACCGTGAGTTACCGTGTAGGCCAGCCTGCAGCCGTCTGTCAAGCCTCGCTGGATGAAATGCCTGCTGCAGCTGTCTCCCATCTTGAACTTTGTCGCAGGAGCTGCAAAGCGTCTTGGAACTAACTCTAGGCTGTCGAGCATCAAGAACAGCAAAAAGCAACAGGTACATTGTGATTCTGTCCCCCTGATTGTTCTCCGAAGGACTCTAGTGACATTTACTACCCCTTGCTCCCTTGGTGCTGAAACCAAATCTTGAACACTTAAGACTGATTTCTTTGCGACTATCCTCCTGTCAGTATCCAGAGTGCATCCCTTTCCTTCGTGAAACTGTCTGTCCTCTGTGTTCCTTTACAGGGTGGGATGTATTTTGTAGTGTGCTAGAACTGTCTATTGTAATAATAATAAAGTAGATATTTGTATACAACCTTGACTGGACAGTCCCTTTTACCATTGGGTAATAATTTTATTTTCGCTGTGTTGCAATTAACCAACGATCCATGACCTTGCAGAGATAAGCCTGCCGTTCCGTCCATGTTACCAAAATTAGACAAGGGAGTTTATAATTGACTTTTATTTCCAATCTGTTCAGATCCCTTTTGGTGTACTAGAGATGTGGGGCTGATTGACGGTTTAGAAACCGATATTCATCCCTGGACCACTGGTGCCCCGGAAGTTGATTCGTCACAGCCGCATATCTTAAATATCGCCCCTACATTGCAAAGACTTGGCTGTCTCTAGCAATCAAGTGCACATCTTGTGACCTTGGAACCGGCTCTGCGCCACAAGTAGAGCAGGCGCAGCGGGTCAGGCTACTGATGCAGCAGGGCGCAAGAACACTAGGGGGCTAATTCACAGACCTTTTCCAATGGGGTTTTGCCATTATAAAAGGCTTATGTGACTTAGGCCCTGTGTTTTTGGCAGGGAGAAGACTAAAAGGGGAATCTAGTTAGCAGATTACCATTTTCGAGGTGAAATTACCCTCATATCAAAAAGCCAGGTCATTAGATCCTTGCCAGATTGCAATTCCTCGCAGTCGCACAGAGCTGCTAGGTTCCACTGTCTTTCCCTAGGATTCAGCAGCGTCAGGATAACGAGCCCACCATGCCAGCCGTTGTTTTCTCTGCTGAATTAAGCACAGCACCTTGCAGTGCCGGCTTGTCACTCTGACCGTCTAAGCACATGCATCCCCATTCTGCCACAGGTGTCAAAATAAGGCACAGAACTGCCTCACATGTCTCAGAGGGGGTGCGCATATATGTCACCCTGGTGCACACATAGCCTGCAGTCCTGAAGAGAACAGTGTGAGGCACTGATGACTGGAGAGGCTCATTGCCAGTGTCTGAATGCAAGCACGGAATGTGGCACCGCCACCCCCCATCCGTCTTTGGCATTTTTGAGCGCTGCTTTTGGTAACTATTTTTCATGTAGATTTGTGGCAGGTCACAAACAATGCTCTTGTCTTAGTTTCTGTAGTTATTGAGGCTATAGATGCACAGCAAATCGTTACAGCGTTGAATGGTTGATGCACGTCAGACAGGATCGCATTCATACGCTTCATACCGACGCACCCATTCATTTCATTTTTTCTAGATTTCAAGGACGTGGTGCGTGCGAACAATTTCAACAAAACAATATTTTGTGAGAATACAAGGTTGATGAGAATAATATCTGCAGGTGGCGCTCTAAGTGTCCCTCTTGCGACTCAATCCCAATGAGCGTCTAAACACCGAGATAGCTAATGGGTTAATGTACCTGTTGCAGAGAAGTGGGTGGAGCCTGCGGGTCAGTGAGGCAGTTAATATTGACATTAGTTCTGATATTGTCAACATTGTCATCACATGACCATGAACGCCATTTCCACTACACGCGCCTAATTCTGAATGAAATCAGGAGATATCTGTGAGCACTTCACATTTGCAAATGCAACATTATACTTTACTGTCAAAAGCTAAAAATGGAGAACGTCTCTGTGGTGGCTGCCCCTTTAAGAGCGGACACACGCGTCGCAGTGACGCAACTCTGCCGAGTGCGCTTTAAATAAAGGGGGCATCAGAGCGACCGTGGAGCCCGGACTGTAAGCAAGACTCTGTGTGTGTGCTTCATGACAGGAGGTTGGAGGGGGGTCACAGGGGCCTGAGAGAGGAATTGCCACACCAACAATCTGTAGCATTTTTTAGGTACTCACGCGCACATGCAATTCACAAAGGTCTGCTCATCAGCGTCTTAAAGAAGCTACAGCCACACTCAGAAGGTTCATCCCACCCTGGCCATGGTTAATTACTATCACGTTAACAGATATGTGGCTCCCGGAGCTTAGGCTGATGACGTCAACTATCGATCGCATCACTCATTTGTTGGGATGATCAGGTGAGATCTGGACAGAGCACGTGCAGAATCAGTCAGGAATTTTAAAGGAACCCTTCACCTTGGCACTCTATTTGCTATGCGAATTTTATACACCAGAAGCCTTTAAAGGGACATGGTAAGAATAAGATAGAGTTTGCAAGGTTTTTGCATCCCTGTGGCTCTCATTATCAACAAAGTACTCTGCATGCAAGGTCATACATGATAATGTGTGCTGTAATGGAAACATGGGAACAGGTGCTTTTTTATTTAAGGAACTTCCGGAATTACACGAATTCAAGTGCATACATGTTGTGCACTGATACCCCGCAGGTGACAATGCCATCAGTAATATCTTCTATATTCTAAATACTTCAGAAGCGTGCTTTGAATTGCTATGTAAATATTGGCAGTATTTCACTTCAAGCTCTGGTATCACATCTATTGGCACCCATTGATGGGCGATCAGCCAATCAGGTGGCTGGAAGAGCGGGTGAGAATACACTGTGTATCGCCCACTCTTTCTACCCACCTGAGGTCCTACTGTTAGGGAGAATTCTAATTTATGGCTAATTTCCCTTACCTATAGAGTCCCCCAGCAGCTTTGCTGGATTTGAAGGGTTTGTTTCTTTTTATCTGCTAAGAGTGAGACTCTTTTTCCCACTCTTAGGCATCTTTGCTATGTGTGTTCTAGGCTATTTTTGTGTTTAATACCTATGGGTTGTAAAGTCCCCATTGACTTTACTAGTCAATCTCTATGAACTAAACCAGTACAACCCATCTTAATATGGAAGTACTGGAAGGGGTTAATAGTTTTTCCCCTAGGTTCATTTTCGAGAGGGTACCTTAAAGTCCCCCTCTACAAAGTTTCTGGCTGGTGGCAGTGGTTACTACCTTTTATTTTCGACCGTGAATATTTCCCTATGGGATTTTCCCATTGTTCGAGGCTACCACTTTTACTGACAGCCTCTAACATACTGCCGGTTTATTTTATTATTAACTTTACTCAGGTAGGTTTTAATTGCCAGAACTTTGATATCAATTCTTTGTCGTGTCTTACTCTATAATCCTAACCCAGGTCGGGGATCCTTTGTTCGCTCTTTTGGCGGACTTCTGCCAAGAAGCCCTCCTTTCGGCGCCTCTGAGTCTGGGGTGGGTCTGTTGTTTGGGAGGGGGAGTAGAACCCCTGGACAGAGTTGTCGCAGCAACTCAGGTCGCACTCTAACCTGATAGGCTGGAGGGTCTCCCGCCAAGAAGACCACTCCACTATGTGAGTGACAGCTAGGCTGTATGAATGGGTCTCTTTCTGCATAAAAGCAGGGTCCTGAGGACTGGAAGAGCTAGACGTCGCCACTGGAACTACAGAACCGAAGGGGAGAGAAGCCACAGACATCTTCAGCATCTACACCACTGGTGAAGCCCTGCCGGATCGTCTCACCACTTTTCTTCCACACGACGAGAGGAGATCTTCAGCGAAACAGCTTCCTTCCCTTGAGCTGGTGGGGTCAACCAGTTCACCTATCGCTTCCTCTGACCTGCCTTGGTCGAATCAACAGTGCCCAGCACTTGGAGACCGGATAGCCAGGCAGCTATCGACCTGGACCGCGATTAAAAGGAGCGTACCTTTTAAACTTTGTTTGGCAGCACCGCGGCTGGTTTCATCCCTGGGTAGTGCAGTGACTCGAACCTTAATACACGACGAGAGCCTCTCTTCCTCTGCTGGACCCCTCGACCTGCTAAAACTACGAGGAACAACCGCCACCGCAGGAGCCACTTCTTCATGTTTAAGGTACATTGTTCCGCCCGGCCGCCCTTTCTCTGTGGTAGCCCTAAAGGTGTTTAAAATCCTTTAACTACTGTAGGGTTGGCCGCCCTCTCTCTTAACATTGTCTTTCGCCTCACATCTACCTTTTCAATGTTCGTCTACCAAAGACTTGACTGCAGCTACAAGAACATTTTTCTCCTAAGCTCTTAGTCCTGTACCACTGACTCTGGCTCAGGCCTATTGACTCTGGCTGATTTGTTAGATCTGCTCTCACTAGATTGTTTTTCAATGAGAAATGCGTGATGCACCTAAAATCTTCTAAACCCCTCTTACTTCCTACTCCTTTAACTTGTGGAGTGCCATTTTCCTCAGTTTTCATTCACTTATCTTTCTGCTAAAGTGTTACTGTGCATTACTTGTTCACAAAACTTCAGGGAAGTGTTGCTAGGGGGTGTCTGAACATATTTCGTTTAACTTGTGCTTTCCCTCCCTTCTGGAAAATTGCTAGAGTGCCATTTGTTGTTGGTTTTCACTGTGCCGTTTTGCTCAGTTTTCACTCTACCGCAAACTTGTCTACAATTGAATAGGGAGTTGTATATACTTTTCCTTGACTGAATTTTAAATACTTTACCAACTGTGACTCATGTGTTGACTTAGATGTGTTTAAAATAAATATATATTATCTTTTTAATACAAAGCTTTGGTCAGTGTTTCCTTGTACCATAGTGCTGTGATACCTATTGTGTAAACCCTGAATGCTGCCCATCTCCCTCTTGTGATAAATCTGACTGCTTAGCCACAGCTACCAACTAAACTTTGTGGTACAGACTGATACCAAAGGGGTTTTATTGCTCTGACCTGTAGTCCTAATCTGGTGTAGTGCTCCCTAAGGGAACTGCACTGGATTCTGCCTAACACCTACCTCGGGTGGCGCCATCTCTAACCCTCTTCCCTCCCTCCTGTCAAGTACCTGATCTCTGGAGCATGTCGTCTGAGATGTCCTGTGAGTAGTACTCCTTTGGTTCGGTTCCAGAGCGAGTAGAAGTTGGGCAGTTGGAGGAGTCAACCCCCTTTGACCCTACCCTGTGGGGCTAAAAACTCAGGGAAGTTCAGGGACAGGCTCTCCAAACTGCGGGCTCACTTCCCCGAATTATGCCCCGAACAAGACAGTGCAGACACTGAATCCGGATGTATAGTGATAGTAACCAGGCAATCTCAGGAACAAAGTGAAGTACCAGGAAGACAGATAGGAGAAGAAGTAGTGACCCCTAAAAGCAGTTCTCAAGCACAGGCGAAAAGATGGCCAGGAAGGGGGAGAGGAAGACGGGTTAACCAGCAGGGCAAGACCACAGAAGAAAGTAAGCAGGGTCCCCAAAAAGCCAGTAGGGAACAGAGAAAACTGGAGGCAAAGTAGACCAAAGCAAGGTAACGTGGAGCGTTGAGACACGCAGAGGAAAGCAAGCGTTTTCCTTTTGTGGATGTTTTGATGTTGCCATGGAAACGTGCATAGTGAACGTCCTCCACGCTAAAGCAGAAGGAAAAGCAGAAACGCTTGTCGCCATGTACCCAAACCACCTGGTGGCCATCTTTTTTCTTTCGGAATATTGGGCTTCAGCAATACGCACAGAGCCCATATATTGAACAGGAAAAAAAACGATTTGTACCCCGGGCAAACCCTGGGGTGCGAATAGCTATCACGCCTTAGTCGGGGGTGAGTACATGGCCAGAAATGTCCCACAGCCCCCGCTGAAGCGCGATCAATGCATATGCTCAGGCTGGTGGTCTATTGGGATGAATATAGCAACATCATCACTGGTTCCCTGGAGGGAAGCTTTTCTTACGTAGCCAGGGAAAGACAGAAGCTACCTGACTCTGACCCTGGGGGCGGCTATCTGCGGGAGACCGATGTAGAGGGGGCCAAACTTTAGGGAGACAGAAGAATAATGAATATGAATAATCCTTCTGCTGTAATTCTTAATGACACTCATGTGCCTTTGCAACATACCCGAATGGCTTATTGTGATGTAGATAGAAAGTTCCTGGGTACCCTCCCAACCATTGAATAGTACTGAGATGAGAAAGAGGGGTGGAGTAATGAAGATGACCAGAAGCGGTAAGCTAACTCTGCATTTTAGTCTTTTGAAAATGCTAACCAATGCCGGGACATTTTAAAAAAAGAGAGAGACAGAGAGAGAGAGAGAGACAGAGAGAGAGAGAGAGACAGAGACAGAGAGAGAGAAAGAGAGAGAGAGAGAGAGAGAGAGAGAGAGAGAGAGAGAGAAAACTATTGCTGAATCCAACTTCTTCTGATGCTGGCTGGGACACTGGAGGTGAGCAGACTGCAGGATGCAGCACAGAGGCTGTTCAAAGTCATCTGCTATCACCCAGCAATGAACACTCAATGAATGTACCTTACACTCTCATACGCAAAATAAATCTTTTTGATGATGAGAAATAGGTAATAAAGAAAATCATCATTATTGTCATCACTATACACAACACACTTACAATGCAATAAACCATTGAGGAAAAGTTTAACCATTGTCATTTGCCTCTACCCCAAATCTAAGGCTGATCAACCTTCTCCAAGAAATCAAATTCACCTTAAAAACCAACTAACTGCCTCACCAGGTCGTTATAGGCAACCTCCCACATCATGCTAGGCACTCTAGCACCTGCCTCACTGAATAATGAAAGGCAATCTGATAGAGGGCTCTGCCTCAGTCAATAATCAATACCTCAATACCTTTTTCAGTGTGATATCAAATGCAGGGTAAACAAGGCCTCATCATACTCACTAATGGTAGAAGGTAGGGAATTGAAGAGGTCTGGAAAAAAGACTGGATGCCTGTAAACATCCCACAGTTCAAAACAAAATGGAAAAATTAAAGAAATTAAATAATTAGAAAGAATCCAAAAAGACACCTATTGCTGCCCTTGGGGGCTTTTAATCAAAAAATGCATAATAATTGGATTGAATGCTTCAAAAAGAATTAAATGTCATTTGGAGTTAATGCTGCTTGCATATAACCAATCCAGGATAAGGTGCCTGCTCTTAGGCCATTAGGCTGTGAGCTGATGTGTCCTGGGGCAAAGAACCAGAGATAATTCCTCAAGCAGCTGAAAATGCAGCACATAATGAAACGAGTTCTGCAAAAAAATAAAATCTAATTTGCCAGGGCTCTTCATCTCCAGCCAGCCATCTGCGTCTGCCCCTGTCTTCCTACCAGCTCCATCACCATGAACAGCAATGGCAGGGGCTGTGCTTACTCTGTTATATACCCCCTGTGCCATCCCTATTCTCAAGGCTTCCACGTCTACTGTCTTTCCTCATCAGCTCCTAGACATTTTCCCAACAATTATATTTCAGCTGACAGCATCTTTCTCTTGCAAAGACTATCCAAGGACATGGTGCTGTCCTTCAGAGGCTACCAGGGATTTTACCAACCAAGGACATGGCACTGTCCTTCAGAGGCCAATTGCGATTTTGCAAACAATTGGATTTTTAGATGAAACCACCTTTTTTGTGCACTGCATGGCTAAATAAATGGCTCAGTCCTTCATATTAGAACTACAAAAGGCCTGCATTCTGTAGTTTGCAGTGTTCGCCGGTATCTGGTTTGTGTTTTGCAAGTACAGTGACTTCCTTCCCGGAAAGAGCCTACTTTGCTATTAACCTCATTCTAGCCAAGATTGATTACTGCAACATACTCCTATTAGGTAAACAAAAATCTAAATAAAATACAACTACTCCAGAACAAAGCATTAAGAGAAGCGCTAGGCATTAAAAAAAGGGACCACATATCCCAACACAGAGGAGATGCACATTGGTTACCTATCCAAGCCAGGATAAGCCACAAAGCTCTTACCCTCACACATAAATGTGTTACAGGTAACGCGCTCAGTTACCTAAACAAAAGCATTAGCCGTAAAATCACTACCAGAACTTTTAGATCCAATGCCAACACACACTTACACATCCCACGCTTCAACAAAACTAGAACAGGCAACTCCAGTTTCCCTGTAGCTGCCCCTAGAATTTTCAATTCTCTCCCTAACAATATCAGCAATGAGCCCTCATTAAACAAATTTAAGAAACTCCTCAAAACCTGGCTATTTAACAAATATTAAAGCCACGTTAGAAATACAGTTACTCATCTGCTGCTCATTGACAAGCCCTAACTGCCTTTGGAACATACCCTCCCTTTATGTTTTACTACCATAATTATTCTGTATACTAGACCACAACCTATACATTATGTAAATACCAAGGTTGCACGCCTACATGTAACCAGAGAACAGTCCACCAAGTAACAAAGTACTCTTTTCCAAGTAATAAGCCTGCATCTAGAATCTTTCACCATGTAACAGGTTTCATTTTTTGTTCTGAGTCATGTTGTCACCTTGTATTTCACTGTACCAGATCAATGTACTGTGCCTGTAACAACCAAGTTTTAATACAAAGTAAACCTGTACAAGTATGCCGTGATACCCCTGGGTTTGGGCATACAACAAATGCAATAAATAAAATAAATAAATGGACAACGTTTACACAATCAGAAGGTGCTGTGCCAGGCTCAAGGTAATTGGCTTGCAGCCCAGACCCTTAGGAAAAAATGGAATGTACTTCAACGAAATGTGGAAAAGCAAATCTTGAAGCTTGCATTTCACTAAATATAAACGTTTTCACATCACACTGTACATTAGAGCAAACAGGCATGCATTGCACTAAATATTAAACGGTTTTCATCACACAGTGCAGAAGGCCCAGTCTGCGTCTCAGATCACAGGCGCATATGGGCAGACATAGAAAATAAATGTCAGTACCCAGGCAGGAGAGTACACCATATGTAGGAAAAGGTATGAGAAAGCTAAGGGGTCAGCCGCCTCCTTGAAATTGTAGAACAGTGACAATCAATGGACAAGGGAAGAACCATACCCCATCAAGGACAACTGAGATCCAGAGAGTGAGAGATTGATACATTCAAAAGAACTGTGTGCTTAAGGGAGACTCAAGAGAGGAGTCATCCCCCTTAAAACTGTGAAGCAAAAAGTTGTATCAAAGGTGAAACGCTGGGGGTGTCACACTCAGAACCCGATCCTACCTGTTTATCCTGCACTGATTTCTTCTTTGTGGGTTACTCAGGTTTCTGGGAGGTCCTGGACTTGAACAGCTGCTGGGCTTGAGGCCAAGGACAAGTCTCGCAGTCCTGCTCTGGATGAGTTGCAGATGGCGGAGAGTAGAGGCGGGCAGATTTAGATAGAGGCTGTTACAGTAGTCCAGCTTCGAAAGAACCAGGGCTCGGGAGACAGTGAGCTTCTGGGGGAAGGAGAGGAAAGGAAGAATACCTCTGAGGAGGTGCAGCTGGTAGTGAGACTTCTTAGAGACGTCAGATATGTGAGGAGAGAAGGAGAGTGTGGAGTCGAAGATGACCCCGAGGTTTTTTTGCCTTGCAGGTACGAGCCGGAAGAGGGCCAAGAGAGGCCGGCCAGAGAGCTGCAGGGAAGGAGGGAGTGGGTGTGCCGATGAGTAGAATCTCAGTCTTACTGGCATTAAGGCAGAGGTCATTGGCGGCACACCATTCCTGGATAGCAGACAGACAGTCAGAGATGAGGGAAGGAGAGGAGGAGGCCGAGGGTAGCCTGAAAATGAGCTGGGTGTCATCCGCATAGCACTGAAGTTGGAGCAGAGAGCAGCGATGCGGTGGGCAAGAAGTGCCAAGTACTGGCTGAACAGGTAGAGAAAAGATGTCAGAGAGGAAGGACCCCAGTTGGACCTGGGAGGGTCGATTAGAGAGGAAAGAGGTCAGCCATGCCAGAGCCTGACCAGTGACACTCAGGTTATCTAGGAGACGGTTGAGCAGGATGGCATGGTTGACAGTATCAAAGGCAGAAGAGAGATCGAGCAAAATGAGAACACACGGAGTGTTGGAGTCAAGGTTCCAGATCAGGTCCTCACGGATGTTCAGGAGAGCATTTTACGTGCTTCTGGCAGCTCTGAAGCCAGACTGATGGTCATGAAGACAACCAACAGATGGAGATTAAGCTGGGAGATGGCCAGTTTCTCCAGGAGCTTGCCCAGGAAGGGAGTGATGGAGATTGGGCGATTGTTAGCCGGGCAGGAGGGGTCGGAAGAGGGTTTCTTAAGAAGAGGGTGCTTAAGGGTGGATGGAAAGACTCCAGAGGCGAAGGAGTGGTTGCAAAAGTCATCCAGGGCAGGAGCCAGGGAGTTGATGTGGTCCTTGATAGTTTTGGGGAACAGGGGTGAACCTGTTTTGACAAGACTTTCATAGATCGGACTTGTCTGGAAACCTCGTCAGTGGAGATAAGGGGAAAGGCAGAGAAGGAGGGAGGAGGGGTGGCTGCAGAAGGGCCAGAGGAAGAGCAGGGAATAGAGAGAGGGAGGTGATGGGAGGAGAGTGAGGACAGGATGTCCTGAGTGTTAGTGATGAAGTGAGTACCCAGTGCCGTGCAGAGGGCCTGGGAGGGGACAGGAGAGCTAGAGACTGCAGCAGGGTTGGCCAGCTCCTTGCAGATTTTAAAGAGTTCGGCCGAATTGTTAGATGCCGCAGATGGTGAGAACGGAGAGCCAGTATTGCCTTTGGAGCAGGCGGCAGGCCAGTTTGTCAGAGGATGAACATGAAGCACAAGATTTTCTCTCTGCCAACCTGCACTTGCGTTTTAGGGTGACGAGATCCGAGTCATACCAGGAATTACATTTGGCTTTGGGCTTCAGGCGGATTCTCATGACAGGGGCAAGGATATCCAGAGTACCAGATATAGCAGAGTGGAGCGTGGAGAGGGTTGTGTCAGGGTGGGAGTCAGCCGAAGTGGGATGGGGGGGCGAGAAGGTGGCAGCGAAAGTCTCAACTGACACGCGCTTCATGGGTCGGATGACCGAGAAGGAGGGTGGCAGTGATGAGGGTGGCTTTGCCTGTGAGGTAGGGAAGGTGAGGAGGGAGGATAGGAGAAAGTGATCACTCCAGGAGAGAGGAGTGGAGAGAGGGAGAGAGAGGGGAAGGTCAGAAGAGATTAGAGCATCAAGAGTGTGCCCTGAGAATGAGTCGGCCCAGACGGGAGAATAGAGAGTGAGAGAGAGTCGCAGAGTTAGTGAAATAGTCCAGAGGGGGGACAGGAGGCATCAAGGTGGATGTTGAAGTCGCCAAGAAGGAGGAGTTGAGTGGTTGAGGACAGGAGTGAGGAGGAGAGGTCCGCCCACTCGGAAAGGAAAGAGGAAATTTGACCAGGTGGCCGATAGATAGTAGTGGCCGATACTGTAAGGGAATGGCTAGGAGAGAGAGTCGGCAGACAAGGCATCCAAAAGAGGAGTAGGTCTGCGTAGGAGTGACAGTGGCAGGAATCCACTCAGGGAAGATAAGGGCCAAGCCTCCCAGCACGTTTGGGCCTGGGCACTGAGAGGATCTTGTAACCGTCAGGAAGGAGTGTGTCAAAGCTGGTGACAGAGCTGGCCGTGAACCATGTCTCAGTGAGACCGAGGACGTCAAGGTCCAGTTCCTCAAGAAGGCGACAGATTTCAGAGGAATATTTGATGGCAGAGCGAGAGTTAAGAGTGGCAACGTGGAGAAGGTTGCCAACCTTGAAGGACTTCCAGGGAGGGGTACAAATCAGAGGTACGCCCTGTGGAGGTGAAGAAGGAGCACGAGAGGGGGCAGGGAGGGAGGGTGGAGGCAAGGTAGCCGAGGACAGAGGAGGGGGGACAGCAGGAGAGGAAAGGAAGTTGATGAGGCGTGGGAAGCGTCTATCAAAGAGGTGAAGGTTGGCCTGAGGGCCTTGGACCAAGACGGTCCCATTAGCGTAGACATTAATGATGGCCTTAGAGGAGTGGAAGGGGGCCAAGAGGACAACCCAACGGGTGCCACCAATAATAGGAGAAGAGGAGAAAGGAGAGAGCACAGAGACCATATGAAGGGTCCATAGATCAGGCAAAGGCACGAAAAAGAGGATGTCATTGAGAGTTTCCTTGGAGGAGGCACTGGTGTATGTGTCAGCGATACGGAGGCATGGGTTGGAGACCAGGAAGTCCTTTTTAAACCTTTTCCTACCAGATTTAGTGAGGAGATACTCCCACAATGCCCTTTTTCCAGCTCAGAGAGGATAAACATTCTTCCAAATGGTATCACTGCAGAATCTTCTGTGTCAATAGCGCAATCTTCTGGTCGATGAGGTGGTAGTGATTGAACTATAGCTGTGGAAAACACGTCAGAGTAGTGATGATCCGGGACCTGGGAAACATTGGAGACCCAGATAGACTGTTGTTGGGGGCTCTGGGTTCCATAGCCACGTTCTGTACCATGTTTTGGAGTAAACAATGGGACAGGCAGTATTCAGATCCTAGAAACAAGGATCCTGCCGCCCAATTGATATACGGGTTGTGTTTTTGTAGCCAGGGCATTCCCAGAAACAAGGGGTAATGTGCTGCCTTGATGATGTCAAACAAAGCATCTCCTGAGGATTGTTGATAGAGAGTAACAATTCTGTGGTTTGCTGGGTTATGGGTCCCGACGATAGTGGTTTCCCATCAATTCCTTCGACAGCCTGAATTGTTCCCTTAGCTTCCCGGGGAATGCTGTGTTTCAAGGCCCATTCATGGTCCAAGAAGATTCCCATTGCGCCACAGTCTACTAGGGCCATAACGGAATGGGTCTCCTTATTTGCGGTAGATAAGGATGTTTGCAGGACTACCAAGGTGTTCAATCGAGGATAATGCAAGGAAGAAGCAGAGGCGGAGCAGACACCATTCTCCCGAAGCTGGGCTCCGCTCAAGATCGGGAGCTGGTGTTTCCTGAACGCCGAGGTGGAGCAAATGGGCAATTCTGTACAAGAGGTTTATCCGAGGCACAATACATACAGAGCCCTTTTTTGATCCTACGCATCCTTTCTTGGGCGGTTATTGGACCCCGTATGGAGCCCAGTTGCATAGGCTCAGGATCAGGAGAGTGTGATGTGGCCACTTCCTTAGGACTAGGATATTGCATGGGACTCTTGGGAGAAACTGTTTTGGTTTTTTTCTTTTCTGCTCTTCTTTCCTGGATTCGAAAGTCTATTTGGAGAGACAAATCAATCAGGGCCTGGAAGGAACTTGGACGGGCCACCCTAGCAAGTTCGGCCTTGATTTAATCATTTAATCCCCTACGGAACAGGGTAAAGCTTGCTTCCGCGGACCAATCTGCCTCCTTAGCCAACTGCTAAAAGCGGGTTACATAAGAAAGCATTTCTTTACTCCCTTGATGGAATTCTAGGAGCCTTTCCTGAGCGCTGTATACCTGTTCAGGATGATCGAACATGGTTTTGAAGTCTTCCACAAACCCGTCATAATTATCCAGGAGCGGATCCGCAGAATTAACTAAAGGAGTTGCCCAGGCTAGGGCATTGCCTGAGAGATGAGCAATTTTAAACCACACTATAGCTCGGGGTGTAGAAAAATAGTAGGCTTTAAATGTGAAATGCACCAAACAAGAATCAACGAAGGACCGCAGTGTTTTGCTGGAACTATCATACTTGTCCACTATGCCCCCGACTACAGCACTTTCCTGTAGAGCGGAATCCCCGGGAAAGCACAGGTTGTTTTAAGGCTGCATTTTCAGCTTTGAGGTTCTGGACTTCTGTTGTTAATTCCTGCATTCTTCTCATTAGGTCCTGAATAGCAGCCTCCATATTGAACACTGTATCAAGTTCTGGGTGTCTCAAACTGTCACACTCAGCACCCGATCCTACCTGTTTATCCTGCACCGATTTGTTGTTTGTGGATTTCTCAGGTTTCCGGGAGGTCCTGGACTTGAACAGGTATGG
This sequence comes from Ambystoma mexicanum, assembly GCF_040938575.1. NCBI lineage: Eukaryota > Metazoa > Chordata > Amphibia > Caudata > Ambystomatidae > Ambystoma > Ambystoma mexicanum. The sequence continues at coordinate 71,430,491 of NC_090923.1, forward strand.
CCGGTGATCCTCTATATCCAGCGTGAACCATGATTGGAGACAGAGGAAGAGTTCAGAATTCCAGGGAGCAAGGGTTGACAATGTCCAGGAATAAGCGCGGGACCAGGAAGGAACTTGTTGCCCGCAGGCTAACAAGCGGGCGTGGACACGGAGCAAGGTAGGGAACCAGGAAGGAAAGAGCGGGCAGTCAGGAAGACGTGTAGCTGCTGCAAGGTCCAGGAAATAAGGGGAAAAGGGTAGAGGTATCGGGACAGCGATACGAGGAAGGAACGCTAGACACACTAGCTGCAAACTTGTACAGGAGCATTGAGACGCAGAGCCCCATGTTGAGAGGAATACTGCTCCGGTGGTACGATGCATCATGGAGCAGAAAATCCAGAAGGGGCGCAAGTGATGGTTCATGACAGGGGGAGAGTTGTGCCCAAGTGAAGCAGTGAAACATTACTGACTCTGTCCAGAAGTACTGGATAGACAGTGGAAGACCCGAAGAAACATAAGGGGAACGGAGGACACCTTCTCCTCCCAGAACTTTATTTCTTTTCATTTCTGCACATCATATCTTTATGTTTTGCAACTTTGAAAGAACGCTGTAACTGTATAGCTTACAGAAATCGCTGAGTTGTGCATTATATTGAGTTTAGCATTTAAGGGTCAGCTTAGGGTTTTTGGACACAGGACAGAGGACATTTTTTGCTGGAACATCCAGGACACGGCTGCCCTTAGTTCGGTTGAGGCAGGGAACCCCTTGTAGAGTTAGGGTGAGGTAGGATTTTCTCCCTGCCCTTTCTTTATTCTATCTTAATATAAGTCTATGCCCAGAAACACAATGCCACTGTGTCCAACTCTTACTCTTGATCCCTTACACCATGTATTTCAAAATGCCGGATGTTTTACCACGCATTAACATTCAGAGTTTCAGAACTGAAACTCACGAAATGAAAACCTCAAAATGTCCTCGCCTAAAAAGCAGTACCAAAGAAATATTACTGCATGTGATGAAAAGGCATTTCCCCATGGAGTACAATGGGAATAAATAAAGGTTCAGCATGACTCAGAATCATCTGGGACCTTCCCACTAATGGTAAATGGGATAATACAACCAAACTCAAAATGTCAGTGGCTGACCAATACATACAATGCCACAGTAATCACCCTCCTCAACATGAATCTATACGATTACTGTGCGCTATCACCCTGAAATTGACTACTTTTTAAAAATGTTAATCCCCTTTACACCACATATTTATGCGGGTGTTGACACCCCACACCACTACCCACTTGCATTCTATACCATTACCGCCCCAATTATATGTGGTGTAAATGGGATCGAATTAAAAATAAAAAGTCATCATTTTCGGAGGTCGCAGTGATGAGGGTGCAGTAATGGTCTAATTCCATAGATCATTGCCTATTATGACACAGGAAGCACACTTCTCAGTGATAGATCACTTAATGTAATGGCACAGAACTCACACTCCTCCATGACACATCAATGCTTATAATGACACAGGAAGCACACATCTCAATGACAGATCACCTACTGCAACGACACAGTAAGCACGCTTCTCATTGACAGATCAATACTTATAATTGAACAATAAGCACAGTTCTCAATGACAGATCGATAATAATGCCACTGTAAGCACAGTCCCAATGATACATCATTGTTTATAATGGCACAGGAAGCACACTTCTCAGTGATAGATCACTTAATGTAATGGCACAGAAATCACACTCCTCAATGACACATCAATGCTTATAATGGCACAGGAAGCACACATCTCAATGACAGATTAATACTTATAATTGAACAATAAGCACAGTTCTCAATGACAGATTGATAATAATAGCACAGTAAGCACAGTCCCAATGATAGATCATTGTTTATAATGGCACAGGAAGCACACTTCTCAGTGATCGATCACGTAATGTAATGGCACAGAAATCACACTCCTCAATGACACATCAATGCTTATAATGAAACAGGAAGCACACATCTCAATGACAGATCAGTTACTTATAATTGAACAATAAGCACAGTTCTCAATGACAGATTGATAATAATAGCACAGTAAACACACTTCTCAATGAAAGATCATTACCTATAATTTCAGAATAAGCACACTTCTCCATGACAGATCAATGCTTATAATGACACATTAAGTGCATTCCTCAATGACATATTGATACCTTTAAGTGCACATTAAGCACATTCCTAACTGAATGATCAGTATTTATAATGGCACAGTAAGCACACTCCTTAATGACAGAGCATACCCATAGAGGCACAGTACCACACTCCTCACTGAGAGATCCATACTTATAATGGCACAGTAAGCACACTTCTAAATGGCAGACCATTACATAAAATGGCACAATAATCACACTTCGCAATGACAGATAATTACCTATAGTGGCAGAGTAAGCACACTCTTCAACAACAGATAATTAACTATAAAAGCACAGTACAAACACTTCTCAACGACAGATCATTACCTATAATTTCAGAGTAAGCTCACTTCGCAATGACAGATCAATCGTATAAAGGCACAGTAAGCACACTCCTCAATGACATATCATGCCAATAATGGCACAGTAAGCACAATTCTCAGTGATAGATCACCTACTGTAATGGCACAGTAATCACACTTCTCAATGACAGATCATTGCACATGCCACAACAAGCACACTTCTCAATGACAGATCGATAATAATAGCACCGTAAGCACACTCCTCAATGACATATCATGCCAATAATGGCACAGTAAGCACACTTCTCAATAACAGATCGATAATAATAGCACACTAAGGACACTTCTCAATGAAAGAGCATTAGCTATAATTTCAGAATAAGCTCACTTCTCAATGATAGATCAATGCTTTAATGACACATTAAGCACATTCCTCACTGACAGATCAATACTTCTAATGGCAAAGTAATCACACTTCTCAATGATAGATCATACCTATACAGACACAGTAAGCACACTCCTCACTGGCAGATCAATACTTGTAATGGCACAGTAAGCAAACTTCTCCATGGCAAACCATTACCTAAAATGGCACAGTAGGCACACTTCTCAATGACAGATCAATGCTTATAATTACACATTAAGTACATTTCTCATGAAAGACCGATACCTTTAAGTGCACAGTAAGCGCACTCCTCACTGACAGATCAATACTTATATGGCACAGTAAGCACACTTCTCAATTACAGATCATTACCTATAATGGCAGAGTAAGCACACTTCTCAATTACAGATCATTACCTATAATGGTAGAGTAAGCACACTTCTCAATTACAGATCAATACCTATAATGGCAGAGTAAGCACACTTCTAAATGACAGATCATTACCTATAATGGCAGAGTAAGCACACTTCTAAATGACAGATCATTACCTATAATGGTAGAGTAAGCACACTTCTAAATGACAGATCATTACCTATAATGGTAGAGTAAGCACACTTCAACTACAGATCATTACCTATAATGGCAGAGTAAGCACACTTCAACTAGAGATCATTACCTATAATGGCAGAGTAAGCACACTTCAATTACAGATCATTAACTATAATGGTAGAGTAAGCACACTTCTCAATGACAGATCATTACCTATAATGGCAGAGTAAGCACACTTCTAAATGACAGATCATTACTGTGAGGAATCTGAGGATGGTGGTCCCTTCTCCATAGGAGGAGACCTTTCCTGTGGAGCCAGGGCGATGCATCCACAGTACAATAGTCCCCCTGGGGGTGGTGCACAGAGGAGGATCACATGGGCGAGGAAGCCCCTTGTGGGATTAGGAACGACCATTCCTAGACAACGCAGAATATTTTTCCGCTTAGTCCCTCCCTTCCTCTATGCCAAAGCTAAATCCACCATCCTGTGTTACCAACAGTGCTAACATCTACTGTTGCATAACAAGCTAACCTTATTCTAAGAACATAAGTAACACGGAAGAGAATCCAACTGGCCGTCCATTCATTTATAATACAAGTACTGAGACAAAGAAGATGGCTAGGAGTGTGAGGACTGAACCCAATAACCGAGCGTAGTCCGGGACATAAGGACTATGCGTGTCATAGTGCAAACAACCCTCTGGGAGTTACAGGATCGCAAATGCCGCCAGCTGAAGAAAAGGCGGCATTGAAGAAGCGACAAGTACTGCAAAGCTGTGACCGATGAAATGAAGCACACGAACGCTGCCGGAGCCTCATGCAGACGTCCTGCTGCTTGGAAGACATGAACCAAGCATGAAGATTTGCAGGCAGGACGAGATGGACAAGAGGTCTGGGGAAGTCGGGGAGCAAGTACAGAGAGCCGAATAAGAGGGTCTAGCACCCTGAGAAGACACTGCAAGTCTGGGACCAGCACCCATATGAAAGCGAGAGAATAAGAGGGTCTGGCTACCCAAGAACAAGAGAAAGAGAACCCTACACTTGGCAGGAGAGTAAAGCAAGCTGTCACTATTCAGAGCTGCGAGTCTGGGACCTGCACCCACATGAGAGCCAGAGGATAAGTGGATCTGGGATCCTGAGAGCAAAAGGCAGTAATGAGATAAGATGTATATGCTTGGCAGGAGAGTAAACCAAGGTGGTACACTACTGCATGGCGAGTCTGGGCGAGTCTGGGACATGCACACTTATGGGAGACAAAGGCTAAGGTGAACTTTATCTAGGAGAATGCCAGGTCTGGGACCCAGCAAGATTAAGAGTTGTGTGGGACATTATGCAAAAGTCAAAATGTGTTTATAGGTTTGTGGCTTGGTGAAGCGTTGTTCCTTATACAATTCCATGGCCTTTCACTAATCTGCACCACATTTTGCATAGTTATCTGTTAGGACCCTCTGGACATTACTGGCTACATGACATTTGGAAACCCTGTCCCTTTCCCAGGATTTCAGCCCCTTCACACATGAGATGGTTGCCTGAAATCGGCAAAACATCAATGTGGTCGTGAAAGGACCGGTCCTCAACCCTAGAATGCATGGTTTCTGGCATATTTGCACCACAATTCACTGTAAAAAACTAGACCATTCCAGGGTGAGGCAACAGAGGGGGAGGGAGCACAGTAGGTCCCAGTAGGTAGTGGCTAGGATGTCCTACATTGGAGCAGCCAGACCGGACATAGTTTATTATTATGGTTTTACAGTGGGTTATCCCACATGTACCCTTCTATATCACTCTCCTCTGCACCATCTAAAACCTTCCAGTTAACCCCTTTGTTTGAGGGAGTTACCAGGAATACCAAAGCCAGCATGTGCACTGCCATCTTTCTAGTGCCAGAATGGAGAACCAGAACAGAACAGGCCTTGCATATTACACAATATGTTGCAAAGTGCCTCCCCTGAAATAGTTGCTGTACAACTCTTACCTCTCTCAATCGCTGTGATGCCCATTGAAGGCTGTACAAGCTCTGCCTTCTGCTCCCACTTTCCCTCGTCTGTATTGTAAACTTCAACTGAAGTCAATGGGCTCTGTTCAGAATCCATGCCCCCTATTAACAGGACCTGCTTTCCAACCGCTATGGCCGCGGCACCGGCCCGGGCCGTAGCCAATGGTGGCAACGTCATCCACTTTTCAGAGGCCACATCCAACACTTCCACAGTGTCAAGGGGTAGGCCGGTTGTGCTACAGCCTCCCACCACAAAGAGGTGTCCATCTTGGAAGGCAGGTGTACAGTAGACACGGCAGGTGGGCATGGGAGGAAAGACCTCCCAGAAGACTGATTTGGCAGTGCTGGCGGCCATGATGGAAATCGGCATGGTAGTTTCAAGATAGGTAACTTCTTCTGAGAGCATGAGCAAGGCACAAACACATAATCCAACGCTGATTCGGAGTTCCCCAAGGTGACAGGCTGCGACCCCTCGAGGAGGCAGGTTTAGTCCTCAAGGTCAGTCGCTGCTGTACAATCAGGTCGATAGACAGTGAACAGCAACTCTATGATCTGCTCCTTTGGCCCATCCATCTGTGATATTTTCCAAGTACAAAAAGGCTGACAGGAGTGCTCCCTGAGTGAAATTCCACATAGAATTATATGGATTTCAGAGGCATGGCTGTTTCACTCTTTCAAATAAATGTTTCTTCCAAAATGTGGCCTATGGCCCTTCTTCAGGGACACAAAACAAGCTGGGCAGAAAAAGTCTCCAGGATAAATTCCATGGGCATACTTTAGGAAACAAAATCTTTTCCTACCTTTCAAAACAACATGCCAGAGTTATAAATACACTGAGTTGTTATTGTGGAGGGAATACAGTTCATGCAATTAACTCAGGTATTGCAGAGAACTGCCCCAGGGAGGGGCAAGAGGTCGCTGAGAATGTGTCTAGTTCTGTTTATTCCAGTCCTTGTGGCCTGTGTATACTCCTGGGCTGTGTTAGATTGCTTCTGTGAAAAAAAGGCAATTTAGTGAGAACTAAACATTCCGCTTTGAGTTCCATCTGCGCTGTAGACCGCGCCACAAGATGTCCGCTGATGTTAACACTTTGTTACGCGAGTGCGTAGGTTGACCATGCACACAAGCTTGCTGTCCTGGAGGCGAAGATGTTTTTTTAAAAATCTTCAGGTCCATGCATGGTCAGGGGGAAGCCCCTTTGCCCCCCGACTCACAGTGCCGGCAGCGTTGATGTCCTCGGTGCAGATATGAATGGCCTCCCAGATGTCTGCGCTGCGCGTCTAATAGCCCATTATCATCCATACGCTGCCTCCCTCTGTTTCCTTTTTCCTGGAGAGAAAGAGATGAGAAACAACACATGAACATCTGGTGGAAAACAGAGAAATATCACCAAGAGACAGGGTGAGTAAGCGGGCAGTGCTTAAAATATATAATTAATGGCATGCACGTGACCTGTCCTATAGGGTCTGCCTACTCATGGGACGTGCCTGTGAGCCATCATTTATTTCTTTATTGTATTTGTTGATAGCGCCCAGACCCAGAGGTATCACAGCGCTAAGGATTCATAGTTGGGATTCAATGGAAAGCAGGATGGTACTTACAATACATCATAGCGCTTGAGTCATAAAGAATGAGGCAGCTGCATTACATCACAGAACTTGAAACACACAGAAAGGGGTAATTGCATTATATTCATAAAGTGTGCGTCAAGTTCAGAGCAGGTAGGGTAACCCAGATGTTACAGATATTTGTTGAACAGTGACGTTTTTACTTTCTTATGGAAGAGTGCATAGGTAGGTTTGTCTTGGATTTGCTGAGGAAGGGCGTTCCACAGTGTGGAAGCGACAGTGGTGAACCATTCCAGGTGTCTGGGAGATCTTGGGACCTTCTTGTCAATTTTGCAGTCTCATTGCTCTGCATTGGGTACAACTGGATTTCAAATGGGTAATGCATCAAGCGATAATGGTTTTGGTGGATGGGAAAATAATCAGGTGGTTTACAAGAGTTCAATTAACAAAACTTGCTTTCTGGCGGAGCAGTAAACATGCAGTATCTCCAAATACTGCATGCTTCGCCGTTACCGCCAAACTCGTAATGACCCCCAAAGAGGTGATTATAAGACGGGCATCAAGATATAAGGCCAGAGAGGCTCCTTGTCTTACCTCTACCTTGACATCAATAGTGGTGTGGAAGCCAAAGGCTGATACGATATGGACATCGACAGAAACCACAGTGTACCCCCAGACCCAGAACTGTGAGATTCGGTGACCCAGAAAAATCCAGAAACGACAAAAGGGAGATATCAAAAAAGCAAAAGAATTCAGAAGGGAGACTCAAACCTACTTTGCCCTCTCTGGAGCCCACCCCCTCCCTGCCTAGATGTAACCCCCCTTGGGCGCATCCCATATATACAACACTCGGTCGCTTTCGCTCTCTGCAAACCCTATAGATAGCGACAGAGAGTCACAGAGCATTATATGAATACGACGCTTGGCAACACCAGGAATATCCATCCCACAGAAAACAATCCCAATTGCCAGGGGTGCAGATGTGGTCTGGAGAAAGATTCAATCGCCTTTTTTTAATCTATTCTTATATCGTCTGACTAAAAATATAACAGTAGCCTACAGAAGCATAGGCACACCTGATATTCTGTGTTGTATAGGTGGAGGCCATAGCGTGGGCACTAAAGCTATAGGTGGTAGCTCCTGAGTGAGCATATTGCAAGGTTTGAGGGACTTCATCTTGCCCCCCCCCCGACCCCCATTCTAGAAATAGCTTGATTTCCTGAAGGACGGGTTTAAGAGGAGGACTGCTTCTGAAAAGAACATTTTAAGAAGCCAAATTAAACAGCAGCACTTTTACCCGACCAAAGTCATATTGACTTTTTGATTAGTTTTGGCTGTTAGGTGGCACTAGAGTGCCACTTATAAGGCAAAACTATTACATTGAAATATAGTTTGCGGGAGAAGACATCTGGGAGTGACAGAGTGGCACAGAGCTTGTTGGTGTTGGTTGGCAGGATACCTCTCCTTAATATTCATGACACACATTTTCCTACACTGAGTCTAAATGTATGCACATTTTTCATCATGAATATTAATGAGGGATATCCTGAAAACCCGTCAGGACCCCGGCCCTCAAGGCCTGGAGTTTGACAACCCTCTTGTGCTAATTCTGACTATTTTTGGAACAGGAAATTCATACAATTTCAAGCCTAAATAATTGGAAGAAAATGACTTCAAGAAAATCGAATGACTTCGAAATATTTAGGCTAGAAATTGTATGACTTCCTGTTCCAAAAATAGTCAGAATTAGCGTCAGGGCTCAAGTCGAGGGTACAGGCGGGTGGACCGAGTCCCATCCACTTTTTTCAGGAATCCCCCCACATTTTCCAGAGGGCGCCTTGATATGCTCTTTTATGGTTGTGCCACATTCAATTGCTATTTAAAGAGTGCCCCCACTTTTAGGCCTTGACCCCTGATTTGCGCAAGCATGGGTGCGCTGCATGATTTCGCTGTTGCAGCTCTCTCGTTTGTGCTCATTTGAACCATTTTGTGCTTCAGTGAATGCTCAGTGCATGCATTGCACCGTTTGTATTCTCCAGTAATATAACTGGAGCACTGCTTGCATTTATGTGCCTGCACCCCATGTTCAAAGGTCATTGGAATGAGTGCTCTGCTACGGATTGAGGGACGCAAAGGGCAATAATGAGAGCCAAGCGCATGGGGCAGGCATCTATGTCTACCTGCCCACTTGTGGGGTGATGAAGGGATGATGCATGTATTAAAATGGGGTATGGAAGGTACGTTATCCATTTCTTTTGTTTTATTTTAATTTATTTAAAGATCTATGTACTGGGGGATGGGTGCATGATGCAAGGAGGTTGTAGACGGCATCCCAATTGTCTTGGGAGGATAGCCCAGGGGCAATGTGCTCGCCTTGGAAGCAGGACGGGGCACCACAGGTTCGATCCCCGGGTCCACGCTTAGAAACCTCTGGGTATTAAGCGCATTATAAATATCATATCATATTATCAGCAGAGAACAATGGATGAATGATTGAATGAACCCAGTCATCTGCACCCTTTGGCTCCGCAGCGCCCATCAGCCCCAGCAAGCACAGTCAATGGTGAGGGATCCTGGGGGTCAGAACCCAAAACATCTGGAGAGCGGTGGCTTGTCTGCTTCTGACTTCACTCATCTAGAAGGTGGGCGTATGATTGTTGCAGGAGCTTGGTGGAGAGGTACCCTGGGAGCAAAGATACAGGTATATGGATCCGAAGATATCACATTGGCTAATTAAGTGAACAGGTGTGAACTCACATTCTGATAACAGTGTAAGCTAAAGGTGATAACAAGCATTGCCAGATGCAACAGTGTGTGCTTTTGCATGCGCGTTGTATAGGTATGTGCCAGGTATTCACCATTGCCTAGCTATTGCCATCATTTGCTCTGGTATTGATATTTTCTGGCAGGCACAGCTATAACATACCAACTTGTGTTGTCAACAGTCTAGCAACACATGCCACTGTCATGGATGGCCATCAAATGTAAATTGTTGACATCATTGGCTGGGTTTGTGAAGATGTGTTGTCATGGCAGCAGCATCCCTCCACATGTTGCACTGTTGTGTACACAACCTGCTGACTCCCGCCCTCATAGCTCAAAGAGCATGCAGGCCACAGCGCCCTGAGATGTGTGTATTCTTTTGCAGTGACTACTTTGCATTCAGTGGGAAGCACACAGTGTTTAATATCTGGAATTCAATACTTAGATCAATCACATTGCTTAGTCTCTGTCGTGTCTAATACAACAGTTGGCAATTGGTGGTAATACTGGGGTTGAATTGCTGGGGGTACTGATTCTCCTGCACGCACTGAAAACTGCCTAAAAACTACAATTCCCAGTTCAATTGTAGTTCTGTGCCCGATTTCCTTTAGAAACCCAGCACAAATGCGCCGGCGCACACGGGCAGGCAAGGTCTGTTGCAGTCTGTGGAAGGAGGCGAAGGGGCAGACGACTGCACATAGAAAAATAGGCTAGATAAGCCTTTTCAAACGCAGATCCTTCACAGCAAATGAACGGTGAGTTGCCAAAAGGGCGCAGGGATTTGATCGAAATGGATAGTGACTGCCATTTGGGTGTGGAGAAAGCTAGTACAACAATCCCCATTCAGCCCGAGCATACGCTGAAAGTGGGCTTGCTAAACACTCGTTCCATGTGTAAACATGCAATTAACATACACGAGTTGATCACTGAGAAACAATTCGGTGTGATGTGTATCACGGAAACCTGGCTAAAAGATCCAATAGGACCCACCTATGACATAGCAGTGCCAGAAGGTTCTATAGTGTATGACACAAATAGAGATAGCGAGCAGGGTGGGGGAGTGGCTATTATAGCAAGAGAATCAATTAATTTATTCAAAGCAAACTTTATTTGCAGTGGATGTGAAACCTTACAGTTGAAATTAACTTACACACCCAAAATCTGCCTTAACATCGTAGTTATTTATAGACCTCCATCTTTAGCCGCAGATGTAGCTAATTAGCTCTTCTCCCAGAAAATAAATCTGACATCACTAAATACATCTACGCTGCTATTAGGTGATTTTAATTATTGGAGAGGAATTATGGCTGATAAAGAAGCTATTTCACTTGAGAATACTTTAAAAAACCTTGATTACTTTGTGATCAATAGAGAACCCACAACCCCACAAGGAAACCAATTAGACTGGGCCTTAACTCAAAACCTGCAGACCCAGAAAGTTATCACTGAACCATGTACATGGAGGGACCATTTTCTGGTCTCTCTTGAGGTAACACTGGAGAACACCAAACAGCAACAAGCGCTATATAAACCTAATAAATACAAATACAAATAACCCCATAATAAAGTACAGAGCAGAAAAATATAAGGGCAGATCAACTAAAACCCTGTATAACAAGAATCCTGAAATCATTTGAAGACCAAGATAGCTGTAAAACGATGCTAAACACATACCTTTCACAGATTCAAAATCTGGTGCAACAAGAAGCTCCAATGATAACTAAAATAGTTAGAAAAAATAGCAAGCACCAGAAGTGGTTTAGTGAAGAGTTAAACAAACAGAAAGTAGAAAAAAGAGCTCTAGAAAGAAAGTGGCACCAAAATTGCTCTAAGGAAAATAAGGACAATTGGAATCAAGCTAATAAAAACTACAGGCAAAGTATAAGAGAAGCAAAGTCTAACTATTATAACAAGGAAATAGCAGCAGCATCAAACGCACCAGGCAAAATATTCGGGATAATAAAAAGCATTGAATAACCAAAGGCTCTCACACCACCTTTCTCTCCATCTAAGGAAGACTGCGACATGGTCCAAAATGCCTTTGCAGCTAAAACGCAAAAGGCAAGAAACAATATAATTAAGGCCAGAGAAATCTCTGGAAAAGCCACACAGGAGAAAGATTGTCTTAACCTGGGAGCTATAGATACATTTAACTTCACACCAGTTTCGGAAAAGAAATTGCTTGGGGTACTGAATCAAATGAAACCAACATCGTGCGCTGAGAATATACTTCCTTCGAAAACTATATTAGAAAACAAAGAAATATTTGCTTCTGTATTTGTCGAAATAATTAATCCATCTTTTAAAGAAGGCTCAGTGCCTAAGGAAATGAAAAAAGTAACAATCAAGCCTTTGGTCAAAAAGGCAGGTCTTGATCCCAAGGACCCAGGTAATCTTCGTCCGATCACTAATTCTAACTTCATTCTCAAGATACTAGATACAATAGCAACCAATCAATTACAGAAACACATAGAAGATCACGGAACACTTCATCAACAACAATCAGGTTTCAGGGCCGTCCATAGTACGGAGACGGCCATGCTAGACCTGCAGAGCCATATGCTAGAGCTAGTTGACAGAGGCAAAACAGGGATGCTGATGTTGCTTGATCTTAGCGCTGCCTTTGATCTGGTAGATCATCAGCTCCTAGTTAAAGCGCTAAAGAGAGTAGCTGGGTGCTCCTCGGCTGCCTTAGACTGGCTCACATCCTTTCTTACGGAGCGCCAGGCTAGAGTGCATTGGGGAAACCTTTCACAACGCCATATCAATTATCATTGGAGTACCTCAGGGAGCAAGTTTATCCCCGTTTCTCTTTAATATATACATGAGAAGCCTCTGCGACTTGTTGGATGACGTTGGTGTATTTTTTACAAATTACGCTCACGATATGCAACTTGTTATTGAATTGGAGGGAGATTACATCAGGGACAGTGCTAAGATAGCAGAAGTGTACTGCATAATAGATCTATAGATGCAGCAAAACTGGATGTGTTTAAACAACACGAAAATAGAGCTGATGATCTTCGGAACTAGCATATCTAGAGCTAAATTAGGAGAGCAGTACAAAACATTCTCAATTAAAGAGGAGAAAATACAAGTCATGAGCCAGGTTAAGACACTGGGGATGATGGTAGATGCCTCGGAGAGCTCAGAGGCTCAGGTTAATTACTTGCATAAAATAATGCATATTATCTACGCCTTATGAGAGCAATCAGACTGTATCTGAACGAGGAAAATACAGCAACTATTGCTAGAGCAATAGTACTGTCTAGATTAGATTACGGTAACGCTTTGTTACTAGGAGCAACCAAAAAAAATATTGCCATGTGTCAAGTTAAGGAAAATGACGCGGTACGTATAGTGAAGAGAATAAAAACCAGGGACCATATAACAATGGCAAGAAAAGCTCTACACTGCCTAAGATTTCAGGATAGAGTGAACTTCAAGTCAACGACCATCATACACAGGTGTATTTTTGGAGATGCCCCCCAATACTTCAAGAATCAATTTGTAAAATACACTCCCTCGAGACAGTTACGCTCAGCAGTCAAAGGACTGCTCAAAGTGTCAAGATACAATCTTAAGGCAGGTATGGGCAGATCCTTTGCAGTGCGCGCCGCGCAACAGTGGAATAAACTACCTTGCACTTTGCGGCTGGAAGAGAATTATCAAACGTTCAGGAAATGCCTGAAGACCTGCCACTTCAAGTGAAGACATCTAGTTAGGAAATAGAGAATCCATAGGGATGATTAAGGGTGTCCCATGTATGTCCAGTATTTGTTGTATGTTACCAGCACCCTGATGCCTGTGGGCTGCCGGCGCTATAAAAAAAAAATGTAAAAAAATACCAGCAAACACCCAATACGAGGAAACATTTATGAAATGTGTGTCCTGATTGGGTGTATTGTATTTTTAGGAGAGTGATAAAACATTTGATAAATGTGAGGGACTGCCACTGGTATGGTATTTCATGTTCAATGGTACAGGGGGTTAATGGCAGATCCCCAGTGTCCCACAGCTTACAGAAATCATAGGAGAAGATCCAGAGGCAGTGGACAGGGACTAGGCCCAAGCCCAGATCCCCTGGTGAATACCAGAGATCGAGTGATGAACGAAAGACTAAGGAGCCCCCAATGGGCACAGCAGCTGGACAGGTTAGTGTGAGGCACCAGACTACATGTTGCCACATGCACACTTAAAAAGGTGAAATGGGGAGCCCTTCACACAGCATGAAGGGCCATGCCTCCATGGGCCATGGGCACATCACTTAGGGGAAAGAGGGGCATGTGACACAATGAGTTCTGACCGGCAGGAGTACATGGATAAGTGCTGAGCCCTTACTAAACAAAGGTGATCCCAATCATGAAGCTCAAAGAGGCACAATTAAGCGCTATATCTCCTTTGCCTTTAGTGGTAACATGGGACGAGAAAAGACTGTGCTCTCAAGAGGGGTGTGAATGTGATCCAGCAGGGACCCAAACAACTACGTAAAAAGGTCCAACATAACGAAATGTCCCATCAAGGTCCTTAACAAATATATTTACTTAAATCAAACACACCAATGTACCAAGAACTGTAAAAACAATAAGAAATACCCCTGCAATAGATAGAAAGATGCAGCACAGGGGTGAAAGGCAAACAACAACCACAATGTTTTTTTAAAAAGGATATGTCTTTCAGTGATAATGGTGCACAAGTGACATAACCAGTCTCTAGGGCCAAACGTTGGACCAAGGGAGCTGTTATGGATCAATAGTACCTTGTCGCTCTTTTTAGGCATTTCAACAGTGTTGAACCAGGCTTCGAGCTATTGTGCAAACGGATCAAACCGAGTTTGTACGCAGCGAGTGATGTCCGTCCAAGCAGGGGCTAGTGTCGAATCAGTCTGAATGTGGTGGCTGCAGATCAGTGTGGCCTCCAGGATTGGTTCAGGGTTGAACCAGATCAAGAGGCATGGTCACTGCTGGTGACGGTCGATGAGCGACACTGCAAGGTCCGGTGTTGGTTCAAAGCTGTGATCCTGATGTTCCAGTGTGCAGTTCGACAAAGCAGTGTTTCAAGGAAAAGCTAGTTTGAGCCATTCGGTAACTGATGGTTAGGGTTAGTGAGTGACACTCACGTGGTTTGAGTCGGGGTCCAGCAATGAGCAGCTGATTTGAGCCAAGCAGGTGAAAAGCTCTTCTAGGTTACAATGCGGTGTTGAACAGGTTCAAAGTTGCAATCACCCTGGTTTTACGCATTCTGTTGAGTTCCAAAGGCAGCACTGTCATCTCCTGTGATTTGGATGAGGCGTACCCGGTTCGAAGGCAGTTTGATTGGTTCAAGTCAATAAAATACAGTCCCAATCCAGGCGCTTAGAGTCAAGCTACGTCCTTATTCTCGGTTTCCCAGACAAGGAGGGGGCTGGCCCACACCTGCTGGGGTCCTTCAGCACAGTGAGGTCCTGAGTACCAGTGTGACCCGTGGAGGGGAATGTCTTGCTCCAGAAACAGTTCACCCCCAATGTGCCCAGGTAAGGAGCAGAGCATGGCACTGCCTTGGACACTGGGTATTCACCTCACTGGTGGGCGGCTTTGGAAAGTTAACTCTTCCAACAGATGTGTACATTAATTCTTCATCAAGTGTCTGTCCAGACATGAATAAAAGAAGGAGTGGAAGACTCTCTCTTTGATAGGCAAGAGTCCAGAGGTGGTTGGAATCAAGCACTTCTGACATCAAATCAAACGTATTTTGTGCTACTGGAGGGGACAGGAATGAAACAGAGACATAGAGAGAAACAAGATGGTGGAGTCCTCTTCCAACTATCTTGAGCTCACGTGTCTACACTAACTCCGCCCCTTTCCCTTGGCAATATCATTAAATGCCATTTTGGTATGCAGCACCCTAGTCTAAGACCAATCCTTTTAGGATGGGTGTGCTCTTAGAGGCCTGTCTCCCAGGGCAGCTCCTGATCAGAAGCTGTCCTGCTGGAGAGAGTATCAGACCTCACAAAGTATCAAAGAAGAGGGACAGCTATTTAATCTCCTGCAATGCAAGGTGGCAGGGCCAGGCTGTCTGACCAGAATACACACAACGGTTCGACAGCTGAGATGGGCTCACAAAGCTGACACATGTATGATATCAATTTGATGTGGCATCAATAAGTATGAAAGATACTAGCCATCATACCTTAAACTCAGGTATGGCGTATATGTAAACTTTACAACTGCCACCAGGATACTAACTCTCATAGTTCTGCAGTTTTTGGAAAGTGCCTTGTCTCTCTCTACAGCTCTCAAAGGGCAACTGTGACCCCTGAACTTGCTCTGTGCCACTGGAGGGAAGGTGATGAAGATCAGGATACTGATGCCACAGGGCACATGTGTACACCATGCTTTTGGCATGGGGTTTTCTGAAAGGCGGTCCAAGTAGCAAGCTCTCCCCTCCGAGACAGTATCACCTGCATCATTTTATTAGTAATAGTTTTTTTTTAACAGCCTGGACTTCTACACACTTATCAGATGGCAATTCTTCACAGTCACCTACCTGGCAAGAGCCCTCCACTGCCTCCTGCCTGGAAATCAGCAGTGTTGAGGCGTCTGCTTTGTCCTCAAGGCCTACACAAAAGATAACAACCCATCCATAGAGGCCACAAAACACGGTGTGCTTAAGCTGTCAAACTAGTTCAAAACAGATATTGACAACGTTGTGTTTCTTATAACTCTCTGAAAAGTCTCAGCTCTGAAAATCTTTAATATTCAACTTTTTCAGCTAGAATTCAACCAATACAATGGGCCTCATCACGAGTTGGGCAGTAATGCAGGCGCTATTACCGCCGGTGCTATTTTCCCTACCACCAAACCCCCTGGCACTATTAGCGCCGGATCACAGGTTTGGCGGAACGGTTAGTGCCCATTCACCAGTGGGCCCATTAGGGAATTCCTCATTCCCCATTGAGCCTAATGGGGAAAATGTGCGCTATTACCGCCGGTGGATTTCCTGCCGGCGGTGATAGTGCCAAAAATCAGTAAATTTGACACGGATTTCCCCACAGCTCAGAGCTGGGGGGAAATCTGCCAAGGCCATGATCTGGCAGACCCTTAAATGCGGCGGTAATATCGCTACCGCCTTATTAAAGGGTTACCACCAGACTCGTGATGAGGCCCAAAATATTTTAAATCCATCTGTTTTTGTTTCCTTAATAACCCCACTTTTTATTTGCTCTCTGATCAGCAGCACCTTAAAGATACCATTTGATGGCAGAAGCACTATATAAAATTCCCATAACAGTGTAAGGACTTCGACCCAGGCTAAAAAAAATACCAACTATAATTGGACCATTCAAAACAGCAACACCACCTATAGAAACTAAAGGCCACACAAGGCAGACCCCGCCTTGAGGCTGGCGCATCCGTTAACTGAAGACATCCCTTTAGAAAATGAAAGCTTCAGTTTTAGCTGGTCCTTTGAAGCGCCTCATGCATCCAAGCTCTTCAGGGGGTAGGTGGGGGGCTCTGCTGGCGGGATAAAGCGAGCCTGCTTTCCTAGTCCATAATGTAAGCGACACAAATGCCTCTGCCTCTCTCAGCACAGTTGTCTTATGAATTATTGAATCTCTGCCATACTCCTTGCTGGTTCCAGCCCATGATCCCTCTGCTTGCAGAGAGGATAGCGGCGCCCCCATATACCCGGGGATTCTCCAAAAGAGACAATTTAGCGGTGAAATATGGATCAAGGCACGTGGATGCAAAGAGGGTGACATAGGGCCATAGCAAAACGAGAGATGTTCTTAATGTTCTTATCCTCCAGGCTGATATAGACAATGCATGGGAATCGGTGACGCGCACCGTGTGGTGGAAAGCGATGGGAGTGAATCTGTGTGTTCCACACATGGACCTGCCTAGTTTGCATCACATCCTATTGGAGAAAGGTTGCCTAGCGATAATGTCTTCGTCTCTATAAGCTACAGATCTAACTTCCTATACATTGATAAATCGATAGCTCTATCGGGTGATGCATTCAGGGAGCTGCCACTGTTGGGCAACCTACGTGCCCTTTTTCCACTAAAGTGTAGAATAAACACAGGTGAAATCACCTTTAATTCCTTTTACCCTCGGCTTTGTAAAGGCAGAAGGCATATTCAGTAAATTCTTTAGGAAACTGACAGATTTCATAGGCATTCATTAATTTCATGCTAGCGGGAAAATCTTTTGCCTGTATACAACAAGGTGGTTTTGCAGGTGGTGAAGAATGAGGAGGAGGAAAAATATATCGTTATAATATTTATTTATTTTTGTATTTACTACAGTGCACAAAACCCACGGGTATCTAGGCACTAGTTGCATTGAGGGACAAAAAATAAGAAGGGTTAAGGGAAATGCATTAGGAGGAGTGATGCGTCTTAGGAGAAGCAAAGTTAGTTGAACAGTCAGGTCTTTAAGTTCCTGCAGAAGGTCGGTTCTTTTCTGAGTGCTGGAGAGAGATTGTTCCAGAGTTTGGGGGCCACGACCGGGAAGCTCTTTCCCCCATATTTAATGTTGCATAAACAATAGCTCTCATCTTTTATGATTTGAAAAAGATTATACACATTCAAATTAATGGTTTGTCGATGAGTTCTAAAAAACTTTAACTTAATTCAAACAATAGTGACCTACTGGCTCGAAGTGGATTGAGGTGATTCCGGCCACCTGCGTGTCAAATCAGTCATTGAACGACTTGGCTCGAGGCCGCTGGTGAGCCATCGCTATGGATACTTAAATGGTTAGAAACAGCCTTCATCCATGCACAATTCAGTCCATACACAACCACTGGAAAGTAGGGAATTAGAGAGTTCAAAGGAGGAAGAGACCTTCTGCTAGCCTGAGATTGATACGAGATTGATCATTTGAATTGTATAGACATTATTTAAACTAAATAAAGTGACCCATAAGACAGTGCAGCTAGAACGCAGCAGAGCCCATAAGACTATGTGGAGATGGTGAATAGAGGGATATATCATGAGGGCAGAAAGAAGAAAGAATTTAGAAGCTAGGGAGAAGTGTGATATGATGTGATATGGCATTTATAACGCGCCTATACACTCATGACCCTGTTGCCTTATCACTAGCATACTGTGCCGCTAATAATATGTTATCCAAATTATTGCTTCTAGCCTACTAGTGATTTTGCAATGTCACCTGAATACCGCTTTTAGTCTACTGTGACCTCATTACTTAGTGCTCTAGCACTCCAAATGAATTTGCAAATGCTATTTGAATACTGTCTTTAGTCTACTGTGACCTCATTATTTAGTACTCCTTGCCCAGTTTGGTCTTACTGCTGGTAACCCAGCACACCAATTGATTTTGTAATGCTACCTGAATACCGTATTTAGACCACTGTGACCCTAGTGCCTGTTTTCTCCAGACTAATAATCCAAGCCAAGTTGTGATACTAGTAATTAATTGCTCCAATCCAATAATGGTTTTGTAAAGCATAATGACCCATACACACTTAGAACCCTTGAACACAGTTATGCTAGCTTGGCTATCTCTCATCATGATTCCCTACTGCATTGTGCTAAATAGCATTCCCTGCTCAGGCAACCATCTAGTGGTATTCAGCAATGGGCTCTCTAGACTGGCATGTCCTAGGCACCATCCCATACCGTGCCCAACGCCCTTCCTTCCACTCATACCCCCAATCCCAACCAGCAATAATCACGTCCACAACACTAGTCTTACTACAAGAGCTCCCACTAGAGAGCTCACACATCTCAACCAAATAACAGATCACCTGCTCGCCCCTAAAACCTCTACAGCTACCCAACCTATTGTTGGAATCAATAGGAGCATTCGGATCAGATCTCGCACTTAGCTCTCCCATACTGAGCACCCCCCCAAACAACCACTACATCCAAATCCAATGAAGTATGCCAAAATAAAAACACCAACCACTTTCCACCCCGACCACCAACAAAATAGAAAACGCCCCGCTGACACCTAAAAACATCAAAACAGCTGACCCCAAGCCATCGACCAACTTTATAAGTGCTCTGATCAACGCTCGGTCATTAGGAGCTCATGCTATTGAAATTCACAACCTAATCACCGAACACAATCTGGACATGCTGATTATCACAGAATCCTGGCTTCACCAAGGCTCTGGTCCATTACTCGCACTGGCCATACCGCCAGACTACAACATATTCAGAACAGACAGAACTCACACCATAGGAGGTGATGTAGCTATCATAGCCAGAAGAAATCTACAACTCAGATCCAGTCCCATCGAAGACATCTCAGGCTATGAACTTCTACTAGTTAAACTCGCCATAAACGAGAAAGCCACCATTAACATTGTAGTAATATACAGAACACCTAGTACTAATACCAACACTGAAATATATATCCCACTACTTCTTACACCCCTTATCAAACCCAACACCAAATGTATCCTCCTTGGAGACCTCAATCTAGGATTCAACTATGACCTAGACCACAAAGCTGCAACCTTACACCTAGCCCTCCAAGATATGAACTTCACCCAACTAGTGAACGCGCCCACTCATGTCAAGGGCAGAACCCTGGACTGGATACTGACCCTTAACATCAGCCTAACCATTGACTCAATCACCCCTCTTGATTGGACAGATCATTCCTGCATAAAATTCTCTTTTAAGAGTGGGGAACCCCATCTCCCAAAGCCCAAAACCTTGGACACCATCGAGGCTAGAAATCAACGCAAGCTTACGGGAGAACATTTCACCCCCACTCTCAGCAAAACTCTTGAAACTAATCCAGTCACTAGCAATGACCCCAATATCATTGCAGATTACTACCATAAATGCCTCACCATCACCATTGATAAAGTAGCTCCTTTGCTATCTAAAACACGCCAAACTGACAAAAAGAACCACTTTTGGTTTGACTACAAGCTGGTCTCTTTGAGAAGGACTAAATGCTCCTGTGAACATGCCTTCTTCAAACACCCCACTCCGGAGTCAACTAAAGCCTTTAAGGATTCCAACAAAAACTACAAAATAGCCATCAACTCCCACAAAGCCAATGCATTTAACAAACGTATCCGCAATGCCTCTTCAGACTCCAAAGAACTTTTTGCTATTCTCAGAGAAAATCCCATTCCCAGTGCGTCCCTTACCAACTGCAGCAAAGAATGGTGCACCACCCTTTAAGACGCTCTCACCGCCAAAATCGACCTATTACAAAATAAAATCTCTACCAAAAGATTGACCCTAGACGAAAAAGACCCTCCCACCACCAACCCCACTCCTACCCACATTGCCGCTCCCAGCTCCTTATTCCACTTTGCCCCAGTCACCCAAGAACAGGTGCTCAACACCATTTCCAAACTCAAAGCGTCCAACTGCAAAGGTGACAGCGTACCAGCCAAACTAGTGAAAGCCTGTGCAACCACCCTCACCCCCACCATTACTAACTTTATCAACTCCTCCTTCTCCACCAACACAATCTCAGCTCGCATCAAAGAAGCTTGGGTCACCCCGTTACTAAAAAGAACAACATTAGACCCCACAGTACCCACTAACTATCGAACAATAACAACAGTCCCCTTCCTCCTCAAACTCATACGCCAAATAGCATACACTCAGATTCAATCACATCTCGAACAGAACCAGCTTCTGGGAACCAGACAATCAGGCTTTAGACCTAACCATAGCACTGAAACGGCACTCCTGGACCTCACAAACCAGATGGATAACATCAGAGACTCAGGGAAACTTTGCATTTTACTTCTGCTAGACCTCTCCGCAGCTATCGACCTTGTGGATCACAATAAGCTGTGCACATCACTAGGCAATGACTTTAACTTCTCCAATGACGCTACTCTCTGGGTAAAATCCTTCTTTGCTGAATGGATATCGAGAGTGTCTATAGGCAAGGAAGTTGCCGACCCCATTCCAGGTCCCCTAGGAGTATCCCAGGGCTCTTGCCTCTCCCCAACTCTTTACAACGCATTCACACAACACCTTTTCTCTGCTCTCGACAATATGGGTGTCATCTACACTAACTTTGCAGATGACACTCAGATCCTCGTACTTATCTCCGGTAACTATGACCAGGATACAGTAACCATCAACAAAAATACTTCATCATCCAGAACTGGATGGCACTCAATAGCCTTTGTCTTAACAATGAGAAGACTGAAATCCTCACTGTAGGCTCACCATCTTAAATAGCAACCCTCCATGTAGTTTACAATTCTATCAACATAGATGGTACCCTGATACCAGTCCTTAAACAGGTCAAAAAGCTAGTCGTTTATTTGGATGCTAACCTCACCATGACCAAACACATCAACACACTGTCCTCGGCCACAGCTTACACCTCTAAGTTAATCGCTCTCAGTTGTCAATTTTTGATGCAGACTAACTGCCTCACTCTAGCTAGAGCCCTGGTATATCTAAGCTGTAATATATTGCTTCTAGGCACCTCCAATACCAATCTCTGCAAACTACAACTCCTGCAAAATAAAGCATTAAGGACAGCACTAGGGATATCAAAAAGGGAGCACATCTCCAAGATTAGGAAAGATGCCCACTGGCGTCCCATCAAAGCCAGAATCATCTTTAAAACCTTGTGCATTGCACATAAAAGCCTCTCCAAAAAAGCCCCATTATATCTGAACAACACCATTAAGAAAAAAGAAAACACCAGAACATTGAGATCTAACGACAATCAACTTCTAGTGTTACCCCACTACAACAACACTAGAGCAGGGTGCAGCAGATTCCCTTTCCTAGCACCAAAAAATTGGTACTCCATCCACATCAGCATCAAAAAAGATACCTCCTTTCCCAGCTTCAAAAAGCAGCTAAAGACCTGGTTGTTCAACCAATACTAGTACAACTGTTTATCGGATACGAGCACAACCTCTCCTGCTCGCTTTTACAAATCTGTATAAAATCTGTATAAAACTCTATACAAATTTTCATTAATTATCTGTATGATGTACTATCTGTAAAATTTGTTTATGCTATTTTGAATGTAAGTCCAATTACCAAGCTGTCTGTAACCACGCCGTGATAACCCAGGGTCTGGACGTGTAACAAAGGAAAATAAATAAAAATAAAAAATACACAAGTATTTCAAGGCGCGATGAGGCAAGGGAGGGGAAACAGAGGGAAGACAGGGACAACGATCCTAGTAGGCCAGGTGACATTGAGATTGCGCAAGTGCAGGGGAGGGGGAAGGGGAAAAGTGCGGGGAGGAAGCGGAGGGTGCAGTTCAGTACATACAATAACACTGAATAAATAAAGGCAATAAATAAAAGTGCAGCCAGCTGGTGGCAAGTGCAAAGGTAAGTGCAGACATCAGGTGTGAAGTGCTAGGAGGGGCTGTAGGGATACAGAAACAGTCCCCGTGGGTAAGGGTTGCCAGGGGGGCAGTGCAGGTGTGCCACTGGCGGGGAGGGGACCAGGCCCAGATCAGAGGGTAGCCGGGTAACCGGTGCAGTTTGAATCAGCCAGGAGATCAGCAGGTGAAATATCGTGTGACAGTGCTAGTGAGAGATGGCAGAAGATGAAAAAATGTCATAATCGCAAGGTCATGAGAATAGTTATCTCTGCTGAGATAATGCGTTACTCTTCATTCTTTAGTTGTGCAGAAACTTTTTAAAAGGAGTCTCTGTGGCTCACGCAGGGCTTCTGACAGGGATACTCTGTGTGGTTGTCTAATTTGCATTGCAATGTAAATAAACAGACTCTGTTGGCTGTTGTGATGCCCCATTGAAGAATAGTGGGCAAGGCGGCAAAGGTTATATGTCATGCGAGGGGGCCGGTATATGTTTCCCTGGCAGCTTTCAGAGAAAGATAGAGGGGTTGGGAGTGAAAGTGGATCGTCATAAGAGGTGTTAGTACAAAGACCTTGGGCGTTGCAGAGACCAAGAGTGAGGTCAGTGGAGGGCAAAGGGGCTGCTCATTGAGGGAGACGCAAGGGTAGATTTTATTTATTTATTTTTACATTTGTATAGCGCACAAACAGCCCTTGGGCATCGGGGTGCTGTTACTTGTGGGGAGCTTTGTTACAGGAAATAGTAGTACATGTTAATCGTATACACATATACATTTCAGACATTTACACATTTCTACATCCTTAGTTTTAGCATTATCCTTCAGGAATCAGTCCAGTCACAGCCTTGCAGTGGTGAGGTGGACAGTGGTGCTCAGGTGAAGAGCAGAGTTTGCAGCGCTTTGCGAAATGCTCAGTGGGAGTTTTCTGCTCGTAGGGGCGGTGGGAGGGCATTCCATTGCATGGCCGCTAGATAGGGGAAGCTAGTGCCTCCTGCTCTGGCTCTCCTGATTATGGGGACCGTGATCATGTTTGTGTAGGGTGTTCGGATAGGTCTGGAGGAAGCAGTGATGTGAATTCTTTGCGAGCGGTAGTGGGGCAGTTTGGTGGACACACTTATTATAGGTTGGAGTGGGTATAAGTGGAGCAACCAGGGTGTTGTGGTGGAGAGTGGAGAAGGATCGGGATAATGTGGGAAGAGGGAAGAGGAGAAGCCATGTGATAACATTGAGGTTTGCATGGAGCAAACAGTTAAAGGGTAGGGAGAGGGTGGTTAGGATGAGATAACACAGAAGTACATAATGGCAGTAGGAGAACAGTGTCAGGCAATGAGCTTGGTAGGTAGACATCAAAAGGCACTAACGGGTGAGAAAGCGGGCGATGTCGCCCTCTTCTGGATCTGATGTCCTGTAGAGACAAACAGAGGAGAAGGACGCCTTGCGTTGTGCAGAGGTTCGGGCCCGAAGCCCTTTAGGAGTTTAACATGCCCAAAAAGGAATAATTTATTGGAGTCGCACTTTACTGCTTTTTACTCTTGACTGTGGAAGTCTGGGTTGAAATCTTGAGTAACTTAAATTAGGAAAGAGAGCAGGCAGTTCACACAGAGAGTTAATGAGAATGGGCAAGATGGCTTCCCCTAAGATCCAGGAAGAGGTTGCAGGCTCCAATAGCTTTAAAATGAGGAGCTTCAACATTATGTACTATAGACTCACATATTCCCTTTCTGTTCCGAAATGGAGGGCGTCACACTGAGATTGTTCAATCAGGTGTTCTTATTGTAGATTTTACACCCCGTCTGGGGGGCGGACATGGCATTTAACAGCCTGCCAGCCCGAGCTTTGTAGGTCAGAGCGAAGCAAGGTCTTGAACTCGAGCTGCGGGCTCTTAGACGCCATGTCTGACCCCCAACCAGGCCGTGAAAGCTATTTGCACCCTGGGATTTCCAGGGGTGTGGAGAGTTTTTTTTTATTTTTCATTCCGACGGGTGTTGGCTCAGCGCAAAAATGTCCAACAAAATGGCCACTGCCATTAAAATAGAAAAGGGACTAGATCATTTTTGGGATGAAGGTGGTCATGGAAAACAGCTTCCAAAATGGTTGCCATTTTCCGAAATGGGACCTCGTCCCTTTTCTATTAATATGGCAGCCATTTGTATAGCCTTTTTTTTCACCTTGGCCATTGAATGCACAATCGTGCCTCGTGTGATTGGTCAGTCTGCCATTCACAGGTTCAGATGCACCATCAGTGATTGCCTTCTGAAAGAGCAGCACTTTTATCGTCCTGAATGATGGATGGATTTCATGTGTGTCTAGGTTTTTTAACAAGCTCTGCCATGGTATTGGACACACTGGTGTCTGCTTTTCCTTACAATACGAATTGCATTGCTAAATTACCGTGAGGAAAAACATTTATCACACACTTGGATATTGAATTTTACAGGTTGCAAAGACACCTGATGATCCAGCCACCAACTGCTGTCTCAGCAAAATGTCACCCATCTGGGAGTAATAGTGATGAAGGTTTTCAAAGGTTTTTAATATATCACACAGCTCTGGTGGGTATTGGCACGCACAAACTAAAGACAGGACAGAAATGAGAAAGAATCATTTCAGCACGTATTGAATTCTGCAAGGAAGACAAACTCCATGGTAAGAACAGCACAAGAGCACTCTAAGGTGTCAGCCTTGGGGGGGGGCTGCTTTTCATGCACACAGCCCCAGAGCTCTGATTCTAAGAGGGATTGATTCTAAATCAAGCAGAGTTTGTGTTGCTTTCCTGCTTTCATTTTGCCCTCCAGCTCATTTTTGTCCCTTCCCAAAGCGCAGGGTTTGCACCTGCGCTTTACCTCCCGCCTGCGTCTTGGAAAAGCACCCAGTTCTTCAGTCGTTGGGTACCGGGATCTTTTTCGATCTTTGGGTACCAGGATCTTTTCGATCTATGGGTACCAGGATCTTTTTTGATCTTTGGCTGCCAGGATCTTTTCCATCTTTGGGTACTGGGATCTTTTTCGATCTTTGGGTACCAGGATCTTTTTCAGTCTTTGGGTACCCGGATCTTTTTCGATCTTTGGGTACCAGGATCTTTTTCAATCTTTGGGTACCAGGATCTTTTTCGGTCTTTGGGTACCGGGATCCTTTGTGAAAGACTTGTGTCAGGAAATGAAACCTTCCTTGCAGCAGAAGTTGTTAATCTCTTGAAAGAATTCAATCTTACTGGAAATAAAGTAAAGTAAAAGAGAGAAATCAGAAAAGTAAAAGATGATCACTCCCCTGATCTTGTATGACACTCCTTGCTTCCTCTAGCTAAAAGTGGGATTTCTTTGTGTCTTCATTTGTTCCTCTGCTTCTCCTTTTCATTTTTTCTTTTTTCTTTTTTTTAATATGTGGTGCCTCTTTTGTTCCTTTTAATGATAGGAAATGTTATTGTCTTAAGATTCTAGAGTGTATTAATTTAGTTTATTTGATGTTATTACTTGATTATTGTATGTTTAATTAATTATTTTTTAATATATTGATGTTTTCTTTGTAGAACTGTTAAATGTAATGTGTGAAAAGTCATGATTTTCTTTTTGACAAAGACTCAATAAAGAAATTAAAAAAATGAAAAGAATTTTTAAAAAGCACTCAAGTCTTTATGCCTGCATTAGATTTAACTTAGAATACGCCTCTGTTTAGCACCTGCTAATAAGAATACATAATAAAATGCCACCTGCAAAGAATTTTATTTTTTACAAAGCAGAGAATAAAAGTTATGCGTAAAGGTGATTTAGCCTTGTGTGATTCTTCACTTTTGCACTATGCTTTGTTAATATTGAAAATTGCATGGAAGGAACCCGAGCGCATGTAAACTGCTAGTGCGGGTGCCCACCTGCATGGAATTCTTGCCTTTACTGTAACATTAGGCCCTGCGTGTTTCCACGGCTTGATGTGGCACAGATATAAATCATTGATAACTGGACGCGGGAAAGATTCCATCGTGTTTATCTCGGCCTTCTCCAGATTTTTTACTTTCAACAGCTTAAAAGCTGAGCCCTAGATAATTTATGAAAACAAAATATGAAATATGAATGGGGGTTTTCTGAGACCAGAGAGCTTGTGATAGGTGCTAGGTTATTGCCAGGTGACTGTGATCACCTAGTGCTCCTCACCGCACCCCATCTTATTTCACCCGTGGGGCCTCATGACGAGTTCGGCGGTAGACCAGTGGTAAATCTGCCAGAATACCAGCCAATGCAATTACTGTTACTGCCACTTGGTCCTGGTCCTGACCAAAGGGTACAGTTCACTAGGGAGCTCTCGTATGACATTATAACATTCCTTGATGTCCAAGTCAGAAAGCAACTCACCAGCTACAGCACTTCATTGTTTCGAAAAGTGACGGATCGGAATAATCTCCTACACCGTCTCAGCTTCCATCAGCCAAGCCTACTGAAGAACCTGCCATACAGTCAATTACTTAGGGTCAAGAAAATAGTGAGTGACCCTGAAGACTACAGAATGCAACAGATGGAAATGAAAGAAACATTTCTGGCCCGGGGATACAAGCAGAATGAACTCGACCTAGCATCTGACAGAGTTGATGCCTTATCACGAGAGACTCTATTATCAGGACAGAATCCCAAGAATAAAAGAGAATTGAAGTCACCGGTATTTGTGTCCAAGTTTTCTACGCAGAGTAACAAAATCAAGAAAACCATTATGAAACACTGGGAGATCTTCAAGAATGACATCCGAGTTCAAGATTTATTTAGTGAAAAACCTATCTTTGCATACCAACGCAGTAGGAACCTAAGAGATGAACTGGTGCAGACGAAACCTACAGCAAGGGAACCTACGACACAGCGAACTGGGACTTTTCCTTGTTTACATTGTGTCAACTGTAGCTTTGTTATTAAAGGGAACTCCATTAACCATCCAAGGACGGGGCAGAAGATTATGCTAAAGACTTTTGCCACGTGTGACAGCAGTAATATCATCTATGGCATTAAATACCCTTGTGGGAAATTTTATGTGGGACAGTCAACCCGAACAGCCAAGTTGAGGTGGGGTGAACACCGATCCTGTATTCGCAATGCAAATACCAATTCAGCCGTGGCACGACATTGGATGGCCAATGGACATAACGTGTCACAAATAAGATTTGTGATTTTGGAAGTTCTAACCAAGAATAGCCCTCCTGAGGATTTAGGCCAATGTTTGAATCGCAGAGAGACATATTGGATTGACAAACTTGGCCGTTTGGTACCTAATGGACTAAATGAGGAGATCAATTTTCACTGTTTTCTCTAATTGTTTTATCTAATTGTTTTCTCTTATTGTATATTGCATCTTTTTGTTTGAATTGACACCAGTACACCTACGACCTGAAGGCTGAGGGTCACTTGAAAGTGTTTTAGTTTCATACATGTATATGAATAGGAATTGTTTCCCATGTTGTGACCTGCATGCTGCGCATCCTGGAGTTTCATCCAGGACCCGAGGTGCCGTCTGCCTGGATGACACCACTAGTGGCATTAAGGCACACACTATCAGTTTAAGATACAGCCATAGGGTTGCTCCCTAGGTTCTATTTATCCAATTTAGGCACACATTTATAACAACACAGCCTCATCTGAGGTTTTCATGAAACAGCCATTACTGCGATCCAATTGAGCCTTTTTAGTTTTGATTATTTACCCTTAGTATTTTTTCTATGTCCATGGACGATGGACTATCCATCCCTTTTGATTTTTATGTGATGACTTTATTCATTACTAACCCAGGAGGTCCTAATATTAGTTATTTTTATCATATTCAAGCCCATTGACCTGTTTACAAACACGGATCGTGGCTTGTGCTCTTTATTGTGAATCCGCGATCACGTGTCTTACAAAACCAGGTTGCTCGGCAACGCGCCGATGCAAGCAGATTCTGCCTTTAATCACGTGTCTTATAAAACCAGGTTGCTCGGCAACGCGCCGATGCAACGAGGACAGTCTGCTTTCGGCAGACGCAGAGAGAACTTCTCCGCACCGTTCTCTACATATGGTAAGCAACAATCCATGTTTGCTCCTACTTTAAGCGATTAGCTACACTTTGGTTAGGCCCTTTATACATACTTTACTATTTACAGCAACTGCTCGCCGAACACGGGGTAGCAGCCTGGCCTCGGCAACACAGATTTCGCCATTATTCACCTACATCAGGTAATGGACCCAATTCCCTCCATTTTGTTATAGGACGTCTTTACTTACCTTTGTACTGATCTGATTTGTTTCTTTTACTTTCCAACCTGCCTACTGATTCTGCTCACTACATTGTCGGGTATGTGTTTACCTTCACATTTTTATCAACTATTTGCATGATGACTGTTCATGTTGATGTTCACAAACTTACGTCAGGCACTCAGTCTACCCTTTTTCCAGCCAGTGAGGGGCAGGCACCCTGCCTGGCATTTGGGCTATGAGAAATGTCAGTGGGGCGGGAATGTTGGCTCTCGGATACAGGAGCCAGCCCTTTTCTGCAGCTCCTGAGTCCTGAGACTCTGGCTGGTTCTTGCCAGCTGATCCCTGGAATATACTGTGGAGAACCTATCTTGCCACCCGGGTGTCTGCAGAAGACCCACTCCAGATGCCAGGTCACAGAGGTCACTTCCTGGGCCCAGGTGAACAAAATAACTCAGTGGTTCTCTTAGGGATGCTACCAAACTCGGGGTAACATCAACATGTTACTCTAGGAGTTCATAGGACGCCACCAGAGACTTTGAAGTTACCAACTTCGCCCACTGTAAATCCTCCACTTTTTGGTGGTAAAGTGGAGGAAAGAGCTGCAGTAACTTGCTGCAGGTATCTCCTCGGCTTTACAGCCTAGCGGTGCTGTAAAGGTATCTTTAAATCCACCCCCCTCCCGCAGAAAAGCTGCCACCTTTTTTCTGCACCACCAGACTCAAAATCATATTCATTTATTTATTTATTTAATTTGTCTTTTTTATAACGCGCCTAATACCATACCTGAGTTTGGTTTCTAAGCGGGGATCCGGGATTCAAACCTCTGTTGCTCTGCGTGGTCTTGCTTCCAAGACCCGCGTGTTGACTCTGTGCTATCCTGATGCCCACAGGGTGCGCTCTCTGCGAGAGCGCGCTGTGTGTTTGCTCAGTCGATGCCGCCAGAAGTAGAACAAAATGTGTCTGAGATCTAGAAATGCAGAGAAAAGCACAGCATTTCTGCATATGAGCTTCAGAGAGCCCTGAAAGTTCCCAAGCATCCAAATTGGAAAGTACTTATTTTAAGTGAAATTTCTCAATGCAATGTCTCGGAGTCTGTCCCCGATGATTTTGTCTCAGAGTCTGTCCCCGATGATTTCCAACGGCACGAGTAAAACACCCCCTTGTGCACACAAACCAGGCACCGGTCTGTTGATTTTTTTTTATTTTTTAAAAATGTTTAATTTGTATAGCGCACTAACTGCCCGAAGGCATCAATGTACCGGGGGCGAACAGCAGCTGCACTTTCAGACAATGATAGAGTGCAGCAAAGTCATAGCATTGACAGATGTGCACTGGGCAAAACCCCTTTGACACTGAAATTTACATCATATGATGTGATATGATATGGCATTTATAACGCGTCTTTACACAAGTGTTTCATGAACACTGTTTTCGAGTGTAGAGTACCTACCTGCTTACTCCTGAGGCTGGTGCTGCTTTTTGAGTCTTTTTTCATGTTGTCAATTGCTTGGCTGGACATCAAGGGGGAAGAGACAGCCTGGGGCTTTCATCCCTAGGATAGTGAGTTGCATTGAGATCAGAAACAGAAGGTTCTGCAAGGCTGAGTTACTTTCATCGGCCCTCTGCACCAGAAGGGATGCCCCCATTAGAATTCATGGATTGATTTCAAGGGGGTTTTTGGGGGGATCTGGGTATATACCATTGCACAGTTCCACCTTGTGGTCACCACTCAGATCACATGGCTGTAGTGAGTTATGAGCAGACAAGGAGTGCGGCTGGCGATACGCTGCAACAAACACTGGCAAAACAAATGATGTATTTATTTATTTTGACATTTGTATAGCGCTACAAGCCCGGAGGCATCTGGGCGCTTTTTGCTTAAGAAGGTTGGTTACAGTAGTTGCTTGCATAGATATTAGTTCCAGACGTGACTTACATAGGTTACAGACTTTAGTTACTGTGATTAAGTCATACATTTAGGATCAGGTAGTTGCATGTTACCTTAGGTTACCATGTTACAGTGAGTGCATCTTAGATTAAGTTTACACATTGCATTAGGTTGTAATGTGATGGAACGGTTCTACGTCAGGTGAAGGCAGGATGGGCAACATTTGTTCCAGGAAGGTGATGTTTGGAGGTTGGTGGATAAGTATATGGTCAAAGTGTTTCTAGGTGTCTGGGTGTTGGCAGCCACATGACAAGCGCCTCCTAGAATGCACCTGCAAATACATGCCATGACTAATGGACAGCATTAAAGTTTACAGCATTACATGTGATAACATGACGTGCGCTGGCATCAGGCGTGAAAACACTGAGAAGTAGCACTCGCTGTACCACTCTTAAGCCGTCCTACACTTTCGCTGAATTACTTTTTGCAGAATTTCGCCACTCTTTTTTTATACCGCAAAATGCAGATGATATGTTGGGGTAAGGTATGTGAAATAGGTGGGTTGGAGGTTTACGGGAGGGGCGAGGGGGCTCTCCCCACATTGTGCGGTTATAAACAGTGGTAAAATCATTAAAAATAACATTGGCAAATGCGTAGGTTGATAAAAGAAACTGGGCAAACGTTCACAGAACCTAGAACCCTACTGCCTTGTGCATCAGAAGCAGCGACCAGAGACTGCGACCTGGCTTTGGGTGGTCTTGGTCAATTCTTACGGGGAGTTTTATAAGCATCCATCTTGGGGAACTCAACACATGCTGAAATAATGATTTTTCGTTTGTCTTGTGCATTAGTTATGGCCTGCGAATACATTGTATTGTCACTACCTACATTTGTCGCGGAGGTGACATGAACCAAAACTAAAAATGAAGGTGAAGACCATGGGGGTCATTCCGAGATTGGAGGTAGCCATGGCTGCCTCCAATACCAGGTACGGGTCCGGTCTGGCTGAATGGGAATTTACTGGGTCATTCCGACCCTGGAGGACCCGGTAAGTCCCCATTCAGTAAACCATTCCCCATTCCCATTTGAGCCCCCATAGGGCCCAATGGGGATGGGGAAGACGCTAATAACGGTACCGCAAATTGCAGTACCTGTATTAGCTCAGACCACCCGTTCCTGCTGGGACCCGCTAAGGGACCTCGAATAGGGCGGTAAGGGTTTACCGGCACCGGCATCCTTACCGGTGCCCGAAAACCCTTGCCGCCCAACTCAGAATGACTCCCTATGTCCCATCAGCATTGTTTTTATTTATTTATTATTTTTTACATTTTTATATTTTTGAAACGCCCAGACACGAAGGTAGCACCGCGTTGGTACAGTACATGGGTAAGAATGAGAGGGGTACATGGGTAGGCATATCAAGAACAGAATACATAGGGCCTCATTCCGAGGTTGGTGGTAGTC
This sequence comes from Ambystoma mexicanum, assembly GCF_040938575.1. Taxonomy (NCBI): domain Eukaryota; kingdom Metazoa; phylum Chordata; class Amphibia; order Caudata; family Ambystomatidae; genus Ambystoma; species Ambystoma mexicanum. The sequence goes on from NC_090923.1 coordinate 71,463,066, forward strand.
ATGTGCTATTTGCGCCATGACTGCCACCAATAATGGGTCCGGTACCGGTCTAGTTCAATAGGGACTTACCAGTGTAGTCCGACCTTTGCGGGACCGATAAGTCCCCATTGAAAATGCCATTCCCAATTCCCATTTGAGCCCCCGTAGGGCTCAATGGGAATGGGGAGGGCGCAAATAACGGGCTCGCGTATGTCAAGCCCATTATTTGCGCCCTGGTCTCTTAACGGGTCCCGTCCATAACGCCAAGTCAGACCTGCTGTTAAAGGAGGGACCCGCTAAGGGATCTCGTAGTAGGGCGGTAAGGGATTAGCGGCTCCGGTCTCCTTACCGGTGCCCGGTATCCCTTACCGCCCTACTCGGAATGAGGCCCATAGTAATAGACTGGACCGCAGACCGCGGGCAACAGTTACTCATATTTGTCAAACAACCAAGTTTTAACTAGTTCTTTCAAGGTGGAGAATGATTGTTCATTTCTGATGAGAGGTAGCAGTGAATTCCAGAGTGCAGGGGCGGTGACACAAAAGCTGACACCCCCTGCGTTTTCAGTTTTGTAAGTGGGGAGTATGCAGAGAGACGCTGGAGCTAGATTTTAGTACCCGCACGTGGGCAGTTTGGGAGATGCCACTGTTGAGGTACAGGGGGCTCTCGTTGTATACACAGTGGTGGGTGATGGAAAGGGTTTTGAATTCCACTCGCCCTTTAATAGGGAGCAAGTGTGCTTCGCGTCTGGTGGCTGAAATGTGGCTAGAGCGTTTGAGGCTGAGAGCAGAGCGTACTGCTTTATTTTGGAGCAGTTGGAGTTTGGACAAATTGGCTGTCGAGGTACCCATCAGTAGTATGGTACAATAGTCACGTTTCGAGAATATCAGTGCTCGTGCGAGAGTAAAACAGTTGCACAGAGAGAGGAACTATCTGTTCGGAGAGCTGTTTAGGGCATAGATGAGGATAGGGCATTAATGCTAGGGCATTAATGTGTCTAGGCATGGAAAGATCTGCTTCCAGGTGTACTCACAGCATTTTTATTTGTTTCAGCGCATGGATGGAAGTGCCGTCAATACAGAAGGATAAGAAGGAGGTGTCCAAATGTTTGAGACGGTATGGGGTGCCAATGATGAGGAGCTTGGTTTTTTCATCATTGCACAAATTATGGGTGACCATCCAATTCTGGATTGTGCTGTAGACAGCATTGATTCTGGTAGTGTCAGAATTGTGATCACCCGAGAGGGGGATGATCATTTGTTTATCATCATCTAAGGTGCTCAGTGGCATGGCAAGGGGTCTGTGGAGCTTCAACAGTGAGAGATTGAAGAAGTGCTCAGACCACCGACCTGGGTCGACGGATGATTTATTGATGTTAGCAGTGGCTGTTAGTATCCAGTCTAGGATGTGTCCTTTTGAGTAGGTGGTGGCCTGACAAACTGGCTGAAACTCATGTCGCTGAGCACTGCAGCCTGAGCAGTAGCTTTGCTATCAGTGGCACCATTATATCTAAGATTAAGTTCTCCTGATACGATGTATTTTGTCACAATATATTATACAACACAAGCAAGACAGGGACCCGTTTTCACTTGCAATGGGTGTCTGCACAATCAAACCGCTTTTTATTTTTACAATCCTCCAATGGTTTTTTTAAGGAAGCCTCCAACCAGTCCCACACTCAACCTCCACCAGCACCCTTTGTCGCAATAGACCAAGAACAAGGCCGGTGTGTTGTCAAGGAACACTTTATTCATTTATTATTTTAATATTCAATCCGAACAAAAAATGACAGCAGCCACTATTGAGGTGGCAACACAATGCACAGGTTTCTAGAACACCACCAAATTACGATAGACTTTAATGCCACTCCAAATTTGTGTTGTGAAATGCAATGCCAACTCATTTCTCTCAACTGATGGCAGGAAGGTTAAGTGCTCCCCCGGTTACAATGAAAAACTGGGTTTTCAATGATTCAATACTACTACCATGGGACAGTACACAAGGGTACTTTGGGTTGCTTACACTAAAGAACAGATAGGGCTTCAAAACATGCGAGCTAGCACACATACGAAATCCGATTTTTATAGAGGCAGCCAATACAAAATAAAAGTAAAAGTTAAAAGGGAATAGAATTTGAATATGAGATCAGGGTATGTTAGAAAAAGAAGGATTGAGTAGGAAAAGCGATTTTTCAAAGGTTTAAAGAAAGATTTAGAAAAATTAAAATACAAATCCCGCTAAGTTTTACTGGGGTTGGAAGTGACAGGCAAGCTCAAAACCATAAAATCAAGGAAGCTGCAATGCTAAATCCGAGCTCAGAACATGATAGAAAAAGAAGGATTGAGTAGGAAAATCGCTTTTTAAAGGTGGAACAGAAGGTTTTGGAAAAGACAAAATTGTAAATCACTATTAATTGGGCTGGAGCTGGAAATGACACACACATTATCAACAATTTAGAAAGGCACATAGAAACCACAGTTTTTAGTGAAAATGACGGGGGGCAACTCACAGGGATGTTTTGGGCAAAGAGATTCTCACCGTGGGAGCAACAGTGTGGGTTTATTATGAAGGATGCAATTGGGGATTTGTTTTTGGACACACAATTTACACATGGACAAATTCGGTTTTTAGCTCATAATGGGAATAATTCTTTTGAGGCAACACTTTAATTGATATTGATATTTATTTCTATAGCACTCGTACACAAGTATTTCAGAGCGCGACAAGGCAAGGAGGGGAACAGGGGAGAACAAGACAGCGATCTTACTAGGCCCAGTGACATTGAGAAAGCGCAAGTGCATGGGAGTGGGGGAGGGGAAAAGTGCATGGAAGGGAGAGGAGTGGAAAGTGCGAAGCAGAGGAGAAACAGATAAATAACAATAAATAAATAATAAAGGCAACAAACAGTGGTAGTGCAGCCAGCAATTTGCAACTGCTAAGTTTAAGGCAGCAGACAGGGTAGGTCTGATAAGTGTAGGAAGAAAAAGGGGGGGCTGTATGGGTACAGATACAGACCCCAGTGCAAGGGGTGGCGCGGAGGCAGTGCAGGAGGTTGGCAGGGTGAGCAGGTACCTGGGCCCGGAGGACAGAGGGTGGCCAGGTGCACGGTGCCAAGAGAGAACAGATCAGCAGGGGAGAGAGGGAGCGAAGGCAGAAGAAAAAAGGAAGGTCTTGAGGTGCTTCCAGAACCGGAGATGGTTCTCCTCAAGTTTTTAGTGTGGCAGGGAGGCTGTTCCAGAGGGAGGCCCCAGCCGAAGTCAGAGATCTACCCCCAGCTCGTTTCTTTGAAAAACGACTGACTGTAACGCTCACCTGATTCCCGTAGAGGCGCCGGTCTTGACTGGGCGTATACCGTATCTTCAAAGGTGATGTGTAACACACGGCTGGCTCTTTGGGCTGGACCTCTGTGCACTGTATGTCTGACTCGAAGGGTAAGATGTCTGCAGATAGAAAATATGGGATTAAGGAACTGGGTTATTGAATGTCTCTCTCTTCTTCCCTTTCTCTTCTCCTGTAGAACCCCAAAGGTTAACGCTCTCACCTTAGGTAAGTGAACGCCGTGCTCTCCATCTGCCTCGGGGCAGGGTGCTGTAACCAGTTTCTTCACTGGTTAAGGGGAGCAGGCCTCTTGACTTCAGAGGACTGCTGTCCGTCGTTTACTGCACGAACGGTAAGTTTCGAGTAATTCTAATGTCTTTAAAGTCTTTAGTAATGATGTTTCTTGTTTTGCAGGGTTCCGGCGATGGCGGATGACGGGCTGAAGTGAGTTGAAGATGGAGCCCGTGTGATGAATAGAAGCGCCTGGAAGCACGTAAGTAAGCGCTTGTTGCCTGCTTCACGATGCGCTCTAACTGTCTTTTTATTTTGCAGGTACAAGTTCGGAGCGGCTGCAGGGTGCCGGAATACCCACTGGGTTAGATGTGGAAAGGAGTAATGGCACGTGAGTATTAAAGTTCCCCAATGTCTTTAAACGCACCTTGTTTTGTCTTTCAGATGCGGGATGCAGCGCCGAAGGCCTCCGGAGCGTGCAAAGAGTTGGTAAGCTTTTGTCTTTCAGATACCGGAATGCAGTGTGAAGACCTCCGGAGCGCACGAGGAGTAGGTAAGCCTTTGTCTTTCAGATGCCGGAATGCAGCGCGAGGCGTTGGTGACAGCCGATTGACCAGGTAAGTGAAGAGCTGTCACTGAAGACCGTAATGCTAACCTGTTCTTTCTTGTCTTTATAGGTGTTGCTGAAGACTGGATTCAGGATGGTAAGCCTTTTTCCTTAGGCCCAGGATCAGATGCAGAAGACACGATGAGCGTTCTGCTGCAGAGGATGCAGAATAACGCAAAGCAAGATTCATCCATCGGGTGTGGTTTAAATAGCCTCCTGTAGTGCTTAGGTGTCTCCTTCCACAGCCACGCCTAGGTAAGAAAAGAGTTCCTGCTTTCCAGAAGAGTTCCAGTGTTCTGAATCTAGGGAGTGGCTCCTGCCCCACCCAACAGGAAAAGTAGTTCCAAACAGAAGAGGATCAGAGGCTCAACTGGCAGGCAAGTAAGCAACATGGTCTGCTGCAGGTAAGTCCACCCAAGCATTATGAGCCCGGCGTTTCCAGCGCTGGGACTGGGCATATTTATGAGCCTGGTGCCACTGGCGCCAGGACTGGGTCCAAAAGGTCCCAATTGGGACTGGTTGGCACTCGGAACCTGGGTTATGGATCTGCTTACAAGGGAGTTGGGAAAACCCTGACCTTTTGGAAGCAGAGATCATGACAGTACCCCCCCTCAAGGCCCCTCCCAAACCGGGCTTCTCCGGGGGTTTTGGCTTGTCAGGAAATGTTCGGTGAAATCTTTTGATTAGGCGAGGAGCGTGGACATATTCAGCAGGTTCCCAGGATCTCTCTTGGGGGCCGTAGCCTTTCCAGTCAATTAGGTAAAATAGTTTAGATTTGGAGATCTTGGAGTCCAGAATGCTTTTGACTTCAAACTCGAGTTCTCCATCAACTAGGATAGGTTTTGGAGATTTAGTTAGTCGGGTTTGAGGTTGCACGGGTTTTAATAGAGAGACGTGGAAGACCGGATGTATCTTCATGTGCGGGGGCAAGTCCAACTTGACCGCTGCTGGGTTTACTATGGTAGTGATGGAATAGGGACCAAGGTATCTTGGGTTGAATGTGCGTGGCCCTTTTAGAGGTAGATATTTGGTGGATAACCAGACTTGATCCCCTACTTGATATTGAGGGGCTTCCTTCCGATGTTGATCTGCTCCTTTCTTGTATTGTTCTTTAGCCCTTTGAAGGTGAGAAACAGCTTCCTTAAAGGCTTGGGTGATTGTAGAATGCAGGTAGTCTACTGCTGGTGTTTCAAGATCTTGGAGGGGATCCAACTCCGAGGTTCGAGGGTGACTGCCGTACAAAAGAAAAAACAGGGTTTTCCCAGTTCCCGAATGGACAGAGTTATTGTAGGCATATTCGGCTATCCAAAGGATGTCTTTCCAAGTGTTTTCAGTTTGTTGCAGCATGCAGCGTAAATACTGTTCCAGAGTTTGATTGGTCCTCTCGGTTTGTCCGTCGGTCTGAGGGTGGTGACTGGTCGATAGTCTCACATCAATTTGAGCCGACCGACAGCAACTTCGCCAAAAATGAGAAATAAATTGACTACCTCGATCCGAAATTAGAACCGAAGGAAAACCGTGCAGTCGGACGATGTTTTCGAGAAATTCTCGGGCCAGAGTTGATGCTGTTGGCAAGCCTTTGAGCGGAATGAAATGCGCCATCTTGGAGAATAAGTCCACGATTACTAGAATCGTATTGTATCCGGAGCATGGAGGTAGATCGGTGATGAAGTCCATAGAAAGCGTATGCCAAGGGCGAGGTGGGATGTCAATAGGGCGTAAGAGGCCTGCTGGTCTTTCCTTTTGACTCTTGTTTTGGGCGCATACTCCACAGGACATTATAAAGTCTCTGATATCTTTTTTCCAAGACGGCCACCAGAAGTAGCGCTTGATCTTTTCTGAGGTCTTGGCCATACCGGGATGTCCTTCCATTAAAGAATCGTGATAACAAGAGATTACTTTTTTCTGTAAATCTGTGCTGGGTAGGTATAATCGTTCTTGGAAATACAATAAGTTGTCCTTTACTGCAAAGTCCTTTCCCTGCAGATGCCAATTCTGTATGTCTGCTGGAGTTACAAGTTGCCTGGCTTTATCCTTAACTTCCTCTATGGATTCTGTGGCGATTACACCCAGAATTCTTTGTTCGGGAATGATTGGTACAGGTTTAGGGTTGATCAAGTGTTCTTCCACTCCCATCCGAGAAAGGGCATCAGCTTTACCGTTCTTTGTACCAGGTCTATAGGTAATTATGAAGTCAAACTCGGCAAAGAATAATGCCCAACGGAGTTGTCTAGAGGATTGGGCTTTTGCGGTTTTCAAATATTGCAGGTTTTGGTGATCCGTAATCACAGTAACGGTGTGTCGGGCCCCCAGCAGATAATGCCGCCAAGCCTTAAAGGCAGACTTGACAGCCAGAAGTTCCTTGTCAGTAATCGTGTAATTGATTTCAGGAGGCGAGAATTTGCGGGACCAAAATGCCACGGGATGCAACTGATTGGTTACCGGGTCCTTTTGTGATAGAACTGCCCCCATGGCAAGGCTTGAAGCATCAGTTTCCACGATGTAGGGGAGTTCGGGGCGAGGGTGTTTTAAGATTGGTGCAGAGATAAATTTAGTCTTCAAATCCTGGAAAGCTTGTTCCGCCTCGGTAGACCATTCAAAACGTTTGTTTTTCTTTAACAAGGCAGTGATGGGCTGGACTATTCGAGAGAATTTGGGGATAAACCTGCGGTAAAAGTTAGCAAAGCCTAACATGCTTTGCACACCTTTTACGGAGGATGGTGATGGCCATTTGAGAACTGCATCGACCTTCTTTGAATCCATACGCACTCCGCCAGGTGATAATATGAATCCCAAGAATTCAACTTCAGTCACGTTGAAAACACATTTTTCCAACTTAGCGAAAAGTTTGTGTTGATGCAATCTTTCGAGGACCATTTTCACGTGTTTCCGATGTTCAGATTCCGATGAAGAATAAACGAGGATGTCGTCAATGTAAACAACAACACACACATCTATGAGCTCTCTGAGGACATCGTTCATAAAATATTGAAAGGCGGCCGGGGCATTGCAAAGTCCGAAGGGCATGACCTGATATTCAAATAGCCCATACTTGGTGCAGAAGGCCGTCTTCCATTCATCGCCCTCTTTTACTCGTGCCAAGTGGTAAGCTCCTCTAAGATCCAGCTTTGTATATATGCATGCTTTTCTGACTTGGTCCAGGAGTTCAGGGATCAAAGGTAACGGATATCTATTCTTAACGGTGATCTGGTTCAGGGAGCGATAATCTATACAAGTTCTAAGGTCTCCTTCCTTTTTTGGAACGAAGAACAAAGCTGAAGAAGCAGGGGACTTGGAAGGACGAATAAACCCATTTGCCAGGTATTGATCCAGGTATTGTCGAAGGTGAAGGTTCTCAGGCTCGGTGAGGGCATAAATTCTACTACAAGGAGGAGTAGATCCAGGTATCAGGTCTATCTGGCAGTCATAAGACCTATGAGGAGGTAGAGAGTTAGCCTGATCCTTCCGGAAAACATCTTGGTATTCTAGGTATTCATGAGGTAACTGGGGAGTCTCTGAAGAAATTGCTGCCAGTGCAACACCAGGTGGAGGGTGACAAGTAGAGACACATTCTGGAAACTGGACCGTTCTTGCTCGCCAATCGATCAGAGGATTGTGTTTCTCTAACCAAGGTATTCCTAGAATAATCTAAAACTGAGGGGCCTTGATCACATCGAACACGATCTTCTCATGGTGTCCATCTTGACTTACTAGCGTCACCTCTTGAGTGGTATGCGTTACTGGCCCGGAGGCTATCTCCGTACCATCCACCGTAGTAATGACGTCCTTTACAGCCTTGGGACAAAGAGTTAGATTCATCCTCAAAACCATTTCATGATCCACATAATTGCCGATGGCACCGCTGTCGACGTAAGCTTCAATTGCATGTAATCGATCCGGATTATCAGGGCTAATGAGGACCATAGGTATCATGAAATGCGAGGTCACGGAACTGGTTTTCACGCTCGGCAAGAGGACCTCTATTCTTGTCGGGCGAGGTCGTTTCCCTGCTCAGAGTTTGTAACTTTGGTAACTGCAGCTCCTACTGCCTTCTTGGCAGGTTTCACCGGACAGTCTCGAAGAAAGTGCCCTGAGTTTCCGCAATAGAGGCATAATTGCAACTGTTTTCTCCTTTCCCGCTCCTTTTGTGTTAGAGGACCTTTCAGACCCCCTATTTGCATGGGTTCCCCGGAGTCTACTCCTTTGGAAGGAGTTGGCGGTTTGGAAAAAACTCGAGCATCAAACTTGGAACGATCGGCCTTCCTGTTCTGCAGTCTGTGATCTATTTGAACGACTAAGTCTATATAGTCCGAACAATCTTGTGGTGGATTCACTACTTGGGCTAACACATCTTTGAGCTCTCCATGTAGACCTCTATAAAACAGCGTAATCCTTTTGTCCTCAGGCCATTGAGTTTCCACTATCAGTCTGTTGAAAGACGCAATATAAGCCAAAAGGTCTTGATTACCTTGTCGCAACGAAAGAAGCTCATTGTCCAAGGCCTGCCCCTGTGAATGTCTTGCGAACAGTTTTTCCATACTGAGCTGAAAAGCTTGAAAATCATGGAGGACAGGATAATCTTGATTTACTAGAGGGATCGACCAGTCTGCCGCATTGCCACTAAGGTACGAAAGCACGAAAGCTACTTTAGCTTGATCAGTTGGAAAGGCTGCTGGCCGGCATAAGAAATGCAACCGGCACTGATTGATAAATACTGCAAACCTCTTTGGGTCACCAGAAAATCGTTCGGGCGGAGCCAGAGGTACATTCCCAGGTAGGTTGATCTGCACTGGATTCATAGAGGATGTAGAAGGAAGATTTCCCCCAGATGCGGGTAACGGGGTCTGTCCGGCTTGTGACTGTAGCAATTGTCTAGCGAGATCATCTGTTCGCTCCTTGGAAATAATCAGTTCCCTTCTTAGAGCGTTCATTTCCTGACGGGCTGCATGCACTTCTGCCCTTAGTTCCCCAAGTAACTGGGCTAGCTGGTCGGTATCCGAGGTTTCCATAGCGCCTGGACGGGAGTTTTGTGGTAGGCTTTGCGTTCTGTAACGCTCACCTGATTCCCGTAGAGGCGCCGGTCTTGACTGGGCGTATACCGTATCTTCAAAGGTGATGTGTAACACACGGCTGGCTCTTTGGGCTGGACCCCTGTGCACTGTATGTCTGACTCGAAGGGTAAGATGACTGCAGATAGAAAATATGGGATTAAGGGACTGGGTTATTGAATGTCTCTCTCTTCTTCCCTTTCTCTTCTCCTGTAGAACCCCAAAGGTTAACGCTCTCACCTTAGGTAAGTGAACGCCGTGCTCTCCATCTGCCTCGGGGTAGGGTGCTGTAACCAGTTTCTTCACTGGATAAGGGGAGCAGGCCTCTTGACTTCAGAGGACTGCTGTCCGTCGTTTACTGCACGAACGGTTAGTTTCGAGTAATTCTAATGTCTTTAAAGTCTTTAGTAATGATGTTTCTTGTTTTGCAGGGTTCCGGCGATGGCGGATGACGGGCTGAAGTGAGTTGAAGATGGAGCCCGTGTGATGAATAGAAGCGCCTGGAAGCACGTAAGTAAGCGCTTGTTGCCTGCTTCACGATGCGCTCTAACTGTCTTTTTATTTTGCAGGTACAAGTTCGGAGCGGCTGCAGGGTGCCGGAATACCCACTGGGTTAGATGTGGAAAGGAGTAATGGCACGTGAGTATTAAAGTTCCCCAATGTCTTTAAACGCACCTTGTTTTGTCTTTCAGATGCGGGATGCAGCGCCGAAGGCCTCCGGAGCGTGCGAAGAGTTGGTAAGCTTTTGTCTTTCAGATGCCGGAATGCAGTGTGAAGACCTCCGGAGCGCACGAAGAGTAGGTAAGCTTTTGTCTTTCAGATGCCGGAATGCAGCGCGAGGCGTTGGTGACATCCGATTGACCAGGTAAGTGAAGAGCTGTCACTGAAGACCGTAATGCTAACCTGTTCTTTCTTGTCTTTATAGGTGTTGCTGAAGACTGGATTCAGGATGGTAAGCCTTTTTCCTTAGGCCCAGGATCAGATGCAGAAGACACGATGAGCGTTCTGCTGCAGAGGATGCAGAATAACGCAAAGCAAGTTTCATCCATCGGGTGTGGTTTAAATAGCCTCCTGTAGTGCTTAGGTGTCTCCTTCCACAGCCACGCCTAGGTAAGAAAAGAGTTCCTGCTTTCCAGAAGAGTTCCAGTGTTCTGAATCTAGGGAGTGGCTCCTGCCCCACCCAACAGGAAAAGTAGTTCCAAACAGAAGAGGATCAGAGGCTCAACTGGCAGGCAAGTAAGCAGCATGGTCTGCTGCAGGTAAGTCCACCCAAGCATTATGAGCCCGGCGCTTCCAGCGCTGGGACTGGGCATATTTATGAGCCTGGTGCCACTGGCGCCAGACTGGGTCCAAAAGGTCCCAATTGGGACTGGTTGGCACTCGGAACCTGGGTTATGGATCTGCTTCCAAGGGAGTTGGGAAAACCCTGACCTTTTGGAAGCAGAGATCATGACACTGACCCTGAGGGAGTTGGAGGTAGGGGAGTGAAGAGCTCGAGAAGGGAGGTATTTGGGAAGGGATAGCTGAAGGTGTTTTGGACCCAGGACCCGGAAAGCCTTGTGGACAATGTAGAGGGTTTTGAATTTAATCCTTGCATCCACTGGGAGCCAATGGAGAGATTTCAGAGCTGGAGAGATGCGATCCCAGGGCTTGAGGCCAAGGACAAGTCTCGCAGTCCTGTTCTGGATTAGTTGCAGAGGGCGGAGAGTAGAGGCAGGTAGATTTAGAAAGAGGCTGTTACAATAGTCCAAGCTAGAGAGAACCAGAGCTTGGGATACCATGAGCTTCTGGGGGAAGGAGAGGAAAGGCAGAGTACCTCTGAGGAGGTGCAGTAGGAAATTTGACGTTTTAGAGACCTCAGAGATGTGGGCGGAGAAGGAAAGGGTGGAGTCAAAGATGACCCAGAGGTTCTTAGCCTTGCAGGTTTGGGTAGGAGGTAATGACTATAACAATTAAATAACCTCATAGGGCACAAGGTGGTTGTTTTCAAATTGCAACAATTTGAATGAGAGAATTAATTGATTTACTAAGCAAAATACTAGGGAAAGAAATTACTTAACAATGCAAACAAACAAAGGACCTTTCTGGGGAAAGAGAACTATGATCAACAGATACAAAAGGCACAGAGGAACACAGTATTTGTCAAGGGGAGAGTTTCCCCAGACAGGTAGAATAGAGGGTTTTCCCTTATGGACACTCTAGGCTCATGCTTACATAGATAGGACTTGTTTAATCTATGGCTGTGGAGATCTATACTTACAGAAGAAAAGGATTCTACAGTCTTCAATGGCGCCATGGCTCCAATGCCAGGAACATCGCCAGGATCAATCAAGGCCTCACTCTGTCATCCCAACCAGTGACTTCAGGTCCCTGCTTCACTCCAGGATTAAGCCCAATTTCTGCAAGTATAGCTCCAGACCTCCTTTCAGCTGCACAGCTCGGATTTTGGAGAGGGAATCTCCAGTTGAGGAGGAGTAATCTATTTATAAGCCAAATTACATCATTGCTTTGTCATCCTCCTCGCACAACTGATTGGGCAGTGGTCGAGGGTTCCCTCCCACTCTGTCCGCCAATAGGTCCAGTGAATGGAGGTGTAGTTTGAGCAGCCAGGCAAGGATACCCCATCAACCATATGACAAAACTGGGGGCTGGATCTGGCTTTGGTACCTAGAAATCTCACATTTTAATAACTGCCCTTTCTCATCATGTTATGTTACTGATAGCCATATTTCTAGATACTATATATCCAGGCAGTCGCCTAAACCTTGTTTGATGACCGTTGGACCTACTGGTGTGACGCTACAATTTCCCCTCATTTCCGCCCAAACTATATTACTGAAAAATGCAGCATTGGATGGGCCGAATGCCTATCATCTGTTATATCTTTTCTCAAATATTTATGACTGCCATATTTACGCAGAGATCCTAATCAATGTTTCCCTTCTAACTCTTGTTAAGTTGAGGTCTCAAAAATCATTTTCGGTTGATGAAATGCAGCTCGAGGTCAGCTTTCCAGAAATCCACACATGAATATTCTGAGATGGATAGTAGGGATTTTACATGAGAAAATGCATATCTCCCAATTGTGTGCAATGGGACACCAACCCCCTCATTAAATGGGCCTCTACCCTGCATCATGTGGGGCTGTGATGTAACAAGGGTTGCTGTTCCTGCTTTAAAGGGCTTAATTGCCAACTTCAGTAGAGTTTATGCGGTCCTTAAGTGCTTTTGATTGTAAAACTGAGAAGGTAGGAAATTCCTCCAATTATCCCCTTGGCAACAGGGTTTGGACACAGCCAGAATCACACCTCGAGAGCCCACCGCAGAAACGAAAGTGCAACTCAGGCATTTCCCTCACTGCCAGCATTTCTTAAATCAACTATTACAATGGCACAATTACAATCTGTACAAACCTTCGAACATTGGTTGCCTGCAATCCCTTATTATGGAAAGGCAACATAATTACACTTTTCAAGGCTTTGATCTTGTTTTACACAGTGTTACTTAAAGGCAAAATCGAAATTTCTTTGCTAGTCTCAGCAGTGGATAAAGGCCTTCATTTGACTGCAGCGTTTTAACCCCGTTCAGGATCCCAACATTACAGGAACCAAACGCTTATGTTGAAAATGTTGCATACATTTGGTGGAGCCTATCTTTAACTGCAAATGAAACACGGATTCACACATTTTCTTTAATCTTTCTGCCGAAATGCATTCTGCTGCACAGTAACTGTAGCTCACAATGCTGCCATCCCATTTAGGGCTCTGCGGACGGTAGTCCAGGAGGATATTATTTTAGTTTTCTCATACTTTGGCAAATTATGCCATTGGTCTGTCCCTTCGAGGAGGCAATGCACATTTTTAGGCATTTCCAAGTATGGACACCTAATTCTGCTCTTTTTCACTTTGCAACTGCAGGGTCTCAATTTGCACATTACTCCAGTGCAGGCCTTTTGCTGAGGGGCATATCTCCCCCTCTGACTCTGGCCTGTAGTGTTAGGGAGAATTCTCTGTTTAGGCTGAACTTCCTAACCTAGTGAGTCCCCCAGCAGCTTTGCTGGATTTTTGGGGTTTATTTTTTTCTCCTGCCAAGAGTGAGACTCTTTTACCCTCACTCTTGGGCATGATTTGAGTGTGTTTCTTTGAATCTAGATGTGTTTAATGGGCTATGGAGTCTTTTACTCCATAGGGCTTCATGTGTTTTTGTGATGTGTGTTACACAGCACCCTCAGTGCAGTGACACAGGGGTGTCATAGTGACCCCCCAGTATAGACTCCATACCCTGGGACTGACTACTGTCTCCCAGGGCATGTAAAGTCACCATTGACTTTACTAGTCTTAAATTCTGAACAGAACCAGTACAAACCATCATATTGTGGACGTACTGGCTGGGGCAATTCAGTTGCCCCAGGGTCTGTTAGTCGAGGGGGCACGTCTCCGTCCCCCCTGATCGAGTTTTGGCTGGTGGCAGCGGATACTACTTTTTATATTCAACCGCGAATATTTTCCTATGGGATTTCCCATTGTTTTAGGCTACTACCTTTATTTAATTATTTACGGTAGCCTGGAACATACCGCCGGTTTATTTAATTAATATTAATTCTCCGGTTGGTATTTTTTGCCAAAACTTGATTCTAAAATGGCGTTTGTGTTCTCTTCTGTGACTCCAACCCAAGTCGAGCCTTTTGTTCCACTTTTTGGCGGGCTTCTCCACAGAAGCCCTCCAAAGTGGTGCCACTCTGTCTGGGGTACTTAGGAGGGGCGGAGGGGAATTTAGGCACCCTGGACTGAGTTGCCTAGGCAACTCAAGTCGCACTCCGTCCTGATTGGCCCAAGTGGTGAGCCGGCCGGCTCACCACTTAGCATGTTTGAGTGACAGCTAGGCTGAGTGAATGGGGGTTTTCTGCATAAAAGCAGGGCTTTGGGGACTGGAACTTCAGAAGTCGCCACAGGACCTAACAATCCGACGAGGGAGAAGCTGAGCCGACCTGCCACGACACCACCACCGGTGGAGCCCTGAACCTTAGAGTGGTGTACCTTTCCATATTCTGTCTTTTTCCCTCCCTTTCTCACAAACTTATTGGAGTGCCATCTAGTTAAGCGCTCACCTCTGTATGAAAATAAGTGGTGTTTTACTGTGACTTATCTGATAAGGAAAAAGGGGTGTATATATTACAATAGTAACTCTGTTTAGAATATTTTACAACAAGAGTGCTGGAGTGTTTCAAACCGTGTGTTTTTAAATAAATAATTATATACTTTGATACCAAAGCTCTGGTCAGTGTTTGCTTGTATTATTGTATCTGAGTGCCTATTGTGTATACTCTATATACTGCCTAACTCTCTTGAGGGAAGTCTGGCTGCTCAGCCACAGCTACCAGGTAAATCTGGGTGGTGCAGGCTGCTACCAAGTGGATTTACTGCCAACACCTGTAGTCTTAAATCTTTTGCAGTGTTCCCTAAGGGAACTGCACAGGTTTCTGCCTAACATGTAGTTATGGCATTTTAGGGCTATTTCACCCCACAATTTGGTGAGTGGTTTCAGGAGTGGCGTGATTATGAGTGGGATGTCTAAATCGAGGAGGCTGAGTCCGTTGGGTTGCCTGTAGATCACGAGCCGGTTCACTGTGGTTTGAGGGTCAGTTGTCAGCTTTAGTATTAGTAGCATTTTGTACCCTGGGGTGGAGGGTATTCGGCAAGTCCTGATCTTTAAAGAAAATTTGGCAATGAAGACTATTACTCCTCCTATCACGTGCAGCCGATCAGAATGATAGAGGGTGTAATTAGGTAGGATGGCCATGGAGAGCAGGGGTCCAGAGGCATCATGGAACCAGGACTCAGTGGTGGCAAGGACATCAAGGTGAAGCTCAAGGATGAAGTTATAGATTTCCACAGCATGTGCACCAAGAGATCTCACGTGGAATAGTGCGCACTTGAGGGACTCTGTTTGCTGGGGTGTCCTTACTATGCTGGAGGGGTGCTGTGGTATGCAGTGTCTTGACATGGGGTGAAGTGGGGGCGAATTAGCCCTTTAAATTAATTTGTGGGCTCCAGAGGAGGTGTGGTGAGAGGCGGTAGTGAAGACAAACGTTCTGGATCGGAGTCTCTGTAAACGGGGTGTGACCAGACATGGTTCTGTGTGCTCACTGGACAAGACATTGGTAGAAGATGGAGAGTAAAGTGTAGCTTGCACGATGTGGTGGTTGTGGGAAGCAGTAGCATTGGGGAGAGTTGTGCTAGGTAGTGTGACACCAAGATTAGTTACCAGGAAAGGCACTGTGGTTTGGGAACGCAACTTGGCAACTTTGTGAATTTGTGCCTAGATGCAGGTCATCCAATGGAAGTGGTGAGAGAAAATGTGACCCATTATTACGCAGAAGGATGCTTTCTCCTCCCTAGAACACTGATGTGAGAGCTACACCACATCACAAAGACAAGTGCATATAAAAAAAATAATTTTGAGATTGTGAACGAGCTGGGATGCCCCTAAATACACCTAGGAGAGGCCAAACTCAGAGGACTCAGGGAGTCCCACACCAGATGCTAACATCTGCTTGTGACTTGCAGGTCACACAGTTTCAATCCTGGCAGGGCTGACTCCACTTTTTAATCTCCAGAGATGGATAGTTTGCATAACTTGAAGCTGGATATCCTATTATATAACTCTCTAAAGATTCTGTGCATTCAGGACTGGGATTGTGAACCACCTGGCTTTCCTTGCCAGCCACAAGGTTCTGTCTCAATTGCCCCGCCCCCCCTTTCCCATAATCAAGTAACAGATGTCACAGACATGTTATCCTCAAATCCAAAGCATGTTGTTGTCTGAATAAGTATATCTGAATCATGCTTAAAAACATTGTAACGTGCTAGGGTGAGTGCTGTGGAAAACCAAATGAGCTCCGAGAACAGTGTGTCCTTAGAGATTCAAGCATACAATCCCTTTTTCTGAGACATGCTTTTCAAATATAAAGATAATCATTCTTGTCTTCCCAAAAGGTTCTTGGCAACCACAGCCCTCACTGGTGCTATTTGTCCTCTTCCCGTTTCTCATAGGACGCTTTCTCAAAAGAGTACTAGGGTGTACTCGAATGTGCCAGACTCTCCATCTTGGACTTATACACTTCTTTCAGAAAATATTGTACATGGCTATTCTGGGTTTTTATAATATGCTCTGGGTTTTTATAATATGCGTTGCTCAGTTAGACACAGGTAACATTCTTATTACGACAACATATTCTGGACAATTCTTAGAATCTAACGTTATAACATTTTTAAAAGAGCCTGTTTACATGTCGGTACAATGACATTATTTTCTTTTTAAAATAACTTCCTTTTCCATAAATACGCAGTGTTTTCTCTCAGAATGGCCTTCATTCTTGGAAAGAGTTACACTCAAATTAAAGCCAATGACCTGTTTCTTATGTGAGCACCAACACAATGTTTAGCTTTACCTGCTAGCCATTTATAAAATAACTAGTGCAGTTGTGACCCTGCAGCCTGGTATTCTGGGCCCTTACAAGGTCTGTCAGAACCTCTGTACTGTCTGCAGAGCCTTCCCGGATCCACCTCACCACGCCCTGCATGGATAATGCACCCACAGTATGATGTAACATTCCTGCAGGACACACGCAAAGAAAATGGGCCTCATTACGAGTCTGGTGGTAGCCGTGCCGCCAGTGTCGTGGAGATTTACCGGCTCCGGACTTGCCGGAATTACTAAGGCATTACAGCGGTAATTCCGGAGCCGGCATTCTGTGAATCCCCATTCCTGTGGAGGCCCATAGGACTCCAAGGGAATGGGGAAGTGGAAACACCGGTACCATGTCGTAATGGTGCCTGTGTTTTCGCGTCCGTCTGTGGCTGTGTGGCGTTACGCCCGCCACGTCTGACCCCGTTAACAGCACAGTTATATCCGGACCGGCTAACTCATAATGAGGCCCATGCTTGTCTGCAAATACATGGCCGACACTCCCAGGGATAGCCCAGCCACCGCTGCTCTCGTTCTAATTTGAAACATGAAAAACAGAACAACCCGTGCAAACCCTCTACTTCATATCAGATTTGTGTCTGGTCGCACTGCTGTCAACAACAACTCAGATGGCTCTTGGAAACATGACTATAGCCCACAGAGAGAGAGAGAGAGAGAGAGCGAGAACGAGTGAAAGAAGAGAGAGAGTGAGAAAGTAAGAAAGAGAGAAAGAGTGAGAGAGAGAGAGAGAGAGAGAGAGAGAGAGAGAGAGAGAGAGAGAGAGAGAGAGAACGAGAAAGATAGGTACATAGTAAACCAGGTACAGCTGGTCTACCGTTGTTTTCACAAAGTAAATTACTTTGTTGTAATTTACTTCATGTATATCACTTCAAATTACATCACATTTATTGAAGGGATTTGTTGGTTGGGGTAGCAGTGAAGTGGTAGTGAAGGGGAACAGAGGGGAATGGGGGCGACCCCTCCAAAAAAATCAAAGTAAAATTTGAAGTAATGTACATGATCTAAATTACAAAGGAGTAATTTTTTCCTTGAAATGACATAGAACCGTACAGCTTCTATTATTACTAGTCAATGCATAAATTAATAAAGGGTTAAGGGGCTAAAGAGGTTCCCTAAAAGCCGCTTGACAAAATGTAGACTTTTCTTTACTCAGAAGAAAATGTGCAATGCTGTGAAATATGCAATTAGTTGCAAAGTTTTCTGGCAAATTCTTGAAATGCCAGGCATATATCTGAAAATGTGTGCACACCGCTAAAAACTGGGTCATACATTTGTAAAAAATTGCTTCCATATTTTAAAAATATGTAGAGGTTTTAGAAGAATGCTTAAAATGATTGTGCTCTATTTTAGTTTTCCTAGTATGAGTCAAAACTAATCACACTGAACGTGGTGAGAGGAATGTGGCATTCGTACAAGGATAAACATTTCTGTGGCATTAGCACCCCGTTCCAATGGCTGGAATGGGGGGTAACGGCTGAGCAGCCTGATTTAACAGACCGACCGAATCAGCAATCTGGGGTGCTAAAAAAAAGTATTTCCATTGATTGAATGGGATGCTGAATGAATAACAATACTTATCCAAAATTTCCACCATGGTTGTAGAAGGTCTTCTTGCAGTACTATGGCAGCGGAAAAAGCGAGGAGGGAAGCTGTTGCCGCAACAATCAGGTAAGTGGGACTGGGGAGGGGGTTTGGAAAAGTAAAAAAGAAGGGAGGGTGGAGGGAAAGATGGCAGCCTGCGGTGGGTGAGGCAGCCTGCGGGTTCCATGGAACGCGGGCTGAGGTTAGCGGTTTCAGACCATGTTTCATGGAATCTGATTGGCTGCTCCCCCCCGCCTCTGCCCTGGGTGCTAATGGAGCTCCAGCCATGTGCTATAGTTGCCAGGTTTTTGCCATAACTATGAAGCCTTTGCGCCTGCATGATATTAAGCTCCAGCTATCGGAATAGTTTCTGTCCAGAAGAACTCCAAAACTCTTCAGCTTCCCTCCTCTCTCGAGCATATCTTTGAACAGTGATCTGAATCCCGAATTTTGCATTGGGTCTCTCACCTCACTGCCACCACACCGTCTGGTGCACCTGCTTCTCTCTTCCTTTATACGCTGCCTTGGCCTCATAGTAGGAGCCTGCGGTGCTCAGAGCCTGCCACAAGTACCATGTAGTTGGTATTGATGGATTGACAGAGGTCTTCAGGGAGTGTCAGAGAAGGTATTGTGAATACTCCTGGAAAATGTGTCTCCACTGAAAGAACTGATGCCCTGTGGAGCCAGGGACCTCTAGGATACCTCTGGTAAGTATTGTCCTTTATTGGTCTTCTTTCCCTCACCGCCTCTCATGCTTACTCTCCTTCTTTCCCTTACTCCATCTATTTCGGTTGAACCGACTAATCCTGTTGTTGGCTCACACTGAAGCTACCACCCAGAATTATATGTCATCTTAATAAAAGGTGAAAACTACTAGTGGTAGCTTTGATCTTGTCATTTCTTGTTTTCTTTGAATTTTCAAGTGGAGAATGCTTCCAATCCATGCTGGCTCTAGGCTGTCCATTTATAGAGGGAGGCCCTGGTCAGGTTTGGCCTTCTTCTGCAGGGAAAGGGCAATGAAGGTTCTCCTGCACTAGGTGGCAGGCCAAGCTTGCAGGAATCTGAGCCTGGTGGATTAGAAGGTACGGTGCGTAAGATGATTGCCTGAGAGAGACTGAGAGAGTTTCCAGGAGCTCGCAGAAGAATTAGGAGGTTGTGTGCTTTCTTCAACCAGCCCGTGAAAGAGCTACTGATGCAGGCTAGGTTCCGGTAGGAGCGTGACTCGGAACAACCCATGGGTCGGGTTTCTTCTGGAGCCATCTCTTCCTAGCCAGGGAGATGGCCCCCAAATATGCACTCACCCTACTCCATGCAGGTCCCTGCCGAGCAAGGATGAAATAGATACTCTGCTTTCATATGAGCCCAGAACCTCTGCTGGGTTTCACGCTCCTAGGGGACTAACAAGAGATGCAAGCAAGCACATAATGGCTGCTCATTATGAAGCACAAGTAAACCCTCTGACCACGCCGGCTTGGGAGAACCAAAAAGCTCTCTAAAAGCGACCGAATATTACATTCTGTACCCAAAGTTCTGCTCGAACAGCGACAGAGACGTACCCATGCAAGGCTCTCTTCATGAATTGCTAGTCCCAACTTCCCAAAGGAGAAGGTCTTGTTTCTGAACCCTAATTAGCTCACTCTGGGCCTCATTCCAAGTTTGCTGGTATTCCGGTGGTAAATCTGCCGAACTAGCGGTCAGCCGTAACACGAGCAGATTCAATTGCTGGTAAAGGCGGTAAATCCCCTTTGCATAAAGTCCTGTAGGACTCCATGGGGGAGTTTGCCGCTATTACCGTCATTGCTGGTAATACAGGCAGTTTTATGCCGGTCAGGGTCATATTTACCTCCAGCTTTCAGCTGGAGGTAAATCCTTAACTCCTACCAGCAAAGTTGTAGTTGGGCGGTCTGTCAAAAGTGCTGGTAAACTTTATTGCCAGCACTTTTACTGTTTACCGGGCAACATGTGCTACCTACACCTTCCTAAAGGACGTCTAGTTACTTGCTGCACTAATGTGCTATTCAAATGTTATCTGTGTCGTCCCTGGAATGTCAGAGAAGGCCTCAGGAGCCCAGCAAGCTGCCCATGATGACTTGCTGGGAAATCCCCCTTTGCTTAACCAGGCTTCACCAATAAGGGCCAGACCCAGCCTCAGAAATCTGCCCGAAAAAAGACCATTCCCCAAAAACTGGACACGTGTATATATGTTCTGTCCCTTCTCGCAGAAGGGAAGGAAAATAAAGCAGCCATTACATAAATAATGGTTCTGCCTGGCTAAAGCATTCCAGTCACACATTTAACAAAGCCTGTCTTTTGTGTTAAATGATTGCATTGTACATGTGAAATGTTCATATCCTGTTCTGCTGATGTCATCTTGGGACCAAGTACGAATCGAGGGGAGGCAATGAGAAATGAAAAATATGGTCAGTCTGGTGCTCGGCCATGGGATTAAAAAAAACACTCGGGTGGAGAGTGTTTGCCGAATCCTGCTTACACTCTGGTTCGCCACGCCCTCATAACAAAAGCCTTACACACACTGCACATGCATCCACACAATACATGCAAACCCTTACTCTACACATATATCCCACACAGTGTACACACCCCCACACTGTACATACACCCTCCCACAACATGTATACCCACACACTGCACATGCACTCACATAATGCATGCGAACCCTTACTCTCCACATACATCCCACACAGTGTATACACCCCCACATTGTACATACGCCCTCCCACAACATATATACCCACACACTGCACATGCATCCACACAATGCATGCAATCCCTTACTCTCCACAAATATCCCTCATGGTGTATACACCCACACACTGTACATATTCCCTCCCACAACATATATACCCACACACTGCACATGCATCCACACAATGCGTGCAATCCCTTACTCTCCACATATATCGCACACGGTGTATGCACCCCCACACTTTACATACACCCTCCCACAATATATACCCGCATATTGCACATACACCCTCCCACAAGATATATAGCCACGCACTGCACATGCATCCACACAATGCATGCAATCCCTTACTCTCCACATATATCGCACACGGTGTATGCACCCCCACACTTTACATACACCCTCCCACAATATATACCCGCATATTGCACATACACCCTCCCACAAGATATATACCCACGCACTGCACATGCATCCACACAATGCATGCAATCCCTTACTCTCCACAAATATCCCTCATGGTGTATACACCCCCACACTGTGCATATTCCCTCCCACATCATATATACCCACACATGCACCCACATAATGCATGCAAACCCTTACTCTCCACATATATCGCACACGGTGTATGCACCCCCACACTTTACATACACCCTCCCACAATATATACCCGCATATTGCACATACACCCTCCCACAAGATATATACCCACGCACTGCACATGCATCCACACAATGCATGCAATCCCTTACTCTCCACAAATATCCCTCATGGTGTATACACCCCCACACTGTGCATATTCCCTCCCACATCATATATACCCACACATGCACCCACATAATGCATGCAAACCCTTACTCTCCACATATATCGCACACGGTGTATGCACCCCCACACTTTACATACACCCACCCACAACATATACACTCACACGCTGCACATACACCACGCGCTTTCTTTTTTACATTTATTTATAGCGTGTTTCAGTTTACAAAAACGTTTCACACTATACATTTGCAAATACATAATACATATAACAATAGAAACCAGTATGAAAACGGGTTGTACACAAATTGCAATACAACATGTACTTTAGAGTTCATTTTTTGAAGGACTGTGTGAAACAAGGAAGGACATGACAGACAGATGAACAGAGCGAGTGGGAATGACGAGTCTCCTGCAGTCAGTGCAGGAAGTGGGCCGGATTTCCTGGATCCAGAATCCAGCAAATGTCTCTCCCAGACCTGGTCCAACAAATGCCCAGGCCTCCTGAGCTACCCCACAACACCACACCTGCAGTGCTCAGCTGCTTCCTACATCCTTGGACATATGTGTACACGTTTCCTTATTTTAAAATGCCCAATGCTACCCGCCTTGAGGACGTTTTGTTGCGCCAAATGGAAGAGAAGAACGGGACGGGGAGGTGGTTATAAGGGACACTAATATCCAAGCTCAGAAGAGTTTTGCACTTTTCTTATTTGTTGTGTTTAAGGTTAGATGACCCCAGGCAGAGCAGTGAGTGGAAAATGGCAGTTGCTATGGTCTGTGGCATTTCACTTGAGGGGAATGGATGCCCCTCTCCTTACTAGTCCTATTTGTAACCCAGCATGGATGTACTGTTCCCTTACTTGGACAGTGCGTCATTGCTTGCCTGCAAGACTTGCGCTTTATAAATATCCTAAGAAACATAAACATAGCACGATCTGATGATAAAGTCTCAGGGACTTTGAAGGCGAATGCATTGTTCCATCTCTGCATAATACATCCAGTTAAAAGGTATCAAATCCTGCATCTTGAGTGCTAATAAACCTAAATATATACCCGGTAGTTGAGGGCCCCGTGAAGGGTACTGGCACAGAAATGGATTCTGCATCTCCCACTGTCACCAGCTGATCACCAGTATAAGACAGGCCCCTCCTAATGAACCCCACACCCCCAATTCCCAGACAGCTTTTAAGGATGATAATCATCAGAAAATCATATTCCATCACACCGAAGCAAACGTGACATATAACAAAACAAGGCAACATGCACCTCCAGCTTACGGCATGCCATGAGTGAGTATCATCAAGTTCTGCCACCTTATGGCTCTTCAGATGTTTTGGACTACAAATCCCATCGGCCCAATCCAGGAATGTCAATGCTGAGGGATCATGGGAGTTGCAGTCCAAAACATCTGGAAAGTCACAGGTTGCAGAACTCAAAGCCTCTGTTTCAGCTTTTCAACCAGGATGAACCCCTGACTAGTGTGGGGGCACCTAGTCCACTATGCGTTATTTCGACTGCAGTGAGGTAACTCTCCCAATCCAACTGGAGATTTAATGATGCTTCCCCACCTATAGGAAAACACATCTACATGGATGACTAAACCTCCGCCCTTGGTTTTTCCATAATGCACTTTATTTCCATCGTTTTAGGTTGTTTGGCACTTGTCTTGCCTCCCAGCTCCATCCATCTCATATTGCCTCGACTCTCTCCCCTCATGGGTGAAATTAAAAGCCCCTGATTAAAATATGTTTGAGGCTGAAACTGCGCTTCCCCAGTATGCCTTTCATATCGCAGAGCGTTCTCTCTAATTTCACAGTTCAAAAAACTTTTGAATTAATGAGGGAATTAGAGATGTATGCGGTGTCTACATTATGCAAACCAGTCCAGCACAACATTCAGCAGCAGGATCCGACAAAGCCAACAGTGTTGGTTTTTATGTTGGCATGGGATAGGCATTTTCCAGCCACTGCTTTAATGGTACTGTCTTGCCATAAAATGATCACTTCTATACAATGGTGTGAGTACCTGGGCATATGACATTAGTGGCCTGCAAATGCCTACTTGTACAAAAGCAAAAACAATTGGCTTTGCCAATGCTTGTTTTAAACAGTATTTCACGGCAAGGAACAGATGTAAGGAAACACATATTGCATATGAATCAAGTGGCTGAAGTGACACTTGGTTGAGGCCTTTTTATGACACCGGGAGCTGATTTACAGCTGCAATTAAGACATTAACTTTCATTAGACTGCATATAAATAACAGAAGCGTTACCTTAGAAGCACAGAGTTAGCTTAACGAGATCTCAGGGGTGTGTGTTTTGGGTGGAGAGGGACAGGTCGTTTTTAGGCATGGCATTGTCCTTAGTTAAGGACTAAGGCTGGACAAGGGTGGTTAAACATATGAGCACCCACAGTTTATGTGTCTCTCACACATCCCATCTCACGCCTATATTCGCATCCCATGTCAATAGTTTTGACAAAGAAGAATAGAGCCCCGAATTCCGGGACAGTCCCAGCAAAACCAAGACGTCTGGTCACCCTACACTGGATAAACCTTTAGTTCCAAGCAATTTCGATTACCTCAACTCAATATACCTCGGTCTGCCTAAGTACCTCATGGAACAGGATCAAAACAGAGGGGCAAGACAAATCAATGCCCTCAATAGGTCCGACCACATCTCGCCAGCTCTAAGTCGCTGAAACACCCACTTATCAAGGAACGAATCGCACCCAAAACGCCACAGAACACTCACAAAGATTTCTGGAATAGAGGACCGGGTGACCTTTACAAGCATTTCAAACACTGCCACCCTGCTCGAATCCTCGGTTCCTCAACATCACTGAAGCTCGAAACAGTCCCCCTGAGGTACACAAGTGTATCCATAGTAACATGGGGAGCAGTGACATGGAAAAAAAACCAAACTGTGCTACGACCAGGGCCAAATCCTGAGCTATTCAAAGGATCTCTACCTGAAAGAACTACCCTCAGATGTGTGGAGTTTCCATCCACAGCACCGCCTCCGGGCACCAATCGCATTGCTTATCTCTTTCGGGCATCAGGCCTCTGATGACTTTTATGGACTGGTTTAGATGCGTGGAGCTTCCATCCACAGCACAGCCTCCGGGCACTGATCATATTGGTTATCTCTTTCGGGCATCAGGGCTCTGATGACTTCTATGGACTGGTTTAGATGCGTGGAGCATCCATCCACAGCACAGCCTCCAGGCACTGACCGTATTGGTTATCTCTTTCGGGCATCAGGGCTCTGATGACTTCTATGGACTGGTTTAGATGCGTGGAGCTTCCATCCACAGCACAGCCTCCGGGCACTGATCGTATTGGTTATCTCTTTCGGGCATCAGGGCTCTGATGACTTCTATGGACTGGTTTAGATGCGTGGAGCTTCCATCCACAGCACAGCCTCCGGGCACTGATCGTATTGGTTATCTCTTTCGGGCATCAGGGCTCTGATGACTTCTATGGACTGGTTTAGATGCGTGGAGCTTCCATCCACAGCACAGCCTCCGGGCACTGATCGTATTAGTTATCTCTTTCGGGCATCAGGGCTCTGATGACTTCTATGGACTGGTTTAGATGCGTGGAGCTTCCATCCACAGCACAGCCTCCGGGCACTGATCGTATTGGTTATCTCTTTCGGGCATCAGGGCTCTGATGACTTCTATGGACTGGTTTAGATGCGTGGAGCTTCCATCCACAGCACAGCCTCCGGGCACTGATCGTATTGGTTATCTCTTTCGGGCATCAGGGCTCTGATGACTTCTATGGACTGGTTTAGATGCGTGGAGCTTCCATCCACAGCACAGCCTCCGGGCACTGATCGTATTGGTTATCTCTTTCGGGCATCAGGGCTCTGATGACTTCTATGGACTGGTTTAGATGCATGGAGCTTCCATCCACAGCACAGCCTCCGGGCACTGATCGTATTGGTTATCTCTTTCGGGCATCAGGGCTCTGATGACTTCTATGGACTGGTTTAGATGCGTGGAGCTTCCATCCACAGCACAGCCTCCGGGCACTGATCGTATTGGTTATCTCTTTCGGGCATCAGGGCTCTGATGACTTCTATGGACTGGTTTAGATGCGTGGAGCTTCCATCCACAGCACAGCCTCCGGGCACTGATCGTATTGGTTATCTCTTTCGGGCATCAGGGCTCTGATGACTTCTATGGACTGGTTTAGATGCGTGGAGCTTCCATCCACAGCACAGCCTCCGGGCACTGATCGTATTAGTTATCTCTTTCGGGCATCAGGGCTCTGATGACTTCTATGGACTGGTTTAGATGCGTGGAGCTTCCATCCACAGCACAGCCTCCGGGCACTGATCGTATTGGTTATCTCTTTCGGGCATCAGGGCTCTGATGACTTCTATGGACTGGTTTAGATGCGTGGAGCTTCCATCCACAGCACAGCCTCCGGGCACTGATCGTATTGGTTATCTCTTTCGGGCATCAGGGCTCTGATGACTTCTATGGACTGGTTTAGATGCGTGGAGCTTCCATCCACAGCACAGCCTCCGGGCACTGATCGTATTGGTTATCTCTTTCGGGCATCAGGGCTCTGATGACTTCTATGGACTGGTTTAGATGCATGGAGCTTCCATCCACAGCACAGCCTCCGGGCACTGATCGTATTGGTTATCTCTTTCGGGCATCAGGGCTCTGATGACTTCTATGGACTGGTTTAGATGCGTGGAGCTTCCATCCACAGCACAGCCTCCGGGCACTGATCGTATTGGTTATCTCTTTCGGGCATCAGGGCTCTGATGACTTCTATGGACTTGTTTACCCTTGAGCCACACTGCTTGGGTGGATCTTTGGCATAACATGTATGCATCAGGACTTGGGCTTCGAAGCCTACCCAAAGGTATGTTATTGGGAACAGATGTTTGTAAAAAATAGTTTTGCTTGAATTTGTATGAGTTAGTTAAATTGGTTCATTGATCACAATTGGTGTTTTAGGAATTGGATTTAATTTGGCACAAATGACATTTTCTATTGTCAATGTTTTGAACGTGATTTCTGTGTTTAATAAAATTATTTGCTAAGCTTGAACTATTGTAAAGCGGGTCCCCTTTTTCTGCCCACCACAACAGTGTTTCAGTCTATTTTTGATTTATAGTTTTCTCATTGAGTTCGGGTTAGACTGGTCCCATAACAGTACATGTTATATTTTTATTTTCACAGGAGTTTCTGCTAGTCCTAAATATCAGTACTGGTATCTCTGTCAGTATTTAACTCTGTAAGAATCAGAAAGCGTATGCACTGGTGCCTGGTGAATGGCGAAATCACAATAAATATATAAATACATGCTTTAGTGGAGGTTATTCTTTCCTACTTCAGGTGTTCGATGCAGTGGAAAAGAGGACTGAACTCTAGTTCAAATGCTGTTCCTATTTAAAGGAGAGTACTGCATCCTAGGTCAGGTCTTACAGGCTTCGAGTTACAACTTTATATTCTAAAGCCGGTTCTCTACACTGGAGAACTGCTTCCTGGTTCATGTGTCACATGCTCTGCAAGCAATTAACGCTTCCTGGTTCAGGTGTCACGTGTTCTTTGTTAAACTGCCACGTTCTCCATCGGATTTCATATGCTAATGTAAACAGTATGGACCTTTGGAGGAGGTGTTTTGTGAACCTCAGGGGAGTAATGTTTCCTGATTCAGGTGCGTGTGATCATGACTTCCCAGAGAGTACTGCTTTATAGTTCAGAAGTCTTCAGGCCTAACCATAAATATGATGGCAGTACTTGGGCATTTAAAACAGCTGTAGCTTTCATACTTAACAAAACGGCTTCGTAATGGGAAATATTTAATTGGGATGAGGATGCCACACCAAATTCCACAGATATCCAAGTGCGTTGGGACTCTGTGGAAGCCATTGCGTTGGGTAATGGGGAAACACACATCACCTTACCCACAACATACTTGCCCCGAAACCTGCATTTCCTTTTTCTACAATTCAGCAAGGTTCCCACACCTCGCAAAAGAAAAGCCCAACAAAGAGACAGACGTTGCTGCCATTTTATCACACTGATAGGCTGAAGCTATCGGAAAGAGTATATATGGTTCTTGCTTGCAAATACTTGAGTGTTTGGGTGAGTGTTGGGAAAAATAAAATTAGCTCCAAGCCCAGTGTGCACTATGTACTCAGTGATGTAAGCATTTGGCCCTTGTAACACAGACATATTTTTCAAATGTAAAGATGTGTGGCCATTTCGACATTCCCAACATGCTCTTTGATTTTATGCAAAGCAACTAGGAACCCTAATTCACTAGGACCCCACCATCCTGAACCAACACTGTTATAACGTACTATAGCCCCCCAGTGGTATGGTCTTTGAACATTGTGGTACTAAGTTCACAGAATTACGTGACGCAACCCCCCTCTGGTCAATGAACGATCAATGCACTAATGAACTAGGACACTGGGATCGGGAGTCCAACCCCCTCCTGTATGCCATGAACCTTTGCTGTACTAATGTATTAGGAGTTCAGGATCACCGTGCCGGACAATTATGCTGTGGTCTATGAACCATCACTGTAAACTAGTACCTTAGTACTTTAGTATGACCCCGCTAATATGAACCATCTCTTTAGAACGGTCCTATGAACCCTGGATAATACTACCGAAACCTCACTGATTGCTGTGCCCTAAGAGTCATTGTTTCACTAATGTCCTTGGACTAGGCGATTGTGCACCACAATTGTACTAAGGTACTGTGACCCCAGGGTCTTAACCATTGAACCATCTCTCTAGGATCACAGGTTCATGGTGCACACACACCCTGTGGTAGTTTAAGCCCAATGGCTGTACTGATATACTAGGACACCAGGATCCTGAACCATAATTCTAGGATCATAGGATCATGGTGCACACACACCCTGCTGTGGTCGATGCCCATTGCTGTACTTATGTACTAGGATCCCAGGAAAGAAAGAAAAATGTGCGGGACCCTCTTTTTTTTTTTTTTTTTTGTTTTTTTTTTTTGTTTTTTTTTTTTTTGTTGGGGGCCTGACTCTGGAGGGTCGGAAGGTACAGAGAGAGAGAGGAAGTAGAGTCGACGGCTACCCAGGCCTAAGGCGTGACAGGGGGTCGCAATATTCCTTGCAGTGGAGCTAGGAAAATACTTGCTGGAGAAAAAAGGATCACCGTGGAGTATAATAAACAGGAAGGTTTATTTTAACAGGAAGACATGTTTACACAATTCTTTATGTGCCGTGGCACATAGTGTATGCATACTTGAAATACATTTACAGGTTGCATATCGGTGAGTTAGTAATCATACAATAGTGACCAGATATTCTATGTATTGTTTACATTCACAATACACTGCAGGCTGCAGTGACACAGCTCATTTTCAATTCGGCACAGATTTGGGCATCTGACTAACGCAGACTGCCCACCCCAGCCGTATTTACCGACAGCTGGACTAAAACAAGACCACCGCCATGGCGTCAACTTACTTACACATGGATGACGCTCTTCTTACTTAACTAAGTCCGACCACGACTTGATGTCCTGAAGACAGTTCGGTACTACCTTGCAGCGCTGCCTCATTTCATCCAGCCACTGCCCTTTGTAACCTACCGAACCAGAAACACCCACCTAAGTGTCGACAATGTTAAATGTATTGTGAATGTAAACAATACATAGAATATCTGGTCACTATTGTATGATTACTAACTCACCGATATGCAACCTGTAAATGTATTTCAAGTATGCATACACTATGTGCCACGGCACATAAAGAATTGTGTAAACATGTCTTCCTGTTAAAATAAACCTTCCTGTTTATTATACTCCACGGTGATCCTTTTTTCTCCAGCTAGTATTTTCCTAGCTCCACTGCAAGGAATATTGCGACCCCCTGTCACGCCTTAGGCCTGGGTAGCCGTCGACTCTACTTCCTCTCTATCTCTAGGATCCCAGGATCCTGAACCATCACTCTAGGATCACGGGATCATTGTGCACATACACCCAGCAGTGGTCTATGCATCATAGCTGTACTAATGTACTAGGATCCTAACATTGTGAATCATTCTACGATCACAGGATCATGGTGCACACACCCCCTGCTGTGGTCTATGCACCATGGCTGTACTAATGTACTAGGACCCCAAGATTGTGAACCATCATTCTATGATCACAGGATCATGGAGCACACACACTCTGCTGTGATCTATACATCATGTCTGGACTAATGTACTAGAAACCCAATATTTGGAACCATCAATCTCAGATCACATGATCATGGTGCACACACCCCCTGCTGTGGTCTATGCACCATGGCTGTAATAATGTACTGGGACCCCAGGATCCTGAACCATCACTCTCGGATCACAGAATCATGGTGCACACACACACATACCCTGCTGTGGTCTATGCACCATGGCTGTACTAATTTACTAGTACACCAGGATCCTGAACCATAACTCTAGAATCACATGATCATGGTGCACACACACCCTGCTGTCGTCTATGCACCATGCTGTACTAATGTACTACATCGTAAGATTGTGAACCATCACTCTAGGATCACAAGATCATGGAGCACACACACCATGTTCTGGTATATTATTCTTCAAGAAACTGACCCAGATTTTATATTACAGATGGACGGGCAGCACCTGACCCCCAGTTGATTAAAGGCAGCCGATCCTGCAAGCAGGGAGAAAAGCCCTTGTCATGAAAAGGGTTTTTGAGGGACCCAGCCAGATGCCGAGTTTACAACTAAAACTGAAGGCTCCCTTTATGAAACGCCCCCATCCTTGTGTTCCCCAGAAACAATCTAATGCCCCTCAACTGACTATTTTATAAGAAACAGCGAGTCCTCAGTGGTCACAAAACAGTGAATCCTAAAAAGACTGGCCTATGAATTAAGGGGCCCTTGAACTTGACTTGGAATAAGGAGAATGAAGAATCAGTGGATGGTGAGCAGATGGAAGACGCATAAGATGAAGACAAAACTGAATGTGCAAAGGTGAGAGCTCAGAGTCCAGGGAAGTGTCGTGAGGTGGGAGGAAGAAGAAAAAAATAAAAAATAAAAAAATTATATATATATATATATACACACAAGTCTTGCAAGTGGAAGGAACAGTAGCAAATGTGCTGGTGGGTTCCCTCAAGGAATGAGCAAATGTTCTAATGATCTCTCCTGATTCTCGTGGTGGCAGAAATCACTTGCTGTGCATGTTATTTTTACATTTAAGTATTTAAGTGGGTAACAGGAGTGGGAACCAGATGGGAGCAAAGAAAGTTACTGTTTGGGAATAAGTATATACAAGGATTAAAAGAGGGCAAAACATATGCCATATGTCATAATCTTTTGTCGGAAAAGAGATACATATATATCTTAGATTAGGAGAATACAATATGTTTGAAGACACTACTGATTCTTTAGAAGTGTCTTTCATGATACCTCCCATGCTGGGATGAGCATTGCACTGAGTGGGGTGACTGAGATAGGGATGCTTAGGTACAATGCATATAGGGGAGGGTGGCCACTGTGTGTAGTGGTCAAATATTGAACACTGGTCGCATATCAACCAGAGGGGGGAAATGTATAGGGTGTGCCAGCCCCTCCCCCCTCAACTGGATATAGATAACATGATAGGCAGATCAAATAGTTCCATCATTGTAGAAATCAGGATTAGATTGCCTTTATTAAAAGTAAAAAGTGCACATGGCCCTGCATATATTTGGATTAAGGTGCAACAGGAAATGAAGGGTGTTTTAAATATCACACACATAATAACACACATACCATAAGTGTATAAGGATATATTATGAATAAAGGATACAAAGTGAGAGTGCTTAATTAACACAAAATATATTTAAAAATGGATACTCAAGTGCAAAATGGTTTCCAGGCCTAAGCCAGGTGTGGAGGACTATGACCCATGCCAAGAGTTTTCAGACAAGCAACAGAGGCTGATACCTTTGGAGACCGTCTTTGGCAGCCTCTCACAGTGAGGTAAATAGGTTTGTTAGGTTAAAAATGCAAATTGGCAGAAAAAGTAGACAAGATTGTGATAAGGCCAGATAAGTAAGGGAAGCTTAGAAACATTTATCTATGTTCTTACTCAAGAGGGCACAATATATGTCATGCAGACTATTCTGAGAGATCAGCTGTATTATTTTGGCACCATATAATAGAGCATATATATTTCTCCAACAGTACAAAGCACTAACTAACTTGGCAGGACTTCGGCAATCAGATAAGGATTTGATATTGGTGCATGAAAATGTACTTGGCAGGAGTTGAGCACTGTCATAGTTGTGTCCAGCCACGTCTAAAATAAGCATATCAGTTTCAAGTGTCAGAGAAAATTGTGGATGCCAGCTATGCTAATGTGTTTGTACCCAAGGGTATCTGGGCACATTTCAAGAAATTCCATTTTCAGTCAGACAAAGTCATGGTTACAGTCATTATATACAGCATACACAACATGGAACATACAATATAATCCAAAATGAAGGTGAATAACATCAGGGGTTCTTGTACACATAAGTTAAGCTATCCAATTGTACTGAAGGAATGATTTTTTTCTCTGACTAAAGGGACCTATCAGAGGCATACCATGTACAAGGTGGTCATTTGCATAAACATGTAGCATCATCTTAAAAGACTATAAAGCAGGTTAAAGGAAAACATGCCTTTGAGTGTGTGTCCGGTTATTCCAGCAACTAAAGGCCATGATGAAATACTCCCATACGTCTGATTTTCTCTTGTCTCTTGCTAAGAAGTGTTCATAGATGTCTGGTGCTTGATGGAAGATGGGAAGCAGGACCCCCAGTTCAACAGGATCAGGGTGCACACACACCCTGCTGTGGTCTATGCACCATGGCTGTACTAATGTACTAGGATCCTAAGATTATGAACAATCACTCTAAGGTCACAGGATCATGGAGCACACACACCCTGATATGGTCTATGCAGCATGGCTGTACTAATGTACTAGTAGCCCATGGTCCTGAACCATCACTCTAGGTTCACAGGATCATGGTGCACACACACCCAGTGTGGTATATGCACCATAGCTGTACTAATGTACTAGGATCCTAAATTGTGAACCATCACTCTAGGAGCACAGGATCATGGTGCACACACACAACCTGCTGTGGTCTATGCACCATTGCTGTACTTATGTACTAGCTCGCCAGGATTCTGAACCATCAATCTATGATCACAGGATCATGGTACACACACACACACCCTGCGGTGTTCTATGCACTATTGATGTACTAGTACCCCAGGATCATGAACCACAACTCGAATGCCCCTGGACATGGTGCACACACACTCTGCTGTAGTCTATGAACCATGGCTGTACTTATGTACTTGGACATCAGGTTTCTAAACCATCCCTAACTTATTAGGACTCTGGTGTGGTCTATGAACTGTTATTGCGTTGATGCACTTGGACCCCGGGATCATGCACCACCACTGTACAAGTGTACTAGGACTCCGGGATCATGAACCATCACTGCATGTATGTACTAGGACCCCAGAATCCTGAACCATCAGTCTAGAGTCACAGGATCATGGTGCACACACACCCTGCTGTGGTCTATGACCCATCCCTGCACTAATGTACTAGAACCCTGAGGTCATACACCAGCAGATCACTAATGTACTTCAACCGCAGAGTCAAGGGGGCAAGCTTAGAATCTGTGATCTATGGCCCATCACTGCACAAGTGTACTAGGACCCTGAGTTCATACACCAACAGTGCACTAATGTACTACACCCCCAGAGGGACAGTGCCAAGTCCTGAATAGTGGTCTATGACCCATCCCTGCACTAGTGCAGTAGGACCGTGAGGTCATACACAAGCTGTGCAATAATGCACTACAACCCAAAGAGGGATGGTGAAAAGTCCTGAATATGTGGTCTATGACCCATCCCTGCACTAGTGTACTAGGACCCTGAGGTCATACACCAGAAGTGCACTAATGCACTACAACCCCAGAGGGATGGTGCAATGTCCTGAATCTGTGGTCTATGACCCATCCTTCCACTAATGTACTCAGACCCTGAGGTCATACACCAGCAGTGCACTAATTTACTACAACCCCAGAGGGAAGTTGCCAAGTCCTGAATTTGTGGTATATGACCCATCCCTGCACTAGTGTACTAGAACCCTGAGTTCATACACCAGAAGTGCACTAATGTACTACAAACGCAGAGTGATGGTGCAAAGTCCTGAATATGTGTTCCATGACACATCCCAGCACTAGTGCAGTAGGACCCTGAGGTCATACACAATCAGTGCACTAATGCACTACAAACCCAGAGTGATGGTGCAAAGTCTGGAATCTGTGGTCTATGACCCATCCCTGCTGAATGTACTAGGACCCTGAGGTCATACACCAGCAGTGCACTAATGTACCACAACCCCAGATGGGTGGTGCAAAGTCTGGAATCTGTGGTGTATGACAAATCCCTGTACTAATGTACTAGGACCCTGAGTTCATACAGCAGCAGTGCACTAATGTACTACAACCCCAGATGGGTGGTGCAAAGTCCTTAATCTGTGTTCCATAACCCATCCCTACACTAGAGTACTAGGACCCTGAGGTCATACACCAGCAGTGCACTAATGTACCACAACCCCAGATGGGTGGTGCAAAGTCTGGAATCTGTGGTCTATGACCCATCCCTTCACTAATGTACTAGGACCCTGAGGTCATACACCAGCAGTGTACTAATGTACCACAACCCCAGAGGGATGGTGCAAAGTCTGGAATATGTGGTATATGACCCATCCCTGCACTAGAGTACTAGGACCCTGAGGTCATACACCAGCAGTGCACTAATGTACCACAATCCCAGATGGGTGGTGCAAAGTCTGGAATCTGTGGTCTATGACCCATCCTGCACTAATGTACTAGGACCCTGAGGCCATACACCAGCAGTGCACTAATGTACCACAACCCCAGAGGGATGGTGCAAAGTCTGGAATATGTGGTATATGACCCATCCCTGCACTAGAGTACTAGGACCCTGAGGTCATACACCAGCAGTGCACTAATGTACCACAATTGGGTGGTGCCAAGTTCTGAATCTGTGGTCTATGACCCATCCCTGCACTAATGTACTAGGACCCTGAGTTCGTACACCAACAGTGCACTAATGTACCATAATCCCAGAGAGAAGGTACCAAGTCCTGAATCCGTGGTCTATGGCGCATCCCTACACTAATGTACTCGGACCCTGAGGTCATACACCAGCAGTGCCCTAATGTACCACAACCCCAGAGGAATGGTGGGCAGTCCTAAATCTGTGGTTGTTGCTCCATCGTTGCACTAATGTACTTGGGCTCTGGGATCATGGTGCTCACCCCTCCCTTTGCTGTTGTTTAGGAGGCATCACTGCACTAATGTGCTAGGACACTGGGACCATGAACAACACTTTATGAATGCACTGGGACCCCTGGACCGTGAACTGCCACTGTAATAATGCATTAGAACCCCAAGGAGGTGGTTCCCAGTGGCCCATCCCTGTACTAATGTGCTAGGACTTGTGATTCTGGCACCCACCCCCACTGCTGTGGCCTATGAACAATTGCTGCCCTAATGCACTGGGGCCCTGAGATCCGGCACCATCACTGTACTCATGGGCCTCAATGCACACATTTATTAGAAACCCGAATTATGTGTCCAACCCTCAATACATTTGATCCACTAGTCTACTTTTTATTTGGTCCATGTTTTGTTGGACGGCTTATAATGATGATCTTGTAAGCCTTCTTAAACACCTTTCTAGGAATAACCAGCTCCAAGAGTTAAACACATTATTTCTAAAATGTAGCCTGAGTTTCTATTTTTGAGTAATGTAATTGTATTTGTGTTTGATATTTTAAATACTTCTCTCCCTGTGGCTGTTTGCTCCTCTTCGCCCCCCCCCCCTCTGCCTGCCC
This sequence comes from Ambystoma mexicanum, assembly GCF_040938575.1. NCBI lineage: Eukaryota > Metazoa > Chordata > Amphibia > Caudata > Ambystomatidae > Ambystoma > Ambystoma mexicanum. The sequence continues at coordinate 71,498,740 of NC_090923.1, forward strand.
CCCTTAAATATGTGGCTGGTGTCTACTCTGAATATCTTTTTATTGAAAAAAAAACATATTACCCTTTCATATTTTAATTCGTTTGGTGCTCATTTTGCAAGTCACCAGAGTGTAAACGCAGGTGTGAAAACCTGGTGCCAAGGGCTATGCCTGGTGTTTCTCCTGTGTTTATACTCTGGGGAATTTTCGATTTTTTGGGAAGTCAGAGATGGGGCACAGAACTAAATGACTATTCACACTTCTTAGCCGTCCCAACCGCAATGATGTTTGTAAACCTATTTTGAACACATTTGTTGCACTTCAAAGTGCAACCGAGAAAAATGTCATGGAGGGGGTGAAAGTGCACCTACTTGCACACATTGACGGTCCCATCTACAGAATTAGCTCCTGCAACAAAATGAGAACCACTGTGTTTTCTGTCTTCTGAATCCATTCAAGTTTGTTAATGCCAATTATATTGCCTCACCTAAAATAGAACCCATTATTCTAAAGTACATATAGTGCGATCTCTTTCTCCCTCACTCATAGTGATATTAGTAAAATATAAAAATACATAGTCATTCTTATGTTCCCAAAATGCAGTGTGGTGGTTTCATGCAAAGCAGCCAGGGTCTCTCATTGGTGCCATTTGTCCCTACCCCATTCTCATACAGGTAGCTTGAAAGAGAACAATAGGGGCGTATTAGACTGTACATCTTGCAAAGATAACCTTTTATTAGAAAATAATGTATATATGGGGCTGCTGTTGCGCACGTGAGAAATGGCTGCTTGATCTATGAAGCTCCCATCCGAGTCAGATCCTGCTTTGAAATAATCCTTGTACGGGGGCCACCCACAAACAGAAAATATGGACGAGCATGTCTCCGAAGGTTTGGGGCATACCAGAAGAAAATTTGGTGTCAAACAGCAGGACGACGGCAGAGATATCACGTTTGCAAAATCCGCCATAGATGAAAAGAAACGCGGGCCGCCCACGAGAACCAGGTGGTGACTACCAGAGGCCGCGGGAGGAGCCGGGCTGCAGGCCGCGAGGGGGAAGTGCCTCGAACTGGCAGCAGGCGCTAAACTCTATCATAGACCCCAGGCGAGCTGTGCAGCAAACATATGCGAGCTCCTCTGAACAACCATACACAATGAGGGGACACGACACTACCCTAGTAAAAAAGAAATCCACTTTTTGGATTGTTTTGGGATTGCTTCTGGCTTGTTTTCAAGCTGCAGATTTTTTTTGGATTTATTTTGGATTTTTTGGGGATTTTTTCAAGCAAGGATTTATTTGCCTTGGGTAGGAGGATTTATTTTGGAGTTTTACTGACTTGTTTCTCAGTAAAAACAATCCACTAACACTAATTGGCAGGCAAGCATTTCTAAAGGATTTATTTTGGAGTTTTACTGACTTGTTTCTCAGTAAGAACAATCCACTAACACTAATTGGCAGGCAGGCATTTCTAAAGGATTTATTTTGGAGTTTTACTGACTTGTTTCTCAGTAAAAATAATCCACTAACACTAATTGGCAGGCAGGCATTTCTAAAGGATTTATTTTGGAGTTTTACTGACTTGTTTCTCAGTAAAAACAATCCACTAACACTAATTGGCAGGCAGGCATTTCTAAAGGATTTATTTTGGAGTTTTACTGACTTGTTTCTCAGTAAAAACAATCCACTAACACTAATTGGCAGGCAGGCATTTCTACAGGATTTATTTTGTATTTTTTTCATCTTGTTTCTCAATAGAACCAATCCAGCAACACTACACATTTTTACTGCATTTATTTTGGATTCTTTTGCAAGCAAGGCTACATTGGAAGATTTATTTTTGATTTTTTCCAACTTGTATCTCTGTAAAAACAATCCAGTAACATAGGCACACATTTTTACTTCATTTAAATGTTGGAAAAATAATGTCAAACTGCACTTAACTAATTTCTCCAGTAAATAATGCCCAGTCGCTATCATTCAGGGTGTATCAATTTGCAGCAATGGGTAGAAGGAATGCTAACACCTCGGCCATCCCATCTCCCATCGCGCCACCTGACTCGCTGGATGGTGGCTGACTGTCTCCTGCCTGCCACCCGGTACAGCTGTACCCCTCCTCTGTGCTCCTCTGTTTACCACCCCTGGCTGTATATCTGTTCTGTTACGTTTGAAAAAAAAGAATGCACCCGCAATTACTATTTTATTTCTTTCTTTTATTTATTGGATACTTTGTAAGTCCCCTACACATAAAATGGTGTTTCAAGGCACCTCAAGACAAAATAAAGGGGGCAGGAGAGAACAAGGGAGAAAGATAACAACATTCCGGCTATGCCTTGTGACATTTGGATCATTGGCAGCAAACCATGCCTGAATAGCCTACTGTCTCTACCCCAAACAATAAATACTATGTATGGTACTCTTAAATAATTTACATTTCTTATGCAGATGTAAGTAAACCAAGCAGAAAAGAAGCAGAAAAGAAATAATATGATTACCAGGTGGGGCTAGTGGCCGGCACTTGCTTCTGGCAGGCACTGGGCCACGATGGGGGGTTAGGCCAGAGTCCTAGGTGAGGCTTGTGCTGGCCCGAGCTCCGCTGGGATCTCCTAGCTCTAGTCTCCCCACCTAAGAAAACACTCCTTTTGGGTTTAGCTTTAAAAATGCCATATCACAGTGAGAAAACATGTCCAAACTGGATGTACAATGTAGGCCAGTCTTATAGTCAGGCCTGGCCGAAGAGGTATGGGGGCCTAATTCAACATGATGGTTGGGGGACCCTTTGCTTACAATGCAAAACAGTCTGAGGCACCTGTGGGGTGCATACATCATAATGGAGAGCAAGAAATACAGCCATGGGTTAATAGCTGCCGATTTTCCCATTGCACTTGCACGATGCAAATGCAACGTGCCTGAAGATCCTCTGTCTGTTCTCCCTTGTCTTCTCCCCTAAATTGCACTGGTAAAACTGCAAAATCGCTGACGGGCCTATTTGCAGTGTCTCAACTGTTAAATGTATATTACACACTTACTGTGCCTCTGGAGACTATTATCGTCTCAGAATTTCAAGGTATACTAGACTGGGGGCAGCAAGATCAAAATGATTTTCCCATGATAAGACACTTTAGGGAAGTGGTGAAATCAGGATTGGAGTCCAGTCTTGCAATTAAAGTACTTAACCACATATCTTCCCAGCTACAGCTTGTGGACATGTCTGGGTTTTGATGGAGATGGCTTAAAAAGTATGCAAATCACATGATAAACCACGCTGACAAACATTTCCTTATAGAAATATGTGTAACACGAAAAAGAAAAAAAACACAATTTTTGTTGCCCCAACCCATCCTCCTCCCCATTTTCACTGGAAAGCTACAAGTACCAGAAGTAATATAAGCCCAATCTCCAAGTAAAAACCACTGAACAGGTTATCATGCCATGTTCATTCTAGAGAGGAGTGCCTGCTACCTTTTTTGTATTTTTTCAAGGAACTTGGGGTTGGTCATCCTCCATTACCTGGGAGAACACAGACGTGGACCCCTTGCTCACTGTGCTCAGAGAGGCACAGCTCCACCTCACTGATGGGACCCAACAAGGCTGAAACACGTGTATGGGGTTGCTGTTGGTACTCTTGTTCAAAGGAGGTTTGCCTGGCATTTTGGTGCTGTAGTGTCCTTGTGGGCGGGACAAAGACTGATATGCAAATGGATATTCCTCCTTTGTGAAAAGTACAGTGAGCAAAAAGTGATGGCTGCGGACTCTCAAGTGGGTAAAAACCATTGAACAGGTTATTATGCCATGTTTATTCTAGAGAGGTGTGCCTGCTACCTCTTTTGTATTTAAGCTCCATGGGGTTTGCAAATGTGATTAGACACACAACAAAATGTATTTTGTGGTAATAATATGGTCACCTACATTTAGTCATTGTTTGACTAATAAAGAGAATGCAATTTAACTGTGCTGTTCATAACAAAATGTGTTTTAAAAAAGAGTTTCTGAGGAGAGTGGGGTTAAATTTGCTGGGTATACACTCTGTTCTATGTATAGTTATGGTATTCTGTTAAATGTCTTAATTTTGACACCTTACCACAGCGTTTTAAATGAATGCTCTTTCCTGCTTATTTAGTTGGGAGTCGGCTTGTTTTGGGCTTCTTTTGCAGGGTCATTTGGCTTTTTTTTCTCGGGCCTGGCAGCGTGGGCAGCAATGGCGGCGGAAGAAGAAGATACGATGGTGGCCGTGCTCCTTGTGGGCACGAAAAACGAGATAAATACCATACCAGAGGTAAGTGTGCACACGTTTAGGGCACCTTTATTTATGTGGATGTGTATCTGGACACAATCTGGAGCACTGCGCACTCCACGAATATCGAGGGGCATGGAGGGGAGATGCGGGAAAAAAATAATCTTATTTCAAAGTCATGCTGGAAAGGAAGGAGGCTCTGACGGACTTATTCTGTGGCCCGAGGGACTGCTGAGGGAGGGTTAGAGAGGAATTCAGGAGGTGAGCCCCGGAGCAGTGTGCTGATCGAGAAACAAAGTTCACCCGTCAACACAAGCAGGCGCACTCGCCATCTAGCCCAGCACAACTATGAACTGGGGATTTATGGCACAGCCGGTTCCCCGTATGTCTCCTTCTCCCATTTCCAGGGCAGGGCACAACTGTAAACATCTGTCTACTGGGCAAAAGAGAATGGCAGTTCAATCTCACTGCTGTCTTTGAACGCGAAGCTTATCCTGTGTCATGCGTTACTTATTCACTTCAAACTGTTCAGCGCGCCATTAAAACCATCTAAACGCTGCGCCTGAGGGTTGAACACTAAACAGTTTGGTACCACAGTGACCGGAGCTGGATCTTTGAAGAAACCGTGCATGTATTGTAAAAACACATTGCAAAATGTTGCGGCCATTGACCACAGTACTGAAATTGCCAGAATCAATGACCCTGTAGAAGGGTCAGATGGGGTACTGGGTGTCACTGCCTGTTGGATCAAAGGACAGTGGCTCAGAGCAGGCAGGCAGCACGTGCATGGTCGAGAAACCCAGGTCTAAAAGGATGACTTAAGAGACCATCCTGGAGTCATCCGATGATCATCAAACTACATTAGAAGTCATTCCCACATCATCAGAAGTCATCACGCTGTTAAAGTCATCAGCAAATGTCTCAGAATGGTGGGTGATGAATTGGGGATGGGTTTAGGATGACTTGCTGATGATGCCAACATCATCCCTATTTTAGAAAACTCTTTGTTCCTGATGATTTTAGGATGACTTGCCGATTACGTCAAGAGCATCAACAGGTTTGCCCCAGATGATTCTGGGATGACCTGCTGATTACTTGAAGAGCATGTTAAGCCCTGATGATTTGGGGATAATTCTGGGATGACTTGCCGATTACTACAAGAGCATCACCATGAAACATGTTTATGTATCGCAAACTATTCTTAAAATTGGGCTTTTTTCGCTGCCGGCTGTCCCCGGGATAACCACAAGTTGGCGCCCCTGGTACTGGGTGCTGCACCGGGAAACATCCAAGATGTATTGAACATGTAAAACAAAACGTTTCATGAAGTAAAATATTTCCTGATATTTGTTCAGATTCAATATAGCCTGCATACGAAAGGAACACAATTGTAAAAAAAATAATACTTGTTACTATTTCAGTTCGTGCACACCATACTCATGTGTCCAGCAAATGGCAGCTTCTAAATACGTTCAGCACTATGACTATTAAAACACTATTTGAAATGCATACACAGCCAGTCTTACTGTTTTCGCTTGTGCAACATATAACCATTGTCCCCATTTGTACCCTGTACATCAAATTATATATATACTGGATAAGTGAACGAACTTGCTGTTGTTTGATGGGCTGATTTCCTGAAATGGCGTACGACCACAATATATATATATATATATATATATATATATATATATATATATATATATATATATATATATATATATATATATATATATATATATATATCATGGCCTGCTGTAGCGGCCATGTAGTTATGGTTAAGTTGCTAAACCCATAGGAAATTAACCATAACGTCCCCTTAACAATGTTTTTTATTGAATGAATATATATATATATATATATACACACACACACACACACACACACACACCCAGCACTGTGTAATAAAAATGCGTATCCGGGACACACAGATCGTTGAAAACGTGTAACTGTCCTAATTTTATGTTTGCATTCTGGGACTTGTAGTCTTGCCGTTGTAATGGCGCTACAAATCCCGGAATACAAATAAAAAAATATATAGGCATTGCCCTGTAGGCCAGTCCAGGCCTGGCAGCATCCTGGCAATGTAGACATGGCTCTCTTCATATGAAATCGTGCAGGTCAGGGCATGGGACCTTTGGTGGAGGGCTTTGCAGTTCCCTCACTGGGCTGTCTCCATGTAGCTTTCATCTCGGGTCAGGTTGCCTTGGCAGACCTGCTGGGCTGCAGGTGCTCCATTTTTAAAATGTAAACTGCTTTTCACTTTACCGAAACATGGGCCCAATTCTGAAGTCCATGTAAAATTGGAAAAGTATTGTTCCTTGGTGGAACAACACTTTTCCTAAAAGCACCGTATTCTGTGACATTAAGAATGTGGGGGTACAGACATCAAAGCTTCCAGTGTCCCTAATATGGCCTGACAATGGCCATAGTGCCTCTGAGGAGTGCAGGACAGGCACTGCCTGGGGATTCTCCTTGCAGAGCGCGAAAAGGAGTTAAAATACGGTGCCTGTGAGGTATCGTTAACATCTATTGTGCAAGTCTTTCCTATGTAAGCTGCACATTTCCCAGATGGCTGTACCACTTTTCTGATTTACTGAAAGCATAAAGACACTTTTGTAAGTCAGAAATGGCAGAGTTTTGAGAAATGCTCAGAAATTAGAAAATGGCAGTTTTGAGAAATGTTCAAAGTGACACCTGAGAGAATTGTGTCTTTATTTAAAAGTTTTCAAGCTTCAGATTTTTTTTCCATTTATTTTGGATTTGGGGGATTTTTTCCAAGCAACGATTTGTTTGTCTTGGGCTGCAGGAGTTTTGGGGATTTTTTTACTGACTTCTTTCTCAGTAAAAACAAGCCACTAACACTACTTTTTATTTTAACTTAGTATATGTGTGTTTTCTCTATGTTTCTGAATTGTGCTGTTTCTTACTTTTGAAACCCACTCATGGCGTTTACATGTGCGCTTGCTTTTTTCGGTTAATTTGGGTGGGTCAGCTTGTTTTGGGCTTTTTTCGTACGGCGATGCAGCGCGTTTTTTCCTTCCACCTGGGAACACTGGACACCAGCTGAGCAATGGCGGACGAGATTCGAGCGTGGATCATGCTGCTGGGATCGATAAACAAAGACAGAATCATTGGGTAAGGAGCTGATGTACACGTTTTAGGCTTTATTTCAGAGTGAGCCTTTTGCATAGTGAGGAGTGTGTCTCTCGGGAGTCAGACAGGTTGTGTTGATTTATGAGGCAGACTCTGCCTTTGTAGTGCGCGCTCCCCACGTCCAGCGCCCCCATCCGCCTCCTTGGACCAGCGACGCCATTTCTCCGTGAGCCTCCAAGCAGGGAGCACTGTTGCAGACCCTTGGTGTATATCATATGTTCTCCTGCTAAAGGCCGGCACAGTGCGTGTATCTGCAGGACACCGGGATGTTTTCCTTCCCTGGATAACAGGCTGCTGGCACATTTCATTACTTTCACACGGCGCAGCTCTAACCTGCTTTACAAGTGATATTCAAGCAGGCTAGAGCTTTACAGGAGAACATATAATATACACACGTGTCTGCAACATTGTGCTCCATTGTTTTCATACGACTTCAATGATCCAGCGTCATATATGCCAGCTATGGCTTTTGGGAGTTTCAGTCCAAAACACATCAACGTACCATGCAGCTGCAATTGTACTCGGAGCTGGGATTGGGTGTATGTGTATCATAGGCAGTGTGGGAGGGAAGGGGTGCAGTGGGCGCGCCTAGACCTACTGCAATTGATTTACTGGCACAACTGCACTTTATCACAAAACCAGCTGAGTTTTCGGGAGGGGCCAATGTATAGGACATGACGCATGGGTGGCACCTCAAAGAAAAGGAGCCTACAGTCGTAAATCCTACTTTGGAAGCTGTGCAGTTAGAGCAGCATCTGTGGGGTTCGATGGGGGGGGGGGGGGAGCTAATTTAATGAATATGTTGACCCAACTGTGCATTTTGAAAGCTCACTGAGGCCACGACTGTGTTCAAAACGACCACATCCCTTTCAATTTACCCGCATTTGGCTGTCCTCTAAGAAATTCATACAGATTAAGAAAGTTCGTGCATATGTAGCCCCTTTTTCCCCAGGTCTAACTTGGGAGCCTGCACTTGAATGGGACAATAAGTGGGGGGGGGGGGGGTGGTTTGGAAAGATAGCCACAAGGATAACCTGAGGCGTTTCACACAGTACACATTAGCTCTACATCGTGTGCCATCATCTGGGTGTAGTTGGTCACAGCTGTTTCACTGCATTTGGTGAAAGGCCGTTTTGCCAGGTTTTTTTGCTGCATTTTTGTTATGGGGTTTGGGGTAGGGGAAAATTAAGTAATTGTGGGTGTTGGGAGTGCGCCCCCATAGATAAATGGGGCAAAATGGGCAGGCGCCGTGGTGGTCCATCTCCCCTTGAATCATCTTTCCCTTCCCTGTTGATGCTCTACATTCATGGCTGCCTCTCCCTTGCCAGATGCCTTAGAAATATTGCCTTCTGCTTTCCTTAATCGGCTGTTGCAAGACCCCCCCCCTGTGGCATGGAACATGCACATTCGCAACCACTGGAATGTAAACATGTCTGTCTTCAGCACTTAGCAATGGCTGGTTTGCTTTCGTCTTTGCAATTTTTTTTGGCAAATGGCCTGAACGATGGCACATGAATGCGGTTGCACATTGATGGTGCCATTTCACGACCAGGTCCATTCCACTGAATGCCCAGCACCTCTGAAAAGCTGGTGGAGATGATTGATCAAACCGCAGTCGCTTTGACATCTGTGCAGAGCCTGCTGACGCAGGTTTGAATCCCGGCAGCCCCAAACTCAGCCTTTTATCCTTCCGAGGTCGATAAATGAGCACCACACACAGTGGGTAATAATAAGCAGCACTCGGATACCTGAGGGTTCGTAGCACTATATAAATGCTAAATTATTATTATTATTATCCTGGCTCAGTTTGTTGGATCAGCCTGACAAAAGCACAATGTTGTATTTGAACAGCAGAAGTAGTTATAAAGCAACATACATTTGAGTAAAATGGTTATTCTTTAGGGCAGGGGTGCACAACTGATTTTGACAGTTGGCCAAAAGTACCTTACATGATGGCTATAGTGGGCTGAAAAGTAAATGTGGGCGGGGCGGTAGGCGCAGCAGGCGTGGCGGGAGGCTTGGCCCCACCCCTCAACCAAACACTATGCCCCATGGCGCTCAACCAAACACTATGCCCCATGGCTCCCCCACCCCTCAACCAAACACTATGCCCCATGGCCCCCCCACCCCCAACCAAACACTATGCCTCATGACACCCACCCCTCAACCAAACACTATGCCCCATGCCACCAAGCATGCACCATGCATACATACTCATACAGACCCAAACCCCCCCACACCCAACTCGGCACACAAACTCACAAGCATACACCAATACACTATGCACCCATACAGACCCGAACTCCCCACCCCCCAACTCAGCACACAAACTCACAAGCATACACCAATACACTATGCACCCATACAGACTCGAACCCCCCCACCCCCCAACTCAGCACACAAACCCACAAGCATACACCAATACACTATGCACCCATACAGACCCGAACTCCCACCCCCAACTCAGCACACAAACTCACAAGCATACAGACCCCCAACTCACCATACAAACTCGCAAGCACATTCAGGCAGTCGCGACACACACTCCCCCTCCGCATCTCAACACACACTGCACTTGCACACAAACACATTCAGGCAGACCCGACACACACCCCACCGCTGCATCTCAACATACACTGAACTTGCACACAAACACATTCAGTCAGACCCGACACACACACACCCTCCGCATCTCGACACACACTGCACTTGCACACAAACGCATTCAGTCAGACCCGACACACACCCCAACCCCGCATCTCAACATACACTGAACTTGCACACAAACACGTTCAGGCAGACGCGACACACACCCCAACCCCGCATCTCAACATACACTGGACTTGCACACAAAAACAAACATTCAGGCAGACCCGACACACACCCCACCCCCGGATCTCAACATACAAGCAGCACAAAGATCCAACAAACACACACGCTCGGAAGACAACAAAGACTTTCCTAATGGAGGGGGCCGATGCTGCTTGCCGGCCGCCCTCCATTAGGAAAGTCTTTGTTGCTGGCGGGCCGGACAAAACGGCATGGCTGGCCGCAACTGGCCCGCGGGCCTTATGTTATGCACCCATACTTTAGGGTATATCCTACTTTTTTCATCTTAACACTTCCAGACTTGTTCAGTTGCTTCGTTGAACTGCTTTGTGGCTGAAGGCAGACCTGGTTAAGACATTTTTTTTATCACAGCAGTAGTGGGTTTACAACTCCAATTAAGTAATTAACTCTTAGAATACTGCTTTGAAAATCACAGGCAGGCACTTTAAGCGCAGGCACTTTAAGCGCAAAGTCTGATAAGGCTTGATTAAAGTGAGCTCAAAGTTCCCATAAGGAGGTATTTTGGGAGGGGCAGGATCTGGGTGTAAATGGCCATAGGGATTAAAATGACCATGGGCAGTCAATATTTCGGCAAATAACCAAACGCCTACTGGCTTTGTGTGCCTAGGTGTTCACCATTTCAGAAGTTCAGGTAAGACTGGCACCTGCCCGAGACACTTCCATGGGTGGGTTCCTAACAAACTTCCTTACTTGCTGGGCTGTGTCTGGGTACCCATCTGGCTCCCTGCGCTGGTTCCGGGTCTTGGTAATTGTCATTAGAATGCGTACTGTATTAAAATGTGTAATATTAATATTTGTGCTATTATTTCAGCATACTGGGACACAGTGGATTCCTGTCAGCAGGTAGCAGTTGAGCACTGCTTGGAACTGGCCGTTCAGTGGATATAGAGGAGGCGGACAGGAGCCACAGAAAAAGTTTTCCCGATACAAATCCCAACCCTGGTCCATCAACTGCATCAGAGGTAAGTGCCATTGGAGTTAACCAAAAGTTGGTTTGTGCCCTTATGAAATAAATAAATGCTTTTTCTCTATCCAAATACTATCGGTTGTAGGCTTCTGTGTCTCCACCCCAATCTCAAACCCTCCTCCCCAACATTCCTATGAAGCCATAGGGCTTCTAGACGACTGTGTCAGAGGGTGGGAAAAGGTAGCTCAAATACTGTGGCTCATGTATTAACCGGTTATTGTCCATCACTCATTATATGCCCACATGCAAACATATTGCTTTGTCCATTACTTATGACCCGTTAAGCTTCAAATGTCATAGTGGTGTCCTATGTTATTTTTTTAGATTGTTACAAAAGCAAGCACGCACATAGTTAAATTCCCATAGGTATATAATATCGGCATCAGTTGGCCCGGGAGCCAAATTTAGCTCCTGGTAAGCATGGTGTAAAGCTAACCAGGCTCTTCAAGGCTACAAACAGGGCTAAATAGCCCCCAGCTCCGCTCAATTTCAAACCCTGTGTATTTGTTTTGCTTGTATGGCTCCTTTACCAATGCACTGTCCATGGGGGAAACACGAGATTGGTAATTTCTTCACAATATACCAATTATGGAAAGAAGATAAACGGAGAGCCACTTCCTGGGGAAGTGACACTAATCTATATTAAATTCTAAGGAATTGCCATGGTTTCAACCAGATTTACAGCTTTGAGAAATGTAGTAATTCGAATTACGAAAGCACATTAGAGGGTGTACAGTGAAAATTGCCTATGCTTTATTTCTCACAGCCATGTGTCAACCAAAAAGTACTTTGCTTGCTCTTTTCAAACTTTTTACACAAATCTTTTTTGCGTTTCAGAATGTATCCATGTTAAAGCCAGGGAAATGGGCTTTCCAGTACTCTCTGCATCCGAGTGCAGAAAAGCCCTCCAACACAAAATTGGGAACTACCGGATGAAGAAGGAGCCAAACCTCGTCTTTTCTACACAAGTGTAGTTCCACATTCCCTTGCTCTTTTGCCTCGTCCTGGATACTAGTGTGACTCCCTGGACTGGTTCTCTTTCCCCTCTCAACCTTGCTCCCTGGGCTGGTCCCCACCGGACTCGCTTGCTCCCTAGGCTGGGCCTGTATACTCGTGTGACACCCCTGGACTGGTTCCGTGTCCCCTATCACCCTTGCTCCCTGGGCTGGACCGAACCTGACTGGTTCTGGGTCCCCTCTCACCCTTTATTTTTAAATTGTGAAGCACCCGTGTTTGGGATTGCTACAGTTGTGTTTTTGTGCTATGTACACAGTGTCCGATTGAACCTCTGCCTCTTTTTAATAAATATAGTCGGGGAAAAGAAAACGTGTCGCTTCTTTTTAAATATAGTTTATATGCCATTACATGGTCTTGACTTTCATGGCCATTTTACCTAAATGACTGTGACCTAATTAGTCATCACTATTGTTCTAAAGGCAATTCAAAATGCAACTCTCTGAAATGGGCAGCAATTAAGCCACAGTGACGCTTTTAAAGCCCAATTCAACAAGGTGCACCAAATGTGTTTTTAAGCATTTCTTTTCAGGATTATAGTAAACATTATTTTTGTTAAAACTCCTAAATTTATTTCCAGCTCATAAACCGAAACAATGCCTATATTGTTAAAGAATATTTTTGGGATTGCTTTGTTTTGATTTGTAAAGTATTATTTGGTGACTACATTAATTGCTTTTGGATTTCAAAAGGTTTATTTGGGGATTGCATTGCATTGCTTTTGGATCTCTACGAGGGTACCTTTAGCCAAAAGGAAGCCAGATGTAATCCGTTGCTTTTGTATTTATTTAGGGATGGCACTGCTTTAGGATTTTTATAGGATTGTTTGGGGATTGCATTGTTTTGGGATTTTTGCTGGATTGTTTGGGGATTGGATTCTTTTTGGATTTTTAGTGGATTGTTTGGGGATTGGATTGTTTTTGGATTTTTAGTGGATTGTTTGGGGATTGGATTGTTTTTGGATTTTTAGTGGATTGTTTGGGGATTGGATTGTTTTTGGATTTTTAGTGGATTGTTTGGGGATTGGATTGTTTTTGGATTTTTAGTGGATTGTTTGGGGATTGGATTGTTTTTGGATTTTTAGTGGATTGGATTGCTTGGATTGTTTTGGGATTGCATTCCACTGAGGATTGCTAATTAACATATTTCAGGGTGCATGAAGCCAAAAAGAAGCCAAAAGCAATCCTCTCAGTACAATGGGAGTTTCTGGAGTTAAATAGGATTTAAAGAGGATTTAAATGTTTGGGAAAATCCAGTAGCAATCCACTTTCAATCCAGATTTTTTTGGTAGGGTAGACAAACAAAGTTGAGGGGTTTCTCAGACCATCCCTTAACACGGCGAACAAACTCCAGACATACGCCTGGTTGGCCAGCGAGGTGGACCCAACCTTGGCGGAGCCTCGCGTCAGGAGGCCGCATGGCATCATGGCGCTCGGGAGGTGCGGTGGACACGGGCTGCCCCGCGAACCAGCAGTACATAAAGGGAACAGTCGGCCCACAAGGAACCCCTCTGGTCTGGGGTACATGATCCGGACAGGGTGGTGCTGTCCGGAGGCTAAAGGATGAGGGGGCTGGTCGGACTGTAGCGGACCCCTACCAGACCGTGACCGCTGCAGCATAAGATCCAATAGCGCACGGAACAGATGCTGGAGCAGTTCTCCTGAATCAGCCTACCCGGCCCCCTGCCCACGACGTTGAATACTGACCAAACGAGATCCGACTGCTCCGACCTGAACATAGGAGGGAGAAACCGCGAGGGGAGAACCCTTACAACCGGACAACCGGCTGTGTGCAGTGCGAAGTGGGGCGGCGTCCGCGCGGCTGTAACACCTCTCCATTATTTTACTTGAACGGCAGAACAGCTCATCCAGAACAGGATCAGAGTGGTGCAGCGCCAGTGACGGATCCGACCCATGGGTCCCCGCGGCGCTGGGGCCTCTCTGGTTGCAAGCAGTGGGGGCACAGTTCATCCTTAAATTGGATCCATAGCATTGGACTCTGGGCCGACTGGCGGCAGTGGGTCTACCATGCAATAGCTGCCTAAAGAAAAAACAAAAGGACAAAATTCAGTTGAGAAGGAGGTGTGGGAAATAGCTGGTGATCCGCGTACAGTTCCCTGGCGAGCCACTCGTGACTTGAGGCGACACAGCCCCACATCAGTTGAAACTAAGCGACTGACCCATTGACACACACTGCAGCCTGCGACCACTATGGTACAACCAGCCGCACTGAGGCTGATCCACTAGAGTCGATTGCTGCGGTGGAGTTGGTCTGAAGCCAGTGACACATTAGACCACTGAAAAACTGAGAGACAACCTCCCTCATAACTTATAACGCCAAGTAGTGGAGGAAACACCACGTTGTGGCACCAATTCTCTCGATGAGCCTCCGAAAACTCCTACCCGCTGGCTCAGCAACATGGGAGATCACAGTCCATTCTCTAACGCAGACCATAACACAAGTGCCGATATGAAAGATTATAAGCTTAACACACTATTAGCCCCTCTATCAGTGACGGACGAAGGAGACCCCAGATAACACAGGATGTATGTCAATCATAGCTTCAGTCACATGTTTGCATGACCATCCGGCCGAGGATACCAATACCACCACAGGCCAACCGTGAGTTATAATACACGATAGGCACGCCACGACGAACTGAAACTGGGCACATGTGACGCGGACGCCGCTACAAGTCTGGGGCACATTACATCCTACAGTCCTAAAAACCTAAACCACATTCCAAAAACGTTGCTTGCTCCACGGCGTGGGTAAATACAATGCATCCATGAGTGCTTAATAGGGTGCAGGATACGGCGTACACTGCTCGGGGCCCACAACGCTATACCAGCCTGGATTTAGGGCCTGAACGGTGTTTGATCTGTGGCGGGATCATGTTGTAAGAATCACTGTCTCCTGGTACTAATATTTTCCCGCCTGCAGCACTCAACGTCAGCCTGATAGCTACAGAGGAACACCCGGAATGCAGCGATTCGAACATTAGGGTGAGGAGGAAGTCTGTGCGAAGGCCCCGTGCCTTAACGTGCCACCCATAACCCGGGTGGCACGACCCCGCATGAACACCACTAAGAGGCTGGCCTATATATACAGAAATACAACCCAGGGTGCCAATACCGCCAACGCCCATTCGTGATTTAAAGAACTTGCGCTGAAGGCTGCGATACTGCGAGGGGGTGACGGCACGTCCCCTGTAACCAGCAATACCACCAAGCTGGAACACTACTATATAGAGGCCTTAAGGTCCCATAGCGCAATCTGGGAATAATAGACTCCTTGTTTCATGATGTGATAGAACGCTGCCTACTCCCTGTTAC
This sequence comes from Ambystoma mexicanum, assembly GCF_040938575.1. NCBI lineage: Eukaryota > Metazoa > Chordata > Amphibia > Caudata > Ambystomatidae > Ambystoma > Ambystoma mexicanum. The sequence goes on from NC_090923.1 coordinate 71,514,273, forward strand.
GTACTATGACACATGGGCTGGCACGAGAAGAAAAGCGCAGGTGCAAGAAAGACAGGCCCGATGGACTCCTTCACAAACTCCCAGTCCCAAGGGCCTGCAGTGACGACATCAACTACTACCGTCGCCCAGACAGTGATGCCTGAAGATTCCAGGGACGATTGCCTGACGGCCATTGTGCAGAATAAATTCCTAGCAGTAAACGTCAAATTAGATGATATAGTGGCAACCATCGGCTCACTCAAGGCAAGGGTGGACAAAGAAAGCGGTCGCATCGCCGAGGCAGAGGGCAGAATCAGCACGAATGAAGATGCAATCACTCAACATGGCCGTGACATAGCACAACTCAAGGGGGACCTATCCAAGATGCAGGCAAAGTGCGAGGTTCTCGAATCCAGATCTAGGAGAAACAACATCCAAATTGTCGGGGTCGCAGACTCCTTCTGTAAAGGCTCATTGGAGGGAAATGTGGAAGTCCTTCTGAAATCCCTATTTGGTACAGAATCCTTCGCTGAGCACTTTTTGGTCGAAAGGACCCACCACACCCTAGCCCCAGTACTCAGACCTGGAGCTCCGCCACATACAATAATTGCCCGTCTCCTCAACTATAGGGACAGAGACACAATCCTTACACTGGACAGAGAAAAAGGTACTCTACACTTTAAGGAGAATAACATACACATCTACCCGGATTTCGCAGTAAACATACAAGCACAAAGAAGGTCATACGAGCCAGTACAGCGACAGCTCCATCTACGCAGAGTCCCTTATGCCCTAATTTTTCTGGCCAAGATGAGGATCCAGCACGGGGGAAGGGCACATTTTTTCGAAACACCTTCTGCAGCTATGGCGCATGTTGAGGCCTCCATCACACTGCCCCCCCAGAGATATGATATGATATGGTATTTGTAACGCGCCTATACACAAGTGTTTCAAGTGTTTCAAAGAACGCGGAGATGATCAGAACATTCAACCCCAACCAGGTGAGGAGAGACGCGATCCCGCAAACTGAATGCCAAAGCGTTGATATCCTTTGCATTCATTGAATGGTTGAATTAGTGGGTGGCCCGGCTCACTACCTGTTAAATCTCGATCGAGGGCACCTGGGGATGGCAGGCATGCAGCTGCAACATGCTCACCTCAGGAAAGTTCCACAAGTTTGAAGGGATGCATCATCGAGTTGGGGGTGATGATGTGGGAGGGGGGTAGGGTGGGGAAGAGAATTGGCCATTCTCCAAGACACCTACGGGTGGGTGGACGAAGGTGTGGAGTTTGGGCCCTGTAGGGGGGTGGAAAATGTAAAAACGTATGGTCATGCCACTGCGGACAGTACTACCCTAGAAATGGCATACACAGTTAAGTATAATCAGGAGAAATACAAATGGCGCAAAGGAATCTCATGGGCAAGGGGCTAACAATTAAAAGTTTGTCCTGGAACGTTTGTGGGCACAATAACACAATACAATCTAGAAAAGTGGGAACATATATAGCTAGGCACCATTTACACATACTGATGTTGCAAGAAACTCATGCGCTTAAAAAAGTGAACACCAACTTTCTTGCACACTGGGGCCCAAATAAGTATTACACGGAATACGCCACCCAGGCCAGGGGGGTACTCGCACTAATACACCCATCGTTGGGATTCCAATACACAGATAGCAAAATTGACCCACAGGGACGCTACGTATTGGTCTGGGGCAATATAGTTGGGCAGTCAGTTGTTTTGGTGAACACTTATGGACCCAATATAGACGACCCTCATTTCTACATTAGCATATTAGACATGCTTACCCCATCAGATGATACTTGGATATTTTGGGGAGGTGACCTCAATACAATCCTGGATGTTACACTGGACAGGTCTTCTGACATTTTCCGGGTGCCTACCAGGGCAGCCACCACCTTACACCTGCCCCTAATTGATGCATAGAGGACGCTACACCCCCTCGAGAGGCACTACTTGTACTATTCCTCAGTACACGATTCTGAATCATGTATTGATTACTGGCTTCTCTCCTCATGTCTCTCAATTACGTTGATAAGTTGCGATAAACACCCCCGCACACTATCGGACCACTCCCCGGTATCCCTAACACTAATGCTACAAGAGGCTCGACTGCCAGCTAGGTGATGGAGGATGCCCTCCGTTATCCTGAAAGACCCTAATGTAGTTGAATCTCTACATACAGAAATTGAGGAATTCTTCACAGTAAACGAGGGGTCCGTTGACCGACATGCATCACTTTGGGAGACTTTCAAGGTCTGGGTTCGAGGGGTCCTCATGTTTAAAACCACTGGGCCTTTGAAATCTGTTAGATCAGAACTGGCAGACGTAGAGGTACGTTTACGAAAATTGGAACTCGAATACAGTGATGCCCATGACAAAAATATATGATCGCCCCCCGTAAGGGCACGTAGATACGGGGAAGGTAATAAGGCAGAACGCTCTCTAGCCAACCTATTGAAGGCTGAACAGCATCACAATCCCATTGCTAGTATATATGCAATGAATGTCAAGGCATTCACAGAGGAGGAAGGTATCAATCAGGAGTTCACACGTTTCTATACAGAACTTTATTCAAATCGGGATATGAGATCCAGTATAGAAAAGAGGGATTACCTGAACGCATTAAAGCTTCCTAAATTCCCGCCCAAAGACAAATTAACTTTAGAACAGCCAATCACCTGTGAAGAAATAATAGACGCTATAAAATCCCTAACATCTGGGAAAGCGCCGGGGTCAGACGGGTTTAGCGTGGAGCTGTACAAGGTATGGGAGGAAGCAATGGACCGGGCACCCTGCCAGAATCCTTTAGGGAAGCCATAATAAAAGTATTAATGAAGCCTAAGCGCCCACCCCATGACATGTCTTCATATAAGCTCCTTTCATTAATCAATTCCGACGTGGAAATATTTGCTAAGGTCCTGGCCACTAGACTCCTCCCTTCTATGCCTAGACTGGTCCACCCAGATCAGTGCGACTTTATTCCTACCCGGTCCACTGCTCTAAATCTGCGCAGATTATTTGGGGTCATGGCACAGGTTAACTCTGAGGCGCAGGCAGCTGTGATTTCCCTAAATGCCAAAAAGGCCTTTGATTCTGTCTCATGGGAATATCTGTTTGCAGTGCTCGAAAACTTTGGAATAGGCCCATACTTTCTTAAATGTGTTCGGCTGTTATACACCGAACCTGGAGCTAAGGTCCTAACTAACCGCACTCTTTCCAAATTCTTTTCATTATGTAGGGGTACTGGACATGGTTGTCCGTTTTCCCCCATACTATTCGCCTTGGCAATTGAACCGATGGCAGCATTTGTGCGGCAGAACCACGGACATAGGGGCATTAGAATGAAAGGCCCGACCCAGTCTATATCCTTACACGCGACAACACACTTTTTTACATTCGAAACCCTGACGAAAATGTAGTCCCCATCATGACTGACATACACAAGTTCTCGGAATATTCGGGCTATAGAATTAACAACTCCAAGTCTGAAATATTCCCACTTACACCTGCCACCATGTGCCCAGCCAACGCCTATGGATTAAAGTGGTCACCCACACAGATCCGGTATCTGGGCATAATTGTATCCAGGGAACGAATTACATTATATACAGACAACCATAACCAACTTCTGCAATCACTGGCTGTTAAACTACAGATATGGGCTCGGCTTCCCATCTCCCTATATGTCCGGATTGCAATACTGAAGATGGTAGTCCTTCCCAAACTCCTGTACCTCTTCGGAAACATCCTCATGTGGCCGGGCAGGGTGTTCTTTACCAGACTCAATCCGTGGCCACCTCATTCATATGGAACAGGGGAGCGGCCAGGATGAAGTGGGGAAAGCTAGTCGAACCATACAACACGGGGAGTATCGCAGCACCAGATTTTGAGCTTTATTACCTGGTGGCGCAAGCTCAATTTGCCAAGCATTGGTATGACCCATGGGACATGTCACCACACATCACGATAGAGCGTTATGCTGCTTCCCTGACTGAACTCCGTTCTATCTTATTCAGCACACGACATGGGGACCCATGCAAATTGGACCCGGTCAGTACCACTGTCCGTGCCTGGTTCACAATCTATAAAAGGCTACAGATAGAGACACCTTATGACCCCGAGACCTCACTGTGGAATTTCCCGGCATCTCGCCCTCAATCGACGAGACTCTGCAGAGATCTTGGGATCCCAATAGAGAGATAAAAAAGATGGGAAATATGTGACACTGGATGATTTTGTTGATACAGTCGGTGGAGGACAGCTTAGAATATTCCAATACCACCGTATGAGAGCAGAGTTCAGTCCTAGATGGCCGCTGTTTCCCGACGAACTGCCCTCTCACGAATGTCTGCGGGCCATGACCTCTGGGAACGGACCCGGTATATCCCCATTGTACGCAATGATACAAACACACTCCCCTTCCTTAAACATAGTTCAAGCTATGTGGAAGGCAGACATGGGGATAACGATCAATGCAGGGAAATGGCTCAAATACTGTCAACTGTCCAAATCCATGTCCATAGACGATGGCCTCCGCCTGATCCAATTTAAGATCCTGAATAAGCTACATTATACACCGGCCAAAATGGATAAGATCTCTGCAAACTGCACTGGGGACTGTCATAAATGTGGCGAGTCACAGGTGGACCCGTTTCAAATGTATTGGGTCTGCCCACTGGTTGCTGGGTTTTGGAGACAGGCAGCTATGATTATTGAGGAGATGATGCAAGTTCTGGCCTCTCTCGCCCCCCCAGAAATACTTGTTTGGGGACATCGGGAAAGCGGCAGAAAATACAAGAAGATTGTTTAATGTGTCTTGTAGGATTGCGAAAAAAAATGTATACAGCAAAACTGGAAAGCCCTCATGCACCACAGATTGAACACTTTCTCAAAGCGCTAACATGTGTTAATGAATGTGAGGATGAATATGCAATGACACTGCCCAGGACAAGTCGCCCTAAAGACATTTGGGCCCCATTCAGAATGTACTTATGTGACCTGATGCCTGACGATGAGATCTCTCCCGCGCCCTTACCATGATTATGTACAACCCGATTATGCACTGCTGATGAAAATGCCTATGTTCTCTGTACTTCATTTAATTGCGCTGTATGCAGATGACATGACCATCAATAAATAAAGTTTGAGAAAAAAATAAGAAAATAATGTATATAGTCATTTTACATTTTAGTATTGTGCCTTGCTCAGTGAGACAAGTGGTGATGTTCTTATTATCACTACAATATGCACTGTAAGTGAGCATTGGCAACCTGAAGCTCTCCAGATGCTTTAGACTACAGTTTCCATTACGCATCACCATTGACTAAGCTGGCTAAGGCTGATGGGAATTGCAGTGCAAATTATCATGAGAGCCAAAGGTCGCAGCCCCATGCTCTACAAGATATCTGTGTGTTTTTCTCTGGTTGGGCTTTTGTCGGCAAGAACTGGCGTGATACTTGAAAACGTACATCTAACAGTGTGATACACCCACTTGGAAAGAGACAGAGACATGGAGTCAGGCAAAGAGAGAGAGAGAGAGAGAGAGGGAGAGAGAGAGAGAGAGAGAGAGAGAGAGAAAGAGAAAGAGAGAGAGAATGGGTGAGAGAGAGAAAGAGGATGGGAGAGAGAGAGAGAAAGACAAAGAGAAAGAGACAGAAAGAGAGGAAGAGGATGGGAGAGAGAGAGAGAGAGAGGGAGAGAGAGAGCGAGAGAGAGAGAGAGAGAGGGAAAGAGGAAGGGAGAGAAAGACAGAGAAAGAGAGAGTTAGACAGAAAGAGAGAGAGGGTGAGAGAAAGAGAGGGATGGAGACAGAAAGAGAGAGAGAGGAGTAAGAGAGACAGGGAGAGAGAGATAGACAAAGAGAAAGAGACAGAAAGAGAGGAAGAGGATGGGAGAGAGAAAGAGAGAGAGAGACAGACAGACAGACATAGAGACAGAGAGAGAAATGTAAAAAGAGAGAGAAAGAGAGAGAGAGAGAGAGAGAGAGAGAGAGAGAGAAAGAGGATGGGAGAGAGAGAGAAAGAGGATGGGAGAGAGAGAGAAAGAGAGAGAAAGACAAAGAGAAAGAGAGGAAGAGGATGGGGGAGACAGAGAGAGAGGGAGAGAGAGAGAGTTAGAGAGAGAGAGGGAAAGAGAGAGAGAGAGATATGGAGACAGAAAGATAGAGAGAGAGAGACAGAGGGAAAGAGGAAGGGAGAGAAAGACAGAGAAAGATAGAGTTAGACAGAAAGAGAGAGAGGGCGAGAGAAAGAGAGGGATGGAGACAGAAAGAGAGAGAGAGGAGTAAGAGAGACAGGGAGAAAGAGGGTGAGAGAGAGATAGACAAAGAGAAAGAGACAGAAAGAGAGAAAGAGAGGAAGAGGATGGGAGAGAGAAAGAGAGAGAGAGAGACAGACAGACAGAGAGACAGAGAGAGAAATGTAAAGAGAGAGAGAGAGAGAGAGGGAGATAGAGAAAGAGAGAGAGACAGAAAGAGAGACAGAGAGAAAGATAGGGAGACAGAAAGATAGAGATAGACAAAGAGAGAGAGATAGAGAAAGAGAGAGGGACAGAAAAAGAGACAGAGAGAAAGATGAAGGGAGAGAAAGACAGAGAAAGAGTTAGACAGAAAGAGAGAGAGGGCGAGAGAGAGTGAAAGAGAGGGATGGAGACAGAAAGAGAGAGACGGAGAGAGAGAGAGAGAGGGTGGGAGAGGGAAAGAGAGAGAGAGAGAGAGTGAGTAAGAGAGAGAGAGAGACAAAGAGAGAGAGAGAGACAGAAAGAGAGAGAGGGCGAGAGAGAGTGAAAGAGAGAGATGGAGACGGAAAGAGAGAGAGAGAGAGAGAGAGAGAGAGATCGAGAGAGAGGGAGAGAGAGAGCGCGAGAGAGAGAGATATGGAGAGAGAAAGATAGAGACAAAGAGAAAGAGACAGAAAGAGAGGAAGAGGATGGGAGAGAGAAAGAGAAAGAGAGAGAGAGAGGGAGATAGGAGAGACAAAGAGAGAGAGATTGAGAAAGAGATAGAGAGAGAGAGAGGGAGATAGAGAAAGAGAGAAAGACAGAAAGAGAGACAGAGAGAAATATAGGGAGACAGAAAGATAGGAGAGACAAAGAGAGAGAGATAGAGAATGAGAAAGAGACGGAAAGAGAGGAAGAGGATGGGAGAGAGAAAGAGAAAGAGAGAGAGAAAGAGGGAGACAGAGAAAGAGAGAGACAGAGAGACAGAGAGAAAGATAGGGAGACAGAAAGTTAGAGAGAGACAAAGAGAGAGAGAGAGAGAGATAGAAAAAGAGAGAGAGAGAGAGAGAGAAAGAGAGACAGAGGGAAAGTGTAACGCTCACCTGATTCCCTCGGAGGCGCGGGTCTTGACTGGGCGGTGAAACCGTCTTCAGCGTTAGGCGTAGGATTCGTTTGGCTCCCGGATTAGGCCCCTTCTTCACTGAAAATTTGACCCGAAGGGTGAGGTGTCTGCAAGTAGAAAATCTAGGTATTAGTGGCTGGAAGGCTGGGAGAAGTTCCAAGCCCCTCTCTCCCTCTCTCCCCGTGGTACTGGGTTGTAGTCGCGCTCACCTTAAATAGGTGAATGCCGGGCTCTCCATCCTGCGTCTTGTGCAGGGGCGCTGGGTCCAGTTACTTCACTGGATTTGAGTTCAGCCTCTTGATTGCAGAGGGTGATTTGAGAGCGATGCCGCCGTTTGCTGCACGAGCGTGACTTGTAAGTATTAAAGTTCTTTTTAGATTGTTCTCTTATAATGTCTATGTCTTTTTCCTTTTCAGTTGCTGCCGATGCCAAAGAAGATGCCCTCCTGGTTCGTGGCAAGGAATAAAGCAAGAAGATGGAGAATAGGATGGCACGTAAGAAGAAAGGCTGCTCTAGGGCTGTAGAATGCACCTTAATGTCTCTTTTTGTCTTTACAGGTGATGGAATGCGGCGCGAGCAGAGTTGAGGCGAGCGTAATGCAGGTAAGTCGTTTTGCAACTAAGCGTTAGTAACCAATGTTCTTTGTCTTTGCAGGCCCGATGCCGGACGAGAAATGCAGAAAAAACGCCTTGGATGCTGCCGATGGATCGGGTAAGTTGAAGCGCCAACCTTGCTTTTGCCTAACCTGTGCCTTTTGTTTTTTGCAGGAGTTGCTGAAGACTGCAGATTGGTTCCAGCAGGTAATTTTCTTATTCACAGGATCCGGAGCTGAAGATTCCCTGGAGCTGACACGGTGAGCGTCCTGCTGCAGATGCAGAATAACGCGAAGCACGTTGCACCAATCGGGTGTGGTTTAAATAGCCCACAGGAGTGCTTAGGTGTCTCCTTCCTCAGCCTCGCCCAGGAAAAAAGAGTTCCTGCTTCCAGAAGGATTCCAGCATCAATGATCCAGGGAGTGGTGCCTGCCCCACCCAGAAGAAAAAGTAGTCCCTGCCAGAAGAGAATGAAACATCATTCTGCTGGTAAGTAAGCAGCATGGTCTGCTGCAGGTAGGTCCACCCAAGCACTTTCACACTTGTTATGAGCCCGGCGCTTCCTGTGCCGGGACTGGTCCATTTTATGAGCCTGGCACCACCGGTGCCAGGACAGGGTCCAAAAGGTCCCCATTGGGACTGGCTGGCGCCGATGGTATATGTTATGAGCCTGCTTCCAAGGGTGTTGGGTTGGTCCTGACTCCTTGGAAGCAGTGGTCATGACAGCACCCCCCCTCAAGGTCCCTCCCAAATTCGTCTTCCCCGGGGGTTTCGGTTTATCAGGAAAAGTTCGATGAAACTTCTTAACCAGACGGGGTGCATGAACATGTTCCGACGGTTCCCAAGATCTTTCCTGAGGGCCATAACCTTTCCAGTCAATCAGATAGTATAGTTTTGATTTGGAAATCTTGGAGTCTAGGATGTCTTGTATTTCGAATTCCAGTTCTCCGTCCACAAGAATAGGGTCTGGAGATTTCGTCAAACGGGTTCCAGGTTGCATGGGCTTCAGTAGAGAAACGTGGAAAACTGGATGTATTTTCATATGGGCAGGTAGACCCAATTTAACTGCCACTGGATTTATTATGGCAGTGATTGGGTAAGGTCCCAGGTATCGTGGATTGAAAGTACGCGGTCCTTTGAGAGGTAAATGTTTGGTTGATAGCCAGACTTGATCTCCCACAAGATATTGAGGGGCCTCCTTTCGACGTAGGTCTGCACACTACTTGTATTGTTCCTTGGCTCGCTTAAGGTGAGACGTGGCCTCTTTAAAGGCTTGAGTGATTGTAGAATGCAGATGATCTACAGCTGGGGTCCCAAGAGTCTGAGGTGGATCAAGATTTGAGGTGCGGGGGTGGATTCCATATAAAAGAAAAAAAGGAGTCTTTCCGGTTCCAGCATGGACTGAATTATTATAAGCGTACTCCGCAATCCAGAGAATGTCTTTCCAAGTACTCTCCGATTGTTGTAACATGCAGCGCAAATATTGTTCCAGGGTTTGGTTGGTCCTCTCGGTCTGCCCGTCGGTCTGGGGATGATGGCTGGTTGAAAGTCTTACATCAATTTGGGCTAGGCGACAACAACTCCGCCAGAAGTGGGAAATAAATTGACTTCCTCTGTCTGAGATTAAAACTGAAGGAAATCCGTGCAACCAAACGATGTTTTCGAGGAACTCTCGGGCCAGAATTGAAGCTGTGGGTAACCCTTTTAATGGGATAAAATGAGCCATTTTCGAGAATAGGTCTACAATTACTAAAATTGTATTAAATCCGGAGCATGGTGGTAAATCCGTGATGAAGTCCATGGAGAGAGTATGCCACGGGTGTGGAGGAATGTCTAGGGGTTGTAAGAGGCCTGCTGGTTTCTCCTTCTGGCTTTTGCTTTGGGCGCACACACCACAGGAATTTATGAAATCCTTAATGTCCTTTCTCCAAGACGGCCACCAAAAATGCCTTTTTATCTTTTCTGACGTTTTGGCAATACCTGGATGTCCTTCCATTAAGGAGTCATGGTAACATGAGATCACCTTTTTTTGTAAATCGGTACCAGGTAGATATAACCTTCCTCGAAAGTATAGTAAGTTCTTATCCGTAGTGAAGTCTTTTCCCTTGAGTTGCCAGTCTTGCACCTCTGCTGGAGTCAGAAGTTTTTTAACTGTAACTTCAATGTCTTCAATGGATTGTGCATTAACCAAACCCAGGATTCTCTGTTCCGGAATTATGGGCACGGGTTCAGGATTGTTCGTGAGTTCATCTACTCCAATTCGGGAGAGGGCATCAGCTTTACCATTCTTGTTGCCAGGTCGGTAAGTTATCACAAAGTCGAATTCGGCGAAAAATAGTGCCCAGCGAAGTTGTCTAGAGGATTGAGCTTTGGCTGATTTAAGGTACTGTAAATTACGATGATCCGTAATGACGGTGACTGTGTGTCTGGCTCCCAGGAGATAATGCCGCCAGGCTTTAAAGGCGGACTTAATAGCCAAAAGTTCCTTATCTGTAATGGTATAGTTGATTTCGGGAGCCGAAAATTTGCGGGACCAAAATGCCACTGGGTGTAACTGGTTTGTCTCTGGGTCTCTTTGCGAAAGCACTGCTCCCATTGCGAGACTGGAAGCATCGGTCTCAACGATATAGGGGAGTTCCGGACGAGGATGTTTTAAAACCGGAGCCGAGGTGAATTTTGTTTTTAGTTCTTGAAAAGCTTGTTCAGCCTCTGTCGACCACTTGAAACGTTTATTTTTTCTAAGGAGGGCTGTAATGGGTTGGACTACTCGAGAGAAATCTGGAATGAACCTACGATAAAAGTTGGCGAAGCCCAACATGCTTTGAACACCTTTCACAGACGTTGGTGAGGGCCACTTAATGATAGCGTCCACTTTCCTTGAGTCCATGTGGACTCCATTAGGTGACAAAATAAATCCTAAAAATTCGACCTCAGTGACATGAAAAACGCATTTCTCCAGCTTTGCAAAAAGTCTGTGTTTACGGAGCCTCTCCAGTACTGCTGTGACATGTTTTCGATGTTCCGCCTCAGAGGACGAGTAGACCAGAATGTCATCTATATAGACAACTACACACACGTCAATGAGCTCTCTGAGGACGTCATTCATAAAATACTGAAAGGCAGCCGGTGCGTTGCATAATCCAAAGGGCATTACTTGGTACTCGAACAGTCCATATTTAGTACGAAAGGCCGTCTTCCATTCATCGCCCTCTTTTATTCGCACCAAATGGTAAGCTCCTCTGAGGTCCAGCTTTGTGTAGATACAGGCACTTTTAACTTGGTCAAGAAGTTCAGGGATCAATGGTAACGGATACCTGTTCTTAATCGTAATCTGGTTTAGGGCACGATAATCTATACATGTTCTTAGGTCTCCCTCTTTTTTTGGAACGAAGAACAGAGCTGAGGAGGCTGGGGACTTCGAAGGACGGATAAATCCATTAGCCAGGTACTGGTCCAAATACTGCCTCAGGTGAAGATTTTCAGGTTCTGTGAGGGCATAAATTCGACTGCACGGAGGAGTGGATCCCGGAATCAAGTCTATCTGGCAGTCGTAGGATCTGTGAGGAGGCAGAGAATTAGCTTGATCTTTCTGAAAGACATCTTGAAATTCCCGGTATTCTGGAGGCAGTTGAGGATTCTCAAAAGTAGTTGCTGCCAGCTTAGTAAGGGGCTGAGGATAACAGGTAGGAGCGCATTCTGGAAACCGGATTGTCCTTGCTCGCCAATCAATTTGAGGATTGTGCTTCTCCAACCAAGGGATTCCCAGGATAACTTGAAACTGCGGAGCCTTGATCACGTCAAACACGATCTTCTCTTGATGTCCATCTTGGCTTATCAATGTCACTTCCATGGTGGTGTGAGTTACTGGTCCGGAAGCTATTTCCGTACCATCCACGGTGGTGATGACGTCTTTCACCGTCTTAGGACAAAGAGATAGATTCATCCTGGCGGCCAATTCACAGTCCACGTAATTGCAGATTGCGCCACTATCAATGTATGCTTTAAGGGCATGCATACGATTAGGTTGTTCTGGACTCACGAGGACCATGGGCATGATGAAATGCGAGGTCAAAGAACTGGTTTTAACGCTCGGCAAGCGGACCTCTACACTTGTCGTGCGAGGTCGTTTTCCGACTCAGAACCTTCGGCACCTTTATCAGAAGCTCCTACTATCTTCTTCCTTGGTTTCACTGGGCAATCTCGAAGAAAGTGTCCAGAGTTTCCGCAATAAAGGCACAATTGCAATTGCCTTCTTCTTTCCCTTTCCTTTTGGGTTAGAGGTCCTTTCACAACCCCAATCTGCCTGGGTTCCACGGTATCATTTCCTTTAGCTGAACTCTGTGGTCTAGAAAAAACTCGAGTTTCAAATCTGGAACGATCGGCCTTCCGATTCTGTATTCTATGATCCAATTGAACCACCAGGTCGATGTATTCGGAACAGTCTTGTGGAGGATTCACCACCTGAGCCAAAACGTCTTTAAGTTCTCCACGCAGGCCTCTGTAGAAAAGGGTGATTCTCTTGTCCTCAGGCCATCCGGTTTCAACCACTAATCTGTTGAACGATGCAATGTAGGCCAGAAGATCTTGATTGCCCTGTCGTAGTGAAAGAAGTTCATTGTCCAGGGCCTGTCCCTGCGAGTGTCTTGCAAACAATTTTTCCATACTAGCTTGGAAATCCTGGAAGTTATGAAGAACAGGGTCATCTCGAGTCACTAAAGGAATAGACCAATCTGCGGCGCTGCCACTAAGATATGAGAGCACGAAGGCCACCTTAGCCTGGTCCGTTGGGAAAGCGGCGGGTCTGCATAAAAAATGCAAGCGACACTGATTGATGAACACAGCAAATCTTTTCGGATCACCTGAAAAGCGCTCGGGCGGAGCCAAAGGTACATTTCCTGGTAGGTTAATGTGCACCGGATTGGTAGAAGTCGTTGAAGCATGACCCCCACTAGGAGTAGGCAGAGGAGTTTGTCCCGCTTGGGCTTGCAGCAATTGTCTAGCCAAGTCGTCTGTTCGTTCCTTAGAGACCACTAACTCCCTCCTTAAGGCATTCGTTTCCTGGCGTGCTGCATGTACTTCTGCCCTCAACTCCCCAAGTAACTGGGCCAATTGGTCTGTGTCTGAAGTTTCCATTGCGCCTGGGCGGGAAATATGTGGTAAGGCTTCGCGTTCTGTAACGCTCACCTGATTCCCTCGGAGGCGCGGGTCTTGACTGGGCGGTGAAACCGTCTTCAGCGTTAGGCGTAGGATTCGTTTGGCTCCCGGATTAGGCCCCTTCTTCACTGAAAATTTGACCCGAAGGGTGAGGTGTCTGCAAGTAGAAAATCTAGGTATTAGTGGCTGGAAGGCTGGGAGAAGTTCCAAGCCCCTCTCTCCCTCTCTCCCCGTGGTACTGGGTTGTAGTCGCGCTCACCTTAAATAGGTGAATGCCGGGCTCTCCATCCTGCGTCTTGTGCAGGGGCGCTGGGTCCAGTTACTTCACTGGATTCGAGTTCAGCCTCTTGATTGCAGAGGGTGATTTGAGAGCGATGCCGCCGTTTGCTGCACGAGCGTGACTTGTAAGTATTAAAGTTCTTTTTAGATTGCTCTCTTATAATGTCTATGTCTTTTTCCTTTTCAGTTGCTGCCGATGCCAAAGAAGATGCCCTCCTGGTTCGTGGCAAGGAATAAAGCAAGAAGATGGAGAATAGGATGGCACGTAAGAAGAAAGGCTGCTCTAGGGCTGTAGAATGCACCTTAATGTCTCTTTTTGTCTTTACAGGTGATGGAATGCGGCGCGAGCAGAGTTGAGGCGAGCGTAATGCAGGTAAGTCGTTTTGCAACTAAGCGTTAGTAACCAATGTTCTTTGTCTTTGCAGGCCCGATGCCGGACGAGAAATGCAGAAAAAACGCCTTGGATGCTGCCGATGGATCGGGTAAGTTGAAGCGCCAACCTTGCTTTTGCCTAACCTGTGCCTTTTGTTTTTTGCAGGAGTTGCTGAAGACTGCAGATTGGTTCCAGCAGGTAATTTTCTTATTCACAGGATCCGGAGCTGAAGATTCTCTGGAGCTGACACGGTGAGCGTCCTGCTGCAGATGCAGAATAACGCGAAGCACGTTGCACCAATCGGGTGTGGTTTAAATAGCCCACAGGAGTGCTTAGGTGTCTCCTTCCTCAGCCTCGCCCAGGAAAAAAGAGTTCCTGCTTCCAGAAGGATTCCAGCATCAATGATCCAGGGAGTGGTGCCTGCCCCACCCAGAAGAAAAAGTAGTCCCTGCCAGAAGAGAATGAAACATCATTCTGCTGGTAAGTAAGCAGCATGGTCTGCTGCAGGTAGGTCCACCCAAGCACTTTCACACTTGTTATGAGCCCGGCGCTTCCTGTGCCGGGACTGGTCCATTTTATGAGCCTGGCACCACCGGTGCCAGGACAGGGTCCAAAAGGTCCCCATTGGGACTGGCTGGCGCCGATGGTATATGTTATGAGCCTGCTTCCAAGGGTGTTGGGTTGGTCCTGACTCCTTGGAAGCAGTGGTCATGACAGAAAGAGGAAGGGAGAGAAAGACAGAGAAAGAGAGAGTTAGACAGAAAGAGAGAGAGGGCAAGAGAGAGTGAAAGAGAGAGATGGAGACGGAAAGAGAGAGAGAGAGGATGGGAGAGGGAAAGAGAGAGAGAGAGAGAGAGAGCGCGAGAGAGAGAGATGGAGACAGAAAGATAGAGAAAAAGAGAGAGAGAGAAAGAGAGAGACAGAGAAAAAGAGGAGGGAGAGAAAGACAGAGAAAGAGAGTTAGACAGAAAGAGAGAGAGGGCGAGAGAAAGAGAGAGATGAGACAGAAAGAGAGAGAGAGAGGTGTGAGGGAGACAAAGAGATAGAGAGAAAGAGAGACAGGGAGAAAGAGTAAGAGAGAGAGAGAGAGAGGGGAGTGAAAGAGACAAAGAGAGACAAAGAGAGACAGAAAGACGAAGGGAGAGAGAGAGAGAAAGAGAGAGATTGAGAAAGAGAAAGAGAGAGTTAGACAGAGAGAGCGAGAGAGAGAGAGAGAGCAGCTGTGCTCGCCCCGGGTAGGTGGGACTGGCACAGCTGCTTATAAGTAGAGGATAAATGCAGTGGTTGCAATTTAGTATCAACATATTTAATTTCTTTCCATCTTCCTGAAAATGCATGTTTCTGTTCTATTAATAATTAAAATGAACTACACACATTTGTTCTCTAGTCAGTGTGGAAAAACAGGATTTAAGTGGTTCGACTTAGAACTCATACAAATAAGGAACAGTGTGATACAAGGATTCGCCTTGGATCACGCTCTTTAGTTGAGTGCTGAAGCCAGCATGTGAGACCAGGGTGTCGCTTGGGCGCGTGAGCGCGTATCTGCTCCCGTCTCCTTGGGAGACAGATGTGTTCAGCGAGCAGTGCTTCGTGCTCCGCGTGGCGTGGAGCTCCTTGGGAGACAGATGTGTTCAGCGAGCAGTGCTTCGTGCTCCGCGTGGCGTGGAGCTCCTTGGGAGACAGATGTGTTCAGCGAGCAGTGCTTCGTGCTCCGCGTGGCGTGGAGCTCCTTGGGAGACAGATGTGTTCAGCGAGCAGTGCTTCGTGCTCCGCGTGGCGTGGAGCTGGAGTTGGTCGTCCTTATCTTGGAATTCCATTCCAGCGGGGTGTATCAAACTGTGCGAACTGTGCCATTGAAGTCAGCGTATGGGACTCTACTTGCAACATCGGACGGGATCCACTTATATCCTTGAATTGATGCCGCTTGGCTTAGAAGGAAAACTCTGATCAACTGATGTACTTGGTATTTCCTCATTGATGACGTCAGGGGATTCATCCCTTTGAGCCCGCGGATTGTTAAAGGAAAATCAAAAGTGTTACGGCCTGATTCATGGAACGTTTTTCTATGGGATTGCGCCATTATAAAACACTTCCATGAGGGCCTGATTCACGGAACGTTTTCCTATGGGATTGCGCCATTGTAAAACATTTCCACGAGGGCCCGATTCACGGAACGTTTTACTATGGGATTGCGTCATTGTAAAACACTTCCACGAGGGCCCGATTCATGGAACTTTTTCCTATGGGATTGCGCCATTGTAAAACACTTCCATGAGGGCCTGATTCATGGAATGTTTTCCTATGGGATTGCGCCGTTATAAAACACTTCCATGAGGGCCTGATTCATGGAACATTTTCCTATGGGATTGCGCCATTGTAATTCATGGAAGGTTTTCCTATGGGATTGCGCTATTATAAAACACTTCCATGAATCAGGCCCTACATGTTTACATACTGTTTCTGAAGCTGTGCGGGAGATACAGCCACTAAAGCCCTACTACACAGAATGGTAATTTGTGCATCTGGGCGACTAAGCCTGTGTTGGACTTTTGGTTTTTGGACGCGCGTGGAAGGGGAGGTGAAAGGCGCAGCGAGTGTACGGGTTCTTTACCAAAGCGCATTATCATTGCCCGCATAGCCTGTTAATTAAGGGTCTCTTTGTAGGACCTTTGACTCATAGTGTGGGAAGAAATTACACCAGTCACAGATCTTTCATCCACATAATTTCTGCGTGAATAACGCCCTACAAGGGACACCAAGTAAGTGGATGTTAAAAATGAAGGTCCATTTATTGCTCAGTCCTAATCTCCCTGAGAAGTAAGGGGAAAGAAAAAGGCTATACTCATCTCCAGCTAAAGAGAAGGATATGGCGTGTTCTTAAAACCTGAGCAGTGCAGCATTGACAGATGACCATAAAGCTCCGGAACATGAACCTTCTTCCGGATGGGGGGAGAGCTCAAATTTCCGGAAAGATCAATGTTAAACATTATCCGGCAGGAGGGGGTCGCTTCTTCTCCCCAAAGAGTGTTTTTGCTGTAGATAATCAAGTTCCCATGGGGTCAGGGACTAGTGAATTGATTAATACGGATTCAAGGGTGTTAGCGGTATCTACGCCCAGCCATCCGATTATGTGTAGTGTGTTATCTTCATATCTGGAATACACCCTCACTGCCACTACGTTAAAAAACACCATTGCAGAATTTTTCTCCTCAAAAGAACTACCTTCCCCCAAAGAACTACTAATGGCAGCGAATGAGAATATCTCTACCCAGTCAAAGGTGGGCGGTTCGTATAGCAGGACGGTTGGTATTGTTGGACAAGCAATGGAAGGGGAGAAAAGGAGTGCTGTTGCGGCTCAAGCTTCCTCATTCGAATTAAATGCAATATGCACCCTAATGGAGACGGAAAGTCAATATCTATTTCAACCAAGGGAAAACAGGCCCGTCCCAATTCAGAAGATCCCCCAGCCCAATTTGGCCGTCGTAGACGCAGCCGTAACGCTCACAACCCTACATTTTGGTTTTACCTCGCTGGTGAAGGTCTTTGAAGGTCTTTGAAGCTCTAAAAACAGAGGTGCGCCAACATTCGGGAATACTGCTGGAAATCACAAAAGACATAGAGATTAATGAGCTATCGCAAGTTGCCTTGAAATCAGTGATTAATTGCTCCATGGGTATTATGGGAGAGATGATGAAGGAGATCCGTTCTGGAAGAAAGACTCAATCTGAAAAACTGGACCTTTTACAAAGGGATTGGGAGGGGGGCAACAGCTGAGTTAGTGCTGCTAAATCAAAGTTGGCAGAAGACGGGAGGGGCCCCCAAGTTGCACACAATGGGAATCAACTTTAGGATCGAGTAAGGACGAACCGAGAACCTTCAGTCATCCCCTTGGATGATACCCCATGTCGGTGTCAACTCTGGTTATTGGAGTCATGTGATCCAAAGTGCTTTGTTGAGTTTCTGTGGAGCATTAGCCCCACTACTGTGACATCTGCCCCATGGGTCTCCAAGCACCCCCACCATTTTCATGCTCAAATTTGGGGGGGAAAAGAGGGAAATTAGAAACCTACTAAGAAAGCTTAAAATAGGGACTAGGGACATCCAGGTGTATAGGAGGGAGGCAAGGATCCTAAAAAACCACCTATAGAAATTGGTGCAGATATTTTCGGTTCCTCCAAGCTCAATGGGAGGGAGAAGTTATGTTGAGGGCTATCTGTCAAACTAATTCTCTGAATTTCTGGTCCATTGTTGGATCATTGGACAAGCCTGTCAATGCAGCCTAGAATGGAGCTATCCAGGAGCAAGTGTGGGGTGACCACTTTTCCGTGCTGTATAGAGATGATTCTCCGGGTACGCTTATATCTCAAACAGATACAGTATGGTCCCTAAATATATCACAAGAAGATGTCAAATCTGTGATATTGAAAGGTTCGACATCTGGAGCCCCCGGACCAAATGGCTTAAGTAATGAGACACTCAAATTGGATCTGGACCTCTGGGCCCGGGTGCTGGTCGTTCTTTTCAAAGGAATAATAGACTCAAAGACAATACCTGATTTATGGAACAGCGCGGTTGTTTTACTATTTTTAAGAAAAGTGACCATCTAGTGCCCTCAAACTACCATCCAATCTCACTCCTGGATGCCGATGGGAACATTTTTGCAGGCTTGGTCCTTCAGGACCTGGAAATCTGGGCTAAACTAAAGGGTATTATTCTAAAACATTAAATAGGGTCCCGGAGAGGCCTTTCAACCTCTTTAAATAGTCTTGTTTTAAATAGTGTCAATTGTGAATCTTTCCCCATATGCGGGTCTCCCCTGTTTGGGGCATGGGTAGACCTGTCCCAAGCTTTTGACACTGTCATTAGGGATCGCCTTTGGGGTAAACTGAGGGATTGGGGTATACCAGAAAATGTGCTCGCTATCTTGATAGAACTGCACAAAAACACAGAATTACAAGTCAGACTGGACATGACTGGAAATCTTACTAGACCTACTGTCTATAAACAGGTGTTTGCGGCAGGGGTGCCTGGTAGCCCCCTTCTTGTTTAATCTTTAACTGTCTGATCTGGCCAGTTGGATCTGTGAATCAGCGTTGGCCAGTCCGAAATTAGGCAGTATTAAAATCAACTGGCTGGCCTACGCCGATATTATTGTGCTATTAGATCGCACTCAATTTGTTCTTCAGACACTTCTTTCCACTTTTCAGAAATATGCGGACCAGAATGGTCTGAAGATCAATCTGTACAAATCTAAAATTGTGATCTTCAAACATCCATTTTGGGTGATCAAGTCATTTAATTGGTGCCTGGGCAATCAGTCGATCCCAATAGTTAAAGAGGTTACTTACCTGGGATCTAGGGTTAGAACATTTGCAACAAAAGGGCTGTTCTGGCTAGCTTGGTTGAAAACATATTACAGCTGCGATCCCAAATTAAATGAATTCTGAATAAATGTTGTAAATTCTCCATCATCCCAATTATCAAATATTACAATGGTAAAATAATCCCAGAGCTACTATATGTTTTCGATACAAACCCGCAATCGCATTTAATAGACTGGGAGAGGTTAGAGGGAATGTTATGGAGAAGAGTTCTGTGTCTCCCCAATTGCGTACCAATTGCGAGCCTGAGATATGAGCTGGAGCTGCAATCCCAAAGAGCCTGCTTGGAATGGAAGTGGGTCTCACTGTATAGATTGATTTCGGCTCCTCCGTCCCCTTCCTTATATGAATATGTTTTGACTGTTCTGCAGAGGTGTTAGAATGTTTCTTTGAATAATCTGAGGGGGATAAGCGAGTGGGTACTCCCTAATTTTTTGTTAACGGGGGGTCAAATCTGTTTTAAGGGAGGGTATCAATGGAATATTAGAATGCGTTACAGATTGACTACCCCTCTCTAGAAGTCCTGTATGTAACACAGGGTAGGGTGAGATGAGACTACTTTCTTGATAAGTAGGGTTGTCACCTAAATGGGGGCAGTTATTTAAGATGAACTCATTTATTGCAAAACAAAATTCTCTTTAATAATTTTTCATAAAAACATCTTAAAAAGCACATTACAACAATTGATCTTATGATCATCAATCATACCTTTCATACAACACAAAACTTCTGCAATAACGGGGTTAATCAAATAAAATATTCTTCAAGCATAACAATTATTTATTCTATGCATGTATGACATAGGAAAAAATACATTAGTTTTCCTTTTGCAGTCGCCATATGTTTCAGCCCTTAGCGATGTACCACCTTTGTCTGGGGCGGTCACTAATCCGAGTAATCTGAGGGGTTCCTGTATTATTGTCCTTGCGGAATCTGATTGCTCGGAAGAGATTCTGATCCAAAATCCATTGAAGGCAAAAGAACTAATGAAGAGAATGGACTGGCTCAGAACCATAGCGGTGATGCAAGCATCTAGGATCTTTGCCTCTCTCACTCTTACAGATAAACCAAGATCATTTGTGCCCACTTATCGGAAGAAATTCCCAAATCCTATTACTAGAGTGGAGTTTCTGAGATTCGATTAAATCTTTTGCCAACCCTAGAAATGGAACATATTAATTAATTAATTAATTAATAATAATATATATATTAGAAAGGGCTGTGTGATCCCGGAGGCAATTTGCCAGAAATGTGAAGGGGGACAGATCCAGTTTTTGAGACATCCGATGATTCACTGTCCTGGGACCATTGAGTTGAGAATACAAAGAGTAGCAAGATTTGTTCCGTGTAATTGTTGGTTAGAGACTGACTGCTTTTGGAAAAGGTTGGCCTCAGGGAGTTAAGTTTTACTCACAACCGAAGTGGTGGAGTTGTTGAAAGAATGGAATTTGTTGCGATCATACAAGTAATTGTTTGGCTGACTAATCCTGTAATATAGTAAGACCTTTTGAATTTGTATCTGGTCATATTTTAAAACGAATGTTCATTGTATAGTATATTAATTTTGATGTAAATATGAACGGTTTTATTTTTGTGAACTTTTTTCCTTTTCTCTTTTAATGAATAATGTGAAAAGTTCAGTTTTGTGAAAAGACGAAGTGTATATTTTTGACTATATCACAATAAAATAAAATAACAAAGAAAATATGTGTTAATGTTTAGCTTTCAAGAACACTTTCTTTCATAGAGGTGACTTGAAATGTACGCAAGCTATAATAAAGCAAATTTACACATATAAAGCCTTATAGAAATATTTTTAAGCAAAAAAATATTGTTGTGGCTAAGACTGCAGGTACGACAGTACAATATAGTGTGAGACTAAAAAAAGCAAATGTACTTTCAAGACCTAAAGCCACACAAAAAAATAGAACGTGTGATAAGGTCACCTGCTTCTAGTCTTGGTTTGACACAGGGACCTGGATGCTCATATATATGAATTGAAGAAAAAAACAAACCCTATCTTGTTTGTATCAAGATAGGGCACTTCATGAGCACAATCGAGAGGAGTATAAAAAGTTGTTTTGTGTGACGAGCTAATTAGCGTGAAAGAAGGTACAGATTTCAGTAGTGAGCTCGAGCTTTATTTGCTGCCCACCCAATCATTAATACATATTAGGGCCTTGCCAGAGACTAAGGGGCGTGCCATTTAAATGCTCTGCTCATAACCAAGTCTACGCGGCTCCTCGGCCAACACACTGTGCAGGGCCTGGTTGTCACACAAGTGTGCCAGAGTTATTGATCCCACCCTTGAAGATAATGGAAAGTGCCCACAACGTTGAATCTCCTGAGCAATCCTGAACGGTTTGATATGATCCTAGCATACTGAAATACTGATGGATCCTGCCCTGCAGCACGAGGTTGGACATGAGGCTCATGATATTCTATTAGCACCCTTTGTTGGGGGGTTGGGGGGAAACAGCCAGTCAGGTGGCCAGGAACATGGGCTGAAACTGGCGATCCAAGCAAGTGTTCCAATCCTCCTGATGGCCATATGGCGCCATCTTCCCCACACCCTCTGTTCCCTGGTTTTCCATTCCTCCCCTCCCCACTAACCTGATTGTGGCTGCGGCGAGTGCTGCCACAGCAGCTGCTGCCACGCCTTTCGCTCTGCTTCAGTTTCGCCACATTGGAAATAGAGCCCAGCCTTCCTATTTCATGGCGGCCATCTTTGAACAGTTTTTTTCATTCTGTGAAAGGGGCGCCGCGAGCGACCCGTTCACAGAACAAAAATACTTTAAATGAGCCCCATCCCAGCCCATGGGACGGGTGCCAGTAGCGTTAACCCCCGTTCCAAGGACTGGAATGGGTGGTTGATGTCTTATAATTGGATGATTATGAAAAATGTATCCTGTATGTGCTCAAATTAAATGAAGTGTGGAGAGCCACTCTGACCATAGTACCATATTTTTAAAGACTCGGCAGGCTGTGATACTAGATTAAGGCAGCCATACAACATTGCAATTGTCCTCCACATCCAAATGTCAGAGCTGTGCTGCTCCATGGCTACTCTGTCAGCGGGCACTCTATCAGCGGCCACTCTAGCTGCAGGCACTCTGTCAGCAGCCACTCTAGCTGCGGGCACTCTGTCAGCTGCCACTCTAGCTGCAGGCACTATGTCAGCTGTCACTCTAGCTCGGGGCACTCTGTCAGCAGCCACTCTAGCTGGGGGCACTCTGTCAGCGGCCACTCTAGTTGCAGGCACTCTGTCAGAGGCCACTCTGACAGCGGCCACTCTAGCTGCGGGCACTCTGTCAGCAGCCACTCTAGCTGCGGGCACTATGTCAACTGCCACTCTAGCTGCGGGCACTCTGTCACTCTGTCAGAGGCCACTCTAGCTGTGTGCACTCTGTCAGCGTGCACTCTGTTAGCGGCCACTCTAGCTGCTCTCTAAACTCTGCTATACGATGTGCAGTGTTTTATGCGTAAAGTGCTCAGAAGAAAGGGCTGCGTCGCAGTAGGGCAAAACATATCCCTGTACACCAAAGACATGCAGTCCACATCAACATTTCAAGATGAACTGTTTTATTGATGTCTTCTTTGCATTTTTGATGTACTTGGTGGAAATTATGCATTTTAAAGCATATTGGGAAGGTGGCATTAATTAAAACCTTTATTTAGGCAGTTGCTGAAGTGGCCGACGTTGCCCCAAGAAAGACCCCCCACATCTTTGACAAGGGAGCCCCTCCGGTATTGCCCTATTGGCCGATGGGCCAGTCCATACATGGAGGCGGGGTGCAGGTGTGTTGCTGGTATAAAAACACCTTAAAAATAAAGTAAGTTGATACAGTAGATTATTAGTCAAGAGAGAAATTCAACAAAAAATGAAGTTTCCATTTGGTTTTAGCAGGGGGTTTTCAGACACATTCCATGTAGAGATATTTTCTTCCTAGGTATTTCATATTTATAAATACATGGATGCTTCCACAGTGCATAGATTGCGAAGCGTGGAGAGGCATGAAAAGAAATTCATGCAAATAATGCCTTTGAATATTCATGAGCTGGACAGGAAGCGCAATCGGATTGTTTGAGGTCTGCTCTCTGCCACTAGAGGGAGCTGGAGCATAGAAGGCCACCCAGGAGTCCTGGATGCAGTTCTGGGAAGCAATCCATGAACCGATTAGGGCATCACCAGCCGCATGCAGGGTATAGCAATTGGCGCTTTGAACACAGAGCGCGCGCCGCGTGCCAGGAAATCAGATTATGGCAGAGCGTTTCAGGGCAGATCCAGAATTTTATTAACGCAGGGAGATTTAGGAGGTTGGCAGGAAAAAGGGAATTCAAATTGTTGGTGCAGGAACCAGGAGAAAAAATGACTTAGTGAAAAGATTAAAAGAGATCTTGCCTGAAAAGAGCGGCTGGGAGACACTAAGTTGGCCACAAGTGGAGCGTCATTGATCTGCGTTTTAGAGAAAAGGATCAGTCACAGAGGTGGACCCATCAGGTGGGAAATCAGGATATTCTGGCAGGTGATGGACACCCTCCAAGCCCCTCTGTCTTCTTGGGTAATTTCCACATTAGCTTGGGCCAATATATGCAAGGTGAGAACATGGTAAAAAGGAAAGCTAACATGCTCCGGAAAACTGTAGTTATACAATAGATTGTGTCCAGGAAGCAGCAGAGACAGAGAAAGGCTTAGAGAAAGAAATAATATGAGAATTTAGCAGAAGGGAATCGTCAAAACAACTTTTTAAAGAGCCCTCTAAACTCCTCAAGTAAAATTAAATTGTGAGGGCTCCTGGTGCCGTCCAAACGACCCAACTGCTAATACATTCAGGCAATTAAATGTACACAATTGCAAAGAATGTAGCTAGCAGGCTTGAAGTCTCCATGGGGAGACTGGAACGGACTTGCAACTAAATGAAAACGAACGTTTAGTGAAAAAGCGGTGCAACCCTGCAGCGGCACCTGCTAGCAGAGAATAAAAGATAAGGGGCCTGATTCATGGAATTTTTGAATTTTTAGTGCGGTGCAAGGTGGTTTTGCACTGGTGCAAAGTGACTTTGCACTGCGAAAATACACTTTGCACTGCTCTGTGAATCAGGGTGTTTGTTGGCCGTGCAAAATCACTTTGCACTGCAAAAGTACTGTGAATTAGGCCGATTTAGCGCACTGCAAAGAGAACTTTCACAGTGTAAAGTGCCTTTGCACAGCAAAAATACACTTTGCACCGCTCTGTGAATCAGGGTGTTTGTTGGCCGTGCAAAATCACTTTGCACTGCAAAAGTACTCTTTGCACCGTGAATTAGGCCGATTTAGCACACTGCAAAGAGAACTTTTACAGTGCAAAGTGCCTTTGCACAGCAAAAATACACTTTGTACCGCTCTGTGAATCAGGGTGTTTGTTGGCCGTGCAAAATCACTTTGCACTGCAAAAGTACTCTTTGCACCGTGAATTAGGCCGATTTAGCACACTGCAAAGAGAACTTTTACAGTGCAAAGTGCCTTTGCACAGCAAAAATACACTTTGTACCGCTCTGTGAATCAGGGTGTTTGTTGGCCGTGCAAAATCACTTTGCACTGCAAAAGTACTCTTTGCACCGTGAATTAGGCCGATTTAGCACACTGCAAAGAGAACTTTTACAGTGCAAAGTGCCTTTGCACAGCAAAAATACACTTTGCACCGCTCTGTGAATCAGGGTGTTTGTTGGCCGTGGAAAATCACTTTGCACTGCAAAGTACTCTTTGCACCGTGAATTAGGCCGATTTAGCACACTGCAAAGAGAACATTTACAGCGCAAAGTGCCTTTGCACAGCAAAAATACACTTTGCACCGCTCTGTGAATCAGGGTGTTTGTTGGCCGTGCAAAATCACTTTGCACTGCGCTAGGAATTCCATGACCAAGGTCCAATGTTGGGTCCTGCAGCGACAGCAGCAGTGCAATTTTTCTGCACCACACAGAACAAGCATAGCTCAGATAGCGGCAATGGCGTTGCCCAGGTCACACAAAAAGAGCGACAGGTGAAGCACACAGACCGTGGCAACCCGAAATCCTGAGGCACCAAAGGCCTTGGACAGAGGTGTGACGTGCTGTGCGTAGGCCTTCTGGGTTTGCGACCTGCAGACCATGATTAGAAGCATCTTGAGCCCACAGCAGGCAAGAGATGTATGAGTTAGTATGGACGCATCCAAACAACAATAGTACAGTAAGTAGCAAAACAAAGAGAGTGTTCCGGCCCTTGGCGCCCGAAGAACGGAAGCCCGGAGGCCCAAGGCTCCAAATGCCTCGCACAGAAGCACGATGTGCTGTGCGTCTGACTTCGGGGTACACGGCCTGCAGGCCGCAATTAGAGGCAGCTGGAGGCCACAGCAGGTAAGTGGGAAGAGTGTGGGTGAGTGGTAGTGTGGTACGTCACGGTGAACAGGTTCGACTGGATTTAACAGAGCGGTGTGGATCAGCGAACAGGGACAGCTGGAAAGCGCCACAGGTCGGGAGGAGGCAGGCAATGTTCTCATCAGCTGAAGCAAACAGTCGAAAGCGCCTCCGTGTGCAGAAAGCGCTTCAAAGTGTCAAGTCCGATTCAATGCTGCTTGAGCACTGACAGGCTTCTGTCTCTGGCTCGGCTTGCTTTTCCAGGCAGCTAAATTCAGATGGCTGACAGGTACGCACAGCTTCAGTGGTCCGAAGTGGTAAAATCCTCTTCTTTCCACCACTGTTGCCGCATGCAAACTCCTTCTGGACTTTCACTTTGCTGGGATCACTTTTGCTAGTGCCCCTGAAGAGAATGATGGCTTTTCCTGCTCTTCCCAGTGCATGGAACTGCTCATGGACTGGAGGATTGCTACCATCTAGGTCAACGGGCTTCTTGGATACCCGCAGTCCTCAATACAGATCGGCATTTCTTCCAGCAGTCACCTATCTTAGCCCTGAGACATGGGTCTCGGAAGGGTCTCACACCCTTCTGGAAGGCCTGCCTTAACCCTATGGAAGAAACCTAAATCAGTTTTTATTTTTATTCCATCAATCTTCTGTGTGGATTCATCTTATTTTAAATTTTCTGTGTGGATTCCTCTAGATTTCAATCGTCTGTGTGGATTCCTCTTACTTTCAATCTTCTGTGTGGATTCTTCTTACTTACAATCTTCTGTGTGGATTCCTCTTACTTCCAAACAGCCCCAAGATGATTCAGATCATGATTTTCATTAAAAGAGGGTTCCTCCCTTTTTTTTAGCTGCCTTTTTATTCCAACAAAGATCTTTCTCTTTAATAAGTCACACTCAACCGGCCACAGATCAACACTCAGGCAGTTATTCCTTCCCCTCTGGAAAGGGCCAGAATCCCCATGGATTCATCATAAACTTCCAGAAAGCCGATGGGGGTAGCGTGAAAGGCTGACACAGCTACCAGATGTCACCCATGCATTCATCATAAACCTCCAGAGAGCTACCTCCCCCAGAGGTGAGGGGGTAACTTCAAAGCTCCTAGCGGGCACCAGATGTCACTTTCATCTATCTCAGCCCGAGTGGACTATCTTACTTCCTAATGTTTCACTATCTCGCCTATATCATAAGCTATAGTTGTATATTTATGCCGGCGAGATCGCCCTGCCACCAGAGGAGTTGGGTATTAGAGCACACAAATGTCTGAAATGTGGCCACACCACACCTGAGCTGCCGGGGTGTCAGTAGACATTGTACAGCAGAAGGATACAGGTAATCATATCCAATATCCACAAATCACTGACATTCTCTTTATATCCACAGAACATATGTGTAAAGTCTGTCAGAGCAGTCTGCACACTTCCACCGACAAGCCCTCTTCATTTTTATAATAACAATCAAAAAGCTCAGGATGGCACAGCCTCACTGGCACCTTTCTGTCACACAGTCACATTACATGGTTTCCTCGATGCACATAGCATACACATCAGGCAGTGTTCACGCTTTCTTCACACATGCAGGACATCACAGTGAGCAGCAACGCAGAATTCCTTCACATAGAGCAGGTGCAGCGCAGGCAGCAGAGAGCAAGCTTCCCTTCCACACAGAGCAAGCAGGGACGCTCGTTTCAGAGCATGGGCGCAGTGGGCATGTGGTACGTGCTGCAGCGTGTGGCAATGCTGCAGAGATGACACTGATGATGCCATTAGTGATGTTCTGGTGGAAACACTAGAATGATCATAGTCACAGCATAGCGCATGCATGCCACAGCACCTTGATGCCTGTAGGGTTTTGTCCGCTTTATGAATGCAAAAACAAATAAACAGCCTCCGGGAGAAATGGTGCACTCACAAGCCATAAGTGAATACCCATCTCGGACCAAAAACAAGGGAGCAATAGGAGTCAACAGGCAAAGATAAAGCTGGAGACCATGCAGAAGTGTTGTGGTAAGAAAGTGGGCAGGTGGACAGATATAAAGGTCCCTATGTGTTGCTCTGTTGAACAGTGTGTTTACATTGTAAGACCTCGTTGCACCCCGAGCCACATAGGTTTTCTTTTGTAAAAAAAAGTACAATGGTTGGCTGAGGGTTACCAGAAACCCTGGGGATGAAGGTTCTGCGAGTCCCTTCTTCTGTAGTGATTGGCTGAGGGTTACCAGAAACCCTGGGGATGAAGGTGCCGCAAGTCCCTTCTTCTGTAGTGATTGGCTGAGGGTTACCAGAAACCCTGGGGATGAAGGTGCCACGAGTCCCTTCTTCTGAGGTGCTGCGAGTCCCTTCTTCTGTAGTGATTGGCTGAGGTTTACCAGAAACCCTGGGGGTGAAGGTGCCGCGAGACCCTTCTTCTGTAGTGATTGCCTGAGGGATCCCAGAAACCCTGGGGATGAAGGTGCCGTGAGACCCTTCTTCTGTAGTGATTGGCTGAGGGTTACCAGAAACCCTGGGGATGAAGGTGCCACGAGTCCCTTCTTCTGTAGTGATTGACTGAGGGTTACCAGAAACCCTGGGGATGAAGGTGTCGCGAGTCCCTTCTTCTGAGGTGCCGCGAGTCCCTTCTTCTGTAGTGATTGGCTGAGGGTTACCAGAAACCCTGGGGATGAAGGTGCCGTGAGTCCCTTCTTCTGAAGTTCCGCAAATCCCTTCTTCTGTAGTCATTGGCTGAGGGTTACCAGAAACCCTGGGGATGAAGGTGCCACGAGACCCTTCTTCTGTAGTGATTGGCTGAGGGTTACCAGAAACCCTGGGGATGAAGGTGCCACGAGTCCCTTCTTCTGAGGTGCCGCAAGTCCCTTCTTCTGTAGTGATTGGCTGAGGTTTACCAGAAACCCTGGGGGTGAAGATGCCGCGAGACCCTTCGTCTGTAGTGATTGCCTGAGGGTTCCCAGAAACCCTGGGGATGAAGGTGCCGTGAGACCCTTCTTCTGTAGTCATTGGCTGAGGTTTACCAGAAACCCTGGGATGAAGGTGCTGCGAGACCCTTCTTCTGTGGTGATTGGCTGAGGGTTACCAGAAACTCTGGGGATGAAGGTGCCACAAGACCCTTCTTCTGTAGTGATTGGCTGAGGGTTACCAGAAACCCTGGGGATGAAGGTGCTGCGGGTCCCTTCTTCTGAGGTGCCGTGAGTCCCTTCTTCTGTAGTCATTGGCTGAGGGTTACCAGAAACCCTGTGGATGAAGGTGCCATGAGTCCCTTCTTCTGAGGTGCAGCAAGTCCCTTCTTCTGTAGTGATTGACTGAGGGTTACCACAAGTCCCTTCTTCTGTAGTCACTGGCTGAGGGTTACCAGAAACCCTAGGGATGAAGGTGCCGCAAGTCCCTTCTTCTGCAGTTATTGGCTGAGGTTTACCACAAATCCTGGGGATGAAGGTGCCGCGAGACCCTTCTTCTGTAGTCATTGGCTGAGGGTTACCAGAAACCCTGGGGATGAAGGTGCCCCGAGACCCTTCTTCTGTAGTGATTGGATGAGGGTTACCAGAAACTCTGGGGATGAAGGTGCCACAAGACTCTTCTTCTGTAGTGATTGGCTGAGTGTTACCAGAAACCCTGGGGATGAAGGTGCTGCGAGTCACTTCTTCTGAGGTGCCATGAGTCCCTTCTTCTGTAATCATTGGCTGAGGGTTACCAGAAACCCTGTGGATGAAGGTGCCACAAGACCCTTCTTCTGTAGTGATTGGCTGAGGGTTATCAGAAACCCTGGGGATGAAGATGCCGCAAGTCCGTTCTTCTGAGGTGTCGCAAGTCCCTTCTTCTGTAGTCATTAGCTGAGGGGTACCAGAAACCCTGGGGATGAAGGCGCCATGAGTCCCTTCTTCTGAGGTGCCGCAAGTCCCTTCTTCTGTAGTGATTGACTGAGGGTTACCACAAGTCCCTTCTTCTGTAGTCATTGGCTGAGGGTTACCAGAAACCCTAGGGATGAAGGTGCCGCGAGTCCCTTCTTCTGCAGTGATTGGCTGAGGTTTACCAGAAATCCTGGGGATGAAGGTGCAGCGAGACCCTTCTTCTGTAGTCATTGGCTGAGGGTTACCAGAAACCCTGGGGATGAAGGTGCCACGAGTCCCTTCTTCTGTAGTGATTGGCTGAGGTTTACCAGAAATCCTGGGGATGAAGGTGCCACGAGACACTTCTTCTGTAGTGATTGGCTGAGGGTTACCCGAAACTCTGGGGATGAAGGTGCCACAAGACTCTTGTTCTGTAGTGATTGGCTGATTGTTACCAGACACCCTGGGAATGAAGGTGCCGTAAGTCCCTTCTTCTGAGGTGCTGCGAGTCCCTTCTTCTGTAGTGATTGGCTGAGGGTTACCAGAACCCCTGGGAATTAAGGTGCCGCAAGTCCTATCTTCTGAGGTGCCGCAAGTCCCTTCTTCTGTAGTCATTGGCTGAGGGGTACCAGAAACCCTGGGAATGAAGGCGCTGCAAGTCCCTTCTTCTTAGGTGATGCAAGTCCCTTCTTCTGTAGTGATTGACTGAGGGTTACCACAAGTTGCTTCTTCTGTAGTCATTGGCTGAGGGTTACCAAAAACCCTGGGGACGAAGATGCCACGAGACCCTTCTTCTGTAGTGATTGGCTGAGGGTCACCAGAAATCCTGTGGATGAAGATACCAAGAGACACTTCTTCTGTAGTGATTGGCTGAGGGTTACCAGAAACCCTGGGGATGAAGGTGCCACAAGACCCTTCTTCTGTAGTGATTGGCTGAGGGTTACCAGAAACCCTGGGGATGAAGGTGCCACGAGTCCCTTCTTCTGAGGTGCCGCAAATCCCTTCTTCTGTAGTCATTGGCTGAGGGTTACCAGAAACCCTGGGGATGAAGGTGTCAGAGATCTGAGCCTCAACAGGGTGAAGCGCCTGGTGATCGAAGAGACGCTGTTGAACCCGTAGTGCAGTGGTATATTCTTCCTACCAATGTAACACTCAGTTGTATATAAAAACAGTCTGAGCGGTCAATTGGTTGAAAGATGTTCAAAGAATGAACAGGACCCTCTGGAACTCCTGATGACTGCAAGTCTTGCCGATAACTGGGAATTCCACAAGACAGACAGAACACTCAGTGAATGTCAACAGGGTGAGGTACGGTACTAAATAGAGACAGGAACTAAATAAGACAAGGAAAGGCAAAGAACCAATAACGGAAAATGAGCAGGAAACAAGTACTCTTACTTGTATATCCGGGAGACGGGAAACAACGATGAAGATAGGATGATGGTGATCTCCCAGGATCCAAGAAGAGAGAGCCCAGTCTCACGGAGTTGAAGGAATCCTCAGTCCGATGCAAGACCTATACCCGCCGGCACGCGTACGCCTAGAGTGAATAGTCCCAGACGTGCTACAGGCAGTCTCTAGTCCAGCACGCGTAACCTATTCCCGCCGGCACGAGTACGCCTAGGAAGAAGGAATCCAAACGTTCCGGGTCAGAATCAGGTAACCAGACAAGACAAAGTATGAGGCAAGAACCGAAGTCAAAAGGAAATCCGGGTCGTAGCAGGGGTTCGTAGCTGAAGTCCGAAGCAGAAGTACCGAGGGCAAGACAAGAGCAAAATCCGAAAAACAGGCCAGAGGTCGAGAAGAGACAAGATCCAAATAGCAAGCGCCACTGTAGAATTCCAAAGAAAACAATCAGAAGCACCGAAACAGCGGACTGGCCGGACTTAAGATTGCGTGACCACAACGCGGGAGTCACATGACCGGGAAGACGGAGCAACACGTGACTGCAGACGTAGCAGTGGCCATTGTCGCCATGGCAATCCCCAATGCCTTCGAAACAAGCCTTTAGAGGAATAGAAGCGCTTATTGCTGTCCCTAGCTATATTGACTAACGTAAGCCTGTCAGGTAAGCGGGGACGTGTAGCAGGAATTGGTGTTCTGACAGCATCCTCCCCCAAAGGTCCCCCGAGACCTTGAGATGCGAGAAACTGGGACAACAGCACGGGTGCATGGATGTTGGACTCAGGTTCCCAAGTGCGATCCTCCGGACCGTAACCCTTCCAGTCCACCAAAAACAAACGCACACCACGTGACATTTTAGTATCCAAAATAGCATTAACCTCATACTCCTCCACCCCTTGTACCAACAGGGGGGGGGGACGGATAGGTAACCTCACCTGCTCAGAACATGGTTTGACCAAAGACACGTGAAAAACGGGATGTATTTTCCAAGTAGGAGGCAATTCCAATTTGACCACAAGGGGATTAATCACCTCCTTAACAATATAAGGACCCACAAAGCGAGGTAACAGGGTTTTACGACCTGGAATACTGAGATTCTTGGTAGACAGCCAAACACGCATACCTGTGGTATACTGCGGTGCCGGCTGGCGATGGCGATCGGCATACTTTTTTGCCTGTTCCTGCGCATGTATTAAGTGTTCCATAACGTTCTTACGCAACGATGTCAGATCTCTAAGGCAGGATTGGACAGCTGGACAATCCGAGGATATACAAGAATCCAAGGGTAGAGAGCGTGGGTGTTGTCCATACATGGCATAGAAAGGAGAAACCCCCGTAGAAGAATGCGCAGAATTATTATAAGCGAACTCTGCCATAGGCAAAACGGAGAGCCAAGTTTCTTGGTGCTGTAGGATAAGACATCTCAAGTATTGTTCCATGGTGGCATTGAGTCGCTCGGTTTGGCCATCGGTTTGTGGAT
Source organism: Ambystoma mexicanum (assembly GCF_040938575.1). NCBI lineage: Eukaryota > Metazoa > Chordata > Amphibia > Caudata > Ambystomatidae > Ambystoma > Ambystoma mexicanum. Next base: position 71,546,479 of record NC_090923.1, read on the forward strand.
GGTAGGCCGTAGAATACCTCTCGTCAATACCCATGGACTGTGTAAGGTGTTTCCAAAAACGAGAGGTAAACTGAGAACCCCTGTCAGTTATTACGATCTCAGGAAGACCAAAGAAGCGGAAGACATTGCGTAAAAACAGGTCCGCCAGAGTAGTAGCGGACGGAAGACCCCGACAAGGCACAAAAAGGGCCAACTTAGTAAAACTGTCGATTACCACCCAAATAGTGTCAAATCCACCAATCAAGGGTAGTTCCACTACAAAGTCCATGGAAAGCATGGCCCAGGGTTTAGCAGGTACTGGCAGGGGTTGTAGAAGACCCATTGGTTTGGCCGGAACGGTTTTACATTGAGCGCAAACCGCGCAATTAGCGATGTATAGCACAATGTCTTTTGACATGAATGGCCACCAGCACCAGCGCTTGAGTAATTCCAATGTCTTACGATGACCAGGGTGTGCGGCCAACATGGAGTCATGACACCAAGACATGGCAATCCTGCGGGTATACGAGTTAGGTATATAGATTTTGCCTTGGACGTATGGCAAGGACTGAATAATATCCAGATTAAGATCCTCCAATTCAGGATGTTTTTCTGAGACCCAATGTTGAATGGCTGTCCTCAGGGATGGTTGCAAAGTGCATCCACACACGACCTGGTTGGGCAAGAGTAGTCGACCCTCCTGTGGCCGATGCACTGAGTCTTCAAATAGTCTTGACAGGGCATCTGCCTTGGAGTGCAAGGTCCCAGGACGGTAGGTCAATACAAAGTTGTACATTGAGAAGAACTCATGCCAACGTGCATGACGCGCTGTCGTGCATTTCAATGATTGAAGGGCCAGTAGGTTTCTGTGATCAGTAAACACTTGAATCGGAGTCTCTGCTCCCAAGAGATGATGTCTCCAAACTGTAAAAGCCTCCCGGACAGATAGCAGCTCACGTTCGGTGATGGTGTAGTTTACCTCATACGGAGTAAGCTTGCGTGAATGATACGCGACAGGATGGAGGATCTCTGTGTCAGGACAAAACTGGGAGAGAACTGCCCCTACTGCCACGTCAGAAGCATCGGCCTCTACAACAAACAGTTGTTTGACATTGGGATGTTGAAGCACCGGAGCCGAAGTAAAGGCTTCCTTAAGAGTCTCAAACGCATTCTGTGCTTCGGGATTCCACTGAAACGGATGCTTATTGCTTGTTAAAGCAGTAAGTGGAGCCACAATGCTAGAGAAGTGCCTGATGAACCGCCGATAAAAGTTTGCGAACCCCAAAAAAGACTGCAAAGCTTTTAGTGTACCTGGGACGGGCCATTCCAATACAGCCTTGACCTTGGTTTGGCTCATCTGAACACCCAGGTTAGTAATGTCATAGCCCAGGAATTCAACTGAAGTGGTATGAAAAATGCACTTCTCTAGTTTTGCGTATAGTTTATTCTTACGCAGACGTTGTAGTACTTCAGTAACATGTTGAAGGTGTAGTTCAAGAGAAGGGGAATAAATCAAGATATCGTCTAAGTAGACGATCACAAATCGATCAATCATGTCCTGAAAAACATCATTAATGAAATGTTGAAATGTGGCAGGGGCATTACATAGCCCAAACGGCATGACCAAATATTCAAAAAGGCCGTGTCTGGTTTTGAATGCCGTTTTCCATTCGTCCCCCTCTCTTATCCTTACTAGATTATAGGCACCCCTGAGGTCCAATTTGGTGTATATCACTGAAGAGCCTAGCTGATCCAAAAGTACTGAAATCAGTGGTATGGGATATTGATTCCGTATTGTGACTGCATTCAATTCCCGATAATCTATACATGGTCTCAGGTCCCCCTCTTTTTTCGGGACAAAGAACAGGGGAGATGCAGCAGGAGAACGGGAGTGGCGAATAAAACCCGAAGCCAAAGCCTTGTCCAGATACTCCTTTAAAACTGCATCTTCCTTTAAAGTAAGAGAGTAGATCCTCCCAGAGGGGATCCTAGCTCCCTCCTTAAGGTCTATAGGACAGTCATAAATACGATGAGGCGGTAATTTTTCTGCCTCACCTTTGTCGAAGACATCTGCGAAAGACTTGTATTCCGGGGGTAAAACAGTCTTGACAACGCCACCTATCATTGAAACAGATTCCAATAAGGCTTGACAGGGGTTGTTCTTCACTTGAGTCGTTGGGCCACAATGTCTTGAACAATACGTTGAGGAAAACGAGACAGACCCAGCAACCCAATCTACCAAGGGATTATGGAGCCGAAGCCAAGGTAGACCCAGAATAAGTCGGAATTGAGGTGCAGTAATGACATCGAATGAAATGACTTCGCTATGACAACCATCTATGAGCAAATCCAGGGGAACTGTCGACTCCGTTACCAACCCTGAGAGTAGTGTGGTACCATCAACTGCGTTGACCACCTCGGGTTGTTCCTTTGGTACCAGGGGAATGTTCCAGTCTTTCACATACTGGAGATCAACATAATTTCCAGTAGCGCCTGAATCCAAAACCGCTTCAGAGGACCAGGTTTCGCCGTCCGGAGAAGCAACAACTAACTTAATAGTGAAAGGAACCGAGAATTTGGAGCCCGGAAGATCAATGCTCGACATAGGGGCTCCCTCTATTGTCGGGCTTTGGAGTTTCCCGACTTCGCCGGTTTCTTGGGACATTGATTCAAAAAATGACCAGAAGAACCACAATAAAAACATAACTTGTTCCTTTTACGCTTCTCTCTTTCTTCGCTAGATAATGGTCCTCTTATCGCCCCTATTTGCATGGGTTCCCCATTGCCCGAAGCCGAACTTGTCAGACTAACAGGGACCGGAGGCAAAATCCTCTTTTCCCCCTTCCTTTCCGCTTTACGGGCATCGATCTGAAGAACTAGATCCAAAAAGTCAGGAAAGGAGACGGGGACCACAGGTACCGTAGCAATGACATCCTTAAGGGAATCCGACAAACCCTTATAAAATAAGGCTGCCTTCTTCTCGTCCGGCCAGTTGGTTTCAGCAACCAATTGGTTAAACTTAGCCAGATAAGTCAATAGAGTAGAATCGCCCTGCTGCAGATTCAATAACTCCAAGTCAGTTGCCTGAGATTTGTATCGAGTGTCAAAAACTCTGGTAAGCGCCTCTATGAGAGCGTCACAGTCAAATAACATATGACTGCCTTGCTCCAAGAGAGGATTCGCCCAGACGGCAGCAGTACCCCCTAGGTTAGACAATATAAAGGCGGCCTTAGTAGTTGCATCGGGAAATGATGCTGGTCTACAAAGAAAATGCAGTCTGCATTGATTGATGAACGTTCTAAAGGTTTTGGGATCGCCCAAGAAACGTTCAGGAGGAGCCAACGGGAATTGTGTCATAACTACCGGTACCGGGTCTGACCTGGTCTGAGCACTGGCCGTACCAGACCCGGAAGCCACTGCGACTGATGGAGGTTCAATGGCACTAGCCCTCAATCCCGCTTGAATATCATCAATACGGCGATGAGTAACATCATGGGCAGTTTGCATGTCAGCACGTAAATCAGCCACTAATTGAACCAAGGTAGCCAAAGGATCATTGGCTGTGTCCATTTTTAGGCTTCTGATTCTGTCAGAGATCTGAGCCTCAACAGGGTGAAGCGCCTGGTGATCGAAGAGACGCTGTTGAACCCGTAGTGCAGTGGTATATTCTTCCTACCAATGTAACACTCAGTTGTATATAAAAACAGTCTGAGCGGTCAATTGGTTGAAAGATGTTCAAAGAATGAACAGGACCCTCTGGAACTCCTGATGACTGCAAGTCTTGCCGATAACTGGGAATTCCACAAGACAGACAGAACACTCAGTGAATGTCAACAGGGTGAGGTACGGTACTAAATAGAGACAGGAACTAAATAAGACAAGGAAAGGCAAAGAACCAATAACGGAAAATGAGCAGGAAACAAGTACTCTTACTTGTATATCCGGGAGACGGGAAACAACGATGAAGATAGGATGATGGTGATCTCCCAGGATCCAAGAAGAGAGAGCCCAGTCTCACGGAGTTGAAGGAATCCTCAGTCCGATGCAAGACCTATACCCGCCGGCACGGGTACGCCTAGAGTGAATAGTCCCAGACGTGCTACAGGCAGTCTCTAGTCCAGCACGCGTAACCTATTCCCGCCGGCACGAGTACGCCTAGGAAGAAGGAATCCAAACGTTCCGGGTCAGAATCAGGTAACCAGACAAGACAAAGTATGAGGCAAGAACCGAAGTCAAAAGGAAATCCGGGTCGTAGCAGGGGTTCGTAGCTGAAGTCCGAAGCAGAAGTACCGAGGGCAAGACAAGAGCAAAATCCGAAAAACAGGCCAGAGGTCGAGAAGAGACAAGATCCAAATAGCAAGCGCCACTGTAGAATTCCAAAGAAAACAATCAGAAGCACCGAAACAGCGGACTGGCCGGACTTAAGATTGCGTGACCACAACGCGGGAGTCACGTGACCGGGAAGACGGAGCAACACGTGACTGCAGACGTAGCAGTGGCCATTGTCGCCATGGCAATCCCCAATGCCTTCGAAACAAGCCTTTAGAGGAATAGAAGCGCTTATTGCTGTCCCTAGCTATATTGACTAACGTAAGCCTGTCAGGTAAGCGGGGACGTGTAGCAGGAATTGGTGTTCTGACAGAAGGTGCCACGAGACCCTTCTTCTGTAGTGATTGGCTGAGGGTTACCAGAAACCCTGGGGATGAAGGTGCCGCAAGTCCCTTCTTCTGAGGTGCCGCCAGTCCCTTCTTCTGTAGTCATTGGCTGAGTGTAACCAGTAACCCTGGGGATGAAGGCGCCGCGACTCCCTTCTTCTGAGGTGCCGCAAGTTCCTTCTTCTGTAGTTATTGACTGAGGGTTACCACAAGTCCCTTCTTCTGTAGTCATTGGCTGAGGGTTACCAGAAACCCTGGGGACGAAGGTGCCGCAAGACCATTCTTCTGTAGTGATTGGCTGAGGGTCACCAGAAATCCTGGGGATGAAGATGCCAAGAGACCCTTCTTCTGAGGGTTACCAGAAACCCTGGGGATGAAGGTGCCACAAGACCATTCTTCTGTCATGCATTTGATGAAAGTGTAAAAGAAACGCAGCAGTAGCGCATGCGCCCTGCCTTTGGAGGAGCATTCTAATGAGTTCTTACTAACCATCAGAATCGGGTGGTTCTAATGAATCCTGGTTACCACTATTTGGAGCACAGTGTATGATCCTCTGCAGACCACTCCGTCTGCCTGCGTGTAGCTTCCAGCTTCTGCCAAATCTCTAATCCTTTCAAAGTGCAATAGGCAAAGGAGGGAAATATGTACTTGTTATGATATCAGTCGGCCTGATTTCTTGAAACAAAAGCCTGATTATACTGTTGGGAGAAGCACGCCAAACATGAATGCCTTAATGGAAGTGACTCCCCTTTGGCTAAATCCTTGAAAGCTAACCTACCTCATCCCATACCCACCCGACGACCCTAATACATGACCTCCATGCCTGGGCTTAAATTTTATTGTGGGTGCCCTATAAACACCTGCTCATTATTATGGTATTTATTGAGCGCGGACCCAACTTCGACAAGCAACGGAGTGCTTTACAGAGAGAGGTAACAATACAGATGCATGATTGAGTGCTTTTTAGAGGTATACAACACTACAGATGCATAACGGAGCGCTTTTCAGAGGTATACAACACTACAGATGCATAATGGAGCGCTTTTCAGAGGTATACAACAGTACGGATGCCTAACGGAACACTTTAAAGAGGTATACAACAGTACAGATGCATAACAGAGCGCTTCTCAGAGTTGTACAACAATACAGATGTATAACGGAGTGCTTCTCAGAGGTGTACAACAGTACAGATGTATAACGGAGCGCTTTGCAGAGGTATACAACACTACAGATGCATAACTGAGCGCTTTTCAGAGGTATACAACACTACAGATGCTTAACAGAGCGCTTTTCAGAGGTATACAACACTACTGATGCATAATGGAGCGCTTTTCAGAGGTATACAACAGTACAGATGCCTAACAGAACACTTTAAAGAGGTATACAACAGTAGAGATGCATAACGGAGCGCTTCTCAGAGGTGTACAACAGTACAGATGTATAACGGAGCGCTTTTCAGAGGTATACAACAGTACAGATGCCTAACAGAACACTTTAAAGAGGTATACAACAGTAGAGATGCATAACGGAGCGCTTCTCAGAGGTGTACAACAGTACAGATGTATAACGGAGCGCTTTTCAGAGGTAACAAAAGAACAGATATACAGCGGGAGTGGAGGGGGTTAGGATGCAGAGGGGCACAGAGGAGGGGTACCGCTGTAGCGGGTGGCAGTTGCTTTAGTACAATTCTCTACACAGCTGTGTACATTGTAATAGAATGACTTGTTTACATAATAAGTGCATGCCTAGGAAGAATTCTATAATTAACACACATTCATTAAAACCATCACGTTATTAAAAACTGAGCACTCACATTTCATAGGCCCGGAGCTCCTTAAGAAGAGCGGATGTATTCCCGCCCACGAAACATTTTAGGATCAAAAAAGTACATTCATTCCTTTATTTATGCTGCTTTCCATGTATACGAATGTACATAATTAACTAGCAAAATATAATTATCAGTCTTCCAATTAGAGCTGATTTGCATAAGAAACCACAGCAGGCATGGTAATAATCTAATTTATTTTCTTTTTTGATGTACATTAACAATCCAATTACTTCATTCAACCTTTAATGACTAATTCCTGGAACATTATAAGATGTCAAATATATATGTAGCTGACTACCTTTCAGCAACACCTGCATAGTGGTAATCCTGAAAGTGCTGAAGGCCGACATCTTCCACTACCCTCTCCTCGCTAGAGTCCCATCACGGCCCCCGGGAGAAGTGGGGGGGCACATGCAGACCCTACAAAGAGCTCTAGGAGGCAGCTAGGGAACACACATGGACAAACAAAGCGAGGGACAGGCTGTGTGATGTGTGAGGCAGTGGTAGAAGTGTACCAAAGAAGTAGTGCAACTGTGACTCCAGTAGGGGAAAGAATAGGAAGGAAAGGAGCAAAGTGAAACACATTTCTCAAGGGGTGCAGTCATGCTGGTTGACAGCCAATTTAGCTGAAACAGATTGCACTTTACCTGTAACTGGCATTGGGTGGTAAAGTGGAGAAGTGTGCTTTAACTTCACAAAGAACAGTTCTGGAAGGGTGAAAATGGTTACAAAAAGTAGTGGAGCTGGTAACAGTAACAAATAAAAGTAGCAGAACGCCGCTCCCGACGGTTCACGCTCACTTCAACCACTGGTGTGAGGTGACTGGAGCAGACAGACCAATAGAGTGAAATGACCGGGGCATAACAGATTGGTAGTTTGGCGCCCATAGAAAGACAGGGTGACGAGATGGGGCAGAGAGGCTTGTCGTGTGTGGGCCAGTCGCACAAGGGACATAGTGTGGAGCCTATGGACAGGACAGGCTCCAGACAATGTGCGAATCAAGGGGCACAATCAACTTCCCTGGTGCCCATTGATCCTCACACTGTCTGCAGCCTGTATGGACCATATAGACTGGCAGTGTGTGGATAAAGGGGCACAAGAGAGGTAGCGTGGGGCAGATGACCTGACAGTGTTAAAAGATGGGGTAGATTGAGAGTGTGAGGGTCAGGGGGCTAACGGGAAGTAGCATGGGGCACATGGACAGACAGTGTGAAAAAACTGGGCACATTGAGAGTGTGAGGGTCAGAGGGCACAAGGGAAGTGACGTGGACACATGGTCAGAAAGTGTGAAAGAAATTGGACATATTGAGAGTGTGAGGATCAGGGGGCACAAGGGAAGTAGCATGGGGCATATGGACCGACAGTGTGAAAAAATGGGGCATATTGAGAGTTTGGGGGTCAGGAGGCGCAAGGGAAGCAGCGTGGGGCACATGGTCAGAAAGTGTGAACAAATGGGGTAGATTGAGAGTGTGGGGGTCAGGGGGCACAAGGGAAGTAGCATGGGGCACATGGCCTAACAGTGTTAAAACATGGGGTAAATTGAGAGTGTGAGGGTCAGGGATCGCAAGGGAAGTAGCATGGGGCACATGGACAGACAGTGTGAAAAAAGGGGCATATTGAAAGTTTGAGGGTCAGGGGGCACAAGGGAAGCAGCGTGGGGCACATGGTCAGAAAGTGTGAACAAATGGGGTAGATTGAGAGTGTGAGGGTCAGGGGGCACAAGGGAAGTAGCGTGGGGCACATGGACAGACAGCGTGAAAAATAGGGATTATTGAGAGTGTGAGGGTCAAGGGCACAAGGCCAGAGAGTGTTAGAACATGGGATAGATTGAGAGTGTGAGGGCCTGGGGGCACAAGGGAAGTTACATGCGGCACATGGACAGACAGTGTGAAAGAATCGGGCATATTGAGAGCGTGAGGGTCAGGAGGCACAAGGGAAGTAGCACGGGGCACATGGACAGACAGTGTTAAAAAATGGGGCATATTGAGAGCTTGAGGGTCAGGGGCGCAAGGGAAGCAGCGTGGGCACATGGTCAGAAAGTGTGAACAAATGGGGCATATTGAGTGTGTGAGGGTCAGGGGCACAAGGGAAGTGGCATGGGGCACATGGACCGACAGTGTGTAAAAATGGGGCATATTGAGAGTTTGAGGGTCAGGGGGCACAAGGGAAGCAGCGTGGGGCACATGGTCAGAAAGTGTGAACAAATGGGGTAGATTGAGAGTGTGAGGGTCAGGGGACACAAGGGAAGTAGCGTGGGGCACATGGACAGACAGCGTGAAACAATAGGGCATATTGAGAGTGTGGGGGTCAGGGGCACAAGGGAAGTAGCGTGGGGCACATGGCCAGAGAGTGTTAAAACATGGGGTAGATTGAGAGTGTGTGGGTCTGGGGGCACAATGGAAGTTACTTGCGGCACATGGACAGACACCATGAAAGAATGGGGCATATTGAGAGCGTGAGGGTCAGGGGGCACAAGGGAAGTAGCATGGGGCACATGGACAGACAGTGTGAAGAGATGGAGCAGATAGGCTGACAGTGTCAAGAATCACAGGGAACAAGGGAAGAAGCCTGGGACACATGGACAGACAGTGTGCAGAGATGGAGCACATATGCTGACACTGCCAACGATCACAGGGCACAAGGGAAGATGTGTGGAGCATATGGACAGAAAGTGTGAAGAAATGGAGCAGATAGGCTGACAGTGCCACGGTCAGAGGGAGCAAGGGAAGATGCCCGGGGCACATGGACAGACAGTGGGAAGAGATGGAGCACATATGCTGACAGTTTTAGAATCATGGGGCACATGGGAAGGCATCTGAGGCACATGAATAGACCATGTGAAGAGATGGGGAAAATAGGCGATCAGTGCTACAATCACAGGGAGCAAGGGTAGAAACCTGCGGCATGGACAGACAGTGTGAAGAGATGAAGCAGATAGGCTGACAGTGCAAGGCTCACAGGGAACCAGGGAAGACGCATGGAGCACATGGACAGACAGTGTGAAGAGATGGAGCACATAGGCTGACAGTGTGAGCATTATTCGGCACATGAGTGATGCCTGGGGCTCATGGATAGACAGTGTGAAGAGATGGAGCACATAGGCTGACAGTGTGAGCATCATTCGGCACATGAGTGATGCCTGGGGCTCATGGATAGACAGTGTGAAGAGATGGAGCACATAGGCTGACAGTGTGAGCATCATTCGGCACATGGGAATACACCTGGTGCTCATGGAAAGACAGTGTGAAGTGATGAATCAGATAAGCTGGCAGTGCCAGGATTACAGGGAACAAGGGAAGGCGCATGGAGCACATGGACAGACAGTGTGTAGAGATGGAGCACATAGGCTGACAGTGTGAGCATCATTCGGCACATGAGAATACACCTGGGGCTCATGGACAGATAGTGTGAAGAGATGGAGCAGATAGGCTGACAGTGTGAGCATCATAGGGCACATGGGCAGACGTCTGAGGCACATGGACAGTGTGAAGACATGGAGCAGATAGAATGACTGTGAGGAATTCGTCCATCCGCATGGTGGACATTTTGTATTGTTAACGTGCAAGGTCAGTGTGAATTATCACCTCTGGTGGATACTGGATACCAAGCCACCCTCCTTTCAAAAGGGACCTTTGACCAACTAAACTCAGGATGGGGGAGGGCCACCAAACTCCACTCACACTATTTCCCAGACAACTCCAAAATTACGACGGGAATGATATGTCCATCGAAGGGACTGCGAATCTGGACATAAAAATTGGACAGCACCTGCTGAAACATCCGGTGAACGTTGTGGCTCCTGAGGGCACACCTTGTTCACTGGGGAACAATCTCCTGAGGAGGTTATTACCTCTAATCGACTGTGTAAACAAGGTCCTCTGGATTCATACTAACTGCCCTATCAAATAAATAATGAGTACCAATTATGTAAGTCTGAATGGTACCTGTCATGTAACTGATCAATGTTCTGAGAATGTAGAGTTCCATTGAAAAAAGTCCCAGACATCGCAGTCATCTGTGTAGGAGAACAAACTGGTGATGGGAACCCTTCTCCATTCTTGAAAATCAACCTTCCTCCCAGATGTGGCAATCCACACTGGAAGGGAACACCCTAATAGTGTACACCAGTCCAAAATCAGAAGAAACCTCGAGTCCTGTGAAACCAGACAAGGAAGAGTCTGCTCAAAGTCTGACGGACATTCAGTATGCCTGAATAATGGAAGGAGCTTCATCAGCAAATAATTATTCACCATTCCCACATTTCAATTGATTGACAAGTGGGAAGCAGGTCTGGAAACCTCAAATTCCAAATATCTCCTGCCTTGCAGGTGTATGCTACACATTTCCATTGGCAACAAAAGTATAGACCATTGTTGGTGGGTCGTGAGAGATGTCCCTTCCGACTTTTATCTGGAAAATGACATTCTCAACTGATATGCAATCAATTTGGACCTAATTAATAATAAAGCCTGGTCCCAACTGGGGAGTAACCCCATGGGCTTTGAGAACATTGAAAAAGCATTCTGGCAGCGAAATTGCTGCCTTATGAGGCTGAAGTTCAAGTGCGAGAAGAGGTTACCAACCCAGGACAAGTGTGACCATTTACTCACCCTCAAAATTAAGTGAGGACAGAACCTCAAACATCATGATGCATAGATAAATCTAAATTCCCATCTCCAACAATAAGGTTTGTATTTAAATCCGATACCTCTACTAGACTGAAAACACAACACCATATGAATATCGGTGGATAACTGCGACTCTCGAAGTATCACTTTGGGTGCAGATACCTTTATTGGAATGGCGGTTGATTCCCAACATTATTCTATTTATTTAGGTAATGAAATCATGAGACCATTCCCAAATGACTGTTTCGACATCAGCGACGGTATTCCTCCTGAAAAGATTTTTACAGGGCATGGGGGAATTTCCTGGTGTACTTTTCCTGCCCCTACAGTGTGAAAGAGGTGGCCTGTGATATTAGGAGGTAGTGTTCAGAGTCAAGGACCACTACATCAAATCCCAAGTCCAGGTCAACACCATCAAACGAGAACTCTCCACCCAACTGGAGGATACCTCTGAAATTGCCAAACCTGAGGTCTTTCCAGGTTTAAAGCAGATGGTTGAGGAAAGCATCAAACTTGCTGACGCCTGTGAGACAGAGGAGCAAAAACAAAAGCTAAAACAGGTCTTCCTGGAATACCAAGATATCTTTTCAGTGGACTCATACAACTGTGGACACACATCCATTAATTCAACCACCATTCCCACGGGCCCCCGAGATGGCTCCAGTATTTATGAAACAATACTGGTTACCTCTCGCATCCATAGAGTCACTCACAGAGATTATTAAGAATGTATAATCCTGTGGGATAATTTGTCCGATCCACAGTATATTCAAAACCCCAGTACTGGGGATCCTCAAACCAAACGGCCAATGGAGACTATGTGCAGACCTGAGGGTGTTGAACAAACGGGTCGACATGTCAAGAAGGCCTCTTCCCTACATCTTTCAGGGACTAGCCCAGATCCAAGAGGCAAAGGTGTGCACCGCCATTGACCTGACCAATGGTTACTGGACAGTACGCGTGAGTAGGGAAGACCAGTACAAGCTTGCCTTTACCTTCGGGGGGCGTAAGTACACGTGGACCCGAAGCCATGACCGATTTGGACGAAAGGGGAAACCTGGCCAATGTGGATGATGTTTTGATCAAGAGCTTAAGTGTGGAGGAACATATAGCAGAAATCAGATATGGTCTAACCCAGTTGCAGAAGGCCGGAGCAAAACTGTATTTTCAGAAGGCACAGTGGTGTAAGACCCGAGTGAACTTCGTAAGGCACAAGATCACACCTGAATGTCTTAATACCCAGGCGAAGAAGGTGGAAGCCTTATTGAAATGAAAAGATCCTACCACTCTGCGAGAATTAAGAAACCTTTTTGGACTTATTAATTATAATAAAAAGTTCATAGAGGATTAAGCAGAGGTCACTTAACCTTTGGTACGTTTATTAAAGGCCAGAGTCAAGTGGGAGTGCGATCCAGAACAATCGGAGGCAGTTAAAAACTGAAAAAAAGCCTTTCCCAGGCTCCTTGTTTGGCTTACCTCATAAAAAACAAGGAGTTATTCTTGGTGACGGGGTTCTCAGATACTTGCCTAACAGCAATATTGTACCAAAACATGACAAGGTCAACCAAGTCATCTCATTCGCGAGCAAGTCTTTGTCATCAGTGGAGAAAAATTCAATGACTGCAAGAAGGCACTCCTGTCAGTGGTGTGGAGGCTGAAAAATGATCGCCCATTCATAGAGGGGGAGCACATCATTGTCGAAACTTCTCATCAACCCTTGCAATATTTACAAAGTGACAGAATCCAGGCTAGAACATTGGTAATTCCAGAATTACTTCCTGGATTCTGTCCATGCAAGGCTTTCCAGTGGTGATCAGATATGGCCAAAACAAATAGAGGCCACTAGCGCAAGGGTTGGCGGACTTGCATGATTGTGCTCACGAAAACTGTCTCGAGGACGAAAGGACGAAGGTCTTATGACCAGCAACAACATGGAGGAGTACTTAACTTCCCCACACAAGGTCTATGAAGAAGACATGTGTCAGACGATACCCACAGTTTATGTGGATGGGTGCCACTACCATGTTGATAACAATGGGGAAAAATAACTGGTGGCTGGTATTGGAAATGCCTCGGTGAATGATATCACAGAACCCTCTGCTGGTTATAAAATCAGACCCCGAAGTAGACAGGTTGCCGAGTTGATGGAGGTTTATCACGCCATCCTCATTGCAATGCACCGCCAACTCAATGAACTGGTCATAATCACTGACTCTGATCATGTCAGGAATGCGTTAATTGGAAGAATCGAGGCTTGCTTTGTGCCAAAAACAAACCCCATGCCAGACTGATCCAGTCAAACAACGATCTGGTGACCTCCAATGAGATGACCATCTATTGGAAGAAGACAAGAGGTCATTCCAAGATAGAGAGGCCAGATAAGACTGGCAAAGACCTGGCTGACTAGCTGGCTAAAACCGGAGTTCTGCAGGGGGATTTCATAGAAATGGAATCCCTGCTGGGTGAAATTCAAATGGCAGCTGTCACCAGGACCAAACTCAGGCTAACAGCGAACTCTCAACAGCCCCGTGGAGTAAAGATACCCCAGATGAAGGTTTGATCACTGCACAGAAAGAGGACCAGATCATTGAAAAATGTTATCGACACATTGAATTCCCTGTAAGTTTTCCTCTAATAATAATAATAATAATAATAATAATTTGGCATTTATACAGTGCTATGAACCCTCAGGTATCTGAGCGCTGCTTATTATTACCCACAGTGTGTGGTGCTCATTTATCGACCTCGGAAGGATGAAAGGCTGAGTTTGGCCCTGCCGGGATTCAAACCTGCGTTAGCAAGCTCTGCACGGATGTCAAAGCGAGCGCTCTACTGACGGTGCTGCTTGACCGGCTATAGAGTCAGATTAGAGTCAGATTATGCTGCTAAAGAGGATCTCCAGGGGTTGATGAAGTTTTCCAAGATGTTCTGCATCCAAGACGGTTTGTTGGAAAGGAGAGCCCTATCTGGCAGTGACCAGTGGGTGGTACCTACCACATTCCGAAGCCTGATGTTGATCCACTCCCATGACGTGCCCACTGCCGGTCATAGGGGGTTTCATACGACATTGGAAATCTTGCACAAGGTTGCCTACTGGCCACACATGGACCAGGACTTCGACACATACCAGGGGTGTCTGGTGTGTGCTCAATTCCAACCAAGTTCACTCACACACAGAGCTCCCCTACAAAAAAGGGGAATGACACTGCCTTGTTCAGATTTGAAAGTCGTTTCATCAGGCCAGTGATTCGCTCCTCTAGAGGAAACAAGTACATGGGAACTGTGACATACTTGTTCGCAAAGTGCATAGAATATCTAATTCTCCATGATTAGCTGAATCAGACAATGGGCCTCATTCAGAGTCTGCCGGTCCGGAAACAACGGTGGCAGTAAACCAGCCGCCTCCATTGTCTCAGGAGCGGCAGACTACGGGTTCTGCAGGCGAGTGGCCTTACTCCCGCGAAGTCTGACCTGGCGGGAGTAACGCCAACCACCTACTGACGTAAATGGAAACACTGACCCCTTTAATTAGGGTGCCAATGTTTCCACGGTCCACATTCCCATGGAGTCTTATCCATGGGAATGGGGAGTAACAGAATGCCGGCTCCGGAATTACCACAGCCCTGGTAATTCTGGCAAATCCAGAGCCAGTAATTCATTCCACCTGCCAGTTTTTCCGGCACTGTTACCGCCAGACTTGGAATGAGGCTCAATATGCTTATTATGGTAGTTGCTAGTAAAATTATGAAGTGTGTAATACATAACCAGGTTTTGGCAAAAAGTTGAATGGAGTACAAAGGGCAATTACAAATGAGAATTGTCCTGACTTAGAGGCTGGGTTTGGGAGGAGAAAGACGGGTAACTGTCCAATCCTAGTGGCAGGAATTATTGCAGGGTACTTCCCCAAGATTGTAAAATTGTTGGTGTCATCGCTGCTATATACTGGGGACTGCACTAGGACACAGGAAGGAAGACAGGGTAGAGAAAGGAGACAGACCATCAGGAAGGCTGCTGAAATGTACCATCTGACACCTGTAAGGAGACACAAGAGGAGATTGCTGAAAGTGCATCTTGGTGGAGCTGTCTATCCCTAGGAAGGTCTCAAGCTGGCTGATTGGGTCCTAAGGTGGAGAGTGGGAGGCCATCTTTGAGAGTGGAGTGACCAGACCCCTGCCCTATCTTTCCAGAGTGTCCTGAGATACAACTGGCTTTCCTGACCTTAAACAGAGGCTTGCTATGTAATTAGAAATGCACCCTGGGAAACCATCTGCATGCCTTGAACCCTTTCCCGTTAAAGTGGGCGCGGGGTCAAAACCGCGTAGATCCATAGCATTTAACACCTAGTTCGTCACACCTTGAAACACTTGTGTATAGGCGCGTTATAAATGCCATATCATATCATATCAAATCACTTCTGGGTGAATTTTGTTAAAATTCGAAATGAGGAAACCTCACTTCCCATTGTGTGAAAACTGAAAACTATACCCTATACATTAATTGGGTAATCCTTGGTGTCCAGCTGGCCGTGACTTCTTTAAGGACGAGGGGTGTCTTTATTCTTAAATCAGTCCAACCTTTTTTTCCAGCTTCTACAACACAGGCCTTTCAGTAAGAGGGGGTCTGAAATCCAAAATTCAACAAAGCATTCCGATTTTTCTGCCTGACTTTCCAACATAGCCCAAAGCAAGGGGGGTCTGAAAAACAAAGCGATAAATCACCCTGTGTTTATTTTAAACCAAAGGTTTGGGGAAAATCATGATTACCAATCTTGATATCCTACTGCTAGCCTTTTAAGCCTGCAGGAAAATCAAAATCTCACAACATTACATAAGTGCCTTTGTTATTGATCAGTGTAATTATTTCGTCAAGTGACATTTGCAGAAAATAAAGATGTGTGATTGTGTTCTTTTTAACTCACTTTTGTGATTTATTTATGCTGAGAGAAGTTGATTGTGTTGTGCCAGGGATAAAGTGGTGTTTGATATTTTTCATGCTAATTCCTATTATTTTTAATTTAGATAAATATCAATATATTTCCCGTACACAGACCTGGTTGTTGGCTCATTGTTAGCTCAGCGGAGAGGGACCCAAGGGGCATGATATGTGTCTGAGATAGGGCTAAAAAAGAATCTGTTAAACAGTTTGTTGCATAACCACTTGAGTGGGGAAAGAGTGAACTCCCTGTGTTGAGGGTGGCTTCTCAATAAACCGATACACATTCTCCTCTGTCAGTCTGCTCCCTCATTGTCATGCATTCATGTGTCTCACGTTATCAGTCCTTGTTTCCAGCTCCTGTCCATCTGGGACTTACACACAGGGAGTCATTGAGAGACCCCCCCGCAGAATCTCAATATCCTCACCCGTGAAGCAGCACTGCTGTTTTTATTGAGGTCAGTAAATGCAGAGTCAGCACATGCACTCTGCACTGCAGTGAAGGGTGCATGAGAAGAGTTGTTAGTGGTTTTCTGTAGGTTAGATGTGACTGGACCCTGATTTTGTCAGTCCTTTGATGCAAACCACCCCTCTGTTACATAGGTTCAACTTTCTTACTGTTGGTAATATTGGTGTTTATTTTATTTATTTTTTTGTAATCATTTGTATTATTTTAATTTGTTACATTGTGATTATGGCAACACGTGAGGAAATTGTCTAATGGTGTTCATCTATCTTAATGGTGAAATTGTAAAAGGATTGGACTGGCATAGGTCTAGGATAACTATCCAGGCTTGCTTTGTGTGCGCAAGCAGGAAGATATCACTCTTCAGATCGCTGGTTTAAACGGTTAGTTTGCAGTGGACTGTCGGTAGGACACGCTTGCTCTTCAATGTGATGGTTTCCCTGGACTTTGAATTAGTTTGGGGATGGTGCATGGATTGCATTTAATTTTTTAAAGATTCAGTGAGCTCTCTGGCATCCGGTTCTCCAGTGCTCCAATGTGGGAGGAACTCATCCATGTAGCGCAGGTACCGTGAGGATGGTCTCTCCAGTCATGCCATGTAGCGCAGGTGCCGTGAGGATGTCTCTCTGGATCTCATCCTTGTAGCGCATGTGCCGTGAGTATGGTCTCTCCAGTCGTGCCATGTAGCGCAGGTGCCGTGAGGATGTCTCTCTGGATCTCATCCATGTAGCGAAAGTGCCGTGAGTATTGTCTCTCCAGTCATGCCATGTAGCGCAGGTGCCGTGAGGATGCTCTCTCCAGTCGTGCCATGTAGCGCAGGTATCGTGAGGATGCTCTCGCCAGTCGTGCCATGTAGCGCAGGTACTGTGAGGATGGGCTCTCCGGATCTCATCCATGTAGCGCAGGTGCCATGAGGATGATCTCTCCAGTCGTGCCATGTACCTCAGGTACCGTGAGGATGGTCTCTCCGGATCTCATCCATGTAGCGCAGGTGCCGTGAGTATGGTCTCTCCAGTCGTGCCATGTAGCGCAGGTGCCGTGAGGATGTCTCTCCGGATCTCATCCATGTAGCGCAGGTGCCGTGAGTATGGTCTCTCCAGTCGTGCCATGTAGCGCAGGTGCCGTGAGGATGTCTCTCTGGATCTCATCCATGTAGCGCAGGTGCCATGAGAATGCTCTCTCCAGTCGTGCCATGTAGCGCAGGTACCGTGAGGATGGTCTCTCCGACTCTCATCCATGTAGCGCCGGTGCCGTGAGTATGGTCTCTCCAGTCGTGCCATGTAGCGCAGGTGCCGTGAGGATGTCTCTCCGGATCTCATCCATGTAGCGCAGGTGCCGTGAGTATGGTCTCTCCAGTCGTGCCATGTAGTGCAGGTGCCGTGAGGATGTCTCTCTGGATCTCATCCATGTAGCGCAGGTGCCGTGAGTATGGTCTCTCCAGTCATGCCATGTAGCGCAGGTGCCGTGAGGATGCTCTCTCCAGTCGTGCCATGTAGCGCAGGTACCGTGAGGATGCGCTCGCCAGTCGTGCCATGTAGGACAGGTACCGTGAGGCTGGTCTCTCCACATCTCATCCATGTAGCGCAGGTGCCGTGAGTATGGTCTCTCCAGTCATGCCATGTAGCGCAGGTGCCGTGAGGATGCTCTCTCCAGTCGTGCCATGTAGCGCAGGTACCGTGAGGATGCGCTCGCCAGTCGTGCCATGTAGGACAGGTACCGTGAGGCTGGTCTCTCCACATCTCATCCATGTAGCGCAGGTGCCGTGAGTATGGTCTCTCCAGTCGTGCCATGTAGCGCTGGTGCTGTGAAGATGGGCTCTCCGGATCTCATCCATGTAGCGCAGGTGCCATGAGGATGATCTCTCCATGCGTGCCATGTACCTCAGGTACCGTGAGGATGGTCTCTCCGGATCTCATCCATGTAGCGCAGGTGCCGTGAGTATGGTCTCTCCAGTCGTGCCATGTAGCGCAGGTGCCGTGAGGATGTCTCTCCGGATCTCATCCATGTAGATAGCGCAGGTGCCGTGAGTATGGTCTCTCCAGTCGTGACATGTAGCGCAGGTGCCGTGAGGATGTCTTTCTGGATCTCATCCATGTAGCGCAGGTGCCGTGAGGATGCTCTCTCCAGTCGTGCCATGTAGCGCAGGTACCGTGAGGATGCTCTCGCCAGTCGTGCCATGTAGCGCAGGTACCATTAGGATGTCTCTCCGGATCTCATCCATGTAGCGCAGGTGCCGTGTGTATGGTCTCTCCAGTCGTGCCATGTAGCGCAGGTGCCGTGAGGATGTCTCTCCGGATCTCATTCATGTAGCGCAGGTGCCGTGAGTATGGTCTCTCCAGTCGTGCCATGTAGCGCAGGTGCCGTGAGGATGCTCTCTCCAGTCGTGCCATGTAGCGCAGGTACCGTGAGGATGCTCTCTCCAGTCGAGCCATGTAGCGCAGGTGCCGTGAGGATGCTCTCTCCAGTCGTGCCATGTAGCGCAGGTACCGTGAGGATGCTCTCTCCAGTCGAGCCATGTAGCGCAGGTGCCGTGAGGATGCTCTCTCCAGTCGTGCCATGTAGCGCAGGTGCCGTGAGGATGTCTCTCCGGATCTCATTCATGTAGCGCAGGTGCTGTGAGGATGCTCTCTCCAGTCGTGCCATGTAGCGCAGGTGCTGTGAGGATGCTCTCTCCAGTCGTGCCATGTAGCGCAGGTACCGTGAGGATGCTCTCTCCAGTCGAGCCATGTAGCGCAGGTGCCGTGAGGATGCTCTCTCCAGTCGTGCCATGTAGCGCAGGTGCCGTGAGGATGCTCTCTCCAGTCGAGCCATGTAGCGCAGGTGCCGTGAGGATGCTCTCTCCAGTCGTGCCATGTAGCGCAGGTGCCGTGAGGATGCTCTCTCCAGTCGTGCCATGTAGCGCAGGTACCGTGAGGATGCTCTCTCCAGTCGAGCCATGTAGCGCAGGTGCCGTGAGGATGCTCTCTCCAGTCGAGCCATGTAGCGCAGGTGTCGTGAGGATGCTCTCTCCAGTCGTGCCATGTAGCGCAGGTGCCGTGAGGATGCTCTCTCCAGTCGTGCCATGTAGCGCAGGTGCTGTGAGGATGCTCTCTCCAGTCGTGCCATGTAGCGCAGGTGCTGTGAGGATGCTCTCTCCAGTCGTGCCATGTAGCGCAGGTACCGTGAGGATGCTCTCTCCAGTCGAGCCATGTAGCGCAGGTGCCGTGAGGATGCTCTCTCCAGTCGTGCCATGTAGCGCAGGTGCCGTGAGGATGCTCTCTCCAGTCGTGCCATGTAGCGCAGGTGCTGTGAGGATGCTCTCTCCAGTCGTGCCATGTAGCGCAGGTGCTGTGAGGATGCTCTCTCCAGTCGTGCCATGTAGCGCAGGTACCGTGAGGATGCTCTCTCCAGTCGAGCCATGTAGCGCAGGTGCTGTGAGGATGCTCTCTCCAGTCGTGCCATGTAGCGCAGGTACCGTGAGGATGCTCTCTCCAGTCGAGCCATGTAGCGCAGGTGCCGTGAGGATGCTCTCTCCAGTCGAGCCATGTAGCGCAGGTGCCGTGAGGATGCTCTCTCCAGACGTGCCATGTAGCGCAGGTGCCGTGAGGATGCTCTCTCCAGTCGTGCCATGTAGCGCAGGTGCTGTGAGGATGCTCTCTCCAGTCGTGCCATGTAGCGCAGGTGCTGTGAGGATGCTCTCTCCAGTCGTGCCATGTAGCGCAGGTACCGTGAGGATGCTCTCTCCAGTCGAGCCATGTAGCGCAGGTGCCGTGAGGATGCTCTCTCCAGTCGTGCCATGTAGCGCAGGTGCTGTGAGGATGCTCTCTCCAGTCGTGCCATGTAGCGCAGGTGCTGTGAGGATGCTCTCTCCAGTCGAGCCATGTAGCGCAGGTGCCGTGAGGATGCTCTCTCCAGTCATGCCATGTAGCGCAGGTACCGTGAGGGTGGTCTCTCTGGATCTCACCAATGTAGTGCATGTGCCGCAAAGAGGCTCTCGCCAGTCGTGCCATGTGTGCATGTATGTGTTCTGTGTGATCTGCTCGAGATTTGCCACAAATATACATAAGAAGAGAACCTGACACCCCTCCTTAACACCTCTTCATTAGTTAATAGCCTAAACCCACCCCCTACGCATATAATTGGGGAAAAATCCTTTAAAAGAAAACTGGATCTATCCCTGTGTATGTATCTCCATGTGTGGTTTCATATAACACACACCCAACTGAGGAGGGAAGGGGGGCACTATGCAATGATAATGAAGAGTCATAAAAGGGTGTACATCTAAGGTATGGGCTGCAGGGGTTCGGGCGTGTAGCGTAAGCAAGGGCTTGGTTCTCTTGATGGTGGAACCTGGATGTTTGTGAGGCCTTCTAGAAATTAATAAGAGGGTAATGTCTTCAGCTCTTTCTTGAACTGAAGAGTGTCAGAGCTCTTCTAACTGTCCCAATTGGCTGGGGCCTAGCACGAGGATGCCTGTTCCCTTGTTTTCTCATTGGTCTTGAGTTTGGCGATGGTGCAGGTCCGAGATGGGCTCCCGATGGGCGCAAGGCACCAGAATGGGAGAATTTTGCAACGCTGGCATTGAATCTTCATGGCGTCATCCATGATGCAAGCTGTTTTGAGCAGGATCATGGCAGGAATGGGCAGCCAATGGGAATGTCTTAGCACTGGAGGGATATGGTCACACATTTTGGTTCCAGTGAATAGACATAATGCAGCGTGCCGGACTGTGTTACGGGGCACGAGTTGCAAGGTTGTGACCTGCGAGGTCCGAGTAACCATTGCCGTCCGCTTCATTTGGATATAGCTGTCATTACTGAATGTCAGATAGTTGTGGGTTAAGAGGAACTTTTTTGCACTTTGCTAAAGTGCTGTCCCATCTACGCGTTGGATATTGGCGTTGAGTGACTCCACATCCATGGTTGCTAGTCATGTTCCCACGGCACCCAGTTTTCTCAGTTGATCAGTGATGCAGTGGTTGCAGCTGGAGGCCGCCGGTTCGACAGGGCTCCAATATGTTTTGAACAGAGCCACAGATGCTCAGCCAACCTGTTTGCTCCAAAGATGACCAGCTGCCGTGGGTAGTGTTCTAGGTACATCTAGGAAGATTGTAAAATAGTAGCATACGAGCGTACCTTCAAAATCCTTTCCATTCTATTTTGTGGTTGGGACTTCCAATTCTGAGTAAGATCGTCTCTCATAATATGGACTGACTGAGAAGGCTCTCAGTGCCCTTCGTGGACATATGAGTGACTGGTCTTTCCCCTTGCCTGCATATCTACCATAGTGACTGGCTTCCAGACCACCTGTCCGAACCACTACTACGTTAGCCTGCACTCGCCAGATCAATGTCACCAGTGCCTTTCACATGGGTAAATAATGAAGAAGGATTTAGTGTCTGTCTTCTGCTGGCACAATTTACTTAACTAATTAGTTAATCTTTTATTACGTATTTACCGCATGACCGGTATTCGAAGCTGTGTTGTTCTGCGTCAAGACATACGCATTGCTCCTGAGACCCAGTCCGGCTACAGTTTCCCACACGACGTCTCTCCGCCAACTGGTTTCCTGCTTTAAACGTAACCATGACAACTGAAAGCACCCAGCAGTGGTACTGCTCCAGTCACCAATATGACAATTACACATTTCATTTTCAATAAATATATACAAATACAAAATTGCCAACGGCTTGAAGGGTGAATTTGACATGTACCTGATTCTACTGTGAGCCGGTGGGCCTGTCTCGGGCACTGACGTCACCTGTGACTGACGCCACCCCTTCCCTGCAAATCTTCTGGAGAGTTTCCCAACAGTGTCTTAGTTTGCACCCCTTTCTCTCTCCTAGCCTGCTCCCACATGCATCAGTGTGTGCAATGCAGAGCCAGGGCGCTGAATAGAAACCCACTGCTGGGAATAAGGATTCTTTGGGGGATCCACCCGCATGGGGTGAGCTGTGCATGTGTCATACATCAGTCATGAGCAGGTTTTAAGTGTGGCTCTGGATGTCATATAGAAGCATGATTACTGAGTGACACCGGTCACTCAAATCACAAGGCAATAGACAGAAAAAGAAGTGCTTTCAGAGGGGGGGAGGGTAACACAGACTAAAGGATAAGACATCCCAGAGCCAAGGCTAAGCTGGTTAATTAAAATGCTTCACATGAAACTTGCCCGAGGAAGCGATTGGACGACTGTCAAAGTTTGCAAATAAATGAGTTCTTTAGTCTAATTAAGGTATCAACTCATTTTTTTTATATCAGTAGTTTTTTAAAATACACTCGGCGTGCACAATACATGCTACCAGCAGAAGGCACCGCAGGAGGCACTAGCGACTGGCACGTGGACCCAGAATGGAGGCTAAATGGCCGCAGAGTGGAAAAGGGCCTATGCCCTGGGCACTATCAGCCATTGCGGCCAGGACGAGTCGCTACTTTGTCCCCATTGCTGGCATCACACCACCAACCTACCTGAAGTGGTCGGTGGCTACCTCATCCTCGATTGATTGATGGATTGATTTGGTGTTTATAACGCACCTGTACACACGTGTTTCTAGGCGCCACAAGACAAGGGAGGGTAGATAGAGCGAAGACAAACCAACCTACTAGGCCTTGTCACATTCGGATCGTGCAAGTGCAACAGCGAGAAGTGCAAGGGGAAGGGATGGTGGAAAGAGGAGAGGTTAGGGCAGTGGTCTTCAAACTTTTTTGGCCAGGGCCCCCCTGAGCAAAATTTGGGCAGGTCGGGACCCCCCAGAAATGCCAAATGGACAGTATATATTGCGCGCCGTCACCTGCTCCCATCAAAGTCGCTGGGCTCCCTCATCCCACTCCTACCCAGTCGCTGGTCTCTCCCCACCCCATCACACACCCAGGGCTCTCCCCACTCTGCTCCCATCACTATCCCATGGTTCCCGCCCATTGTGCTCCCACCATAGTCCCTCGGTTCCCCCGTCCCGTTCCCAACACAGTCTGAGGGCCAGTGGCGGCTGGTGAATCTTTTTTAAGTGGAGGGGCATTAAAGGGAGGTTCGGGGGGGTTTCCCCCTGTGAATTTTTTTTTAAATAATAGGTTAAAATGTTGCATTGTGGAGCATACTTTTAACAAAAAATGGGTAAATAGCCAAACAGTTTGCAATTGTTGCTGGGAGTCCAGGGGGCAGGCATTGATATTTTATTTCTATCGCGCTCGTACACAAGTGTTTCAGAGCGTGACAAGGCAAGGGAGGGGAACAGAGGAGAATAAAACAGCGATCTTACTAGGCAGAGGGTTTTGAATGATAGATGTCCGGTAAAAAGATACCATCCCTGTCCCCTGGGCCCCACTGGTCCTAACACAATGAACATGATTATGTGTATATGCAAGGCGCTGCACATTCATACAGCAATCACTCTATCATTCACATGAGCATCCATCACCATACACTCACTCATAACGCATCCATACACATGTTTAAATAAAAACAATGAACATAAACGTACCTTCTGCATTGGCCTGTGTGTGGGTGCTGCTCCAGCTGCTCTGTCCGTATGTGCGAGGAGGCGCAGGAGCTCCCCCTCGGACATACAGACATGCAGTGCCCCAGCCAGCATTTCCAATGAGCTATGCAATGCTGGCGAAGCAAAACGCCCCAGCACTTGCATGGCTCAGTGAGCATGTGCGGCTGGGGAACTAAACTGAACTGTCAAAGGGAAACAGTGTTTCCCTTTGACAGTTCAGCCAGCCCAGGAGCACTCCATTAGCTGGATAAAGCAGCTGAGGGAGTGCTCACTGTTTCACTGGGCTGGCTCCTTAGCTCCTCCATAATGGGTGAGGGGCCACTATGCAGTTAGTAATGTTGACCATTGTTGCTGAATATATCACAATTTACTTACATTTTAACACAAAGCACCCCTTTGGGTACTATTGAAACAGTGGGCTTCATAACTACTCTGGCGGTAGCTGTGCCGGTAAAACCGGCACGGCTGCCACTGGAGTTGCATCCGGGTCTGGCACCCGCGAATGGGCAATTACTAGGTCATGCCGAGTTAGGCGGACATGATAATTGCCCTTTCGAAGGTGCCGGTAGATCCCCATTCCCATTTGAGCCCCATATGGCTCAAATGGGAAGGGGGAGCTCGGATGCACCGGCACCGTTAATAACGGTGCTGGTGCATCCGACGAGCTGAGGTCAGACCTGGCGGGGGCTGTCAAGCACCCACGAGCACAACTCTTACTATGGCGGAACTGTAGCAACGGTGCCGGTAGCTTACCAGCACCGTTGTTACTGGTCCGCCATAGTAGTAATGAGGCCCAGTCTGTGACTAAAGGAATGAATATCCATTTACAACTGTGGGCCACTTTTTCATTGTTGCCTGAGACAGTTTCATGCTTCAGCCCGCCCATGTGGGCCACCCCTGCCCATTTCTTCCAATCTAAAAAAAAAAAAAAAAAAAAAAAAAAAAAAAAAAATCTTTTTTCATGCTGAGCTCTCAGGGCCCCCCTGGGATGCACCCGCGGACCCCTAGGGGGTCGCGACCCACAGTTTGAATACCACTGGGTTAGGGGGAAGTGCGAGCAGGGCAGCATGGATCTGAGTAAGTGCAGTCACGGCAGCGCAGCTATGAGTAAGTGCAAGGAGGCAGGGGGTCTGTGGGGTTATAGTTACAACCCCTAAGTGCACAGTGGCCAGGAGGCAGTGCAAGGAAGACTGGTCATGGAGGAACCTGGTACCGAGTGAGACTCTAAGGGTACCAAGCAACCAGTTGGCGCAGCAGAAAGGTAAGTTAGCAAGAAAGCAAGAGAGAAGGCAGAGGAGAAAAGGAAAGTCTTGAACCTCTTCAGGAACTTCTGGTGGTCCGGCTCAAGTCTAAAAGGGTCAGGG
The DNA here is from genome assembly GCF_040938575.1 of Ambystoma mexicanum. NCBI lineage: Eukaryota > Metazoa > Chordata > Amphibia > Caudata > Ambystomatidae > Ambystoma > Ambystoma mexicanum. Next base: position 71,571,805 of record NC_090923.1, read on the forward strand.
AAGCCATTCCAGAGGAAAGCACCTGCAGAGGAGCGAGTTCTACCCCCCACTCTCTGCTTGGAGAAGCATCTGACCCTCAGAGAGTTAGAGGTAGCTGAACGAAGGGCTCTAGTAGGAAGGTATTTAGGCACAGAGAGTTGGATATAGTGAGGGCCCTGGCCCCAGAAGGCCTTGTGGACAATGCATAGGGTCTTGAACATGATCAGTGCAGCCACTGGGAGCCAGTGAAGAGATTTCAGGGCTAGAGAGATGCGGTCCCTGAGTTTGAGGCCAGGGATAAGTCTCGCACTCCTGTTCTGTATTAGTTGCAGGGGCGAAGAGTTGAGATTTGTAGATTAAGAAAGAGGCTGTTGCAGTAGTCTACCCGAGAGAGAACCAGGGCTCTGGAGACAGTGAGCCTCTGGGGGAAGCTGGGGAAAGGTAGAATATCTCTGAGGATGTACAGCTGGAAGTGGGCCTTCTGAGCAAGGTCTGTGATGTGAGGAGGGAAGGAGAGTGGAGTCAGAGATGACACCAAGGTGTTTTTGCCTCACAGGAAGGTGAGGATATAGGGGCCAAAAAAGGACGGCCAGAGTGACAGAGGAAAAGCAGGAGGCAATGTGGATCTGCATCAACTGGTCATTGTCAACAACCATTGTCATTGGCCTTGTTGCCCCAGAGTTACGAACACAATACTTCAGGCATCGTCAGTAGATATGTTGAGTTCATAGCCTGCCACTAATCCTGTGAACCCATCCACTGACCCACTAAGTGGATTAACATCAAACTAGGATGTGGAGCTTTCAGGAAGGATCACCAGGCCTCATTTATGGGCAAAGGACCTACCTCTTGCTGCTTCAAGCAGTGCAAGGAAGATCACTGTGCCCGGGACATGGTTGAATACCATGATCCGGGCACAGTGATCACTGCACGCCCCATATGTAATACAAATGGCCATGCTTGGAGAACGGCATGTTAGCCATTATGTATCTCAATTAAAGGCATCAGAGAGACTTGACTGTAAGCCCTTCACCATTAACTCCAAATACATTTCCCTCCCAGTCACCTGAGATCTGTCCCCCATTATCAGCAGCATTTTATCTGGTTGATCATCACATTTCTGCCATCATCTCAAAACTGCAGCCCATTTTTCTGACAAAGCTACTACATGGATTAGATCCTTTCTGGTGAACAGATACATGAGGGTCTTCTCCCCCTCAGCCTCAGCTGAACCCTCGCCAGTCTTATGTAGGTTCCCCCAAGGTTCTTGCATTTCTCCTACACTCTATAATATGTTCACTAAGCCACGCTTTAATATTCTTGACTATTTGAGTGTCACCTACACTAACTATGCAGATGACTCCCAAATACTCATCCCTATCACTGGTGACCACAAAGCCGACACAAAAGCCTTAAACGATGTCTATCTGGTTATCCAGGCATGGATGGCACAACACGGACTCTGTCTTAATGATGATAAAACAGAGCTACTCATCCTTGGTTCCCACCACAGACTCAATAGATTAGATCCAGAATTCTAATCTTTCATTATTGACGGTAATACCATTAAGGTATCCAATGACACAATAGGCATTTATCTTGATTCGACCCTATCGCTTACTAGACAAACCAATGCCGTAATCTCGTATTCAGCATACACATGTAAACTTATCACAGCATGATGTCCATTCCTTACCACAGCCAATTGCACTATCCTTACCAGAACCCTCATCATGTTGAAACTCGACTACTGTAATGCGCTTTATCTAAGGACTAGTCAATGGAATTTAAGCAAGTTACAGGTTACCCAAAACAACGCAATCAGCGCTGCACTAAATGTACCTAGGACCCAGTATGTCTCTGACACCAGACCCAGCCTACACTGCTCTCGGTCTCACAAAGAATCTCCCTGAAAACTCTAGCTCTCACACATAAATGCTTGGCCAACCAGGCTCCAAAATACTTGGTGAACCGCTTCACACTCCAAACCTCCACACGCCAACAGAGAGCAGCCCAAGCTCATTGTCTATCAACACCAAGGTTTAAGCTTCAGAAAGCAGGGGGCCAGTTTCCCAGTTCTCGTCACTAAATTGTGGAACTTGCTACCTAATCCTCTCAGATCTGAATCCTCCTTTCACTCATTCAAGAGTAAAGCCAAAATGTGGCTCATTGCACAGGACTGTTAAAGCCGCCTCTCGCCTCATTGACCTTAACAACTGACACTGCTTGTCTGTTTGGCTTGGCTAAGCCTTGCCACTTTGGCTCATTCCTTTGTATATATACTGTAAATATTTTGTAAGTATATTCTGTATTTTTTTTAAGTACCTTTGAATGAAATGTTGATATGTCTGCTGCATACTATGTGACTGTAACCTCGAGTAATGTGCCCTGATGCCCTCGGGCCAGGCACGCTATACAAATAAACAAACAATAAATACAAATACAAGAGCTGAACCCCAACAATAGTGAAGATGGGACTTCCTTCTCAGTGCTGGTCCAGGTGCGGGTATCAGTGATTTTCCCCAGTCCTTGGTACTCTGCGTGGGCACACATCAGGAGCATTGAGAGAGATCACTCTTCTAAATGTCCATAAAAACCTGTCTGTTTCCACTTCATGAAAATACTCTCCGCAAACTTTTTGGGGAACGTAATGCACTTCTTACAGAAGAGCCTCCTTCAATTGCATTTGACCATGTTAACGCAAGGTCAAGATGCTCTCCTTTCACTTGAGCCTGCAAGCACCCTGGAGGCCACCTCCCCTACATTGTCATCCTAGCTTTCCTATATAAGACTCAGGTTTCTAGGCACTTTGACCCAGGCTTAACTCCCAGACTACCATCTCAGATTCTACCTCTAACCTTCTTGAGACTATAACTTGCTCCTTTGCTTGGAGACGATTTACAGATCTCCCACACACTGATGCAAGAGACATCATCCCTATAACACAGCTCTCTTTATTCTTCTTTTGACCCATTTAGCTTAATTTGAATTCCAACTACTGGATTACTCCTTCAACACCAACAAATTAAACATAATAAAATATTCAAAAACATGCAGATTTTGTACTTTCTCTTTATATCTGTATATACTTTTAAACGATATACACACACAAGCGTAAAGTTGCTAACAACACTACTTTGTTTCTGTACCCTTATATGTGATGTAAATGACTACACCTGATGAAATCCTCCCAATGTGTCCAGCTGCCTCAAAACTAGTACGGTTGGTCATCTTAGCTGGGCTTGCCATTTCATAGCTCTCTCTCTCTTTCTCTCTCTCTCTCTCTCTCTCTCGCTCTCTCTCTCTCTCTCTCTTTCTCTCTCTCTCTCTCTGTCATGACGAGGATCACATTTTCAGGTGTGTGTTTGCTAGAGCCACCCCAGCCATTGCTGACAGCAGCCTCACCAGTGAAATAACACAGATATATTAAGGGAGGGTGGGTGACCTGTATATTATTTTTACTAGTAGGATGAGTGCAGAAGTGACAGATACATTCTCTGTGGTGGGGACTCTCCTCGGTATTGGAGACATTCATTGTCATCGCGTGTGTCCTTTAAGAATGTTGTCATCACACTGCACTGAGGGATCATTGTCCAAACAGGGAGAGGTGCAGGAGATGCAGATCGTCTCTGTGAGGGGCGCGGAATTCTGCCAGAACATGTACAAGACCAGAGAGGCAGGCTTCAGGGTTTACAAACATGTTTGGTATTTTCTATTTGTTGTTAATTATTAATGTTCACATATACTGTAACAAATGCATGGACTCAGCACCACTACTAACTGATCAGTATTCAGCACACAAAACAAAATATTGCTTCGGGGATCACAGACATCCTGACACTCATCGAACTGCACTGGCTACCGCTGCATGCACATATCGCTTTTTAACTGTACCCCCTACAAAGAATTGGTATCCTCTGCGAGGCCCTTCGCCGGTGAAGAGCTCCAACTACCTGAAGATTTAAAAATCCTATGACCTTTGCCTGCTACATCCTCCTACATTTGTCCGGCTTGAATGAGGGCCTGACTGGCCAGGTGATTCTGAAGAGTCTGATAGGACACCATATTCCCTGTTGATCGGCATCTGTGACTACTAGTCTCCCTGGTGAGCTTTTTTGTGCATGGTGCAGTTTCTCTGTTTTTTCACCTCCTACATCCATGGTGCTCTCCATCTCTCCATCTACTCTAGCTGTTACTCTATCACCTATCCTACTTCCCTCTCGAAGCCTGGAAGGAAAATGTTCAAGAAAGCTCTCGTGGTTTCTAATACAGGCCTGCCCATCGCTGACACCTCCATCAATGCTTCCTCCATGGCAGTCTATCACCGACATCTTCTTTGTCGCCCCCTCTCCAGACATATGGACTCCCGGTATAGTCTCTATCCTCTCCCCTTTCTCCTCTTCATCCCCATTAATGGTGGAACCAGATGGGAAGTACTCTTGGCACAGTTCTCATCCTCTAGGGGTATCATTAATGTCTATCACAATGGCAAGGTTATAGCCCAGGGTTCTCAACTCGACCTCCTCCTTCTTGATTGGCATCTCCTGTCTCTCGTTAACTGTCTCCCTTCTCCTACCACTCCTCTTGCTGCCCGCCCCGTGTCCACTTCGCCACCACAATCAGGCATACCACACCCCTGTTCCCTTCCTCGCAAAACTTTCAAAGGTGGAAACGAGCATCACTCAGCTACTCTGAATGCCAGCTCTACTGTTAAACACTCCTCTGATATCTGTCTCCTTCTTGAAGACTTGGACCTCGACCTTACTGAGGTGTGGTTCAATGCCAGCTCTGTCATTGCCCTTGACACACTTCTTCCTGAGGGCTATAGGATCCTCTCCAAGCCCAGGCCCACCCGGACGCGCAGTGGAGTAGCCCCTATCTTCTCTGAATGGGTCCCTGCTACTATCATACCCACCCACTCTTACTCTTCCTTTGAATGCCTTGTCTGCAGGCGTCATGTCTCTCCGTCTCTCTCGCTTACTCTTGCCACCATCTATAGGCCCCAGGGCCTGATCTCCCTCTTCTTTTCTGAATGGACAGATCTCTCCTCCTCCCTTCTGACCGCTACTACCAAGCATTTCCTCCTCAGAGATTTTAACATCCACCTTGTCTCTCCTGAAGAGGTCACTGTACTCTTCTGTGACCTCTGTGACTCTCTTTCCCTCATCATTCTTCCCTCTGGTCTGACCCACTCTGCCGGACAAACCCTGGATGCACTCATCTCAACAGACATCCCTCTCTCTATCCCTCTCATTACTCCCCTCTCCTGGTCTGACCATGTTCTCCTCTCTACCCACCTTGTGCTGGGCTCTCCGGCTGAGCCTCTGCCCACACTGCCAGTCTCCTTTTCCGTCATTCGACCAATGAAGTGAGGTTCAGTTGCTGCTTTTGCCGCCACCTCCACCTCCCCCCCCTACTCCTACTATGGACTCCCCCAATGACACAGCCATCTCTAACCTTCACCTCTCCATCTCCAATACCCTTGACACCCTTGAGCATGTCATGAGGATACATATGAAGCCTGCCTCCAAGTGTAACAACTGACATGATTCTGAACTAGCCTCACTGAAACGTAAGTGCAGAGCTGCAGAACAGAAGTTCCCCCCCCACTCTTTCCTCCTTGCCCATCTCATCCAATGAGATCTCCAAAGTTGGATGCTCTATGAAAGTCTTCTCCAAACTGGTGCTCCCTTGCTGCTACAGAACTATCAAGGACAACATCCTCTTGCCCATGCCTTAGCTGCCCTCTGGAACCACTCCTTTGCCACTGGCTCCTTCACCCCACCCCTCAAGCACTCCTGTATGCACCTTCTCCTAAAAAAAAAACCTTCTGCTGACCCTTACTGCACTGCTAACTATCACCCTATCTCCACTACCACATTCCTGGGCAAACTCCTGGAGAAAAGGTCATCTCGCATTTGATCCACCACACCAAATCTGTGTGTTGTCTCCATGACCACCAGTCTGGCTTCAGAGCATCCAGAGGTACAGAAACTGCTCTCCTGAATAGCCGTGAAGACCTGCTCTCTAACCTTGATTCCAACTCTCCTGCCATTCTCATTCTCCTTGATCTTTCCTCTGCCTTTGACACGATCAATCATTCCATCCTCATAAAACGGCTCAGCAATACCCTCTGCTTCAAGGACCGGCCACTGGACTGGGGTGGCTGACTTCCTTCTAACCATCCTTCCTAGGTGCAACTGGGCCCTTTCCTCTCCTCCACCTCACTCTCTACCTGTGGATCCCCTCAGGAATCTATCCCATCGCTGCGGCTCTTCAACATCTATCTCGCCCCTCTTGCCCACTTGATCTCCTCCTTCTCTCCTCATTTCCAGTGTTATGCTGACAACATACAGCTCTCCTTCAAGCTTCCCTCCACTTTCTCCCTCTCTCATTCCCGACTGTCTGACGGCTATTCAGATATGGTGCCCTGTTAACGATCTCTTTCTTAATGCCAGTAAAACTGAAATCCTTCTCTTTGGGACCCATGCTCTCTACTTCCCTCCTACTCTCCGGCCAGCCTCCTTGGGTCGGGTCTTCTCCCCTCACCATCCTGTGTGGCAAAAACCTTGGTGTCATCTTCGACTTCTCTCTCTCCTTCTCCCCTCACATCATGGACCTTGCCAAGAAGGCCCACTTTCAGCTTCACCTCGTTAGTGGCATTCTTCCATTCCTCACCGCCCCCATTGGGCTTCACTATGAGTTGGGTCCTATGCCAGCGGTAAATCTGCCGGAATACCACCCAACAGAATTACCGTCACCGCCACTGGTCTGGTGGAATTACTACTGGATTACAAGTGGTGGTGGCACAGTTAATCCCCATTTGGACATTTTTTGACAGAATTACAGCCGGGAGGAATTACCGCTACAGTAATTTTTGCCAATTTGTTTCCCAATGGCCATAGTCGTAGTATGGCAGGGCGGGAAAATTGGTGGTATTTCCATTACCACCAATTTCTCCCTGCACCACCTTACTTGTAATGAGGCTTATGTCTCTAGAGCACTGGTTCTCTCCAGGCTAGACTACTGTAACTGCCTCTTCCTAAACCTGCCTCTTTCCTCCCTACGCCCCCTCCAACTAATCCAAAATAGGACTGCAAGACTTATCCTTGGCCTCAAGCCCACTGACCGCCTCTCTCCAGCCCTAAAATCTATCCAATGGCTCCCAGGTTGCTGTAAGGTTCAAATTCAAGACCCTCTGCATCATCCACAAGGACTTCTGGGGGCGGGGATCCCGCTATATCCACCTCTCTCCCTAAATACCTATCTGCTAGAGCCCTTGGTTTTCTTGCTCCAACTCTTTGCAGGTCAGATGTTTCTCCAAGCAAAGAGTGGGGGTACATCTCTCTCTTCGGCAGGTGCCTCCCTCTGGAATAGCATTGCTGCCCCTCTCAGACTTGAATCGGGCCTCCTTAAGTTTTGGAACTTCTCGATACCCTGATTTTCTCTACCTCTTTCCCCCTCTCCCTCCACTGCTAATTCCACTCTGCCACTCCGACTGGCAGCCTGGTCCCTTAGGAGTCTTACAGGCTACCAGGCCTCATTGACCAGTCTAAACCAGCAATCCTCCTTATCAGAACTTTCCCTACTGGGCCCCCTACCTGAAAAGCATCCCTCCCGTGACTGCTCCTCCCCCATCCTTGCACTTAGTTGACGATCTGCACATCTGGCAACCTCTGCCATCTACCCCCTTGGGCTCCTCTCAGCACTTCCTAGCCCCTGGGCCGCCCCTAACCCCTGTCCCTCTGCATGCACAGTATGCAGTTCCTCCACCCCTCAACCCTTCTCTTTGCACTTGCACGATCAGAATGTCACAAGGCCTAGTAGGACCGTTATTGTTTGATTATTTCCTCTGTTCCCTCCCACTTTTTGCATCGCTGACGTTTCCTCGCATTTATTGGCTGCACTTTCATGGGAGCTAAGCCCCCTCTACGCCCCGAAACCCCAACTAACCTTAGAAATTAAAACACGATACCCTAACCCTGCACCCCTCCTAAAAATGCCATGACAAAACGCGTCAATGAATTGGCCTCTACGAATTGGGCTGGTACTGTATTTTAGTCAAAATAACAAGGTTACAGTTGTCCTACTGAGGGAACCACATAATCAAAACATATCCTGACCATATACATTATTTTCTGAGAAATGTTAATCTTCCCAAAATAGGCACTCTAGTACACTCCCACTGCATCATTCAAAACACCCCTATGAGAAAGGGAACAGGGAGCTCCGGAATGCTTTGCACTTTCTTAAGTAAAAAGCACCTAGATGCTTCAGGGTTATGTGTGCTATATAAATGACAAAATAAATAAATAAAAACAAAGAACATTTTATAAACATAACGATGACGTCAGATCTTCATATATGACAACTAGGTGTGTGCTTCCGTCACTTAGGAAACAGCACACACTGGCCCTGCAGCTCATTCGATTTTTCACAGTACTCACACTAATATTAAGTGTGTGTAACCATGTAGCAAATATACTCATTCGGACAGCTGAAAGCTTTGGATAAGAGAGTAAAATGGCGTTGACATCCTACTTCTCATTTCCAAAGATAATAATCAATCACCTGTAAACGGATAGCCTTGCAGAAACCTAAAATGTTCCTCTACTGCATGCGTGCCGCAAAGCTCTGTTCTTGACCCCCTTCTTTTTTCTCCTCCGTACTTCTTCCCTTGGCTCTAATATTAAGTCGCGTGGCTTATCTTGCCATTTTTATGCTGATGATCAGAATCTTTGCCTTTTTTTCTACCTTTCTCTTGGCGATCAAATCCAAGATGCATCCACACTTTCTGCACCTTAAATGCATCCAAGACAGAAATCTTATTTTTCCCTGCTTCTTCTGTCTCTTATATCTCATCTTATTTTTCTCTGCTTCTTCTGTCTCTTATATCTCTTTTCCGGCTTCTATTTCTTTCCCGCCCTCCACCAGTCCTACTAGTCAATCTTGGAGTTGCCTTTAACTCTTCTCTTTCCTTTCGGGACCATATTTCTTAAGTGTCTCCCTCTTGTCGCTATGTCCCTGTATGTCCTTTCAAGCTCCTAACCTCTTAATCTCCTCTGTGGTCCTATCACGTCTTGACTGCTGCTCAGTATTACTAATTAGACTTCCTCACTACAGGCCTGTCCCCTCTAAAATCTACGCTTAAATATGTGGGTTGTCCAACTCCAGGCCTCGAGGGCAGGAATCCTGGTGGGTTTTCAGGATATTCCTCATTAATATTCATGATGAAAAATGTGCATACATTTAGAATCACTGTATGCCTAATTTATCTCACGAATATTAATGAGGGGTATCCTGAAAATCCGACATGGATCCGGCCCTCAAGGCCCGGGGATCGCCAACCCTGGGTCACCTTTGATTCGCACTTGCTCCACAATTTCCGATGCCTTATTTTTAAATGTATTCATGGCCTGGCTCCCACTTGCCTTTCCTCCCTCATGTCTGTGAATGTCCCAGCCCATTCTCTTAGTTCTGAATCTCTTCATCTGCTCAATGTCCTTAAGCCCACCTGTGCACCATTCTCATTATTGGCACCAGAGCATTGGAATGTCTTTCTCCCATCTATCCGACCATAAGCCACTCTTTCTTCCTTTCCTACTTCTCTTAAAAAGGATCTTGTTTCTTTCATCCAATAATCACTGTTGTTTCTTCTAATGTGCTTGTACCTTTGTTTTCGTGTAAAGCGCTTTGGTGTTACGCGCTATATAGATGAATAAATAAAATACAATGCAATATAAGAGGCGCCCAGGCGCTAAGAGGGGAAGCATGGTCTGAGAGGAAGCATATATGTATTCATAGGGCTATGTTCAGGGTTCCTTAGAAAAATACAAGAAGGATGTTTTTTTTATTACTGCAGTCTGCTGTCATAGCTCTGACTCCAGCTGTCTGAGTTTTAAGGCTAGACCCATGCTGGGGAGAGAGGTACCAGTGGTGAGCACCTCATCCAGCTTTTTAATTGTGAAGTAGTACTAAACAGATTATGCTATTTACAAAGTAATAAAAATAAGCATGCCAAACATATACATATATAGACTTTAAAATGGACTAAAAACATACAAATCTGAGCAACACTCTAAATGCCCTGGATGCCAAATTAGAAAACATAAGACTTGCTGAGTTAGGCTAAGTTACAATTGTCTTCCTAAACCTTTTCATATTCACGGTATATTGCAGACTAAAAGGAAACAAAGTCAATCCTCAAAAGGCCCACAAGACCAGCGCTTATGTTTAAACGCCAGGCCCTACGGTCCTTCATGGTAGAGTATGAAGCCTGATCATTGCCGCAATGTGCCTTTGGGCAGGTGCTGTGATTGCGCTTAGCGGGGTCTTTACTAAGGTGGGACTATGCGCAGGCGCTAGTTATCTCAATGAACCCGGCTTCATAATCCCCCCCCCCGCACCCCATGGCCTGCGTGAATTCCACCTCCCTTGCATTCGTTTTTAGCTGTTGTTTTTCTTCATGGCGCCTGCCTTAAGCTGAGTATTATCTATACACCATTTCTTGCACAAGATGGCGCACTTCCTAAACCAGGGGTAATGACCATCGGGTCCCTTTGACACCATCTCCCCCAAAGCATTCCCAACGTTTGGGTTTGCTGGGGGCGTTGGGAATATTTTCCGGAAGAATTCAAGAAATGTCAATTCAACCTGTGCCTAATGCTGAGAAGCTATTTTTTATTCCCTTTCATGAGGGATGGACGCATGGACTACTGAGTGGGCTACCCTCTGGCATTGCCCCTCATCACCAGGCGCCTTCCCAGGCATTCAAGCCATCAAGCCAACCTAACATTCAGCCTCACGTTGTGCCCCGATCGGCCAGCGGTGGGCAGAGGTCAGGTAGATTTTGCACTCTATCTTTGATGACCCCTTACACTCCTTCCCTTCACCCTGCCCACCAAATGCCCCTTCATTACACAGGCATGTGCGCTTTGAGGCCTAGGGGCGAGTAGCGCTATATAAGAACTTTAAATAAATAAATAAACTCTGGTGCACTAGACCTCGTAAGCCTGGGCAACTCCAAGGTACCTAGTAGTCTGATTTGGGAAACTCAAGCACCCCCAAACCAGCCATCCTCCATACTGCGGTAGACTGCTTGAGCACATCTTGGGCCTATCACTCACCCAGCCTCACTTCCACTGAGTACACCCTTTTCTATAGCACCATTACTGAAAACTAGAAAAGAACCCTATAGCTATCGGGTATCCCGCCCCTTATGTGAGCCAGTAAACACACACTTCCCACCTCACCGACTCACATTATCTAATTTTTACTATTTTTCTCTATGGGTGCATTTTAACCCACGCCCTCCCAACCTTCCCATTCATCGTTTCACCACAGACAAAGGTCTGGAAACGTGGCCATGGGTACAATACGTCACATCATCCCCATAAGCCTCAGCGCCTGGGGACCACCAAGGTGGTAACTAGTGAAGTGCGCATGCTTATTAAGCCACAATAACAAGCCATAGTCACAAGAAATGATTAACTCTTGAAAATAGCCCCCATTTCTGCAGCTCATATTAGGAGATGACTAATACAAGTAGGAAAACCTTTCTGTGAACTGAGGCCTCTGTGCATACAAATGTCAAAATATACATGTGTGTAAGTCCTTGTCCTGTCCCAGTGGGGGCGAACCTATGAGTGGGAATTATTCCTAAGAGGATGGCACAGGTGATGGTGCTATGAGTGGGTGTTATTCCTTAGACGATGGAACATGTGATGGTGCTATGAGTGGGAGTTATTCCTTAGATGATGGTACAGGTGGAGGTGCTATGAGTGGGAGTTATTCCTTAGAGGATGGCACAGGTGATGGTGCTCTGAGTGGGAGCTATTCCTTAGACGATGGAACATGTGATGGTGCTATGAGTGGGAGTTATTCCTTAAATGATGGTTCAGGTGGAGGTGCTATGATTGGGAGTTATTCCTTAGAGGATGGCACAGGTGATGGTGCTATGAGTGGGTGTTATTCCTTAGACGATGGAACATGTGATGGTGCTAAGAGTGGGTGTTATTCCTTAGACAATGGAACAGGTGGAGGTGCTATGAGTGGGAGCTATTCCTTAGATGATGGAACATGTGATGGTGCTATGAGTGGGAGTTATTCCTAAGAGGATGGCACAGGTGGAGGTGCTATGAGTGGGTGTTATTCCTTAGACGATGGAACATGTGATGGTGCTATGAGTGGGAGTTATTCCTTAGATGATGGAACATGTGATGGTGCTATGAGTGGGAGTTATTCCTTAGACGATGGAACATGTGATGGTGCTATGAGTGGGAGCTATTCCTTAGAGGATGGCACAGGTGATGGTGCTATGAGTGGGTGTTATTCCTTAGACGATGGAACATGTGATGGTGCTATGAGTGGGAGTTATTCCTTAGATGATGGTACAGGTGGAGGTGCTATGAGTGGGAGTTATTCCTTAGAGGATGGCACAGGTGATGGTGCTCTGAGTGGGAGCTATTCCTTAGACGATGGCACAGGTGATGGTGCTATGAGTGGGAGTTATTCCTTAGATGATGGAACATGTGATGGTGCTATGAGTGGGAGTTATTCCTTAGATGATGGTACAGGTGGAGGTGCTATGAGTGGGAGTTATTCCTTAGACGATGGAACATGTGATGGTGCTATAAGTGAGAGCTATTCCTTAGACAATGGAACATGTGATGGTGCTATGAGTGGGAGTTATTCCTTAGACGATGGAACATGTGATGGTGCTATGAGTGGGAGTTATTCCTTAGACGATAGAACATGTGAAGGTGCTATGAGTGGGAGCTGTTCCTTAGACGATGGAACATGTGATGGTGCTATGAGTGGGAGTTATTCCTTAGACGATGAAACATGTGATGGTGCTATGAGTGGGAGTTATTCCTTAGACGATGGAACATGTGATGGTGCTATGAGTGGGAGTTATTCCTTAGATGATGGTACAGGTGGAGGTGCTATGAGTGGGAGTTATTCCTTAGAGGATGGCACAGGTGATGGTGCTCTGAGTGGGAGCTATTCCTTAGACAATGGCACAGGTGATGGTGCTATGAGTGGGAGTTATTCCTTAGACGATGGAACATGTGATGGTGCTATGAGTGGGAGTTATTCCTTAGATGATGGTACAGGTGGAGGTGCTATGAGTGGAAGTTATTCCTTAGACGATGGAACATGTGATGGTGCTATGAGTGGGAGTTATTCCTTAGAGGATGGCACAGGTGATGGTGCTCTGAGTGGGAGCTATTCCTTAGACGATGGAACATGTGATGGTGCTATGAGTCGTTGTTATTCCTTAGACGATGGAACATGTGATGGTGCTATAAGTGAGAGCTATTCCTTAGACGATGGAACATGTGATGGTGCTATGAGTGGGAGTTATTCCTTAGACGATGGAACATGTGATGGTGCTATGAGTGGGAGTTATTCCTTAGACGATAGAACATGTGAAGGTGCTATGAGTGGGAGCTGTTCCTTAGACGATGGAACATGTGATGGTGCTATGAGTGGGAGTTATTCCTTAGACGATGAAACATGTGAAGGTGCTATGAGTGGGAGCTGTTCCTTAGACGATGGAACATGTGATGGTGCTATGAGTGGGAGTTATTCCTTAGACGATGAAACATGTGATGGTGCTATGAGTGGGAGTTATTCCTTAGACGATGGAACATGTAATGGTGCTATGAGTGGGAGTTATTCCTTAGAGGATGGCACAGGTGATGGTGCTATGAGTGGGTGTTATTCCTTAGACGATGGAACATGTGATGGTGCTATGAGTGGGAGTTATTCCTTAAATGATGGTTCAGGTGGAGGTGCTATGATTGGGAGTTATTCCTTAGAGGATGGCACAGGTGATGGTGCTATGGGTGGGTGTTATTCCTTAGACGATGGAACATGTGATGGTGCTAAGAGTGGGTGTTATTCCTTAGACAATGGAACAGGTGGAGGTGCTATGAGTGGGAGCTATTCCTTAGATGATGGAACATGTGATGGTGCTATGAGTGGGAGTTATTCCTAAGAGGATGGCACAGGTGGAGGTGCTATGAGTGGGTGTTATTCCTTAGACAATGGAACATGTGATGGTGCTATGAGTGGGAGTTATTCCTTAGACAATGGAACATGTGATGGTGCTATGAGTGGGAGCTATTCCTTAGAGGATGGCACAGGTGATGGTGCTATGAGTGGGTGTTATTCCTTAGACGATGGAACATGTGATGGTGCTATGAGTGGGAGTTATTCCTTAGATGATGGAGGTGCTATGAGTGGGAGTTATTCCTTACACAATGGAACATGTAATGGTGCTATGAGTGGGAGTTATTCCTTAGATGATGGTACAGGTGGAGGTGCTATGAGTGGGTGTTATTCTTTAGACGATGGAACATGTGAGGGTGCTATGAGTGGGAGTTATTCCTTAGACGATGGAACATGTGATGGTGCTATGAGTGGGAGTTATTCCTTAGACGATGGAACATGTGATGGTGCTATGAGTGGGAGTTATTCCTTAGAGGATGGCACAGGTGATGGTGCTATGAGTGGGTGTTATTCCTTAGATAATGGTACAGGTGGAGTAGCTATGAGTGGGTGTTATTCCTTAGACGATGGAACATGTGATGGTGCTATGAGTGGGAGTAATTCCTTAGACGAAGGAACATGTGATGGTGCTATGAGTGGGAGTTATTCCATAGATGATTGAACATGTGATGGTGCTATGAGTGGGAGTTATTCCTTAGACGATGGAACATGTGATGGTGCTATGAGTGGGAGTTATTCCTTAGACGATGGAACATGTGATGGTGCTATGAGTGGGAGTTATTCCTTAGACGATGGAACATGTGATGGTGCTATGAGTGGGAGTTTTTCCTTAGATGGTGGTACAGGTGGAGGTGCTATGAGTGGGCGTTATTCCTTAGATGGTGGTACAGGTGGAGGTGCTATGGGTGGGAGCTATTCCTTAGATGATGGAACAGGTGGAGGTGCTATGAGTGCGAGCTATTCCTTAGATGGTGATACAGGTGGAGGTGCTGTGAGTGGGAGCTATTCCTTAGATGATGGTACAGGTGGAGGTGCTATGAGTCGGAGTTATTCCTAAGATGATGGTACAGGTGGAGGTGCTATGAGTGGGTGTTATTCCTTAGACGATGGAACATGTGATGGTGCTATGAGTGGGAGTTATTCCTTAGACGATGGAACATGTGATGGTGCTATGAGTGGGAGTTATTCCTTAGACGATGGAACATGTGATGGTGCTGAGTGGGAGCTATTCCTTAGACGATGGAACATGTGATGGTGCTGAGTGGGAGCTATTTCTTAGACGATGGAACATGTGATGGTGCTGAGTGGGAGCTATTTCTTAGACGATGGAACATGTGATGGTGCTGAGTGGCTGTTATTCCTTACACGATGGAACATTTGATGGTGCTATGAGTGGGAGTTATTCCTTAGACAATGGAACATGTGATGGTGCTATGAGTGGGAGTTTTTCCTTAGACGATGGAACATGTGATGGTGCTATGAGTGGGAGTTATTCCTTAGACGATGGAACATGTGATGGTGCTGAGTGGGAGCTATTCCTTAGACGATGGAACATGTGATGGTGCTGAGTGGGTGTTATTCCTTAGACAATGGAACATGTGATGGTGCTATGAGTGGAAGTTATTCCTTAGATTATGGTAAAGGTGATAGTGCTATGAGTGGGAGTTATTCCTTAGAGGATGGCACAGGTGGAGGTGCTATGAGTGGGTGTTATTCCTTAGACGATGGAACATGTGATGGTGCTATGAGTGGGAGTTATTCCTTAGAGGATGGCACAGGTGGAGGTGCTATGAGTGGGAGTTATTCCTTAGAGGATGGCACAGGTGGAGGTGCTATGAGTGGGAGTTATTCCTTAGAGGATGGCACAGGTGGAGGTGCTATGAGTGGGAGTTATTCCTTAGAGGATGGTACAGGTGGAGGTGCTATGAGTGGGAGTTATTCCTTAGAGGATGGAACAGGTGGAGGTGCTATGAGTGGGAGTTACTCCTTAGATGATGGTAAAGGTGGAGGTGCTATGAGTGGGAGTTATTTCTTAGACGATGGAACAGGTGATGTTGCTATGAGTGGGAGCTATTCCTTAGATGATGGTACAGATGGAGGTGCTATGAGTGGGAGTTATTCCTTAGATGATGGTAAAGGTGATGGTGCTATGAGTGGGAGTTATTCCTTATAGGATGGCACAGGTGGAGGTGCTATGAGTGGGAGTTATTCCTTAGACGATGGAACAGGTGATGGTGCTATGAGTGGGAGTTATTCCTTAGAGGATGGCACAGGTGGAGGTGCTATGAGTGGGAGTTATTCCTTAGAGGTTGGAACAGGTGGAAGTGCTATGAGTGGGAGTTACTCCTTAGATGATGGTAAAGGTGATGGTGCTATGAGTGGGAGTTATTCCTTAGAGGATGGAACAGGTGGAGGTGCTATGAGTGGGAGCTAATCCTGAGAGGATGGTATAGGTAGAGGTGCAATCAGTGGGAGTTATTCCTTAGAGGATGGCACAGGTGGAGGTGCTATGAGTGGGAGTTATTCCTTAGAGGATGGCACAGGTGGAGGTGCTATGAGTGGGAGTTATTCCTTAGAGGATGGTACAGGTGGAGGTGCTATGAGTGGGAGTTATTCCTTAGAGGATGGAACAGGTGGAGGTGCTATGAGTGGGAGTTACTCCTTAGATGATGGTAAAGGTGGAGGTGCTATGAGTGGGAGTTATTTCTTAGACGATGGAACAGGTGATGGTGCTATGAGTGGGAGCTATTCCTTAGATGATGGTACAGATGGAGGTGCTATGAGTGGGAGTTATTCCTTAGATGATGGTAAAGGTGATGGTGCTATGAGTGGGAGTTATTCCTTATAGGATGGCACAGGTGGAGGTGCTATGAGTGGGAGTTATTCCTTAGACGATGGAACAGGTGATGGTGCTATGAGTGGGAGTTATTCCTTAGAGGATGGCACAGGTGGAGGTGCTATGAGTGGGAGTTATTCCTTAGAGGTTGGAACAGGTGGAGGTGCTATGAGTGAGAGTTACTCCTTAGATGATGGTAAAGGTGATTGTGCTATGAGTGGGAGTTATTCCTTAGAGGATGGAACAGGTGGAGGTGCTATGAGTGGGAGCTAATCCTGAGAGGATGGTATAGGTAGAGGTGCAATCAGTGGGAGTTATTCCTTATACCCTGCGTCTGCTCCTGGCGTGTGCCAAGCACTTACTCTTAATACCATGTCAGACAATTTCTACAGTGTCTCTGCTGTTCTGGGGGGTCAATCTTCTGTCTGGAGTACCCTGCCCATTATGAGGCCACCATATTCCAACTTATGATATCACCCAGAGCAGAAATATTATAAATGGCCCCTGCAGGACTTCGGTCACATCAATGGCATATGTCACCTGGGCAAGACTAAGAACAGGACTGTGATTCAAGGTGTGAGACCTAGGCCCAAGGAGTGAGACTCGAATTGTCTGTTTCTGCTGACAGGCTATCACGGGGACCCTTTTGTGGGACCGATATTTCTTCATGTACCCCCTGAACTTTAAAAATATCAGGCTAGACCCCATCTCATACTCTCCAAAGATTACCACAGTGACCACTGCATAATAATGACTACAGCGTTGCCTTACCTCCCTCCCCCTGTGGACCTACTCGGATCTATGGGATTATTGCAAAAGTGAAATGTCGAAATCCCGAATGCCCCCTTTTACCCCATAGATAGTCTCCCGCAGCCCTCCAATACCCCTATTCCTTTATTATTAACTAAACCCCCGATCTACCCCCTCCCCTCCATGTATATATATTATAGGGTAAATGGGTTTTGGGAAATTCGGTATTTTGGGATTCGACATTTTTTCATTCTCTATTTTGGTATGATCCCGCTCTACTCTCTTCTGGTAAAGCGTTCCGCTGCTTCTAGCTAAGTCTATGCCAGAAACAAAGTCTAAATGGAGGAGGTATTGATCGCCTGGCGTTTTCCAAGCTGCTGCATGGACATAATGTGGAGCTTCGAGGATTTACCAAATATCAAAAGATATGAAGTGTTGTGAAAAGAAATTGTTCAGCTGGATTACAGGGGATTTGGAAGAGCAGGCGCTGGGCCTGAAGCAGGATTTAACCTGTGGTGGGGCAGCAGAAAGAGGGGGTTGCGGCTGCAGTCGGTTGACACTTGGAAGCCGGCGCGCGGGGCTACTACAGGGCTTTGGCGCTTACCCGGACCTTGGTCACCAGGGCCCTTAGGTGAGATGGCTGTGATCTTCAAGCTTCCTGGAACAGCCCACGGATCTTTCTTTCCAGGGAAAAGGCAGTAATGAGAGAAACAGAGGAAGCGAAGCCTGTCATGGCTACAGCTCTTTGAAAGCAGACAACACAAACACATTTGAGCCCAGATCGCTTAAATTGCAACAGTGCCGGGAAACCTGGCAATAGTGGCAGGCCATTTTGCACTACTACTGGATAATTGGGTACCGGTATTTGCACTGATCAACCAGTGCAAACTGACATTTAAACTGGTCGGTGGGTACAAGTGTGAAACATTAATTGGCATAATTGCAAACCTTCGCGTAATTGATTTGCGGCATCTGAGCTGGGATCCTTGCAGCTCCCTAAAGCAAACCTTTGATATTGACAAAAATGGCCAATCCCTCTGCCAAAAGAAAATGAAACTACAGAAGTGCCTGCTGCCCGGCATGGCTGGAGAGGACCAACCAGATCATTGGTATCAGTTTATTAAAGGGGATCCGATTGGCCGTCCCCGACCTAATGCCATAACTATTCATTTATGAACTCTGAATATCACTTCTTGTCACCTGGGCTGTTTGTCACCACCTCTCCCTCTCACTCTTAACCTCTCTCCTCCGATCGCCTCCTGTGGCGTCCTCTAGCTCACGGATCACTCCCCCCTTTCACGAAAGAGACATCTCTACTGGAGATGAAGGACCTCTCCGACCTCCGCAAGGCCGGTGCAGCAATACGTCAATACTCAGTGGCTGCATGTTGCTCCACCAGCAGAAGGTGGGAAGAGGGCACCATTTCTGCTCCAAATGAATTAAATCTAGTACAGCCCCTCTGATAGCCCCTCTTCCATGTTCTTAATCATCCTGTTGCCTGGCTGTAACCAGCGCCCAGATGCCCATGGGGTTCGGGCACTTATATAAATGCCTAAATAAATAATAAATAAATAAGCACATGAAATGGTATCAGAGTAAAGCAGGAGAGCACTAAAATGGGCGCGCAAATCCTTGCCGCTCCTGCCTTTCATGCATTAGTTACCTTCAGCTTGGGCAGCGGGCGGCCATCTTGTTTGACGTATAGACACGGTGCAGCCAGCGGTGTCCAGCAGTGGTGCAGGTTTATCATCATGATGGATTGCCAGTGGAAAGAGAACCAGCTGTCTACTAGAGCACGTGCATACTCTAAAGCATGAGGTCGTAGGTAGTAGTCTCTCTCTCTCTTTCTCTCTCTCTCCCCCTCTCCCCTTCCCCCTTCTCCCCTTCTCGCCCCTCTCTCTCTCTCTCTCTCTCTCTTTCTCTCTCTCTCCCCCTCTCCCCTTCCCTTTCTCCCCCTCTCACACCCTCTCTCTCTCTCTCTCTCTTTCTCTCTCTCTCTCACTCCCCCTCTCTCTATCCCTCTCTCTCTCTCACTCCCCCTCTCCCCTTCCCTTTCTCCCCCTCTTCCCCCCCCCTCTCTCTCTCTTTCTCTCTCTCTCACTCCCCCTCTCTCTATCCCTCTCTCTCTCTCTCTCTCTCTCTACCTCTCTCTCTCCCCCTCTCCCCTCCTCCCTCTCTCTCTCTCTTTCTCTCTCTCACTCCCACTCTCTCTATCCCTCTCTCTCTCTCTCTCTCTACCTCTCTCTCTCTCTCTCTCTCTCTCTCACTCCCCCTCTCTCTATCCCTCTCTCTCTCTCTCTCAGTTTCGCCTTGCTGCCGGTGATGCTGTAGGCAAAACCAAATGCACACTGAACACACTGCACATCCCACCTAAGTCAACAAGGAAGTAGTGTAATGAGTATCAGTCCAACAGCTCGTGGATGAATAACCTCTGCTCTGACCCAAACGTGAGCTCAATCACACCGGGGATGTTGCAGTCAAGGGGATCGTGAGAATGTCTGTCTATACACGAGCACAATGTTTTTGGGTTGATAAGCAAGCATTTCCTAAAATGGGGTTGCGGGATTGCCAGCAGGGAGAGCAAGGTGGGTGACCCCGGTGCAGATGGGTGGGGTAGGGTTCACGTGGCTTGCCCTAGTCAGTTATTAAGTTAGGGAAGGTTGTCTTAGGACGTAATGAAGATTAGATAAGATCGGTGCGGGAAGTGAAGTGACTAGGGCTGAGTCCAGTTGAGATGGCCTTACCTACAAGACACATCTTTCAGCATTTGTACAGTGTAATATTACATAGAAACGTTCAGTTTTCGAGAGTTTTCTGAAGAGGAAATGGCTCAGTCGGTCTCTCACGGTGGTTTGGCCCGTGAACTCCCAGAGATTTCCCTTATGCTTTGAGTTCTTAAACGTAACTTCACAGTACAGTCAAGAAATGTCCCTAGTAAACGAACTAGTGTTCGGGTTCCAGATCAGCAAGGGGAACAGTGACCATGCTAGCAGACAAAAGAGTAGACTGCTATATGATGACCCCTCGCTGGCCTAATTCCTCTAGATCACTCAGGTGCCTACTACACTGCGGATCACACCATCCTCATTCCAAGCATTCAGGAACACATGAGGACCTCTGGAGCAAACCTGTCTTGGATCCCCTCAATCCTCACTTTCTAAAAACAAACATAAACAAAAATGACCTACTTCTCCAAATCTAGACATTTCAGCTACCGAGTCCCCCAGGATCCTGCACTTTCCCTTTGACTGTTAATTGCTGACACGTGCCATCTTTGTTGGACGAGTCTATATGCCCTTTGAGTTGAATGCAGACAATGCACAACTGCTGCACCTCATAAGAAAAACAATGAGATAATTGAGATATAACGACAGATGTAACCCAGACCCTCTATCAACGAATCCACGCACACTGCGCATCAATGGCTCCTGAACAGAACTATTGCTTTTTAGCAAGATCAGAGCAAACCACGACTTCTGCTCCAGCTGGCCACGCTGTGCAATCCCCTGGCTTGCAACTAGTAAATACTGCCAGAAACCGCAGACATCACATCAGTGCATCACCTCCTGATGCAGGTAAACGCTGTGACTAAGAGCACACATTTCCATAGGCACATGCCCAGAAAGATCAGCCCTGTGGTAGACCGTGGACTGAGTATGCACCCTAGTGTCATCTCTCCTAGGCTAATGTAACAGAGTTTAATTAAGTCTACCAGCAAAAACGTACAGCAGCCGCATTAATCTAAAATCGTGCAACCAGACATATCATTGGGCTGAAAGAACCTGACCACACAACTCCTGCACTGCAGTCGCCCCGCCAGCTCCTAGTTGACTAGCTACAAAACATTGTTCTTGCCAACCCCGGGGTACACTGGACTCAGGGCCACAAATACGCAGGAAGACGAACCCTTGGTTATAAGGCACCATCAGTATCTCTTTAGCAGGAAAGACTGCCGAAGCGTCTTTCAATGCATGGAGGCCAAATACTATGTGTTGTAGGTAAACAACTCCACGTGGGAACTCCTGGGATCCCGTAGAGCGATGGAGAATGCTCCTTTTGTCCAATGATTCCTTAAGGTCGACAGAGGAGCTGTACTGTGCAAACATAACTTCCTGTAAAAGGTCTGCTAGGTCATAGGACTGAAGGGAGTAAAATTAGAAAATCTCAGAAGCTTTGTACCATGTGAGGTGTAAGGCTTGAATCCTTCGCCTTATTTTGCTTGCTTGCTCCCACCTAAAAGGACCCCGCTGTAGACCTTTCCGTCCCATTCCTAGATAGCGTCTCATCCTTATAGTCAAAGAAGCTCCTCCAAATCTAAAAGTGGAGCCATCAAATACGTTATGCTCCTACCAAGTAAAATGTATTGATCAATTTAAGAGGAAGCTGGATCCTTCATGAAATGAGTAGTTGATGATATGATAGGTTATTTATAGCGTGCTTAATACCCAGAGGTTTCTAAGCGTGGACCTGGGGATCGAACTGCTCCATGCCGTCTTGCTTCTAAAGCGAGCACGTTGCCCCTGAGCTATCCTCCTGTAATCAGATGATACACTCCATACAATATGTTTTTAATTTTTTATATCGTCCTCCTATTATTGCCGAGGGTATATTTTTCAACACGTCTGTTATATAATTGTGGTCAGATGCACTTTAGTAAGATGTGCTAAGCTACTGTTGATTATATTAACCTTCATCTGTCAAGATATATGATTTCTGTCTGATTCCCACAATTTCATGGCTTTTCTTCCTTCGAGGCCTCCTTTACGGGTTTGGCGGTAATTGCCAAACTTGTTTACTGTTGCCACCACTTGGTCTCATGGGTTTACCACAGGATGGTGGAGAGGTGACGTTAAACATCATTTCTGGAGTCCACAGGAATCCACAGGGGTTTTGGAAGAGCTACAGGAAGCAGTTGTTACTGCGCGGTAATTGTGCAGATTGTTGTCTTTAAAGTGGAGGATTTACCGCCGGCATGATGCTGGAGGTAAATCCACCACTTAAACATCAAACTCAGAATTTGCAGGTGGTGGTAATTGCATTGCCGCCCAAAAACAAGTGCCTGTAACGGAATTGCCACCACTTTTTACCAGTACTGCCACACTTTGGCCACACTTGTCGGTGCACTTAAGCAGCCGGCAAAGCGCTTTGTGGTGCCTAAGAAACCACAGATACATGAATAAGGCACACCGCGTGCAGTCGGCGGGCCTCTACTCCTCATTACAGCCTGGGTGATGCGTGGGAAAATGTGGGCTGTAAACATAAGGTTCTCTCTTGATCATTAACCAAATTCTCCAATCATACGTGACATGATTGAGCGACAGAGAGATAAAAATAAGCTTGATATTTTGAAATCACTCTCCTTGATACACGTATAAATGCCGCGGTGGGCGGCATTAAACGGCAAAATAAATCTGTTGTTTTCGCCTGCCGCAGAGTGTGTGGCGGCATGTGCACGATTCGAAAAATCTTTTCATGACTCAGCCTCTTTCATGCGGGAGAGCATGCAAGGGGTGCGTCTTCTCTCCCGGCTCATCCTGTTGCAGACCCTGGCAGAAGAAATTCAAATTAAATCAGACATAATTGCATGCCCCCTACGCATCTGAGTGATGGATAACGCAGATGCTGGGTAGAAGTTTTAATTTCAACTGAGTAATTGAGTCCTTGTTAAAGGGACCGAGAGGGTCAGAATTGAGAGAGCAAGAGGACTACAGATTCAAATGCTGAGACCCACATGGCTAGTGAGGAACAATGAAGGGTTAAATTACCCATGACGTCATTGGTTTTACATAGAATTTCAAGTGCTGTTAAAAATAAAAACTGGTATTATTACCTAAATTAAATGTACTCATTGGGCCACATTACCGGGTTGGAGGTAGCCCTGCCGTTTTCTAAACCGGAAAGAAAATCCGGCAATCGCGAATGGGCAATTACTGGGATGTTTCGGCCCCGCCGGACCCGGTAATTGCCCTTTCGCAGGTGCGAGTGCTGGTAGATCCCCATCCCCATTTGAGTCACATAAGGGTCAATGGGAATGGGGATGCCTATAGCACCGGCCCGTTTTATTACCGTGCCGGTGCTACAGGCTTGCTGTGCTCGCGGGTGCCTTTCAATCCGCCACGTCAAAACTGGCGGAATGAAAGGCAGCCGCAAGTTTTTCGGTCCGGATACAACGGTACCGGCAAGCTTACAGGTACCGTTGTATCCGGACCGGCAACCTTGTAATGAGGCCCATTGAATGCCTTTCCTGGCTTTCAACCTAACAAAGTATAGGCTGGCCAAATGTGAAAGGTAGGTGCTTAACTCCTGAGCTATCCTCGGTGACAAAGCCGATCTGGCCGTGTTGGGAATGATCCTGACCATGGTGTTCTGCAGGACCTGAAGCTTATGAAGAAAGGACAGAGACGATCCTGCATACAGAGAGTTGAAGTAGTCTAACCTGGATCCCACAAAGGCGCTAGTCAGGTAGAGCAGTGATGTTCTGAATGGAGGGGTCGAATTTGACGAAGCAGCATTAAGAAGTGCTCCGAATTTTTCAGAGTCTGATTGATTTGAGGCACCATGGAGAGAGTTCAATCAAAAGTCATTCCCAGGGATTTGACCATGATTTGTGTTTTGACAACAAGTTTCCCTGGAACAAAATCAATATTAGCAATGACTTACAAAGTGTTGTAGCCCAAGACAGTTTGGGGCCATCCAACATTCGACATTTAGAAATAGACAGAACATCTGCACAGTTGGTTTCCGGATCCTGATCAAAGTAGAAGACCAACTGCGAGTCATCTGCATAGTTCTGGGGCTCCTTCCCCAGATTGTCTGATGTAGAAGGGCCCCCCTTGATGCATGATGTGCAATGAGTTAAGAATGACGAAAGCCATTTCACAGCGGAGTCCGATTGTCCCAAAAACCTCCCAAAAGTCTAGACACAAGATTGAGTGATCAATAGTATCAAATGCCGCAGAGAGGTCATAGAGCATCGGACGTCCCACGCAGTCACAATCCATTATTTGCAAAATGGAACCCTTGATATCTAAGAGGGCGATGTCAGCGCCCCTGAGGCAGCAAGCCAGTTTGACGATCCCCCAGAAGTTGGAATTCCAGATTAGCCTAAAGTTGGAGTGAAACACTGTAATGTCCCATCTTTAACAGAAACGGCGAGTTTGGGATCGGACGGTAATAGGCACAATCTCGTCTAGTCAAGGAAGGCTTTTTTGAAGATAGGCATGACCCAAGCATGTTTAAGTCTTCGCAAGCATGCTAGGGAATAGAACAGGCCCATTGGGTAGCATCCAGGGAGGAACAGGGCAAGGACATAGGCGGAATACTAGATATGATGCTATGTTTATGGCGGGTATCAGGGTAGGATTGATTAGGGTGCAGTGCAATAGGAGGTTGAAAGAACTCACAAGATCCAATGGGTTCGGGCAGTTTAGGATGCAAATACAAATATTCCGTCTGCCTATAAGGGTGGGGAGGGGGATTTTCCTGAGCGGAATCACAACCAGTGAATGGGCCTAAGTCGTGTAGTACAAGATCGTTTAAATAGAGTCTCAAATATTTAGATACAATAGCGCTATGCCAGGACACCTTGGTACAGCAAAGCAGAACAAAACCACGTGGTGCAAACTATGCTCGGCTACTAACGAGAAAGGAGAAGGACAAGAGAATCCCTAAGGGACCCGCTGGGTGGCTTGGTCAAACTTCCAAGACCCAACAAGGCTCATGAGTCTGCAGAACCCATCTGGTGCTGTTCTGGTACTCCCAGAAGTAGCGTGGGGAAGCGGGAAGATGCTGAGAATGACTCTTAAAAGGCAGCGACATGTGTGAACAGAGAGGAGGCTGCACCACGGTGATCCAGGGCAGTAGACTGCAACGAATCCAGTTTGGTAGCGCCTGAAACTTTCATGTAAGGAGGGAGGGGTATAAAAAGGAAATAACTAAGGAGACCAGAATAAAAAGAAAGAAGCATAGGAAAAGGAAGAGTAAGAGGGAACGGAAAGCAAAAAAGTGGTGAGATCCTCAACTAAGCAGGGAGAGGAAGACCGCTCTACAAAGGGGACTAATGCAGAGGTCCAAAGGTGTGTATAAGTGAGAACCATGGGACACAAGTGTCGGGACAAAGCGAGAGGACGGGCTCGCAGGACCGGTAAAGGAATAGCGGGGAACCAAAGAGGAACCTAATAGAGAAAAAGATGAAGATCAGGACAGAAGAAGGTTGACGCAAAATACCAGGAGAGGGAAGAAAAACACAAAAGAGTGGTGAGATCCTCAACTAAACAGGGAGAGGAAGAGCCCTCTACAAAGGAGACTAATGCAGAGCTCCAAAGGTGTATATAAGAGATGAGAACCATGGGATGCAAGTGTCGGGACAAAGGGAGAGGACGGGCTCGCAGGACCGGTAAAGGGATACACGGGGAACCAAAGAGGAACCTAATAGAGGAAAAGATGAAGATCAGGACAGAAGAAGGTGGACGCAAAGTACTAGGAGAGGGGAGAAAACCCCAAAAGAGTGGTGAGATCCTCAACTAAGCAGTGAGAGGAAGAGCGCTCTACAAAGGGGACTAATGCAGAGCTCCAAAGGTGTATATAAGAGATGAGAACCATGGGACGCAAGTGTCGGGACAAAGGGAGAGGACGGGCTCACAGGACTGGTAAAGGAATCACGGGAAACCAAAGAGGAACCTAATAGAGGAAAAGATGAAGATCAGGACAGAAGAAGGTGGACGCAAAGTACCAGGAGAGGGGAGAAAACCCCAAAAGAGTGGTGATATCCTCAACTAAGCAGTGAGAGGAAGAGCGCTCTACAAAGGGGACTAATTCAGAGCTCCAAAGGTGTATATAAGAGAGGAGAACCATGGGACGCAAGTGTCGGGACAAAGGGAGAGGACGGGCTCGCAGGACCGGTAAAGGAATAGCGGGGAACCAAAGAGGAACCTAATAGAGGAAAAGATGAAGATCAGGACAGAAGAAGGTGGACGCAAAGTACCAGGAGAGGGGAGAAAACCCCAAAAGAGTGGTAAGATCCTCAACTAAGCAGGAAGAGGAAGAGCTTTACAAAGGGGACTAATGCAGAGGTCCAAAGGTGTATATAAGAGATGAGAACCATGGAACGCAAGTGTTGGGGCAAAGGGAGAGGACGGGCTCGCAGGACCGGTAAAGGAATAGCGGGGAACCAAAGAGGAACCTAATAGAGGAAAAGATGAAGATCAGGACAGAAGAAGGTGGACGCAAAGTACTAGGAGAGGGGAGAAAACCCCAAAAGAGTGGTGAGATCCTCAACTAAGCAGGGAGAGGAAGAACCTTCTACAAAGGGGACTAATGCAGAGCTCCAAAGGTGTATATAAGAGAGGAGAACCATGGGACGCAAGTGTCGGGACAAAGGGAGAGGACGGGCTCGCAGGACTGGTAAAGGAATAGCGGGGAACCAAAGAGGAACCTAATAGAGGAAAAGATGAAGATCAGGACAGAAGAAGGTGGACGCAAAGTACCAGGAGAGGGGAGAAAACCCCAAAAGAGTGGTGGTGGAGAGAAGGTCCCGCCCACACCACATGATCAGTGCAAGTGGCATGAAAGTGCCAAACCCGTGAGTTCCTGTCACTCCTCAATTCTCCTTTTTGGGACTACTATCTTAGTTTTAAAGAGTAGTATGAGAAAAACACAAATAATAACACGTGCAACTCAAGAAGTAACTGGAATCTCTGCTCACCAGAGTGCCATGATCACATGTTTGACCCTCTACTAGTTTACTCCAACGTGTTGCTCCTTCTACTACGGTATACCTTCTAATGAACTGTACTTTGCTGCTTACAAGTTAGTTTAAGGTAACAGATTACTCGACAGACACTCAACCCTTCATATCATACATAGGTACGTAAGATAGCACACATTGATCCGTGAATGAGCCATAATCATTAGAACAGCGAGGCAGGGCAGGCTTAAAGTGAATAAAAGAAAAGACGGATTGCTAGTGGCGATCCTCACACTCCCACATGCTTTTGAGGTTACTATGGCCTCACGGGTAACCTCATAGCAAGCAGTTTCTGAAATGTTGCATATGCAGGATTCTGTAAATCCTGCATGGGAAGGTCAGATCCCTGCCCGGGCATAGAAGTGCATACGGCATAGCAGCAGCTCACACCATTGATGTGCCATAATGACAAGGCATGGAAGGTTCATTAATGGCCCTTCTGTGCATTACACTCCCTGGAGTAAGAATCTGGATATCGGAGATGCACAAATTATCCCTCCATTTGCATGTTGCCATGGAGAGTGTTGTCCTTTAGGTTGAAGTGGTGTGACATGCTCTAGAGATTAAAATATGTTTACCACCACCTTATGGCTATAACTAAAATATGTGTATTTCAAATTTAGAATTCCAGAACACAACCATGCAGTTGTTATTCCAGGGGTAACCTATGAGGTCCATGGCTCATGGCTCATAATTAGGCAAATGATAAAAACAGGCAATCAAGGGATTTTGTTTGGTCCGATTCAGTAAATTCAACACAATGTGGGTCCTTAATGAAAGTGGCAAACAAACAATGCATTAAAAAGAAAAAAATATGAGGCAGACATAAGGAAAAGAAAATAAATATTTTATTTCATTTGAGCATGTACTGAGGGTAAACCTGACTTCATGTGTCTGTTGTTGCTTATAGTGTGAACCTAACTTGCGGGCATCCGACTGCTTTGCAAAGGAATGTGCCAGCCTTGGGCCTGGCATGCTAGTAGCGCAATGCTGTTGGTTGAAGGAGGGCAGGATTTTAATTTGTCCATCAGGTATTGTTGAACGAGCCACGTTTTAGTCTTCTGCAGACCTTGAGGTGGGTGGGGGCGTTTCGAGTCTCTGCCAGGTTTGAGTTCCAGATGGTTGGGGCGTGGCGGGAGAAGACCTGCTTGGAGGTCTTCCTTTACAGGCCAGTGTTCACAGGCTAGCTTAGACGCCAACCTTTTCTGAGTTTTGCTATGTGAGGTGTGAGAGCCTCCAGAGGTGTGGAATTATTCTGAAGTCACAGAGTTCTGTACAGCAGGAAAGGTAACAGGTATACTGTAGATGGCTAATAGGAACAGTGCTTACACCATAGCATTTATTGTGCAAGTGCCATTGGAGGTGGCAGAGAATAGCTCTGTAGGAAGGAACCAAGCTACAAAGGAGCGAAATTGACCTATCACATGCCTGGTCTTAAAACATTATCCAGGTGAACGTTGACCTTCCTTCAGCTTGATGTTTGATTTTAAGTGATATTAATGGCAGAGGACAAAGAATATTGCTTGAAAAGATCTTTGCCCTGCCCAGTGGTGCTCAAGGTGTCTCTGGAAAACTTGCCATAGTGCTTTAAAAGCAGACAGTAAAGGGACATTAAATTGAGTAACCGTGCCTTGATAGGAAGGACTGTCCTACTTTATAATTTAAAAATATTGCTAATTTGTTTTGGAATCACCTGCAGGAACCTGGAGCAGCCGTTAAACCGGCCTGGCCCACTTGCCACCGAGGATGCGGCACGGCCTAGTAAAGATGGCGGCTCAAAGAACTGATCATTCGGAGGTTGTCCTCATGGCCACGCGGCAGCCTCGAGGATTTTTGCCATCTCAGCGGAAGTGATATTTATATGCCCATCCCCCATCACTGGCAACAGAGCCAGAATAGTATTTATATATTTTTTAAGTTTATTTAAAGTTATAGAGCGATTTACGCCAAAGCACTGCACACAATTCAAACGGTACAAAGGGTGGTACCATGAAGAAAACCCAGCAAAAACTAGGAAGGTAGCAAATGTTCTTTGAGCGGAGTACGCAAACAAGAATAGGATGAAAGAGAACGTCGAGCCAACGGACGCACGTGGCAATAAAGGAAAAGAACAAAAAGAGGACTGGGCACAGGGGGGTTGGAGGGAACCGTATGAAGAAATAGAGATTGAGAACAAAGAGACCCAGTAGGAGAATAAAAAGAAACATGGGAAGAAAGACTATGAAGAGATTTAAAGACAAGACATAAGAAATTAAAATGAAGTTGAGAATTGCTGGTTATATGCGATGCTGCTGCCCTCTGGTGCGGCGCAACCAAAATCATGGTGCCATACGCAGGCGCCTTATGTGGCAATGCTATAGAAATGGGAATAATTAATGAGGGTCAGACTGGAGAGAATGAGCGTGTTCTGAATGGCCAACAGGGGGCAGCAGTGCAGTGTCTGAAAATTGTGACTATGGCACCGCTGTTATCCAACTTCAAACAGGAAACCCTATCATGAAGAGCTGGCTTAGGGCTCTAGGGGAGGTGGTGGAATTTGGTGTGATAACATGATTATCCTATGTTATGCCATGTTATGAAACTGGGTCTTATGTGGCCCGGCATCTGGCATTTGTATGGGCTCCATGTCTTTTCATATTCCGTTTATTTTGGATTTTTCTTTAGTAAGGGAGGGAAGCGCCCTGTATTCACCTGCATTGTTCCGCCTACATCTTTTCTACCTGTTTGTTTTTTCATGCTTGTTTGTCTTTCTGCGCGGGTCTCTTCTGCCCACTTGTTTTAGTGCCATGATGCCTCTAGTAGGAGCTCATATGTTGTGTGCTTAATAAGTGCTGAACCATACCATAACATATAATACCATACCATACCATATATCATACCATGCCATACTCTTTCCTTCCCCTGAGTTGAACCGCAATGAAACATCACAGATGAAAAGCCATACCTCCCAGTTCTTTGCAAAGAAAGGACATGCCCCATTTGACAGTCCTCTTGGCGCTTTGTATGGATGACCGTTACAATCAGGAGGAATACATCTAGGCTTGGCTGGACAATGGGCTCTGAATCGAAAGGCAAGATGAGACAGTCATCGATTAAAGGTCCAAATGAATGAGCAGGGTGGCAGGCAACCAGCAGCTGACCTTGCAAAGCACATGGCCTGAATAAAGGAGCATGGTCAGATAGCACAGCGAGTCCCGCGCTCGTTCTGACATCTGTGCACCGTCTGCTGAGACAGGTTCGAATCCTGGCAGAGCCAATTCAGCCTTCATCCTTCCGAGGTTGATATGTTGAGTACCACGCTGTGGGATTATATCATTAACTTTTACTTCAGCGCTTAGATACCTGTGGGGTTTGTAGCACTATATAAAACTAGATATTATTATGGTGGGTGCACCTTTGCATGCTGGCTAGTGGGATACTGCTGGGCACGCGGTCTGTGCCACATTTCTACAAGAGGCATCATTACAGAATCATTGCACCTGTGGAAGGGTCATTTTGTGATTTCTGAGCATGAGTGCAATCATTCCCCAATGCAAGTCTGTATTCGTACAATGCATGTTTGCAATAGTGCTAACTAGCACCCCATTAGCACTCAGGAAAACATTGCCCAGGGCGCAAGAATGCATCTAAAGTATACATATTTGCACAAGACTAGAGGGCTGTTGGCCCTTGTGAAAATATCCCAAAATTGCACTTGCACCTGTGCAAAGCTTTTTAAATGAGGCCCTACATCTCATAGTTGCAGGGGCGTTGCTGGGGGGGGGGGACTAAGGGGGCTAAAGCCCCTGATCTTTTGGTTGTAGCCCCGGATAGAATCTCAGGAGCTACAGCCAAAAGACTAGCTAGCCCCCAGTCCCAACAGTTCCAACATCAGCGTAGCCCCGGGTCTTTTCCAGACCTAGCAACTCCCCTGCATAGTTGCACTAAGCTTCTGCCGCAGGATGAGCCCAAATGAGTGCAGCTTTATCTAGAAATGAAACTTTTCTGTAACATCTTTCTCCTGCTGCACAAACATATGGGTTGCCAACACTGGGCTGAAAATAGTTTGGTCTGTCAAAACAAAACTCCGAAGTGGGCAGCAACTCTCTACAAAGAACCTGTCTCTGAAAACTAGTGGCAAGGCTGCAAACAGCGGCTGCAGAATAATTAGTTCTGGCAAAATAGTCATTCTGGAAAGATCTGTGACAGGAACATGGGGTTCATTACCAAGCCCAGCCACAGGCCCAAGGGCACAGAAAGAGAGCCATGCATCATATGGCAGACTGGCAACCACTCCAGGTCCTGCACTCACAAATTCAGAGCCATGCTGTATAACAAGAGCCAGAGAGCAGCGATGCTTCTTTTAGGGCAGGGGTATGCACCCTGATGCTTAGGACCACAACTCCCATCAGCCCTATCCAGCATTGGCAATGGTTAGGGATCATGGGAGTTATAGTTCAGAACATCTGGAGAGCCACAGCGTGTAGACTCCGATTTGCCCAGATTTGATAAAGACACAGTAGTGTCAAAACACGTGTCATCACAAAGGGCTATGATCAAACTTTATTTTCAACCACTTCACTTTCAACCACTTCAACCACTTCATCAGACGTCAGGGTTTCAGTATATGACTTATGGCGCAATAAATGGTGTGTAAGAAACTCATGTACATTTACTGTCTAAAACGGAGTCGAGGAACTCTGTCTCCGTAGCTTCCAATACCTATGCGACATTAACGGAAACAAAACACTATCACGGTCGCGGAGGCCCAGAGTTGGTACCCTCAATAGTTCCTCATTTTTTGCAAATCCTTTTTTAGGGGTTTCATATTCCACTGCATAAATATAGAATCTCCTCAGAGACTCCCACAGAACAAGTGGGGGACATGTGAGTGTGGCGTCCAGTCTTACATCTGCCTCTACATTCACATACGTATGCTGTTACGCCACTGGGCGGGCGCGTGACGGAGGAGGGTGCATGTGCCCAGCTCGGTCACTGCGTGCCAGTTTCTGTACCGCGTCATGTTCACTGCTCGAGCATCTGCAAATGCTTCCTTATCACACCTGTCAACTCGCCGGCTTTTTTTAGTGACAGTTTCATCAACTGCCAACCACTTTGCTGGTCAATATATGTCAGTGGAGAGCACGCCCGCAAAACGGCAATCTTCTCGCTTCATCCACATTTCCATTTCTAAGGTTGACAGGTATGCCTTATCATCGCAGTAAATCCAGGTGCTCACTGCAAGCGCAACACCGCATGGCCAACACCGCATGGCCAACACCGCATGGCCAACACCGCATGGCCAACACCGCATGGCCTCGCTGCTTTGCATGAAGATAGTAGGAGCAATAATATAAATGAGGAACTCCACACTGATGAAGAAGTGGTATCTTCCCCTTTCCAGAAACCTCTACTGGTTAATTGATTTCCCGCCAGCAACATACAAACCAAGTGGAAACCATGCAGAGTGCCATGCCTCCACCGCCACCACTGCCTTTTTTGCCACACCCAGGTAAACCTGCACTAGCATGGAGGCAATAACTCAAACTGTTCAAAATGATGTAGTGGGCATGAAAATGCTACAATTCACACCAGCCAGAAAAAGGTCATGTTGCTAAGCAACTTGGGAATGCATGAAAACCATTGTGGTTGAAAGGAAAATGCGAGGAAACACAGGGTTAGGTTCTACACCAGAAAGCAAGTGTGATCTTGTTACAAACTACTCATCAACTTTATTGCTTCCCTCCTTCTCTGCATTCAAACTCTCTGTCTTATGCCCCCCTCCTTGCCTACTCTTGCTTACGCTCTATCTCCCTGTTCTCTGCACTCCACTGGAACCTGGTGCCCATCACAATCAAAACCTGCTCATCCCTTGGTTTCTGCAAAGATTAAACCTCACGTATTTGCTGGAGAGGGATCTCCCTCTGCCATCTCTCCATCCTCTCTACCTGACCCCACCACTTGCTCCAGTGTCGCGTAATAATGTCATTTTTCATATTTATACAGTACTCCTCTTTAGATCGAAGCACTCGCTGCCCCCTAGGGTAATATTACCTTTGTTCGACAACCATATCTTGTATTTTTATACTTTGTTTTGTTCCTGTTCTATATCCCACTTTGTTCACACACTGGTAAATAAACTGGATCCCCACTTATTTTCATCTCTGTTCTATTGTACAGGCACCCTTCCGAAAAAAGCCTGTAAATGTGTTATTCTGGGTAATTGCTGATCGAAATTGACATCCCTGTTCTTCAGATTAATACAATAAAAATACAAATTTAAGAAAACTATCTGTTGTATCTAATTTTGGTGCGGCATTTCATTACACACTGTAGAGATTTGAACATGCAAGAAGGGATGCTCAAGAATCAGATGTTAGAGGAGGTTTGTTTATCACCAAAACATGTCCAGAAGGAAATACCCCCCTGCCACGGTGGACAGCACCCACTTGTCTGACGTTATCACATCTCATGCCTTGGTGAAGTGTGAAATTCGACCTCTCCCAGGCGAGGTTTCCTCTGGATCATTGATTTCCTCTTTGAAAACCGCAAGAGGAAGATTGTCCTTGCGATGGGCCCCAAGATGAAGACTGTCCGCCCTGAGTGTACCCGGAAGCTGGTGGAAGAAAGATGAAGGCCATTGAGGTTCACACCATGATGCCAAGAGAAAGGAAGCTGCCGGAAAGCAGAAGGTATTCAGAAAGCAGAGAATGAGAGCATGGAAAACCGCCCACTGAGAGGCTCAAATGTTTGGGGTGTGCAGAAATACTTCAAATCACATCAAGCAAGGGTGGTCAAGATCAAAGAAGCACCATTGGACGGTGAAACATCTAATATACATCACTATTGTACAGAGAAGATTAAGGAGCATGACGTGTACGTGATTTTGCTAATTTAGGGTTTGACCGGATCTATACCATGAAAACATGTCTGGAGCAAAATAAAATAAGAGCAGGCAAATCAAATGTCCAGCCAGGAGAGTATGGAGGGATGGACTTATGTTTGTCGGGACGCACCAAATACCAAATCAGATTTCAAAGTAATTCGGCCGGCAAGCACATATATGCCGCACATGAAGGAGGACCTGGTCTCGGCTCGTACAAGCAAAAAGCTTTAATGTTGATGCCCAATCATTATAGAGCAGAACAAGTGTCCTTTGTCGAAATAAAGCAAGTGACACGACATTATTTTACCATATGACCTCATCTCTGGGAGAGATATGGGCTGCGTGCTGGAATATTCACATCTCTTTTAATTGATGACTGGCACTGCCTCCATCAAGCAGACAGGGAGGTCATAGTCATTATAGCGAGAGAAGAACTATAGAAAATACTTAATCAAAGGTTCAGCGAGGGCACCATAGAACCAGTAGACTCCACTCAGTGGTTCACTCCGAAAGTGCTAATAGAAAAAAAAAAAGAGACTGACAGATTAAGTCTCTGCATTGACATATGTCATCACAACAAAGAAATCATATCTGTTAACTACCCTTTACAAAAAACCTCTTAACTTATACGAATGCTTGACAAGGCTAACCACTTTACAAAGTTAGACATGTGCAGTGCTTATCACCAGTTTCGAGGGCATACAGATTCAAAACTTCATGCACTGTTCAGAACTCACATGGCAGAGTTTCACTTGAACAGATTTGAGCTTTCATCAAATGCAGCTGTGTTTCAGAGAATGATGGGAATTGCCAATGTGATCTATTACAAAATGACGTGTTAGTCTACTGCAGCTCTGAAACACAATGATGTTCCACTCTAAATATTGGAATGCATGAAAGCCAAGGGACTGTGACTGTGGAAGGAAAGGTGCCAATTCTTCAAGAGCAGGGAAGACATTCTGGGGAACACGATATAAGAGGAAGGAGTCAAAGCCAAACACTAGTCTAAGAAGGCTGCTGGGCTGTTAGAAACAGAGCAACTCTGAATATGCAAAATTAAAGAAACTATTTCTACTCACACTGAGCAGATGTATCTATCTATTTATTCATAGGTAAAGCGCCTAAGCCCAGAAGCATCAAGGCGCTGTTTCAAGACCAGTTGCACACAGTAAGGCATCTTAGGATGTAAACCATTACATAGATCTAAATTGAAATCACATTTTACACGCTTAGGTCTGGCGGGGGCAAGTCTTGCCAGGTCCATAGTTAGGTGAAGAGCAGAATTTTTAGAGCTTTACGGAAGGCGCAATATGATTCTTCAGCACATAGGGCTGGTGGGAGGGAGTTTCAGTGCTTAGCTGCTAAAGTGGGGAAGCTTGCGCCCCCTCCTTTGACTCGGTTGCATTTAGGTACCACAAGACGGTTTGCGTGTATCGACCTCTCCGGGTTTGAAGGTTTTGGCTCTAACAATTGTTTGTGCCACGTATGCTGCAGCTGTGTTATATAGGCGTTTGTGAGTGATTGACAGCATTTTGAAAATGATCCTTTTTCCAATGGGGAGCCAGTGGGCCTCCCTTCTGGCTGTAGAGATCTGTTTTCTTTTGGAGATCTTGAGTGTAGAGCGTAGGGTATTGTTTTGGATTATCTGCCTTTCGTTAATGTTTTGTTTGGCTGTACCTGCCAAGAGTACATTGCAGTATTCCAGCCTAGCAACTATGACCGCTCGAGCAATGGTGAGGAAGGTAGAGTGTGTCAGGAATTGTCTGGCAACGTTTACCAGTTTAGTTGTGTAGACGGATGATGTAGCGTTAGTGTTCACTTGCTGTGTGAGGGAGAGAGGAGCGTCCTGATGGGCCCTGAGTGTTTTTACAGAAGGTGAGACAGGGATCCGGATTCCCTCAATGGTGAAGGGTGTGAATTGAGAGTTGAGCTTCTTAAGCATTGCTGAATTGCTGAAGATCCTACCAGTAGGATCTTTGTCTTGTTGTCATTAAGGCATATATGGTTTGTAGCCACCCAAGTCCGGATTGTCGAGCAGATTTTGTTGATGGTGAGGGAGTCATTGTCGTAGTTGCCAGACAGGGGGGGAGGGTCTGGGTGTCATCAGCATAGTTAGTGTAGGAGATGCTGATGGAGTCCAAGAGGTCGAAAAAGGTGGTTGCTAAAAAAGAGCAAGACTATGTATGGACTGGAGACACAAAACAAGGCATCAATACATCAAGTATGTATTTGCTACTGTTCTATGTTTACAGCCTTTTTGACACACTGATGTACTGTTGTATCACATTAGATACTAGGCCTATGGAAGTGAAGCAGCATAACCTCCAACAGCTCACTCACCTGAGAGACTCATCGTATATGCTTTGAAAAATGTGGCTTCTGAAAAATATATACTATGTAATAGAAAAGAAGTTGCTTGCCTGTGCCTTAGCTTTAGCATATTTTTGCTCCTATTCATGGGGGAAATATTCCAAGCTAAGATATGTCCATAAATGACTAAGCCCTTGTTCTTTGGGGTATGTATTTGGTCTAGTATAGGCTAGCCTTAAGAGATATTCTAAACTACTAGAATTCTTTATCTATTTCACAGCTTAAACATATTAAAGTTTTGCTGGGCATGCGTAAACCTAGAAAACCGTTGGGAAAACCCAGAAGGTATCTCTAAGAACAGCAGTCAGGAAGTTGTGGGTTTCTACTCTGAATATAGCATAAGACATCGTATTGGCTAGTGCTCGAAGCTAGCGACTGGCCATGCTTATTTGTTAACTAAGCAAAGCAATTTGCTGGAAGAGTACCTGCGCCTTATCATAATCCCTGCCCATTATTTATTAAGTGTTGCCTTGGTCAACTACTGATTGCCACAGTTAAGGCGAGGAGGGACAAAGCTTTTTCCGTTTGTGTGATGCTGGAAATGCATCAGAGGGACAGGGCCTCTGAATCCTTGTCCTTTACTGCTTTTTATCGTGTGATCTGTCATGTTTTCTGCCCAGGAGTCCATGTGGGACTCCTGGCAGTGCAGCTCTCTCTTTTGGTTTGGTGAACAGACCCATGGGATACCCTTATGGCACCCATGGGTAGGGGTACAACCCTGTGCCCCTAGTGTACGTTTTTGGGCACCTGTGGGTGGCCCACAGAGCAGGGTATGGGCTGGTGGCAGCTCCATGCTGAATTTGACAGGTGCTCTGGGTGTCCTCCATTTTGGGATACCCAGGCCCTGCCATGGGGATCAGTTGATTCCTGATAGGAAACAAGATGGCCCCTGTGGCCTCTTGCTTTCTATTGCCTGTTACCTTGTTTTCCCAAAGTCCTGGGAAGCCCTGACTCTGTCCCTTCCCCCTGACTGACTGTTGGGTGGAAGTTCCATATATGGTGTTGTTGTGAAGGCCCAGCTAGACTGACTGGAGCCTTCCCAGTGACTGTATGTTGTGGGTACCTCCTGTGGGTGGGACCTGGGTGAATGGAGTGTGTGACCAATATACACTCCTTGTTGTGGTTGTCTGGTTTCTGGCATGAGAGACAAAGACTGAGACAGCCCTGCCAGAAACTGGCCTGAATGCAGTGTGTAGTGTTGAATGGCTGGGTACTTGTCCCAATCCACATTCCTTGTTGTGAGTGTCTGAAAGGGAGGAGTGTGGCCTGAATGCACTGTGCAGGACGCCGACGCTCCGACGCCGACGAGCACCGCTCGGACGAAGCTGCCGCCTCATCAACGCCGTTCTACTCTGTTTGTCGATGGACGTTCGACGCCCCGTGTCTCCCGATTGAAAGGGAAGACATTCAAGAAGGGCCGTCGATTCCCCGTCGCCGAACACCGAGTTCCTCAACGCTTCTCGACGCCTCTCGACGATCCGTGACTCCCGCTTGAAAGGGGGTCGCTCAAGAAGGATCTGTCGACGCCTCTTCGAAGAACTCGACTCCACCAGGTACATTGGGGGGTAAAAACATTATAGGAGGAAATAAGACTTGCAGAACAATATATGGACTGGGCTTGTGCTATATCTTTTTTTTACAGGTTGCCCAGGTGGGGGGATCTCCACACAGAACTGTGTCTAGTGGTAGGGGCCAGTATTCTGCCTATTGCTCAACCATCTTATTTTCCCTCCTCTCTCTATTGCTGGTTTCACTCTATTGATCTGTGTGACATTGTTACAGTATTGTTGATGCACTTTAATGAGATCTAATACAAAGGGTGGTACCACTTTAGAATTGTATATATTTGCCATTGTTGATTTTCCTGAGTACAAAGTGAGTTATTATGATAAGTGTACATAACCTTGAACATTGATTATATAAAGACTGTGTTCTAACCAATACAGTGTGTGGACATTCCTTTGTCGGGGCTTGGGGACTACACTGTACTTAAGAACCAGCCTGCATCACCTCCTGAGAAGCTAGGCCTTGATTGCTCGTCCATTGCTACCGTACTAGAGAATCTTGGCTGGGGTCTTCGGTGCCTCTCTTCTACATATAGAGAGCAGAGGTACAGACACCCCCCACCTGTCTTTCTTTACAGCTGGTGGCATCGGTGGGATCCTTATGGTTTTAAGAATCAGTGTATAACTGTGCCACTTGCAAAGGATATCCGCACTTTATTAAATTAAGGTTTAGTTGTGTACAAGATAACTGCATTACAAACAATGGAGTCTATTGCAAATGGCAAATTGACTCGGATGAGCTTGGAGGCTCTCCAGAGTGCTTGTGAAGCCAGGGAGTTAGACTTTGTGGATAAGTCTAGGGCTGAGCTGATAGCTGCCCTGGTGGACTACCAGACTGATGGTGAAACTCTTGATGAGGGGGGGAATGCAACCAATGAGGACTCTGCCCCTGGGGTTTCTGCTGAATCTGTTTCTGGGAATGCCACCATTCCTGCTGCCTCTGTTCCAAACCCCAGCAATTCCTTGGAGCTTGAGTTATTAAGGATGAAATTGGCCTTTGAATACCGCAAGTTGGAAATAGATGCTGAACTTAAGAAAGAGGAGTTGGCTCAACAAGTGGAGCTCAAGAATAGGGATCTTGAACTCAAGAATAAGGACCTTGAACTCAAGAGCCAGGACACTGAATGTCAGAGAATCCAGCTAGAGAAAGCTAGAGTGGAGACTTCAGTTAAAACCAGTGAGAGTGTCAGGTCCCCAGCCACCAAGTTTATGAAAGATTTGGTTGGTGTATTTGTGGAGGGTTCAGATATCCTCCAATGGATTGAAGCGTTTGAAATGGCGTGTGCGATTCATGATGTTGATAAAAGAGATTGGGCTAAGTGTTTGTTAAGCAGAGTGCCTCAAACTGGATATGACTGTATTCTGAAGCTGAGTGTGGAAGAAAGGGGTCAGTATGAGTGTATGAAGTCTGCTTTAATTGCCAAGTTTGGCAAGACACCTACCCAATACCTTAGAAGGTTCAGGAATTTTAAGAAAAGAGAGAATGTGTCTTGGGTTGACTGGGTGAGTGCTGCGCACATGAACATGATGGGGTGGATCGATGGATACAAGGTTAAGACTTTTGTTGAATTGTCCCACCTCTTGTTTTTTGAGCATTTTTCTGAAGCCTGTTCACCAGAGCTGCGTCAGTATGTGGCTGACCAGAACATTTTGGACCCCTTTAAGCTGGCTAGGTTGGCTGACAAGTGGGTCTCCCACCGGGTGTCCCCTAAGGACTCCAGTGGGAAGGACAAGGACAAAGAAAAGGGGGCCTCTCAGAAAGCTGAGGAGTCCCACAAGCAGTCACAGTCGGGTAAACCTAAACCTTCCTCTCCCAAGACCCAAATATCTAGTGGGGATAAGTCATCTGTGGGTGGGAATAAGAGTAGTGGTCCACCTGCTGCAAAGCAGGCTCCCGGTGGTTCCAGTACCGTACCCCGCACTCCTGGCGCTTGTTGGGACTGTGAGGCTCTGGATCACAAAAGGGGTGACTCCAAGTGTAAAGGTAAGGCACTTGGAGTACAGGCTGTCAGCCTGACCTACCCTTACCCCGTGTCTGAGGTGGAGGCCACTGTCCGCCCCTCATCTACCGGGATCACATTTGGTGCTCCGGTAGAGATTTCCTTAGTGTCCCTTGGGGCCTGGGACCAGTATGCAGAAGTACTGGCGACTATCCCACAGAACACCCGTAGGTTTTTGAGAAGTGTCCTCTTGAATGGCCAGCCTTCTACTGGTTTGAGAGACACTGGGGCAAACATGACAGTGGTGGACAGGACCCTACTCCAGCCAGAGGACTTTGAAGGTGCTCCTCTGCAAACCACCAGGTTAGCTGGTGGGCCTCCCAAATTATCACCTGTAGCCTTAGTCACACTCATGATTGGGGACAAGACAGCAAAGCTTCCTGTCCTGGTTCAGGACAATGTCCCTGCTAACATTCTGTTAGGAAATGATCTAGTAGAGTTGGGGTTGATCTCGGATGGTCTTCCCATGACTGCTGCTGCAGTCACTAGGTCACAGGTGACACCGGGTCTGGCTGTGGGTCAGGTACCCGAGCCAAAGGCGAGGCCGAAGTCAAGAAGAAGGAAGACCAAGAAGGCCACCTCTGTGGAGGGAACACCTTCTCTTCCTGCTGTTCCGACAGCACCCATTGGGATCCATGCTCCGGAGGGGCTGGGTCCAGTGGAAAACCCAAACTCAACTCCTGTGGGAGAAGAGACAGAAGACTCTCCTGTGGGAGAGGTTCTCAACCCGGAGGATCATCCCGACCTTCAATGCTTGTTAGCTGAAGGGGGACCCTCCCGGGCAGACTTCTGTAAGGGACAGAGAGAGTGCCACTCTCTCGAGGGACTGAGGAAACAGGCCCTGTCCCAGGCACAAGGAGAAGTGCCTAGGACATTCCGGATTTATTGGGAGGGTGAGCTCCTTGTTAGTGAGCCCACTAAGCTTGAACCTGGTGCCCTCAAGAGGTTGGTGGTACCCCAGGTTTACAGGCCCTTCCTACTGCAGTTGGCGCATGAGGTGCCCTTGGCTGGTCATCTTGGGACCAAGAAGACTAAGCAGAGGCTCTCTGCCCATTTCTACTGGCCACGGATCGGAGTAGAGGTGGAGTCCCACTGCAGGACCTGCCCAACTTGTCAGTTGTCTGGCAAGACTGGAGGCAGGGTCATTGCCCCACTGCAGCCATTGCCAGTGGTTGGCACACCATTTGAGAGGGTGGGCATCGACATCGTCGGTCCCCTTGACCCTCCCACTTCAGGTGGACATCGGTTCATCCTGGTCTTGGTAGATCATGCCACCAGGTACCCTGAGGCAATACCCCTTCGGACTGTTACTGCCAAGGTGGTTGCCAGGGCTCTCCTGGGCATTTTCACCCGTGTTGGATTCCCCAAGGAGGTTGTCTCTTACAGAGGATCCAACTTCATGTCTAGTTACATGAAAACCATGTGGAAAGAGTGCGGGGTAACCTACAAGTTCTCCACCTCTTACCACCCCCAGACCAATGGTCTGGTTGAGAGATTTAATAAAACTCTCAAGGGCATGCTAGGGGCTTTGGAAGAACCCCTAAGGAGGAAATGGGATCTCCTCCTGCCATGCCTGCGGTTTGCTTACAGAGAGGTACCTCAAGAGGGTGTTGGTTTCAGTCCCTTTGAGTTACTCTTTGGACATCCCGTGAGGGGGCCCCTCGCCTTGATCAGAGAAGGCTTGGAAGCCACCCCTCCAGGTCCCGCCAAGCAAGTGGGGGACTATGTGTTAGGCCTCAGACGGAGGATGACACAGATGATGGGTCAGGCAACAGCAAATCTCAAGGCCAGCCAGGAATTGAATAAGTACTGGCATGACCTTAAAGCCTCGCAAGTGGATTGGACTCCGGGACAGGAAATCCTTGTGATGGAGCCTACCAAGCCTAGAGCTCTGGCAGACTAGTGGACTGGACCCTTCAGGATCATCTCCAAAATGGGCGAAGTCAATTATCTGGTTGACATGGGAGCCTCTGGGGTAGCCCCTCAGATATTCCATGTCAACAGGCTCAAGCCTTTCCACCGGCGAGCAGAAGTCTCATGTCTCTTGCTAGCTTCAGGGCAAGAAGAGGATGAGAGTGAGCCCCTTCCTGATTTGCTGCATAGCAACCCTCAGGATGGCTCAGTGGAGGGAGTACATCTCTCTCCAGATTTGACAACAGAGCAACAGAGGGCCTTCAGGGCTTTGCTCCAACAGTATGCCTCTCTGTTTTCACTGACGCCAGGCCTTACACCGTGGTGTAGGCATGAAATTGACACTGGTGACAGTGTGCCTGTCAAAAGCAGGTGCTACCGTATGTCAGATACCGTCAAGAACCACATCCAGGCTGAGGTCGCCAAGATGTTGGATCTGGGAGTTATTGAACCCTCAACCAGTCCCTGGTCCAGTCCAGTGGTCCTTGTCCCCAAGGCAAGTTCCCAGGCGGGTACCAAGGATTGGAGGTTCTGTGTGGACTACCGAGGAGTCAATGCCGTCACCAAAACTGACGCGCACCCATTGCCCAGGGCTGATGAGCTCGTGGACACCATAGGTGCTGCCAAATTTGTGAGCACCTTTGACCTTACCTCAGGCTATTGGCAAATAGCTCTGACTGACCATTCCAAGGAAAAGACGGCCTTCTCAACACCTGAGGGACTCTACCAGTTTAGGGTCATGCCTTTTGGGTTGAAGAATGCCCCTGCCACCTTCCAGAGATTGGTCAACCATGCGCTCAGTGGGCTGGAAGCCTTTTGTGTGGCTTACTTAGACGACATTGCCGTCTACAGTTCCACCTGGGAAGAGCATTTGACACATCTGGATAAGGTGTTGCAGGCCTTGAAAAGGGCTAACCTCACTATCAAGGCCACCAAGTGCCAGATAGCTCAGGGGAAAGTTACCTATCTTGGTCATGTGGTAGGAGGGGGTCAAATCCAACCTCTCTCCAGTAAAGTACAGGATGTACAGAACTGGGAGACTCCCACTACTCAAACCCAGGTGAGAGCCTTTTTGGGCCTCACTGGGTACTATCGCAATTTCATGGCAGACTATGGAACCATAGCTGCACCCCTGACAGCTCTAACTTCACCCAAACAGCCTAGGAAGGTTAATTGGACCGAAGACTGTCAGAGGGCCTTTGATGGCTTGAAAGAAAGTCTGTGTAGGGCACCTGTGTTGTGTGCGCCTGACTACAGCCGACCCTTTATCGTCCAGACGGATGCCTGCGACACCGGAATTGGAGCTGTCTTGTCCCAGTTAGATGACAAAGGGAGAGAACATCCTATCATATTCATCAGTAGACAACTCAAGGGTAGAGAGCCTAGGTGGGCTACTGTTGAAAAGGAGTGTTTTAGCATAGTTTGGAGCCTTAGGCGTTTTAGGCCCTACCTTACGGGGTCTACCTTCAAGGTCCAAACAGATCATAAGCCCCTGAAGTGGCTTATGCAAATGAAGGGTGAGAATCCGAAATTGCTCAGGTGGTCCATTAGCCTGCAAGGGCTAGACTTCACCATAGAGCACAGACCAGGGAAGAGTCACGATAATGCAGATGGCCTTTCCAGAAGGTATGTTGACCGTCTGGATGAGGGTGTCTATCCCGTGGGAGATTAGACACCCTCCACCTCAGTCTGGGGGGGCGACTGTGATGCTGGAAATGCATCAGAGGGACAGGGCCTCTGAATCCTTGTCCTTTACTGCTTTTTATCGTGTGATCTGTCATGTTTTCTGCCCAGGAGTCCATGTGGGACTCCTGGCAGTGCAGCTCTCTCTTTTGGTTTGGTGAACAGACCCATGGGATACCCTTATGGCACCCATGGGTAGGGGTACAACCCTGTGCCCCTAGGGTATGTTTTTGGTCACCTGTGGGTGGCCCACGGAGCAGGGTATGGGCTGGTGGCAGCTCCATGCTGAATTTGACAGGTGCTCTGGGTGTCCTCCATTTTGGGATACCCAGGCCCTGCCATGGGGATCAGTTGATTCCTGATAGGAAACAAGATGGCCCCTGTAGCCTCTTGCTTTCTATTGCCTGTTACCTTGTTTTCCCAAAGTCCTGGGAAGCCCTGACTCTGTCCCTTCCCCCTGACTGGCTGTTGGGTGGAAGTTCCATATATGGTGTTGTTGTGAAGGCCCAGCTAGACTGACTGGAGCCTTCCCAGTGACTGTATGTTGTGGGTACCTCCTGTGGGTGGGACCTGGGTGAATGGAGTGTGTGACCAATATACACTCCTTGTTGTGGTTGTCTGGTTTCTGGCATGAGAGACAAAGACTGAGACAGCCCTGCCCGAAACTGGCCTGAATGCAGTGTGTAGTGTTGAATGGCTGGGTACTTGTCCCAATCCACATTCCTTGTTGTGAGTGTCTGAAAGGGAGGAGTGTGGCCTGAATGCACTGTGTGCCTGATTGGCTGACTGACTGTATGAATGCCCTTCTGTATGATTGGCTGCTGAGTGTGTGCCAGCAGTGTGGATGAGAGACAGAATAGTATATCTGGGGACCTCTCACCACTGGTAGAGGGGTTCAGGGAACGTTCAGAAGCGTTCAGAAGCGTTCTGGGGCTGAGTCTCCACTCTAAGAGTAACTGGAACTGCTGATCCTCGACGTCCAGCTGGAAGAAGAAGACTTGCTGTTGCATTTGCTTCGACCGATCCGAAGGCTGCCGAAATCGTCGAAGACTGACCCGAGAGAGGACCTGGTAAGGCGCCCTCTTCCCGTGCTCCGAGG
Organism: Ambystoma mexicanum; assembly: GCF_040938575.1. NCBI lineage: Eukaryota > Metazoa > Chordata > Amphibia > Caudata > Ambystomatidae > Ambystoma > Ambystoma mexicanum. Next base: position 71,616,624 of record NC_090923.1, read on the forward strand.
GACCATCGAGCACCGCTCCATCTTCGCCGAAGCGCCCTGGAAGACAGACCCTCGAAAGGCTGCCAACCCGAGACGGGACCGCCGAGGAGATCGAAGTGAAGCACCCGAACATCGCCGCCGTCAAAGTCCATTGCCGTTGACCAGGGTTCGCAGGTTTGCGTAACCGCTGGAGGCCCGTCGAAGTTGTGTTGCCCAGCCGTGGGAACCACTTGACGCAGTGCCGCCGACAACCGGAGCCGTCCGCTCCTTTGCCTAAGAACATTCGAATCGAAGGACTACCTCGTCCGCACCGTCGACCGCTTTATCCTGCCGGAGAAAGTCGAGGACGACCAACGCGCCGAGCAGAAACCTGCCGGTGGGTTTCCCGCCACCCGAAGACCACAAAGACCCGAACGACTCGACGCCCTTGCTGGGCCTCCGTCTCCACAATCTTTGCGGTCCAGAACTATTGTCACCGAGGTGCCCCGCACGCCTCTGCCTTGCAGGACGCCGACGCTCCGACGCCGACGAACACCGCTCGGACGAAGCTGCCGCCTCATCGACGCCGTTCTACTCTGTTTGTCGACGGGCGTTCGACGCCCCGTGTCTCCCGCTTGAAAGGGAAGATATTCAAGAAGGGCCGTCGATTCCCCGTCGCCGAACACCGAGTTCCTCGACGCTTCTCAACGCCTCTCGACGATCCGTGACTCCCGCTTGAAAGGGGGTCGCTCAAGAAGGATCTGTCGACGCCTCTTCGAAGAACTCGACTCCACCAGGTACATTGGGGGGGGTAAAAACATTATAGGAGGAAATAAGACTTGCAGAACAATATATGGACTGGGCTTGTGCTATAATTTTTTTTTACAGGTTGCCCAGGTAGGGGGATCTCCACACAGAACTGTGTCTAGTGGTAGGGGCCAGTATTCTGCCTATTGCTCAACCATCTTATTTTCCCTCCTCTCTCTATTGCTGGTTTCACTCTATTGATCTGTGTGACATTGTTACAGTATTGTTGATGCACTTTAATGAGATCTAATACAAAGGGTGGTACCACTTTAGAATTGTATATATTGCCATTGTTGATTTTCCTGAGTACAAAGTGAGTTATTATGATAAGTGTACATAACCTTGAACATTGATTATATAAAGACTGTGTTCTAACCAATACAGTGTGTGGACATTCCTTTGTGGGGGCTTGGGGACTACACTGTACTTAAGAACCAGCCTGCATCACCTCCTGAGAAGCTAGGCCTTGATTGCTCGTCCATTGCTACCGTACTAGAGAATCTTGGCTGGGGTCTTCTGTGCCTCTCTTCTACCATATAGAGAGCAGAAGTACAGACATCCCCCCACCGGTCTTTCTTTACAGTTTGTTATCCATTTTCTCCTGGGGCTAACGAAAAAGTGCAGCATTTTCTCTTTCAGTGTCCCATGTACGCTGACCTCCGTAAGAACATTTCTAAACCTTGTTTGGCTAAAAGAGGCTTACTTCCTCAGTGTAATGCCGAAGAAATATTTAAATTGGCAAACAGCAATGATATTATACTTTCAGTCTAGAGATATCTGGGTAAGGCATGGTGGGGAAGGAAGAAAATCTCTAGCAAATGTTGTTAAAGTGGCTTCACTGTCTAGAAGGACAATTGTTTTAAGAATATTATATTATTGTACTTGTCAATTTCTTTTAAGGCAACCATTTTGGAGTATTACATTTATTTAGGAATGTAGTGTGCAATTGTTATATTTTAAAGTTGTTTACTGGTTTGTACTTTTATGGTTATTAACATAAATAAAGCTAATACTGAAGATTTCAAGTTAAGTACAGATCACAAAACCCATACTGAGCCAAGGCGGGGGCAGATCTGTCACCTGCAGACTAGCCAGGCTGGCAGCCAAACTTCAAGAGTTCCTGTTTCATGTCAAGCACATTCTGGGGAGACTCAGCAGGAGATTGTTTGTCACGATTCCCATTAGTTCAGTTTCAAGAGAAATTCTTTCTTGGCAATGAGGGTATAGCGGCTTCAGTGGAAAATGTGGACATGGATCAGCCGGGGCAAATGGACTAACTATGCTCTGTTAACATATTCCTACAAAACTTCATTTTTATAATGGATAGCCCATTTAAATGTACTTGCCCATGCATTTGGCACCATATTGGAAAATAACAAATTATCGCAACCTCAAGAGAAACTTGACATTGAAGAACAAAGTCTTTGTACCACTAGTGAGTATGGGAAAATGAGTACATGGATATTTAGGAACCACACATACCAGAAGTAGACAGAGGAATATATCCTGAAGGCATAATTCCTCTGGCTACTTTTAGTAAGTGTGGTTCCTAAATATCAATGAGCTGAATTCCCATGCTCACTGGTCTTCGAGATGCAAACCTGAATAAATAGCTGTTATGCCTGTCTCCAAAGAGACAAGCATTTGTGAACCAGAGATGCTCCCGTGCATTGAATGTCCTTTCCTGAACAACTTTGGAACAAGTTAAGTCTAGACTTTATTGGTCCACTCAATCATATGAACAATTAAGAACAATATGGATTAATTGTTGATTACTTATTTAAGTGGACATAACTAGTCTGCAATAGCAGAATCACAACTATCATACAGACACTAGAAGATATATTCCAGAGTGAAGGTTATGGTCATGAACAGCAGAGTTCTGCCAACCCAATGAGATGACAAACTACCTACTAAGTAAGAGTGTCTATGAAAGCCACACTGCTGTCTATCACCCGCAGGCCAATGGCCAAGTGGAGTGAGCCAATAGTTTCATAAAGGAAAGTCTAAAGCTGGTAGTGGCTAAAGGTTAGGAGGAGAAAGAGATTACACTTAAAGACAAATCTGCCCACTACATGACTCCAAATATGGCAACAGGACATTTTGATCTCATGAGATGGAAGAGAAGAATAACAAAGTTGTTTCCACCTTGGATGCCAACAACAGTACACCCTACTGACACTAAGATAAGAAAAGTACAAAATCAAATAAAGACTGAGCATCGTGAAGAGGAACAATGAAAGAAATAATTCCGTAAAGGATCCTGTGATGGATTTAATATACACCCAGGGATAAGGAAACCTTATGCAGATACAATTTGCCTCAGTTGGTGATGAAGATAAGAGAGAATCACATTGAATTTGAAAATGACATGTAGGATACAGAAGGTAAGGCTGACTCAAGCTTATATTTTACAAACTGTATAGCAAATCCATACAACATTCAATTTCACAGTGGTTGTTTTTACCATTTTGTACTCTTCATATCAGTGAAAATGTTTTGTATCATCTACCCCTCCTGCTTCAGAAAACAAATCACAGCTCCATGTTTGCACTGCAGTAGCCTGCTACTGCACTGGGCCTAAAGGGAGGTGTCAGAAATGTGAGGCGGTCAACTTTGTGAAGAGTTTTGAAGTTAGACATTTGATTAAATCAAAAGGTTGGATGAACGCCTCACTATCCCGACCCTGTTGAGGAGTTTCCTGCCTAAAATAAACTAAAGGAAACACTCTAACAAAAGGATATCTGTCCCTCACACTTGTAATTTGAATAAAGTAATAAGGAAATGCATGGCAGTTCAATTTACCAAATATACATAGCATACAATCGAATTCACAATATGATCACTGTCTCTTCTCATAACCTGTGTGTATTCCCCATCCCTAGATATGAGCAAGGTTTTGATGTACCGTTCAAAGTAAATAAGGTATCCTGGTTTGCCACAAAGTTCCAACACAGTTCCTGAGGATTTAAACTCAATAACAAAAAGTTCTGTTGTCCCAATAATGTACCAAAAGAAATAATATGTTCCAACTCCTCCTGGAGCACGAACACATTTCACATTTGTCTTCTTCAAGTAAACAACAACTGTTGTCTTTGTCAGGATGATTTGCCACAAACTTTGATTCATGAAGAAATGTAACTCCTCCACAGCAGGTTTACCCAAATCTTTGTTCAATGTCACAATTAACATGAATTGTCTTTGTTAGGACTACAGATCAGCACTTTTCTCAACCACTACCTGGTTTACTCCTGTACCTCCCCTTCTACAGCAACAACTCTCCTGCCCGTTCAATACATTACAAAATAACAAAGTGTGCTTCAGTGGTGAGTTCAAACTTAGAACAACAAGAATGTCACAAAGATTCTTTGGTATCAAACTTTAAACCAATTTCGCGGAAACAAGGAATCACATTAGTGCTCTTTAAGACTCCTTTGCAACTATATTCCTCTCCCTCTGGATAATCCTCTCCGGAAGGGCCGCCTGTCTGCCACCTTTCTTTACCATCTACACCAACAACCAAATATTTGCCAGGATATGGTCTTACTCTGCTTCTGTCTTGGCTTTGGCAATGTGTGATTATGTCACCTGATGATCTGCATTTCACGACACATGAGCAGCAAGTCTTACAACTCTAAGGTTTCCTAATAGTTCCCTCTCGCCTTGAGCAATGCTTGTTGTATTGCTATTGCTGAGTTTTTAAAAACTCTTGGCTTGGGTAATGCTTGTAGGCTTTTGTTTTTACTAAAGCTTCCCACTTGGTTATTGGGACTGCCACAAATTCACATGCTTGCTTGCATAGTCACTTTGTTTCATTAAGCATATCTTTTGTTGTTTTTGAAAAGTTCTGTGCTAAAAATTGTAATTTCTGCTTCTTTCACCCATATGTGAGTGACACTGACTGCCGTGAACATGCGGACAGCGTCGGAGTGCTACAAAGTCACTTGCAAGCGGTGAATTTACCGGGTAAGTCGCTCGCTCACACTCTGCTTGGTGTTCACATGTCTTCTGTCGTTGTGGCACCTCGCTGTCTGGCAAACAACCTCCTCTGGTCCTCCTCTACTTGTGCCACTTGGAATTGAGCTTTCTCCACTCCAGAGAGGGTCAGGTGCAACCAAGACCCCTGAAACCTCTAAAGAGGGCACATTTCCCTTGCTACTTCTGCTTTCTGCTGCGCAACCTCTGCACAATGAGCCTTCACTGGGTAAGCGTCCTTTTCTCACGCTTCCCGCTGCACGACCTCTGCAACAGGGTGGAACATTACGAAAGAGAGGAGGAATCAGGGAGATGCCTAGAGAGTGAAGATTCTCTTAGGAATGAGCACATGGTGGAACAACAAGGAAGAGAGGAGGAATCAGGAGAGACACCTGGAGAATGACTATTCCCATAGGAATTAGCACATGGTGGAACACCAAGGAAGAGAGGAGGAATCAGCAGAGGGACCAGAAGAATGAAGATTCCTGTAGGAATTAGCACATGGTGGAACATCAAGGAGGAGAGGAGGAATCAGGAGAGAGACGAGGAGAATGAAGAGTCACATAGGAATTAGCACATGGTTGGAACATCAAGGAGGAGAGGAGGAATCAGAGAAGGACCAAGAGAATGAAGATTCCCGTAGGAATTAGCACATGGTGGAACATCAAGGAGGAGAGCAGGAACCAGGAGAGCGACGAGGAGAATGAAGATTCCAGTAGGAATTAGCACAGGGTGGAACATCAAGGAGGAGAGGAGGAATCAAGAGAGAGACGAGGAGAATGAAGATTCACTTATGAATTAGCACAACATGGAACATCAAGGAGGAGAGGAGGAATCAGGGAAGAGTTGAGGAGAATGAAGGTTCACATAGGAATAAGCACATGGTGGAACATCAAAGAGGAGAGGAGGAATCAGAGCGAGACGAGGAGAATAAAGATTCACATAGGAATGAGCACATGGTGGAACATCAAGGAGGAGAGGAGGAATCAGGAGAGAGACCAACAGAATGAAGATTCCCAAAGGAATGAGCATGTGCTGAAACATTGAAGAGGAGAATGGAATGGGGTTGAAGGGTGCCAGTCCCAGGACACAAAGCAGATTAAGATGCCCAGGCAGCAGCCATTGGACCCCCTGAGCTCATCCCATGTGTGTCACAAGTATTGGGCCTCGGGATGTGAATCAGCCTGGTGTAGTGTCTAGAGACTACAATAAGAGCCCCTCTAGCACAAAATGTGCAAACTATGCAAGACTCATCAGAGAAGATACCTTTAATGGCAGAGACGGTAAGCCTGGCGGGCAGGACCCTGTGTCAGGATCGGCCAGAAACACTCATTGCCTTCTATGTCACCCGGCAGTATCTCTGGCAGAACCCTTGCAAAACTCAGGTCACGTTCGGATTCCCGTTACATCCACACCCATTTCAGGACGCATACAGCTTCGTTGCCATGGCGATTGTGGCGTTCCCCTCCACAAGCGTAACGCTATCGCATTCCGCAGGGGAGGAGTCAAGCGGAAATGAGGCCGCGTTCACCCACTATAATCCCTTCCGGGTTGCCGTACTCGTTGCTTCTGATTCTGATTCAAGGCTAGTTTGTTTGTTCCTTGCTCTTGTTCTTGACCCCCCTTTTGCCCTCTTTTGCCTGGTTTGCTCTCCTCCTGACCCACGACCCCTGACTATCCTCTGACCTGCATTGTAGATACGTCTTACCTCTTGTTGATTACACGCTGCTGAATCCAGACCGTCCAACGACCTGCCTCCTCTTTCCGGATTATACCTGCATTGCCCGCACGCTACTTGACCTCGGATTGTTCAACGACCTGCCTCCTCTTTTCGGACATTATCTGTATTGCTCACCTGCTGCCGACCCGGAACATCCAACGACCTACCTCTTTAGACATCATCTGCATCTGCCACACGCCGTCAACTGGGGAGCGGCTCCCAATCCGCTACGGCTGATTGGGCAGCTGTGTTTGCTTGCCTCCACTACTGCCTAGAGTGAATCTACACCATCCCATTCTCGGCGCCTGGACTAGAGACTTTGAACATTGGTGCATAAGGCGTTAGGCGTCCTCGTTTCGTCAGGATAGTACCTTGGACTAGAGACTATTTCCGCATAGGCGTCCTCTTGTCGGCGAGGTGTTAGGGTTAGGTTGGATGGTGTATGAGTTCCTTGGTAGTATTCTCACCATAGAACCCAGTGGTAAGTGTACTATATTCCATCTCATCGTTTCTTCTTGCTTCTTGCTGTTCAATGTTCTTGTTTGGTTCTGATATTCATGGTCTTGTATATTTCTTGGGGACTATCTTGTTTGAACTCAGGTCTTTTCATTTAGGCAGTCATCAGTATTGGAGTTTCCAACCCAAGGTTAACAACAGTATTGGAGTTTCCAACCCGAGGCTAACAAAGGTGTCTGAACTTGCCAAACTACGGAGGCAGTGATCTCCATCTTTCGGCATAATAGATCCCTTTGTAGTTTTGATTATAAATACAAAGGGGTACATTGGTAGGAAGAACTCTACATCGACGCTTCCAGTTCTTCTACCGGATTATTCTCAGGACCAGCAGCCTGACACCCTGTCAGAAACTATTTGGAGCACAAAGACTCATTTGAAGAAACATTGATCCAATCGCAAAGGCTATTCTGATGTTTTGTTTCAATGTACACATTTTACTTTTCTAAAAAGTCACTTTTGTACCTAACTAGAACTTGCATTTGAGTTTACTTGATGCACATAATTGGGAAGATATATTGAACCAGAGAGCCTGCCTGTCGTATTTACCTTCTTTGAGTCTCATATGTATCCGGTCACCCTGACATTCTTTAATGGAGAAGTTAAGGAAATCTTAGAGAAGCAGCGTCTGGGAAACTTTAAGTTCCTAATTTTTTTTATTTAATTTTATTGGATATATTTATGGCACCTATACACAAGTGTTTCCAGGTGCCACAATACAAGATCGGGGGCAGGGGGGGTATAAGGGAAAAACAAAACAAACTAAAGAAAAATGGTTATATTCGCCCTGTGGAAATCCTACTGTGCAAGTGCTTGAGAAGCTGGTAAGTGCAGGGGGTCAAGGGGTAGAGGGAAGACGTGCAGGTGTGGGTTACCCCCGGGGAAGGGGGCAGAGAAATTCTGGGGTGATCCAAGAAGGTAAGTTCCAGGGGAAAAGGGGGAAAGGGAGGACGGATGTGGTGGGCAGGGTGGACCATGATGGGCTAATTCAGGAAAGGGAGCCTGTGGGCAAGTGCTGGCAAAGGATGCAGGGGGACTGGTGGGAGTTTGTCTGGCCCCTATATGACTCTGAAGGGACCCGTCCCCAGTCATAGTGGCAGAGAGAGAGTTAGCACGGGCGGGGGAGAGGGAAGGAAGAGGAGAAAAGGAAAGTCTTCAGAGGTTTCCAGAACTTTAGAAGATCCGGCTTAAGTTGGAGGGGGGAAAGGAAGGCCATTCCAGAGAGAGGAGCCAGCTGCAGAAAGGGATCTGCCTCCCACTCTCTGCTCAGAGAAACGTTTGACCTGCATAGAGTTGGACCCAGAGGACCGAAGGACTCTGGTCGGGAGGTTTTGAGGGAGGGAAAGCTGGATGTAAAGAGGTCCCAGGCCCCAGACTGCCTTGTGGATGATGCAGAGGGTCTTGAATTTGATCCTTGCGGTCACCGGGAGCCAGTGGAGAGAGTAGGGCAGGAGAGATGTGGTCCCTGGGCTTGAGGCCAAGGATAAATGTTGCAGTCCTATTCTGCATTAGTTGGAGGGGGCGGAGGGAAGAAATAGGCAGATTGAGGAAGAGGCTGTTACAGTAGTCAAGCCTGGAGAGAACCACGGCTCTGGAGCTTTGTATTATAAAGTTGCATCCACACCATTGGGCTCAAAAAGTCAGTGAATAATACAGGATGACTGAGAACGGTTTTGTGTCTGACCAACTCTCGGTCCATGTTCACTATTATTTCGCAAAGTGCTCATTCAGTAGACTAGGAAGGAGAATATGGACAGGAAAGCTCTACTACCAGGATGCATCAAGTTTCACTAACGACAGTGCTGTGTCCACTCCGCTGTGGTGGCACATGCTACCCCTGGAATCTGATTGGCCACACCATTATCCTAAACTATGATCAGTATGTCTGTGTGCCCTTGTTGTTTTGCTACCCCAGTATAAGTCAGTGCCCCACTTGCGCCATCCCAGTCAAGAGAGTCTGTACACGCCACTGCTTACCGGCAATCAGAGTAGAGAACTGCTTTTCACCTGGATCTGCCTGGACTGTGCTGGACTGGTTCGGATGATCCTAGGGTTGTGATGGGCATTGGGATTTCTTGAAGCAGGGGTTTAGTATTTCAGTGGGAGACAAGCATCCAAGGGCCATGCAGAAGATCTTGAAGCTGATTGGTGGGGAGAAGTGAAGAAAGTGATAAGGCTACAAGAGAGAACGTGCATGGGAGACCCACACTAGAATCACTCTCAGGCTTACTGATCCCTATCACCTGAAATGGGCAGGGGTATGACCTCAAGAAATAGGGTGGAGATTCAGTATCACAGAGTTAGTGGAAGAGGAGAACCCCACTACAGCCACCAAATCCTGCATGGTGCGCGCACTGTGGCCACGTTAAGAAGTACCCCTGCAAAAGTGGGCCGCATCCTGGCACATTGAGCATCACATTGGAATAGTACGGAGAACCTCTGAATTTTGGAGAAACACTAGTGAATATTTGAATAGTCCTCTGGCATAATGGTGGCGTACCCTATCACATCTGAGCAACCTCTTGCAGCATTAGATAACTTCCGGTGTTGCTGAGTATCACTCTGATACACAGAAGCAGCAGCATGGCATATTTTAGTAGCAATTCTTTACCAACTGAGCAGAACCCAATATTATTGGCAGCACACTGGCATACTGAGCAGTCCATTGACATGAAGGCCAGAATCCCACAGGATGGTACAACCACTTTTATCTGTTGATTTATATCTAGAAACTGAGATGAAAATAATTCACACTTATGATCTTGCATGTTCCAACTATGCAGATGAAAATTGTAAAAAAGAGAAGGTACACGACACAAGCAATAGGACAGCTCTCTCCACTTGTACAGTAACCAATGGATGTGCTGATTTATTTCTAAAACACAAACCAAACAAAACAGATGCCAATCTCTTCTGCACACATATGTAAATCTGCATGCAAACCTAACTATGAACCTGCAAATAATTCCTGTTGCAAAACCCTTCTGATTTTATCTTCAGATGCTAAAATGGATGTCCTCTTAGCATGCACCCCCCTCCACCCAGTGGCAGTGCCCCCCCCCCCTTTGGACTAGCCAAAGACCTGAGCATCTTGCAGTAGCTCTTGGTGATGGTTCGAACATCCATCATTGCTCCCCTTAAGTGGGAGTTCACAGGAGGCAGAACATTTCTACCCAGACTGCATTGCTCTAGTTCTCTCCAATTGGCCAAGAAAGACATTGCGTGGCCATCCCCTTTTCAGGAAAAGAATGGCTTTGAGGATCAGGGATTCAACTGGACCTTGGACGAGAGATCAACGGAGAGAGGCAGAACCCCCGAGAGAAACCTGCAAGCCTGTTAAGCGCTATATGCCATGCTGTGCTGGAGAGCAGATACCAAGGAAGAGCGAGAAAGAAGAGAGGGTGGGGAGTTATTCCGGACACTGGCCAAGACTAGGCCCAGGGAAAGCAAGAGAGAAGCAGAGAGGGAAAGCCTGCTGAGGACTACAGCTCCGACTCTGGTAGGAGCAAGCGATCCAATCAGAGAGACTAGAACCAGTTGAGGCTTAAAGCCATGGAACTAGCGCCAGCAGAGAGTTGTTGTCATTGCCAGGGTGGTTGACAAACACCATATAAAGGGAAGGTCAATTTTGCCTCAAGACCACTTTCATCAAGGTATTGAGAATCAAGTGATTATGAAATGGGAAACATCACTTCTGAATCTGATTTGCTCTTTTTTGGTGTTGCTGCTGTCCACCCTGTTGTAAACAAATTTCAACAAAGGGAATATTTTGCTGATGGCATCTTCTAAAGCAGTGATCCCCAACGTGTAGCCGGGAGCAACATGTTGCTCACAGCACCCTTAAATGTTGCTCCACAGTTGCTCTGGGATACTGTATGGAGGCAAAAAAGGAGGATGTGCTACAGTGATGCAGAAGGATGGCAGTGTAGGATGAAGCAGGAAAGCAAGGGAACTCTAGCAGATAGAAGACATATTACATATTGTGGAGAGGGACCATCGCGGTACGCTCAATGGCAGGGTATGGGCAGTCACCTGGGTTTGAATAGAAAGTTCAGGATGTCAATGTTGAAGCTGTCGATTAGGACGCATGAAGATCTATTATAATCAGGTGCCATAACCAGTTCCTGCTTTGCTCACACTGCCTGGTCCATTTGAGTGTGAAATGTACATTTACTCAGTGATGTGGGCATTCGGGACAACCTCGGGGCCAAACCTAGGCCAACCTGGCAAGACGGGGATGAACAATGCTACTGTTGCCCGCATCATCAGTAAAAGTATCCATGGAACCGACGTTTACAAGGCCTGCCTATCTTGCCAACCCTCCACCATTGCTACATCACTGGAACAGGAACACTGGCTGGAGAAGGAACTGTAACCAACTGGACTTTTCCGTAACACGTTATGGTGACGTATGCTGCCTAATATATCGATTATTTAAAAAAAGAAAACCAGGGATTTTGATTTTATTTGATTTTATTTCTAATAGCTCTAATAACAAGCTAAATGATGTAACTTTTAGCACTCTGGGATTTCGACGTGATCATCTCCCCACTTACTTAATAATATGTTCTCAACATATTCACTGATTTATTCTATATCTGCGTTTTAACTTCCTCCCGTCCAGTGAACATACTGGCCGTTGGACCAATTTAGCACGCAAAGAAAGGACTTGCCGCCTTTGTTGTTTAAAGCTCAACTGGCAAACCACTTGTTCCTGTTATGCCCCTATACGGATCTATATTGTGCTTGTTACCCATATTTGCTCCATTGTAGGTTTTATCTAAGGGAGGGAATCTATTGTCTACACAGCAGCTGCCTGTCATGTATTGAAGGAAGCGTTACGTCTTATTGCCCTTAAGAGCGGTGGTTTAAGTTTACAAATTGATGACAGTGTATTCTACTTTTTGATCACCACTAACTATGCTCTGAAATTGTATGACCTGTTTTTATATTGGCTTGGGTTTTAATATGTTATTTATAGTCAGAACAACTGACACCTGTTGTAATGTTGATTAAATTTAATTGTGCGAAAGGTTTGTATTTAACCATGGGCATGCAAATAAAAAAATAAAAAAATAAAAATATGGGTGCTAACAGATGCTGGATGGGTGAATAATGGGCACATGAGTGAACATTATACAAGTTCCAAATGGCATTTTTGTACATGCAAGATTCAGGTCTGTACCCATCATACACATCATTTGTTAGAAATATTTCATACTGCAATTAAATGGTCTGATGGTTGTATGATAACAGGTTTTTTTTACAGCCAGTGTACACTTTGCAAAGGCATGTTGGCACAGTAAAACCCCCTCAAACCATATACATGTAGAAATATAAGTGTTTTGATATTATGACAGAACTGGTTTGAGATATGGCATACATGAGTGGGTTCGATGCTGCCACAGTTTTGCTGCTTACATTGAAAAGGAGCCACCATGTGTCTAGCCTTTGGTACAGTCAGCAAACCTTCTGCTGCTGAATAAAGGGCTTTCTTTGAGATATGGATTGGTAAACTAAGTGACCCACGCGTCCATGATTGTGCCCTGGTGAGTAATTGTCTTTTTCTGTTCTTATGAACAGCTCAAATGTGAATTATTGATCCATAGGTAGCATGCATGGCCAATCTTCCATAACTGAATCATTTGCATATGCCTAATTTATTCAGACAAGATTTGTGTTGAATGCAATAATGCATATTCATCAAAAAAGGTCCATACTCATTGCCAGTGTCAGCTCCTCACTATGGTGGCAGGTAGCACAGTCCACCCGTGTAGTTTGTTTGCACCAGGGACTGTGCAGCCTGACTCGGAGCATGAATGTTTCCCCAGCTACATATTTATTTTGTTCGTAATGCGGCTCGCAATAATGAGAGGCAGCTGGGTTGTTGGAAGTCTGGCACGCCGCCTCTCATTATTGCACTAACAGCGAACACACTCTGACTGACAGATTCCTCTCCTGTCAATCAGCGTGTTCACGCCATTGAGAAGAGGGTTGTGCCATCCAGTCCTCCACGCCGGCATGTGCTGTGTCTGCGAGCAGTTATGTGAAGTGACTTTTGTTCATGAAATGTGTGTGCGTGTGTTTGTATTTATGTATGTGCGCATTTAAGGAGTTGTTTGAATGATGTTTAAATGTGCGGGTAAATTAGAGACTGTATGTGGTATGAATGTGTGTATGAGAGCATGTGTGTCTGCATGTATGAAGGGGTAGCACCACCAAATTTAGGTTTGTGGTAGCTGGGGGCATGGAATTGTCTGTTGCTTTACCATTGATGCACAGTAACGATTCTCAAGTGTGCATCAAGGGTAAAGCAAACATGATACGTGTTATTATGTAGCAAGACAGGCATACACTGGTGGTTCCAGTCTACATTTACTTTCTTACTGTGGCATGGCATTTCTAACTGGGCATCAAGAGTAAAAGAAAATGTAAAAAGTGTTATTAGCTGGCTAGACTGCCCTACATTGGTGGTACCTGCCTGGCCATATATTTTTAGTTTGGCATGGTGTTTCTGTACTAGGCATCAAGGATAAAAAGCAAAAATAAGCCATGACATGGCTAGGCTGGCTTACATTGTTACTGCCAGTCTGGATATACTTTCCTTCTGCGGCATGGAATTTCTTTCCTTGCTGGGAGTTCTGATATGGTAACAGTGGCATACACTGGTGTAGCCTGTATGGACATGTATGGACAGCGCCACCATGAAAAGTGTTCTTATACTGGCATTACGTTGTCAGCAAAGGCACCATGAAAATGTGTTGGAAAATGCTCTTGTGCACTGCTGGGGACTTGCATCTATTGGGCTTTTTAATCTACTTACATGCAAAACCGAGTACAAACTATGTTGCTTTTTACCCAATTTCACGCAGAATGTGTGCTGTAAAATGCACCATTTTAATCCATTATTTTAAAAATGTTTTTGAGGTGAATAAACCACCCTAACCCTAATTTGATGTAATCTGACTCCCTCGCTATGCTTTGTGACTCCCACATAAGATTGAGCATACAGATTTGGAGAAACTATTTGGACACAAAGGGCCTCATTATGACCCTGGCGGAAGACCACGGTGCTATTAGCACCATGGTCCATGCCGGTAAGTTACCGACTCCGCCATGGAGAAAGGGGGAATTACCACCCCATTACAAGGTTGGCGGGACGGTAATTCCCCCTTCCTCCGTGGCCCTTCCCTATTCCCATGTTTGCCCCATAGGGCTGAATGGGAATGGGGAAGGCGCTAAATACGGTGCCGCAAATTGCGGCACCGTAATTAGCACCAAGGTCCCTTTGCGGGTCCCTACTTTAACGGCTGGTTTACACCAGCCGTTAAGGTCGGGTCCCGCAAAGGGACCTCGTAATTAGGCGCTAACAGGTTAACGGCGCCGCAGCCTTTTACGGCGCCGTTAACCCATTAGCGCCTGGGACGTAATGAGGCCCAAAGTCGGAACAAATATTTACACCTCTCCAATTCATAAAATCACCCACCATGATGGGTGCCACATTTTAACCCGAGAGATGCAGGGGTGAGCACAGAGCCGACAGAGCATTGCTCACTGCGGACCAGTATTCAGAACACTCAATTAAACCAAACCACGAACTCCGAAATTACAGGATCACCATCACAGAACACCAGTGGACACATGTCTGGAAATGGAACGGTGCTTAATAAGAACTTTATAGCTTCCCACCTGGGTAACCTGGCCTCTGGGGAAGAGCAAGGCAGACATAGGTCCAAGAAACCAGGTGGAACGGGCCAATGGAAGGGGGAAGAGAAGGATAAAAGGAAGAGCCGAACGGGAGAGTGTGGGTTGGCCAGGTGATGTCAAGGGGGAGGAGGTGGACCAAGAGACCATGCAGTAGAAGGACTGTGGAACGGAGCATGGAGGAGACTACCAGAGAGAGTGTTGAAGGTCAGGTATTGGCTCATGAGAGAAAGTGGTATTTGGGTGTGAGAGTGTGTATGTAGTAATCAAGATGATTGAGTGGGACTAAGTGGGCAACCAAGGGAGTGAGACTGGGTTAGACAGGTGTCTGGGAGAGTATGAGTGTAACATGAGAAGTAGTGTAGAGTAGTGGAGAGGGGAAAGAAGGTGGAGTAGAGAGTAGTGGAGAGTTTTGGAGATTAGCGGGAGTGGAAAGTAGAGGTGCAGACAGTAAGGAAGTGTAGTGGGGATGGGAAATAGTGGAGAGCAGTGGGAGTGCAGAGTGGTGGAGAGATGTGGGAGCGGAGATCAGTGGAGAGTAGAGGGGTGTGGAGGGTAATGGAGCATAGAGCTGAAGGTAGGAGTTAGGAGTAAACGCGATATGGAATAACATCAAAGGGACAGACGAGAGGGAGAAAGAGAGTAAGAATAAATAGAGAGTGGGAGAAAGTGAAGGGGGGAGTGGCAGGTAGAGAAGGGAAGGAAGGAGCATCAGGGTGAGGAATACGAGAGTGAGAGGGGTATGACTGAGTGAGACCTGAGCAGTTCTGAGGCACCAATTCCTGTTTTGAAGACCATTATAATTCTTGTGGGACGCCAGACTAGGGTCCACCTAGATGACCCTGAAGGGAGGGAGATAGATACGGCTGTTGCCTTTAGGCCCTCGCCACTATCCAATAGGATTTTGTAAAGCAAGCGTTACCAATCTCCAGTGACCATCTTGAGGATTAGGGAAGTTTGGGCTGGAGTGGAGGAAGCCCACAGGAAGATGAGAGAGAGAGTGGGAAGGGCCTTAGTTGGTTCACCTTGAAGATTTTTATAAAACCTGTGAACTGCTTTGGGAGCTGGTGTGTTCTTGAGGCCATCTGCGACAGTTCTAATAGTTCCAATTTACAAAAGAGGCTGTACACAGACTCCAACTTGTTTAGATTGATCTCCCTTTTTTATATATCCGGGAAAGTTCGTATTAATCTACTTGAAATGTTGGGTCAATGTGTCGGAAGTCCTGTCTATAGATCCAACAGGATGTAGAGGTGGTATTTCAACACAGAACCACTGGTGGGCTTTGACCTGCATAGTTACGCTTTATGGAGGCCATGGAGCCTCCACTGCTGTTTCGTGGTCTTTAGATCCATGTTTGATTGTGTCGACCGACCTGTGCTCTGGAATCAATTACAGGTCTCCACCATTCCTCAATTCATCGGTAAAGCACATGAACAAATGTGGGGTAAGGTTAGATTTGGCAGAGAAAGACAATAGTCAAAGAATATAGAAAGAAAAAGGGCCTAAAGCAGGCATGAGTTGAACTTGTGTTTATCTGACCTCATGGAGTCTTTCCGCCAGTGGTGAAATATAGGGAAGTCAACTCAATTTGTTATACCAACAACACTGCAGTTTTAGCAGTTTTATAGCACCCGAGCCATAAAATTCCATACAGCTCCACACATGAGACATTCAAAGTATGGGCTGTCCAACGTGCCTCCTTTTGTTTCAGCAGTTTTGGGAGTGCATGAACGTGTTTCATAAAGAATTATAATCACTCACATTACATTTTACTTATTGAGAAAAAAAACATTCTCTGGGAGGGTAAGAACAATACATGTCTGCAAAATCATACAAGGCAAGCCAGACACGCATGTGGATTAGAACAGTTTCAAGGCCACACTTTAATTTAAGACCCAACTTGCAAGGAACGGACCATGCCAGTTTGCACTTCAATGCAAAAGACCCCTTTTGCACAATATTAAACCATTCCACATAGTTGAAAAGTAAGGTGTTAAACAAAAGCCAAATTATGACTACCATTTATTTTTTACGGTTCTATGTTCTTTTGCCGATGGGAGTTTTTCCGGTGTACTTTTCTACCAAAAATGTCCATCGAAAAAACAAAATGATTTTTTGTATATATATTTGGGGAGGTTCTCCCCCAAAAAACCTTTCCCTATATATGTATCCCTACCCCAATCCCTTCCTAGCTCTTTTATACCCTTATCCCCCTATATTCTTTATGAGTTTTTTTCTATGTACATTTTTCGTAAATAATACAGCGGAAAAAATCTCCCGTCGGCAAAACAACTCTATACCATTTTCACGCTACGTGTGGAAAAATGTAAAGGCCTCCCGTAATTAACAATTACAAAAGGCATTTGCAATGGATTGCTAAGGAAAAATCGGCCTCATTATTAGGATACCGGCAAATGTTAGCACCGTTTTGGGCACCAGTACTCTTCCAGAAGGGATATGTCGTACTTTTGCAGAAACTTTCATCTAGGTTTTCAGGCTTGGAAGTAGATAGAATGTTTCTCTCTTCACACTGTTTACATACTGGGCCTCATCACGGGTTGGGAGGTAGCCCTTAAATGCGGCTGTAACGCTATAACCGTTGCATGTAAGGGTCCACCCAAACATGAGTATGGCGTGTTTACCCCCAGCTCAGAGCAGGGGGTAAACATGCCGGATAAATGCTGATTTTCAGCACAATTACCACACAGTAATACCGCCCGCTGTGATTGCACCGAAAATTACCCATTAATGGACCCAATGGGGAATTACGGTTACCGCTCAATCCGTGATCTGTCAGTAATACCACCAGATGGGTGGGTGGTAATGCAAATACAGTTGGGCAGTATCGTGATGAGGCCCATTGTATTCTGGGTGCTAGAGAGAAAATGAGTTTGCCCAACAGGCCTTGTGGTTTGTTACTCCACCACTAATGGATAGAACTGAGCAAAATAAGATCTGCCGTGATGCTAAAACATAAAAGTAATAACTAGATGCCACAATGTGAATCATGTGCGATATGTTGTCGTATTATCTGTGTGTCCACCTGAGGAAACACTCAGGCCACAGTGCAAACGCACCTAGAATCTTATAGACAGAGAGAGCCCTGGCCCTCCCGATCTACACACATCAACATAACAGCTAACCAATCTTGCACTTCTCCCCTGGCTCCTACTAAACATTCTCCTGCCGAAGCAAAGTGCCAAGAGGACATGAAAATGACACCCATCTGCTATATAAAACCCAACCTCATAACAGTTATTGAAGGAAAAGTCGATTGAGCACCGTACAAACATCCTTACTCCGATCCCGATTTTCCTTGTTACGCATATAAAGATCTACTTTGTCAAGACCAAGGTTCCAATCTGGACGAAGTGACATTCTATTCTTCCCCTCTGGCTCACTGACCTATTGGTCATCAAACATACCATCCATATCACAGAACCCACAACAGCCCCTATCGCATCCCCCCCACTTCACATTGACAACACTACTGAGCTGAGGAAGATGAGGAATGAGGCCAGGAGGATTACCTCTACTGACTTGCAATGGCTCTGTCCCTCTAATGATATCAGGCGGAGTCAGGCACGTAATACAAATTAAATACACCTGCCACTTTTTAACACTCCCAGTCCGGATAAAAGGTGGCATGCACAAGCACACTGTGAGTGATGCTGAGTTCAAGAAGGAACAGCTCTTTCGGGGCTGAAGCGTAGCAGGCTATGGAAGCTGGAAGACCAAGGGCTGATCAGCTGCTGTGGAGAATGAGAGAGAGCCAGGCGAGAATTCCATCCTTTCGAGAAGCCGTAAGCATTCCTGGACTGAAAACGAGTGAGCGGAAAAGAGAAACCTTCAGAGTGCTTTCAGGTCGCCCGCTACCCTCCCGGGTGAACAACAGAGTTGGGGAGGAGCAGAGGAGGCGCTGGTAACAACCTTGACTGCTACGGGAAAAGCATCGAAGATAGAAGCCCATTTAACATGACCGGTGAGTTATCGAAGGCAAACAAAAGCCTGGTTTGTGTTAAGAGCGAAAGAGGCATATAATACGAGTTGAAGGTTGTGTGTGTGCATAATTAAGAGAACAATGATTGAATGCTGAGAAAAGAATACAAAGTAACAGAATGGTCCTTCAAGCGGAATCGTACATTTGAAAGACTCTGTGAAATGTTCTGATTAATGGAAAGCGGGAAACAAAGGCAAGAAAGTAACTGCAATCACGAACAAGAGTTAATTGAATGAAAAGCAATATATATGAACTTTGAAAACCACCAAGAGGGCAAAAGTAAAGAGGACCTGAGTTTCTGAAAGATGCCAAGAGGCTAAAAGTAAAACTACAAGTACCAAGAGGCATTGGTGTTGTGTGTGAACTTTGAAAGAGGCCAAGAGGGCAAAAGTGAAACTACAAGTACCAAGGAGCAATTTGTGCTGTGAAGATTGATGATTGTTAAATCATTTGAAAGGAGGTCAGAGTGGTCATGCGGAGGTCTATGTAAAATCCTTGCAGTTTCAAAGTCTTCGACAGCAAAAGAGAAAGACAGGTATGAGCCCGGCGGAGGGAAGCCTGTGTTGAACTGTGGTAGAGTGAAAGTTAAGTGTGAAGGGCAGAACGTGGAGAAGGGAACCCCCGCAAAGAGAAAGATGGGCTTGAGCCCAGCATAGGGAGGCCTGTGCTGAACTGTGATCAGATGAAACATTGAATGTGAAGAGAGCGGCATGCTCGAGCCCGGTGGCGGGAAGCCTGTGTTGAATAGTGACAAAGTGAAAGCCAAGATCAGAACTGTATATTTGTGGTAAGGCAGACAATGCCTAAAGAATTGAGTAGCTTGTCAAAAGCTTGAAGCCCAAGCCTGAACTGTTGAATTGTACCAGCAACCAAGAGCGTGCAAGACTTAGAATTGTGCAATCCACCTACCCTTTTTGAGAAACTCTCGAAACCCTGTGCTTTTGAACGTGGGAAAGGGATTTACCTAAGCCATTCTGACATTTCCTTTAAGACACTATGGCCTCATTGCGACTTTGGAGGTATCCATGCCCTTAACAAGGGCATGGCCGCCTCCAAAATCGTGTCCGTGTTCCCTGAATGGGGAAATACCGGGTCATTCCAAATATGGAGGGCCCGGTATTTTCTCCTTCAGGGAACCCGGGTCTGGTTCTAAATTACTAAAACGTCCATTTAAAGTTTACATTATAATCAGCAACCTATGAGGTCTATAATGGGAATGGGGAGGGAGCTAACAACGGGCCTATTATGAACAGAACCCGCTATGCACGTCTGGAAGCGAATCCCGCGAGGGGCCCTCGTAATGGTGCAGAGTGGGTTTAACGGCGCCGGCACCATTATCGGCTCCATTAAACCCATTCTGCACAAGTTGTAATGAAGCCCTATGTTTCCTTTTTGTATTGCCTTTACACATTTGTCATTTAAGAAGGAGGGCAAGGTTACCTTTTCTTAGTATAGGCTTATATTTTGACTCGACTGACTTGGACTCATTTGTTGTTTATTATATTGTCGAGATTACTCCCATTTTAGAGTTAGGGCCGGTTAGGAGTCTCAGCAACCCCAGTGAACTACAGAATAAAGGTTTTTGACACTTGCATCTATTGTGTCTGTATCTACTGTTGATGCCATGCCTTCGTTATATAACAAATCAGGCATACAATCATTGGAAACATCCGTCAATTCTTAATTTGATGCACAATGTATCCTGATTACCATTTATGTGAGCCTCGTCTGGAAGATGGTCTTTTGAAAAAAAAAAGGTGATTCATTCAGGTAACATGTCTGCAGGGCATGTGTAAGTCCAATCACTGAAGGTTTCCAAATAATGCAGCTCCCAAGCCTTCTTCACCCAACGTTCCTTGGTGGAGGGTCTAGCCATATTTTACACCACCAGCAGAGATTTCATAGCCGCCACCAACAAATGATGTACCATGTGAGGAAGGTCCCATGTATAGTCCTCTCTAGGTGGAACACTAAACTATCATCATCCAATCAAAATGCCTGTGAATCCCATTTAGCTCTTTGATCCAGGAAAGGACTTTGTCAAAATATGCCTGCATCTTCCCACATTCCCACCCAAAATATTGCTGGATCCATAGTCATGTAGCGCATCATCGGGCTCAGTGATGGACTGGGCATGGGGTGTAGAAAATAGACAGCCCTCTCAAAAGTCTGTTGCATTTGCCGTATGTCTGGCGTATGTCTGGCCAAGGGTGGGGCAAGGGCCCTTATGTGGAAATGGATATCCACTCCTATAATATGTTTCAGCCATCTTGTCCTCAGACCATCATGAAGTTAGTTGGTCTTCCAGGAAGTGTGGTCTTGAAGATCTCGTGAATATAGCAGTGACAATACCAAGGTTTCTTTTGGTGTCTCCATGGCCGCCACTTTGGTAACCACACATTCATGAACATGTGTGAGATCTAGTATCTCAGATAGGGACAGAGGCTTTCTGAGGAGCTGTTTTTGGAAGGTCGACAAGGTACATCCTTCAATGATGTGGAGGCATATGGCCTCTTCATCTGAGAAACTGGCGAATTGGCAGTGTGTGATCTTTGTAGAAGGAAAACAAACTTGTCCATCAAATCGTGATGGAGATGTTTGCACTGGTTGAACGTGTATCTTTTTTTTTTATTAAAAATTGTTTATAGTTTACATAAAATTATAAACTTTTACAACTAAATCATCACTTAAAATTACTTCATGAAAAATTTAAAAAGGAAAAGAAAAAAAAAGTCATCATTCATAATTTACATTTTACACATTGCATACATAATAATTTTACAGTTTATGCTTTACATACATCATAACATATGATATCCACCTGATTTCCTTGAGAGACATTTAGATCTTTTCAATGAGACCCTTTTTCGTAAGACAGAATAACAGGAGGGCACAATCAGTCTCTCGTTCAGTACATTTGCAAACAATAATCACGCAGCTTTACCATTTCATTCATTTGTAGGGTATAAAACGAACAGCAATTGTATGACGTTTCCCCCGTTACAAAGTACTATATTGAGATTCTAGAGTGGGAGATATTCCTAGTGTCAAATTCGTAGTTCTCAGATTCTCATCAATTTTAAATAATAACCTTAATAGTGCCAAGATCAAACGCATACTGTCACCCTGCATGCTGCGCTCCCAGAAGACAGCCCTTGCTATATAAGTTAGGCCTGTATAGTATTCCCTCAGGAGCGTACGTCTGTTTTCCTCAAAATAAGGACAATAAACCACAAGATGTTTTATAGATTCAATCTGCCTAGTGAAAAGACAAAAGCGACAGTTTACATCCAAGATCGATTCTTTAACATGGGTCCATTTGAATATACGCTCCAAGGTGGAGAATTGATTGAGTCTAAATCTTAGATAGATATTTCACACCTTATAATAGGGACATCTAATAAGGTATAAAGGAGGAGTACCCCTCTTCCTAAATCTACTAGCACACTCCGTGTACAAAGAATATTTCTGATTTTTTTCGATTGTCATCCTCCAGTCCCAATCATAAAATGTGCATTTCTAGCTAAACCAGTTATTAGATCATCAATAGTTACTTCAATGGTATCCAAGAGCGAGTTCATTTGATTTTTAAACAATTCCAATGATTGCACATCACCATTCATTAATACAACATTTAGATCTTCATACAAAGTATTTCTGGGTGGCAACAGCATTTTGTTGTATCTCATTAATTGTCATCATCTCCATTTCGACAGTAGCGAAGATAAACCCAATTCGTGACAAACAATCGAATTAGGTATTGTGAGAGATAGCCCTTAGGTTTTTTTCCAAAGAGTCCCTTCAGTCAGGTTGAGATACTGATCAATGTTCATTATACAAATATCTAAGCTGAAAAGAATTGTTGGGTGTCCTGACCCACGTTTGAGCTATCATGCTGCAACATTTGGTGCTGTGGGCTTAGAAAATCCAAGATGGCCAAAAAGCCCACAAGTGCGCCAGAATCCAGGAGAACCATGCAGTTTGTGCGCACACCAAAATGGTTACCTCACTCGCCACCCACCAGTGTAAAGGAAGATCTTTGTTAACAAAATCCACTGTTATTGATGTCAAAAAGTTGCTGAAATCGTGGCTCACCGGACCACTTTAAAGATTCAACCCTTTTGTGGGGTTCCACATAACCATTTTACTGTAAGGAGCCCCATCAAAACAATGTTAAGCAAGGATTTACTACCATGTAAGAACCATTCCTGTTTGGAATGCATTAATCCAAGAAAAATCCCAAAAATGGTTGCATTACCAGTACTCACCACTATCAGAAAGCCGGCGTTTTAAAACAACACCAGACATTTGTGTAAAACTGAATAAATGAACCCAAAGCAGGCCAAAGAAAGACTTACTAAGAGGTGGATACAATGAAAAGTTATATTCTGAGCTCTGCAGGTCTGCAGCGGCTTATACTGAAACTGGATTTAAAATTACCAAAAATCGAAATGTATAAATAAACTGAGGGACAGACTTGTGACTGCCACATAGTTTGTCACTGTTA
Source organism: Ambystoma mexicanum (assembly GCF_040938575.1). Taxonomy (NCBI): domain Eukaryota; kingdom Metazoa; phylum Chordata; class Amphibia; order Caudata; family Ambystomatidae; genus Ambystoma; species Ambystoma mexicanum. The sequence goes on from NC_090923.1 coordinate 71,639,811, forward strand.
AAATATCATAGTTTTGAACTTAGAATCAGCATTCTAACTGCATATGTAAAAATTGTCTTGACTTAAACTGGGGAACAAAAAGTGACATTTTATCTGAAACCTGGCTTAATGAAACTGAATTCGGCCCACCAGCTACCCCCGACAGGAGTTGAGACTTGCACAACAGCTGTGTTCCCAGGCCTAGCTGCCTTTTGCTGTTCCCACCAAAAGGGATATGACACTTCTCTGATTGAATTACCTGGGCTCTGCAGGAAATTGAACAAAGCCCTGTCCTGACTCAGGCAAATGTTTTATTATGGGGGTCGTAAAAGTGGCTTCCTCCTGGAAGGAAAGGGGAGGAGCACTGCCTGTGAGAGCAAGCTTGCTTGGCAGAACTGGAAAAACCAGAAATTCAACCTTGTGCTGGGGGAAACCACACCCCTTTGGGGCCAGAACATAAATCTAAAAAGATGGATCATTCATAGAGCGGACTTGTGAAAATTTTAAGTGATATCATTATTCTTGTGATTTTTCTGTGCACATTTGAAGACGTGGTAGGACCCGGTGGTATGTTCAGGGGGGTTTTAGCGGAAAAGAAGATATGACTCTAAATGTATGTATGTATGTTAAAAATCTGACACTCCACCACCTAATGCCCACACACCATGGGCACACCTGTGTAAATGCGGGGAAAAATCCAATATTGGTAACCCGACTAAAAAGTGAAATATGTTGCCATTTTTTAACCCAAGCTCCTAGGAAGAGCAGATTTGGGACAGAGACTACCTCATGTGATAGGTAATATGTACATGCAATGACAAACCACTATGTATTTGAGAAATGTGCATTTTGAATCAAAAATAGATTTGTGGGCAAACTGACCAGGGGAGGATCCTCTGACCCATAAAACCTACAGCATCAGTCTGACTCACAGTTCCTTCCCCAATCATGGGAGAGGGGAGAATTGGGCCAATGACAAGTTCAAAGAGGGGCTGGCTAGTGATGCTGCACACACACCCACTTTCAAAACACATAAAAGCAGACAGTCAGGACAGATAGAGACATTCAATTCCATTTGCTGCGGAGCATGCTGCCGGACCATACCACATCCAGAGATCCAGACTTCAAATCTATCAATCTCCAGAACCTGTAGTAGTACCTAGAAAGCAGAGCAGTATCCAGAATCCAGAGAGGCTAGACCAGCAGAGAGCAGAGCTGACCCAGACCGCTGTTAGCAGAACCAGAGAGCTGACCCAGATCACTGTGAAGAGACCCAGACCAGACCGGAGTCCAGTCCAAAACCTGACCAGATCCGTGGCGAGGCCTAATTCAAAAATATATTGTGAGTACCTAGCAGAACTGTGCAGAACCAATCTCTTAGTTAAAATAATATAATTCAATCTATTTTAATCTAACCAGAACTGCCTCCTAACTGTCACCTGTCATTTGCAAAGCTGTCACCTGTCATTTTCTATCTGCAAGCTGTAACCTGTCGCTTTGAACTTTTAAAATTTCAAATCCGAAAAACAACCTTCACAAAATCGTTCATAACTCTGGAACCGTGTGTGCTAGGAACTTGGTTTAACTTTCCTCTTTTCAACAGGCCTAGAACCGACTTCCTACTCCTCATACTTTTGCCATAATCACAATTCTCGCACTCGTGAATTTTACCGCGATTTGCAATTTGGTTAAAAATCCAGCCACGTGTGAAAACAGCAGCTTCATTGCTTTCCTTTGCCAAAAATTCGTTTAACCTGCTAGTTACTCCTAGATCCTTGCTAAAAATTCGTTTGCCTCTTAAGAACCATCCCTGAATCATTGCTAGAGTGAGCCTGGACTGATATTAACTAGATACCACTCACCCTGAACCTCTAGAGGGAATTGAAAGCATTTTAGCATATTTTTCACTTCATTGCCAGCACATATAAAAGCATTTTGGGCCTGTGTTTCAAACTTCTGTAGTTTAAGCTTGCTGGGGTGAACTGAATTACATTTGATTGCATTTCTGAGAACTGTGTGCTTTCCTTCCATTTCCTTGCATTGCATAAAGGGGGGAGTGGATTGCCAGAGAAAAGTGATTACATTGTTTTGTTGAAATCATATTGAGTATTTCTGTACTGCAATTTCATTCCACCTTGCATCCATTTGAAACCATAAAAGTATTGTTGCTATCTTATCCATCCTATAACCACTCATCATTGATTATAAAGAAGTGTGCTAGTGCCGGACTATCCATTATTGATTACTGCTCAGATTAAGTGTGATATTCAATTATTCATTTATTATAAAGTGTGATAAATATATCTATTGTTTAAATTATCAAATAAACCTTTTAAACTTGCAAAACAGAACTACTTCTTGGCTCAGTGGGGTAAGGGGGATTCGAAGAGAGGGGTGTTATATAGGGGTAGTCATCCAGAATGCATGAACTGGACGTAAAGATATATCAATAAGGGTTTCCATTCAGTATCCCAGACTAGGCATTGACTTAGCTGTAGTGTTGAATTGATTCCTCTTACAGAATAATGGGTTCAACTTTTAATAGATAAAAGTCTAACAAAGGCAGCACCGAAAACATACAATATTTGCCATGAATAACCTTTATCATAGATAAAAGAGAGCAAGTTTTTGTAGCTAAGAGCTCTTTCCTTGATTTAAGAGAGCAGCTGTTAGCCAAAGGGTATCCTAAGTATCTGATAGACCGCATGATTTCTAATCTGCCATCGGCAATTGTCCAAAAGTAAGACTTTATTTTTTTTCTATTGTGAAAAATGATGATCTGAGATTTTTTAGGGTTAGCCACAAGATTGTGATCTGCCGCATAATCGTAAAAGGTGTTCAATTTTAGCTGCAGTCCTGAAGGAGTCCTATCAAATAGTATAATGTCATCGGCAAAGCAAAGCCAGTCTAGTTTCATACTAACTCATTTTACCGGAAACATAACATTACATGGCCATAGTTTATCAATGTCAGAAAGGTACAAGTTGAACAGGGTTGCCGCAAGATTGCAGCCCTGTTTTACCCCGATTTCCGAAGTAATGAGGGATGAAAGAGCACCTTCCTTGTTTATTCTAATTTGAAAACAGGTGTTCGTGTGCAGCATTGCAAGCAATTGTATAAGTCTATGGGGGAAACCTAGATTAATCATTTTTAACCACAACACTTCGCGAATTACACAATCAAATGCACTGGTTAGATCTAATGACGCAATATATATTGGTCCAGACTCAGGTCATTTTTATTTTTCATTTAAGTGAGACGGTATAATTGCATTGAGGGAAGTTCTGATATTCTTTCTGAACCCAGATTGAAACTTTGAGTAAATATCGTTCTTGTCGATATAGGTTTGTAGCATCTTTAATAGACAAATGGCAAAAACCTTGGCCGAGGCATCCATAAGGGCAATTGGCCGGAGGTTTGCAGGGTCATTTGGATTGCCCTTCTTATAGATAGGAATAATTATGGCGTTTTGTCATTATTTGGGAATACAATTTGAGACCAATATATTAGAGAATTTGGTATAAAGGATAGCAGCCCAGAAAATCGGATCGTCCTTCAGAATACATGAGGGCACCCCATCAGGACCTGGCGCTTTAGACAATTTTAGTGTGTTAATAGCGTCCAGTATATCATCCATGGGGATTGACACGTCGTCAGAGCATTCTTCATCGATGATGTTACTATTTATGTTACGGAATTGTGTTGGTAATTTAAATTTCTCCGTCATAAAAGATTTCCAAGATTCTGATGCAACCGAGGAACTTAGGCCGTGCTGCTCATGTCTGTTAGTGTCATTAATAATTGACCATAATCTGCGAGTAACATTGCAAACTATTGCTTTCATAGTTAGTTGATTCTCGAGTAGCTTACTTCTGTATTTTAGACATTTGATCTTGTTTTTATATTTTAAGCAGATTTTCTTTTTACAACGTAAGTAACAAGCAGTGTTTAAAATCGATTTTCGCAGTTTTCTCAAACAAAATTTTTTATCACGTTTTAGGGAGGCAATTTTGGCATTGAACACATGAGGATGTCGTGAATTACACAGCCCTTCAATATATATAATAGATTGAAGATGATTTTTATAACCAAGTTGTTCCATGCCTCACGTAAATATGCATTCTGTTTAATATCACCTCCTTTGGGGACTCTCTACAAGTCCTTGTGAACCAGGAAATGCAAGCATCTACACAAGGAGGAGTGCCATCCTAAAGAATGTTTCGCTCGCTTGATATTAGTCATTTTTAGGATTGGAATGGTTTCTAGAGTAGAGAATACTAATTTAATAGTCATACTAATAGGCGCGTGATCACTATAAGGAGTGTCATTTATTATCTTATTCGCGTGCCCCATTAGTCTCTCTGAGATAAAAAAGTAGTCAAGATAGGAGGACACACTACCTCGCTTCCAGGTACCGGTGTGCAACCCAGATTCAAAGTCCACCAAGACGATGTTCCAATCTCTAAAATATTGCATCAGTTTTTTCCCACTATGAATTGAAGTTCTTTGTACTTGGAGATACAATGATGTCTGTCGAGAAGCCCCAAGCTAGTACAAATAGAGTTAAAATCCCCACCAATCAACATCAAAAAATTGTATTATTGTAATTGTATTGTAATTGTAATCTCGTAGTCTCTGTTGGGTTAAGTGACGCGTTTGCCATTGGGGGCAGCAAACAAAGCGTTGTACGTTTGTCTTTTAGAGAAGGGTATGGTTTCGATAATAGCTTTGATTTTACGACCAAGTAGGTTAGTAAATATGTGAATCATGGCTGTTGTGTCAGTGTCATCCGAAGCCTTGAGGAAATCTTGGTAATCTTCAACCCACTCAAACCAACGTGAGCCGCGGTCAGATAGTGGAGTCATCTCAAATGGCAAAGGCTTGCGTAGGAAGGATGCTCTGTTGGAGAAGAGGTGCGCCTGAGCCCCATGCGGTGCAACCTCATCTGCACACATATTGGATCTGTGGGTATGACTTCTAAAGCCACCTTTTACTGCAGGTGCACTGATTGTGCACTGATTAGAGGAAGTGTTGTCAATGTGCGCCCCAGGCATGGGCTGCACCTACACCCAGGAGAGAGCCACTCACCATGGAAGCGGGGTGTGAGGAAGGGAAAGGAGGCAACCTTCGGGAAGAGGATGCCGTCATTTTGCCAGGCCTGCGTTCGAAATGTGCAGACACGTGTGTTGGCAAGACTCAGTGAGTTGCAGTGTGACTGACCTGACAGTCCGTTGGATGCAGTGACACACAGGGCTGACATGTGGTGTAGGATGACCCTGTAGAGTTCAATGCCCAAAATGTAGCTCACTGCATCGGGTGTTGTGGAGTGTGGAGCGGGAACGGCCCTCTACGGCATCAGGGAGTGCATCATAGGAGATTCAGCTGGGTGATTGCCCGGATGTAAGACGCAGAGCCAGGAAAGGTTTGGTATCTTCTCCTCAGGAAGCATGTGGAGGATGGTCCAGTAGGGCGGAGTGCCCAGAAAGCATTATGCAGCACCAGATGGTGTGGTGTGGGATGGACCATCCGCCGCATTGAGTAGGTCGGTCTAGAACATTAACTGGGATGATTGCCCAGATGTAAGGCTCTGTCCTGGGAGAGACGCAGTGCCCTCAGGAAGATGGGGCATGTTTCTCCTTCATCGTCAGTTTTGTTCTCCAAATGTGTGGCACGTCACAATGAGGTAGTGTGACATGGGAGAATCAGCTGGGTGTGTTGGCAAGACTCAGTGAGCTGCAGGGTGACAGACCCAACAGACCTTTGGATGGTTTTCACTGCAGTGACGCACATGGCTGGCATTTGGAGTAGGGTGACCCTGTAGGTTTGAATGCCCAAAAAGAAGCTCACTGCATCGGGTGTTGTGGAGCGGGAATGGCCCTCTGCCGCATCAGGTAGTGTAGCATAGAAGATTCAACTGGGTGGAAAGCTCGGATGTAAGACACTAAGCCGAGAGAGTCTTGGTGTCCTCTCTTCATGAAGCGTGTGGAGGAAGGCCCGGTAGGGCAGAGTGCCCAGAAAGCATCACGCAGCGCCAGATAGTGTGGTGTGGGATCGGCAGGCCGTTTTGTCGAGTAGGTTGGTGTAGAACATTAACTGGGCGTTTTGCCCAGATGTAAGGCACTGTGCCGGGAGAAGCGCAGTGACCACAGGAAGAGGGGTGAGGTTTCTCCTTCATCGCCAGTTGTTTATTCTCCAAATGTGTGGCACGCCACAATGAGGTAGAACACAAAGGAAGGTTGGGACAGAAACAATTATTCTTTTTACAAAGTTGCGCTCCAGATTGTGACCTGTCTTGCTTTCCTCCATTCCGAAAGATCTTGGCCTTCCTGCTTCCAACTTCTTTCACTCGTCAGCCCTCGTGACTAACCACGTCACTGCCAGGATGAGAGGAAAGGATATAACACAGACTAGCCTGTTGGGCTATCAGTTCGGGCATTGCACTATAGGCCAGTCCAGGCCTGGATCCAGTACGCCTCATGATGCCCACCCTGGGTGTCTCTGCCTCACTGGACATGGCATTGGTGCCTCACAGCAGAGCCGCCTATCAGCGACTTCCACGCATTACAGAATCCGAGATTGTATTATTTAAAGCAGTATTTTATGAATTCGAAAAAGAAACCACTAATTTTGTAGATTCATTATTTGGCAGCAAGTGGCTAACTCACGAGAGTGCAATTCCGTTCCCTGGTCGCCACTTTGTTTTCATCACAAACGCACTATTTAATTGTTCTCACATCCTAGAACTCCAACAACGAGTCTACAATTATTCCTTTCTTCTAAAATGGCGCCCGTGTTCAGGGTAACATTGCACGGCACAGTGCATAACATGATACGGTACACAGATACTTTAAGTGCTGTAATATAAGCGCAACAGGAATGCTCCCACGGTTATTGTGAAATCTGGAGCACACACGGTGCCCAGGATTGGCTGCCGACTGGAGACAGCACATGCGAGTTTCCTGAAAACGCCAAGCAAACCCCCAGCTTTCAAGCGACCATTATCCGGCTGTAAAGGCGCGGGAAGGCGCTGAAAGAGCTGTCAGGGAAAGATGCCTCGCCTTGTTCCTGTAAAATGACTTCTGAGGAATGCTGGGAAATCTCCAGCTGCGCGCCTTTGACAGCGTACCCATGTAGGGGAGAGGAAAGCCCCCGCCCCCTTTCCTGCATCAACCTGGAGGCATGTGAGGACGCGCAGGCCTGCTCGCCATACCTCCCCAGCAAGATGAATGCTTTCCTCATAGACAGTATGGGACTGCTGCAGCTCCAACACTTCAAACACAATTCAGTTGTATAAGCGCCCAACAAAGGCGCAGTAAAATAAAGAAAGGCGCAGGGAACTTTGCAGGAAGGGTGAATGCAAACCGGTCTTGGCCTGAGAATTCACCACACACTTGGAAAAACACTGTGTTCCTGATGTCTTCTTAATCTCTTCAGTAGAGACTTAACAGAGCTGAGTTCAGGGATAAAGTCGTTTTGCCACCCTCCCATACTTTAAGAACAATCACGTGTTTCCTACACTGGTCGAAGTGGGTGGGAGCGGTTGGGTGCGGGGCTCCTCTACTTTTTCAAAAAAGTTTACTGTTCTCAAACTTTTATTTTAAAAAGAAACCGTTCTTGAATGGTTTCGCTTTAAAATAAAAGTGTAGGAAGAAGTTGAAACTTGCACTCTCAGTGCACTGCAGGTTCCCTAAAACAGCAGGGATATGTGTTTGTGGGGAGCAGGCTCGGACTGGCCTGTAGGGCAATAGGCCCATGGCCGAACCAAAAATGCAAAATGCTGGTGTGGGCCAGTTTTTTGGTTAAAGTGGGCCACTTTTTTAGACAATTTGGGCCAGTTTGATTAGTTACTTCACAATGTGGCTAATAGTTGTGCCCAGTGTTGCTGAATAAAATATTCTTTAAAATGCACAAGTTGCATCATATTTTATCAAAAAACTCCCCCTTGGGTACTATTGAAACAGTGTCGCAAAAGGAATGAATAGCCATTTGCAAATGTGGGACACTTTTTCATTGGTGCCCAAGACAATTTTATGGCCCGGTCCGACCTGGTGGGGAGCATGGGACATGGTGTGGGGATGGGGTTTGTGGGGAGCTGGGGCAGGCCTGTGGGGAACATAGTTCCACTACTTCTTTTCGTACACTTCGACCACTGGTTTTTGGCAAACTCTCCATTCGCTCCCTGCAAACCGCGCTCAGTAGTAGGAAGATGGGGAAATGTGTACACTTCACTGTACGTGCAGCCTGTGCCGTCATCAAATGTAAGCGCACGCAATGGTCCCGTAATCGAGGGTGCAACGCGTCTCTTTCTAGAGCAGAGGTCTTCAAACTGTGGGGCGCGCCACCCCAGGGGGTCCCTGCCGCCTCCTAGGGGGAGCGCCAGAGCCCAGCATGAAATGTAAAAAATAAATCATATATTTTGTTTTGTTTTGTTTTAGATTGGAGGAAATGGGAGGGGGCAGCTCACATGGTCGGACTGGGCCATACAACGGTCTTGGGCACCAATGAAAAAATGGCCAGCAGTTGCAAATGGATATTCAGTCCTTTAGTCACAGACTGTTTGAATAGTACCCAAGGGGTTGTCTTTTGTTCAAATGTAAACAAATTGTGATATTTAAAGAATATTTATTCAGCAACAATGGTCAAAACTACTAGCTGCATAGTGAAATAACTCCTCAAGTTGGCCAACATTGGCCAAAAAAGTAGCCCATTTTGACTGGCCTATATTAGCATTTTGCATTTTTGGTACGGTCATCACCCTATTGCCCTATAGGCCAGTCCAAGCCTCCCGGCTCATCCATAATGGGTGAAGGGGCGTCCACCCACTGGCCACCTCACCCATTATGGAGGAGCCGAGGAACCAGCCCAGTGAAACACTGAGCCCTCCCTCAGCTGCTTTTTCAAGCTGAGGGAGTGCTCTTGGGCTGGCACTGTCAAAGGGAAACACTGTTTGCTTTTGACAGTTCATTTCCCCAGCCGCGCATGATCACTGAGCCATGCAAGGCTGGGGGTGTTTTGCTTCGCCTAGCTTGCATAGCTCATTGGAAATGCTGGCTGGGGCACTGCATGTATGTTTGTGCAAGGGGGTGCTCCTACGCCTCCTCGCACATACGGGCAGAGCAACCTGGAGCGGGGCATTTTAGCAACCACGTGCAGGCCCCTGCAGAAGGTACGTTTATGGTGATTTATTTTTTATTTAAATGTGTATGGATGTGTGTATGCTTGTGTTATGGGACTGTGGTGGGAGCAGGATGGGTGGCAGCACTGGGATAGTGGTGGGAGTAGGGTAGGGAGAGCCCAGGGTCCTTACTGGGAGTAGGGTGCGGTGACGGCATGCAAAAGTTCATAGCGATTTCTACATACTGTCCATCTGGCACTTTTGTGGGGGCCCGGCCTGCCCAAACTTTGCTCAGGGGGGGCCCAGGCCAAAAAAGTTTGAAGACCTCTGTTCTAGAGGAATCTTTTCGACCTGGTGCAATGGCTGATCAATGGGCGCACATTCGGGCAACGGAGGTGGCACAGCTAGAATGTGGGATGCACCCGCCTCCATGATTGACAACATGGAGCTTGTGAGTCAATGCATGAGAAGAAGCTTGAAAGTAACACCAACACACGCTTGTTCAAAATGTGAACTCAAGCTCCACTTCCTGCACCGTGAAGGAGCACCCCTTTCTTGTACAACCTAACCTCTGAACCCTCCCTACCCAGCACCAGTACTTCCGCCACCTCACTAACTGCCACCTAATCCCAGTCTGCCCTCTCAGAACGTCTGAGTAGATTTACGTATTGTTTAAACTTCTTCGCAACCCAGTCATGTGTCAACCACTCAACACATTGCACATCGGAGAGTACCTTGCTTCATTACACCTCAAATAATTGGATAAAGGTCCCAGACACATAGCCGGCCACGCACTGGATGGCATTATCTGCAGTGTAAATATAATAAGCGTCTGCGCTCCGGTTCATGTTGCCTGTCGATACCACCTACTTATAACTTGCACAGTATTCTCAGAAACACTGCGTCCTCGGAGAACCATCAAATGAGCCATCAACGATGACCAAATCCTAGAAGGAAAATCCAATACACTCTTCTAGAAAGACTAGAAGCAAACACATTTATCTTCTCCTCAGATGGCCTAACAACCACAATGTATGCAAGACTCCACATCATTCATAACTGGATTTCTCCACCCTGGACACTATCACCACTCAGAAACCATTCAAGACTCACAAAACAAGAAACTAGCTAAATGGTCCTCCCCAAAACTCAACTGCATGAAATAGAAAAATCGTAAACTAGAGAAAATCTGGAGGAAAAATAAAGTACAAACTAGTACATTTACATATCATCATAGATTGTGCTTTCACAGTGAAGAAGTCATTGGATTAAAAAAGGGACACTAGTCGATACACATTGAATCGGCACAACACAGCCAAAGGATTCAAAACCCCAACAGCCTGCAGCACAACTCCATTTACTCGAGAACGCTGTGATCAGATTGCTGCGCATTTAAAAAAGATCCTTGACATCCGAGAATACCATGACAATGAATGGTGCTCACTCTCATATGTCACAAACAACATTCCATAAGCAGCTTCACCCACCTCCTCTCCAACCTCTGTAACCTCTTGTTGCCTTCTCTCTGGAGAGCACCTACTTGCCAGCATTGAGTCGTGCAACCCAACCAGGCCCATCAGCGGATCTGTGCCCTCCCAATTATTGCAAATCCATCATGAAATATCCAGCACTAAAGCCTGCTTTCCTATCCTTCTTGATTTACTCATCATCACCGGAAGGGCCCCAGTTCCACTGAAATCTGCTTACATCAGACCTCTGCTCATAAACCCCAAAGCTGATCGGAATGACCCAGATAACTATTGCCAAATCTCAGTACCCCTTTTTGAAGAGGGAGACCTAAATGTGGCCTGCATTGCCCCGGTCTATCCCTTATCACGATGCCACAGAAATGAGAGGTGTACATCACTATTGGCCCCACCTCTCCATTATCCATGTATCGCAGATCTGAGAAAATTTATTTGCTCAGACTGCAAATTAGACCTTGTCCTGATGATGTCATGGAAGAATGGGTCGATTTCTCCACCTCTCTTCTGACATCTACCTATAAATACCTTCTCCTGGATGACTTCAACATTCACCTTGACTCCTCAATCACGGTTTCCACTCTCTTCCGTGACCTCTGCACCTCGCTCTTCCTCTCCATTCTCCCCTGTGGTCCTTCCCACTCGGCTGGACACACTCTTGATGCCTTTATCCACACTGATCTTTTGCTCCCTGCCCCACTCTCCACCCCACTCTCCTGGTCAGACCACTCCCTCCTCTCTGCTCACCTGGGTCCTCTCTGCTCTCTGACCGCACCTCCCCCAGCTCTGTCAACCTTGTTCACTGACATCCACCCGATGAAACGAGTGTCAGCTGCTGCCTTCGCATCCACCTTCATCCCCCCTTTCCTCCGACTGCAGACTCTACCTATGACTCTGCTTTCAGCAACCTCCATCTCGCCATCACTAACACTCTCGACATTCTTGCCCCAGTCATCAGGATCCTCCTGAAACATGCCACCAAACAAAACATCTGGTACAATTCCAAATGCATTGGCCACACACTTCACTTCAAAAACTCAGGACATCCAGGGTACTCTCTCTTCTTCCCTTTCCCCCATCTCTCTGCACACCCCCCTGCCACCTATTGGCTCCTACCCTCCCACAGTCTTTCTCTCCTCCTTCTCTCCTATCACATCAGATGAGGTCACTGGGTATGTCTGCTCTATGAAGGTCTCCTCCAAACAGGTCTCTCCCTGTTCTTTCAGAACTATCAAGGACAATATTGGCCCGCTTGCCCCTGCACTTGCTGATTTCTTTCTGCAATCACTCTCTTGCTACTGGGCTCTCTCTGGTGCGCCACCTCATGTAAAAGCCTTCCGCTGACCCCTCATGTCCGGCCAACTACCACCCCATCTCTATCACCCCCTTCCTTGGGAAACTCTAGGAGAAGCTGGTCTTCCTCCAACTGACCCAGCATACTGAGCTCATTGGTTGCCTATACGACCACCAATCTGGATTCCGAGCATCCAGAGGCACGGAAACTGCTCTCCTGAACACCTGTGAGGAACTGTTTGCATCCCTTGACTCTCCCGCTGTTCTTATTCTACTTGATCTCTCCTCTGCATTTGATACAGTCAACCACTTCATCCTCATAAAACGGCTCCACGATACCCTTGGTATCTTGGAGCAGGCACTGGACTGGCTGACCTCCTTCCTCACTGACCGGCCCTCCCAGGTTATCCTGGGCTCTTTCTCTTCTCCCACCTCTACTTCTACCTGTGGCGTTCCCCAGGGCTCCACCCTCTCACCCTGGCTCTTGAACATCTATCTCGCTCACCCAATTTCCACTTTGTCTCCTTACTTCTAGTGTTATGCAGATGACACACAACTCTTCTTCAAACTTCCCTCTGATCCTCTTCTTACTTCCTCCATCATTCCTGACTGCCTATCTGCCATCCGGTCCTGGCGTGCCTCTAATGATCTCTGCCTCAATGCCAGTAAGATTGAGATCCTTCCTATTGGGGCTCCTGCTCCCTCTTTTTTCCCTTCACTCTGGCCACCCTCAATGGGCTCTCCCCCTTCTCCTGCATCTGAAGCCAGAAACCTCGGAGCCATCTCCAACTCCTCTCTCTCCTTCCTTTCTCACATCTTGGACCTTACCAAGAAGGCCCATTTTCAACTCCTCCTCCTCCTCAGAGATATTCTTCCTTTCCTTACTTTTCCCCAGAAGCTCAATGTCTCTAGCACTCTGGTACTCTCTAGGCTGGACTACTGCAACAGCCTCTTACTTAATCTACCCTCCTCCTCTCTCCATTCCCTCCAGCTAAAGCAGAATGTGGCTGCAAGATTTATCTTTGGCCTCAAGCCTAGGGACTGTATCTCTCCAGCCCTAAAATCTCTCCACTCCAGCCCTAAAATCTCTCCACTGACGCCTGGTTGCTGCTAGGATCAAATTCAAATCCATCTGCATCATCCATTAAGCTGTCCAGGGCCGGGGACCATGCTATCTCCAAGTTGCTCTCACCAAATACTCTACCTCCCGATCTTTACGCTCATCCAGCTCCGACTCTCTGCATGTTAAGCGCTTCTCTTAACAGCGAGCTTGTGGCCGATCTCTTTCCTCGGTTGGCTCCTTCCTCTGGAACACCCTCCCCATTCCTCTCCATCTTTTCATTTTTATTTTTATTTTATTTGCATTTGTTAAGCGCACTTGCAGCCCATGAGGCATCGAGGCGCTGTTACAGAGGAAACACAGATTAAGGTTAGATTTTTTTTCTTTGTCTTAGTTACGTATTTATAACGCGCTTAAACACTCGGAGGTTTCTAAGCGCGGACCCGGGGATCGAACCTGTTGTTGCTTTGTGTCGTCTTGCTTCCAAGACGCGCACGCTGCCGCTGTGCTATCCTCCCGGGACGATCAGATGAGCCAGATCTCCTCAAATTCCGGAAGCTCCTCAAGACTTCCCTTTGCACCTCCTCCTTCCCCTTCTCGCTCCCGTACTAAACCCCACAGTCACTGAGATTGGTGACCAGGGCCCCTATGTGTCCTTCTGGGTCCTGGCCTCCCCCCGAATCCCCTTCAGCCCCTGCCCAGTCCCAGCACTTGCCTTTGGGCGCCCACTGGCGTGTGCTGTCTCACAGGCCTGCACTTATTGTATTGGCAGGTGACCACTCTTTACCAAGTGATCTCTGCCAGGCACTTAACTGTTGCTTGCAACTGATTCCCCCAGGAACTCCTTGCACTTAACCCCCCCTTGTCCCTTCTCTCTCCTCGCACTTGCACATTTTGAATGTTCACAGTGCCTAGTAGGAGCACCTCTGTCTTTTTCTCATCAGTATTATATATTTGCCTTTCGTTCCGTTGTTCCCTCCCCTTTGCCCTGTGGGTGATTTGAAACACAATTTCTTTATGTATCAGCGCCTTACAAATGCACAATAAATAAATAGATAAATAAATAAATAAATAAATAAATAAATAAATAAGAGATTCATTTGCAATTGATGGAGCAAGTAAACTGACTGTAACCATGAAGAACGCTAATGACGTCATGGCTAACACTACAACATAGATGCATTAGACATGAAGCACACAAGCATTCCTGCATGAAGTTATGCAGACACTTAGGCAGCACTTATTTTAGACACGAAGAACATGCGTATGACTCACTTAGATAGAGGATGAACATACCTATGCTATGCAGAAACAGCGTGCTGGCGCTTAACCACAACTAACATGAACAGCCAGGTAAGCAGTGATGGTAGCCACAGCCCCATTGAAATGAATGGAAGACGTTAGAAGAGATTAAGAATACAGAGAGAGGCCTGACATGCTGACTTTGCTGAAACGCGCAGGCCAGGCTGTCGGTACAGCCATTGTGCACAGCCTTGCCAAAGACACAGAGAGAAACAGAAGAGATAGGACACCTCCAAGAGTAAAAGCAGAAAATCATCATAAATGAAGCAGGAAAATTAAGTTTGTGGCCCTACAAAAGTGACCTGAAACCTGCAAGACAAAGCCTATTCATTTGAGCCAGACGGAAACCATTGCTCCCATCCAACTAAAGGCAGAATGAAACAAAAGTAATGCCAGGATGAAAGCTGAATGCTCTGTCTCAAGGCCAAGAGGATCAGAGATGGTAACTTGTTCGGGTCAAGCAGAACCTCTGTGGCTGTTTCCACCACCTTGAATAGTTGCTCATGGGCTGGCACCCTTCCAAAGTGCCAAGGCTGAGAAGAACCTTGCTGGCCAATCCATATCCATCATCCACGCTAGCTCCCACTTTGTTTTTTTTTTTTTACTTTTTTTGAAATTTAGCAGAAATCAATCTACTTTTTTCAATTTATAAAAAGAAACATTTCATACATTCATAAATTCATCCTAAATTACAGAAAGGAAACATTCTATTATTATTTTTTTTAAATTATTTTTTACAAACATACATATAAAACCTTTAACTATTTACAGAAATCAATAAAATAACTGAAATAATACCAATAACATCAGATCTATCAAAAGAGTGGGGAGAGTCACAATCTTCTCCACACTCAGTCACGCACTGTGAGATGGTTATCTGATGTACATTTTATGTTGGTTAAAAGTTTATCAAAATTCTGTAACAGAGATACTTTTGTTTACTTTTTTTATGACATTTCATAACCAGATCACACACTATTCATTTCCATCTTCCAGAAAAAGAGTCGTAAGAAAATTCACTGATGCTATATTTAGACTCATATTGGCAGAGTTAAGAAGAAAAGCCCATCTCCCACTTTGTTACGAGAGCCAATACCAGTGTGCTAACCTGACATGCGTGTAGATGCAACATTTAGTAGATGGTCACAGGAGGAGCCACCAGATATTGCTAGCCACTAAGGTTACTAATCCCCTATGTATTATATATGTAGTTTACCTCACTAACCAGTCCTGTGTTCCCATATGTTTTTCAAAAATGTAGTTTTTATTTCATGATGTCACAGGCCCTTAAAAGACTGTGCCAAGCCTGAGGACAGTGAGAAAGTATTGGAGAATTGCTTATTACCCATTAATTTGATCCATGTACCGAAAGCTTTCAATAAATAGTGAAATCGGTAACATTGCTGGATTCATCTATTTTTGGTGCTGGGGATTTCCTCGGCCTAGTTCCTCTTTCTTGTAAATAGGGAGATTAACAAATCCCTTGCCTGACTTGATGTGGTAGCAGTGGATGGTCGCTACAACCCCCAGCCCAATTGCCAGCTTTTCCCGCTGCGTGCCTGAAGGGATGTGTGGCGACCCGCGAGGACCGGTCCAACTAATCATGCGAGGGAATTGAGACGGTTGTCAGGAGCCCCATTGGTGAAATTCCTGCCTGTTACCCGTGGGACACCGAGCAGACCATAAGGCAGAGTCGGTTATAGGTCAAAGAATCGACTACAAAGGATCGAATGGTTAAAGGATCGATGCAAAAGGACCGGAAAAAAAAGGATCGAATTTTATTTTTTTTGTTTTTACATTTTTTTTTTTTTTTTTGGGGGGTCCCCCCCAAACCCCTGTTTTTGTGGTAAAAACCACTTTTTTTCCCTAAACGAAAACCCCCAAAAAAAATATAATTTAAAAAAAAATGTGATCCTTTTGTTTTCGGCCCTATTGTGTCGATCCTTTGACCATTCGATCCTTTGTAGTCGATCCTTTGGCCGGACACCGGCAGAGTGGCAGATTCTGGGAGTGACAGCGTCCGAAGGGTTCAGTGGATCTCCAGAGTGTGAGCATAAGTTCAGCAATTTGTCAAAAATATTGGGGGAGGGAAAAATTGTTGTGTTGTGGTTTATTTTAAGTTATTTATGGAAGATTCCCGTTTCCCAGCGTTAGCTTGGTTACAGATGATGAGACGATTCCCTGTGGCCCGGCGGTTAGCTTAGGTTGCGGAAGGTGGTCCCTTAAAGAATGGTGGAAATTGACAAATCTGCAGTGCCAAATTAACTATATAAGAGGATGAAACCCCCATTAATTGAATCATCTTTGGACTTTAGAAGAAGACAGATTTTTTGGGAACTTAATTGGGGTACAGTCTGCTCAAAGTACTCAGCCATTGAAGTGAAGTCAAACCTGGTTTTAAGGGACCTAGTGAGATTCAGGACCTCACTCCTTACCTTTTTAAAAGACATAGGGCCTCATTACGAGTCCGGCGGTAGCCATGCCAGAAATACCGGCAGGCTGCCGCCGGACCGGTAATACCATTCCGCCTCTGTGATTGCCGGAATCACCGGGGCATTACAACCTTGGTGACCCGGTAATTCTGGAGGTGGAATTCTGTAAATCCCCATTCCCATGGGGACCATGGAAACACTGGTTCCGTCTATGACAGAGCCGGTGTTTCTGTGTCCGCCTGCAGGCGGGTGGTGTTATTTCCACCAGGTCAGACCTGGCGGGAGTGACACCTCCCGCCTGCAGGACTCGGATTTACTGCCACTGTTTTTTCCGGACCGGCTGACTTGTAAAATAGTTTGACCTTGACCATTGCTGCAGAGCCAATGCACCCCAGTCTTCAGCACCAGGGCCCTTTTCATCCACAATTATGTATCCTCTTGGGACGATAGCTCAGGGGCAACATGCTCACCTTGGAAGCAAGACAAAATGGAGCAACATAGGTTTGATCTCCGGGTCTGCGCTTAGAAACCTCTGGGTATTAAGCGTGTTATAAATAACCAATTAAATAAATATAAAACATATACTCTCTCTTCCTTTACAGGGATGGGTTGTTAGTGCTTGTTTTATTAGTTTGTTGGAGAGTTTTTAATTTAAAGACTCCTGTCTCTTCATAGAGCCTTCACTTGATATACTTTGGTTTTGGTTTTGCAGTGCGATTGTTTGGATGCTTCCATGCGAGCTCACATCCCTCTTGAATAATAAAACCTGTCCTGAACCCATACTCCCTTAAAGAGGAAAAGGAGCTGTACTAACCATGTTATTCCTGTTTAAGCTTTATAATTGGGATCACTTCTGGCTTGGTGATAGTGCAAGGCTGAGTAGGAGTGTCAGCGGCCACTCATCCCATATCTCCGGCGAAGCCTAGATTAGAATTCCTATTATTTGGTTTGGAGTTGGAAGGCTTAACAACAAAGTCATATCCCACCCTTTAAGTAATTCCTCTCTTGCTATTTTCCTTTCTTTGGAACAGCATGTCAAAGGGAATATGATGTGCTGTGATTTCTTTTAGAGCCTGAAACCACATTTCATTTACCTGGCAAGAGAGTAAATGATTTATATGCCTACATCTTATGGACTGTATATCTGATTTACAATGCATGCAACCATAAGCCTTTTATTAAAAAAAATAAAAAACATGGATTGACTGCCTTATTTAAAGTAGCGGTTGGATGGAGCGGAAAATTGCTTGGATTATGTTTAACCGCGCGGTTGCGGGGGGTACATCTCTAAGAAGGTTAGCGGAAGAAAGGAACATCATCCATATTTTTGTGAGTGGCCATTGCGAGTCTGCCCTTTCTGCAGCTTTGTAACCCATACAGAGCTGGCAGAGTGGCCTTCTCTCTGGTTACCTGTGTGCAGTCCTCCAGATAAGATTTTAAAGTTGGAGTATTTTACTGTTTGTTAAATTTGGGAGGAAAAGGATTTTTTAGGAAGTAAAAAAGTAAGACCCATTAGCAACGGTAGTATTTTTCATAGGCGAGTAAAAATATATTTTAACTATTAAACAGAAATATATTTGTAATGACAATGTCACTGCACCTAGTTTTTCATACATACTAAAAGATGCAGGTGTTCCTGTGGCACAACGTGTACTACTGCTTCAAACATATCCATGGCGGTGTGTGGGTGAAAGCAGAGGGACACACTATGTGCCCCTCGGCTTTACCTACGTGTTAGTATCTTTTTTTTGGGAGGGTGTGGGGGGTATTTTTACTCCATATTTTTCTTTTTTTGGGAGTAATTGCCAGGTTTTAGGGATTAGAAGTGGCTGGTACATCCCTCATCTGTTCGGCTGCCTGTATGGTATGGTATCGTATAGTTTATTTGTAAAGCGCCGATACACAAAGCAAGTCTTTCAAAGCGCTCAAGGAGGGTGGGAACAAGGGGAAAAACAACATTCATTCAGAACCCTTGAATTTCTGAATGATACATGTCTGCAAAGGTAGAGTGGGTGCATGGAACAAATGCATATAATACAATTAACAGTTTAGATAACATAAAATAGGTCTGACGACCATTGTGCAGTTTTTTCAAGTGCATTGAGGCACCATCATGAAAGGAGGGGAGACAGGGAAGATGGACGATATTCAAGGCTTGGTGCGTTCAGATTGAGCAAGTGCGCAGGCAGGTGCAGGAGAGGTGGAGGGGCTTGGGGGACAAGTGCTGGGGATGTGAGGGGGCACATAGTGATAGGGCTAGTAAGGACGCAGTGAACTCCAGAGGTAGAGAATTAGAGTTGAGTGGAGCCTTCAGCGATTGGTGAGTTGTTCTTTGAAGAGCGGTATCCCCAACCCCTTCCTGAAGCGTAGACTAGAGAGGCCAGACTTATCTGTTAGTAACTTGTTCCACATACATGGTGTCAGTAGAGCGCTAAAACCACTAGTCATGCATAGACTCTCAGATTACACAATGGAGTAACAGTATTTACCACTAAATTAATCCAAGGGTCAACTCCAGAACATTAATAATCTCGATTCCATTTTTAAACCACATATAGACCACAATGTCATCCCTGGGGCGCTGGACTCACGAATGAGCAAGAGGACTAGATTGTGTCCATCACACTAAGAATGTGTGATACAGAGGAATTTAAATAAGATCAAAAGTGTGATGTCTAAGTAAAGGGACCAGAGAATGGATCAATTGCCTCGTCGAGGCGTTGGTAACCAGTCTTCCCGCTGCTTAACGGCTGCGAAGGCTGACTATTAGCAGGCGTGTAGGGTGTCCTGACCCACGTTTAAGCTACCCTGCTACAACATTTGGTGCTGTGGGCTTAGGAAATTCAAGATGGCGGAAAACCCACATGTGCGCCGAAATCCAGGAAAGCTGCGCAGTTGTGCGCACACCAAAATGGTTACCTAACTTGCCACCCACCAGGGTAAAGAAAGGTCTTTGTTAACAAAATCCACTTTTACTGATGTCAAAAAGTTGCTGAAATCGTGACTCATTGGACCACTTTAAAGATTCAACCCTTTTTGTGGGGTTCCACATAACCATCTTACTGTAAGGAGCCCCATCAAAACAATGTTAAGCAAGGATTTACTACCATGTAAGAACCATTCCTGTTTAGAATGCATTAATCCAAGAAAATCCCAAAAATGGGTGCAGTACCAGTACTCACCACTATCCAAAAGCCGGCGTTTTAAAACCCACTGTGTGTTTTTCTGAAGGCAAGCAAAATGCCTATTTCAAACCTTGCAACATGTGCAAAATATTCACTGAACACCAGCAGACATTTGGCAGAATGGAGTTTTGTGTGCCTACAAAATCTGGGAAATGAAGAGCCCAAAAACAATGCTTATAACAAAAATGCTATGGAGTCAGCAGCTTAAGCCTAACTGCAACTGGATTTAAAACCACCAAAATCGAAAATGTTAAATTAAATGAGTGACCTATGTTTGGTGTCACATGCCTTTGTAACTGTTGAAATGTCATAGTTTTGCACTTAGAATCAGCATTCTAGCTGCATGTGTAAAATTACAAGTTATTTTAAAAGCAACAAAAAGTTAGCTGAAGGTCTGGCTTAAGGAACTTGATTTTGCCTAGCAACGGATCCCATCAGGAGTGAAACTTGAGTCACAACTATGTTCCCAGGCCAATGTTCCTTTTGCTGCCCACACTAAGGATATGCCATCTATCTGATAATTGAATTTCCTGTGCTCTGCCAGAGAGTGAACAAAGCCCTCTCCACTCAGGCAAAGGTTTTTATTACAGACGTCGTAAAAAGTGGCTTCCTCCTGGAGAAGCTGGGAGGGGCACTGCCTGTGAGAAGCAAGCTGGCTTGGCAGAAACTGGAAAGACTGGTTTCTGTACCATGTGACCTGAAAAGACACACCCCTGCAGCAAGGATATGGTTTTATAAAAAGGGGGATAATTCATAGTGCGGACATGTGAAAATTTTATAAATGATACCATAATTCTTGTGATTTTTCTGCCCACAGTTTAAGACGTGGTAGGAACCGGTGGTATGTTCAGGGGGGTTTTAGCGGAAAAGTGGATATTACTCTAAATGTGTGCATGTTAAAAATCTGAAACATCATCAGTTAATGTCCCTACCCCCTGCACACATGTATGTAAAGTTGGGTCCATGTCGGAAATTGAAAAAGCAGTTAAAAAGTCAATTATGTACACTCTTTGAATGCAAGCTCCGAGAATGAGCAGATTTGGACATAGACATGGCTAAATTCAGCCACACCATGTATATGTAATTTCAAACAACTGTGTAACTCTGAAGTATGGATTTTGATCATATATATATTTGGGTGCACAGATGATAAGGGAGGTTGTTTCAAGAGATCATAAAATGACATCAATCTGACTCACAGTTCAGTTTGCCAATCAAGCGGAGGAATGGAAGCCTGACCAATGACGAATGAGAGGGGCAAGTCTAGTGATGCAACACACACACCCATTCTCAAGAAACAGATAAAAGCAGAGAGTCAGGACACATAGAGACATTCAATTTCATCTGCCGCTGGAAGCCCTGCCGGAAAAATCCATACTTACCTCCATCAAACTCCAGAAAGCCAAACTAGAGACTTCAATCTATCCAGAGCAGAGACCAGACCAGAGAGAAAGCAGTGCTGTGCCTAGCAGAGACCAGACCAGAGAGAAAGCAGTGCTGTGCCTAGCAGAGACCAGGCGCTGTGAGCAGAATCCGGAAAGACCTGACCAGACTGAAGATCGTGACCAAGTCGCTTTCCTGTTCAAAATCTCTTGTGAGTACTTAGCAAAACTCAGAACACATCTCTTAGTTTAAATTCATCTAATTCAATCTATTTAACCTAAGTAGAACTGCCTCCTATCTGTCACCTGTCATTTCTAGTAAAATTTGTCATTTTGAAAAAGTGTGCGTTTAAAATTTACAAAACCAAAAACGACCTTTACTAAATTACTCATATCTCCGCAACCGTTTGGGCTAGAGACTTGCAATAACTTTCATTTGGAAGCTGAGATCCCAGGCTTTCCTAGGACCCCAAAACGGTAGAGATAGTCCTTGCGGTTCCTTTGTAATAGCGCTCGGCGCATCCGCGAATTTTGCCGCGATTTGCAATTTCTTCACATGTAAAAAAACTGCTGCTGCCTGATTTCATTTGCCAGAAATTCGTTTAACCTGCTAACTATCCCTGCATCATTGCTAGTGTGAGCCTGGACTAATATTAACTAGATACCACTCATCCTGAACCTCTAAAAGGGAATTAAGAGCGTTTCCAGCATATTTCTCATTCATTGCTAGCACCTATCAAAGCATTTGCCTGTGTTTTCAAACTTCTGTTTAAGCTTGCTGGATTGAACTGAATTACAGTTGATTGCATTTCTGAGAACTGTGTGTTTTCCTTCCATTTCCTTGCCTTGCATCAAGGGGGGGAGGGGAGTAGCCAGAGAAAAGTGATTACATTGTTTGGTTGAAATCATATTGCGTATTTTCTGTACTGCATTCATTGAATATTGCATCCACCTGAGCCTACATAAAGCATCCTCTACCACATTATACTTTTGTTCCTATTTACCAGTGTGCTACCTTATCCATTTCATGTCAACTCATTAGTGATTAAAGAAGTGTGCTAGTGCCAGATTCTCCGTTGTTAATATTTACCATATCAGATTAAGTGTGATATTCAATTATTAATTTATTAAAAAGTGTGATATATATTTTAATTTATCAAATAAACCTTTTAAACTTGCAAAACAGAATTACTTCTTGGCTCAGTGGGGTCGGGGGGATTCCAAGAGAGGGGTGTTATACAAGGGTAGTCATCCAGAACGCATGAACTGGACCTAAAGATATATCAATAAGGGTTTTCATTCAGTATTCTAGACTAGGCGTTAACTTGGCTGTAGTGCTGAATTGAATCCTCTTACAAAGTGGGGGGCTCGAGCCGAGACGTTGGGTTAGATTTACCAGTTGTGCAGCTTAATACAGTGTGCTAACTGACGGGATACATACACCCGGTCGGATCACCACGCTGCATTACGCTGTGAAGCATTCCTCAAAAGGGACACTCCAAGAAAAGTTCTGTTCTGCAAAAATAAAATACTAACTTCTGTAAGTCAGGACAGAGACCAATCTCTAGAATGACGACCTTAGTAGACATGAAAATAGCCAGAGAGCACCTCTTGCATAAGCTATTTGTGAGAGGTGAATGGACCGAACAGGGCCAGGATGTGTGGTTGCAGGCCATCACACAACAGGTCACTGAAACAGGGTCAGATATATATAGAGATCAGGGTCCCTTACATGTGGCCCTGAGTGAACTATATATGGCTCCTAAAGCCAAAGAGGAACACAATAAGATCGCCAGGATAGCAGCATACCTGTACCTATATATGGGAGACATGCAGGATAGATGTGCTGAAAGCCAAAATCTGGCAAATAGGCAACAGATGGCATTACAGAAGGTCCAATCTGATCTGGACTCTTCTGAGCAGAGGCTGCAGAGGAGCCAGGAGTCAGAAAATGACAGCAGACTGTACATTACTAAAATAAAGGAGGATATGGATGTGCTGCAAAAGGAAAAGTCAGAACAGGATACTAGATTTCTGGCCCTGCAGAAGGAGCACCAAGACAGTTTGGACTCCTTACTGCAGAGCCAGAAAAAGCTGGAGCAACAGATCAATTTCAACAGGGCATGCACAGAGCAGGTAGCCACCCTGCAAATCCAACTAGACAGAGAGAAAGAGGAGAGCAATAAACTGATCCTGAAAGACCTGGATACCCAGGCAGAGTTTGATCAGGAGCGCCAGAAAGCTGGTGCCTTCCAAAGGCAAAGGGACGACCTGGCGGCACAAATGCAGGCTCTTAGTCAGGAAAGAGACGCCTTAGGCCAGGAAGTCTGCCATTTAAAAAGGAAAATGGAAGAAAATCACCTGGCCCACCAGGGACTGGGTGACCTCCAAAAAGAAAACCAGAACTTGCTAGAGCACACCAGGAGGGTGGAGGATGCTCTAGCAAGAAAGGAGCAGGCCAATAGGGACACAGCTCAGGAGGTAACCCTCCTGCAGCAAAGACTGGCCCAGTTCTCCAGGACCAACCAGGAAGTACAGAGGGAAAATGAGGCCCTCTGTCAACACAATGATAGGCTCCAACAGCAGGTAGCGATGCAGGAGAGACTGATAGAGTCGAGTAAGGCCTTAACTGAGGAACTGAAGGCACAAATGCAGGCTCTTGCATTGCAACAGGGAGCAGGGGCGGATAGAGATGAGGTTCGCTGGGAAATGGAAACTCCGGAGCATAACCTCAGGAGCCCTAGTACCAGAGGCCCTCATACCTCTCAGTCCCTGGACTCTGCCACCCCCATGTCCCCTGGCGCACATGAGCACAGGGCCACAGGGATGGCAGATTACTATCCAGCCAGAAGCATGGGGCTCATAGGCCAGTACCATCCAGGAATGGAGGGGTGGGCATCCGGGTATGGGCACCCAAGTACAATACAGTTCAGTGGGGAACCCCAGGAGAGTAGGCCCATTAAGGGCATCCTGAAAACCTCTGCCCAGTTAGGTCAGTGGAGGGGGTACCCATCAAATCCTGACAGCAAGGAGGAATCTGAAGACTCCTCTGAACTGCGCAGGACACAGGAGATCAGGTCCCCACATTCTGCCAGCCATTCCCAGGCTCGCAGAATCCGGGAAAACCTGGAAGAACAGACGGGAACCTCTGGGAGCAGTGCCTCTGAGTCCGACGAAGAATGGACAAGGGTTACCCGAACCAAAAAGGCCAATAAGGCAAAAAGGGCCTTGCTCAAGGACCCCTTAAAGCAGATTAAGGCGATCAGGAGCGTCATCACACCTTACCATAAGAACGCTAAGTATTCTGTTTGGGAGCACTTAGAGTTGTTTGAACAAATGATGGAGACTTTCCATTTGAAGGACAGCCAAAGCTGCATTCAATATGTAAAGTGGACCTTCTCCCCGGAATACTCCAGTTTCTTTGCGGGGCTGGAGGACCAAAATCATTTAAGATGGTCCACCTATAAGGCGGCCATCCTGAAACATTTTTCTGTTCACAGAAATCCTCAAGAGGCTCGCAAGGCAGCCTACAATTTGCAATGTGGGGAGGATCAGGCCCCACAAGAATTTGTGCAGGAGTTAAAGCGGGCTTTTGCACAGACCACAAGAAGGGTGCGCACGGATAGCCGTGAATTTATAAACACGTTTTTCCATGCCTTGCCCAAATATATCATGACCCAGCTCGTGAGGGATTTTCACGAGAAAAGATCTTTAGACTGGGTCATTGAACAGGCTACCCGCATCTATGAGGTGCAGAAGCCCATAGAAAATAAAAGCAATGCCCAGAAAAACCCCAAAGCCAACAGCACCCCTGCTGCTGCCAAGGTGGCAGAGGTAAAGGTCACCCCCGTTTTGGATTTGGAGACGGGGGGGCCTAAAAACCTACCTGCACCTAATAATGCTAGGCCCAGAAGGTCCTCGGGCCAGTCGCAGACAGGGAGCCAGGGAGGCAGCCCCACAAATGGGGTCCCTCGCTCTCCTGACTATGTAAGTCCTCGCTACAAAGGTAACAGACCCATCCTGGGTTATGTGTGGACTCCTCCAGCCCAAGGGGGGGGATCCAGCCAAGCACCTAACCCAGGGAACTTCCCTCCAAACTTCCCACAGGAGGGCAGAAAATTACCAAACCCTGGGCAGAACTTTTTCCCCAGATATCCACCCGACTTTCAGCCCCAAAACCATCCATCCTTCTTTCCCCAATTCCCTGAGCCCAGACCACTGAATCCGGGAGAGGGGAGGCCAAGGGTGGAGGGGTACCCAAATCTTCCCAACCCGGGGTATTACCAGAGGAGGGACAGCTACCCTTCCCGGGATCAGCCCAGGGGAGAAAACAGGGCCCCGTATCAGCCTGAGCGGGTTTCCCAGTTAGAGCGCCAGGTTCAAAACATGGCGCGGGATCTGGGTCACATACTGAGGGCTCAGCAGAACCCTCAGATGGGCGTGCCGGCGCAGAACGCACCCAACTCTGGACCTGGTGCTCCAGAACAATGACGGGGGCAGCACCCCGATAACTCACCGGTTCCCAGGGAGGAGGCACAAAGGGAAGGGGGGTGTAAAGCCTTGGAGGAAGCTTCCTTCCTTACTTGTAAACAGCCCCTGGAAACCCAGGAACCGGAAACGAAATCTCTTGCCCCTGAAAGTCTGCCTCCTAAGGAGCAGAGGGGGGGTAGGAGAAACAAAAGACCCAAACAGACTCAGTTTGAGGAGGAGGTACAGATCTTCCAATTTGAGGGAGAGGGATCCTCAGAGGATCCTGGGAAAAGGATCTTCTCCTTCAGAGAGGGGAGAACTCCTCCCAAAGAAAAATGGGTCCCTAGGAATGCAAATCCAGACTGGGGAGATGTGGAGACTGAGCTACCGCCGCCCACCATCTCATCCCAGAACCAACAGCAAGAAAATCCCCTGGTTCAAACCCATCCTGGTGACTGCCTCCAAAAAGGGGGGGGCGGCCCAGAACCGGAGCCAGGGGAACCCACAATGGCTCTGATCTCCAGTTGCAAATTTTTTCTTTCAGATTCCCAAGACTCTCCACAGAATTCTGCCCAAATCTCCTCGCTAGCGATGTCCAAAACCAGAAAATTAGCCCACCAGTTGTCCAAAAATGTACATTATCTGTGCCCCCTTGAGGAGAAGGAGGGAAGATATTATGCCCCGGTACAAGTACAGGGGCAGGGTACAATCTCAGCACTGGTGGACACTGGATCTCAAGCTACCCTTCTGTCCAGAAGGGCCTTTGACGAACTGAATGCAGGAAGGGGAGAGAATTACCAAATTCCTCTCACCTCTCTTCCTGGACAACTGCAGAACTTTGACGGGAAGGAAATTCCCGTCGAGGGGACGGCAGACTTGGACATTAAGATCGGGCGACATAAGTTGAAACACCCGGTCATAGTTGTGACCCCAGAGGGCACCCCTTGTTTACTAGGGAATGACCTCCTGAGAAGGTTGTCACCCCTAATAGATTGCGTAAACAAGGTCCTCTGGACTCAGACTAGCCGACCCATAAAATTAAAACAGAGTGTCAACCATGTTAGTTTAAACGGCACATGCCACATGGTTGAACAAAAATCTGACCAAGTAGAATTTCACTTCCAGAACAACCAAATTCCAGACGTGACGGTAATAGTAGTAGGACAACAGACTGGTGATGGGGGGTCCTCTCTATTTCTGAAAATCAACCTTCCTTCCAGTCTAAAGTGGTATTCCACGCTGGAAGGAAACACTCTGAAATTCTATACTAATCCACAATCAGAAACCCCCACTCCTATAGTCCAGAAAGATGTGAAATCAGCTCAAAGCCTGGCTGATATTCAGCAAATTGGAGAGCAGTTGTTCATCCCTGTTCAGTTAAATGATGGGAAGGACTCTGTTCTCGCTCGAGTGTGTGTGAACAACGGTAAGAGCTTCATCAGCGAAGCCATGTTCCGCCAACTCCCAAAAGATCCAGCCATTCCCACCTTCAAACTGATAGACAAATGGGAAATGGACCTGGAAGCACCTGACTCCAAACATCTCCTGCCAAGCAGGTGTATGCTCAAAATCTCCATTGGCAACAAGAGCATAGTCCATAATTGTTGGGTCGTGCGAGACGTCACTGCCGCCTTTTACTTAGGCAGTGACATTCTCAATCGCTTTGCCATTAGTTTGGACCTAATAAACTTCAAAGCTTGGTCCCGATTAGCGGATAATCCCATGGGCTTTGATGATCCAGAAAAAGCATTTAGGTCAGCTCAATTGCTACCTTATGCAGTTGAAATTCAGGTTAAAGAGGAAGTCACCATCCCAGAAAGGACCCGACAATTCTTCCTGGAAGTGAAAGTTAAAAGGGGACAAGAGTTGAAAAACCCTGATGCTTACATACATCTAAATGCTTCTCTCCAACAGCAAGGGTTGGGGGTAAACCCGACTCCATTAGTCAACATAGAACATGACCCCATTCTAATAGAGGTGGATAACAGCGACTTAAAGAGTATTACTCTAGCCGCAGGCACCATTATTGGAATGGCGGTTGATGACCGACATTTCTCCATTGATCTTGTAAATGAACTGTTAGGACCCATCCCCAAGGACTGTTTTGACAGTGACAGTGATGACAACGCAACACCAGACAGGATTTTTACCCGGCATGGGGGGAACTTCCTGGTGTACACTTCCTGCCCCTATGGTAAGGAAGATGTGACCTGTGACTTCAGGAGGGATGAGGTGATTTTCCAGGTCCATGAGGGCTGCCTTTCCCACCTGAAGCCTCCGGTCCAAATCAGCACTCTGACCAGGGACTTCTCCACCCAGCTGGAGGAGGCCGCGGAGATAGCCAAACCAGAAGTCTTTCCAGGCTTCAGGCAGATGGTGGAAGAGAGAGTCAACCTAGCTGATGCCTGTGTGACTCTGGAACAAAAGCAAAAGTTGAAACAAGTTTTCTTGGATTTCCAAGATCTCTTTGCGGTAGACTCATATGACTGTGGTCGCACCGACATCCACACCACAACAATCCCCACGGACCCTGGCATGACTCCAGTGTTTGTGAAGCAATATCGCTTGCCTCTCGCATCAATGGAGTCCCTTACTGAAATAATTAAGAACCTTGAGTCCCGGGGAATAATCCGTCCAGTCCACAGCACCTTCAATAATCCGGTGCTGGGAATATTGAAGCCAAACGGCCAGTGGAGACTCTGCGCTGACCTCAGGGAGCTCAACAAACGGGTCCACACTTCCCGATGGCCTCTTCCCTACATTGACCAAGGGCTGGCCCAGATTCAGGGGTCACAGGTATTCACTGCAATAGACCTGACCAATGGATACTGGACCGTGCCTGTCAGTAGGGAGGACCAATACAAGCTGGCTTTTACCTTTGGGGGCCAGCAGTACACATGGACCCGGACTCCCTTCGGATACCTTAACTCCGGTAATGAGTTCAATATTTTCCTACATAAGGCCATGCCCGACCTGGGTGCAAGGGGTAACCTGGCTTATGTAGAGGATGTCCTCATCAAAAGTTCATCTGTGGAGGAACATATAGCGGAGATCCGTTATGTTCTGACACAGTTGAGGGCCGCCGGAGCAAAACTTTCCTTTCAGAAAGCACAGTGGTGTAGAACCCGTGTTAATTTCTTGGGGCATGAGATTACTCCTCAGGGTCTTTGTCCCCAGGAAAAGAAAGTGGAAGCACTTCAGAAACTGAAAGACCCCACAACTCTGCGGGAACTAAGGAGCCTCCTTGGACTGACTAATTACAGCAGAAAGTTCATTGAGGGCTACGCAGAGATCACCAGACCCCTGATTCATCTCCTGAAGGGGGGGGTCAAGTGGGAATGGGGTCCAGAACAAGCCGAGGCAGTAAAACAACTCAAAAGAAGCCTCTCACAAGCGCCTTGCCTAGCTTACCCTGTCAGAAACAAGGAGTTCTTCCTGGAGACGGGGTTCTCTAATACGTGCTTGACGGCAGTATTATATCAAAAGCATGACAAGGTCAATAAAGTAATCTCCTATGCGAGCAAAACTTTATCCTCTGTGGAGGAAAAATTCAACGATTGTGAGAAGGCACTCCTGGCAACGGTGTGGGCATTGAAGAATTACCGCCCGTTTATCCAGGGGGAACACATCATAGTGGAGACTCCACACCAGCCTCTGCAATATCTCCAAAGTGACAGAATCCGGGCCGGAAATGTGAGTAATTCCCGAATTACTTCCTGGATTCTGTCAATGCAAGGCTTTCCTGTGGAGGTCAGATATGGCCAAAACAAGAAGAGTCCCCTCGCGCAAGGTCTGGCTGACTTGCATGATTGTGCCAGAGAAAACTGTCTCGAGGACGAAAGTCTAAAAATAAAGGACAACATGGAGGCATACCTTAATTCCCCACACAAAGTCTTTGAAGAGGACAAGTGTGAGGGAATGCCCACTGTCTATGTGGATGGATGCTCTTACCATGTTGACAACGACGGGGAGAAAGAACTGGTGGCCGGCGTAGGGAATGCATGGGTGAATGAGTCCCCAGAACCCTCCGCTGGATACAAAATTGGTCCCCGAAGTAGTCAGGTGGCAGAATTGATGGCTGTGCATCAGGCCATCCTCACTGCTGTCCAGCATCAACTCCACGAACTGGTCATAATCACAGATTCGGATTATGTACGGAACGGGTTCGTGGAGCACCTGGTTAATTGGAAAACCAGAGGCATGTTATGTGCTAACAACAAACCCTTGAAACATGGGAAGTTGATCCAAAACATTGATGATCTGGTCACATCGAATGGGATGACCATCTATTGGAAGAAGATTAAGGGTCATTCCAAAGTAGAGGGACCAGACAAAACTGGAAATGACTTAGCTGATCAGCTGGCCAAAACCGGGGCCATCCAAGGGGATCTAATTGAGATTGAGTCCCTGTTGGGGGAAATCCAGGTCACTGCCATCACTAGGTCCCAGACAAATGCTCACAACGACCTCTCAATTGCACAATGGAGTAAGGAGACCCCTGATGCTGATTTGATTACTGCTCAGAAGGGGGATCCAATAATTGGTAAATTTTACCAGCACCTTGAGGACCCTGAGAACTTTCCCCTGACGGATACCGATTACATTGGGAAAGAGGACCTAAGAGTGTTGATGAAATGTCCCAAAATGTTCCGGATCCAAGACGGTTTGTTGGTAAGGAAATCCAAAGCTGGCCACGATCAGTGGGTGGTTCCTACCTCATTCCGAAGCCTGATGTTAAGTCACGCCCATGATGCGGCCACTGCCGGTCATAGGGGGTTTCACACAACATTGGAAATCTTAAGAGAGGTTGCATACTGGCCACACATGGGGCAGGACCTCGACCAGTACCTGAAGGGTTGCCTTGTGTGTGCACAATTTCAGCCATCATCCCTCACACACCGGGCGCCTTTACAAAAGAGGGGAATGACACTGCCATGGTCAGATTTACAAAGCGACTTTGTAGGCCCTGTGATTCGCTCGGCTAGGGGGAATAAGTACATGTTGACCGTGACATGCTTGTTTACCAAGTGGGTGGAATGTCTCCCAGCCCCAAATTGCAAGGCAGAAACTGCAGCGGCCTTGATGATTAACCACATCTTTTCCCGTTTTGGTCTACCTCAAAGGATTGAGTCAGACAGAGGTAGCCACTTCACCAGTGAAGTAATGACAAAGATGTGGGAGATACTGGGGGTCAAGAGAAAGCTGCATATTGCTTATAGACCAGCTTCTTCTGGGGCAGTAGAGAGATATAACCGGACAATTGTGAGCATATTAAAGAAGTTTGTGGCAGATTCTGGGCCAAGTTGGGATATCCGATTACCTCTGGTCCTAATGGCCATCAGATCTACCCCTTCATCTGCAACCAAAATGTCACCATTTGAGTTGATGACTGGGCGCAAGATGGTGCTTCCTCAGCATTTGCTCTATAGGACCCAAGAGCAGACACTGATAAATGCCTCCACTACTCATGAGTATGTGGAGAATTTAAGGAAACACCTCCAACATGCTTTTGCTTATGCTCAGCGGAATCTAGAAAGATCGACTGATAGCATGAAGACCCATTATGACCTGAAAACTTCCAGGAAGGAATATCAGGTGGGAGACCGGGTCTATCTATACAACTTCCAAAGGAACCAGGCCAAGCAGCGCAAATTTTTGCCTACATGGAAGGGACCCTTTGAGATCGTCGATAAGATCTCCCCTGTGGCCTACAAGATCCGCATCCCCAAAGGTGGTTCGGCAGAGGGGGAAGACAAGTGGGTCCACATAAACCAGTTGAAATGTTGCCATCCCAGGCACACTCTGCAACAACTGGAGGAATCCTCTGGAATCCTAGCGGGTACTGTATCAGACTAATTCAGTTCCAATCATAAAACCTACCACATCTAGTCTCTAAAATATTGTGATTTACATGAAACTGTCTCTAGTGATGCTGTTTTTTTTTTTTCAAAATAAGAATGTAATATTTCGTTACGATGAAATGCATATGCTGCCCCACTATCTCAACAGTGGTGGAAAAAAAAATCGTCTATGAGTAGATATTGCCGCTCTTCCTTTATCATCCTAGGAGAGATGAAACCATGAAGGATGACCAAGAAGGACGATCCGGAGACCGGGAGCAAAGACACAACGGGCCCGGGGTACCGCCCAATCTTCCCATCAGGACCGGCGAGGAGAACTGATCGATCTGACCGGATGGAGAAGAAGATGCTGAACTGTGCCATCTACAGAAGAGGAAGAAGATTATGCGGACAGACCGGTGCGTGGGTCAAAACCCTTGGGCACGCGACTCCCCATCGACCCAAACTCAAAGTGCAGTCACGTGGGGGGGCTTGTAGGGTGTCCTGACCCACGTTTAAGCTACCCTGCTACAACATTTGGTGCTGTGGGCTTAGGAAATTCAAGATGGCGGAAAACCCACATGTGCGCCGAAATCCAGGAAAGCTGCGCAGTTGTGCGCACACCAAAATGGTTACCTAACTTGCCACCCACCAGGGTAAAGAAAGGTCTTTGTTAACAAAATCCACTTTTACTGATGTCAAAAAGTTGCTGAAATCGTGACTCATTGGACCACTTTAAAGATTCAACCCTTTTTGTGGGGTTCCACATAACCATCTTACTGTAAGGAGCCCCATCAAAACAATGTTAAGCAAGGATTTACTACCATGTAAGAACCATTCCTGTTTAGAATGCATTAATCCAAGAAAATCCCAAAAATGGGTGCAGTACCAGTACTCACCACTATCCAAAAGCCGGCGTTTTAAAACCCACTGTGTGTTTTTCTGAAGGCAAGCAAAATGCCTATTTCAAACCTTGCAACATGTGCAAAATATTCACTGAACACCAGCAGACATTTGGCAGAATGGAGTTTTGTGTGCCTACAAAATCTGGGAAATGAAGAGCCCAAAAACAATGCTTATAACAAAAATGCTATGGAGTCAGCAGCTTAAGCCTAACTGCAAATGGATTTAAAACCACCAAAATCGAAAATGTTAAATTAAATGAGTGACCTATGTTTGGTGTCACATGCCTTTGTAACTGTTGAAATGTCATAGTTTTGCACTTAGAATCAGCATTCTAGCTGCATGTGTAAAATTACAAGTTATTTTAAAAGCAACAAAAAGTTAGCTGAAGGTCTGGCTTAAGGAACTTGATTTTGCCTAGCAACGGATCCCATCAGGAGTGAAACTTGAGTCACAACTATGTTCCCAGGCCAATGTTCCTTTTGCTGCCCACACTAAGGATATGCCATCTATCTGATAATTGAATTTCCTGTGCTCTGCCAGAGAGTGAACAAAGCCCTCTCCACTCAGGCAAAGGTTTTTATTACAGACGTCGTAAAAAGTGGCTTCCTCCTGGAGAAGCTGGGAGGGGCACTGCCTGTGAGAAGCAAGCTGGCTTGGCAGAAACTGGAAAGACTGGTTTCTGTACCATGTGACCTGAAAAGACACACCCCTGCAGCAAGGATATGGTTTTATAAAAAGGGGGATAATTCATAGTGCGGACATGTGAAAATTTTATAAATGATACCATAATTCTTGTGATTTTTCTGCCCACAGTTTAAGACGTGGTAGGAACCGGTGGTATGTTCAGGGGGGTTTTAGCGGAAAAGTGGATATTACTCTAAATGTGTGCATGTTAAAAATCTGAAACTTCATCAGTTAATGTCCGTACCCCCTGCACACATGTATGTAAAGTTGGGTCCATGTCGGAAATTGAAAAAGCAGTTAAAAAGTCAATTATGTACACTCTTTGAATGCAAGCTCCGAGAATGAGCAGATTTGGACATAGACATGGCTAAATTCAGCCACACCATGTATATGTAATTTCAAACAACTGTGTAACTCTGAAGTATGGATTTTGATCATATATATATTTGGGTGCACAGATGATAAGGGAGGTTGTTTCAAGAGATCATAAAATGACATCAATCTGACTCACAGTTCAGTTTGCCAATCAAGCGGAGGAATGGAAGCCTGACCAATGACGAATGAGAGGGGCAAGTCTAGTGATGCAACACACACACCCATTCTCAAGAAACAGATAAAAGCAGAGAGTCAGGACACATAGAGACATTCAATTTCATCTGCCGCTGGAAGCCCTGCCGGAAAAATCCATACTTACCTCCATCAAACTCCAGAAAGCCAAACTAGAGACTTCAATCTATCCAGAGCAGAGACCAGACCAGAGAGAAAGCAGTGCTGTGCCTAGCAGAGACCAGACCAGAGAGAAAGCAGTGCTGTGCCTAGCAGAGACCAGGCGCTGTGAGCAGAATCCGGAAAGACCTGACCAGACTGAAGATCGTGACCAAGTCGCTTTCCTGTTCAAAATCTCTTGTGAGTACTTAGCAAAACTCAGAACACATCTCTTAGTTTAAATTCATCTAATTCAATCTATTTAACCTAAGTAGAACTGCCTCCTATCTGTCACCTGTCATTTCTAGTAAAATTTGTCATTTTGAAAAAGTGTGCGTTTAAAATTTACAAAACCAAAAACGACCTTTACTAAATTACTCACTCATATCTCCGCAACCGTTTGGGCTAGAGACTTGCAATAACTTTCATTTGGAAGCTGAGATCCCAGGCTTTCCTAGGACCCCAAAACGGTAGAGATAGTCCTTGCGGTTCCTTTGTAATAGCGCTCGGCGCATCCGCGAATTTTGCCGCGATTTGCAATTTCTTCACATGTAAAAAAACTGCTGCTGCCTGATTTCATTTGCCAGAAATTCGTTTAACCTGCTAACTATCCCTGCATCATTGCTAGTGTGAGCCTGGACTAATATTAACTAGATACCACTCATCCTGAACCTCTAAAAGGGAATTAAGAGCGTTTCCAGCATATTTCTCATTCATTGCTAGCACCTATCAAAGCATTTGCCTGTGTTTTCAAACTTCTGTTTAAGCTTGCTGGATTGAACTGAATTACAGTTGATTGCATTTCTGAGAACTGTGTGTTTTCCTTCCATTTCCTTGCCTTGCATCAAGGGGGGGAGGGGAGTAGCCAGAGAAAAGTGATTACATTGTTTGGTTGAAATCATATTGCGTATTTTCTGTACTGCATTCATTGAATATTGCATCCACCTGAGCCTACATAAAGCATCCTCTACCACATTATACTTTTGTTCCTATTTACCAGTGTGCTACCTTATCCATTTCATGTCAACTCATTAGTGATTAAAGAAGTGTGCTAGTGCCAGATTCTCCGTTGTTAATATTTACCATATCAGATTAAGTGTGATATTCAATTATTAATTTATTAAAAAGTGTGATATATATTTTAATTTATCAAATAAACCTTTTAAACTTGCAAAACAGAATTACTTCTTGGCTCAGTGGGGTCGGGGGGATTCCAAGAGAGGGGTGTTATACAAGGGTAGTCATCCAGAACGCATGAACTGGACATAAAGATATATCAATAAGGGTTTTCATTCAGTATTCTAGACTAGGCGTTAACTTGGCTGTAGTGCTGAATTGAATCCTCTTACAGGCGAGACCAAGGTAAAGTGTGTTGCCAAACTCCAAAGCTCTTTGGCCTTTGTCCCTGACATCAGAGACAAAGGGAGAGGAAAAATGTACTCCAGTACTTGAAGATGGGAGAACCACGAGGAGGCTACTTGCATCATTTGAAGCATTAAGGGGAGGGTTCCCTAAAACACTGTGGGAGTCAATACGAGTTAGGAAGTAACCATGCCGCTATCAGCTAACCCCTTACCGGGTACCGGGTCCGGGTTCCTTAAATGAAGAATTACCGGGCCATTCCAACCTTTGAGGGCCCAGTAATTTCTCATTCAAGGAACCCGGACCCGGTACATACCCATTCGAGCACCCATAGGGCACAATGGGAATGGGGAGCATGCTAACAACAGGCCCATTAATAACGGGCCGTTGTTAGCATGCTGGGCTGCTAGCGGGTCCCGCGAGCTGACCTCGTAATAGGGCGGTAAGGGGTTAAAGGCTCCAGCACCTTTACCGGTGCCGTTAACCCCTTACCGCCCTCCTCGTAATGAGGCCCAGTAACATGCTTGCCTCACATTTAACTTGAAGTTATTAAGCCATTGAAATGTTTAAATAACCCTCAGTAAAAACGATGGGCCTCATTACGAGGCTTGCCCCCCCGTAATGAAATGTGCCGGTATGGGACCGGCACCGTTCATTACGGGATGCACAATTACGAGGTTCCCTTGCGGGACCCGGAACAGACGTCTGGTAAAACCAGACATCCTTTCCGGGTCCCGCGAGGGGACCAAGGAGCTAATAACAGGCCCGCTATTAACAGGCCCGTTATTAGCTCCATCCCCATTCCCATTGAGCCCTATGGGGGCTCAAATGGAAATGGGGATCGGTTCCTTCAAGAAGGAATTACCGGGTCCTCCAATGTTGCAAGGACCCGGTTATTCCTCATTGACGGAACCCGGTATTGGAGCCCGGTATGGAGGCAGCCATGCCCTTATTAAGGACATGGCAACCTCCATACTCATACCTCCATACTCATAATGAGACCCCATGTGACTGGTGACTTGGAACTAGCCTTTGCTGGATACGTAGTCATGTGCCGGGCACGAGGCCACTTTCTACCTCGTGACTTGGAACCTGAATTTGCTGGATAGGTAGCAAGGTGCTGGGCATGAGGCCACTTTCTACCTGGTGACTTGAGTTTGCTGGTTAGGTAGCCAGGTGATGGGCAGGAGGCCATTTTCTATCTGGTGACTTGGAACTCATGTTTGCTGTTTAGGTAGCCAAGTGCCAGGCATGAGGTATCATTCTACCTGGTGACTTGGAATTTGTGTTTGCTGGTTAGGTAGCCAGGTGCTGGACATGAGGTCTCTTGCTACCTGGTGACTTGGAACTCACGTTTGCTGGTAGGTAGCCAGGTGCTGGGCATGAGGCCACTTTCTACCTAGTGACTTGGAACTCAAGTTTGCTGGATAGGCAGCCAGGTGCCGGGCAAGAGGTCTCTATCTACCTGGTAACTTGGAACTCACGTTTGGTGGTTAGGTAGCCAGGTGTTCGGCATGAGGTCACTTTCTACCGGGTGACTTGGAACTCATATTTGATGGTTAGGTAGCCAGGTGATGGGCATGAGGCCACTTTCTACCTAGTGACTTGGAACTCATGTTTGCTGTATAGGTAGCCAGGTGCTGGGCATGAGGTCTCTATCTACCTGGTGACTTACAACTCACGTTTGCTGGTTAGGTAGCCAGGTGTTGGGCATGAGGCCACTTTCTGCCTGGTGACTTGGAACCTGAATTTGCTGGATAGATAGCCAGGTGCTGGGCATGAGGCCACTTTCTACCTGGTAACTTGAACTTGAGTTTGCTGGTTAGGTAGCCAGGTGCCGGGCAGGAGGCCATTTTCTATCTGATGACTTGGAACTCATGTTTGCTGGTTAGGTAGCCAGGTGCCGGGCATGAGGTCTCTTTCTACCTGGTGACTTGGAACTTGCGTTTGCTGGATAGGTAGCCAGGTGCCGGGCATGAGGCCACTTTCTACCTGGTGACTTGGAACTCACGATTGCTGGTTAGGTAGCCAGGTGTTGGGCATGAGGCCACTTTCTACGTGGTGACTTGGAACTTGCCTTTGCTGGATAGGTAGCCAGGTGCCCGGCATGAGGCCTCTTTTTACCTGGTGACTTGGAACTCACATTTGCTGGATAGGTAGCCAGGTGCTAGGAAGGAGGTCACTTTCTACCTGGTGACTTGGAACTCACGTTTGCTGGTAAGGTAGCCTGGTGCTGGGCGTGAGGCCTCTTTTTACCTGGTGACTTGGAACTCACGTTTGCTGGATAGGTAGTCAGGTGCTGGGCATAAGGCCACTTTCTACGTGGTGACTTGGAACTTCCCTTTGCTGGATAGATAGCCAGGTGCCGGGCATGAGGTCTCTTTCTACCTGGTGACTTGGAACTTGCCTTTGCTGGATATGTAGTCATGTGCCGGGCATGAGGTCTCTTTCTACCTGTTGACTTGGAACTTGCCTTTGCTGGATACGTAGTCATGTGCCGGGCATGAGGCCACTTTCTACCTCGTGACTTGGAACCCATGTTTGCTGGTTGGGTAGCCAGGTATTGGGCATGAGGCCACTTTCTACTTGGTGACTTGGAGCTCATGTTTGCTGGATATGTAGCCAGGTGCCGGGCATGAGGTCTCTATCTACCTGGTGACTTGGAACTCACATTTGCTGGTTAGGTAGCCAGGTGTTTGCCATGAGGCCACTTTCAACCCGGTGACTTGGAACTCATGTTTGCAGGTTAGGTAGCCAGGTGCTGAGCATGAGACCTCTTTTTACCTGGTGACTTGGAACTTGCGTTTGCTGGATAGGTAGCCAGGTGCTGGGCATGAGGCCACTTTCTACCTGGTGACTTGAACTTGAGTTTGCTGGTTAGGTAGCGAGGTGCCGGGCAGAAGGCCATTTTCTATCTGGTGACTTGGAACTCATGTTTGCTGGTTAGGTAGCTAGGTGCCGGGCATGAGGTCTCTTTCTAACTGTTGACTTGGAACTTGTGTTTACTGGATAGGAAGCCAGGTGCTGGGCATAAGGTCACTTTCTTCCTGGTGACTTGGAACTCATTTATGCTGGTTAGGTAGCCAGGTGCCGGGCAAGAAGTCTCTATCTACCTGGTGACTTGGAACTCACGTTTGCTGGTTAGGTAGCCAGGTGTTGGGCATGAGGCCATTTTCTACCTAGTGACTTGGAACTCACATTTGCTGGATAGGTAGCCAGGTGCCGGGCATGAGGTCTCTATCTACCTGGTGACTTGGAACTCACGGTTGATGGTTAGGTAGCCAGGTGTCGGGCATGAGGCCACTTTCTACCTGGTGACTTGGAACTCACGTTTGCTGGTTAGGTAGCCAGGTGTTGGGCATGAGGTTACTTTCTACCTGGTGACTTGGAACTTGCCTTTGCTGGATAGGTAGCCAGGTGCCGGGCATGAGGCCACTTTCTACCTGGTGACTTGGAACTCACGTTTGCTGGTTAGCTAGCCTAGTGCCAGACATGAGGCCTCTTTTTACCTGGTGATTTGGAACTCACATTTGCTGGTTAGGTAGCCAG
This sequence comes from Ambystoma mexicanum, assembly GCF_040938575.1. Lineage (NCBI taxonomy): Eukaryota > Metazoa > Chordata > Amphibia > Caudata > Ambystomatidae > Ambystoma > Ambystoma mexicanum. Next base: position 71,678,559 of record NC_090923.1, read on the forward strand.
GTGCTGGACATGAGGCCTCTTTTTACCTGCTTATTTGGAACTCACATTTGCTCGTTAGGTAGCCAGGTGCTGGGCCTGGTCTTCTGTAATAAGCATTTGCTGGTTGGGTAGTTAGGTGCCAGGCATAAGGCTTCTTTGCGCCTGGTGACCCGAAACACATATTTTCTGGTTAGATAGCCAGGCGCCAGGCATGATGCCACTTGTAGGTAGCCAAGGGGCTGGGCATGACTCTACTTTTTGCCTGGTGACCTGGAACTCAACTTGTATATCAAGGTCAAAGAACCATATAGTATGATAACAGATAAATGGCACAAGGGCCACCCAGCATACCATTTTCCCTCAATAGTTCAACCTTATTTGATAAAGCTGGTCGGCTGTTCAAATGCAATAAAGGAAGTGAACGCGTTCACTTCCTTTATTGCATTTGAACAGCCGACCAGCTTTACCGCAATTGCGAAGCCTTGAGAGTATTTTTGGGCATTGCCCGTTTGGTATAAGTACCAGGTTCTACTCCAATTAAGCCTCAGATGAAGAGCTGTGGTAGGCTCGAAACACGTGTTAGGCTAGGCTGTTTCTTTAATCAATACTTTGGACTTCAAAGGCTGTTCCTCAAATAAATGACTTGGACTCCTTACTCTCATTTGCTATTCTTGGCGCAGTGAAACTGGGACTTGCACGTGTTGTTTTAGTACTTACCTCAGTGGAATTATACTGGCAGTATATCCACACTACCCAGATACCTGCAGCCTTGTTGCTTTTGTATAACTGATATTTACAAGCACTGTGGATCGTGACATTTTCTGCCAACTTGCCCTTTACCAACCTTATTTGATGTCAAGGGTGCCTCTTACCTCCTTCAATGTTGAAAGCAGAATCCATTTTCCGATGACAAATTAACCCAACATGAAAACATAGTTCTCAAAGACTAGGGAATGTTGGGATTTCTTTTTTCCAAGATCTAAGAATGGTGTAAAGGACACAGAAAGTGGAACCAGGCAGACACGTTTCTGTTTGAGTGGGAGGTTCTGCAAATTGTTGGGAACAGAGTTTGTGTGGGCCAAATAACTGGATGTAGGGTCCAGGGTTTATTGAGGATGCAATGTTGTGAACTTCATTGAAGATAATTCCTTAGAAGGACTGGCATATACCATTTGTACCAACATAGCAAGGTATCTCATCTCTCTCTCAGTGCCTTAACTGTAATACTTTCACCTAGCGGGTGGAATGATCAAATAGCATTACAGTTCCTCTGTACATGGCTGCACGTTTTTTTCACTCCCCAGGTAAATGGCCAGAACCTGTTGCTCACCTGACCCCACTAGTCTGGAAAGGGGCATCACATGACTGATATCAGCTGTAGTGGATTGTCTTTAATGCTGGGTGGATTCACATTCAGCACGATTCCCATGTCCAGGTCTGCATATACCCCAAGAAGTCAAGTGGTCTATAGGTCCTCAAACGCTGCTCCGACCCATGTCACTGTCTATGATGGAAGCAGACCTATTGTGTACTTTCTGTGGGTTTCGATATTGTCTCTTAGAGTAGACACCACAGTCCTAGGTACGTTTGGTTCTGCCTCATTTAACATACTCTCACTCTAGGCAACACAAAGTTTCTTAATATTGCAAATAAGATTGCGCGCATGGCAACCAGTATTCACAAAGAAAATGAAAACTGTCCGACATCTAAGCACGTCAGGCAGCGTTTAATTATAATTGTGAGCACCGGTTGCAAGCATAGCAAGTGGTGTTTGCAATTAAAAGTAAACTCTGGCATGCGGTTTGCCAGGCAGCGTTTACTCACTTTGCATGGCGTACTGCAAAAGTGTAGGACAAAAGGCGGCGTACACGTGTGTATGCTGCCTTTTGTCCTGCTCTTTTGAACTCAACCGTGCAAATTATTGCTACTGAAAATTTGGCAGCAGGAAGCTGTTTACCTTGTGGTGCTAACGTAACGGCTCCCCACCGTCAAATTACATTTGCATTTTATGGAACAGTTTACAACTAAACAATGTATTTATTTTATTTATTTATTGTTCGCTTGTTAGGTGCATGTACAGGAAGCAAATACTGTTTCAAAGTGCCCACAGGGCAACAGGGAGGGCACAGGGGATGATAGACAATTACAATACATCAAAATTATAAATATAAGAAAAAACAGTGGGAAGGGGAAGACGAACCTGCTATGACCTGTGAGTGTTACGAACGTGCAAGTGCAGAAAGGTAGCGGGAATGGGATAGGGGCTGTAGGGCTAGTGGGTGAGAAGCAGGTGAAGTGCAATGAAGGGTAAGTGCAAGTCTCCAAAGGTGGAGGGTGTGCCGAGGCAAGTGCTATTGATAGACAGTAGCTGGGATGATACAATGTGGGAGGTCAGGGCCTCGAGGAAGCATGAGAGCTCTGCACACCAATCAAGCTACTGTGCGATTAGAACGGGATAGAGGGAGGGAAGGAAGAGGTAAAGATGAAGGTCTTGAGGCTCTTCCAGAAATTTAAGGAGGTTCGGCTCAAGACGAAGAGTACCTGTGATACAAAAATATGGCAATAATATTTCCTTAGAGCCAACAAACCATCCAAATCCCTCCTCAAATGTGACATAGGACACCATAATTCACCATGCTTGAAATCATAAACATAAACAAAATACTACGGTGTGCACATGATGTCTAAGACGACTGGTCGAGACACCGACCTGTACATCATAAAATGGTCCAAAGAAAACATCATAACTCCCAGATGAGTCATGGCCGCAGGTGAATTGCAAGGTAACATTCTCATCAATCTGACGGCGTCGGCTTACTACCGGAACGTTCACATAATAAGATGTCATGCCAATGTTCTTTTATGCTTGATGAAATGCCTGACAGGCCGATTGTCTGACAGGAAGCTGCCGCAGGGGTTACTTAAACCGGTGACAGCCAGCGAGGGAGTATATAACATCCAAGGTTAGCAGGCAGGTTGTCAAGTTGGCCGCCTCCTTTTCTCGCTCTAGAGCACGCTTACGTCTTACATTTATAGGCTATTATGGGGCACTGCTGAATCACATCCCACCATCCTACTTAATGATTGCTGACATCTGTCTGCCTTTACCCCACCACCTTTCATTGTCACTGCCCAGGATCTACGATTTACCCTGGCAGTAACACCCCACCCCACCCCCACTCATTCCCTTCACCAATGATCGCGTCATTTACACTCTTCCTTTGCTTTAGAGTTTAGGGTGTATTCTGAGTATGGCGGCAGCAGCAAAAATAGGCAGTGTTTGGACTCCCTCTTATTTTATACCACCCATACTCATTAAGAGTATTAAGGTATTCATCTCATTCCCAAACTGTATTATTGAAATGCTGCACAATTGTGGGTGAAATTCCTGCTCGAAATCCAGGGCATCTCTCCAAAATCGTTCCTCCCAAATGATGTAGATAAAGATTTGCGCCTCATTACGAGTTGGGCGGTATTCGGAAGGGAAATCTGCTGGAATACCACCCAACGCAATTACCATTAGAGTCACTTGGTCCAGCGGTAATACAAGTGGCGGTGCCCCCATTAATAGGGCATTTTTGACAGAATTACGGCTGCAGTAATTGCGCCGCGATAATTGCCCCAGAAATGGGTGCAAAGTCGTCAGATTTACCTCCATCTCAGAGCTGAAGGTGAAACCTCCAGCTTCCTCCAAACTCGTAGTTGGCCGGAGCGGTAATCCGTCAGTAACGCTATAACTGCTGCACCTTTACTGCACGGCCCCCAGCTCGTTATGAGGCCCATGTTCTTCTCCACTGCGTCTCAACATTTATTATCTTGCAGTCAAGGTTTACACATGGCTATCCTCTTGATTTATAGGCCAAGACGATACATGGGGAGCCCCAGAGGGGGTGGGCATCAGCGAAGCTCACATTCTCAGACATGGTGATGCACAATGCACAGAAGGACCACTAGTGGCCCTTCTGTGCCTTTTTATAGCCCCGAGACAGCTGCTGTGTGCATTGCTGCAGTCCTAAATGCATTCCCCTCCCTCAAATAGGGATTTTGTTTCAAGTTAATAATTAACATTAGATATTGCTTAAAGGCTACTTGCAGTTTCTCAACAATACTGCATTCTCAGCACACATTTACAGCCCCCGGAAGCAGGAAAGTCATAGTCCATGAAGACCCCTCAGCACACCACATGCAGTGATGCTAATTACAGCTAAGAGTATCCCTGGCGCGCCCGCCATAATACTCTGCATAATGTGGATTTGGGACTAGTGGCACCATAGTGAAATGATTTAACAGCTGTGATTAAATTCTTCATTAAGTAAGAGAGGTGTTCTGGTTAATTACAGAACTCCACAATCTGCTGCTTTATTTTCTCCCTATTGCATAAAGGCGGCAGAGGTCTTATGCTATGTGTATGTCGCTTTATGTCTCCTTGATCTACGTGTGCTGGGCAGGATTGGCAGTCGTCCAGGCTGGCTTGAGTTATGAGTGGGAGGGGCTGTCCATGTTGTGAAACTGACCAGGGGCAATAGTGGGTTCTTGGACCCCCCCCAGGAACATCCATCGCGTAAACTGCTTTAATCCCATTGTCCCAATGAAGCTGACCTGGTTTTAGATTTTATGACTAACCTTGGGAGCTGTCCAGTTGGTAAGATAGCTCAGTGTGTTCAGTGTTTGGCCAGAGACCATAGGCCAACTCAGCCATTCACCCTTTAGAGGGATATAAAATGAGCACAGCTAAGTTTGTTTATGGTCTGCTGTCTTCTAAACACATTGGGCCTCATTACGACCTCGGCGGTAGCTTCCCCATTGCCATTTCAGCCCCCATAGGGCTGAATGGGAATGGGAGTGGGAGCAAACAATGGGCCATTACGAGTTGGCCCGTTGTTTGCTCCCTCTTCTCCTCGCGGGACCCAGTAAGCACACCTGGTTTGACCAGGCGTTGCTTCCTGGGTCCCGCGAGGGGACCTCGTAATGAGGCGGTACAGGGTAAACGGCACTGGCACCTTTGACGGCGCCGTTTACCCCGTACCGCCAGGGTCGTAATGAGGCCCATTGAGAACATTAATTGTGACTATGGGCCTCATTACGAGTTTGGAGGCAGCCATGGTGCTGTTAGCACCATGGCTGCCTCCAAACCGGGCTCCATTACCGGGTTCCTGCAATGGGGACATACCGGATCATTCCGACATAGGAGGACCCGGTAATTCCTCCTTGCAGGAACCATTCCCCATTCCTGTTTGAGCCCCCATGGTCTCAATCGGAATGGGGAGTGAGGTAACAACAGGCACATTACAAGTGTCCCGTTGTTACCTCCCTCTTCCCCGCGCGGCACCCGGAAAAGACATATGGTTTTACCAGACGTCTTATCCGGGTCCCGCAAAGGGAACCTCGTAATCGGCGCTCCCGTAATGAAGGGGGCCGGTCCCGTACCGGCCCCCTTCATTACGGGAGCGCCAGGGTCGTAATGAGGCCCTATGACTTTTTCAGCAGTGTGCTGCAAAGGTAACTTACCAGCAACCTACCTATTGTGACTGTTCAGCATTGTGCTGCACATGTAATTTACCAGCAACCTGCCTATTAGGACTGTTCAGCATTGTGCTGCTAATGTAACTTATCTGCAACCTCCCTATTATGACTGTTCAGCATTGTGCTGCAAATGTAACTTACCTGCAACCTGCCTATTTTGACTGTTCAGCATTGTGCTGCAAATGTAACTTACCTGCAACCTGCCTATTATGACTTTTCAGCATGGTGCTAAAAATGTAACTTACCTGCAACCTACCTACTATGGGCCTCATTACGACCCTGGCGCTGACGGAATGAAGGGGGCCAGTACGAGACCGGCCCCCCTCATTCCGTCAGGGCTGATTACGAGGTTCCCTTTGCGGGACCCGGATCAGAGGTCTGGTAAAACCAGATGTCTTTTCCGGGTCCCGCGAGGGGAAGAGGGAGGTAACAACGGGACACTTGTACTGTGCCCCTTATTACCTCCCTCCCCATTGAGCCCTATGGGGGCTCAAATGGGAATGTGGAATGGTTTGTGCAAGTAGGACTTACCGGGTCCTCCTATGTCAGAATGTCACGGTAAGTCCCCATTGCAGGAACCCGGTAATGGACCCCGGTTTGAAGACAGCCATGGTGCTAACAGCACCATGGCTGCCTCCAAACTCATAATGAGGCCCCATGACTTTTTCAGCATTGTGCTGCAAATGTAACTTACACGCAACCCAACTGTTATGAGTTTTTCAGCCTTGAACTGTATATGTAACTTACCTCTAAGACCTGACAACAGCTTGTAATACCATATCCACTATAACTAGCACCTAAATGCTTCAGGGCTTTGTGCGCTGATATAAATGCAAAAATAAATAAACAAATGTTGTAGCATGTGTCATATCGCCTTTATGACAATTTCTGAGTTTCATTGTACAAAGAAACGTGTAGTCCATTTGCTGCTCATGGTACACAAGCTTAAAACAATGTCGAGAATGTTGTCATTGATGTCATATCGGTGAGCAATCTTCAGGTGTAGAACTTCCCAGGACCCAGAGAATAGCTATATATTCTATTTCTGAGGGTCACTGTGACTTTATACTGTAAGAGGTTCTCTTTTTCAAACGTGCTTGAACCTCACTATATGTTTCTGTATTTAGCATTAATCAAGCCAGCAAACCATTAAGAAAACAACACAAATGCCAACAGCACAGTGAAAGCCAAAGCATTACTTTCCCAGTATTAATAAACTATTTTTTCGATGCCAGATTATGTAATAGAGGAAGGCAGACAAAGGCAAATGAAGACGCAACGGGCCAATGAGATTGAATGGTGCATCGTGGAGCAACTGGTTGGCACCAGAGTCCCTCCTAGATATTCCTACAAAAGGTTTTTTTTTTTTTTAATTGGTTAATCTCAGTTAAACCTTAAACATTACTTCCTTAATCCATTCCTAAAATCCTTCTCCCTTTATTAAAATCCCCTTCAGACGCTACAATCCAGTCCATTAGCGTATGCCCTTAGTTGCCTTTTCCATCGTTACAATTTTTTGTTCCCTAAATTTGTTTTACCAAGCTAATTGATTGGTTAATTACTCCAATCTATTTCTCAATTTCTTTCAAAATCCAAATCCATCTTCCTCTTGATTCAGTTTCAATGCTTCGACAAATTTTAATGCATCAAGAGTTTTTCCAGTCTTATCAACAGTTAGGAGACGCTCCCAATAATCTTCTTCCGTCTCCCAGTTGATATTCCTTACATAACTGCCCAAATAGTTCTCTCTTTTTGGCTTTAGTGCAGGGCAGTTTAACATGATGTGCCTGATCGTTTCTAGTTGATCCTTAGATTTACAGAATCTGCAATATGCTGCTGATTTTTCAATTTGTCTTCTTAACCATTTTAGTTCTCGGCAGTGCCAGATGTTTAATCTGCAGTGCAGCAGCAAGTCCCGATAATGCTGAGATGGGAACTTCATCAGATACAGAGGTAATTTATTTAGGCCTTTTTTTTCCCAGACAATGTTGTAGCGTAATCTTCTTTTCAATCTTAATTCCTGGGTTTCCTCCCAATCCTTATCCCGGATAGATCTTTTTGCCTTATCACGGTTGTTCTTTAGAGTATCATCTGAGATGTTTATTTGGTCCATGGAAGCTTTACATCTTCCTTTCCAGTTTTTAAGGATCTCGTCTTCATTTACTGTATCCCTCTGTATTAAGATTTCAAATGGTTTTGGTGGTTTGTCCAGTATGCACTTTCTGTACAATGATAGAGATTTCCAGAGTGCAACTGAGGCCAACGATTGGAGTCTAAGCTCTGTTCTTATAAGTTCCACAGGTAATGAAGTTGGTAGGTGCAAAATCTTACGCCAAAAGTACACCTCACACAGATTCCGGACTTCCCATTTTAGGGATAATAGGGCCTCTGCACCGTAAGTAATGACCGCCACAACTTTCTGCTTAAAGAAGGTTACAATTGGGGTTAAGGAGTACTTCCCATATTTACGGTGTATACAAATCCCTTGATTTTTCAGAGCCACTAATTTTTCGCGAATTAGGGTATACTGTGCCTGTTCATTGCTGTTTTTATTGATCATTATCCCCAAGTATAGTGTCGATTCTACTTCTTCCAGTTTTTCATTATCTAATGACCATATCGCAGTTTTTCCAGCCAATTTTATTCCCTTACTTGATTTCATGGTTAAGATCATAGATTTCTTCACGTTCATCTTCATGCTATTCTCTTTTAGATATTTATTGAAGGCCGCTATTCGTCTTTGTAGGTCTATTGGTGTTTGATCTAGAAATACCGCGTCATCTGCATATAGCATCCACAGTATCTCTTTCCCATTTATCCTCGGCGGGAATGCTCAAATCCTTTCTTGGGCTGTCTTCATATCGGCCATGTATAGCACAAAAAGGAAGGGAGCTACCGCACAGCCCTGTTTGGTTCCTCTGCTGGTATTGATCCTCCTAGAAAGTCCCCCATTCTTTGTAATTTGGACTTTGATTGAAGTGCCAGTGTATAGTGTTCTAACGGCTTCCAACAGGTCTTTTGGGCATCCCCAGTTCCTCATTTTTGACTACAGATGTTCTCTATTGATTCCATTGAACGCTTGTTCAAGGACAATAAATGCTAGGTAATGTTTTTTTTTCCCAGCCAACGTATTGGCTTCAGCAGATTGATCAAAAATAAATTCAGGGCGGTGCCAACTCCACTCACAAAGGCTGTCTGTCTTTCATCCAAGATTTCCGCCTCGGAAACCCATTTTTTTTAAGTTTCCCCGGTCCCCCTTTTTATATACTGGCACAATATAAGCCTCCGTCCAAGTGGCTGGAATTTGTTTTGTTTTCATGATTTGTTGGAATAGGGCGTGTATTAGCTCAGTCCATTTCTCACAATTTTCTTTCAATAGTTTATTTGAGATTCCATCTGGACCTGCCGCTCTGGAAGTACTGAGTTTGTTTATCAGCATTCGAATATCATCTTTATCGAATTCCAGAGCCCAAGGTGTAGAATCAGGACTATCTTCTATAGTATTTCCGTGGGTTTCGCCTTCATGTAAAGCAGTATAGTGCTGAAACCATTTTTCTTCTGAGACTTGATTCACATCTCTGGCTGATAGATTAAGATCCCTGGTATTTATTAAGTCCCACGTACTTCTAGCATTGTTAGTAGTTATTGCAGCTAACATTTTTTCTGCATCCCTTTCCGTTCTTAAGTAGCGAGTTTGTCTCAACCAGTTTTTATAGGTTTGTTGACTTTTCTTCAAAAGATCTTCTCTCTGTGTGCTGGTGTTCTTTTTTAAGAGTCTCTGTTCTGATCTATATTGTTTCCTCCTTGCCACTAGTTGTTCATCATAAGCATGTTTTTTCTTAGTATGGATGCTTTGGGGACCCTTGTACTTGCTCTCGTAAGCTTCCAAGAGCCATTTATATTCCACCAGATCTTCATTTTCGGTTGTAGCATCTTTATATCTTTGCACCAGTTTTGGTATAGACTGTGTTTTTATACGCAAACGATTTCTTCCCCATGAGACCTCAGTTTCCATTGTTCTTTTAGTCTCTCTGTTAGTTCGTATTTTCCACGCGAGTTCTATCGTTAGCAAACAATGATCGCCGTTAGTTTGTTTTGCTATTGTAAATGACTTTATTCTCTCCAGCGTATTCCCTCCAACAAAGCAGTAATCGAGACAGGCTCCAGCTTTCCCACTGTGCCAGGTATTGGCCCCCTGCAGATCTCCCTTTGTCTGGCCAGTTAGCATCTTCATCTCACGGATTCTCATTTCCTTCATCCATGTTTTTTCTTTTCCTAATAGATGCTCTATAGCTTTGATTTTTCCATTTTTATCCAGCAGTTTGATGTTTAAATTGCCATTTAGTAAAATCAATTGGACTGGGTGCAAGTAACTCACCACCCAGACTACGTTGTCCTATCTGGTGACCTAAACATCCCTAGCCAGCATCGCGAAAAGACAAAAGATCCAAAATCGAAAAAGCGTCCAACAGATCAGAGATCTACTAAATGGCATAACCTCATGAAATCTAGATCCTTTGACAACTTGGACCAAGTTTTTGCCGACCCAAATAGACTACCTACATGGGAAGGAGCGAAATCTAATTCTACAATTGACTACATCCTGGTATCACGTCCTCTATTACTACACATCACCTCTTTTAAAGTGATCAAAACTAGAGAAAGTGACCACAACCTCCTCGAGACCACTTGGTCTACTAACCCGCCGAAAAATCACACAATGAGCGCAGAACTCGACCTCAACGCTCAAGGTACAAGACTTAGGATCACGGAAAAGGACATAACAACCATCACACAGTTTTACAACGACCGCACTAAACACCCACACTCGATGGCGGTGGATTACACACCCTTGCTGTCCGTTTGCAGAGTTCCGCAGAGAAACAAAAAGTCAACTGCAGCTGGTCAAAAACACAAGTACGACAAACTGGTCGCCGAAAAAAAAAGAGAGTTAAGGAAAACAAAAAGACTTGCACGAAAACTGCCTTTCCATTGGCTATGTCCGCTATTAAAGAAGCCGTTTCAAAATATAAATCCTGGCTAAAGGGTCACCGGCACAAGCTCTACCAACAAGATGCAGAAGACATCCTGAAAGCCATAACAGGAAACCACGCTAGAGACTTTTGGACCCTCCTGCACTCAACAACACCAGGCGCGCGACCATGTCAGCTAAACGGAATTGGCCAATCGGCCTGGGAAGTGCACTTTGGCACCCTCTTCAAGAACACCTCGACCACAGCTTCTAAGACGGTAAACAACGACATTCCTTGGATTTGTCTAGACAATATGGAAGACATCATAACGTCAATCAAAAAATTAAAACCATCGCGCGCTCCTGGCCCAGACGGCATCACGAACTTTGACTTGAAAGCACATCCGGAAACCTGGGCGCCCTTGTTGAGCCAAATCTTCAGACAATGTTCTATTACAAAATCTATTCCCCCAACGTGGAAACGTGCCAACGTGGTACCTATCTTTAAGAAGGGCAACAGGTTAGACCCTACCAGCTACCGGCCGATCGCTCTTCTCGACCCAATAGGAAAGCTGTTTGGGTCCCTACTGCTAAACCACTTCATAGCATGGGCGAACGAAGCCCCCTGTCTAGACAACTTACAAACCGGCTTTAAAAAGCACCTGGGTACAAATGCCAACATATTAATACTGAGTACCTTGAAAAGTAAAATCATGGAGGGACGCCCACGCCTATACATTGCCTTTGTCGACCTAACACAGGCTTTCGACAAGGTTGACCGGGAAAGACTATGGAAGAAACTGGCTCAATAGAAATGCCCCCCAGATATACTCAACCCCATCAAAGCCCTGTACGCTAACACCTCAATGCGGGTACGCCTGAACCAACAAGGACTGTTAACAGAAGAGATAACAACAGCCAGAGGGGTTAAACAGGGCTGCCCCCTGGCCCCAGCTCTGTTCTGGTCCTACCTAGGTGACTTTCAAGATACAGAAAAAGAGATCCGAGCTTTCCCTCCTAAACTCGGAGGTGACCAGATCAGTCGTCTCCTATACGCTGATGATTTAATTCTCTTGGACAACACTCCAATAGGCCTACACCGCCAACTCACAAACTTACAACAATATATGAGGACAAACAACCTGGAAATTAACCAAGCAAAAACCAAAATGATGGTTATAGAGAAATCTGCAAAAAAGAAATCCTTTCTACCTCTAAAACTAGGCTCAACAACGATTGAGAAAGTCTTGAGCTTCAAATACCTAGGGGTCATCCTAGATAGTTCACAAAGAGACAACGCGATGAAAGAGGCACTATACGGAAAAACGACAAAACTAGCTACACAAGGAAAAGCCATTGACATCAAATTTGGCAGATTCTCAATCATACCAGCACGAGATTTCTACAAAAAGAAAGTCATACCACCCTTGACATACGGCGCAGATGCTATGCCGAGCCTCCCGCAAGATCTGTGGCAAAACCTGGAAGCAACTTTTTGGAGAACAGTCTTAGGTCTCCCTAAATCCACGCCAATAACACTGATTAGACGCGAACTTACCCTCTCATCATTAAAATCAATTATCGACTGCAACAGTGTCTTGCTCTATCGGAAGTGCATCCAGAAAGACGCTTTATACGCCCATAAACTGACAAGTAAAGAACTCCGCCTCGGAACTTGCCAAATGCTCACCCGCTGGGAAACCAAAATCCTATCCATCTTGGACGCAGTTGCCTGCAGCACGGAGGACCTCATTTACAATCCAGTCAGAGTTACCAAAAAAATCAAGGAACTGGACTGGATTACCACCATCGATGCAGCAGCTCGATACAAACTCACTAACCATCTTCCAGCCTTTTGCAAGAAACTTGACTCCGTCCAACCATACCTGAAATTATTTCCAAATAGGCTTGCGAGAAACTTCTATTTAAGAATCCGACTCAACCTTTTGGAAACAAATGAAATTTTAGCGATCAGACACCTATCCTCTACCAGCAGCTGCCGGCTCTGTAAATCCACCACGGCAAAGGAAACCATACGACACCTTCTTCTGACTTGCCCTATAACGACGGTCATCCGCCATACTTACCTGAAAGAAATCTTCACAAACTTCACCTTGCAAGACGAAGAATCGTGCTGGAACAAACTGATAGATGGTGACAAACAGTCATGGCAGCTTGCAACAATAAATATCATGTCTTACATTTTCAACGTGCTCCTTCCGCTTCAGGCTTCACGATAAGTCCCATCAACAAGACCATCAAACACGCAGGACACCTCCCTTTTCTGTCTCGAGACGCCCTTGACGCTCTGGAACTTTTAAGCGCAATCACCCTCAAAGCTTTGTTAAAAAATCTTTTAGATTATAAAAACAAAAAAAAACAAAAAACAAAAAAAAAAAAATTGGTCATTTTCTTCCGTCATGGATTTATCAATTACATCCATGATAGATTTCAGAAAGAGCGCCTGTCCTGAAATGTTCTCACTCCAGTAGATAATAATCAAAATCATTTGTTTTGGTCCTTTCAAGTCATCCGCTTCAGATCTTACTTTCAGAATTTGCACATATGGATTCGGTGTCAGATGTTCTACTACTTTTAGTGGGCATTCCAATTTCTTTAGTATCATGAGCCCTCCAAATGGTCTTCCCATGGGCCCCTTTCTAGCCGGATTGATGTAGATTTCATAGCCCTCGCATACTGGTGGTTCACGTAACCAGATCTCCTGTATTGAGGTAAGATCATATTTTGCCAAGAAGCAGCTATCCTTGGAGAGCAAATGTTTAAAACCTCTTGTGTTCCATGAGGCACAGAGGATCAAATTTTGCTAATTCTCCTTACTCTATTGCTTCTTCTTTGAGTCTAGGGCTTTTGCCATCCATGACCAATCCCCTGCCTGGTTGTTTGCTTTAATTGGGTTGTTCTTTGTCATTCCTGGATTTTCCTAATTATCCACCGTGAACCTCAGGGCTTTCAGCGTGTCTTTACTTTTTTTGATTGGTACAGAGCTTTCTTTTTGTTTTTCTTCCTCTTTTTTACTTTTTTCATTCTTTTTCTTCAATATTGCAGCGTCTGGTTTATTTTTTTTCATACCTTTTCCCAGCATCTGTATTTCTCGTTCTTTCTGAAGGCTCATCTTTTGTTTCCTTTGTTTCCTCCATTGGAGCTTTTTCTTTTTTTGCCTGGTATCATCATCCAGGTCCACCAGCAGGAAACCCCTTTTTTTTAGAGTGTCAGTCACCTCCAAGAGTTTCCGCTTTATCTTCTTTGACGTCAGATGTAAAATAACTTGGTCCATCCTCTGTTCCTTTGGGAATTCAACTATTTTTATATCCTCAGTTGATATCATCCTTGGTGGTAGGACTTGGTTGCAGACCTCCATAACATAACTCCTGTTTAATATCACCCTTCTTGGGCCATTTAATGCTGTTTCTAGTTTTAAATAGCAACCTTTAAATAGAATGGATTTCTTTGGGGGTGGTGGTGACAGTGACAATTCCCTTTTTCTTTGCTTCTTTGGGGATGATGGCGCCAATTTCGGTTCCCTTTTCTTAACTCCCTTCTGATCTTTCTTTCCTCTTTCGTTTAATTGTGTCGCTCGGGGGCTATCCTGCGTTTTTCGATCCTTAACCCCTTTGATCTCCAGTTCTTTTCTTCTTTGTTCCAGTGTTTTAAATTTGATGTGCTCAAGATTTGAATTCCATTTCCTTTCCGAGGGTTCTGTTCGCCTTCCAGTCTCAAGGCTCTTTTCTTGATTGATTTTTCTATCAGACTTTAAATTCTTGTCTTCCTTAGAGTTTTCAGTTGGGTCAGTTGTTTCCCAGTTATCTATAGTTTTCCATTCTGATACGCTGATACTATCCCAGTCTTCATCCTTACTGTTGTTTTCTACCAGTTCAATCAGATCACTGAGATCACCATTTTGATCCTGATCATCCCAGATTTCCTCTGTTGCTGCATTTTCTGAATCTTTTGTCCCCCTGGTCTCTATACAATCTAGATCATTCATATTCAATTCTCTTCTCGATTTCTTAGCACACTGAGGGTTTTCTCTTCGTGGAGGCGTTCTTAAATTTCTCAGAAATGCTCTTGTGCCATTTACTTTATGTTTAAGGGGTTCATTCTTGGTTTTTTCCCCTTATCATTCGTCATTTTTGTGCCCTCCTTCCCCTTTTGCTGTCTCGAATCTTTCGATGTAATTCCTGAAAAGATTGCAAAGGGGGATGGTTCCGATTGAGCTGATGTCAATTGATTAGGTGTATTACCTTTATCCTTTCCCTTCCTTCCCGATGGGATCAGAATCACATCGTCCAGTTGTTGTTCCTTTTGTTTAGAGGAGGCAGTTCTACCCTGTTTTAGTTTCATAGGGCCATTTCCTTCTTTGGGTTTAGTAACGTTATCGATACTCTCTTTCCTTTGGCTCTTTTCTTTGTGGAAGCTTCTCATCCATTTACAATCCTCTAGGACAGCTTCCATCAACAATGATTTATCAGTCGCACCTCGCCTAGCTAAATCACTCAATCCAGTTTGCCAAATTTGGGTTAGTTCTGCTTCCTTATTTGTCCGTTGGGTTAGGCTCGGCAAAGACAAAGTCATTTGAGCATGTGACTCTTTAATTTGTACGTTACTAAAGCTCACCTCTTGAACAGAGTCTTTAATTGCCTCATAGAGTTTTAAGAAGGGGGCCATTGTAATGGAAAGCGAGGCCATGATCACTTTTTCAATGTGCTCCATATCGTTTTCTCTTTCTAATTTACAGGCCTCCGTTATTACGCCTGGGATTTGTTTTATCTATCCCGCTCCTGGGAGTTCATTTGCTTCTTTCAAAATTTGATCGCTGGTTCCGATCTTTTCTATTTGTTCCTTTCTTACTGGTGCTTTTGTCGATGGATCTTCCAATACATCTCCTGATAGAATTAGGTTTTCTTTCACTGAGGCTGGCATTAGGCTCTCCTTCCTTAATGCCTTGTGTCCCCCATATTTAAATGGCGATTCAAACGGGTCATCGACTAAGAAAGAAGAGCTTTCTTTCGCTCAATCTTTATCCAGAGCGGCCATTTTCTCATTTATCAAACAGAAGCTCCTTCTTTTTTCTCTTTCGATTTTATCAGTCAATATGGAGATGTCATGCATGATTTTGTTTGCAAGACATAAGTTACTCAAACTTGGTGATGCAATATCTTAAGTTCCATTGGTATTTATTTTCCCTAAGGGAATGGCCCGCTCCCTGTGCGGTCGAGTATGCTCAACTTCATACTTATTTACTTCGATGAGGCAGTTTTCTGATTGACTTCCTTTTTCCTTTATGGCGTTTTCAGCCAGTGGACTTCTCTTCTTTAGGGGACTGTTCTTTTCTTCCCGATAGAGTTGGAAAATATCTGTATTATCTTGGATTAGCTTTGATGGTACCTCATTCTCCAGTAAGCTTTGCTTTTTTCGGGAGTTTGTCTCATCTTCCCGATATGGTAGAAAAATATCTATAGTATCTTGGACTATCTTTGTTGGTATTTCATCGTCGAGTCTCTCTTTCAGGCCAAGGGACCCCATTAGGTCTTCTTCCATTTGACCCAATTCAATTACGTCCAATTGGTCTCCTTGTTCACATGATACTTCCGCTGATTGATGTTCCTTTGTAGTGCTATCCATAGCATAGCTGGATTCTCTTATCGATGACTTTAATGTTTCGTTTAGGCTCATAGATGTTCTTTCCTCCGATATCAGTTGGCTAGGGTCATCCCCACCCACCTCATAGGGTGGTGAAGTCAATTGTGGAATTTCCACTTTTTCCCTTTCATTCTTATTTGGTGACTGCTGTTCGTCTCTAGGGATATCTATAGAAAGGTCTGGTCTATGCAATTCATCTGACACCCCCATTACAGGGCATAAAGAAATGCCCTTATTCTCAGATTGCAGATTCCTTCGGGTATTATAAGGCTCATCAAGTGTGTTTCCCGACACTAGGCTGGGCATCTTCAAACGTACACCTGTTGTCAGCACTAGGGTAGGATCCTCCCTTGGGGGTATTTCATTAGGATCAATAATGGATTGTTCTAATACTTTTTCCTTGCATCCATCCTCTAGCGCCATGTTAGCTGATACAGTTGCTACAGGAGCTGTGGATAATTTTAAACTTTCTCTTGCAGTCGGTATAGTACAAGCCATTGGTAGCTCAGGAGAATTTGGCGCCAACCATAAGTTATCCACTTCTTCTGCTAACTGTGGTTGATTAGTTGTTTCCAACTCCAGCTGACTAGCTCCCATTGATTAGCTTTTTCGTTTTTTCGTACAAAATGGGAGGCGAATTTGTTTTAAGGTAGTAGTTCTCAAGGTTTGCTCCGGACTCCCATTCACCTCCGGGAGTGAAGCAAATCTTTGCCTTACCTGCAGGCGTGTTCTTAATCCGGTCCCTTGTGGATCCCTTGATGTTGGAGTTGACTTCATGATATCCGGGATCTCTCCGTTGTACTCCGTCACCGTGGCTTCCTGGACTTTCGCCCAGACTATTTAGTAGTCGCTGCAGAGGCAGAGCAAGCAGCCAAACAGCTCAACAGCTGTCGTAATCCTCTGTATCGATGCCCTTTGCGTGCCGGGCTTAGCGCCACAAGGGTGTCTGGAAAGTGAAGTTATAGCACTTCCTGTGGGCGTGGTGAGAGGCGGGCAGGGGGCGGGGCCAAACAGCGCAACGGCGCACGCTCCTGGACCACTACCTTCTCCTTCTCTACTGCAGGCAGGTAACAGGCAGCAGACCGCCTACCCCTCAGCACCTCAAATCCTCCAGGGACCAACAGTTTGTCAGAGGGCAGGTGAGGGGATGTGGCCATCCGTGATGCAGTGCGGCCACTGCTGACAGGTGGCTTGAGGCGGCAGACGTTTATGCGTGATGCTGTGCAAGCAACTTGTGAGTTGCTTGTAGAGCTTCATGGGCAGATGGGCTGCTTCATGTCCCCACTGGCAGCAGCACTGCATTCCGGTGGCCACTTTGGACAGGCCACTGCAATGGCCCCCTCCTCCTCCTATTCCTCCTCATCTGTGCCCCAGTCATCATCAACTGAGGCCGCCATGGCAGCTTCCACCATGGCCTCCTGTGCCCCTGTCCTGCCATTGGACAGTCGGGATGTGCCAGTGTCCCTGTTGGAGGTGGAAGTCCATACTATGGCAGATGAGGTGGTCACTGAGCCTACCCAGGAAAATACAGGGGAACAGGATGTGTCGGAAAAGCCGGCACTTGATGGCAGTGCAGATTGTGTACACCTCCGACGCAGACTGTCATCCAGTCAGAGGGAGTACCTGCGCCGCAAACACGAAGAGATGTTGCTGAGGAGGCAAGTCCTTGCAGGCATTGCAAGTTAAAGGAGGTAAGGGGGCGCACGCATGTAGCAAGTGAGGCAGGAGGCGCGTCGGCGTGTACAGGCACTGGTGTCCTCCAAGGTGTGCTTTCCGGGGCAGCAGGAGGAAGAGAGGCAGTGGGCACACAATGCAGCAATAGCCAGGGCCATGGCCGAGGTTGAGGAGAAGGTTGTGCAGGCACGGGCTGCCATCCTAGAGGAATCTTGCAGGACAGCGCAGGAGATTGAGTGTCATATGAGGAAACAACGAAGGCCGCCTGCACAAGGCAGATGGGGAGTCGGCCTTGGAACATGCATCATCAGATGTTTTCATGGACTAGCCCGCTGCCTGATGTATATAGTTCTTTAGTTGTAGGTTTTCTTTTTGTTTATACATTTATCTCAATGCACTTTGTGCTTTTGTGCTTCTTTGCCCGTTTGCAACTTTTGTTTAAAAATTATCTCAAAGTAAGTCTGACCTATGGCTTTCATGTGGGTTTAGTTCACACGGTGTGGGTTATATTGCTACTAGATTATTATGGGACTGTGTGCATGCCGCAGGTAACTGTGATGTTTGGTTTGATGTTTGGTTTGATGCTTTCATGGCCAATGCACGTATGTGGGGGAGATATGTTTGTACTTGCACGTGTTTGCCGTCTTTGTCACGCACATCTGTTGCTTAACCACTTCTGTGCCTTGCAGTACAGGCATGTTGGTAATTTCGGTACATAGTGTAGGTCGGTGTGTCAAACATATATGCTGTGGTTGGCATGGCTCTTCCCTTGTAAATCCTTTCCTGGGTGTTCAATCATGGTGGGGGTTGTTTGTGGCAGGCATGGCAGCATTACTGTGACTGACTGGCTCATATGGCCATGTGGACTTGTGTTTTGCCAGTAGGGAAGTGGGCATCACAAGGGTGTGGGTGCCAATCTATGGTTGACTGAAGCCATTTATAGTGCAGGGCCATTATATGTTTCCTTTCGGGGCATCTGGGGTGGTAGAGTATGATTTGAATTGTGTGTCTACTGGTGGCGATGTGGGCACACATTTTGTGATAGGAGGTGTTATTCTGAATATGTTTTGGGTCTCTTATTGTGGATAGGTACACATTTGTTGAGCTGTCTGTCCAGATGTTCTTCAGTGCAGGGAGTGTTAAGGCACCTGGAGGCAGCTCATTGACCTCTGGCCGTTCCCCTCTTCAGATTGCCAATGTATCTATGTAGTATTCCTTTATACTGCCACAGCAGTTTAGGTGGCCATTGGCACTTGCTTGTACACGTGGATGTCCTCATACTTCCACAACAGGTATGATTAATTGGCGTGGACTATGTCCCCTGTACATCAAGTGATCAAAGTTTAACTTCATCTGCAATATGGTTTGCTGTTGTTGTGCAGTTGAGTGTGATCCAGGGGGACACCATGCAAGAGGTGACTGTCCTGGATGCACCAGCACTGTCTCCAGGTGATCATGTTGGAGGAGGATGTCTGCCAGGTGGGTTTCATGGAAGACACAGGAAGAGGAGGCAGAGGAAGGTATGTACTCTACATTGAACTGGGCCATGGGTGTTAAGGCCCAGATTAGTTGGGGTACTGGGAAGAGGGTGGACTTGTGGGTGATGGCTTAATATGGGGTGTTGAGGCACAGATTATTTGGGGTTCTGGGCCAAGGGTGCACTGCTGGGTGCTGCCTTAATGTGGGGTGTTGAGGCGCAGATAAATCAGGTACTGGGACTAGGGCAGATTTGTCGGAGCCGATTTAATGTGGGAAGTTAATGCACAGATTATTTGGAGTCCTGGGATGAGGGCAGAATTGTGAGTGCTGCCTTAATGTGGGGTATTGAGGTGCAGATAAGTCGAAGTTCGTGGATGCTGCCTTCTTGTATGTGGTTGGGAAGCAGATTAGTCGGGTACGTGGGTGCCACCTTAATGTATGTTGCCGGACGTAGTTTAGTTGGGGTATATGGATGCTGCCTTAAATTAGAGGGCCATGGCGATGTTTAGTGGGCTGAGGATTTGTCGGTTGCAGGAGTGGAGTGGGAGTAATGGTGATTGCTGCTATGTAATCCTTGTTTACTTGTTCCCATGAGTCCAGTGCAAAGGTTGTTCGACACCGAGAGTTCTGTCTGTAAAAGGAGCGTGTTGGGGCCCTCAGGGCACTATTCGTTATCCTTTGCACTGCAGGTTTTTGCACACATTTTATTCCATGAATCGGCTACCAGCACTATTCTTTCTGTCCGCGCAAGGTTCTTTCTCGCACTAACTATTTTGCGCAGACTTATCGCTTTTTTGCAAATTGGGCCCAGTGGGACCTTGCCAACTGCTGGGCCCCTTCCCTGGAGAGGCTGTGCCCTCTCACCAGGCATGCCCCTGCTGATTGCTAAACCTTAGGTCACTTCATCCCACACCATGGCCTCTCCCCCACCACCCGTGGGTACCTTCCCGGCAATGCACATGGCCTCTGTTCAGGTTTGAATTTGCATGGTAATTGGCTAGTTCCGTGCTCGGTTTTCTCTGGAGCATATCTCTTGATTCTCTGCCATTCTTTCTATTAGGAGGAGCTCTTTGGATAAAAGTGTTTTATGCATCTGAATAAAATGAATTAATAATGGAGGGGCGCCGGGGTCCTTCCTGGGAGCGCTGCAGCATTCATTCTGAAAGTAGCAGACTTGTGGAACTGAATTCAGCAAGCCCATAGCACCAGTGGTGGAAATGGAAAACAATTGAAGGAGGATACCACAAGGGCCGGGGTGAGGGCAGAGTTTGGAGGAGGGGTGGAGTTCAGAGGAGGCGGAGTTCAGAGGGGCGGAGCTGGCAGTTTAACTCCAATCAAAGGATGTTCGAAATAATTTTAAAATGGTTCAAATTCTTTCATACCTTACTATGGATTTGTGTACTTTTCAAGCCATCTTCTCAAGACTACAAATACCAGAATATATTTGTGAAAGGCAATGATCACAGAGTCTCCAGCTTTGCAGGCTCGATAATGTAATCAGCTCTGTGTGCAGAGTGTGCTCGCACAAAGCAGATTACATTTCCGAGCACGCGAAGCTGAGGACTCGGTGATCATTGCGTTTTCCAAATAGATTCTGCTGTGTGCACAGTGCGCTTTCTGCTCTATCACATGATCTTTTCCCATCTGCAAACCTGTGGTTTGTACTCAGAAGAGGAATATCCAGCTTTGCAAGAGTGGGGGAGAGCCACGAAAACAGTCCTGCTACTTTTCCCCCCAAACCATGCGCTCAATTCCATAAGGTCTCATTCGTGCCCCCAAACCAGCCACCGCCGCCCCACTTTCTTGGTAACATCAGTGGAAGATGGCACTTTGACAAATAACAAAAAAATAAAACTACATGATTATTACATGATCATTACAGATGCAGGAAACTCATCTATAGAGGGCTCTGTCTAGGCTCTCTGGGGCAAAATACATGCAAACCAACTAATTTGCATATGGATTGCGCCAACAGATGTGACTTCACGGAAAAGGACTTTGCAAGGAGAATCGTCTCTCATAGTTGTAGGCACCATGGAAGTGACTCAAGACTAAGTTGACATAAGTAAACCAAGTGGCAAATAACTTTGTGGTGCAAAATATCTAAATTGCACTATTATTATATATGAAGCAACTCCATAGTCCGTAGGCTTTTTTATAATAGCATGATATATTAATATAAGCTGTGAAGTGAATCAGAATCACTTACAGAGCTGCAGATAAGACACAATGGGCCTCATTACGAGTCTGGCGTCAACCGTGCCGGAAAAACTGGCAGGCTAACGCCGGATCCGTATTACCATTCCGCCTCCGTGGTTCCCAAAATCACTGGGGCATTGTGACCCCAGTGACCCGGGAATTCCGGCGGCGGAATTCTGTAAGACCCCATTCCGATGGACTCCATAGGGATGGGGACCATGGAAACACTGGTTACGTCTATGACAGAGCCAGTGTTTCCGTGTCCACCTGCCGGCGGGTGGTGTACGGGCGGGAGTGACACCTCCCGCTTGCAGCACTCTTAATCAGCTGGTTCAGAAACAGTGGCAGCGGTTTTACCGTCACCGTTTTTTCCGGACCGGCAGGGTCGTAATGAGGCCCAATGTGATTAAATGGTTTACCCAGAATCACACACTTCAGTTAAATGGTGAAACCGGGATGTAGACAGTTTGAGCAACTGAACACATCTTCCCAGGTTTAGTTGATATGCTTATTTATTAAGGATTTGCTTTGCATTTCGTGTGCTTAAATAATACTTTATTTATAGCAATGCCTTAGAAGCAAACCACATTACATAATAACTTTAGCCTTTCATATTAAACTAACTATACGCTATATACATTGTCATAGAAATAAGTTGAGCAATAAGAGTATGGATTTAGTTTTATTCCCCCCATCCAGCATTCAAAGTGAGCATGACAACTATCCCTTCAGTTTTAAAGCCATAGTCATTATTTCATAAAGCATGCAACATTATGCACACTTATCACTCTCTCCTTTCTAATGACGATAGTCCCCGACCCCTCCCATCAGTGCCTAGTGGCTCTCATTATAATGCTCTGTTTACACAGAGCGGCGTGACAACCCCTCAGCTGCCCACAGCTCTGTGGGATATTGTCCTGGTAGCGGAACAACTCTCCTGTTCGAAACGGGTAAGGTGTCCTGCTGCGCGACAATGTGCGTGCGGAGCAGGAATTGCTCAGCACACATTGTCCTGCTAGTGGGACAGCTTTCGCCTTGGGCACCCTCATTAAGGTGCCGAACGGGAGAGGTGTCCCACAGACTGCTCTCTCTCGCTCGGTTTGCCACTGGGCCCTGGTGATCTAATGTGCTCTGTGCGAGCACACAATCTCTGTGTGCACAGTGCGCTCCCACAGAGCACATTTCATCACGTGCGAACGCACTGTGCATGGTTCTTTGCAGGGGCTTTGGCAGAGGCAAGCCGGATCCCGAGATATGATATGATATGACAGGTTATTTATAACGCGCTTAATACCCGGAGGTTACTAAGTACGGACCTGGGGATCAAACCTGTGGTGCTCCGTGCTGTCTTGCTTCCAAGGCAAGCACGTTGCCCCTGAGCTATCCTGCCAAAGAGATCTGTTGCCGGATGTCAGATCTAGCGAGAGCCGGCCCATTAGTCAGTGCTGCATTGCACAGAATACTGGTGTGGAGTTACTCACATGTGTATAGACAAGGGAGGAAGGATAGCTCAGGGGCCAAAGCGTTTGTCTTGGAAGCAAGACACCGCAGTGCCACACAGGTTTGAATCCCGATCCCTCACTTAGAAACCACTCGTTGGTATTAAGCGCGTTATAAAGAAACATGCCGTGACATCAGGGTGAGCTGTTTCTATGTACAAAGATGAAGTCCATGCAGCCAAGCTTCAGGACTGAGGATGAACTGCTTCTCTGGCAGACGTAGTTGGTTGTAGTGTAAGAAAGAAGTAAGAAATTGGAATGTTCCACCAATTGTAATATAAATGTAGGATCGAGCCATGTCCCCCTGCAATCGCTCCTTGAAACACTTGTGTATAGGCGCGTCATAAATGCCATATCATAACATTGCATTGAGCGCGCATGTGCAGACTCTCAGACAACCTAAAGTGCTGTGAGGCCATAACAATGGCAGTTAGGAGCCACACAAATAACATGAAGCCAGATACCACATGACGTCTGAACGCGCTACATTAAAGCAGAAAATGGGCAAACTTTAAGGTAATAAAAAGTATATTTTCACTGTTGATTTTGCCAATGCAAAATTTAGGTGACACCCAGGTTATTTATATAACTGCATCACGTGCTTTCCGGGACACAGTGGGAGGTAGCGCCTTCTCGGTGGCTGCTCCCACATTGTGGAATTTTTTACCATATTTTCTACGGGCCTTCCAGTGCCATCTTGCCTTCAGTAAGCCTTTGAAGGCTTCTCTTTTCGTAGGTTTTGATTAACTTTTTTTTTGTTTTTTTTGTTTTCTGTGTTTCTCACGGCGCTTCTTTTCATCAGCGCCAAGTACCTTCGGGTCTAATGTCAATTCCATTCATTCATTGGCACCCCTTAAACAGGAGCCCCTTCACATACGCCCAAATGGTACTACCCCCCATACTGGCATCATTTTTGCTGACAAGGTGGTAACCCTGTGTGAGTCCTGTTAAAGCGCGTCCAACCGGAGTGGGATCGCCGCCATGCAAGATCTTTAGCTCCTGGCACTGAACAGGGTTGCAACGTCCCGTCTAATAAATGCCCTTCGTGTCTATGTGAGCCCTCATGCCCGAGGGTTCCCGGCGCTATATAAGTAAATACATAAAATACAATACAATTGTGCAACCCTACAGCGCAGGGGCCACCACGTTCCAAGATCAACCTTCCCTACTGGGCCAAGATCTTTATGCAGCCGAGTGTTGGGGATGTCAGGAGACCTCCGTCACATTTCACTGGGGACCCATGCATTTTTAGTTTTGCGTATTCGTTGGCACTAAGGCGCCACCTATAATTGGAAAAAATCGCATTAGAATACAGCTAGGGAGAAATGTCATATGAGGAGGGACAGAAATCCTGTAGGTGTTGTTTGGGTATTTTCCCAGCCATTGACTGCCCATGGTTACTGCTAATCCCTATGGTCATTCTCACCTACTTCCTACCCCTTCCATCCAAAACATATCTTCCTGCCATCTCTTTGAACTAAGTTTATCAAGCCTTACCATCAAACGTTGTGCTCGTAGTGCCTGTCAGTGCTTTTTCAAAGCACTCTTCTGAGTGTTATTTTCTGTATCGGAGTTGTAAACACACTACTGTAACAAAAATGTCTTAACCAGGTTTGCCTTCAGCCACTTAATGTAAGTTTCACTGAAGTCCTCTTAAAAATAAGAATTGGCAAAGCAACAGTTTTGGCTTGTGTGTAAGTATTAGGCATGTGTCACGCACTGCTGTGAGATACCCAAATACCCGCACCATTTGTAGTTGCTACCATCGATGGCAAGTTAATGAAACTATGGCAGTGATTGGCAAATGCCTTTCCCATGCCTACACACAAACCAAAACTGTTGGCATTGCCAATATGTTTTTGTGTTATGGGCCCTCGGTGGGTGTGTCCCCAATGAAGGCATGGTTCTTCCTAACGGGTTCAGCACCTCCAAATGATGAAATAGCAAGTCCTGCCTGCTGGTGGCAGTGCAGAGCCATCAACGAGAGGGTTGAAACAGCGCCCTCGCTGGCGGTCTCTGAGCATGAGGTGAAATACTCCCTGACCAACATTTTGGTAAAAATAGGAAATATTAGGTGCACCTCCCATTTGATTGTTGTGCTATGAATTGAAAATAAGCCCATATTCGCCTTTTCAAAAACAGAATAACTTGCTAAAGATGCTAATGACGGCCACTGAATTATTTACTGTCTTCACGTTTTAAATTTGTTTTATGGAAAGGTTGCAATAGAATGATATTGCTGAGCTGGGGGTGGGGTTTGCGTAGGAAAGCCCACTTCCCGTGAGAAGGCAGTTATTAATCACATGACAATGAAAGCAGGGAAACAGACATTAGGGCCAATAAACTCGAAAGCTAATCACATTTTGGTCCTGAGCTCGAGCTTCTTGCTTCCCACAGCATCTCCTTGGTCATTTATCACCTCTCCCAGGCCTGTCATTATTTCGCAGACTGATATTATACCCATAAACAGTCCCACGTGACCAATTGCTCGGAGAGGAAAAAACAACACTTGAACCCTATAAGAGTCCATCGAGACCTGGTTCCAGAAATGAGGGCTCCTGCCAGGCTCGGACTGGTTTATGGGGCGATAGGCCCTTGACCGAACCAAAAACGCAAAATACTTGTGTGGGCCATTTTCTGGGGTTAAATTTGGGAACTATTTTGGCGGTGTCCCGTTAAAGTTTCGAAAACATAGTTTCGAAATACAATAATTTCAAAACAAAAGGATCGAAAATAAATGTTCGAATGCATTTTCTTTTATGTAAATGGTTTTTTTTTGGTTTGTATAGTAAAATTAGTGTTTTTCCCCCCAAAAACAGGGGCTTGGGGGGAACCCCCCCAAAAAAACAAACATGCATTCGAAAAAATATATTTCAATCCTTTTGTGTCGAAACGTTTGTATTTCGACACTATGACTGTCGAACAATTGACTATAAACCTATTTTGGCCAATGTGGGTCAGTTTGAAGAGTTACTTCACTATGTGACTAGTAGTTTTGAACACTGTTGCTGAATAAATATACTTTCAAATGTACAATATGCATCACATTTTATCAAAAAACTCCCCCTTGGGTACTACTCAAACAGTCTGTCCCAAAAGGAATGAATTGCCATTTGCAACTGTTGGTGCCTGAGTCAATTGTATGCCCCAGTCCGACCCTGGCTGCTGCCTATGCCACACATTATGCATATTGATAATTGGCACCAAGATACAGACACACTCAGAGCCCTAGTACAGAAACTCTGCATCCGTGCAAGTACCATTAGCCGTAGGGTCAAAATGACCAATGCGCAAACACCATTGCTTCAATGAGCCTGGGCACCAAGGCATTCTTTGTCAAGTCCCAGCCCTTTGCCCTTTGCAAAAATGCATTGAAAGAACATATGTATGCACCAGTGCAATCTGGGCCCCAGTGCTAATCGCACTTGCACCAGTGCAAAGTTTCTTCAACAGGGGGATTGATAAGAAAAGCATCTTCCCGAACGGGACTCGTTCCTTCTTCTTTTCTGCTCCCAGAATTCCCTACCTCTCTTAGGGCCCGATTCATGGAACTGTGCAAAGTGTATTTTTGCAGTGAAAAATCTGTGCAAAGTCAGTGCATAGTCATGTTTGCAGTACACAATGTCTTTGCACAGACATTGCACTGCAGAAATACACTTTGCACAGTTCCATGAATCAGGGTTTGTGTCTGCAGTGCAAAGTCACTTTGCACAGTTCCATGAATCAAGGTTTGTGTCTGCAGTGCAAAGTCACTTTGCACAGTTCCATGAATCAGGGTTTGTGCCGGCAGTGCAAAGTCACTTTCAACCGTGCAAAACATGCCATGAATCAGGCCCTTGGATTGCACCAGTCCTGGACAGACCAGTAACAGCATTGCTGTGGACTGTCCAACCAAAGAAGTCTTGGGTAGACACCAGCCCGGGCTGCAAATAGCCGAGGGGCATTAAAAGAAGCTTTGGCTATAGCTAGTCCCCTGTGCTTTAGCCCTTTACCCTTAATAATGGAGCTCTGCTGCTAGACTGAGCAAAGCATAATGAGCTATCTTGTAAATAACAACACACTTGCGTCTGGGCTATCCCCAAGTTTTCTTTTTGGTTGCTTTGGCTAAACAATGTTGTAAGTTCCTTTTGTCTACAAGTACGTTTATTACAAAACCATGATAATATCTGTTACATGTGTTGTTCACTAATTTTCTTAGTGTTAATATAATAATTGTTGCTAATAATGTAAAAATGTTAATGCAGGAAGAGAAATAACTTTAATTATGTCCCATTCCAGGATGGTCTCTCACGCTGCTCTCTTCCATTGCTGATGAGTAGTAAGCAACGCTCC
Source organism: Ambystoma mexicanum (assembly GCF_040938575.1). NCBI lineage: Eukaryota > Metazoa > Chordata > Amphibia > Caudata > Ambystomatidae > Ambystoma > Ambystoma mexicanum. The sequence goes on from NC_090923.1 coordinate 71,705,877, forward strand.
CTCTAATTATTTTTCTCTAAGTGCGGAACTGGTTACCTTTTGTGCGTACTTTATTTTCCATGGGCGCAACTGACTAACGAGGTAAGTCACTTTGTGAGCATGCGTAGCTAGTGAGCTACCATCTCTGAAGAGAGTTTGGAAAGGAATTGCCTCGTCCAAACCACTGCAATTATTTTCAAATCTACGTAAAATGTGCACCTTACAACCCTTTTTCCAAGCGCAAACGCTAAACAAAATATATTTTATACGTGATTATAAAGCAAACCCATAAACCAGTTCAAGACCTCAAGATATGCCGCAGTAGCTAACAAAAGTACTCCTGTGCACAGAAAAATGTGTGCTTTGTGCCACTGAAAAAACACTCATGTGTACTAGAAAAAAACACATTTTGCTTTTCATAACTGATGTGGCTATCAAAAATCAGACCGGATACAATGAAGGGCAGATGGAATAAAGGCAACTAAAAGGAATGTGTCGGAAAACATGCCAATAGGAGTTCTTGTGCCACTTTAATGAAGTAATTCTAGGGCCATGAGCACATGCCTCTCAAAATTTGTGTAAGGATGATAATTGCATCAGAATAACTGACCCACAGAATATGATGATCAGAATGCCCTGGCTTCTGCTCACTATCCACGTTATGTGGTCGTGTGAGTTACTCCAAACCAGCCTTACAGCTAAGAGTCCTATACACCATCCATTTCTAATCTCAAAAAGCAGAAAAATGTGCCCAATAAAAATGGAAAACAATGAACACATAGGAGCCAGCCCGTGGCTTCTGACCACAAAGCTCTACTGATATGTTTTCGAATCAGCAGTGGCATAGGAAGGAACTCTAATAATATTTCTGACTGATCTCAAGATGAATTATAAGGGCAAAGAACATCTTTTAATCAGCCTAAAGTACCCTTGTTGGCAAAGCTAATTACTATTTATACTCCATGATAAATCATTTCACTCTAAGTAGGAAGCAAATTCTTATCAGAGCCTTGCATGTAACCCTGGTGTAGGAAGTAAACTGACAGGGCACATAATACAGCCTATAGTTTTGCCCACCCTTATTTACCACAGCCTAGAATAAATTCAACAAGCAACTTGCTGAGGTTTCTTCTAGAGCCCTGTTTAAGTAAACCACATATGTATGCCTTTTGGGTTAATAGTATCAATGCTTAGAGTTACACCAGCTTGAGAGCCTTCTTCTGTAACAAGGGATCCCTCTGTAATTCACTGTTATCAGTTAAACAAGACGCAGGGAGATGCTATAGTCAATAAACACAGAACACATGTTTGTATTGAAATGCCCTCAGCTGCGGAGCATGGAAAGTAACAGAAAGTGCACTTCTCTAGACTGTTACTAAAGTTTCCTTTCCTTCAGCAAACACACATATTTTCTACACTGTACTGTACTGTACTGCCGAAACAACTGACTTGGATTTTGAAAGTTACTGGTTTGTTCTTCACCCGCAAGGAGTGTTCTCCTGTGCCCTTTCACCTGTGCCCCTATCAGACTCCTGTGCTCGCCTCCAATACTAGTTGACGGGGCACTGTAAAACATGAGAGATTGTAGCAGTGAAATACTCACTGGGGTATTTGCATATCCATAGTACTTTGCAAGCAAAACATATATAGTGTCTCGCCATGCTATTATATGCATTTTAAGAAAATGTCATGAATCTGCAGGTTACACAATTATTTTGCAGTGCACTCATGATCATTTGCAACCTATTCCACCCTTAGATTTTTGGGTAGGATTATATAACTGAAAAGTGACATCGTTTTTGTAAAGCAGTGGGTTACAATATAATTTGTTAAGGTTTATGCTCAATGCCACTCTGAACACTTAGAAACAATGCCGATTGTGTGAAAAGCATTCTCCTGTCTAGATATCATTGCCCTAATACTATAGAAGAGTAATACCTGGCACAGCCCATACCCATTATCCCTTGCAGGCCAAGTAAATTATATTGCAATGTTTCTCTTCACGTATACAGTAATGTTAGCAGTGCTAAAGTAGGAGACTCTGAGCATGACATTTGTCTACTCAAAATCCTTGAGGATTGAATTAATATTTGAGTTGTATAATGCATTAACTTTCAAAGCGCTTGGGTGACATATGTACTAAGAATAGGAAGCATGTGATGAGGTTACACATCCAAGTAGCCTGTTTACCTACAGTCAGTATCCAATATTTGAGATGATAATTGGGTTACATAGTATGTTTGATGGTTTTAATATTAATATTATTAGTCTATTTATTGAGCGCGGACCTGGCTTCAGGAATCAATGGAGTGCTTTACAATCGTAGGGGGAAAAACACAGTGAGGGAAGCAGAGAAAAGAGGACTGGGAGCTAACAAGTGAGGGCAAAAGCAGCCAATTTGCATCAAGGTATCTAGAAGCAACCAGCAGAGGAGACAGTGGGGGGCATATCAGAGTCTCGGGTACGGTGGCGAGTGGAGGGTGTGTGCACCTATGTGTTATGTAGGACCCATTCCTTGACGAGGAAGGTCTTGAGCTCTTTCCTGAACTGTAGCACCAATGGGGAGAGTCTGATGTTGACCGCAGGAGGTTCCAGAGTCTTGGAGCATAGACAGAGACTGCTGTTCTTCTCGTTCTTTCCTTCCTGCACCGTCAGAGTTCAAGCCTTCACATTTCTGTACTTCTGGTGCATTGCAGGCCTCTGGAGATGCCGAGTTTCTCAGTGAGGTAGCTTGGGGACTTCAGGGTGACAGTCTTGTAAATGGTGCAACAGGATTTGAAAATTATACGGGCTCCCTACGGGAGCCAATGCAGTTCGAGGAAGATCAGGGATGAATTTCTAGAGTCCTTTCATGAGTCGTGCTGCAGAATGCAGGCACATCTCAGGGGTGCCAGGGTAGTCGCTGGAAGGTCTTCCAAAAAGGAAATATTTATAAGGCACCATGAATAACAGAGGTTCTTGTGCTTAAACGTTATTCAATTACAACAAACATAACATAAGTGGATGCAGGTACATGTCTGGTAACCTTTTGCAAAGCCAAGAGAGGAAGAGTCAAGGTTGTCTGGTAATATCTATGTTTTGGTGTAGAGGTTAGAGTAAGCGGGTGGTAGAGTCATGGGTTTTTACTGTCATGCTTGCATAGTAGGGTAATGTAAATGAGCTACACCAGAATATCAAAACTAGTTAGTTTTTTAAGAGAAAGCAATTGTCAGGTAACTGCTGTGGCTTGTGCCTTATTGAATCTTTTTGCATCAGTCAGAATTGTCTGTGTGCACTGCTAAAAATCTTGTGAGCGGCATCCAGACGGAAGCTGGGCAAGCGCACAATTGCACAGCTTAGAGGGAACAGTAAGTACTTCTTCCCTGCGCTACTTAACCTAGGCTTTGTGAAGTCTCTTGTGGAAAAAATAAATCTTGAAAAAACAACTCTTAACCCCCTCCACAAGTGCGCTCCTACCCCATCCTGATATCTATCACCTGTATCACCTATCCAACGCTTTAGGGGCGATTTACCAAGAATAGCATTGTGGGTGCAGGCTGCTCGCGCCATACAACAGTGACTAGTTGGAACATCTCACCAGATATCAGGAGTAACTTACTACTATCAGAAAAACCGGTATAGCGTTCTTTCATCAACGGGTGTAATTTCAATGTTTTTTTTCCGAGTACATTTTACTGAAAAAACTCATCGAAATATATAGGGGTGGTTGGAAAAGTATATATAAGGGGTGGAGGGGTCAGGAATAGGTAAAAAAACAATATGAGATGGGAGTGGGGGAGAATCCCCCCAAAAATAAAAATAAATCAATTTCAATTTGTTTTTTCGGTAAAACATACTCAGAAAATAACCCACCGAAATTGCACCAGTCGATGAAATGACATAGTACCAGAAAAACCAGGCAAGTCTCACCTGATTCACAAAACCAGCATTCCTCACACCCAATCTTTGTGGCCCAACCGTACAAACATTTGCTTACGTAAGCCTCATGTACTTCTCAATAACGTTTTACATAAGAGCCACTTACACATTAGTGCGGTGGCACAACTTCTAGACTAGCTTATTACTAAATGAACTCTCCTCCCTAGTTGCGCTTTTTTTCGACAACATTTAAAAAAAATGTTTTTGATAGAATTTGCAAAAAGTTGGGTTAATCAAAAACAGCAACGATCAATACAACATGAAAGCACCGACAAATATACTCCTTGACATTAATAATCTCCCCCCACCCTACCCTCTATCCCAACACGACTACAATGAATACTTTCTGGACTTCTTCCCTCCAACCCCACTTTTCCTTTTCCACCACCCACCCCTCCTCCTGTCCTCGTTGCCTCCACCCTGCCGTATCCCTCCCCACTTTCTGCCGATCTTCTCGTGTTCCTGCGGGCATCCTCTCTGTTTGTACATTTCCTGGTGCCATCTCAATATCACATCCAACCCAACCGCAATGCCGCGATTGTCCAGGCATCTGGGCTCATGCGCTTTTCTGCAATGGAACGTTTAGCCACTATGCACGTTGTGGTGAGGATCTTTTCATATCTGTCCACCACTTCCTCCCCCTGTATCCCAAGCAGTGTGTAGCTGTGTACGAGCACGATATAAATAAAATATCATAAGCAGTGCCCCCCTGGGCTCCAAGCATAGTGGTCTCCCCCAGGCCCTCTCTATTTCCTGTTGGACCTCCTCCTAGTACCTCTGTAATGTCGGGCATTGCCATATCATGTATGGATTTTGCACGTAGGACAAGTATCGTCTTCCCTCTTCCCCAATCTCTTTAATGTATCACTGGAGTAATAGATTCTATGCAGGTACTTACATTGTATCATCCACAGGCAGGCAGTGATTGTCAATAGACAGGAACAGCTTTATAAGCAGTATGGGGCAAAATGGTGGCAACTGTTGATAATGAAAGCCCTGCTGCTTCGTGCTGGGGTTTCCATCGGCAGCCTGTGATGCCATGCTCATCACCAGGTCAGAGTTTGATAAAGTTATCCCTGGTCATGAAATCTCATCATCTGGATTTGGGGCATGCTCTTGACTCCTCTGATGGGACTTGTGTACAGAAAAGGGGTTCTAGAGAACTTCCCCTTCTATCCTACCCACTCCAATATTTATATGAACACAGAGCTGCATCTCATTTGCTCTTCTGATATTGCCTGCATTCATAATCTGCCCCTACTCAGATGCAGATCAGCGTGGAGAGAAATCCTGAAGAGTTAAAGATATTATCGCGCGGCCTAGGAACAGTGCGCTCCAACTTACTCCAACCCCAAAATGGTTAAATCCTGAAAAACTAAGGTGGCCATTCAGTTCCTCTTAAGGACTTGCCCTACTGGGTGTTTAATAATTTCTCTACCCACAAAGGAGAAAATATGGACACCCTGGGGTTTTGTGGGACCATAAGCTGTGCCTAAGAGCACAGGTGTGAGCTCCTGTAAAGTCTATTATCACTTCCAGGCACACAGGCCTAAGCATCCTCACTCTGAATCCAATTAGGCCTCAAGAAAAGCAAGCTGCGCTAAAGCAACATCCTTCATTGTGGACTTACACCAAAACTGGAGTTAGTGCAAAACACAGCAGGCAAGTGGGATCATATTTCAAAACCTAGGAGAACTCTTCTTGCCCACTGATTCCCTGATCAAGTTAAAGATTGACTAAATCACCTAAAAAGCATGATCTGGGTCTGGGACATGAAGGAGGCTGGTTCTTATGGCCAGGCTAAATGTGCTACCCTTGAAAGACAGGACGAGGCGGGATAAACATGTGTCGAACAGGAATTGCCAGTGTAATACTAGCAGGGTGGAGGGTTTGGGTCATTTCTTACTTCTTTGTACTTGCGACTTAGATCTTCGCAAGGTATTTTTAAACCCCCATTTTAATACTAAAACTGTTTGATCTTATTGTGATGCAATTTGTATAATAATGGTCTATAATGTTGATTATTTGTAAAACCTATATAATTATGTCTCTAGATAGAGCATTCTGTTTATTTGTATACTTTGATATTTATGTTTGATTATAACTACAGTTTTTTTAGTAATGGAGAAATGCAAATTTTCATAAAGAATCAATCAATCTAGAACAGCCCCAGAATATCGTCAAGCGCGGGTTTATTGATCCACTCTCCCCCACATCCTCCCTCTGGTCAAACAATCACTCTCTTTTGGTCATCCCAAACTTTGCCAAGGATCAGCTAGAGAAGAAAGGATTTGGGGCCAAGGCCCCATGCTCTGGAACGATCTCCCAGTAGCATCACGGAACAAACTGAACCGTTACATCAAAGAGAAATCCCTATATGGCCAGGCTCTGTGTATGCAGCAAACATGCACCTGTCTGTCCCGTAAAAAGAATCATTGAAGCCCTGTACATTTTTAGAGAGAACTGAATTCATCATCCTATTCAAATAGAAATGAACGAAAAGACATATTGTTCACAACCAGTGGGGAAAGTGGAAAAGGAATTTGAATCTAATTATCACGTATATAATTCCATATAACAAAACCAAAACAATCAATTCAAAAGGTAGGACAAAAATGAACAGGCATATTCTACACTCCTAATGAAAACTACCATAACATATGAAGTAACGAAGTAAAGTAGCATAAACAGAATTAATAAACCACATCCATTTAAGAGTCTCTGTGCGCATAATTCAGAAGTTGATATTAACAATCTTTTCTCTTCACTGCAACTGAGAGGCCTAAGTCATGATCTCACTGTGACAAGATGAAATTATGTGGTGGACGCGTGCTGCATTACAGCGTATTTGTGCCAAAGGTGTTTCGGTGTGTGCAATTTATAACGCCTTCTTCAGGGCAACATTAATGGATGCTCAATGAGATCAAGAATGTCTTATTGGAATTGTTTTGATAAATGTAATTCTACAATTGTGTTTTTTTTAAATACTAACTTGATAAAAGAGAATCAAATTTGGTTGATGTTCCACTTTTGGAAATTCTGATTTGATTTACTGGTGAACAGCAGACAGCCATGTTATCACTGTTCATCTTCTTTTGACCCCAATAGTGTGTAGAATAGTTGTACCAAGTCCTTGCATCTTCAATATCATAAGGTTTTCCAGGATGCCAGCATCAGGGCCAAACACAGCAAAGGTATGTGTGCACACAGTTGCATGGTCTGCAGTTGTTCTCAACTGGACATATGCCTCCCTACTATTGCGCAACACACGCTCACACAGAATATGCATCACCACGCAGCTTACCACGTGGTCACAACACTACTTACCTGCACATGCACCCAGAACTAGCAACTGATAAAGACAACCACACAGCACCTTGCGTCCCTACTATTGCACAACACACACACACTCTGTCTCTCTCACACTCACAGAAATGTCTGCACCACGCAACACCCCACCTAGTAACAACACTGCTTAGCTACACACGCATCCAGAACTAGAAAATGACAAAGCCAATCACCCACCAGCCTGAGGCCACGCGCGCTGCACCTAGCAGCAACACTGTGCTACTCCGGGACAGAATCCTAAGCCACTATGAGGTGTAATTGATCACACAGTGCCATGTTGTTGCCAGTGTGACCACAACTTGAAAATAGTTGCAATGAATATCAGTGGCAGTCTATCATGCATGTTCGAAATGGCACATGCTCTGCTCAGGTCAGTGCAAGAGACCCTCCGTTGCGATGAGTCCATGCTGATGGCAGTCGAGTGGTTTACAAATGGCTTATAACTGCATAAATATATTGACTCGCCTATTTACCAGTGCAGGAAGTAAGCACTCATGCTTCCACTATGACCAGGGTTCATATCGCGGGTAAGCTTCCTTGTCCCCTCTTAAGCAGGTCACTGCAGAGGTCAGGTTGCCTCCGTGCGATGGATTTGCAGTCACTTCTCATTGCAGAAAAGTGGAAAACCGCAGCTCTGAGAAGATTGCTTGAAAAGACCCCCAGGGAGAGTGGAGCAAACCTTGTAAAAATAGAAAAACGCGCGCTTTTGCAAACAAACATGTCGAGGGTCGCTCCTGCCTGCCCCTCCCTCCCTTTAATGAGATGAAGGTGGGAGCTGAGCTGAGCAAAGCAGTAATTGCTGTAGGGAAAGCAGAATAGTGTGTCCGTGTGTTGGGGGGGCGGGGGAGGAGAACAAAGACAGGCTGAGGACAATTTTAATGGGTTTAATGTATTTCTTTGCTGAGGTCAGTAGTGGGGGAGGGGGGTCTATGCTCAGTATCGCCTGCAGTGAGACCGCCGCCTCTGAGAGGCACCACTTAATATTACTATCACGTTAAATGTCATGATAGCTGTTATCATTCTTATCAATATTATTATTATTGGCTTCAACAATGTACACAAACAGATGAACAGATATTCCTAGATGATTATTTGTAATGCCATTAAAATGAATAGTAATTAACATGATTATCAATAATAATAATAATGGAAATATACTAATAGTATCACTAATTTTAATGCTGCTTAAATATGCCTGGCAACGAGCACTTCTTGCTGACGGACTTGACTGTGATGATATTAGGTCCTCTGTGTCCTACACGGATGGGGCTGCAGTTAGCTGAAAGAGGTGGATCTTATACATCACCGCACTCCTAATGGGATTCAATGACCCTATTGCTTTGTGAGTGCCGGGCCAGGCTCCGATGGAGGGGACCCAGCAGTTTCTCTGGCAGGCTTTGCCATTTTCCTCCTTTGCTGCTTATCAATCAGGCAGATAGAAAGATGTCAAATTGTTCCAGGAATTCTGATGTGGCTGACGATGGCACCAGCTTGCTGCGCGCTTCAACGGCTCAATGCTGAATTACATTTCATTGTGAAATTGAGTACAGTGACGTCATTTCACCCAAATGCCTGGGGTAGCAGAGGTGACATCCCACGACCCTTGACCTCTGATGACATCACAGGAACTGATGTCATTTGACCGTACACCAAAGTGACATCACAGGAAGTGGTGAAACACGACCAACTCTTACCGCTGGTGACCACCAAAGGACGTCCGTGCCTCAGTCCATATCTAGCTAATTCTGGGCGTAGAGGCAGTTTAGCAGGGATACATCGTGCACATCCATATCCAAGAATTCCCTCCCGGCTCCGAAACACAGAGGCGGAATAGCTGACATAGGAACAGGTGTAGTGCGTGCACAGAGAGGCCAAAACCAGACCTAACATGTCAAATTAACACTTTGCACAAGTGTTTATGTACATTTATGAGTGGGTGAGCATGGGAGAGTGTGATTGTGTGAGTGCGAGTGTGTGTTTGTGTGTGTGTTTGTGTGTGTGTATGTGTGTGTGTGTGTGTGTGTGAGTGTTTAAGTGTGTGAATGAGTGAGAGTGAGTGAGAGTGTAGGAATGAGTTTTTCAGTGAGTGCTTAAATACATGTATGGTTGTATATGAGTGTGAAAGAGTGAGTGTAAGTGAGAGTGTGAGTGAATGTACAAGAGAACATTTGAATGTGCGTGTGTGTGTATACTTATGGGCCTCTGTATGTGTATTTGCGATTCAGATTCAGAATGAGAGTGACTTTGTGAGTGTTTGAATATATGAGTGTGTGATTGTGAGTAAGTGGCCATCTATAGGTAGTACTCATGATCAAGCTACTTCTGCGACCACCATCATGATAAATTATAATTCTAATGATAGTCATTGTTCTTTTATAACATGCTTAAAACCGGAGACCAGCATTCGAACCTCTGTTGCTATGCGTTCCATATCAAGTAATACTACCAATATTGAATTGAAAAACTTAGAACCGCAGGACTGAGAAGATCTAACTGCATCTGGGCACATATGAAAATGAAAGGCTCAAATTTCCAACGAGAAAACCCAAAGAGTCCAAAATGTCTTTAGTGCTTTACGGAACTGAATGAGCTCCTTCATGTTCTTAATCTTCCAAGGTAGGGTATTCCATGATCTGGGTCCCCTGACTGTGAACCGTCTATATCCCCTGGAGATACAACGAGATGAAGGAGCAACCAGCCGAGCGCAGAGGTTGGTGAGGTTCGTTCCAGGTCAGCTTCTCTGCAAGGTATGTGGGGGGGAGGTCATGTAGACACTGATACACCAAACAGAGGATCTTAAAATCAATTCTATCCTTAACCAAAAGCCATTGTAGAGAGCGGCGCAGAGCTGAGATAGGGGGCGCTCAGGTACTCCCGAATGTTGGGCTCTCTGGAGTTCATCTGTCTCTTTGGATATCTGCTGGCATGGTTATTCCGCAATGGAGTCGCGAAGTAGGAAAACGGACTGTAAAGTTAGCTCCCACCTGGCTTTCATGATCTAGGTTAGATTGCCAGATGCAGCATAAGTTCTTGATCTTGGAAGGATAGATCAGGTTTGACCCCATTAAGCAAATTAAAGATCTTAAAACGTAAGTGACGCGTCATCACTGCTCATATGACCTCATACATCATCTCTGTCATGAAAACGGTTTGTCACATTAGCAAGCTATAAAAGCTGTTTCCACCGTCCACTTATAAACCAAATGGCACCTTCATTTCCGAGTGTAGTTATCAAACCAAATGCCTCTAAATACACCGACCATTTAAAGAGCACACCCCACAAACTTAATGTCGTCTTGTTGTTTAGACATTGGGGGCGGGATCACCCCGGTCAGACGTATGCATGGAAGAAGCAAAGGCCCTCTGACCCGAGCTGGAATTAGAACCTGGAACATGGAGGATACGCAGATCCCAGCAGGGGCGATCAGCAGCCAACAGTTCTGCCTTAGCTACAGGAGACTCATGAATCTATGCTACAGTGAAATCTATGAGCCAAAAACAGTCCCGGGGGCAGAAGCAGACTTCTTCTCTCCCCTTAATCAAGCCCTGGCCTGCACACGTCGCTGCAATGTGTCTGCACCAACAGCTGGTGCTACAGCGAACATTCACTGTAAATGGGGGCGTTATTACACAGGCTGTGCTTATCCTGCAAACCTGCAGTGGCAGAGTTCGCCATCCTTCTCTGCCATTATTTTTCCCCACCCGGTGGAACTGAAACACCACACGTGAGCCAAAACTAATAATGGTTACATTCACAGTATTAATATTCTATCGCCTCCCTCCAACCTGGCATAGTAGCATAGTACACATATGGTGCTGCAAATAAAAACGTGCATATCTGCTAGTAGGACTTTTTTTTTTATTTAATTTTAAAATATAAAAAATAATTCATTATGTAAGTAAATACAGTAAAGAGTAAGTATATAAATAAGCAAGCAAAACAGTTTATGTACATTATAAGGTACAAGCAGATATGCAAGGCATCCAATCTCAGACAATTGGCACATTCCCAGCTAAAATATAATGTATGTGATGGACCCGAATCAAATGCTATACAAGCTAAAGATACCGTGGCACAATGTAAAGTGCAGGAAGGGGGCCATTTACGTGCAAACAGGTCTGCTCCAGTCCATTTTCATCATTTGCACCATGGAGTGCTAAAGGAAGGTGTAAGAAAAGGGAGGAACCACCCTTACTCCTCTTTTTTGCACTGTGCAGTGCAAAATGAGTAAACGCCACCTGTTGTGCATGCAGGGCAGGCAGTGTTTACAATGGATTGCACATGGCAGGCAGTGTTTACAATGGATTACACATGGCAGGCAGTGAATACAATGGATTACACATGGTAGGTGGCGTTTGTGATGAATTCCTATGGAATCCGCCTGCTTTTTGCTGATGTAAAAAGCAGGCAGATTCCTCCATCGATTTAACACCAGCATAAAATGGAACGCTTGCGTAAACCAACCACAAAAGTGCTGCAGAATGTGAATGGAGGTATTAAGGCAGGCGTAAAACCTTTAGGCCTGTCTTTTACACCAGGGGCGTTGCTAGGGGGGGGGGCTAAGGGGGCTATAGCCCCTGATCTTTTGGTTGTAGCCCCGGATAGAATCTCAGGAGCTACAGCCAAAAGACTAGCTAGCCCCCAGTCCCAACAGTTCCGACATCAGCATAGCCCTGGGTCTTTTCCAGACCTAGCAACTCCCCTGTTTTACACCATCGTTTACACACCGGATGTTTCAGAAATGAGACGAATTGTGACTTATTTTCCTGTTTCCAGTTATGAGCAGGGAGGGAACCGCAAACCTATGCACTTACATACACAGCCTCCTCCATACATTTGTCATTGCTTGTACTACAAAGTGCAAACAATGCGTGCAAATCCTGGCGGACCCATGTTTCCGTAAATGTTTACACTTTGGAGCTCATTTTGTTGATACGCATTATTCGGCGGCGGTGATCTGTTACATGTAGACATGCACGAAGGCGAGTCCCCACTGCCAACTTTTGGTAATTTGCGTGGCGGAATGCGAAATTGAGGGGAAATATGTGGCGTGCAAGCGTGTACGCTGCCTTTTGTACTCTGCTGTGCAAATTGAGTATCCGCTGCCTGCCATGTAGGCATGGCAGGCATAATTTACAATGGATCCCTATGGAACCCTAATTGGGATCCACAGCATTTGCACCAGCATGAAAGGCCATGCCCGCGCAAATAATGTGAGCGTTTGTACGGTGGAGAGGAAGGGAGCTGTGGAAAGGCGACTTACGTTCAGCCCCTCCTCTCCACTATACAAAAGATAGAAAATGGGGCGGAACGTTAGTGAACGACATAAGCCTTCCATTTACATTATGCCCCTCACGAAAATGAGCTCGGACGGGCACACAATCCCAAAGACCGCCTGCATTGTTCGTGCATGGTGGGAGAGGTGTACATAGATCTCTAAAGAAGGCGCAGTGAGTCCAATGCATTTCTACCAGCATCAAAATGAGATGCTGACGTATATGCATTTGGATTTGCATGGCGGAGCGGATGGAGGTTCGGATTGGTCAATTAGAATCAATGCCTCAGTTCCACCACACAAATCATTGAAACGCGGGTGGCTAATAAAATGCATGCGTAAAGGTTGTAACGAGCCAATACAACTAACAAAATGGCAGACTAAGGTTTTTGCATGACAGATCAATTAAGTGTGCAATCAATGGACGATTTAAAAGGAAGCTGGTTCTGCAACGTAATCTTCTGTGTCCTCAGCAACAACATTGAGTATCTTGAAACACTCAATTTAATCTATTTTAAGATCTACTTTTTGTATTGTTAACTGTTCAAAATACAGGCTTTCTTTTTCTTCAATTATTTACTAAAAATCAATGTAAATAAAGCATGCCAACATGTTTCACTTTCCGCGCCCTTCATCAGGACAGTAAGGATTCTCTTCAAATATTGAATTATTCACACCTTCGTGTGATCAATACTTTTGGTTCTTGTGTCTTAAGCAGTGTATTCTAACAGATTTCTCTTTTTGTAGATCTGGAGTAATAAAAGTTTTATAATGATTAGTAGTTGGATAGTTCATTGGTAAATTCTTAGTACCATAATATAATGTCTCAAGGAGGAGTTGCCCCTTCTGAACTTTTGCTTAGTATTCATTCTCCAATGACACAACTCATCGCGTATTTCTCAGAGCCTCAAACACATGTTGGCATAGTTTATTTACGGTGATTTTCAATAAAAAAACAAAAAAACAAGCATTGATAAGGCTATACTAATTTCAAATCCAATGAGTTGTCACAACCAATACAATAAAATACCCTAGAGTTTCAGATCTTTTTCACAGTAAATTCTGAGACAGATTGAGAAGTGTCTCAGTTTAGGATCGTTAGTGACATCTCAACAACATATATCGTCCAGCGCAGGAGGTCCATCTTTGTTTTTCTCTATATTCCTGATAAAAGATTACCATAGTCACTTGCCCTGTGGCCTGACCTGCTGTTATTTCAGGCTCCTACCGGCAGATAAATGTCTGCATCACTGACACTGTTACTAACGGTGCCAGGGATCCTATAGGACTCCATGGGATGGGGAGTTATTGGCATCACCACTGCCCGTAATATCCTGGTAATACCGGGATATCGGGCAGCAGAGACGGTGCAGTAGTTTACCAGTATCCCGCTGGTATTACCGGCGGTATACCGGGACACTAATGATGAGCCCTAATAGTCTTGCGGGAGGTACTTTTGCTTTCAGGTTTCCAAATATTTTTGTGAGCGCTTGTTGGCCTGTGATGAGTGTGAATCTCTTCCTGTAGCGGAAATGGTGAAAGCTTTGCTCGACCCCCACCTGTGTGAACTGCTAGTGTATAATCAATAGTAAAGGCTTATATTACTTTCATCTGTCACTGTGCAAAACCACTTTCCAAATTGATAGTTCAACGAAAGGATATCCCTGGTTGCAAACAGGTATTTTCAGCCCACATGATAGTGCCCAGCTCACATAGGAAATGATAGTCTTTGGAGCATCGTCCTCTACACTGTGCTGTGTCGGGATTGATGCAAGCCTGTCTGGGCTAGCGATTATGAAATCTCCATGTCTTCACATAAATGCAAACGTAATAGGTGTCTTACACTTGCTAACTGTTACTTTACTTCGTGAATGCCTCTTCGCAGTCTGGTGCATATTTGAATGGTTGCCATGATCAGATTAGCTTTCCTAATGGTATGGGAAAGTATCGGGCACAATAACCTGCCATGCCAAGGAAGGATCTTGTTCATGCACGACCTTCAGAGCTTCCAACAATGTCAGTGCATCCACTTCCATTCCTTCTAAGAGAAGAAATTCCCATAGAATGTTTGGTATGACTTAGAAACTCACTCGTTAATGTTGAGCGTCAATCCTGCTTCCAGCAATGTCATACACAGTACTTGGAGTAGGACTGTAGGACACATGAAACATAAGCGACGAAGACTTATGTCCATCTGTGCTGACGGTGCTTGGGAATATAACGTGTTTAATACCTTAATGTTGCCCATGCTGTTTGCTTCCAAGCTACCTGTAAGCGTCTAATTGCTCTGTAAATGCTCGCAAGCCTTGAAGGGAATGGATGAATCATTCTATTAGAATCGCTTAACCAATCTCTAGTCTCTCTAAATGATCACCTAGGCATGCCATGGTGGATCAATAGGATTATTTGGTGGAAATGATGGAGTAGAAATTGTCACAGAGTGGAAAGCCCTGGAGAGATCATACGGGGGCAGATATGCAGTTAATAGTAAAAAGGGAACACAAGTTGGTGCAGTGTAAAGTCCCCCATTTCTCCTCTCCTGTGAGTGGCCTAGGTGATAATTTATATTGCCGTGCCCCAGGGCCTACTCTGAGCAGGCATTAGGTCCTCAATGGTCACCAAAAGTGACATCATAAAACCTGGTGACGAGCTAGACAAATGTCAGGGTAACGAGGCTCAATAAGAAGGCTCAGAATCAACCTTTGGCCATATCCTCTTTCATCATTTAGACCGCGACTGACCCCTACCGGGTGTGGGGGGGGTTGAGTTAATCTACCAATCCCACATTAAAGCTACTCTTAGGCCCCTGGTTCATAACTTTAAAATGGAAGCATGTCTGGTACGCTTATCAATTTCACCCACTGATACATCTACTGGATTTAATCTTTGCATCTGCTGATCTTGTCTCGGTACTACTGTTTTTTCCTGTCCACTGGTCTGATCATTTTATTGTGCATTTCCACATCAATATCAAGATGCAATGCAGCTTCCCTCCTTGTGTTAAGACTCTCAGACGCCACTGGGGCCCTGTGCCTGACTCTACTATTGCTGCTCTATTTAAGGATGGGTGTATGAAGACCCAATCTTTTGATTTTTCTTTTCTAACAATGACACTTATGGCTGTAGCCGATGATCTGGCTCCCCTTAGGCTCTCCACTCTCCGGCCTTCCGCTTCCGAGCCTTGGTTCACTGCTGATCTGAGGCTGCACCAGCTCAAATGCAGGCAGTCTGAGTGAAAACTGGAAAAAGTCATACTGCGAGGCCGATAGACGGATCCTGCGACAGGAGAGCTAGTGCTACCATAAAGCCATCTGTGAGACGAGATGACAGTTTTATACTCTGAAGATTCAGACGGCTATTAATCAGCCAAAGGAACTTTCATCACCCCGTAACACTCGGTCTGAGGTTATTCCTTCGCAGCTTCTATCTGACCCTCTATCTCAGTTCGTCTTTCAGAAGATTGTGGATATTAGAGATAATTGCCTATTCTAGCCTGAGATCTGGGATTAGGCACTCTCAGACTCATCTTACCGGTTCTTCTCAGTTGTGGTCTGGCTTCCCCCTCTTTAGCCTTGATGGGATAGTGGGGGCTACGTTGAAAATGAAGTCTGCTTCCCCCCTTGGCCCTATCCCTATGAAAATCATGAAAAACACTATGGGCCTCATTATGACCCAGCCAGTCTGGAAACAACGGTGGCCATAAATCTGCTGCCACAGTTGTTTCCGGACCAGCTGATTCCAAGTTCTGCAGGCGGGAGGTGTCACTCCCGCCAGGTCTGACCTGGCGGGAGTAACGCCACCCGCCTGCAGACGAAAATGGAAACACCAGCTCCATCATAGACTGAACCGGTGTTTCCATTGTCCCCATCCCCATGGAGTCCTATGGGACTCTATGGTAATGGGGATTTACGGGTCACCAGGGTTGTAATGCCCCGGTGATTCCGGCAATCATGGAGGCGGAATGGTATTTCGGGTCCGGCGGCAGCCTGTCGGTTTTTCCGGCATGGCTACCGCCAGACTCATAATGAGGCCCAATGTCTCAGACTGCTTTATGGATTACGCAGGCGCGAACCACTCTTGCAGTTCGGGAATAATTCCTGTTAATTTAAAGCACGCTTTGGGATCCCTCTTCTTAAAACACATTCACTGGACCACTCTGTGCTTTGTAATTTTCACCCTATTTCTTTGCTCCCTTTTTCTATGAAATTGCTCGAGTCACTGATCTCACCCTTACTCAGTTCCTTTCTTGAGAGAACTGGTTTCTTTGATCCTTTCAAGTCAGGTTTCCATCTTGGCCAGGGCACGAAAAGTGTTTTAATTTCCGTTGATCTCTGACCAATGTGGGGTGGGTGCACTGATACTTTTAGATCTGTCTGCTACGTTCAATGCTGTCAACCACGCCATTCTGGTTACTCGTTTAATGGAGGCCGGGGTGTCTGGTCAGGTGTTGGCGTGGTTGGAATCCTTTCTCAATGGGCGTACTCAATCTCTTTCTCTTTCTTCTTTTCCTTCTGCCCCTCTCTCTCTTACCTGTGGTGTTCCTCAGGGTTTAGGTCTACTTGATCGAAAATATTGACCTTTTCCAATTTGACCTAATTATTCTGGGTCATTTTATTGGTCAAGAATTCTGCGGGAGACCTCCGCACACTCCCCATGTCCCCCCACCTTTACATTTACTTTTAATTTCATTTGACCGTAAAAACGATCAAATAAATTCAGTCAAATGTTTTTCGATCAAGTATGCTAATACCGTTCTCAGGGCTCTGTCCTGTCCCCTACACTTTTCAGTGTGTATACTCAGCCCTTGGTCACGCTCATCCATGCCCACAACTTCGGGTGCTACTCATATGCTCATGATACGCAGATTATTGTTTGCATTGATCTCCATCATTTGGAAGCTGCGTCCCAGCAGCAGGGATGCCTGGAGGCAGTGGGGGGAGGGAGGGTTGGATGAGTGACACTTGGCTTAGGCTGAATGGGTACAAGGCAGCGGTCTTGGTGGTGGGTCCCCCTTCTGCTGCCTCTTTGTGGACTTTGGATTTCTGGCCTGTCTCTCTTGGCTCTTTTCCTCTCCCTGTTCTCGTTCTCTTCTCATATTTTTGCTGTTCTTTGCCATCTGCACTGGCTCCGCATCAGAAACGAGTGCAGTTCAAATTCCAATGCCTAGTTCACAGGACTTCTTGTGGACTGCGGGCTGTGTATGTTCCAAGTCGGGTTCTTGGTTCCCAGGATAAGGCTGTTATCGCAATCCCAAGGATACGACTCTCCCGTGATGGCATTCGTGCCTTTTCTGTTTCGGCCGCCAATCTCTGGAACTCGTGAGTTGTGGATTACGGATAATCATCTCGTCTTTTGGCGTGCTGATAATACAGTGAATGCTCACACACATTTATCCACTCACACCAAATAAAGTCACAAGTGACCTGGATCTGTGATTAATATATGATCAAAAAACAATGACAAGTTAGGATCGCTGAACTGACTATGACAAGGAACTTCACTCTCGTTGCTTTACAGAAAAGTGAAATACCCTTATTAGATGCCTATGTAACAGACTGATTAACAATGGAATAATTGCTTCTTAACACTTTCTGTATTCCCCGCAGAAGCCCGAGCGCAAGAGAAACATGTGTTTGCAGGCACATGATAATTGGCTTTTTTATTTGGTTATTCACTGGCGATCCCAAGAATCATATTAGGATATCAAGGTGAAGAACCTAGCTAGTCGTTGGTGGTCTCAGCGCTGTGTTCAACTCACTACAGAATTCGCACAATTATAGAAAGGCAGCATCAGGCGGAGTATTTGGCTTGGTTGGTGAGTTATTCTCTGCAGCAGAACCACTCTTTAACATGTCGGGGTGAAGCATGAAGCCAACTTAAAACCCAACTATCTTAATCATAGGTTGAATGAGAAGTTGGCATGTGAGTTATTAGGGAACAAAGGGGTTTTGTTCGGACTGGAGGTGTTACTTATGAAGGCGTAAAAGAAAAGAAAAACATCAATAAGAAGTCTACCTTTGGTATTGCAAAGTACAACTTGTAATACATGGCTTAATCAAGACCTTTTTCAAATGTGGGCACTCTACTGTGTGTAAATTTACATTGGACAAATGTAAGAAGATATAAATCAATGATTACAACATAAAAATTAAACAATTTATTAACTGCAGGAGTTTATTTGGCGTTTACACAATTCAATGCACCTGTGGTAGATATCACATCGGTAGCACCAAAAGAGAACTTTGTACCAGGATCAGTGAAAATCTTCGTGCTATCAGAACTACAGATACAAAAAATGTTCTCATCTACATTGAGACCAAGAACATACAAGCTCAAGAATAGACAACATCAGATAACCTGTAATGAATAGACATTTCAATGAGGCAGAGGTAGAAACAGAGAATACAATCTAATTGAAACAGATGCACAAGGATTTTTTATATGGGCAACGTAAACAAAGGCCTCAATCTAGAGCAAGAAATGAATGTATTTTTGCAAATGACACGCATATGCAAACATGTGTGTCACAGCCATCTTGCATCAGATTTTAGCACAGATTATTTAAACTTTTGATTGTTTAAATCTGGAAGTCATTTCTGGTCACACCTAATTCGTTTTACTTACCTTTTCTTTCTACCCTTTTTTAAAAAAAGGGAACATCTACATTTTTGCCATGACTTACCATGATTCCATGATATGATATATATGTGGAACGTTTTTCACAATTTATGTTAAAATAGGAAACTAACGATGTTCCTGTAAAACCATGTAGACACTCATAATATTTTATCTATCTAGAGACAAAATTGCATATATAATTTTTGAGATCATGATCAGTGATATAGGGCCTCATTACAAGTGTGCCGTTCCGGTAACAACAGTGCTGGTAAGCCTACACGCACCATTATTACCGGACCGGCACACTACGAGTCTGCGGGCAGGCGCCATCCCGCTCGCCAGGGTCAGACCTGGCGGGCGGAATAGCACCCACCCGCAGACTTTCACAGAAGCACCGGCACCATTTTTATGGGACTCAAATGGGAATGGGGATTAACAATTTACCGGCGCCTGACTTCCCAGATCGCTGGGGTCGTAATCCCCTGGTGATTCCGGCAAGCCAGGCGCTGGTAAATATTACAAGTCCGGCAGCAACCCGCCGGCAGCACCAGCAGGGTTACCGCCAAACTTGGAATGAGGCCCATAGTCTCTATAATATACCTTTTGTATTTACATAAGAAGATCAAAATACAAAACAAATAATCAAATATGGCTGCTGTGTATACATATGTGAGGTGAAAAAGTCACATCCATGATGCCACAACCACACTATTGTGTGATGTTAAGACGTGACACCACACACATATGCATTTCCACATGTGCGGCCATGTAGTACGTAGCCATGCACTATGAGGACACCAAACAGCAGCACAATATGCTGCCCATGTAGGCAGCCACAGGTTCTAACCAGTAAGTAACAGCGTTTTAAAGAAAAGTCAATTTACTTTACTGATAATCTTGTGGAGAATGCATTTATTCCCCACAACACAAATTTACATACTCTCCTGAACTTCTCGCAGCATTCATCCATATGACAGCTCAAGATGAGTAGCTAGATGGGACTTGGCCATCCCTTCCTAACTTCGTAATGGCTAAAATGCACACACGCATTCTAATAACTCCCCTGACAAACTTCTCATACCTGGACTTCGGTCCCCAGAGGGCATTCAACCAACAGCACGTTGGGACCACACCAATGGAGAAAGGTGCTGTACAAACGACAATTACAATACAATAGCATTTTCAGTGATGAAATATTTTAATTAAAGATGCAAATCATATGCAAGTATCTAACCACTGCCAAATAGATAACATACATAATACCTTAATTTTGTGTTTTCTATTTTTGCTTTCTATTGTGACAAATCCCAGAATATTGCCACTGCGTTTATGGGGGAAGCCCCTTCCCATTGGGGCAGGGAGGTGAAGTCACTACCTGATAGTCCCCCTGGGGGTGGTTCTCAGCGGGTGGATCTCATGGGAGGAAACGCCTTTATGGGACCAGTGATGATGGCCCTGGGAGAACTCAGTATTCACTTAATCCTTTGGTATCCCCACTCTCCTCATACCCCACTCAGGCCCCGCTGGATCCCCATGCCTCTATGTGTTATAATAGTGTACAGGGTCTCATTAACACTAATGGGGCGAAGAAGTGGGAGACGTACCCAAGCTTAATGCAACATACTACTGAGACGAAGAAGAAAGAACGAGGAGGAAAAAGCCCACTGCAGAACCAATACACGTGGTACAGTTTTCAAGAGGCAGCCCGATTCATAAAAAGGGAAGAAGGACTGAATGAAGCATCAAGCCAGCCCTGGAGGAGCACGGAACGAAACGTCCATTCCGTGGCAGGAGATATAAAGGATGGAAGCCAGGACACAGAGCTCTCTCTGACTTTCCAAGAGTACCAAGAGAGTCTGACTGGCCAGCGGCAGAAAGAACAGAAACCCATCGGTCAAAAGCAGACTGAGAGCAGGGAGACGAGCAGCAAAAGACACGAGTGAGAGTCTGAACCTGTGAAGCCATGAGAGAGAGAACGATGAGCGCGGCTGCAACACAGACATTACGCTCCACCTCCAGCAGAGGAGACCAGAGACCACCCCGAGACTTCCCAAAGACAGGGAAAGGGTCTGACCAGTTATTGGGGCACTGAGGGATCTGAAGGAATAGAAAACCCTCATAGATATATCCCGAAGAGCTAAAGTGGATAACAGAGGAAGTATATACAACTTGATACGAACTTTGTAAATGACACACACCTCCCGAACAGCAAACGGGGATAACAGAGGAATTATATACAACTTGATACAAACTGTGTAAATGACACACACCTCCAGAACAGCAAAAGGGGATAACAGAGGAATTACACAAGTTGTTATGAACACTGGGAATAACCCTACGTGGGATAATACCTGGCTGGAGAGTGTACAGGGTATGTCCACAAGCAGAAGAACAGGGTCTGGGACCCATATGACAGTGGGGAAGCCCTGCCAGTGTACAACTGGGAATGGGGCTCAAATGAATACGGGACAAGGCCTGTCAGTAAAGTATATAAGCATCAAAATCCCACATCAGTGCACGGATACCTATAACCTACAGGCTGGAGCCCAGAGGAATTTGGGGAGACCCTGAGTAAGTATAAAAGGATGAGAGAAGGCAAAGTGACATAATCAAGTCTGACAAGTCACTGAACCAGGCTTGATACACCATTAATCATCACAGTATTGAACCATTTGGGAAAGTCTACGGTCAGGTCTGGTAAGTTAGTGAGAAGGCCTGACAAGAGACTGGAGAGCTATATTTTTGTTTCACAGACAGAGGAAGAGGATTCCTCCAGAAGATTTGGAGAACTGTGTTTTGTTTATGAGTTGAAGCAAGAACTAAGGGAAAGATTCCCTCTGGGATATTTGGGATCTGTGTTTTCTTTAAGTTGATCGGAAAATGTAAGCAGTGGACATTGGAACTGCATCTTCTTTCACAAGAACTATGCCTTGGAGTCTACATCCAGAATGAGAGGGACAACCTTCTGGATTAATGAGCTATGTTTTGGGGTCTACATCCAGAATGAGAGGGGCCTCCTTCTGGATAAATGAGCTATGTTTTGGAGTCTACATCCAGAATGAGAGGGGTCTCCTTCTGGATTAATGAGCTATGTTTTGGAGTCTACATCCAGAATGAGAGTGGCCTCCTTCTGGATTAATGAGCTATGTTTTGGAGTCTACATCCAGAATGAGAGTGGCCTCCTTCTGGATAAATGAGCTATGTTTTGGAGTCTACATCCAGAATGAGAGGGGCCTCCACCTGGATTAATGAGACATCCAGTTTTCCTTAGTTTGATAGTGTAAGGGACGGAAACATTTTTAGACATAGGAGGGTAGATACTTTACATTTTACGGACATCCTGACGGGATTCTTGGTATTTCTGTTGAGGTAGGGTAACCCCTCATAGTAAATAGGGCAAGATAGGTTTTTCTTTAACTTTTGTGGTTATAAATAAAAGTGTATGCCAACCAATATGCCATCTCTGTGTCAGACGCGTACTTCTGCAACCTTGCAGGATAGGTTCCATGGAATAAGGTCTCTGCAGAAAATGTCGCATGGCAAAAAGTCATCAAAAAATTGCGGTTTTTGTAGGGACATTATTACATTGAACAAGCGCGGGACCCCCCTGCATCCCCCAAAAACGTTTTTTTCCCCCAAGGGGAGTGGGGGAAACCCCCTCAACCCCTGCACCCCTCGTCCCCATATATATCGTCACCATATATAATGTCACCACAACCTTTTCCCGGCATCATTATTTGTGATGACCATATATATGGGGAAAATATTACCAGATATCACAGTATATACATATGAAAAGAAGCACTTAATGATGTTGTGCTTGCATATATTTTTTGATCACTACGTATTTTGAGTTTCGAATTCACATATTCAGGAGAAATACAATTAATATTGAGTATAAATCATGCATTGATGTTTTGATGGCTTTGGCCTAATTTTGGGGTCATGCTCTTCTAATAAAATGGCCAATGAACAGGGAAGAACGACTCTCCAATATAAAGATTGTCCAATCGCTTACTGCCCCATTTGGGTGGGCATGAAATAACTTCCCCATGTGTTATATATAACACTAGCACAATCGAACAACATCTGGAACATTGCTCTTTTCTATATTATATTAATGTGCATTATCTTTACATGTTATAGACACAAAGGGCCTCATTACGAGGCTTGCGCTCACGGAATGAAGGGGGCCAGTACGGGACCGGCGCCCTTCATTCCGTCAGGGCTGATTACAAGGTTCCCTTCGTGGGAACCGGATCGGACGCCTGGGCTCAAATGTGAATGGGGAATGGTTCCTGCAAGGAGGACTTACCGGGTCCTCCTATGTCGGAATGACCCGGTAAGTCCCCATTGCAGGAACCCGGTAAAGGAGCCCGGTTTGGAGGCAGCCATGGTGCTAATAGCTCCATGGCTACCTCCAAACTCGTAATGAGGCCCAAAGACCTAAACAATGGAACAGGCTGTCTATTAAAATGACAAGAAAATACAATATGTCATTGTTCAAAGATCTGTATATCGGTATTCGGAACCTTTAGATGAGGCAAAAGGAAGAGTGATGAACATGAATGAACTATTTGGATATAGGGCCTCATTACACGGAAGGCGGTAGGGGACTACCGGTAATCCCCACCGCCCTACTAAGAGGTCCCTCAGCGGGTCCCGTCCTTAACGTGTGGTCAGACCACATGTTAAGGACAGGACCCGCTGAGGGTCTTCAGTGCAAATAACGGTACCGCAAATTGCGGTACCGTTATTTGCTCCTTCCCCATTCCCATTGAGCCCTATGGGGGCTTACCGGTCCCGCAATTCCCATTCCCATTGAGCCCTCTGGGGGCTCAATGGGAATGGGGAATGGTTCCCGGAATGGTGATTTACCGGTCCCGAAATGGGGACTTACCGGTCCCGCAAAGGTCAGAGTAGGCCGGTAAATCCCTATTCCAGGAACCCAGCCTCCGACGGCGGTAAGTGGGTAGCCATGGCGCTAATAGCTAATAGCGCCATGGCTACCGCCTTCCATGTAATGAGGGTAATAGACTTATCGAATATGAGTACTATACAGTTCTCGACACAGAATTGTGGTATATAATAATAATAAAATGTTGTTTCTCTGTCTCTCTTCTCTATCTTCGCTCCTCTCCACCCAGATACTTTTTGGTGAGCTCATGTCCAGATATTCCTCAGACGTGTGTGCAATTAATTTGCATTTGATTGGTTATGAGTTTGTGAATTAATAGATGGCTGATCAGATCAAATTAGCCCCAACAATTTTAAAACTGCATAAAGACAGTAAAAGGCTACCAAATTGGGGTTGAGAATTACACTGCTATTTCTGTTCATCTCAAGGCCCAGAAAAAGCTCCTACCTGATTGAAACACATGTTGGCCAATATATTTCTACAAAAAGACTAAAATAATGTTTTTAATTATAGTGACCATTCAAGAATTGTGCTGTCTTTTTACTCATGGCGGTTTGGCCTATTAAGAGAAAATGTGTGATCTTAATTCAATGAAAGACAGACTAGGTATTGAAACGATTAAACAAGACTTAAAAGCTATTGGACCTCATTGCAGGTCTGGCGGTAACCCTGCCGGTGCTACCAGTGGATTGCCACCGGACCCGTAATAATTTTTGGGCGCCTGACTTCCCGGTGCCACCAGCTCATTATGGGACTCTATGGGAGTGGGGACACAGAAGACGGGCACCGTTGCAAATGGTGCAGTTGCTTCTGTGAAGGGTTTACCTACCGTGACCGCTGTGCCCGGCAGAGTCAGACCCGTCAGGCACAGCGGCAACGGCAGGCAAATACAGTTAGCGGCCTGGAAACAAGGGTACAGGCGCACTAACCGGCACCCTTAAATACTGGACCGGCAACATTGTAATGATTCCATTCACTGAATCCACGATTTGAAGGAATAAACTATACAGAACTAAAATGTTATAATTTTGCGGAATTGTGGTTGTAGAAATAATATTTTCTGAAGTAAAAATCATGATTTTGATAGTTTCTTGCATTCTACCTTTTAACTAGATATGGCACATTTTCCCAAATAATTGAAAACATGCTTATGTTAAATGAGTCTTGTTTAACTCATTATCAAAATGTAGTGCAACCCCACGATACGGTCTGACAGGCAAATGGGGTTGGTTGGTTAGAACCCCAGACTAGTACAGGTGCAACTCAAAAGTTCCTAATTGCACACAAGCAACTGAGAAGCCTGGCGCGGCCTCTGACCAGGAGTACAGTTCCACTAGATCAAGAAGAGGGTCGACCTCGAAGATACCGGCGCAACGTACCGTGCCAACACATCTGCACCGGATCTGACATAACATCCCCACAGAACCGATACACAGGAAATACAATCACAGATCATCAAATGTTGTACACCTCATCCAGTGCAAGAAATATCCGCCAGGAAAGTAGGTTGCTGAGACCTGATAGGAGCTGCGTGCGACCTGCATAGTGTAAGAGGATTCAATTCAACACCACAGCTAAGTCAACGCCTAGTCTAGAATACTGAATGAAAACCCTTATTGATATATCTTTATGTCCAGTTCATGCGTTCTGGATGACTACCCCTATATAACACCCCTCTCTTGGAATTCCCCTGACCCCACTGAGCCAAGAAGTAGTTCTGTTTTGCAAGTTAAAAGGTTTATTTAGAATTTAAACAATACATATATATATATATATATATATATATATATATATATATATATATATATATATATATATATATCACACTTTTATAATTAATTAATAATTGAATATCACACTTAATCTGAGCAGTAATCAATAATGGATAGTCTGGCACCAGCACACTTGTGAATAGGAACAGAAGAATAAGGTGGTAGAGATACTTTATATAAGTTCAGATGGATGTACTGTTGAATGAAAATGCAATACAGAAAATACTCAATATGATTTCAACAAAACAATGTAATCACTGTTCTCTGGCAATCCACTCCCCCCCTTTATGCAATGCAAGGAAATGGAAGGAAAGCACACAGTTCTCAGAAATGCAATCAAATGTAATTCAGTTCACCCCAGCAAGCTTAGACTACAGAAGTTTGAAACACAGGCCCAAAATGCTTTTATATGTGCTGGCAATGAAGTGAAAAATATGCTAAAATGCTTTTAATTCCCTCTAGAGGTTCAGGTTGAGGATTAGTTGGTTTAAATAAGTTCAGGCTTACTTTAGCAATGTTCTAGGAATGATTGGCAGGTTAAACGAATTTTTGGCAAATGAAAGCAAGGAAGCTGCTGTTTTCACACGTGGAGAAATTTGCAAATCGCGGTAAATTCGCGAGTGCGTTTTTCATGATTGCGGCAAAAGTATAAGGAGTAGGAATGCGGTTCTAGGTTCATTGAAAAGCCAAGATTCCCAGCTTTCAGAGGGAAGTTACTACAAGTCTCTAAGACAAACGGTCACAAGTGACAGCTAGCAGCTAGAAATGACAGGTGACAGTTTTGCAAAATGACAGGTGACAGTTAGGAGGCAGTTCTACTTAGATTAAAATAGATTGAATTATATTATTTTAACTAAGAGATTGGTTCTGCACAGTTCTGCTAGGTACTCACAATATATTTAGAAATAGAATGGGCCTCGCCATGGATCTGGTCAGGTTTTATTCACTCGCCACGGACGGTCTCTGCGCACAGCGTCGGGGTCAGCTCTACTCTGCTGGTCTGGTCTGGGTCTCTGGTTCTGATCAGGTCTGTGGGTCCGGATACAGCGGTCTCCGGTTCAGCTGGTCTCTCTCTGGATACAACACTGCTCTCTGGCAAATGGCAAGAGTTCTTGCAAAGAATTCAAACAACTCGCCTGGCTGTGAATAGTGGCAATGATTTGAGGCCTGCTAAAGAGGGATTTAGCTTGTAGTTGACCTCTCTGCTACAAATTCTGAAGTAAAGTCTTGGTCTCTGAAGGTGGATAGATTGAAGTCTCTATGTTGGCTCTCTGGAGGTTGATGGAGGTAAAGTATGGATTTTCCCGGCAGAGCGTCCCGCAGCAGATGGAATAGAATGTCTCTATCTGTCCTGACTGTCTGCTTTTATGTGTTTTGAAAGTGGGTGTGTGTGCAGCATCACTAACCAGCCCCTCTCTCAACTGCAGATTGGTCAAGCTTTCCTTTCTCTCTTGATTGGGGAAAAGAAGTGGAGTGTCAGAGCGATGTCATTTAATGGCTTGCAGATAGGACACTCCCCTGTCAAATTACACACAATCTATATTTGATCAAAAAGACATATTTCATAGCTACACAGTGGTTTGAGATTACATGCACCCATCATGCATTTACTGATGGTAGCCCCTGTTCAAACTCTGCTCTTCCTGGGGGCTTGCATTCAGAAATGGCAATATTTTGTGCTTTTTAGTGGTTTTGAAACATCAGATTTTTCTCCAGATTTGTACACATGTACACGGCCTGTCCATACATACTCCAGTAAATTAACATGTCTCTAGCTTAAACACAGAGTCTGTAGTATACATAAATAGCAGGGTTTTTCCCCAGCACATCACACAAATTGGAGTTTGGGCTTGAATTGAAGGTACATTTTTTAAATTAAGGCTCTCAAAGTTATACATTTCTGTCATTTGATTACAAAGAGTTATCAGTGTTTCTGTAAAATATATATTTTGCTTTCAATTCAGTTCTCAGAGTGTGGAGTCCGCCTCCAAGACTTGGGTGGGTCAGCCACATGTGTCTTCTGGCAGGCAGGCCTTTGTTGACAGGACACAGTCAAAATCAACATATCCTATTCAATTGCAAGAGCCTATTGTGTGGTCTCCAGGAGGCTCCCAGCCATTCTGCCTTCTATCAATCAAGAGGTCATGTGAGATTCTAACTCCTGGTATGAATCCCTGGAGGTGAGAGGGTTTCCCAGGCTTCAGGCCTCTGGGAACAGCAGGTGGCTAATTTTTAATTAAAATGCAGCCTTTGAAGTCAGCTGAGTCAAATCCCTTTGTCAGCAACTGCACTCAGTTCTCCTGTCAGAGTTTAGACCGCTAGCGCCACCTTGAGGATTTTGTTGGTACTGCATGCAATTTTGGGATCTTTCTTGGATTAATGCATTCTAAACAGGAATGGTTCTTACATGGTAGTCAATAATCCATGCTTAACATTGTTTTGATGGGGCTCCTTACAGTAAGATGGTTATGTGGAACCCCACAAAAGGGTTGAATCTTTAAAGTGATCCAATGAGTCACGATTTCAGCAACCTTTTGACATCAGTAACAGTGGATTTTGTTAACAAAGATCTTTCTTTACACTGGTGGGTGGCAAGTTAGGTAACCATTTTGGTGTGCGCACAAACTGCGTGGTTCTCCTGGATTCTGGCGCACTTGTGGGCTTTTTGGCCATCTTGGATTTTCTAAGCCCACAGCACCAAATGTTGCAGCATGATAGCTCAAACGTGGGTCAGGACACCCAACAGATCCTCCCACGTGACTGCCCTTTGAATTTGAGTCGATGGGGAGTCGGGTGTTTTGACCCACGCACTGGTCTGTCCGCATAATCTTCTTCCAATTCTGCAAATGGCACAGTTCAGCATCTTTTCCTCCATCCAGTACTGATCGATCGGTTCTCCTCGCCGGTCCTGATGGGAATATTGGGCGGTACCCTGGGCCCCCCGCGTTTCTGCTCCCGGTCTCCGGATCGTCCTCCTTGGCCAGTCTCGAGGTTTTCTTTCTCCTAGGACGACAAAGGAAGAGCGGCAATACCTATTCATAGACATTTTTCCCCCACCATTGATATAGTGGGGTGGCATATATATTTTAGAACTCAACAGATATGAACATGCACATTTTTTTTTATTAAGAGACAGGAACACATAAACTTGAGAAACACAGAATTTGATAGGCGATATGTAGGATATTTTAAGTTAGAACTGAATTAATCTGAGACAGTACCCTCTAGGATTCCAGAGGATTCCTCCAGTTGTTGCAGAGTGTGCCTGGGATGGCAACACTTCAACTGGTTTATGTGGACCTACTTGTCTTCCCCCTCTGCCAAACCGCCTTTGGGGATGCGGATCTGGTAGGCCACAGGGGAGATTTTGTCTATAATCTCAAAGGGTCCCTTCCATGTAGGCAAAAATTTTCGCTGTTTGGCCTGGTTCCTTTGGAAATTGTATAGATAGACCCGGTCCCCCACCTGATATTCCTTCCTGGAAGTCTTCAGGTCATAGTGGGTCTTCATGCTATCAGCTGATCTTTCTAGATTCCGCTGAGCATAAGCAAAAGCATGTTGAAGGTGTTTCCTTAAATTCTCCACATACTCATGAGTTGTGGAGGCATTTATCAGTGTCTGCTCTTGGGTCCTGTAGAGCAAATGCTGAGGAAGCACCATCTTGCGTCCAGTCATCAACTCAAATGGTGACATTTTGGTTGCAGATGAAGGGGTAGATCTGATGGCCATTAGGACCAGAGGTAATCGGATATCCCAACTTGGCCCAGAATCTGCCACAAACTTCTTTAATATGCTCACAATGGTTCGGTTATATTTCTCTACTGCCCCAGAAGAAGCTGGCCTGTAAGCAATATGTAACTTCCTTTTGACCCCCAGTATCTCCCACATCTTTGTCATTACTTCACTGGTGAAGTGGCTACCCCTGTCTGACTCAATCCTTTGAGGTAGACCAAAACGGGAAAAGATGTGGTTAATCATCAAGGCAGCTGCGGTTTCTGCCTTGCAATTTGGGGTTGGGAGACATTCCACCCAATTGGTAAACAAGCATGTCACAGTCAACATGTACTTATTCCCCCTAGCAGAGCGAATCACGGGGCCTACAAAGTCGATTTGTAAATCTGACCAGGGCAGGGTCATCCCCCTCTTTTGGAGAGGCGCACGGTGTGTGAGGGATGTTGGCTGAAATTGCGCACACACAAGACAACCCTTCAAATATTGGTTGAGGTCCTGGCCCATGTGTGGCCAGTATGCAACCTCTCTTAAGATTTCCAATGTTGTGTGAAACCCCCTATGACCGGCGGTGGCCGCATCATGGGCGTGACTTAACATCAGGCTTCGGAATGAGGTAGGAACCACCCACTGATCGTGGCCAGCTTTGGATTTCCTTACCAGCAAACCGTCTTGGATTCGGAACATTTTTGGACATTTCATCAACACTCTTAGGTCCTCTTTCCCAATATAATCGGTATCCGTCAGGGGAAAGTTCTCAGGGTCCTCAATGTGCTGGTAAAATTTACCAATTATTGGATCCCCTTTCTGAGCTGTAATTAAATCAGCATCAGGGGTCTCCTTGCTCCATTGGGCAGTTGACAGATCATGGTGAGCATTTGTCTGGGACCTAGTGATAGCAGTGACCTGGATTTCCCCCAACAGGGACTCAATCTCAATTAGATCCCCTTGGATGGCCCTGGTTTTGGCCAGCTGATCAGCTAAGTCATTTCCAGTTTTGTCTGGTCCCTCTACTTTGGAATGACCCTTGATCTTTTTCCAATAGATGGTCATCTCATTTGAGGTGACCAGATCATCAATGTTTTGGATCAACTTCCCATGTTTCAAGGGTTTGTTGTTAGCACATAACATGCCTCTGGTTTTCCAATTAACCAGGTGCTCCACGAACCCGTTCCTTACATAATCCGAATCTGTGATTATGACCAGTTTGTGGAGTTGATGCTGGACAGCAGTGAGGATGGCCTGATGCACAGCCATCAATTCTGCCACCTGACTACTTCGGGGACCAATTTTGTATCCAGCGGAGGGTTCTGGAAACTCCTTCACCCATGCATTCCCTACGCCGGCCACCAGTTCTTTCTCCCCGTTGTTGTCAACATGTTAAGAGCATCCATCCACATAGACAGTGGGCATTCCCTCACACTTGTCCTCTTCAAAGACTTTGTGTGGGGAATTAAGGTATGCCTCCATGTTGTCCTTGATTTGTAGACTTTCGTCCTCGAGACAGTTTTCTATGGCACAATCATGCAAGTCAGCCAGACCTTGCGCGAGGGGACTCTTCTTGTTTTGGCCATATCTGACCTCCACAGGAAAGCCTTGCATTGACAGAATCCAGGAAGTAATTCGGGAATTACTCACATTTCCGGCCCGGATTCTATCACTTTGGAGATATTGCAGAGGCTGGTGTGGAGTCTCCACTATGATGTGTTCCCCCTGGATAAACGGGCGGTAATTCTTCAATGCCCACACCGTTGCCAGGAGTGCCTTCTCACAATCGTTGAATTTTTCCTCCACAGAGGATAACGTTTTGCTCGCATAGGAGATTACTTTATTGACCTTGTCATGCTTTTGGTATAATACTGCTGTCAAGCACGTATTAGAGAACCCCGTCTCCAGGAAGAACTCCTTGTTTCTGACAGGGTAAGCTAGGCAAGGCGCTTGTGAGAGGCTTCTCTTGAGTTGTTTTACCGCCTCGGCTTGTTCTGGACCCCATTCCCACTTGACCCCCCCCCTTCAGGAGATGAATCAGGGGTCTGGTGATCTCTGGGTAGCCCTCAATGAACTTTCTGCTGTAATTAGTCAGTCCAAGGAGACTCCTTAGTTCCCGCAGAGTTGTGGGGTCTTTCAGTTTCTGAAGTGCTTCCACTTTCTTTTCCTGGGGACAGAGGCCCTGAGCAGTAATCTCATGCCCCAAGAAATTAACACGGGTTCTACACCACTGTGCTTTCTGAAAGGAAAGTTTTGCTCCGGCGGCCCTCAACTGCGTCAGAACATAACGGATCTCCGCTATGTGTTCCTCCACAGATGAACTTTTGATGAGGACATCATCTACATAAGCCAGGTTACCCCTCGCACCCAGGTCGGGCATGGCCTTATGTAGGAAATTTTGAATTCATTGCCGGAGTTGAGGTATCCGAAGGGAGTCCGGGTCCATGTGTATAGCTGGTCCCCAAAGGTAAAAGCCAGCTTGTATTGGTCCTCCCTACTGGCAGGCACAGTCCAGTATCCATTGGTCAGGTCTATTGCAGTGAATACCTGTGACCCCTGAATCTGGGCCAGCCCTTGGTCAATGTAGGGCAGAGGCCATCGGGAAGTATGGACCCGTTTGTTGAGCTCCCTGAGGTCGGCGCAGAGTCTCCACTGGCCATTTGGCTTCAATATTCCCAGCACCGGATTATTGAAGGTGCTGTGGACTGGACGGATTATTCCCCGGGACTCAAGGTTCTTAATTATTTCAGTAAGGGACTCCTTTGATGCGAGAGGCAAGCGATATTGCTTCACAAACACAGGAGTCATGACAGGGTCCGTGGGGATGTCAGTGCGACCACAGTCATATGAGTCTACCGCAAAGAGATCTTGGAAATCCAAGAAAACTTGTTTCAACTTTTGCTTTTGTTCCAGACTCACACAGGCATCAGCTAGGTTGACTCTCTCTTCTACCATCTGCCTGAAGCCTGGAAAGACTTCTGGTTTGGCTATCTCAGCGGCCTCCTCCAGCTGGGTGGAGAAGTCCCTGGTCAGAGTGCTGATTTGGACCGGAGGCTTCAGGTGGGAAAGGCAGCCCTCATGGACCTGGAAAATCACCTCATCCCTCCTGAAGTCACAAGTCACATCTTCCTTACCATAAGGGCAAGAAGTGTACACCAGGAAGTTCCCCCCATGCCGGGTAAAAATCCTGTCTGGTGTCGTATTGTCATCACTGTCACCGTCAAAACAGTCCTTGGGGATTGGTCCTAACAGTTCATTACCTAAATCGATGGAAAAATGTCGGTCATCAACCGCCATTCCAATAATGGTGCCTGCGGCTAGGGTAATACTCTCTAAGTCGCTGTTATACACCTCTATTAGAATGGTGTCATGTTCTATGTTGACTAATGGTGTTGGGTTTACCCCTAACCCTTGCTGTTGGAGAGAAGCATTTAGATGTATGTAAGCATCAGGGTTTTGCAAATGTTGTCCTCTTTTAGCTTTCACTTCCAGGGAGAATTGTCGGGTCCTTTCTGGGATGGTGACTTCCTCTTTGATCTGAATTTCAACTGCATAAGGTAGCAATTGAGCTGACCTAAATGCTTTTTCTGGATCATCAAAGCCCATGGGATTATCCGCTAATCAGGACCAAGCTTTGAAGTTTATTAGGTCCAAACTAATGGCAAAGCGATTGAGAATGTCACTGCCTAAGTAAAAAGTGGCAGTGACGTCTCGCACGACCCAACAATTGTGGACTATGCTCTTGTTGCCAATGGAGATTTTGAGCATACACCTGCTTGGCAGGAGATGTTTGGAATTGGGTGCTTCCAGGTTCATTTCCCATTTGTCTATCAGTTTGAATGTGGGAATGGCTGGATCTTTTGGGAGTTGGCGGAACATGGCTTCGCTGATGAAGCTCTTACCGTTGTTCACGCACACTCGAGCGAGAACAGAGTCCTTCCCATCATTTAACTGAACAGGGATGAACAACTGCTCTCCAATTTGCTGAATATCAGCCAGGCTCTGAGCTGATTTCACATCTTTCTGGACTATAGGAGTGGGAGTTTCTGATTGTGGATTAGTATAGAATCTCAGAGTGTTTCCTTCCAGCGTGGAGTACCACTTTAGACTGGAAGGAAGGTTGATTTTCAGAAATAGAGAGGACCCTCCATCACCAGTCTGTTGTCCTACTGCTATTACTGTCACATCTGGAATTTGGCTATTCTGGAAGTGAAATTCTACTTGGTCAGATTTTTGTTCAACCATGTGGCAGGTGCCGTTTAAACTAACATGGTTGACACTCTGTTTTAATTTTATTGGTCGGCTAGTCTGGGTCCAGAGGACCTTGTTTACGCAATCTATTAAGGGTGACAACCTCCTCAGGAGGTCATTCCCCAGTAAACAAGGGGTGCCCTCTGGAGTCACTACTATGACCGGGTGTTTCACCTTGTGTCGTCCGATCTTAGTGTCCAAGTCTGCAGTCCCCTCAACAGGAATTTCCTTCCCGTCAAAGTTCTGCAGTTGTCCAGGAAGAGAGGTGAGAGGAATTTGGTAATTCTCTCCCCTTCCTGCATTCAGTTCGTCAAAGGCCCTTCTGGACAGAAGGGTAGCTTGAGATCCAGTGTCCACCAGTGCCAAAATTGTACCCTGCCCCTGTACTTGTACCGGGGCATAGTATCTTCCCTCCTTCTCCTCAAGGGGGCACAGATAATGCACATTTTTGGACAACTGGTGGGCTAACTTTCTGGTTTTGGACATCGCTAGCGAAGAGATTTGGGCAGAATTTTGTGGAGAGCCTTGGGAATCTGAAAGAAAACGTTGGCAACTGGAGATCAGAGCCATTGTGGGTTCCCCTGGTTCCGGTTCTGGGACGCCCCGCTCTTTTTGGAGGCAGTCATCAGGATGGGTTTGAACCAGGGGATTTTCTTGCGGTTGGTTCTGGGATGAGATGGTGGGCGGCGGTAGCTCAGTCTCCACATCTCCCCAGTCTGGATTTGCATCCCTAGGGACCCATTTTTCTTTGGGAGGAGTTCCCCCCTCTCTGAAGGAGAAGATCCTTTTCCCAGGATCCTCTGAGGATCCCTCTCCCTCAAATTGGAAGATCTGTACCTCCTCCTCAAACTGTGTCTGTTTGGGTCTTTTGTTTCTCCTACCCCCCCTCTGCCCCTAAGGAGGCAGACTTTCAGGGGCAACAGATTTTGTTTCCAGTTCCTGGGTTTCCAGGGGCTGTTTACAAGTGAGGAAGGAAGCTTCCTCCAAGGCTTTACACCCCCCTTCCCTTTGTGCCTCCTCCCTGGGAACCAGTGAGTTATCGGGGTGCTGCCCCCGTCATTGTTCTGGGGCACCAGGTCCAGAGTTGGGTGCGTTCTGCGCCGGCATGCCGATCTGAGGGTTCTGCTGAGCCCTCAGTATGTGACCCAGATCCCGCGCCATGTTTTGAACCTGGCGCTCTAACTGGGAAACCCGCTCAGGCTGATACGGGGCCCTGTTTTCTCCCCTGGGCTGATCCCGGGAAGGGTAGCTATCCCTTCTTTGGTAGAACCCCTGGTTGGGAAGATTTGGATACCCCTCCACCCTTGGCCTCCCCTCACCCGGATTCGGTTGTCTGGGCTCAGGGAATTGGGGAAAGAAGGGTGGAGGATTTTGGGGCTGGAAGTTGGGTGGATACCTGGGGAAGAAGTTCTGCCCAGGGTTTGGTGAGTTTCTGCCCTCCTGTGAGAAGTTGGGAGGGAAGTTCTCTGGGTTAGGTGCTTGGCTGGATCCCCCCCCTTGGGCTGCAGGAGTCCACACATAACCCAGGATGGGTCTGTTTCCCTTGTAACGGGGGCTTACATAATCAGGAGAGCGAGGGACCCCATTTGTGGGGCTGCCTCCCTGGCTCCCTGTCTGTGACTGGCCCGAGGACCTTCTGGGCCTAGCATTATTAGGTGCAGGTAGATTTTTAGGCCCACCCCATCTCCAACTCTAAAACGGGGGTGACCTTTACCTCTGCCACCTTGGCAGCAGCAGGGGTGTTGTTGGCTTTGGGGTTTTTGGGCGCATTATTTTTATTTTCTATTGGCTTCTGCACCTCATAGATCCGGGTCGCCTGTTCAATGACCCAGTCTAAAGATCTTTTCTCGTGAAAATCCCTCACGAGCTGGGTCATTATGTATTTGGGCAAGGCATGGAAAAACGTATTAATAAATTCTCTGCTATCCGTGCGCACCCTTCTTGTGGTCTGTGCAAAAGCACGCTTTAACTCCTGCACAAATTCTTGTGGGGCCTGATCCTCCGCACATTGTAAATTGTAGGCTGCCTTGCGAGCCTCTTGAGGATTTCTATGAGTAGAAAAATGTTTCAAGATGGCCGCCTTATAGGTGGACCATCTTAAATGATTTTGGTCCTCCAGCCCCGCAAAGAAACTGGAGTATTCCGGGGAGAAGGTCCACTTTACATATTGAATACAGCTTTGGCTGTCCTTCAAATGGAAAGTCTCCATCATTTGCTCAAACAACTCTAAGTGCTCCCAAACAGAATACTTGGCGTTCTTATGATAAGGCGTGATGACGCTCCTGATTGCCTTAATCTGCTTTAAGGGGTCCTTATCAAGGCCCTTTTTGTCTTATTGGCCCTTTTGGTCCGGGTAACCCTGGTCCATTCATCTTCTGACTCAGATGCACTGCTCCCAGAGGTTCCCGTCTGTTCTTCCAGGTTTTCCCGGATTCTGCGAGCCTGGGAATGGCTGGCAGAATGTGGGGACCTGGTCTCCTGTGTCCTGTACCGCTCAGAGGAGTCTTCAGATCCCTCCTTGCTGCCAGGATTTGATGGGTACCCCCCCCCACTGACATAACTGGGCAGAGGTTTTCAGGATGCCCTTAATGGGCCTACTCTCCTGGGGTTCCCCATTAAATTGCACTGTGCTTGGGTGCCCATACCCGGATGCCCGACCCTCCATTCCTGGGTGGTACTGGCCTATGAGCCCCATGCTTCTGGCTGGATATTAATCTGCCATCCCTGTGGCCCTGTGCTCATGTGCGCCAGGGGACATGGGGGTCGCAGAGCCCAGGGACTGAGAGAGATAAAGGCCTCTGGTACTAGGGCTCCTGGGGTTATGCTCAGGAGTTTCTCTTTCCCAGCGAACCTCATCTCTATCCGCCCCTGCTCCCTGTTGCCATGCAAGAGCCTGCGCCTTCAGTTCCTCAGTTAAGGCCTTACTAGCCTCTATCAGTCTCTCCTGCATCGCTACCTGTTGTTGGAGTCTATCATTGTGCTGGCAGAGAGCCTCATTCTCTCTCTGTGCCTCCTGATTGGTCCTGGAGCACTGGGCCAGTTTTTGCTGCAGGAGGGTTACCTCCTGAGCTGTGTCCCTATTGGCCTGCTCCTTTCTTGCCAGAGCATCCTCCACCCTCCTGGTGTGTTCTAACAAGTTCTGGTGTTCTTTTTGGAGGTCACCCAGCCCCTGGAGTGCCAAGTGATTTTCTTCTGTTTTTCTTTTTAAATGGCAGACTTCCTGGCCTAAGGCGTCTCTTTCCTGGCTAAGACCCTGCATTTGTGCCGCCAGGTCGTCCCTCTGCCTTTGAAAGGCACCAGCTTTCTGGCGTTCTTCACCAAACTCTGCCTGGGTATCCAGGTCTTTCAAAATCAGCTTGTTGCTCTCTGCCTTCACTCTATCTTGATGACTTTGCAGGGTGGCTACCTGCTCCGTGCATGCCCTGTTAAAGTCTAATTGTTGCTCCAGCTTTTTCTGGCTCTGCAGTAAGGAGTCCAAACTGTCTTGGTGCTCCTTCTGCAGGGCCAGAAATCTAGTATCCTGGTCAGCCTTTTCCTGTTGCAGTATATCCATGTCCTCTTTTATTTTAATGATATACTGCCTACTATCATTTTCTGACTCCTGGCTCCTCTGCAGCCTCTGCTCAGAAGAGTCCAGATCAGATTGGGCCTTTTGTAATGCCAGCAGTTGCCTACTCGCCAGATCTTGGCCTTCAGCACATTTGTCCTGCATGGCTCCCATATGTAAATATAAATATGCCGCTACCCTGACAATCTTGTTGTGCTCATACTTGGCCTTAGAGGACATATATAGTTCACTCAGGGCCACATGTAAGGGACCCTGGTCTCTCCATTTATCTGACCCTGTTTCCGTGATCTGGGGTGCGATTGCTTGCAACCAGACCGTCTGGTCCTGATGAGTCCACTCACCTCTCACAAATAGCTTATGTAAGAAGTGCTCTTTGGCTATTTTCATATCTACCAAGGTCGTCATTCTGGAATTTGAGTTCCTTCCTGACTTACAGAAGTTTGTATTTTATTTTTGCAAAACAGACCTTTTCCTTAGAGTGTTCCTTTGAGGAGTGCTTTACAGCGTAACACAGCGTGGTGATCCGACCGGATATGTGTATCTGGTCAGCTGGCACACTGTATTAATCTGCACAAGTGATAGATCTAATCCGGAATCCCCGGCTACGAGCCCCCAATTTGTAAGAGGATTCAATTCAACACCACAGCTAAGTCAACGCCTAGTCTATAATACTGAATGAAAACTCTTATTGATATATCTTTATGTCCAGTTCATGCGTTCTGGATGACTACCCCTATATAACACCCCTCTCTTGGAATTCCCCTGACCCCACTGAGCCAAGAAGTAGTTCTGTTTTGCAAGTTAAAAGGTTTATTTAGAATTTAAACAATATATATATATATATATATATATATATATATATATATATATATATATATATCACACTTTTATAATTAATTAATAATTGAATATCACACTTAATCTGAGCAGTAATCAATAATGGCTAGTCTGGCACTAGCACACTTGTGAATAGGAACAGAAGAATAAGGTGGTAGAGAATACTTTATATAAGTTCAGATGGATGTATTGTTGAATGAAAATGCAATACAGAAAATACTCAATATGATTTCAACAAAACAATGTAATCACTTTTCTCTGGCAATCCACTCCCCCCCTTTATGCAATGCAAGGAAATGGAAGGAAAGCACACAGTTCTCAGAAATGCAATCAAATGTAATTCAGTTCACCCCAGCAAGCTTAGACTACAGAAGTTTGAAACACAGGCCCAAAATGCTTTTATATGTGCTGGCAATGAAGTGAAAAATATGCTAAAATGCTTTTAATTCCCTCTAGAGGTTCAGGTTGAGGATTAGTTGGTTTAAATAAGTTCAGGCTTACTTTAGCAATGTTCTAGTAATGATTGGCAGGTTAAACGAATTTTTGGCAAATGAAAGCAAGGAAGCTGCTGTTTTCACACGTGGAGAAATTTGCAAATCGCTGTAAATTCGCGAGTGCGTTTTTCACGATTGCGGCAAAAGTATAGGGAGTAGGAATGCGGTTCTAGGTTCGTTGAAAAGCCAAGATTCTCAGCTTTCAGAGGAAAGTTACTGCAAGTCTCTAAGGCAAACGTTCACGGAGATATGAGCGATATGGTAAAGGTCGTTTTTCAGATTTGAAATTTTAAAAGTTCAAAGTGACAAGTGACAGCTAGCAGCTAGAAATGACAGGTGACAGTTTTGCGAAATGACAGGTGACAGTTAGGAGGCAGTTCTACTTAGATTAAAATAGATTGAATTATATTATTTTAACTAAGAGATTGGTTCTGCACAGTTCTGCTAGGTACTCACAATATATTTAGAAATAGAATGGGCCTCGCAACGGATCTGGTCAGGTTTTCTTCACTCGCCACGGACGGTCTCTGCGCACAGCGTCGGGGTCAGCTTTACTCTGCTGGTCTGGTCTGGGTCTCTGGTTCTGATCAGGTCTGTGGGTCCGGATACAGCGGTCTCCGGTTCAGCTGGTCTCTCTCTGGATACAACACTGCTCTCTGGCAAATGGCAAGAGTTCTTGCAAAGAATTCAAACAACTCGCATGGCTGTGAATAGTGGCAATGATTTGAGGCCTGCTAAAGAGGGAT
The DNA here is from genome assembly GCF_040938575.1 of Ambystoma mexicanum. Taxonomy (NCBI): domain Eukaryota; kingdom Metazoa; phylum Chordata; class Amphibia; order Caudata; family Ambystomatidae; genus Ambystoma; species Ambystoma mexicanum. Next base: position 71,745,319 of record NC_090923.1, read on the forward strand.
TTAGCTTGTAGTTGACCTCTCTGCTACAAATTCTGAAGTAAAGTCTTGGTCTCTGAAGGTGGATAGATTGAAGTCTCTATGTTGGCTCTCTGGAGGTTGATGGAGGTAAAGTATGGATTTTCCCGGCAGAGCGTCCCGCAGCAGATGGAATAGAATGTCTCTATCTGTCCTGACTGTCTGCTTTTATGTGTTTTGAAAGTGGGTGTGTGTGCAGCATCACTAGCCAGCCCCTCTCTCAACTGCAGATTGGTCAAGCTTTCCTTTCTCTCTTGATTGGGGAAAAGAAGTGGAGTGTCAGAGCGATGTCATTTAATGGCTTGCAGATAGGACACTCCCCTGTCAAATTACACACAATCTATATTTGATCAAAAAGACATATTTCATAGCTACACAGTGGTTTGAAATTACATGCACCCATCATGCATTTACTGATGGTAGCCCCTGTTCAAACTCTGCTCTTCCTGGGGGCTTGCATTCAGAAATGGCAATATTTTGTGCTTTTTAGTGGTTTTGCAACATCAGATTTTTCTCCAGATTTGTAAACATGTACACGGCCTGTCCATACATACTCCAGTAAATTAACATGTCTCTGGCTTAAACACAGAGTCTGTAGTATACATAAATAGCAGGGTTTTGCCCCAGAACATCACACAAATTGGAGTTTGGGCTTGAATTGAAGGTACATTTTTTAAATTAAGGCTCTCAAAGTTATACATTTCTGTCATTTGATTACAAAGAGTTATCAGTGTTTCTGTAAAATATATATTTTGCTTTCAATTCAGTTCTCAGAGTGTTGGAGTCCGCCTCCAAGACTTGGGTGGGTCAGTCACATGTGTCTTCTGGCAGGCAGGCCTTTGTTGACAGGACACAGTCAAAATCAACATATCCTATTCAATTGCAAGAGCCTATTGTGTGGTCTCCAGGAGGCTCCCAGCCAGTCTGCCTTCTATCAATCAAGAGGTCATGTGAGATTCTAACTCCTGGTGTGAATCTCTGGAGGTGAGAGGGTTTCCCAGGCTTCAGGCCTCTGGGAACATCAGGTGGCTAATTTTTAATTAAAATGCAGCCTTTGAAGTCAGCTGAGTCAAATCCCTTTGTCAGCAACTGCACTCAGTTCTCCTGTCAGAATTTAGACCGCTAGCGCCGCCTTGAGGATTTTGTTGGTACTGCATGCAATTTTGGGATCTTTCTTGGATTAATGCATTCTAAACAGGAATGGTTCTTACATGGTAGTCAATAATCCTTGCTTAACATTGTTTTGATAGGGCTCCTTACAGTAAGATGGTTATGTGGAACCCCACAAAAGGGTTGAATCTTTAAAGTGGTCCAATGAGTCACGATTTCAGCAACTTTTTGACATCAGTAACAGTGGATTTTGTTAACAAAGATCTTTCTTTACACTGGTGGGTGGCAAGTTAGGTAACCATTTTGGTGTGCGCACAAACTGCGTGGTTCTCCTGGATTCTGGCGCACTTGTTGGCTTTTTGGCCATCTTGGTTTTTCTAAGCCCACAGCACCAAATGTTGCAGCATGATAGCTCAAACGTGGGTCAGGACACCCAACAATAGATACAACATCGCAAACCATTACATAGTGGGATGCCTCTATACTCAGGCTGGGCACAGGTTGCAAGATAAGTCGGAGGCCATTTTGAGGGTGTCCTCTCGAAATAGCACACACAGGAGGACATAGGAACTCAAGTACCTGAAGATGCTTAATCTAAAAGACAAAGGCCTAAATACAGATATAGTTCTAATGACACTGTATGCTCAACTTTGATATTGAAATTGATATTGATATTCTATTTGTATCGCACTCGTATATAAGTGTTTCTGAGCGCAACAAGGTAAGGGAGGGGAACAAGGGACAACAAAAACAACGATCTTCCTAGGCCCAGTGACATTGAGAATGCTCAAATGCACAAGAGAGGGAAAGGGGAAAAGTGCAAGGATGGAGGGAGAAGTGGAAAGTACCGAGCAGAGGAAAAACAGACAAATAACAAATAAATAAATAATAAAAGCAACAAACAGTGGTAGTGCAGCCAGCAAGTGCCCAGCGCCAGCAAGGCAATCACATCAACAAAGCGAGATGACAACTCTCCACCTCCCACCCACAGCTGTTGGACACCACTGTTCAGAAGACCTATGAATAAAAACACTGAGCTTCAGCAAGGGAAATGCTGGGTGTCTAGACTCAAATAGTAGGTACCCATTATAGAACATGAGACACACTGAGTTAACAACGGGCATTGCACTGTTCAAAATTGAGCAATACATTTTCTATTTGCTACATTGCATCAAAGCGGTTGTGAAGCTTGAGGAATACTGAGGTAACATTGGGGACTGCACTAATTAATTCTGGGGAATTTATTTTGTAGTGTAATATTGCACAGTAGCCAGTACTCCTAAACAGCTCCATAATGGCCGTGACACTGCATGGAGACTGCAAAATACACTTTGCGCCTCTGTGTGGGGAAAATGCAATACATACCTTGATTTCCAATTATGTCATTTCAAACCTTTCACTTGAATATATATTTAAAAGAGCCTCACTCATTTTTAGGCAATTACTGTGTCCCGTTTTAACAATGCGGGTGCCAAACTTTACGAGCGTATTACACGCAACAGTTTGAAATTAGATTTGTTTGTTTTAGGATGCAACTCTGAGCTACAACTATGGACTGTTTTTCATTGAAATCCTGCACCTGTTTTCTGCCCACTTTTGTATGTTTCTTAAGAGAAGGAAGCAGCACCAACGCTCCAGTCCATGCATATTTTTACTTTAACTCATGCAGGGGTCAAGTCCTAAAAATTAAAGTGGGGGGACTCATCAAGAAACGAATGAGATGTGACGTCGCCAGAAATTATCATATCAAGGTGAAATATGCACATTTCATTAAATTGTCTTTGCATAACCACTCAAATTGGACAGGACGACTGTCTTTTTCCTTTCATAAAACCAGCACACACACAAAACCAAGAGAGGATATTTTCTTCTAATAGTGTTTTTGACAACGTTAAAACGTGTGCATGTTTAAAACTCCAAGAACCAATACAAACTTTTTCCCTGGGACTTGCAGCAGCGAAATGGGACATTCCAAATCTTAAGGGGTCCTGGTAAGCCGTGGACGTCCAGGGGTTATGTAGGTAAATAAACAAAAAATCGTCAAGGCCTTGACTATCTTTTGTTTGTTTACCGAAATGGGACATGTCACCTTCAATTGTTTTTCTTCATCGGGTGACATAGCACAGTGGTGAAGTGTCAGGCCTACAAACCCGACGATGCATTTTGAACCCAGAGGTCGGCTTTAATTCATAAATTCAAAGAGGAAATTCAATGTTTCCCATTTTAGCTGGGGGGGCTGAGTCCACCCTCTGAATAAAGTGGGTGGACTCCGCCCAACCCCGTCCCCCGTGCGTGTACCCTCGACTTGAGCCCTGAACTCATGTGATTGAAATTGACAAACTTGTTTTTCTCTTTGCTTTGTGAATAAACTGTCATGTGGGTGTTTCTTCCCTAATCATTTCACTCTGCAGCATTTGGGGATGAAGTCCCTGGGACTTCGAAACCTAGTGCATTGGTCAAGCTCTGCATAATATTTCCAGTTAGTCCAATAGAAGTGATCAAAACTTGCATTTTATGTGATATTGCCTGAAATAGAAATGTTCCTGTACTAATCTCGGGTCAAATGGAGCAGAGCACCAAAGGTTGGTTGTAGAGTAGGGGAGCCTGAGGCCTCTCAATGCAGATTCTGAATTTGGTTGGGGTCCAGATGTTTACAATTTGCAGATCTCAGGTCATCTGCTGGTTGGTACAGGTGGCAATTACTTCTTATAAAGAAAGGTCCAACCCCATGGACACCGCAGTGCACCACGCAGAGTGCTCCGAATTAAACCTAGGCCACAACTGGCACCCAATGTAGCCGCCGAAGTGCCAGTAAAACCGGGTGGTATTTTCCAGGCGTGAGTAAGCCCCCCAAATAAGTACAGTACAGTCGGCAGACTACAAGTTCAACAATACCATACATTATCATACAAAGAACAAAGCGGCTATAAAAGTAACTTTTGTTTTTAATGTTTTGTATTGTGAAAATTGCACTTTAATCGAGATTTATTTTCCGAATAAAGTTAATGATGGATATTATACAAATATCATTTCATACAGCTTTGCAATAAAAAAATCACACAATTAAAAAAATTCATATGAACTTTTCATGATAATCCTTTTCTTCCCCTTTTTCATATTGCCCAATAAAATGGCTCTTAATTTCATCCCATGAGAATCCATCAGGGACGAATGTCAGCGTCATTTACCCCTTGCCTTCATAAGACGAATATTTAAATTAACTCTCTTTCCACTTCATACCGTACTCTCATGGTAGCCCGCGTCAGGGAAAGTCTTTCCCCGGCCAAACATTGATACCAAACCTCGTCAGGTCTTATCTCCCTCGGATCATTTTCCAGGTGGCTATAGTTTCCATCATAAGTTTTCATCAGATGACCATACCCCCCCCATGTCTGATAGTATCCAGTGTACCCACATCTTTGCAGATTCTACACTATCTCTTTTCGTGGTAACCCCCATCAGACCCCACAAACTTCAAGTACTGTTCGCTTATTGAGAGGAATCAACATAAAAGATTTTCTATATTTAGGACACAGAAACTGACACAAATATCACTGAGCAGTGCTGCAGCTAAGATTCGGAGCTGAGAGTATTTTACTCCCTATGTTTTAAAGTTGGTAGTAAAATCATTTTTTAGGGAGTAACAATGTAAATCCAACTCCCAATGAGAGTATTTTATACACGAGTAAAAATGCTGTAACTGAAAAACTCAAATATTTTTGTAATATTTAGTTCTTTGCACCTAATTATTCCTGCACATTAAAAGATACATGTTTATGTCTCGTAATCAGCCAGTTTAAATAGTTTCTTCCTGTGGTGCTACGTGCACCACTGGTCCAAACCTATCCATGGAGCTGTGAGGGCGACAGCAGGGCTGCAAGATTCCACGCATCTTTTCGCGATTTTTTTGTGGGGAATATTTGTACTCCCTATTGTAATTTTTGGTGAGTATTTGCCCATTTTCAGGGAGTAAAAGTGGCTGATGCACCCCTTGTCTGTGGGATAAGTGGGTGGTAGCCTTACAAAAGTGCTCAGACCCATCAACCTTGGAAATAATCATGATTAGTGCCCTATCCCATAACTACACCTGCTTCTCCAGGTCCTTCTGAAGGGGCCCAGGGCCATTCTCCCATTTAGGGGCCCAAGCAATCATCGTTAACTTGCTTAAAATCCATTACACCCTGACACTCTCCCTCCTCTCCCGTCCTCCTCAAAATGGTGAAATTAGTGACGCCTTCTGCTATAATGTACCCCTTTTTAAATTCATTGTAGAGGATCCAGGCAAAAGTCCCAATTCTCTTCTTATGGCCTCCACCGAGGTAGCCTGGGATAGGCCCAATATTCTGCGCCCAGTTAGGCCTTCCAATTGGTTCAACCAAGTATTGTGGGAATCAGTACCGGCCTCAAGAACATACAGTGTGCTAGTCCCAGGTTTCTGCTTACAGGCCTGAATAACACCTAACAGGCTGCATACCCTGCTCATAATTTCAACAAGGCCTGGGCATATCGCCTAGATGCCTCGGGGTTAGGTGCGCTTAACAAATGTCAAAATAAATAAATAAACAAGGTTTGCTGTCGATAGTGCACACCTTTTCTCGTTTTCTCTCCCACTGCGCACAGCTGTTTTCACCATAAACAGTGCGCAGCCTCTTGCACGTGCACACGTTGTGCAGCCCTTTGCACTATTGTTAGTGCATGGCCCCTATTACCTGCCATTGTGGACGGCTCCTTTCAACATCAATAGTGCACCGCCTCTTTCACCTGCCACTGTATACAGCCATTTCCAAAATTGATAGTGTGTTGATTATTTTATTTGCACCAATGCTATAGCCATTTTCACCAATGGTAGTGAATGCCTCACACTTTCACCTGCCACAATACATATCTGCTTTCATCCCCCCCACTGTGCTTCACATATTTCACCTTTGATAGCACACGCCCACTTTTGCTTTCCCGTACCTCTTTTACAAGGAATAGTGCACGATATCCGCTTTCACTTTCACCCGCCTCTGTGCACTTCCAACATTGCTTTTCACTTTCAGCTGCCACTCAGGGCACACGTTGAGGGACCACGCAGGTGGACGGCATCCGCCCACTTTTTTTTGGAAGGGTTGACGCCGCGCCCCCTTGTGTGCACCACGTGCAGGCAGTGAACCCCAGGCCCTGTGAGGTGAGACACTTCGCCACGAGACCACAACACTCTCTAATCAAGCTACTGTAATCTGTCTCACATTGACTGTCAACTGGGGCCAGCAATTAAATAGGAACAGCTATTCAATTGGATGCGTATTTGTGCTGTGCACTTTCTTCACTTATGAAAGACAAGTTGCATAAAATGTGCATATTTCACCCACGAATATATCCCCTTCTTGTGACGTGACTTCCCGGTCTGTGCGGCAGTCACCCCGCTTTTCTTCTAGGACGAGGTCCCTGCTGCCACTGTCTATAGCCACGTTCACCACTGATGGATCATGTTCACCTATCACTGTACACGGGCACGTTCACCAGGGATAGTGTGACTTTTCCTTTCACTTGCTACAGTGTATGTTTTTTTTTTCACTTCTCCTGTGCCGGTGCAGATGCAATCATCAACGCAATTACTTGTATAACTAAGTTGGCAGGGGGGAGGGGCACTGACAGCCCCCCGCTAGTGCTCATGTCGGCACCCGCCAGGCTGCACGAGGCTCTCAACACGCGCATTTGCCACAGCAGGCCCCGGGCCCTACAAAGTACGGCCTGATGGAGGGCATTGGGGGTTAGTCCCAGGGTGGGGGCAGAGGAGGGGTCACACACGGTGGGAGGGCAGCCAGGTGACGCCCCCCTCACTTAGTAGTCATGGCGACATGGCCCAAACATAGGGAAAGGTGTGAAGGTAACAGCTGGGCCGCCAGGGGAGGGCGGGCGGCGGGCCCCCCACTAGAATAACAAAGCAAGAAGAACTATAAGAAGGGCCTCTTGGCAAAGGAGAAGCATCCCCCCCACCCCTACTCCCCCCCCCCTAGGTACAGCTTCTTAGGACCTGGAAGGACAAGGAAAAATCTTTTTCCCACCCAACCCACTCCCATTTTCGAAAAAAAGGGAGGAATAAGGAGACCAAGAAAGGCCGGGTAGCAGGTTCGGTACCGGTAAAGGAAGTCATAGGCAGCAGGCGGCACGTGTCCAGGAGCCAATGCCAAAGGGACATAGAGACTTGCCAGCGAGGCAAGGCATCAGCCACCCTGGACACAGGGTGCCCAAAAGCACACCTGTTTTTATAAATTTGAGTTGTGTATATTCTGTAAGAAATAATTGCCTACGGCCAATATTTTGTCCACAACAAATTGTATGTATTTATTCCAAGATAGGAGGTAGGAATCAGAAGCCTGAGGGGAGAGGGGGGGGGGGGCACTACTCAGCCTAAACTCGCTGAGCTGTCCTTCGAGATCATTCGAAGCAAACATTGAATTATAAAGACGCAGTCCACTGGTCAAGTGGGTTGGAAGCAGAAGTCCATCACTCGAGTTATAATCCCAGTTTCTGGACTTTACCAAACTCTGAGATGCTGGCCACACCAGGTCGCCTCTGTGCCCGGCCAACATGGCCTGCCAACGTCTGGGGCGCTCGCAGCTCAGAAACAAATGGGGGCGCTCGCCGCTCCAAAAAATGTTTAAAACCAGTTATGTACCTACTGGACAACAGCCAGTGGAGTAACTTTGCTGAAAATGTTGGAGGGGAAGGGGGGGAGGGGGCTCGGGGGACATTACATCTAAATGAAAGGCGCCCATGCCAACTGAGTGGGACAAAATGGTATGCCACAAAAGTTGGGGGGACAGTCTCCATTGTCCCCCTCGGTCTGGGTGACAGGCTGGGCGGACTCGGTCGCCTATCACTGCCAGGCCCCCTTCCACGCGTGCCTTTCTCCGCCTTGCATTTCCCTGTGTGACTCACGCAGCCTCCAGTCCCCGCCACTCTCCTCGCCCCCTGCCAGCCTGCCCAGTGATGCCCGCAGCAGCGTGGCAGGCGCTGTCAACCTGACAGCCCCCGGCACCAGCCCCTCCCCTGGCACCCCCCAGACTCTGCAGGCAGCCCGGCTGCTTCTGCCTGTGCACGGACAGAAAGTTTCCACCGATAGCACACTCCGAAGGCTGTGCCAACCGAAGCCTGGGCATTGCGTCTCCCTGGCACAGACTTACACACGGTCCCGTTGGGGGGCTCTGAGCCCAACGAGATCAAATGAGGTTCGTACGAGTCCGATTTGTGAATGGGGGGCGAGCAGGCAGCGGATACGAGGGGCGCAGCGGCCCGATGCCACACAACAGCTAGAGTCTCTGCCTCTGGGAGCTAGTGTTAAAGGGCTCCACCCGGCGACGCTCTGCCTGGCATCAAACTGAGAGAGAGCGCAGTGCCACATCGTATGTAGGTGCAGCCTTGCCACGTGTTTTTACAAGTCCTCAAAAAGGGGTGATCGGTTTGCAGCCACCAAGGGGTGCGTTGCATATCTTCCGGGGTTTCAGAACTATTCGCAGCGCCGAGAAACGTAGGGCAATGGCCAGGCACTGTGTTCCGTTCCCGAGCCACAGAGGCACCGCTCGGAGGGCGGGAGAGAAGTGCACTGCCTTTCAGGACCGTATAGTTCCTAAGTGACAGTCTATATGGTCTGCACGGAGAACAAAGATGCTTAGTATGGTAGGTTGCAGCACACTATAGAAATCCTATATGCATGGTGCAAAGAAGCACGTAGTGACAACAAACATCAGCAATCAAAGCATACATCTATAGGCGCGGCCTATAAGGTGCAAAAAATGACAAACGTATGACAGAGGATATCAGAATCACACATAGCCCCGTCTATAGGGTGCAAAGTAAACGCGTGCTTCAATAATTCATTTATGTATCCCTTCAACACTGCACGAAAAGCTATTCACATGCTACGATATATTGAATTCCAGGACCGCAGAGATCACAACTACACGAGGAAAGACGTGAACAAGCGAGAGAGTGGAAGCATTTGTATAGCGCTCTCTGCGGGTTTAGCCGCTTCGAGGAGCTGCACACGTAGAGGGGTAGTATAGTGCATCTGCTTTTTTTACAGCAATAATCCCCTTGGACATGTCCACGTTTTTCAGATGGTCTAACAGGGGGGTCAGAGCAATTGGAAGTCTCACCTTGATCCCGGCAGCCGCTGCTCTGCACTTTTAGGCAGGGAGAAACTTGCTTCCCGGAATCTCGGCGCCTCTCCGCCAGTTTCTGCCCGGGGCAGGGGGCGGCTGTGCCTGGGGGCGGGGGGCTGCAGGATCCCTTCTGGTGGGTCGGGGGGCGGGGAGGTGATGGGAGAAGCAGCCCCGGATCCAGCGCGTCTACCTCTCGCCCGTCAGGATGAGTGCGGTCCCCTCACACGCCCCCTCCACCTTCCATCTCTCCGCTGCCGCTTCGCTCGGATTCACAGACTCGCACAGCCAGGAAAATACACACCCACAAGATTAACCCTTCGAGGCCGGGAGCCGGATACTTCCAAGGCTGCAGAAATAGACTCCGCTCGGGCGCTGTCCTCGGTGTCTAGGTGAACCCCTGTGATGCTGTATGGGGGCAGCCCTATTCATATATATATATATATATATATCTCCCTATGTATCTGAATATACGACAGCGTGGTCTGCCAGCCGTGGACGCCCGCAAGCAGCGCATAGCCTGGCTGCTTAAAACGCCAGCCCTGCAAGAGGGGCCAGTGGGGGCAGGTGGACCACAGGCTAAGAACTTTCTGCTCCCTCCAAGGCACTCTCGACACTCCTGCTAGGGGGCAAGGGGCAGATGGAAGCCTCGGACACTCTCTCACACGGCCCCCCCTCCCCCTTCCTGGGGCGCACGTGGATCGCTGTCCCGGGGCACCTTCTGTACCCCTTCTACCTCCGGTCATGACGGCTGTCACAGCTTCCCCCAGGAATGTTATGGTAAATAAACGTATGTCATCATATTGGGGTTTATATAGTGCCCTGATGGCCTTTGAATGGCCTCCTTGCGCTCTGGCACAACTAACATGGGGCCGGGATTGGGTATTGGGCACATAAAGACCACGCAAGATGTAGGCTGAGGAGTGTGGGTTCACTTTGCTTCTCTTACCAGATCCCTACCTTAGTAATAAATCACAGACAACTTATGTGTATGGAAAAGTTGTAGGCCGTAGGCATTTTATTTTCTTACAGAAAATACAACACAACAAAATAATTACACTGCCATATGCTTTTGGGCACCTTGTGTCCAGTCCCGAAGTTGCCCAAGGCTCCTCCCGAGTCCTTGTTATCCTTGGGCCTTCGTTCCTGGGCACATGCCGCCTACGACATGTCTTGGACCGTGTACCGAAAGAGTACTCGGCGTTCCTTCTTCTGCCTGCTCCTTCTTTTCTTGGACTGTGTACCGAAAGAGTACTCGGTGTTCTTACTTCTGCCCACTCCTTCTTTTCTTGGACCGTGTACCGAAACAGTACTCGGCGTTCCTTCTTCTGCCTGCTCCTTCTTTTCTTGGACCGTGTACCGAAAGAGTACTCGGCGTTCTTACTTCTGCCCACTCCTTCTTTTCTTGGACCGTGTACCGAAAGAGTACTCGGCGTTCCTTCTTCTGCCTGTTCCTTCTTTTCTTGGACCATGTACCGAAAGAGTACTCGGTGTTCCTTCTTCTGCCTCCTACTTCTTCTCTTGGACCGTGTACCGAAAGAGTACTCGGCATTCCTTCTTCTGCCTCCTCCTTCTTTTCTTGGACCGTGTACCGAAAGAGTACTCGGCGTTCTCACTTCTGCTTGCCCCTTCTTTTTTGGACCGTGTACCGAGAGAGTATTCGGCGTACCGGCTCCTGCCTGCACCCCTCTTCTTCCGTTAATATTGGAGGGTGGGTTGGGTGGCAAACGTTTTTCCTTCCCCTTCTCCAGGCGCTAAGAGCCTACCCGAGAGAGGTGAGCTCTTACCTGGTTTGTGCCGCCTCTCCTTTTCCAGGCTTACTTATACCCCCCCCCCGGCCTTTTGTTCCTTCTTGGTGGCGGCCGGGTTACCCCCCTGACCACTTGCTGTTACATTTCGCACCTTCCCAGGTGCTGTTTCCTGCCCTTCCTGGGCTTTTGTTTCTTGTGGCGCCATTCGGACGCCCCTCCCTACGCTTTTGCGCCGTTTTCCCCCACCCCGCGCCTAAACTCCCAGACCCTCTATCGTCCCACATTTCATGCGGCCCGGGGCCTGGGTCAAAAGCGTTGCCGTTGCGCTCGTGTGTACATGCAGAAGTGCATGGGTACACGTGTGCCCGTATCCTTTCAGGGTGGTGTGGTGGTTGATGTCTGCTGCATGGCAGGGGTGTCTCTAGAAATCAATATGGGGGTGGAGGGGAACATATTGAGGCACTAATAGAACAAAGGCCAGGGTTCAGGCACATTAAATAAGGGTCTACAGGGCAAAGTGTTTAGGTAAACACATATGTTATCAAGCAAGCAAAACAAACACATATTCTCAACAATAACAAAGGTAAAACCAGATAAAAAAAAAATAGAAAGTAATTCAATTAAGGAGCACATACATTAAAAAATAAAGCTCCGTCAATAAAATAATAGCGCTTACTGTGTTTTCATCTCGGGCAGTTTACATGTCATCATTATCAACGTAGAGATTGCACCATGGCTGTTGTCACTGTATTTTCTGTTGTTGCTATATGTGTGCTGTTTATGTGGTGTAGGGGATTGCGGGGTGGTGGGTGGCAGGGAGAGGTGGTGGGGGTGGTTTTGATGGGGGCTGAAAGGGAAACCCCCCATTTAAAAAAGAAACGGTGAAAACGGCTGTGGTAAAAACTACCCGTTTAAAATGACAACGTGTAAAATGGCCACAATGAAAACATGTGGAACCAAAAATACAACTCATAAGCAGCTCGTTTATCCTGCACAGAGCAGCAGTATTAATCAGCTCGTTTATCTGGCACGGAGCACAGGTATGAACCAACTTCTTATCTGGCACAGAGCACAGGTATTAATCAGCTTCATTATCTGGCACAGTGCACAGGTATTCATCATTGTTTTTATCCGGCACAGAACACAGGTATTAAGCAGCTTGTTTATCCCGCACATAGTACAGGTATTAATCAGCATGTTTATCCGGCACAGAGCACAGGTATAAATCAGCTTGTTGATCCGGCACAAAACACAGGTATTAAGCAGCTTGTTAATCTGGCACAGGGCACAGCGATTAATCAGCTTCTTCACCCGTCACAGAACACAGGTATTAAGCAGCTGGTTTATCCTGCAAAGAGCACAGGTATTAATCAGGTTGTTTATCCAGCATGAAGCACAGGTATACATCAGCTTCTTTATCCTGCACAGAACACAGGTATTAAGCAGCTGGTTTATCCTGCAAAGAGCACAGGTATTAATCAACATGTTTAGCCAGCACAGATCACAGGTATTAATCAGGTTGTTTATCCGGCACAGAGCACATGCATTAATCAGTTTCTTTATCAGGCACAGAACACAGGTATTAAGCAGCTTGTTTATTTGACACAGAGCACATGTCTTAATCAGCTTCTTTACTTCTTTATCCAAAACAGAGCAGAGGTATTAATCAGCATGTTTATCCAGTACAGAGCACAGGTAGTAATCAGCTGATTTATCCTACACAGAGCACAGGTATTAATCAGCTTGTTTATCCAGCATGAAGCACATGTATACATCAGCTTCTTTATCCGGCACAGATCACAGGTATTAAGCAGTTCGTTTATTTTGCACAGAGCACATGTATTAATTAGCTTCTTTACTTCTTTATCCAGCACAGAGCACAGGTATTAATCAGTATGTTTATCAAGTAAAGAGCACAGGTATTAATCAGCTCGTTTATCTCACACAGATCACAGGTATTAATCAGCTTGTTTATCCAGCAGAGAACACAGTTACTAAACAGATTGTTTATCCGACACAGAGCACAGGTATTAATCAGCTCGCTTATCAGGCACAGAGCACAGGTATGAATCAGATTCTTTATCTGGCACAGTGCACAGGTATTAATCATTTTCTTTATCCAGCACAGAACACAGGTATTAAGCAGCTCCTTTATCCCGACATAGTACAGGTATTAATCAGCATGTTTATCTGGCACAGAGCACAGGTATTAATCAGCTTTTTTATCTGGCACAGAGCACAGGTATTAATCAGCTTCTTTATCCGACACAGAACACAGGTATTAAGCAACTTGTTTACCCAGCACAAAGCACAGGTAATAATAACCTTCTTTATCCGGCACCGAGCACATTTATTAATCAGCTTGTTTATCTGGCACAAAAAACAGGTATTAAGCAGCTTGTTCATCTGGCACAGATCACAGGTATTAATCAGCTTCATTATCTGGCAAAGTGCACAGGTATTAATCATTTTCTTTGTCCGGCACATAACACAGGTATTAAGCAGCTTGTTTATCCCGCACATAGTACAGGTATTAATCAGCATGTTTATCCGGCACAGAGCACAGGTATAAATCAGCTTGTTGATCCGGCACAAAACACAGGTATTAAGCAGCTTGTTAATCTGGCACAGGGCACAGCGATTAATCAGCTTCTTCACCCGTCACAGAACACAGGTATTAAGCAGCTGGTTTATCCTGCAAAGAGCACAGGTATTAATCAGGTTGTTTATCCAGCATGAAGCACAGGTATACATCAGCTTCTTTATCCTGCACAGAACACAGGTATTAAGCAGCTGGTTTATCCTGCAAAGAGCACAGGTATTAATCAACATGTTTAGCCAGCACAGATCACAGGTATTAATCAGGTTGTTTATCCGGCACAGAGCACATGCATTAATCAGTTTCTTTATCAGGCACAGAACACAGGTATTAAGCAGCTTGTTTATTTGACACAGAGCACATGTCTTAATCAGCTTCTTTACTTCTTTATCCAAAACAGAGCAGAGGTATTAATCAGCATGTTTATCCAGTACAGAGCACAGGTAGTAATCAGCTGATTTATCCTACACAGAGCACAGGTATTAATCAGCTTGTTTATCCAGCATGAAGCACATGTATACATCAGCTTCTTTATCCGGCACAGATCACAGGTATTAAGCAGTTCGTTTATTTTGCACAGAGCACATGTATTAATTAGCTTCTTTACTTCTTTATCCAGCACAGAGCACAGGTATTAATCAGTATGTTTATCAAGTAAAGAGCACAGGTATTAATCAGCTCGTTTATCTCACACAGATCACAGGTATTAATCAGCTTGTTTATCCAGCAGAGAACACAGTTACTAAACAGATTGTTTATCCGACACAGAGCACAGGTATTAATCAGCTCGCTTATCAGGCACAGAGCACAGGTATGAATCAGATTCTTTATCTGGCACAGTGCACAGGTATTAATCATTTTCTTTATCCAGCACAGAACACAGGTATTAAGCAGCTCCTTTATCCCGACATAGTACAGGTATTAATCAGCATGTTTATCTGGCACAGAGCACAGGTATTAATCAGCTTTTTTATCTGGCACAGAGCACAGGTATTAATCAGCTTCTTTATCCGACACAGAACACAGGTATTAAGCAACTTGTTTACCCAGCACAAAGCACAGGTAATAATAACCTTCTTTATCCGGCACCGAGCACATTTATTAATCAGCTTGTTTATCTGGCACAAAAAACAGGTATTAAGCAGCTTGTTCATCTGGCACAGATCACAGGTATTAATGAGCTTCTTTATCTGGCAAAGTGCACAGGTATTAATCATTTTCTTTGTCCGGCACATAACACAGGTATTAAGCAGCATGTTTATCTGGCACAGAGCACAGGTATTAATCAGCTTTTTTATCTGGCACAGAGCACAGGTATTAATCAGCTTCTTTATCCGACACAGAACACAAGTATTAAGCAACTTGTTTACCCAGCACAGAGCACAGGTAATAATAACCTTCTTTATCCGGCACCGAGCACATTTATTAATCAGCTTGTTTATCTGGCACAAAACACATGTATTAAGCAGCTTGTTAATCTGGCACAGATCACAGGTATTAATAAGATTCTTTATCCGGCAAAGTACACAGGTATTAATCATTTTCTTTGTCCGGCACATAACACAGGTATTAATCAGCCTGTTTATCCAGCACAGATCACAGGTCTTCATCAGCTTGTTTATCCAGTAAAGAGCACAGGTATTAATCAGCTTGTTCATCCAGCACAGAACACAGATATTAAGCAGCTCATTTATCCGGCACAGATCACAGGTATTAAACAGCATCTTTATCTGGCACAGAGCACAGGTATTAATCAGTTTCTTTATCCGGCACAGAACACAGGTATTAAACAGTTTGTATATCCCACACAGGGCACAGGCATTAATTAGCATGTTTTTCTGGCACACATCAAAGGTATTAATCAGCTTGTTTATCCGGGACAGAGAAAAGGTATTAATAACCTTCTTTATATGGCACCGAGCACATGTATTAATCAGCTTCTTTATCCGGCACAGAACACAGGTATTAAGCAACTGGTTTACCCAGCACAGAGCACAGGTATTAATAAGATTCTTTATCCGACAAAGTACACAGGTATTAATCATTTTCTTTGTCCGGCACATAACACAGGTATTAAGCAGCTTGTTAATCTGGCACAGATCACAGGTATTAATCAGCTTCTTTACTTTTCTATCCGGCTCAGAGCATAGGTATTAATCAGCCTGTTTATCCAGCACAGATCACAGGTCTTCATCAGCTTGTTTATCCAGTAAAGAGCACAGGTATTAATCAGCTTGTTCATCCAGCACAGAACACAGATATTAAGCAGCTCATTTATCCGGCACAGATTACAGGTATTAAACAGCATCTTTATCTGGCACAGAGCACAGGTATTAATCAGTTTCTTTATCCGGCACAGAACACAGGTATTAAACAGTTTGTTTATCCCACACAGGGCACAGGCATTTATTAGCATGTTTTTCTGGCACACATCACAGGTATTAATCAGCTTGTTTATCCGGGACAGAGAAAAGGTATTAATCAGCTTGATTATCTGGCACAGAGCACAGGTATTAATCAGTTTCTTTGTCAGGACAGAACACAGGTATTAATCCCTGTCTTCAAATCACAAATGACTGCATATCTGTATAAATATAGATCCTGTAATTGTGTACAAAACTTGTGTTTTAATTGTGTAAATGTATAACATAACCTGTGCTTTAATTGTATAAATTTATAACCTGTAAATGCTTATCCAACTGTAATTTCCCATGTAACTAAGTCCCCCACAAGTATCAGAACTGCGTTGCCCAAGGGCTGCTTGAGCGCTATACAAATGTAAAAAATACATAAAATAAATAAAGCAGCTCGTTTATCTGGCACAGAGCATAGGTACTAGTCAGCTTCTTTACTTCTTTATCCAGCACAGAGCACAGGTATTAATCAGCATGTTTATCCAGTACAGAGCACAGGTATTAATCAGCTCATTTATCCTGCTCAGAGTACAGGTATTAATCAGATTGTGTAGCTTGCCCAGAGCACAGGTATTAATCAGCTCGTTTATCCAGAACAGAACACACGTATTAAGCAGCTTGTTAATCCCGCACAGAGCACATGTATTAATCAGCATGTATATCCAGCACAGAACACAGTTATTAATCAGCTTCTTTATCTGGCACAGAGCACAGTTATTAATCAGCGTGTTTATCCCACACAGAGCACAGGTATTAATCAGCATGTTTATCTGGCACAGATCACAGGTATTCTTTTGCATCTACAATGGTTCTGCAATTGGTTTATTTTGGCCGTGGGATTAGGATTATGGGCAATCGTTGTAACAAGGCCCTCAAAAATCTTTCAAAGGCATGGAATCCAACAAGTGTTTGACTGCATGCTTTTTTATTTAACACATCTAGTCAACATGTGTTACTCGAGCTTTCGAGCAATTAATTAAAGTTTGCATAACGAAGGATATTAAGTCGGCAATCAACCACTCCTCCCCCCTCTTCCCTTTAATCAGGTACCTTCAAGACCCTACCCACAGCAATCTGAATGGCACCCCGCCAACCGTACATATTATAAATTCAACATGACAGTTCAAATGCCTACTTTAAAGAAGTGCCCACTCTTTGTTTTAAACAGATTTCCATAACAATGTTCCATCTAACCCTGATCCATTATTTCAAATTTAACAATAATGTTTTTATCTAGTGCTTCATAATGAGTACATCCCATGTGTCGGAAAAAGTGTCATTATTACCCAAATTAAAGGTTATATAAAATAATGTGATGTTATACAGCTGTTGGGAGGCAGATGGTTACCTCATCAATAGCTACGGCCCCTCCCCCGGCCCAATACTGCACAGGCGAGAAACGTTAATCACCAAGGCAACTATACTGCCCACATCCCAAGCAGGTACAAGAGGAGATAGACACAATCTAAGCTAATTATGGAAAGAATAAACAAAACTGCAATGAAACAACATATGCGCGTGCATTACACACGAAGCAAATGTGTACGCTGACATCAGGTAATATTTGCATTTATACATGAAGAATATTAACATGGCATCCTTAAGGCTTCATGAGAACTCGAAAAGCTGAAATCACCAAAATACAGATCTGTCCAGAGCTTAGACAGTAGCTAGCATCCAGAGCCGAGGTTGCGATGAAAGCAAGAGATAGCAATTCCCAGGACGCGAGAAGGATACTCCCCAGCTAATAAAAGTTTTATAAGAGAACAACCAGTCTTTGCAAGTCAGGGGCAGCACAATTATAAGTCCAAAGACTCTATGGGGAATAGCTCAAGAGCGTCCCTAGTGGAAAGAGGAACCATAACACTTGCACAAATATTAGCTAAAATCCCAATGAATACAGGGTGAAATAAGTCCAAATGCGGTATCACCACACATGACCCACAACGGAAGAACACTGTCTATTCATTATCGACAGATACAGAAAGGACACATGTCTCACTCTAGATACACATTTCCAGACATGAGACACCAAACAAGGCCAACTACAAAGAGAGCTACCTGACTCATGGCCTAGGAATAAGGGATGGTTTTCTTTAATTGAAAGGAAAGCAGTCCATGGACCTCTCTCCCCCTACTCCTGTCTGGCTCATGTCTTGATGACCTGTCAATTGCCCAAGGTTGGTCAGTAGAAAGCCAACCAATCAAAACCGCCAATGCTAGGCCGCCCTGTACGTATTCGGCCAACCAATAGTTTATTATAGAGATGATGTTTTCTACTATTATCACTTTAGAGGTGGTCTCTGGAGGAGCCATCAGATTGTTGCTTCCCAACCAGAAGGTTAACCCCTATAGAATGTATATGTAGTCAATCCCCTTAACCAATCCCCGTAACCCATATCTTTTATAACCTGATATTATGTCATGACGTCATTGATAACACATTCGTAGATTAAAAATTGTTGTTTTTGATAAGTACGCTAAGAGCAACAAATGTTTATGCTTGTATGCTGTCACCCCTTTATATGAATGTTAATAAATCAGGTTTGCCTTTCACTTTGTCTATTTCTGTTATTGCGTTTGGTTTAACCTTGCTCCAGAACCTCTGTGTAATTCTGGTACTTTCCAGGCCGCCTTAAAACAGAGCATTTCTGAAATGCGTTGTGGCCTTGTGTACTATGGTTTTGCCAAAACAAAAGAGGGGGTGTTTATAAGAGTGAAGCTAAATTTGTGTTATTGATGAGTGCAGGCAGGAGGTACCAGAGTACTGAGTCCTAGTATGGCTTTATGTGGTTTGGGGTATTGACAAGAGGGAAAATCCCAAGACCTACGAGACTGGGACACCGGGGGAGTAAATTGCAGAGCACAGTATGAGAAAAAGCCAAAGATTTAACAGGCTGTGAGCTGCTCCCCAATGTTCATGTGCTTGGCATTGTGCCAGCAGACATACATCTGCCTTGTGTGGGCTCTCAAGAAGTCCTATTAGAATTCTAGGTATATACTGCATCAGCAGAGCTCAAGCTGGGTTATTTATTTTGATGTGGTGTATTCCTGTTCAGGATTGTATTGTATAATGATTGTGGGTGGTGTCAGTGTCTTATGTCTGATAGTCTGATAGGGAAAAGAAGTTGGAGATACTGACCGAGTTCCGATCTCCAGGTGTTCTTGATTTCAACGTTGGGCACACACCAGGGACATCATTTCACCAAAATGCCAGGGGTAGTGGAAGTGACATCACACGGCTCTAGACCTCCAACGACATCACCTGAAGCGATGTCATTTGACCCCGTGCCCAAGTGACATCACAGGAAGTGATGGCACACAACCTTTAGATGCATCTAAAAACCATCTTTCCAGGGCTCTCGTTTCAGCCAGATATAATAACTGAGGTACAGAGGGAGGTGAGATTTATCCACGATCACACATTTGGGGAGTGTCATTTTCTAGATTCGACGTGGATCCTATATGTAAAACATGCATAATGCAGTAATTGTAACAGGGTAACGAAATTCCGAATGCAGGCTACAGCTAGTGTATGAAACATCTATAGATCAATGGACACAGAAGTACTCGTTATCTGTGGCAATGGTATGTTAAACAAGCCAAAAAGCACTGACCTGGGGAGGTGTGTGCCGTCTGTACACCCAGGAGCTAAATGCTGCACAAGCAAGGCCTGAAAATTAAATCTTTAACTAGGATTTAGTATCAACAATTATCCCTATCTATGAGTCAGCTACCACTAGGATAGAAGAAACCTATTGTGGCGGGTGTAAGCTGAGGTCATCTGTCTCCGTGTGCATTTATCTTTAAGTCATGTGACAAGCAACCACATGTTGCCCCCCATAACCCCCAGCCCGGCATAACACCTTAATGTCCTAGGCTTTGCTACATGACTCATCGTCAATCTTTTTTAAATTGGTGAGGTGTGTGGAGAGAGGGACTGCACTTCCATTAAGAGTGGGGCTCAATGCATCTACGATGATCAGAGCTCTATGTTGTCTCAGGAGGATAGCTAAGGGGCAACGTGCTCTTCTTGCAAACAAGACGACACGGAGCACCACAGGTTTGAACCCCGGGGCCGCACTCAGAAACCGCTGGGTATTAAGCACGTTATAAATAACCTTTTATATCATATCATATCATATGTGTGAGACGCATTATTCAAAGACCCACCCCCTGGTCCGGCTTGTGAATGAAGCATCCACAAAACACTTATCACGACGGAGATTGAGTGTGAGGCGTGGGTCACTCCATGGCTCCCTCACATTTGAGACTTTGTGTCCAAAGTTTATTTTATTAAACAGTGTTGCACCAGAGCAGGGTCCTGGCAGAGTTTGTGGCCCCTCTCAACCATTCACATCACACTTCAATGCGTTCAAGGTGAGCAGAGCCCGATCAGTGGTGCAGCACAATATTTGAGGCCCACCCTGGGAGCCATGCTGAGGGACACCCGTAGGCTGCTTAACAAAGCATAGGACGCCACACCCCGTGCAGGCCTGGACCGCCATGTGTGCGCAATGTCCAGGATTATTAAACTGCTGCTGGGGCCTACACTACTCCAAGTGCAAGAAGAAAATATGTTTTTAACCAAAGCTTAAATGTTTGACCTAAAATAGAAAAAAAGGGTGGTGCCTGGTCCCAAAATATACCATCCACCAGTGGTGGCTGGTGAGTTGTTTTATTGGATGGTGTTAATAGTTGCCACAAATATGTGATTGAGACAGAGCATAGCGAGGGAGCTTGAACTAACGAAAACGTGTTTGGGATGGTTAGGGAGAACACGTTTTCAATAATGGGTTCAAATGGTGCACTACACAGCACCCTTTCAGTGAAAATATGGGTAGAAGGCCAGACAGTTTGCAATCGGTATTGTAGGGTGTAGAGTAACTCATCAAAAAAAGGTACAATAGATGCAAGTCACCAAAAGTGCACCAGCACATTTCCCAATGCATTGTCATGCCGGTCCCTTCAATATATGGCAGTATAAAAAACATGTTCATGCTGTCTGTGCCCATAAATTCCATGCTGGCTCCACCAACATATGCTTGTATTCCCATATAAGAACATACTCATGTTCGCTTTCAGGTGTTTTTTTATAGTATCATTACTGGCAATAGGCACAAAGCTGGCTCTGCCAATATATGCCAGTACTCCTATGTAAGAAAATACTCCAGTTGGTTTCGCTATTAAAAGTGACATATCACAATAAGAAAACATGTCCAAACTGGTTCCAATGTAAGCCAGTCTAGACCCATGAGAACAGTTATCATCCTTGCTTCATCATAGATGCTCAGTTAATAAAAAGTCATGCTACAGTAGGAAATATACAGGCCGCTAGACCAAAACGTCTGTCTAGCGAGATAATACTACTTATCATGCTTGCTTTATCAAAATGCAGATTAATAAATGGCATGCCACAGCAAGCAATGGCTAGACTGGCTGTACCAAAATGTCATTTTAGCCTTACACAGACACACACACACACGCACACGCACCCACACACACACACACGCATCCCCTTTCACCCACCCATACATCTCCTCTCAAATTCATTCACACAGCATTTACCACACAGGCTGGCACCCACCCACCCAGAACATTAACACACACAATCACATTCATACCCATTCACCCACCAGTCACTCACCCACATACCTTATCTCACATACACTTACACTGGCACCATGTACCCAGAACATTTACACACACTCACACACACGTTCCTACTCACTCACCCACCCACCATTCACTCACCCATAAACCTCTCACATCCACTTGCACTGCATTCTCCACACAGGAACGCACCCACCCACCCAGAACATTCAAACACACACTATCACATTCCTACTCATTCACCCAGCACTCACTGACCCATGCACCTTCTCTCGCGTCCACTCCCACTGCATTCTCCACACAGACACGCACCCACCCAGAACATTGAAACACATTATAACATTCTTACTCATTCATCCAATATACCTTCTATTGCATGCACTCTCACTGCATTCTCTACACAGGTACACGCCCATACAAGGACCCACCCACCCACCCAGAACATTCAAACACACACACTATCACATTTCATCTCATTCAACCACCACTTACTGACTCATAGCACATACATACATCTGACACGCACCTCACACATGCAAAATAAACATAACACTTCATACCTGTTTTTCCAGCTTCGGTCTGTCACTCCAGGCCACCCTCAGCTCCTCTGTGCTGCTCACAAACAGGAAACAAGAAGCTTGCCAGCTTATACAGGAACCAAGAAGCTGGCAAGCTTCTTGGTTCCTGTATATGAGCTGCGAGGAAGCTGGAGACGAAAGGGGTTGGAGCAGAACGTGGCATGTGACACATGCTACATGTCACGGTCAGCTCCATACCCCTACTGAGTGCTTCCTTCTCATGCTGCAAACTCTGCCCCAGCCATCACCCTGAAGGGTGACGGCTGCGCCGGGGCACCCCCAGACCAGGTGTGGTGGGTCCCCCAAACCGCAGGGGCCCCTGCTACACCAGAAGCTTAATTTTAAATAAAAAGTTGGTAGAAGGGATAGCAAGGGAGATGACAGGGGTAGCAAGGGAGGACACAGGGGTCATAGCTGTGACCCTCAAATGGCACCCCTGGCACAAACATATTGCACGTCAGTGAGGCTGACCCGAATGGTCCTGTCTCTTCGTTGTACTCTTTGCAAGGGTTGTGCTCTGATTAGTCTTTGTGTCCAGATCTGTGATGGCTATTTAAATTGTTAGAATCCAAGTGCTTTCTCCCTTGGTGGTTGCAAGACTCAGCTGGTTCGCCTGCGTAGTTAGGGTGAGTTTTACAGCCCCAGCTGGAGCGGCTAGAAGCTGAAAGTGCTGCCTGCTCTGGTCTTTAGAGGTTGCCATTCCGGCTTGCCTGTTTGGGTCCAGAGAACAGACATGTTTTGAGAGACTTTCTGGAGATTCGGTTGTCGTGGTCTGTGCAGAGTTGCCTGGGCGTTACTTTCCACTGCTTGGTTGATAGGAAAGAAAAGACGAATTTTGAAAATACTTTTAACCTCTGAAGGATGAAGTACCAAGTCGAATTCATAGAGCCAGACAGCTTAGCTTTGAGAAACTCGGCCCACACTAGCGCGGCACTGCATTCCCTATACAGGCTCTTGAGCAAAGACTCATCTTTCAACCTTTGAGCTTGGCTAACTCACAGGGAATACTGAGGCCCACCCTATAAGGAAAAAAGACTCCGACTTCGTTGAAGCGTGAAAGTTGAGGAGGCTAAGTCTTGGGTGTAGGTGGGTTGCCTGCATGGAAAAAAACCTGGCCAAATATTGAAATTGCAATACATGTGGGTGGGGTGAGCAAGGTCAGGGGGTAGCGGTTAAGAGGGGGAAGATGTAGGTTTATATCTAGCTTGTAATTTCTGTCTGCTGCCAGTGCACTCGTGCTGTCCGTGCTGCACCTTCCCTCATTATTTAGTGCCAGGGGTGGAAATGGCACTTGAAATAACCCTGCAAATGCAGCAATGAACATTATCTTTAGTTAGCCGAGCCCTCCCACCCCTAGAACACACTTTGACACTTTAGCTCACTTTATCTGTGCATATTCATGGTTATTACATATTTTGTAATAGTAATGGATTACTTATAACGCTCTTAATACCCACAGGTTTCTAAACTCGCCATGGGCTCAGCATCATCTTGCTTCCAAGACGAGCGTGTTGCCCCTGAGCTATACTCCCGAGTGAGTCAGAGAGCAATGGGCGGAGCGACTAGAGTGACCACATAACTACATGTCACTGAGACATCTCCCCCCCCCCGCCCCTTTTCAGTGTAGAAACACTGTCTGGAGGAATAGCTATGCGGATGCAGAACTAATCACCTGCCGCCTGATGTATAATTAGATGCAGAAGGAAATCTCGTCTTGAGTTGTTCAACTCAACGCTTTCAGTGCACTTCATGACGTAATCTTGTAGAATAATTATAGTTTTAGTATAGACTATAAAGCCAGGTTTATAAGCACAAGAATGCAATGGGAGGATGAGAACTGGTTTAGCATCTCACACCTGCCATGCACTCATTTCAGATGTCTTTAATCTTCCCACTGGATTATACATGCGCTAGTCACCTGCTCTTAGTAGTAGTTTGATGAAGAAATGCAGCTTCTTGTCATGCGTGGCGTGCGCAGAAGAAAGAGAAAGCGTGCATTTAATGAGAAGACATCACTCATAGGACAGCCACCTAAAAGTAGGCACTCAGCAAGAGCCAACATGTTTTTAACTAAAACAGATATCACTCCCGGTTCAGCTTCAAATAGTACGTGGTTAAATCTGGTGTTTAGCAGAAGAGACACAACTCCCAGCTCAGCTTCAAATAATATGTAGTCAGAAACAGTCCATTTAACAGAAGATATATCACTCCTAGCTTTTAAATGATCGCAGTAAAAGGCAGTCTGTTTAACCAATTAGATATCTCCCATAGGAGCTGAGTACTGCAGGGAAGAGGGCAGCTCGCCCTTTAGTTCTTTAGCAAAAGGGTCAAGAACCTCAATTTGCTCCCATAGAGGTGTTTATAGTTTTCAGTTTCTGGCTGAAGACCCTAAATTAGACAGTGCACAGTGTCAGTGAGGCTGGCGATGAACCACTGTAGACTTTAAAGTAATGTGCATGAGCTGTGTCGTATCGGCTGTTGAAATCTTTGAAGGTAGAGTAACAATAAAGTAGAAAAGCTACCAAGGTAGCTCAGCAGGTTGAGTAATTGTTGCTGAGTTGCTATATTGTTTACAGCTGGCTGTATCTCTCATGGCTTTTAACAGTTTGTCATTGAAAATAAGTGCTGTAAAATGCACCGTTCGTCCAGGGGGTGGCTTAGGCTGGATTACTCATACTCAAAGAGAGTGTGGGGACATGTCTGCCCCCACAATGATTATCAAAAGTGGGTTCCGGTGAAGCCACAGCTAATTTTTCGAAAAACTGCTGTCAACATAACAGAAACAATTGCTTTTGATGGATCAGTTTGACAAGCAAATACAATCTTTAGAAGTATAACCTGTAATAAAACTCAAAGAAAGGGGCACACAAAGTGCACGGTATTTGTGGGCATAGTCCAACAAAAAACTAAACACAGTTTACAGAAAACATATGAATTTAATTTAAAGAAGCATTTTGAAATGTGTTACTTACAGCTCCACATTAATTTCCAAGCAGAGTGTTTAGCAAACATGGGGTTCCCAGCAAATGGAAAGCCCGCTTTTAACATAGATGTCCCCCACCTGAATGATATTCATGGCCCACCCATTCCTGCGGTGTCTGCTTCAGGCCAGAAGAAAGAACAGGCCCAGCAAACAAAGGAACCCCCTTAAGACTCCTGAAAGTGTTTCTTTGAAGCATCCATCCGATGTGGCCCTGCCAACGCACTGGTAGTGGTACACCTCAGGTAGGGTAATTATGAGAAGTCCTGAGGCATCCTAGAGTGGGCACGCGTTTCTGGAAGGGGAGCGTGCGCAGCACCTAGTCCTAAATAGCAGTGGAGAAAGAGGAGGGAAGGCATACAGGGGGCGCCACAGTGGGTATCGAGTCAACAGTCGGTGGACACCCTCGTGGGAGAGAACCCCAGTAGGGGCACCTAGGATGAGATCTTCACTGGGAATCTGAGAGCAAATTAGGGCTTGATTGCTGGGGTAGCAGAATCACAGAGGGATAAAATTACAGCGAGACACACGAGTAGCTCATAGCAGACCGAACCGTAGTGAGACCTTTAGAAGCAAAACTGCAGTGGGGCAACTGGGAGCAAGTTAGGGTGTCATGGATAGGAGCAAATTATAGTGGGGCATCTAGGAGCAAAATCACAGTGGGGAAAATGACAACGGGACACACGAGTAACCCAGAGCAGGCAGAAGCACAGTGGGACATCTAGAAGCAAAACTGCAGTAGGATACCTTGGAGCAAATTAGGGTGTGATAGATAGGAGCAACTTATAGTGGAGCATCTAGGAGCAAAATCACAGTGGGGAAAATGACAAGGGAACACACGAGTAACCCAGAGCAGGCAGAAGCACACTGGGACATCTAGAAGCAAAACTGCAGTGGGATATGTTGGAGCAAATTAGGGTGTGATAGATAGGAGCAAATTATAGTGGAGCATCTAGGAGCAAAATCACAGTGGGGAAAATGACAAGGGAACACATGAGTAACGCAGAGCAGGCAGAAGCACAGTGGGACATCTAGAAGCAAAACTGCAGTGGGATATGTTGGAGCAAATTAGGGTGTGATACATAGGAGCACATTATAGTGAAGCATCTAGGAGCAAAATCACAGTGGGGAAAATGGCAAGGGGACACACAGTAGCCCAGAGAAGGCAGAAGCACAGTGGGACATCTAGAAGGAAAACTGCAGTGGGATATGTTGGAGCAAATTAGGGTGTGATAGATAGGAGCAAATTATAGTGGAGCATATAGGAGCAAAATCACAGTGGAGAAAATGACAAGGGAACACACGGGTAACCCAGAGCAGGCAGAAGCACAGTGGGACATCTAGAAGCAAAACTGCAGTGGGATACCTTGGAGCAAATTAGGGTGTGATAGAAATGAGCAAATTATAGTGGGGTATCTAGGAGCAAAATCGCAGTGGGGAAAATGATAAGGGAACACACGAGTAACCCAGAGCAGGCAGAACCACAGTGGGCCATCCAGAAGCAAAACTGCAGTGGGATACCTTGGAGCAAATTAGGGTGTGATAGACAGGAGCTAATTATAGCGGGGCATCTAGGAGCAAAATCACAGTGGGGAAAATGGCAAGGGGACACACAGTAGCCCAGAGCAGGCAGAAGCACAGTGGGACATCTAGAAGGAAAACTGCAGTGGGATATGTTGGAGCAAATTAGGGTGTGATAGATAGGAGCAAATTATAGTGGAGCATATAGGAGCAAAATCACAGTGGAGAAAATGACAAGGGAACACACGGGTAACCCAGAGCAGGCAGAAGCACAGTAGGACATCTAGAAGCAAAACTGCAGTGGGATATGTTGGAGCAAATTAGGGTGTGATAGGAGCAAATTATAGTGGAGCATCTAGGAGCAAAATCACAGTGGAGAAAATGACAAGGAAACACACGGGTAAGCCAGAGCAGGCAGAAGCACAGTGGGACATCTAGAAGCAAAACTGCAGTGGGATATGTTCGAGCAAATTAGGGTGTGATAGATAGGAGCAACTTATAGTGGAGCATCTAGGAGCAAAATCACAGTGGGGAAAATGACAAGGGAACACACGAGTAACCCAGAGCAGGCAGAAGCACACTGGGACATCTAGAAGCAAAACTGCAGTGGGATATGTTGGAGCAAATTAGGGTGTGATAGATAGGAGCAAATTATAGTGGAGCATCTAGGAGCAAAATCACAGTGGGGAAAATGAAAAGGGAACACATGAGTAACGCAGAGCAGGCAGAAGCACAGTGGGACATCTAGAAGCAAAACTGCAGTGGGATATGTTGGAGCAAATTAGGGTGTGATACATAGGAGCACATTATAGTGAAGCATCTAGGAGCAAAATCACAGTGGGGAAAATGGCAAGGGGACACACAGTAGCCCAGAGAAGGCAGAAGCACAGTGGGACATCTAGAAGGAAAACTGCAGTGGGATATGTTGGAGCAAATTAGGGTGTGATAGATAGGAGCAAATTATAGTGGAGCATATAGGAGCAAAATCACAGTGGAGAAAATGACAAGGGAACACACGGGTAACCCAGAGCAGGCAGAAGCACAGTGGGACATCTAGAAGCAAAACTGCAGTGGGATACCTTGGAGCAAATTAGGGTGTGATAGAAATGAGCAAATTATAGTGGGGTATCTAGGAGCAAAATCGCAGTGGGGAAAATGATAAGGGAACACACGAGTAACCCAGAGCAGGCAGAACCACAGTGGGCCATCCAGAAGCAAAACTGCAGTGGGATACCTTGGAGCAAATTAGGGTGTGATAGACAGGAGCTAATTATAGCGGGGCATCTAGGAGCAAAATCACAGTGGGGAAAATGGCAAGGGGACACACAGTAGCCCAGAGCAGGCAGAAGCACAGTGGGACATCTAGAAGGAAAACTGCAGTGGGATATGTTGGAGCAAATTAGGGTGTGATAGATAGGAGCAAATTATAGTGGAGCATATAGGAGCAAAATCACAGTGGAGAAAATGACAAGGGAACACACGGGTAACCCAGAGCAGGCAGAAGCACAGTAGGACATCTAGAAGCAAAACTGCAGTGGGATATGTTGGAGCAAATTAGGGTGTGATAGGAGCAAATTATAGTGGAGCATCTAGGAGCAAAATCACAGTGGAGAAAATGACAAGGAAACACACGGGTAAGCCAGAGCAGGCAGAAGCACAGTGGGACATCTAGAAGCAAAACTGCAGTGGGATATGTTCGAGCAAATTAGGGTGTGATAGATAGGAGCAATTTATAGTGGAGCATCTAGGAGCAAAATCACAGTGGAGAAAATGACAAGGGAACACACAGGTAACCCAGAGCAGGCAGAAGCACAGTGGGACATCTAGAAGCAAAACTGCAGTGGGATATGTTGGAGCAAATTAGTGTGTGATAGATAGGAGAAATTATAGTGGAGCATCTAGGAGCAAAATCACAGTGGGGAAAATGGCAAGGGAACACGCGAGTAACCCAGAGCAGGCAGAAGCACAGTGAGACATCTAGAAGCAAAACTGCAGTGGGATATGTTGGAACAAATTAGGGTGTGATAGATAGGAGCTAATTATAGTGGGGCACCTAGGAGCAAAATCACAGTGGGGAAAATGGCAAGGGAACACACAAGTAACCCAGAACAGGCAGAAGCACAGTGGGACATCTAGAAGCAAAACTGCAGTGGAATACCTTGGAGCAAATTAGGGTGTGATAGATAGGAGCAAATTACAGTGGGCACCCTTGGGAGCAAAGTCACAGCAGGAGAAAATTACAAGGAAAGACACAAGAGTAGCCCACAGCAGGCAGAAACACAGTTGGACAAGAATAAGCAAAATCGCAGTGGGACACCTGGGAGAAAATTGGGTAGTGATAGCAAGAGGAAAATTGCAGCTGGGCACATAAGAGCAATGTCACTGTGGGGCACAATTATAGGAGACACAAGAGTAACTCACAGCATGCAGAACTACAGTGGAACACCTGGAAGCAAAACTGCAGGATACCTGCAAGCAAACCTAGTGAGACAACAGGAGCAAAATTGCACCGGGGAAAGGTCAGTACCTGGAATCAGAATTACAGAAGGGTTGCATTTCACTGGGACACAACGGAGCAGAATCTTACTAGGGGGTCTGGGAACAGAACCACAGTTGGACACCTGGGAGCAAAACCACTGTGGGACACAGGAAAGCAAAATTATTGTAGGACAAATGAAGCCAAATCAAAGCTGGACTAAATGACATTGGTAAGCATGGAAGTAGGATTGCAGTGGGCCAAAATGACTGTGAAGCCAATATGAGCAAATCACAGCAGGACACCTGGGAGCAGATTCACAGTGGACACCTACGAGTAGATTTACAGTGGACACCTACGAGTAGATTTACAGTGGACACCTACGAGTAGATTTACAGTGGACACCTACGAGTAGATTTACAGTGGACACCTACGAGTAGATTTACAACGCACGCTAGCTAAATCTCACTGGGGCACCTAAGAGGAAAACAACAGTGAGGCACCTAGAACCCAAATTACAGCAGGACACCTGGGAGCAGATTCACAGTGGACACCTACGAGTAGATTTACAGTGGACACCTACAAGTAGATTTACAGTGGACACCTACGAGTAGATTTACAACGCACGCTTGCTAAATCTCACTGGGGAACCTAAGAGGAAAACAACAGTGAGGCACCTAGAACCCAAATTACAGCAGGACACCTGGGAGCAGATTCACAGTGGACACCTACGAGTAGATTTACAACGCACGCTAGCTAAATCTCACTGGGGCACCTAAGAGGAAAACAACAGTGAGGCACCTAGAACCCAAATTACAGCAGGACACCTGGGAGCAGATTCACAGTGGACACCTAGGAGCAGATTTACAGTTGGACAAGGAGCAGATTTACAGTGGATACCTAGGAGCAGATTTACAATGGACACCTACGAGTAGATTTACAATGCACGCTAGCCACATCTCACTAGGGCACCTAAGAGGAAAACAACAGTGGGGCACCTAGAACCCAAATCACAGTGGGACACATGGGAGCACAATCATAGTGAGAATATGAGAGCAAAAAGTGCAGGTGGATGTGTGCGGCGTGTAAAGAAACATGCACGCAGTGTGTGCATTGTGGTGTGTGGTTGGGTGTGTGAATCAAGTAGAGGTGTTTATGCTGTTCCAGTGCACATGTAAATGAGGCAGCTGTGGGTATGTTGCATGGGTCATCATATGGATGATATAGGGTTTACTTTGTTCGGCCGCATATGTAAATGTGTATGCATGTGTGTGTTCATGCGAGGAGTCCGGGGTATGAGCCCCTGATTAGGGGGAGTGGGGATGGTACATGGGTGCATCCAGCCCGGACATGTTTTCTTGAACTCTCATGCATATGTATTGGCATTATGGGCAAAGCCAACATGAGGTGTTCTTCCGGCCAATCTCCATTGTAAGTGTGGTGTAAAGTGCCCAATTTAATTAATTATATTTAACAATTTCTCAGGGATTGAATCCACCCCCCCCACCCCCAAACCACTCTTGCTTCTTGGTTGGTTGGGGCTCCCTTCCCACGCTCAGTCGCTCACCCACATTCAAAGACAATGTTTATGCCCAACCAATTAAAAAAATCACAAGCCACCATTGGCTCACAGGCTGGTAAAATGGCACAAGCCGTGCAGCAAGGGTCATTTCTAACACTGGGTGCACAGCTTTAATGTCTCCAATAAGGCGCAAGCCCGGATCTCAAGCCCAAGGCTCGCTGTTGGTCACTGGACCTGGGTGATGCATGGGAAAGGGGCTCATGGGCTTGTCCAATAGTGCAGAGTCTGACAGCATCCCTTGCTGCACAGCAACTGGCCTTTCTCGTGTGGGAATGACAGCTTCCATGTGTTTGAGCTTCCATCACCAACTCGTGTCCTTGTGGCATTACTCTCTGCTGAGAACATCTGCTGGACAATTCTGTACCTCTGGTATGCGTTGAATACCATACCTGCTGAGCTGTCTGTGATAGGTTTGGAGAGTGTGTGCTACCCTGTTTATTGTTGTAAAACACCAACATGGTGCTGTCTGTCTTGACTAAACTGGGTCCGCCTTCTGGGGAATTGAGCAGCCATTCGCCATTCGAGCAGATCAGGAGAGCAGCCAAGTATCCTGTGTAGCTGTGCAGTAGCCAACATGAACCGTTCAAATCTGGAGGTGCTTTTCCAGTCCTGTTTTTTTTTTTTTTGCATTCTAGGATATGTAGTCCAAGTTTTATAATGGGGAAAAGTGGAACTACAAGTCCCCGAATGCAAAGAAAAAACAGGACTGGATAAGCACCTACAGATTGGAATGGGTCATGTTGACAAGTATGTTGCCATCCTTTCTAAAACTTTGATGCATAGGAGTTTTCCCTCCTGCTTCCATATGCCCAGTACCTTAAGGTACTGGGGATGGGCTCCCTATCCTGTAAGTGAGGCACCCATTCTTAGGGTCACTTGCGGTTAGCCACATGTGCTTTTAATAGGTCGGCTTAGCTACATCATTTGGGCACAGTATGGGCCTCATTACACGGTAGGCGGTGGACCAAAGTGCTAACAGCACCTTGGTCCATACCGGTAAAATACCGGCAATGCCTTGGAGGAAAGGGGAATTACCGCCCTATTCCAAGGTTGGCGGGGCGGTAATTCCCCCTTCCCCAATTGCCCTCCCCATTCCCATTTTTGCCCCATAGGGCATAATGGGAATGGGGAAGGTGTTAATTACGGTACCGCAAATTGCGGTACCGTAATTAGCACCCTGTTCCCTTTGCGGGTTGGTTTTTAACACCTGCTAAAAAGCAGGCGTTAAAGTACCAACCCGCAAAGGGACCTCGTAGTAAGGCGGTAAGGGTTAACGGTCACCGGTACCATTACCGGTGACCGTTAACCCTTACCGCCTTCCGTGTAATGAGGCCCTATGTCTCCAGTTATCGCCCGCCCCTTTCCCCTTGTGACATATGATATGATAGGTTATTTATAACGCGGTTAATACCCAGAGCTTTCTAAGCGTGGACCCGGGGAATGAGCCTGTGTTTCTCTGCATCGTCTTGCTTCCAAGGGGAGCACGTTGCCCCTGAGCCATCCTCCTGAGAAGTGACCATTGCCTGGTTCCATCTTAACCAGCTGCGCATTACTGTTCTTACTGTGAGACACGAACATCTAGTGAAAGGGGGATTACTGCCAAAATGGCTTGTATCACTTCCTGTTATGGAGTGGCTGAGGTCCTCTCGGAATTTAAGGCTGCTCTGAGAAATGTTGCCTCTGTTTGCATCAAGATCGCCTTCTCTCCGCTGATGTTGAACCTCTATTTGTGCATGCAGAGCTTGGTGGTGTTTGCATGCCTGGCACTGCCTGTGTTATCCACAGGTGGACCAGGTGTAGATGCACAGGTGCTGTTTTTTTGCATAGATGTGCTACCACTACCAAGAGTACCTTTGTGCCATTGGCGATCTTGTTATATCACTAGCCAGACCGGGACATTTGGGACCGGGACACCTCTCCCGTTCGGCCCTCTCATTAACAATGACGGTGCCGAATAGCAAATGTGTGCTGCTGACAGGACAATGAGGGTGCCGAGCCTGCTGAGCACCCTCATCATTCTGGCAGATGGACATCTTTCCCATTCGACACCTTCATTGCCAATGAAGATGCCGAACGGAAGAGGTGTCCCTCTGCCAGGAAATGTCTGGTGTGGCTTCAGGCAGCAGAGCGGCTCTCCTGAGGATGTGCCATGTGTGTCAACACAGCATTACAATGGGAGCCATTAGGCACTGATGAGAGGCAGGGGGGACTATAAGAAATGTGAAGGAGGGGGATCAGCAGCCAGAAGAGTGCATAATGCTGCAGGCTTTGTGAAATAATGATTATGGCATCAAAGCCCAAGGGGGTTTGTTAGGCTCACATCTGCTATTGTGACTTTGAATGCAGGATGGGGAGAATTAAACTAAAGCTGTACGCTTATTGCTCAACATATTTCCATGACAATGTATATGGTGTAGAGTTAGTTTACTATGAAAGGCTAGTTTATTATGCAATGTGGTTTACTTCCAAGGCATTGCAATCAATAAAGTATTATTTAGGCACATAAAATGCAAAGCAAAACCTTAATAAATAGCTTTATCAACTAAGAGTTCTCACAAAAAGGTAAGAGGTCACTCCACTGCAGCATCTGAAAAGAGGGTGGCAGGAAACACCACCTACTAAATATATCTACATCAACTAAACCTGGGAAGATGTGCACAGTTACTTAAATGATCCACATCCCGGTTTCACCATTTTACCAAAGTGTATGAACCTGGGCAAATCATTTAATCACACTGTGTCTTGTCTGCAGCTCTGTGATTCACGTCAGAGCTTATGTTAATATATCATGCTGTTATTTAAATAAAAAACGAATGACTATGGAGTTGCTCCATATATAATAATAGTGCAATGTAGGTATTTTGCACCACAGAGCTATTTGCCACTTGGCTTACGTATGGCAAACTATTCTAAAGTCACTTCCATGGTGCCTCCAAGTGTCAACGACTGATGATGCTCCTTGCAATGTCTTTTCCTGTGAAGTCCCTTCTGTTGCAGCAATGCATATGCAAATTAAGAGGGTTGCATGTTTTTTGGCCCCCGAGCTCTAACAGACGGGTTTCGTGCATCTTTACCGGTCCAGCAGCTTTATGTTATTGCGTATGTGTAAAAATGCCATCTGTCACTAATGTCACCAATAAAGTTGATTGGGTAGCTGCAAATTATACCATATGGAATCATGCGCACTGCATTTTGGGGGAAAAACTAGCAGGACTTCGTTTGGCTCACCCCCGCACACTTGCAATGCTGGATACTCCCGTGTTCCCCACTTCATTGTTAAATCTTCATTGATTTTGAACATTTTGATCTTTTGAGGAAAAGCCTCACAGAAGAGCAGAGTGTTTACAGCCTTTCTGAACTTTGGGTGGTTTGGTTGTAATCTTAAATCTGGCTGTGTGTATTGTGTCCAGGCCTCCGGTGCTGGCGTAGAGAACTGTTGGTATGTAGAGTGTGATTTCCTCTGAAAATTCCTATTACTAGTGGGCGATCTTGCTACCTTGTTTCATCTACTTGAATTGGCCCTCAATGACCTCACTTCTAGGACAACTCAAGAGCTTCATCTGCTTGAGTTCCAGAAAAAAGTTATTTGTCAATTGTTTATTAATGCTACTGGTCTGCGGTTTGTGTCGGAATCTCACCACCCAGAAATGATACTATTCTGGACTTTATTAATCCAACATGTTTCAGTCCCATACACTACAACTTTTGGACCTTCTTCAGGGATGCCAAAACCACTGGTATTCACAGATGGTCTAATACTGTACACGCTTCTCATAGTCATCATAAACCCACTGAAAGTTCTGTATTTCAAAGTCCTGGGGAAGATCTATTCAATATCCGACATCCTGGGGCCTCCTTTTCACCACTATTGGATGCATTTGCATTAAAACATCTTGAACCAATCAAAGTTGATCAAGAGTAACAGCAATGACTGCTGGGCCACACATATGTGGTAATTTCCAAATTCAGGAAAACAATTTGGGATTTCACAATCAACGCACAGTGAGTCAAGCCTGCGTACAGTGCGGTGCGTGTAGAAAATCAAAAAACAGTATTGAGTACTCCAGTTCATCCAATTCTGAAACGTCAGATCATGCCAAAAGTGCAGTATTGTTTGCTAGGCATGTGCCAATAGTCAAAGTGCCCCTGTTATGTTCTAGGCACATTGCTTGAACACCATGACTCACCTCGGAAACTGAGAAGACATTTTAAGAAAAGGCTTGAAAATAGTGTAGAGATGGAAAATGTATAAATCTAACTCTAGCCTTAGACCATTTGGTGGAAGGCGCTTGTCAGCTAAGATTGTGTTTTATACATTGACCGGTAAACTGAGTTACTTCATGAGAAACTAAACCGGCATGCATAGGTATGTACTCGGCAAAAGAGAACAGCAGGAGCGGTGCACAGAAATCCCTAAAGTCATTAAAAGCTTAGCGGGAATTCAAAACCTTGTCCCTTCTGGAGAATGACCTAACCACTATCTGTGACTGCCTTGAGTTTTCAAATTGAAGGTAAGCCACAGGCCACTGTCAAAGCACATAAAATAGAGGTCTCACAAAAAGGCAAGAAGTCACTCTAGTACAGCATCTGGAAAGAGAATGGGCGGAAGCACCACCTACTAAAATACAGCACACCTTATGTACAGAAAAAACAGCAGATGTTCCAAAACAGGTGGTGCCTCACAGGGAGAGGGCGGGTTAGATATTTACAAACGGGACAAGACCAAGGGGTCCTGCATAATCGTGGGATGTATATGAAGGCATATATTGCTCCTATTACTGTTCTCAACACCAGAAGGGTTAGGCAAATAACAAGGTGAACACTCTGAACAGATTACTGTACAGTTCATGCAACTACTCACAAAGAGACACTTGTAGACAACTATTGTGATTGACACATTTATTAACAAATATTCCCTTGTAGCCAAGGAGGCTGAAAACAGACAAAGAAGTGTATACTTTGACAGTCCTTCTTGCCAGACTCCCCATCCTCATATGCATTGTGCAAAGACATAAGCTGCATAGTTTTAGTAGAAAATAGCTGGCCATAATTGTCTGGATGAATTGAGTGAACAGTTAGCAGAGTCGATGATGTGCGAGAAGGGGTCACAAGAGGGGCTAGTGCAGCAACAGAAAAGTGCAAATACTAGTGAAGTGAGGGTCCCCGGAATGCCCGTCATGTCCCCTTTGTGCATGGCAGCCTGAAGGATAAGAAACCAGACAACCATTCAAACCCTATCCAGCTGATGTCTCCGCAGAGACAGGTGCTCATCACTGGATCAAGTGGACTGATGATAATAACCAGCTGTGCTGACATCACTAGTGACAATACGACATAGCAATGTTAGTCACAAAGTAAACTGGCACGCCTGCACGAAGTTACGGAGACTCACATGCACATACAAAGAATATGCTTACACCATTCTGTAGAGGACAGACACATATACTTATTGTCAAAAGCTTTTCCTTTTCACTAGCCAAATGCATAAACGCAAGACAGCAAGGCAGACATGGAGCTAGATTGCAATCGCTTCATCGCAACTAACCATAAGGAGCAACAGGGACACATAAGGAACCTGTAAGGGCTTGATCAATACTAATCTCTAAAAGGAAAGTACTGGAACATAGAAGAGAAACCATAGAAGGACCGTAGTGAATTTGCATGAAGCCATAGGCCTCAAAGTAGGGAAGAAGAGATGCAGCGTGAAGTACACAGACAGTGTTCACAGCCAAGGACGGAGGTGGGTGTAAAATTCCTGATTTCTAAGGCAGTGGGCCACCTGCGAAATACAGAACAAAATCCTCAATAATTCCAGACCGAAAAGCTCAGTTTTGTGGTCCTTACCCACGTTACCCAGCCAAGCTGAGCAATGGCCATACACTCATGTTAGGAATGAGAGATGTTAGGTTATGGGTATTTGTGTTAAAGTTGGGGGACTGACTTGAAAAATGTAAAGAAATGGTTTCTTCATTTCCATAAATAGGGGTTCCATTAAATGACAATGTGCCACTAATGTATTACATGACAAAGATTCTTCTTTAGGGAAAAGTGTGGACACTGTTTCATCCAATGATGTCACTACATCCCCCTGGCAGTTGTCTCCTCCCAGGTGACCCTCCCTCATAAAACCAACCCAAGAGTCAGGAAGTGGCTGCCTTCCCCTGGCCACATGGGAGGAGATCTCCGCCGGGTAATCCCCGATGACTCCACTGGACTCATCACAATACCCATATTGTGAAGCCATATGAGATATCGGCAATGTGTTGCCACAGCCAATTGTTGCTACGATGGGCCTTTTCCCTGTGACATGAAGATTCTATAGGGAAAGGAAGGGTGTACTGACTATTTCTACTTCAAATGTCATTACAGAATACAAAGGTGAAATGCCATTATAGTCCTGGTAAAGTGTGGTCCGAAACGCCCCTATAGTCTTGGTAAAGTGTGGTCCGAAATGCCACTATAGTCCTGGTAAAGTGTGGTCCGAAACGCCACTATAGTCCTGGTAAAGTGTGGTCTGGTATCGTTAAAGCATGTCGGTTCTGCGTGAAAGTAAAATCTTTGACTGGCATATTTCGGTACTCTGGCACAAACACAACACCTACTATTATTTAATGTGTGTGCAGTTAGATTAGCCAGCATTACACATGACATGATGATATTGTCTATGTACTACTTGAGGGAAGGGGTAGGTAGTAGAAAGTATGAAGAATGCACGTGCCCAACATCCTACCAGCAGTAATCAATTTAGAGAGATGGTGTAGATTGTGCAAATGTAGTCATGTCATCGAATGAAACAGACATGTCATGACGAGGTGTAGCTCGATTGGTTCAGTTTGTATGGTATTTTGGGGGGAAGTCACTAATGATCCGTATTTTATCAAAGCATCGTCCTTTTGGAGAGTATGCTTAGTGGCAAATAATTCTCATTTGTTTAGAATGTGGCAAAAAAGAAAAGGTTTACTAGATAGCGCGCCTTTGTGTAAAGATAGGAAACTGGTTGGGGTAGGATGGACGTAACTGTCTGAGAAATCATGTTGATTGGGATTGTTAAATATGCTAGCAGAATGCATTAGGAGTGCATTGTTCAAATTGGTTGATAAATTAATTTGAGTGAAAATGCATGTTGATGAGAGTTACAGTTTATTTTTATGAATTTACTACAGTTTTATGAAAGGTATTTTATAGTTGTGGGTAATGCATCATAAATGTGGGAATAAGGCCTGCGGCATGTTGATTTCCTCTGGAAGAATATTTAGTAGAAAAATTGTCTGCGTTGCTAGGCTCCACAGATATTTCTGAGAGTCATTTCTCGAACCTTGTTTCCACTTTGGCCTCACTGTATGTTACTGACACCTGCAACCAAAAATTGTCGGCTCGTCCAAGTTCCTGCTCGTCTTCAGGGGGTTTGGCAAATGCTGGAGCTCTTGTCTTCTTAAAATGGCTTGCATGCAGCCAGTGTGGGTGATCCGTTCAATGGACTGCTGTGTCTGTTGTTAGAAGAACTTGACGTGGCCCTTTGAATGAGGTGGCAGTTCTGAATTATTCTGATGTATTTTCAGATAGACCCATCACATTCCTTGAGATTACCACAGGGTCCATCAGCGGCAATGCCGCCTTGATCTGTTTGTAAAGAGAACTGACAGTTTGTAGACGTTTTTTGGCAATAGGGGAGGATTTCATCATCATTTACTTAATCAAGTGACTTTGCAATGGGCTACAATGCATTCTCATAGGTCTTTCAAAAATAGTTGGTGTTAAAGTGTGCTCTGAATTTTGAAAAGATTTGACAATTTCCGATGGTAGTGAATACCAGAAAGAGTTTTTTCTGCCATTTCAAACCTATTTCATCACAGATTTAAACTTGCTGATGTTTCAAGTCCCCATTCTTTCTTTCAACTGCACCACTTGCCTGTGTTTTGTAAGCACAATGCCAGTTTTGTTCAAGGCTCAAAGCTTTACTTACCTCCTTTATGAATTGTCCTGTCAAGTGGGTTTGCTGATCGCTGTCACGGAACAAAGGGTATTGCATGTCTTGAAATGTTGTGTTCCAGTATGATCATTTGACACAAAAGGACCAAGGAAAAGGGTCTCAAGCCTGAGTGTACCCTTATACATTCACACAATAGAACTCAGGTTGATTAATTCTGTGGGGATATTTTCACAAAATATTTTAATTTTTGTTTTTAGTTCGCCCTCTAGAGAGGTACTTGGGATTACTTCAAAAAAGGCTGCTTCATAGTTGAAAAAATAGTAATTTTATTTGATTTCTCTATCCACAGGGTATAAAAAGGAGGTACGGATCAACATATTTCTATTGAATCTCCCGTATTCCTCTTCTGTTCTGATCTTTCTCATGATTAGTTTTCAGAATCCAGGTTAGAGGTTATTAAATGATTCCCATCTTTTTGATGGCGAGTCCTGAATCAGGGAGCCCAGGTGGGGTTTGAATTCATTGTTTTACTCGTCTGGGACTCTTCCTGATATTTGAAGCCTACCGGTTTCAGTGGCACAAGGGCCACATTCATCAGGCCAGTATGATCTTTGCCACTAGTGTGATATCTGCCTTTGTACAGGAGAGCGCCTCTGGCCAGCCTGTAAACATATCTTGCCTAACCAACGCATATTCAGAAACCTTGGCTGGTGTCAATTGGGTAAAGTCAATCTCGACTATGGACCACCTTGTTGTCACTGTATTCGTTGCAAGGTTAGGTTTTAAAGAACAGGAACAGTTCTTGGTAACATATTTTGCGACAGATGCCAATACTGGTGCCTACCAAGCTTTAGCAATGTTTGCAATCCCCCCACCTTTGATTGTGTAGCCATTTCCATATGCCAACCGAGCAATGTAAATAAGAAGAGACTCGGGGGCAACAGGCAAATCTTATTGGTTTTTCAGAGACCCATGGGATCTGGTGTACCTCCAGATTAAGTTCAATGAACCTACAAAGCGTGTTCATGTTGCTGGAGAGAAATTAGGTTTTGTACAAGGTCACACTTGGAGAGAGGCAAGATGAGCAAAGCAAAATCGTGGGATATTCTGTGGATATTCTGTGGAGGGAATGCGGCAAGATTATAACATTGGTATTAGTCCCATCATCTTGTATGGACTCGCAATGTATGAAGATAGCAAGTTTAAAAGGCTTGAGACTTTGTAGGGTAAGATATAGTGAGGAACTCTGGGATTACCCCAGTCCTTACCAATTTAAGCCATATGCTTAGAATCGTTCTTGATTTCTCTTTCTACATGCATTAAGGTGGAACATAGCTTGCTTATGTATAAATTCTTAAATGATGTAGGGAAGACCCAGTTTGGTTGGTTCGCGCAGAGAGGCGATTTCCCGGGCCCTACTTCTGGCCAAATTATCAGGGCTGTAAATGGCTTCCATACTGAAATCAGCTGGGAACCTGATATATATCCACATATTACACACTATAAAGGCACTTTAGAACAGAAGGCGTATGAGAGTGATAGGATTCAAAATCTGGAACGCTTAGAGGGAAAACCTTCTCTGCGTTTATACCACAAACAATCCATTGCGAGAGACCAATTCTGGTCGTACATCTTTGCTACGAGCTCAAGAGTCTTAACTCAAGCAACCGATGATCTGTGGGTATGTGTTGAGAATATTTTGGTGCATAATTCTGGAAAGTTACCTTTCAATAATTTTTGAAGGATCTGTGACAATAGCATTAAGGATAGTTATTTAGCTGTAACCACACAGAGGATTTGGAAATCCCTTTAGAAGAATGGGTATTCTGTAGTGTTCTGTACACAAGAGGAAATTAGTTGGCTCAATTGTAAATATATGTTGTTATCCTGTACTATTTACTTATTATGATTTTTTGATATTGTTTGTATGTGTTTTACTGTTTATGGTTTGTGATGTTTTTTATGCTATATTAGTGTTGAAGGTTTATTGTAAACCACATAACACTTTATTAAAAAATGAAAAAATATGTGAAGTGCCCATACTATGATCTTTACATTTGATAATTGCAACAGAGGAGGGCAACTAAACAGTCTCCAGAAGGGCAAGCATGTAATGAGCATTTTGAACAGTCATTTTTATTTGTATTTGTTTATTATTTATATCGCACACCAAACCCTGAGATAACTGGGCACTTGAAAAACTTAGTGGCCACCTACATATAAGGCAGGCAGATTGCAATCCACTGTGGAGACAGCAAGAGCGTCCCTGGTTACAGCTGGGTCAGATAAGGACATAATGTACTAAACAAAGATGAGCAGAAGCATAAATAGACAGTTGTCAGATAGCATAGTGGAGCCATCTTAATGAGGAGACTTGTTGCTCAGCCAACATTTTATACTGGCTTTAAAGGTGAGGAAGGAGGGTTCCTGTCTAAGAGGGATGGGAATAGAGTTGCATCGTTTGGCAGCTTGGACTGGGAATCTGGCTCCTCCGGCTGTTTTTAGATTGAATCTTGGTACCACCAGGTTGTGGGAGTGAGATGATTTGGTAGTGTGTGTAGGTTGGTTTTTACAAATTTTGGCCGCTGGGTATTTCGGGGCAGAGTTTGAGAGGCATTTGTGTGTGATGGCCAGGGTGCGTAATGTGATTCTGTCATGGAGGGGTAGCCAGTTAGCGTTCTGTCTGTGAGTGGAAATATGGCAAGATCTGGGAAGGCTGAGTGCTGCTTTCAGAGAGTTATTCTGGAGTACCTGGAGTTTATTTAGATTATGTTCAGAAGAACCCAGGAATAGTGTGTTGCAGTAGTCAAGTTTAGATAGAGCAAGTGCTCTAGCCAGTGTTAGGCAGATGCTTGTGGATAAGTAAGCTTTACAGCTGTAGATGAATTTAGTGGTGTAGGCCGTGGAAGAAGGTGAGCCATATCATGGGCATATCAAGAGTCAGTATAAATGTGACAAAACACCCGGATACCAAAATGCATGCTCTAGTAAGGGCAACAAGTGTGTCCTCCTGTGCAGAGGTAACAGGGGCCATTTGGGCACTTTCAACAATATCATGAACATTACAAACTGCATAACCAGCACAGAGCATACATTGTTCTTTCAAAAATAAGACCCATCAACAAAGTATTCAAAATGAACAGTAGAAAGGGCAACCTCTTAAAGGTAAGGGTGAGGCTTATTGAGGGAGTCAACTAATGCTATTCACTCATGTCAAATTCCTTCAGAGGGTAAGGGAAGTCTAGTGGCTGGAATTAGAGCACTGCAGGAAAAGACAGTAATGCCAGCAAATTATACAAGGATTTGCTCATATTTTGATCGGAGTGAATTGGAAATATGCTGTGTTTCCCAATAATAAAAGATCTGTAACTCCCACTACAACCCAGAAGGAGAGCAGGCACTTCCACCTTTGGATTTATGTGTTGCACCCTTACTTGCCTGCTTCCCTGCTTGTCCTGATACCTTTTTTGACTCTTGGCCCATGTGCTCCTCTGTACTAACATTCCCATGTGCTTTCTGAGTTATTGCTTGTATAGAGTCTGTCTTCATCCTCTGTCTAAAGTCTCTGCTTAGTGCTTCCTTTTTCTGCCTATTCTGTACATGGTTATTCTATCCACTCTGCTTCCAATGTCATTGCAAAGAGGTCCACTGTTGTGCCTCAGCTCTGTATCTGTATACAGTGTAACCCCTGGGTTACTCTACGTTAAGATCAGATAATGGAAAGATGTACGTCTATTGCCTTCGTCTAGTCCGTTGGAGTCTTACCTCTCTCAGTACATGGTCTCTATCTTTACCCTTACACTGAGTACAACAGTCTTTTCAACACATCCAACCCATGACGCCATTTTATGATTGTTGTTAAGAGTAATCTGCAGGTATCAATCCCAAGGGCTTTACTTAATACCATTCATGTACGCCCCTTACCCTGATCAATCCTTGTTACCCAGTATATTTTCTTGCATTTCCTGTTTCTCTGTGTACTTTTTGCATACAGCAGGTTCCTGCCCCTGCAGTTTCTGCGAACACCTGGATCTTCATTGATGAACCTGGTATGTACCCGCTTTGCGCTATATGCTGTTACCTCAGAAATCTTCCCTGTATTCCCTGGTGCCCATCTGACAGTGGACGCCTGGTCCATGTAAATTGTTTGTGCCTGAAAGTAAATGCAACATGATATTTGCTGCACTTAGGGGGTTTCATAGAAAACATAGTAACAGGGCTATCAAGGAACGGAAACGTAGGTACAACAATCTTATTAATAGCCTGTACATCTTGAACACATCTGTACTTGTTACTGGAACCCTTATTCAGTGGTAAAATGGGAGAACTGCACATTCTTTGGGTGGAAAAAATACCACCCTGATCTAGAAGATCTAATTTGCTGGGCTCGCAGTAAATGGAATACTGAAGTCTGACCTTGTTGCGAAGGCCAATAATGACAGGGACTAAGTCCTTTAGGCCAGTATTGATTGTGAAAATGCCCAACCAACTTCGGGAACAAGACCAAGGTGGGCGTCCTGACAAACATTAGTGTTTGAAGCTTCTTGAGAATAAACATAAGCTGTTTCATTGGATGGTAAGTCAAGGCAAATACCATCCAGCATGAAACACATGGTAGCACTTATATTGCATAATACATCTCTCATATGGGGTGCATGAATTAATCAGAAAGGGATGTCATTGTGAAACATGACCAAAATCGTGCATACAGAAGGGGGGGAGTGGGGGTGCTGTTGTCTAAAATAATGTGAAGTGCATGGAATTTCAAAGGCTGTCATCTGCAGCCTGGTCCTTAACACCACAATGTCCACCAGGAACTTGAGTTTATGTGCCTGTACATTCCTTTCAACATAAGGACCCTTCTGGATAGCGTTAGAATTGCAGTTTATTGCTAGCTAGAAGTCACTACAACACAGCATCCGACGAGAGGCTGGGAAGAAGTTCCAGCTACTAACATACATCACACCTTATATACAGAAACACTGCCAGTAGTTCCAAGAGAGAATGTGCCTCACGGAACCAGGGTGGGTAGGAGGTTTACAAAAGTGGACAAAGTCAAAGTGGTCTTACACAATCGTGGGATATGCATGAGGGTGTATTTCTCCTACAGTTGTTTTTTGGAACTGAAGGGTAAGGCAAATGACAAGGGGCCACAACAAACAGACACTTATGCAGTTTTCACATTTACTCACAGAGTCTCTTGTAGCCAAGCAGATTAGAAACAGAGACAGAAGTCTATACTTTCACACCACCCAAAAAGGCGGATTGGCTCGGAATACCACCCAAAGAAAGTAAAAGTTTGTGTAAATTGGGGCATTTGACATGACCCCACAATTTCCGCTTCTACCCCCCACCCCCACTACCAACCTGGCTATTCCTGTCTCTATTTATACTCTACCTCATGGCCTGAAATCCCAAGCCCTCTGAATCTGTTAGATCCCTGTTCCCTTCTTCAGCCCTTTCATCCTTCTTGCTCATTACCACTGAAACACTGCCACCGTACGGGCCTTCAAGACCACTCTCGAAAAGCATTGCGTATCCACGGAGACAACATCTGAGACCCGCAGTACGTATTATCCCTCCCCAATCGTTAACCTTGCTCTTCAAGGCACATGTGCCTATATCATTTTACATAATGTT
The DNA here is from genome assembly GCF_040938575.1 of Ambystoma mexicanum. Classification (NCBI taxonomy): domain Eukaryota; kingdom Metazoa; phylum Chordata; class Amphibia; order Caudata; family Ambystomatidae; genus Ambystoma; species Ambystoma mexicanum. The sequence continues at coordinate 71,789,675 of NC_090923.1, forward strand.
TATATAAAGTAGACTGTCAGTCTTCGATGGCCCCAGTACATATTCTCCCCTGTATCTCTCATTTCAACCAGCTCATATCTTTCTCAATAATGGCAATCTACTTCAGTCTTCGATGGCCCCAGTACATATTCTCCCCTGTATCTCTCATTTCAACCAGCTCATATCTTTCTCAATAATGGCAATCTACTTCAGTCTTAGATGGCCCCAGTACATATTCTCCCCTGTATCTCTCATTTCAACCAGCTCATATCTTTCTCAATAATGGCAATCTACTGTTGCCAAGCACCTTGTAAAGAGATTGGCCGCTCACTACAGTTTTGGGAATGTGCAATATATCTGATAGAAGCGCTTGCCTTTCTCTTCGAAAAAACAAGCCTTCTTCACCTTCTCAGCGGTGCTGTGAGCACGCTTCTGCACTCCGCATAAGGATATATGTGAATTGGGTACTGGGAATGCACAGAGACATCCTTGCACCGATATCCGATATCCGGGTCTCTTCTAAACCCCTTCTCTTGTGAAGTTCTGCAAAGCTAGAACGTTCTCCAGGAACGCGAAGCAGGTCAGCATTTGCAACCCAAACAGAGTGACAGGTGTTCCAGCTGTATCGTCCACGCATGAAATTGGTGCACTGTCTGAAGGAGTGAACACCCTTCATGGGCACAAACACTTTAATTTTTAGAGGGACTGTTGTGAAAATGAAATGAGCACCAAGCCAACGGTGCATTGTGTGTTTAGTGATTCCAGCATAGAACCCTTTTGTCGCAGACATTGGCCCTCATTCCGATTTGGCTGCAAAGGGATACCAGGCACCGTTAAGGACATTGGTGCCGGTAATCCCTTTGCGCTCTATTCCGTGGTCCCTTAGAGGGTCCCTTCCTTAACGCCTGTGGACGGGGCCCATTAAGGGACTTCAGAGCTAATAACGGTACCGTAATTTGCGGTACCATTATTAGCGCCTTTGCATCGAGCCCTATGGGGGCTGAAATGGGAATGGGGAATGGCTTTTTGAATGGGCACGTACTGGTCGCGCAAAGGTCGGGATAGACCGGTAAGTCCCCATTGAACCAGGGCGGACTCAGTACCGGTTTTGGAGGTAGTCATGGCGCAAAGAGAGCCATGACTACCTCCAAACTCGAAATGAGGGCCATTGTTGACAAATATAAAGGTCTGTGATCATTCTTATTTTCCCAGAATGCTCTTTGACTTTATGCAACATGCTCAGGAACACTCAGGGCCTCATTACACGGAATGCGGTAAGGGTTTACCGGTACCGGTAACGGTACCGGTAAACCCTTACCGCCGTACTACGAGGTCCCTTTGCGGGACCTTGGTGCAAATTACGGTACCACAATTTGCGATTTGCCCATTCCCATTGAGCCCCGTGGGGGCAAAAATGGGAATGGGGAAGTGCCTTGGTGAATGGGGAATTACCACCCCCGCTCACCTTGGAGTAGGGCGGTAATTCCACCATCCACCAAGGCGGACACAGTAAAATACCGGCGGCAACCATGGCGCTAAAAGCGCCATGGTTACCGCATACCATGTAATGAGGCCCTCATTGTTTCTCATTTCACATAGGGGTATTTTAAAAGAGTGCTTTAAAGTGAACCAAGCCTGCAATGATACCCTTGTGTGTAAAACTAGTAGATATATGCGGCGGTTCCTGTGCTATAAAGTAACAAAACCTTTCCTATAGATTTACACCGCTGCCCTGGCTGCCTCTTTACACTGAGCATCACATGACTGCATCAGCATGTTGTCTGGCTTGTCTCTGTTTTGGTGTGTCTTGCTGTCTCAGTGCTGCCTGTCTGCTTGCTTGAAATCTTTGATGGCATTGTTCAACTGTCTCTTCTGCCCTCGATACCTATCGATGCCGAGCATCAGACGACTTCTCAAAAGTAGATTGTCTCCTGGGTGGCATGGTGATTGGATTACAGGTTACTTCTCACTGGGGATGTGTACTTCCCGATTGCCGAGGAGACTCATTTCCACGATTTACTTGTATTTATTGTTCCAGATCACTTGTCCTAATGGTCAACACATTCTGAGCTTTTATCACAGCCCTTTGTTATGGAAAAAAAGTTCTGTTGTTATAGTTGTTTGTTCAGCAAAATAGCTATGGTCGTTCGTTAAGCAAAATACGCATTAGTTCCAATTTCATCCAACAGGGGCGCTCCATAAGCAACTTCGTATTGAGCAAAATAAGCATTTCTCTTGATTTCATCCACCAGGAAGTCCACTTTAGGAACTTTAAACCACATTAGATTCCTCGTCAAGGGGGGTAACCCTGATATCCCCATTTGAAGCCCTCTAGATTGACCCCCACCCTTTCTATATCAGACAGAAAAACTTCCAAAAATATATGTTAGATAATGTATGTGGTTAGGATAGCATTTGAACATGTGCTTTGCTCAGTAAGACAACGGTAGCATTCTTATTATGACTGCACTATATAATGCAAGTTATCACTACACATGAGAAGTACAGTTAGTTGCATGTGATTTTCTACAAGTTGAGGAGTGATTGACATCAATGAGCAACCAAAGGTTTGACTTTTTGGGTTTGCCCCTAACATTTACTTTCATTTTCAGGGATCTGCATCCTTTTGCTGTCCAGATGTCTTGGGTCGCAATGAAGATTCCCCCTGCTAATAGCGCAGGGAGCTCTTGATTCTATTAAAGACAAGGAGGCGAGCATTACGCTTCATCTTCTTATTTATTTGCTCTCCAGCAGTTTCAACACAACAAATAAAATGTCCATCTATACGATGGCACAAACACATTTTTTTTTTTTTTTTTTTTCAAAAACTTCATTTCCCATCAACCTAGGCCCTGAACCCAGTGTCCTGGTCATGTGACCTAGTCCTTCCTCTTCCTGTAAACCTCCTCTTCTTTGACTGTATTCCAACCAACATTGAAAACATCTCCTGAACTGGCAACTTGATCCGGGAGGTCTTTGAACTGTAGAACTGTGAAACGAAATCTCGCCTCCAACTTGCGATCACGATCGATGCTTCCCGATCAGCTCACGTGCTTACTCAGCCGTTCTTCTGATCTTCTCCTAAGGCGGGAAAACAACAGTACAAATTAGGGCGGCGGATACACACCCTATTTCTGAGGAAAAAATGCACTTGTTATTTACTCCGTACATATCTTTTATTCTTCCCTCGTGTATCTCGGGTGGGAAATTAATGCTCGCCTCCTTGTCTTTAATAGAATCAAGAGCTCCCTGCGCTATTAGCAGGGGGAATCTTCATTCTATGTCAAGACGGAGGCGAGCATTACGCTTGTTCAAAGCTTCTTACCATAGCTTCTGCCAGTGTATTAATTGGCTTAAAATAAAACGTTCTGAACGTGCTATCACTCGCCCAATCGGCTGCTTTCAAAATATCTTGCAATGTCGCTCCCTGACGGAGTGCTTTGGATGCCCCCGCTCCTCTTACAGAGTGTGCTCCAAACTTTGCCATGTCTATCCCTGCTAGACTCATGACTTCTCTAACCCACCTTGCTATGGTGGCTGTCGCTACGCCTTTATGCGGTTTCCTGCGCGCTATCAACAATTGCGTTGTCCCCGCTGATCTCAGCTCAGCTGTTCTATTTACATATTCTCTTATGCATGTGGCTACGCACCATTTAGGATGATCTTGCATATATGGATACGTTATTGACGAGGAGTCTGTCTTTGTCCTCCTGGCCAGATGAAAAGTCACTCCGTCTGGCCCGTATATCAATCTGTGTACCTCTAAAGCTCTGACGTCTGCCACTCTCCTGCAGGAGATCATGCATAGAAGCATCGCTAATTTCTCCGACAGTCTTCCCAGTGTTAGGTACCTATTACTGGGCCAGTCGGCTAATAGTCGAAGCACTACTGTAACGTCCCATAGCGATTTATACCTCGGTTGCGGAGGCTTTCTATATTTTATCCCCTTCAGGAGTCTAATTACTGCCACGTTCTCACCCACTGGTACTCCTTCAATAGGCATATGGCCTGTCGATATTGCGGATCGATATACCCCTATCGTACGGTAGGCTTTACCGTCCTGCGGGAGTTCTGCCAGGAAATTCACGATCTCTACTAGAGGGGCCGAAATGGGATGAAAACCTCTCGCCTTGCACCATCTTGACCACTTGTACCAAGCTGCATCGTAGCTCCTTCTAGTCGATGGAGCCCATGACTCTGCGATGAGGCTCGCCGCCTGAGACGAAATTCCCGGGAGATTCCAACGTCTCCTGCTATCTTGCACGCCATTAGCGGCATCGTCCCCTTCACTCTCAGAGGGTGATACGACCCAGCTGGGTCCGTGAGGAGATCTTCCTCTTGCGGCAACACTCGGGGATAGTCCGACAACAGTTCCATTAACGCCGGAAACCAGACTTGGGACTTCCATATCGGTACTACTATGATCAGGTTGGCTTCCTCCTTGCGGACTTTTGTTAGAACTCTGCTTATCATTATAAATGGGGGGAAAGCATATAGCGTTTGCCCTCTCCAATCTTGCAGAAAAGCATCTGTCCCTGCTGCTACTGGGTCCGGCCTCCAGCTGAAAAACCTGCCCATTTGAGCGTTCAGTCTGGACGCGAATAGATCTACGTGAAACGGTCCCCAGAGCTTCTCTATTCGCTGGAATGTCGCTCTGTGCAGCATCCAGTCGCTGGTGTCTGTGAGATGTCTGGAGTTCCAGTCTGCCACCACGTTCTGGGCTCCTGGTAGATATTCTGCCGTCACTGCTGTTCCCGACTCCAGACAAGAGTGCCAGAAGTCCTTGGCTATCTCTGCTAGCAATCTGGACTTCGTCCCACCTAAGTGATTTATGTATTTGACTGCTGAGATGTTGTCCATCTTCAGAAGTATACAAGAGTTCACTCTGTCCTTGGTGAAGGCTCTGATAGCAAAAGAGCCGGCCAGGAGCTCCAGGCAGTTTATGTGAAGCTTGAGCTCCTCCGAGCTCCATCTGCCTCCCGTTTGCAGTTCTCCGCATCGGGCACCCCAGCCTGCTCTGCTGGCGTCCGATTCTATTACCATGTCCGGGCGGTCGCCAAAAATGGCTCTGCCGTTCCATGCCTCCATGTTCTGGAGCCACCACTCCAGCTCCGTTCGGGCCTCTTGGTCTAGCTGGACTAGCTGGTGATAGCCGAGCCCTTGCTGTAGGTGTCTTATTTTCAACCTCTGGAGCGCTCGGTAGTGAAGAGGCCCTGGGAATATCGCTTGGATTGACGCCGCCAGCAGGCCCACAATTCTTGCGATTGTTCGCAGCGATGTGGTCTGTCTGGCGAGGCAGGTCCTTATCTCCCTTCGAATATCTCTGATCTTCCTGTTCGGCAGCTCCAGGGTCGCCGATCTGGTATCTATAATGAAACCTAGGAATTCTATCCTCCTGGCTGGCACGGTTTCTGATTTCTCTTGGTTCACTAAGAATCCCAAAGAGGTTAATAGATTCGCTACCCATCTGGTCTGATATCGCAGCGCTTCTTCGCTGCTTGCCATTATTAGGATATCGTCTAGGTAGATGATGATCCGAATGCCCTTCTCTCTGATTGCTGCTGCTACTGGTCTCATCATTTTCGTAAAAGCCCAGGGAGCGGACGCTAGTCCGAAAGGCATCGTGGCGAACTGCCACAATCGCCCGTCCCAGTTGAAGGCTAGGAAGGGTCGGTATTCTTGATCTACTGGGATCGTGAGATACGCGTCCTTCAGGTCTATCCTCGTGAGCCAGTCGCCCTGTCTGAGCGTGTCTCGCAGTTGGTGGGTCCCTTCCATCTTGAAGTGGTTGTAGGCTACCCACTCGTTCAAGTCCTTCAGATTTATTACTGGCCTCACTTTCTCTTTCCTGTGGACCAGGAACATATTGCTTATAAATTTCGGAGCTACGCAAGGCTCGATGGCCCGTTTCTCCGCTAAACTCTGAAGTTCTGTTCGCAACAGGACTGCTTCTGTTCGCGCTGTCACTATCAACCTGGGGGTTCTGTATTGGACTGGGGTCTGCGTGAATTGTATGTGTAGGCCTCTGACTGACTGAAGCACCCAAGCGTCGCAGGAAAGCGCGCGCCAGTTCTCCCAGTACCTCGCTGTCCTCCCCCCTACTGCAGGGTAAGCGGATACTCTCACCTGTGGGAACGTATTGACCTCTTCCCTGTCCTCTGCCTCGTCTTCCTCTGGGGAAACGGCCTCTGGGTTGGAAGAAGGTGTCTGGCTTCTTATCTTCCCAATATTGCGCTCTGTTCGATTGAGGCCTTCTGGCTGACTGATAACGACCGGACGCTCGGCCTCTGTAGCGACCGGTCCCTCCAAAAACCCTTCCGGGAAAGATCTTTCGAATGGAGGCTTGCGCCTTCTCCAATGAGGTGTAGGTCCCTACGAACCTCCCCATCTCCTTTCCGAAGGTTTCGCCGAACAGCAGTCCTTGCGCGGCCTCTCCTGCTTCGTAGGAGGACAGGTCTCCTAGCTTTTGATCTATCTTCAGAAGCAGTCCCCTCCTACGCTCTGAGGATATGGCGCAGTTCGCGTTACCCAATAGGCATACGGCTCTTTGGGCCCAGCTCGCTAATACATCCGGGTCAATTTCTTCGCCTGTGTCTTTCGCTCTCTCTGCCAGGTCCATGATCTTGGCTAATGGGCCTGCTAGATCCAGGACTTTCTCCTGGCAACTCCTCCAGGAGCGGTCGATCCCTTTCCTAGGGTCCCTATTCGATTTTGCCACAAACGCTAGCATTTTAGGGTCTAATTCTGGCGCTTCTGCTACCTTCCCTGGGAGTTCCGGTCTGGGGCATTCCGCCCTCATTCTTTGCCTCACTTCCTTGTCTAAGGCATTGCGCAGCCTCTGCGTCATGTATCGTGCCACTCTCGGGGAGGGCACCCATTCCGATGATCTCGGGTTCCTAATCTCCTCGGGTTGAAACATGTCTGAGGTTTCCACTTCTAGGTGATTCAGTTTTCTCAGTCTCTTTTTCGGAGGCGGCAGGCTCCCTTCGTCTCCGTCTTTATCTTCCTCCTCCTGCGAGGATGTCGGAGATTCTGCGAATTCCTCTTCTCGAGGGGCCTCCTCTCCTGTGTCTCCCATATTCTCCTCCCCTGGGTAGGGGGTCATGAGGCTCGGCACCTCCGACTTGGCCATAAAGGCTTCTCTGAGCCTATTGAAAGCGTCGGATGCCTCCGGGGCCTTTGGATTTGCCCCTTCAGGTTGGCCCGGGGGGTCAGAAGAGTTCGCGCTCTTCCGGGCCTTCGTACACCCCTGAGGGCTCTCTGGCGTGGCCCTGGTGGACGTGCTTGTCGATGGTACGGTGCTTCTGTCCTTTTGGCTTAGGACAGTCTCGATAGTTAGCAGGCGGTCCTGCAGGGGTCTGACTCCTAGAGCCACTGCCTCTATGAGTGAATTACCCAGCACGTCCTTGAAGCTCTGAGCCAGGTCTTCCGAGTACGTGGCTTCTTGCTCCTCCTCACTCCACTCAAAATCGGCCATGATACGTGCTGGTAGGTGCCTGATAGTACCTGAAAAAGGTGTAGGGGCACGTCCACTTCTCACTCCTTTATCTAGAGGCTGCACCTGACTGCAAAGCAGCTTCTTTACCTTTTTCAGTGTAGGCACTGAGTTCACCAATTCGCTCGAATGAGCGCTCTCCGGTAAAGATTACGGGTCTGTTCCTCGGCGAAGCCCCGCCTCCGCGGGGGAGCTGGGGAAAAGACGTATCTCCTCCGGCGTCGCCCGCGCTGGGCGTTAACTCTGTTTCTCGCGCCTCCCTCACGAAGGTGGGGGTCTCGCTCCCTCACTGTCGGCGCGAGTGTGGTGTCCTAGGCCGGCCCCTGAGGTGCTGATACTGCAGCACGGGGCCAGGCTAAAAACTAATTAAAGTAAAGGATTGTCGAATCCTCCCTACGCTGCGCGACTCCTGCGCGCTGCCCTAATGATAGGTCGTGACAAAACGCTATATATCATCGCTACAACTGATAACCCAAGACAAAAAGCTGACAGAAATGCGCAGCTAAGTGAAAGGGTACTTATCTCTTTGGAGAGCAGGAAAAGAAGAGGAGGTTTACAGGAAGAGGAAGGACTAGGTCACATGACCAGGACACTGGGTTCAGGGCCTAGGCTGATGGGAAATGAAGTTTTTGAAAAAAAAAAAAATAAATAAATGTGTTTGTGCCATCGTATAGATGGACATTTTATTTGTTGTGTTGAAACTGCTGGAGAGCAAATAAATAAGAAGATGAAGCGTAATGCTCGCCTCCGTCTTGACATAGAATCCTATCAGCGCTAGACAGCATAGTCAGTGGTGATTGGTCATGGAAGACTTAGTCCAAACATTTGAAGAGGCACAGGTTGCAGTCAGCTGTCTGCACTGTGACGCTGCATCTTTTGATCAAAGCTGGATAGGATCTATGTCTCTTTCTCCGCTTTCCCTCTTATTCTCAATAGTGGAGCCTTCCCTGTGGGCTAGACATTTCTCTTCTTTCTGTCCATGTTCATTTGTGATGTACGTTCTCTTGCCTTTAGGCTCTTCCTCTTTTCCTGCCTCTCACCTCTTGCCCTGTCATTTCTCTCATCTGCCTTCTTATGTCTATTCTCCTCTTGTTCCTGTCTGTTTTCTTACAGTTTGTTATCTGTGCGGGCATATATTTCCACTGATACTTTTGCTTTCCTTTCTTACTCCCATCTCTCTGCTTAGTTTCCCTTTCCCTTGACCATGTTCTTTTTCCCGATCAGTGCTTTATCTCTGTTATCCTTTCTCAATGCGCCCTCTCTTTCCATTGCTTGTTTCTCTGTATCACCCCTCCTCTATTCTCACCTCTTTTCATCTTGTCTCCTTCATTTCCTGGCTGTCACTTTCCCTACTTGCCCAGTGAATGTTTTGTCCATCTCTGTTTGTGTCTTCTGACTGATTATCCTTCCCTTCACTTTCAGTTTTCTTCCTGACTGATTTCCCCGTCTTCCGTTCAGCTGAGTTCACTTCCTTTTGATGTATTTATTCATCTGGCTCCTAACTTCACTATGGAAAAATAGACCACCTGTCAAAAAATACAACCACTCGACTATCAGGCGCCTTATACCTTATACTCAACTTGCCAAAGTAAAAGAGGGTAATATGTTTGGGTCAATGTCAAAGATGTACATCTGTATATATATATATATATATATATACACATTCAGTGAAAAAACGTTGTTAAATGGACATTATGCTTAAGTTGCACTAATAAAAACCTATGAAATTCAGTGAAAACACTTTATTAAAGGGATGTTATGATTACAAGTAAAATCAAAAAATCTCAGATATTCGCCAGTTATGGTAAGCTAAGCAACCATAACTCGTGCCACCACCGTGCGCTACTAAGACCAACCCCCAGGACATCAAAGATGACATCACAAATATCACTGATGACATCACTGATGACATTACATCTCAAAATAGTTCTGATGAAAAGGCCATAGAAGGGGTTGTGTTTACAATGTTTGCAGCACGATGTCAGGGGTGATCGGGAGACCTCTCATGAGCTACTTAATGCATATAAAAATGTACTAATCTAAACAAAACAGTGGGCCTCATTATGACCTCAGTGGTAGCCGTGCCGGTAAAAATGGCACGGCTGCCGCGGGAGTCATTTTGTTCCGCCAACCCGGCAATTGGGATTTACCGCGGTCCAATCCCATGGTAGCATCGGCACCATTGAGAATGGTGCCGGTGCTACCGTCAAGGTCTACGAGCGGGTGCCGTTCCACCTGCCAGGTCAGACCTCGCAGACGGAAAGGCACCCACACGCAGAACTCAGAGTATGCCGGTTCGTTAACAACGGTGCCAGTAGCTTACTGGCACCGTTGTTACCGAACCGGCATACTCTGAGTATGATACTCATAATGAGGCCCATTTTATTGGAGTGTTGTTGTTAGTACTGGAACCTAATAATACATGCACATAGGCAATGGGTGCAGCATGCACCATAGAAGTCCAGTATTTCTAATCTGGTAATATTGGCCAGCAAAAGAATAAGTGCAAACCTATCAGAATCTTGACAAATGTTAAACTTGGAATTAATAGCTAGCAATAAATACAAGACGTACTACACACTTCTGTTAGTACAAACAATACATATGCAGAGCCACAATGCATAGAAATCTGAGGCACACAAAGGGAAACTGCAATAAGGAGGAAAGAAACAACATCACTAGGAAATAACAATAACATTAGAGTTGATCATCATGTACACAAATTAATTGTGTGTTTGAGGCCTGCTTATTGCCCCATATATTGAAACACTTGTGTATAGGCGCGTTATAAATGCCATATCATATCATATCATATATGTGCACCATGAGCTGAAGCCAAACCATAAGGAAAGTAGTTTAAGAACATACAACAATTGTAGCATCTTTTGAATTTTTGAAATTCTCACTGTCAGGGAACAAAAACAACTGGCCTTGATATGTCAGGGAACAAAAACAAGTGGCCCAGATATGTGATATCATCAATGACATTTGTGATGTCATCTTTGATGTCATGGGTGCTAGTTTTAGTAGTGCATGGTGGTGGCACGAGTTATGGGAGCTTAGCTTACCATAAATGGTGAAATTCTGGGGGTTTTCAATTTCACTTGTAACCATAATGTCCCCTTGAACACGTTTTTTCATTGAATTTCATAGGTTTTTATTAGTGCAACGTAATCATGATGTCCCTTTAACAAAGATATTTCACTGAATTTCATAGGTTTTTACCAGAACTACCTTAATTTGCTACAAGTTCCTTATATCATGCTGACCCCCAATGTAGCAGCTGTAGAGTCAGTGGACACTAGGTAGCAACAACAAAACCCAGAAGCACAGGGGACAACAGAAAATGTTGTACCCTTCAACCAACAAAAACATATATGTAAAACAACAGTACTTATATTTACTACACCCAAAAATACTTTTTTGCGCAATTCATCATTTCAAAATGTAAAAGTTATTTTTTAATTTAGCACACAATATTATGGAATGCACCATTCACACACCATAACTGTGCACCTCATATTATCAGTTCAGTACAACGCTTCATACAGACTCAGATATACCAGTAGTTCATTGCAAAACAACCTCTCACCAAATTTTCGGCCAGTCTATGATGTTTCAAGTTGAAAGTTTACCCTTCTGTAGCTTCTAGACCCCTTCTTAGTTGAACTGTCAACTTTTTACAACTTTCCAAGGCCTATTTTCAACTCAGTGGTTCCCGGACAGTCACGCGGTCCATGGACGGTTCCTCTGACGGGACCCACCCATTACATTTAGTCATTCTCAATTTGGGTATCCAGGAGAGCACACCAGGAGAGACACCTGCAGAAATCCATCTAAATTCTCATCCCAGTGGCATCTTTTATGGCCATCACTCCTTCCCTGTGACCACCAAATCCAGCACCACCACTTGAAGGGCCTGGACAGGGCAACAGGCACAATGATGCGGAGGAGGACAAAAAGAGGACCAGGAAGATGAGGTAGAGGAAGTTCCTACCTCCAGCACTCTCAGAGAATCATGAGTGTAGTGGTGTTTGACCACCATTGGGGGTGTACCAAAAGCTCAGTTTGGGCTGCCCAGAATAAATGCAATGAGTGTGGTGTCATACTCAGTCATTGACAACCTGGGCAGTACTCTTTTGGGACCATCTCCATGCACCGCCACATTCGATCCAACCACACAGGTGCTCTGAGAAAGACTGTTGCTTTCTCAGGAAAAAGTAGGTTATCTTGCTTGACTCCATCTTCCTCAACCGCTCCTGCCACAACACAGGCTCTTCCTGTGGGGCACAGGATCCCACCAGCTGTCCCGCAGGCCATACAGGAGGCTGTTGATCCTTACCCTTCGAGGGTCACAGTCTTCTGCATGTACTGCGATACACTGTTCTGCAGGGGAAGCAGTTTCGGAGAGTATTCGAGGCTTCAGTCAAGGAGCAAAAGAAACACTGCCCCCTACCATAGATTTAAGGCATGCCCAACATCTTCCCTGTCTACCTGCCCCTTCATATCTCTGGTTGGGGCCCCTTCCTTGCCTTCCTCTCCTCCACCTTACCTCCTCGCCTCTCCTACAAAAAACAAAATCGCCCAAAAATATAAAAGCCTGAAATACTCCCCAAATGTTTCCTTTTGGAGCCACCTTTCACAGAAAAAAATAGAACAAAAAAGAAATCACAGGACCTTTCGCAGCCTGCATAGTCCGTGGACAGTATGATAGCCCACAGACACCCGGAAAATTCCAGGCGCAGAGAGGAATTCAAATCAATTAACTTGTTTTTCGTTCATAAATTGTGGCTCTTAAAAGAACAATTTTTTATTTTAATTTTTTGGGGTTTTGTATACTGAGCTAACAAATTTTCTACTGAACTTAATTATTTTTTCTAACTTTCACAAAAACTGCTTCTAATAATTTTTTCTTTGTTTGCTTTTTATTTACTTCAACTACTAACAAATACTTCCCTACATATTTCACGTGTTCACAAAAACTGTTTCAATGCATTTTGGATATTTAAAAGAAAAATCTGATTTCCAACATTAGTTAAATGCACTCCATCCCCTCAGAAAATATTCACAATATCAAACTGAATGTTTTCATTGTGAAAAGATGTTGTTCCAACATCCTGCAAAAAAGGCACATACGGCTTCGTTTACATTGCACCTTGCTTTCTCAATTTGTGGACAAAATAAATTAGAACGTTCCCACATTTGACTTTGAGCTATCCGAGAAAAAACAATCTTCAAATGTGGAAAAAGTTCCATTAACTTTGCAAATGTATCCTTCATGGGAAACTGTAAGAAAATGCCATTGACATAGCCCAAATTGTTTCCTCCACAGTGGACTACAATGATGTCCAAATGTTTCAAAGTAACCATACTCTTGAAAAAACTAGAGCAATTCCACCCACTTCATTCTTCGAACTCCATAACAGTAAACTTCAAATTCTTCAAATCCAAGATTCACAGGTAATCCACACTGCTCACAGTACATCTTCAACAATAGGATCCAAGAATCGCCCAACGTCCAGGCACTCTGTTTCCTCACAGCACACAACCAAGATAACCTTTGCTAACCAGTCTTCCTGTACACCACAACCACGGAACCTGATTGGCTAATCCATCGATGTCCGCGGATGTCTGTGACTGTCTGCGGTCCCTGCTGTCCCCTTCGCATGCCAGGAATCCCTAAAGCAACCGGATGGCACGTGCGGGTCTGTGCATTACTGACATGTCTGTGGATGGCATGGTCAAATAAAGGGGTGGGGAGATTTAAACTCAATGTAAATCATGTATTCTGCAATGGTAGCTCTTAAAATAGCCTTTTTGGAGAGGGGTTGTTTTTGTCATTTTTATATCCTACACCTACTAACAAATGCTTTACTATCCACTCCACATCTTCGTTTTTAATTTGTTCATACAAACTTTTTCAATTCATTTTGAACATTCAAAAGAAAAATCTGAATGCCAACATCAGTCAAATGCACTCCATTGCTTCGAAAAGTATTTGCGCCATCCAAATTGATATTTCCATTGTCAAACGATGACATTCCTAAGCCACAAAGAAGAGCACATACACCTTTATTGATATGCTGCCTAGCTTCTTCCATTTGTAGACAAAACAAGTTTGTATGTCTCCATATTTGTCTAATCTTCGCAGCTTGAAACAGTTCCATTAGGCTCTTCAACATATCCTTCATGGCAAATTGTAAAGATACTGCAGTGACATAGCCCAAACTGTTGCCTCCACAATGCACAATAATAATACCTGGACATTTAAAGTGAGCCATGCTCCCACAGAATGGTAATAAGATCACCCACATTAACCCACAAACTGCATACCAGGATAATTCCACTTCTTTCAATCCAATAGTAGCAGAGATGCCTCCAGATTTTGTGTAAACCTTCAATGAATGGATCTAAGAATCTCCCACCATTAACACACTCTGATTTCTCAAAGCCATAGCCACCTTCACTGCACACAACAAAGAAAGCACTTGCTACCCTGTCTTCCTGTACACCACAACCACACAACCTTAATAGCTAATCCCCAGATGTCTGCAGATGTCCATGACTGTCCTCGGTCTCCGCAGTTCCCTTTCCATGCCAAGCAATCTTAAAGGACCCAGATGACATATGCTGGTCCGCGGACTACCGTGGTGTCTGCACATGCTGTAGCACAAGGCAGTCCTTCTACCCTGTTTACTGTTATGTTTGTAACAGTCCCTTATTGGCTGCTATCAAGCAGTCACACATCCATCCACCAATTACATATAAAAACTCTACATGTAATCCTGTCATCTCAGTTCAACACTTCAGATGTACTATTGAACTCTCAGGGTAAGTGTCCTCAGTTACTCACAGCCACCTGCATCCAAAAAGGAGCCCATTTAATCTCTTTCATATACCATTCGCTGGTGGGTGATAGGCAGAGGAAAACATATGTTTTATACCTAATAAAAGAGGGACCTGTTCAAATATTTCATTTACAAAATGCGGGCCATTATCAGACCATAGGACTTTGCGCACACCCCATCTAGGAAAAACCTCACATACACAAAACTTGGCAGCACATGTGGTGTTGGGGTGCGTCCATGGACCTGCCTCAATCCAACTGGAAAATGACATACTACCACTAGCATTTACCTGTATCCATTACATGTTTATAACATATCCACATAATCTATATGTAGCTGCTGAAAAGGAACATTAGGTCTGAGTGTTGCTGCTCCCACTGTTCTCAAAGTGTGCCCTGTTGTGAACTTCTGACACACAATGCAATTCACAGTAAACTGTGTCACATGTTCTAATAAATTTGGCGAGAACCAATCTTCTGCAATTGTGGCAACAAGACTCGCTGGTTGTGAGCATGGGGTAGTGAAGCTGATCCAGTGTCACCTTCAATAATGCAAGAGGCATAACCAGCTTTCAAGTGTTGTCCTGTTTTTATAAAGCCTCAGTGGGGGATAGAGAACAATGACATCTCTTCCATAAGTCCTGCTGTTCTTGTGGTGCCTGACCTTGTAACCCAACTAACTGTACAATGTATAACATCTTCCTGAACCATCATACATCGTCCTGACATTTGCTTAACACTTTCTACTTCAAAATCACAAATGTTTGGAAAATATGCTGCCCTTTTGGCTTCAACATCTGTGGCTTTGTTACTGCGAGAAATCATGTCTGCCCCCTTAGTATGGGCTGCGCACGTCACCATAACGATAGTCAATGAGAGCTTTGGTGGCTTAATAAGTTTACCCAATAGAGACGTTTGTTGCAATGGTGAGCCCTCTGTGAGGAGGAAGCCCCTCTTTTTCCAGCGTGACAGTCCTGCATGTACGGTTGACATCACATAGGCAGAGTCAGAGTACACCGTCACTTCCTCCTCTTCATAACTCTGAAGTGCAGCGATAAGTGCCACTAATTCTGCAGCCTGGCTGAATAATGTGAAGGCAGTCTGACACTTGTCACTACTTCAAATTCACCACTCCTGTTCAATTTCACTACTGCCAATCCCGTATGCCTTTCTACTGTCATTTGGGCAATTTTCAAAGAACCATCAATGAATAGAATTCCCCCCCTACTAGAGCATTTTCTCTAACCTTTGGAATATCATCATAGAACTCAGTATATGTTGTGCAGTCATGTACATAGTCCTCCTTCCTCACGGGTTCTGCTGTGAATGTTGCTGGATTCACTGCTCTGCATCTAACAATTTTGATTGCTGGGTTCGAAATAATTATCTCATATCCTAATGCTCTTTGTGTAATCAATGTACTTTTGGGCTTCACTAAAATGGCAAGTAAGGAATTCTCGACAAATAATGTCATTGAGCACCCCATGGTAATACTTTTACAATTGCGAAAGTAGCAGCAGCTAACGCTTGTTCGCAAGGATAATATACTTTCATTACTGGGTCTAAAATCCCACTATACAAGGCTGATGGGTTATGTCCATGTCCTAATGTCATTTTTTCTGTGAGGACTGCTGTCATTACCTCTCCATTTGAGTGTGAGAATAAATAAAACTCTTCATTATAGTCTGGAATCCCTAATATAGGGGCTGTACAGATCGCCCCTTTTAATTCTTCAAATTCTTCAGTCATCTCATCTGTCCATGTATTCTTACTTTTTCCTACCTGTGCTACCTTGAGCCCTTTTAAAAGTGGGTGAATATATATACTGTAATCAAAAACCCAGGGTCTGCAATAATTACATAGGCCTAAAAATGTTTGCATTTCCTTCACTGACTCTGGTTTAGGAGTCTTCATGATTGCTTCTGCTCTCGCAGGTGTCACTTTTCTCCCTTCTTGAGAGATTAGCTGTCCTATGTACTGGACCTCTTCCTGGCAATATTGTAATTTCTCTTTGTCTACTTCATATCCTTTCTCTGCTAGTATGGTCATTAGTTGAACTAAGCCTTTTCTGCATTTTTCTTCTGTCTCGCTGCACATTAATATATCATCCACATGCTGAATTATTGTGCTCTTGAGTTGTATGTTACCCATGTCCATCTGGAGAACCCTATTAAAAATCGAGGGGGACTCACATTACCCTTGAGGCAATCTTGTATGTTTCCAACACTGATTCCTATGTGAAAACGAGGTCAAATCCTGTGAGTCCTCATGAAGGGGAAATGAGAAAAAGGCATTCTTTAAATCTATTACTGTAAAATACTTGGCTGTTGCGCGCATTGAGGAAGTGCATTGTGAAAGTGGATTGTGCTGTCTGGCTGTCCGCACGTACTTTTCTCTGTGAGCAACACTGAACTGGTTGGCTGCTGGCACATGATTGGTTCCCTGGATTCTGCCGTGTGCGACTGGACTTTGTGCCGGGTTGTTGTCCCACCCTTCCTAACAGGAAGTATAATAACGTAATCCACGCGCATTCCACGCGCGCATTGAAGAAGTGCATTGTGAAAGTGGATTGTGCTGTCTGGCTGTCCGCACGTACTTTTCTCTGCGAGCATCACTGAACTGGTTGGCTGCTGGCACCTGATTGGTTCCCTGGAGTCTGGCATGTGCGATTGGACTTTGAGCCGGGTTGTTGTCCCGCCCTTCCTCACAGGAAGTATAATAACGTAATCCATGTGCATGCACGCGCGCATTAAGGAAGTGCATAGTGAAAGTGGATTGTATGTCTGGCTGTCTAGCGGGATAGCAGGTACAGGAGGTTTGTGTTGGAAAGGTTTCTCTGTATATATGTCTACAAATAGATACACCTTAAAATCCGGCATGCCCTCAACTTCCCTCCAACACTCCAAAACTGTCTCTGAGAAAGTTAACTCATAAACGGTAAACAAACGAAATCTGTGACGAAGCAATTAGTACGCCGCACGGGGAAGGGTGCGGGGCGGTCGGTCTCTATAACATCCGACATTCGAACCTTCTCCACGGCTCCTGATTTCCACCTAGATAATGCAGCTTCTCAGTGAGGCGCTATGATGCAAACATCCACCACGGTGGAACACAGTTCTTGTGATGCCGTTACTAAATTGGGTCATTGTTTTGGGTAATAACCAAGTATGGAGGTCCCAGGTAGCAGGTATTGAAGGAAAAGAACCCTTGGGGATTACTGGTGTAGTTGACGTAGAGCACCCCATACGTCCCACCCTCCATATTGGTAAACCGAGATGTTTGAATGCGGAGGCCCCCACAGATTCAACAATGTTGACCATGTGTATGGAAGGCATGTGCGATTCTGTGAAAATGACTGGCGCAGAAGAGGAGAGCAGTACAGTAACAATGTCTTTCCCGCAATGTGTTCGAGAGGATCAGGGGCTATTGACTCCCGTGCCGTGCTCGGTGGCCGCGCAACAGAAACTGCAGCTGGCATATGCACAGCTTTCAATAGCGGGATCAATAGATGATGAAGTTTTGGACTTTATGAACTCCTCTCACAAATCCCATAACACTTCTCAAGAAATTCAATATATTTACTTGAATACGGATGACCTCATACAACTGGAGGAAAGTCAAAGAATCGAGCCTAAGTTAATAAACCAGCCTATTATCGCGTCTGGTTGCATGAACATCACACCAGGTTTGACTGAAGAGAATCACATACATTTTGTGGACGAGTCGGTGTCATTCATAGCCCCGACTCCCAGACGCTCCCGCTTTGATGAGGGCACAAGGGATTCAGAATTCTTCATACACACCGCCAAAAAAGCTTGGTACTCCTTTCCAGAGGCACCGCCTTGAATAACACGCTAGCTGCAGTTAATACAGCTTTATTGGCTGTGGCTAAACTGTATGAATTAATGGACAACAGACTCTCGTTACAGACGGGAAAACTTGATGAAGTGTTGGCACAGGTTTCTAGCCTATCTAACCTTGGCTGTCATTCAGTCAGGGAAAGTTTACTACCGCACAGGCCTCTGCCATCTAGTGAGGAGCCGGTGCAAATAGCTCCTATCATCGAGCAACACACATACTCATGTAGTTGGTCTAGACATACCTCTCTAAAGACTCCGGTGAGGATTCATGACATAAAAAATAAACAAATTGGAGCCGTAGTCACAGTGCAAGTACACACAAACACAAATGGAAACTTAACGCATCAAGGACAGAATGTAGGTCTTGTCTGTAGAGCTCCGGAACAAACTCAGATTACTCCCAATGGGAGCGCTTAGAGCGTTGAAAATAATCTTTTTAATGTGTTTAAAAAAGCGGGAGTTCCACAAATAACTAATGAATTGGCTGCTTCCGAAAGCATTTCAGTGCCATCCAAGAAACAATCTTTACTATCAAGAAGACCCAAAGTTAGAAAAACGAGGAGAATAGTGAGGACACATATAAAGGTGACAAAGCATGCCGGCCCTGTTGCAATTGAGGCAGACATAGAACCCTCTAACATACCACAACTGACATACAAGCCTTTGGATGATTTTATAGCGCGTTCTAACAATGTTATGGCGGTTCCTTTAAAAATTACCACCATAGCAGAGCAGTCTGATGGTGCTCGCGACCAGCAAATGGTATTACCTGTGTTACCTACAAATATACCAGCAAGTCCAGTTCATCATACTTCATCTCTATTACAAGATATCCGAAAAGAAATTAAGACTTCCTTAGAAAATTACATGACCCAACTTCACTCATACCCGCCCAAATTTTCTCTAGAGCAAACAGCAATTGAATGTAACATGACCAATGCACAAGCCTCCAGCTAACTGAAGGTGCTGACCCAGCATGGTGATTCTTGGATTAGACCGGCTGTGGTATTAAACCAGGCCGAAGAACTTCCAACAATGGAAAGGCTAGTGTTGCAAAAAGACACAGACCAAGCTAAGCCATTTGTTGCAGCAAAACAAAGTGATCTTATCGGGCTGCCACAGTCCCATACGTTGAACATGCGGGAAGAAATTAAAATGGCGTTTGAGACATATATGCCACAGATGCAAGGTTTAAGTGACAGAAACCAGACTCGTGAAGTTGTACCAAATAGGCCGCCTCCTGGGGCCTTTTGTAAAATGTTTGACTAACTAATATCAGACATTAAACATGAAAGAAAATACTATTAATTCTAACGCTAACCTCCAAGCACAAACAATTGCAGGCATAAGAATCCCTGAAAAAGGAATTGAGGACCAATATTCTGGGGTGGATCTATCTGAACCGAATTATATTCAAAAGAAATCTCACAAATTACTAATAAAATGTAGCGCATATCCCCACATCTCATACGATTTAAATAGAATGAGCATATTGAACATATGCACCATGATTCCTGAATTGTCAAAAATAACCTCTGGTGATATCGATTGGGTCGAATTTCCTGGTCAGTCTGTACTACATGAAGCCTGTGTGCACATCAAATCAAACCTAGTTGCTGATGCTTTGTGGGGTTCGAGAAGAGCATTGTTTGATCTTGGCTTTATCCTGACATAAGAATCGACCTTGCAAGATCCACCTTCAAAACGCTATACATCTCGGATTTTTACAGCACACTCAATTTTCCAATCCACAAACATCTCTTCTCTCACAACTGAAAGAAATTGGGCCCAAGCATAACTAGCTTTAGAGAAGGAAGACATAAATCTTATCTCATGGAATACCCGAGGACATAACCATTTCCTGAATGCAGCTACAGGCTGCTGGATGGAGCATGATGTAAAAGCCTTCCAAGAAACCTGGCTAGTTGCACCACCAATTTGGGATTCTCATGAAATTGTTATTGTCCCGGCCATACCCAGTTTCTTAGGATGTCCAAAAGGAGGGCTTCTTTTAGCAATAAGGAAAAACAAGGGATTCAATGTTCAGATGTACAAGGTCTCGTCGGCTTGTTTTCAAGTTGCCAAGCTGACTAGAGATATAATAGTTATTGCCATAGTAAATATTTATTGGAATTTGAAAACAATAAAATCCGAGGACTTCTTTGAGCAATTTGTCTCAATTCTTGATGAACTGACAGAAGGCACTCAAATAAACCACACTATAATTATGGGGGATTTGAACCTTCATTTGCATCCAGGCTTATACAAATAATTGGGAGAGAACAAACAAATATGGTCAGCTTTGCTGAGTGAGCGAAATTTTTGTTTGCTTAATGGAGTAGTGCCAGGTGATATACCCACAATGCCAACTTGGCATGGACAGTTACAGACTGCTACGTTAGACTATATTTATATCAATAGTCGGTCCAGGAACATTGTTAAATCTTTAAAAGCAGTATTCATGGATTTAAGTGATCATAACAGTCTATGGGTAGAACTTTCCTTACCCGTACCGGTCAATCAAATACAGATGAATAACAAAGTCACTAGTTTAACATCAAACACTCAGAGAAATCGATTGAAATGGACAAGTCTAAATCTGGGTCATCTAAAGTCAAATTTATGTAAGTTTTTTACTAGTCCTCTGTTAAATTCAGAGCGGGACTATGTCAATGTGTTACAAATGTTTATGCATCCGTCTACGGGAGGCTATAATTTACAAAAACATTGCCATACTTATGACAACCTCCTGTAGAATCGAAAAGCCCAACTGAGGAGAGACATTCGCTATGCTAACCGATCAGGAAATCTTGATAAAACAATTGAAATAAAACAACTGAAGTTATGTTACAAAAGATGGGTAAAAGAGAGATGTTTGCAAGCGCAGAAGGCACTCGAGGGGGCTGACATTTCTGTAGAAATGCTGACAGAGAACCCTAACAAAGCCAAAGCAAAATTATGGGAAACCGATTGGATCAAAACTAGAGCTGCTTGCTACGGCTATAAAACATTCTCTGAGAATCCTTTCAATCTGAAATGCCATGGCATTGTGGAAACCTATTTGGTAAGATTTCCAAAAGTGCATCTCCGCAACGACTACCTGCGCTTCAGATTCAATCTGTGGGACACCAGGGAAATAGCGAGCTCAAGAAAATTGATTCGACCGGAAGATGCCCTATGTCGCTTCTGTCATGCTGATTATGAAACATTAAAACATCTATGTACAGATTGTCCAATGACTAGTGACCAAAGGTCATTACACTTAAAACATCTGTTTGTGGATCAATGCATATTGACTGGCGAAGATCTATGGCTGTTGCTATTCCATACCACCAGAAAAGGAGTCAGGTATGCCACACTTAACTTGCTATATCAATTGGGCCTAAAGCAACGAAAGATACTGAATAAATCATAATCTAGACTGATGTAATTTCAGTTCATAAAATTGAAATGCTGGAGTACCTGATAGTATTGTCCCGGGAAATCTGATGGTAGAAACTTTAATTGATGAGTTACTAGAAACAATGAAATAAGAAAATTGTGTAGGTAATTGATGCAAAGTAGTAATATCTATTTTAGGTAGTATAAGTAGATATGTTTATATTTGGATTTTATATTTTATATGTTCATTGTTGGTGTATAGGAAAGATGAAATTAAAGAAGTGTATTGTTATCATTCTGCTGCTCGTTTGTAACTTGTATTTGTCATAACAAAAATCATGATTTAATGTGATTGGTTATTTTTACTTCGTGATAAACTGTTGAAAGATCATGACATTTTTAGTTTCATGTTCAAAACAACTAATATTAATAAAAAATACCTGGCTGTGGCTGGAATATTGCATAATATCATAGCTGGATTTGGAACCAGTGGAACCTCTGCTTCAACTATATTGTTTAGGGGACGGAGATCCTGAATAAATTGCCACAGCCACCCTGTTCATTTCTTCACCGGGTACACAGCCATGTTACATGGGGGTTCTGATGGTACCAGTATTTCCTGCTGTACTAAAGTGGAAATGGTTTCAAATATACCTTCATCTTCTTCTCTAGACATAGGGTACTATTTTGCTCATGACAAAAGTGCTCCTGAGTTGAGCTTAATGTTAACTGTTCCTGTTCCTGCTTTACTCAATAGGCCCACGTCATATAGACTACAGGTCCACAAGATGCTTGGCACCTTTTCTAAAACTTCCTGAAAAAATGACATTCTCTGTGGTATTTCTCTATTCTATACTTTAATCCAATAAGTGAGACATATGAAAAATACTAATTTATAACCAGAATAATCATCCCTGAACAATTGTTCATCTGTCAAGTCTGTTAGTCCATATCCTTCACCAATAGCTATTACTGCTCTCCATCCTCTTCCCTCATCATCTGTCCTATGAACAACCACCCTTTCCTCTCGTACCACTGCTGCTTTTAACTCTAAAGGGATAACCAGTCCTTCCTCATCATCCATGGGTATTTCTGGCTTAAACAAAGATTCTTCAGGTATTCTCAATACTTTACCTTCCAATCTGGTGTCATGACCACTGTGAGGGGGCACAAGTTCTGCCACAAGCAGGCTCCCACCAGAACCCTGAGGGCCTTAAAACCACTGCAAAAGGGCTCCTGGAGCCATTCCTGGCACCTTTGGCACCAGTCTCATATGTAGGAAGGAAGGGCAGTTCAAACTAGGTCCCATTTATGTACATGGGCCTTTAAATTTGATTGATTGATTGATATTTTATTTCTATCGGCGCGCTCGTACACAAGCGTTTCAGAGCACGACAAGGCAGGGAGGGGAACAGGCGAGAACAAAACAGTGATCTTACTAGGCCCGGTGACATTGAGAACGCGCAAGGGCATGGGAGAGGGGGAGGGGAAAGGTGCATGGAAGGAGGGAGAAGTGGAAAGTGTGAAGCAGAGGAGAAACAGATAAATAAAAATAAAAAATAATAAAGGCAACAAACAGTGGTAATGCAGCCAGCAATTTGCAAGTGCTAGGTTTAAGGCAGCAGACAGGGTATGTCTGATAAGTGCAGGAAGAAAAAGGGGGGCCTGTATGGGTACAGATACAAACCCCAGGGCAAGGGGTGGCTCGGAGGCAGTGCGAGAGGGTGGCAGGGTGAGCAGGTAAATACAACATGGAAGCACCCAAGCGGTCTAGTGTTTTGGGTGTGGCAGGCCTGGAACTACTTTCTCTGGTACTACTTTACCTGGGCTATATAAACCACACCCTGACTGCAGAACACGCTTTGTGTTATCCTGCACCAGCAGAGTGACGCTCACCGTGTCCAGCTCCTGGTCTTCAACATCTTCCTGTAATCCTGCAAGAACAAGAACAAGATTACTCTGTCTCACCTGAGAAAACACCATCCAGCACTCAGCATCTCAATTTGGCTGCAATCTGTGGAAACCGAGAGAAGAAGAAACATCACTCGCCTGTGAGTACTAGCTTAAGGACTTCCGGCAAACCTCTACCACAGCTGCTGTTCGAACAGTGCGACCTGCAATAACGAGAAAGGGAAAAACAATATTAGAATGTGCGCTTCCAAAACATCGAATTCCATCAGTCTTAACTAAATTCCATCGTGCTACGCCACACTTCCATCCGGAGCACCACAGCAACATCTGCAAAGGAAAAGAGAAATATTCAGGTTCACTTTCAATATTAAACAACCGCACAGCGCTGTACTTACCTTAACGGATTCCGGGGGCCTGTTTTTCATCGTGCTCTCATCCAGTCGCAGCACCACAGCAGCCTGTGAGGAGAAAAAGAAGAAAACACAGGTTAGCTTTAAAAGACAATAAAGGTGCTGCGCTTCACACTTTCTCTTACCTAGAAACCTGCCTCTCCATCCGGCATGCCAGCATCAAAACCTTTGCATGTGAAAAGAAGGAGATAAAGACATTAACGAATTCCCACCATAAACAGAACAAAGACTTACAATTAACAAACCTACCAGCAGATTTGGGGTCACAGCAGGCCTGGGCCCAAGGAAGGCGTACTGCACCAGTGAAGCAACTTTGACAGCTCGCCAACAAACGTCAAGCGCCCCTGCACAAGAAACGCAGGACGGATAGCTCACCCTACAAATAACTAAGGTGAGAAAGAACCCAGTGGGAAGGGTATCGGTCAGAGGGAGGTGGGAGATTCACCCATTAGAGACAGTTATCACAAATCCTCCCTTCTGTAATTGCAGATTCATTATTCAGCACTCGGCAACTACGCATCCAGGGATCCAGATCTCAGAGCCTTCCAGACGCCCCCGGGAATATCAGGTGAGTGTAACATCTGGGAAGCCATGTCAACAAACTATTCACTCCATCCAATAATACGTCTGAGTCTAAAAGGACACCTCATAATGCTTTTTGGCCTGCAAATGCTAATATAAACTCTCTTACATTTATATGATGTATCCCTGGATTAGAACAAACTATCCCTTTGTCAGTAAAAGATGTTATGTTAAGTATCGTTATTCAATCATGTCCCAATATGTTAACTGGTATCTGCTGAGAATACAATAATGGCACAGATGCATCATGTTCTCCTATAGAAATTGGTAATTCATCAGTAAAAGGAACTGAGCTCATAGCCCCAGAGAATCCCTGCAAATCCATGGTAATGCCAGACATTGGGTTCTTCCCCTCTCGAACACAGGAACAAGTGGCTCCAGTGTCTACAAGAAATGAAATGTCTTGCCCCCGAATCCTTGGTTCCTCTTGGCAGTCTGATGTCACTGTTAGTACTGAACACATCAGGCCTCTCTGTGGGCTCTCCTATTGTGAATATAAATTCATCCCTGTTCCCGTGAAATGATTTTCTCCTACCACAGTCACACTACCTATCCTGGGTGTGGATGCTTGTGGGACTCCTGTATTTACATTTCTTTGTGGCACTATTGCCTGTTGTGTATGTGCCTGCTGAGTCTGTACTTGTGATTGCATAGGCGCTTGCTGTGGATTCCCTTGTGGTGGCTGTGCATGCAAGGGATCTTGCTGTGGTTGCTGTCATTTGCGGCGCATGTGTCTGATTCTGCGTGTGATCTTGGGCTAATATTCTTGTGGTTCTGTATTGTACTGTGGAGAATAGCTCATCCCCACTCTTGAAGCCAGTTCTGCTGTATGAACCCTCTACTTCTATACATTAGGGCGATATCTCCTATCCTCCCACAATTCCAGCATTGTTGCGGTTGTCCTCAAATTCTCCTCCTCCTTGAGGGTTTTGAAATCCACCTTGTCCTCCTCTAGGTCTATTACCTCTACCTTGTGACCAAATGTTATATGTACTTTGATCTGTAGGATACCCTATGCTGCTAGGCTGTGCTGGCTGTACCTCTCACGTTGCCACACATTCATCACTTGTCAATACTGCTCCTTCTATGGTGAATTTTGGCAATTGTTTCTGAAATAACTTTACCTCCTGTTGCATTCTGCTCTCTGCCTTCTTCTTCTTATTCTCTTGTAACATTTGACAATGATGTACAATAGTCAACTGTATTTCGGGGCATGGCTCTCTTCCTTCCCTACATGTTTCTTCATTTGCCATTGCACTGGCTCGGGCAAATCCCTGAAATAAAATATGATAGAATAATGCTTCTGTTTTATCCCACGGTTCTCTCATATTGAGATGCCAACGGTCTTGAATCTCTTCAATAAAGGCAGCTGGACCTTCGTCCTCACCCATTTTCCTTGTCATAATCGCACCCATGTCTGTTGTGTCAGGATAGTGTACTCTAAGTGCCCTCCATACATCTGCTTGCAATTATGAAATGGTGCTCCATCCTTTGTGTGTTTTTTTTGCTGTAAGACTCTCATACCCTGCTTGTCTCCAAATGTCGTCAGCTCTCTCCCCTAAGATAGCTGCTAGCAGGCCTTTTATGTCGCCTGCCGCTAACATCATTCCCACTGTCATTCTTTCTAACTCATAAAACCATTTACCCGCACCTGCAGTCAAACTAGGTGATTTATATTTCAAATTATTTTTATCCATTTGTGACCATGGAATATATTGTGCTCATCTTCCCCCTTTCTCTAATAATGGGAACTGTGTAAATTCTGGTCCACAATGATACCCACCCACCTTCCTTGTCTTCCAGTTGGGGCTTGTTTTGCCCATTTATCTCTGTCCTGGCAACAACCTTAATCTGCTTACATAAGCAGAGATATACCCCCTGCGCTGTGCTACTGTGCTGGTGGTCATTCAGTATGTAGTGTTGGTGTCGGCATATTTCTTTGGGTTCTTCTAAATCTGACCTCTTTCTATGCTTGTGTGTATCAAAAAACTGCATGTGCCTTCTCTTTGCACTCTTTCAGTTTCCTCCCTTTCTTCATCTGACATCATTATACCACAGTTGGTATAGCTGTCATCCATTTCCTCCTCATCAAGATCTAATCTAATTAAGGACAGCATTTTATGCTCATCCGTTGTTACGTCATCCAATCTACCTTCCGTTTCCTTTAGTGGAGATCCTGCTATGCTCCCTTTGGTTGTATAACCATCTTTATCCCTCATTTGCCTATATAAATCCCCAATCTTTTTCCTTATGTATTCTGCCTCATGCTCATCAGCCCATGTCTGTATTCTCTGTATCCCTTGCAGTTCCATGCGGGGCTGTTATGACCCATTTTCCTCTTCCCATCATTCTCGTGCTTTGATTGGTAGTATGCATCTATTAACCAAGTGATCTATATCGCAATCCCTTTCTCCCCAACTCCTTATTTCTTCTTCCCTTCTTCTAATCTCCCTTTTCTCTTCTTACTCTTGTCTTCCTTACAACCAATGTCCTTTCAATGTTTTGATGTCATCTCATTTCTTCTCTTCTAGTCACTCTTTTTCTCTCTTTTGTTCCTCATACCTTCTGTGTTCTTCCTTCTGCTTCCTCTCTCCTTCTCCTCTTTGTATGCTCTCTCTTGTACCTTTTCCATCTTGTCCTGTCCCTCTCTTTCTTCTCTTTCTCTAACACCATCAATGCCCTTTTCGTCTAACTTGAGTAGTACCTGTCTTTCGGTCCCCTCATTCTGCACTATTGTTACTTCCTTAGCTTTGTCCTTTCCTTCTTTCTGTCTCTTAGCCTCTATCTCTATCTGTATTTCCCTGCTTTCATCACGCTCTTTATATTCATTGTGTGTTGAAATATATTAACATTCTTTAATCTTGCTTTCTTCCAAGTTGTCTTCAATATTATAAGCAAGGGCTTATATGTCAGTTTAACATACCCTGCCGCTGCTTTTAACTTATGAGATTTTTCATGGGGGGACCAGCCAACGTACGGAATGTACCGAAGCCCAAACAGTTGAAAGATATTGAGTATCCACTTTTGTTTGATTATTGTGGCCAGTTGACTCAAAACTTGCATTTGATTCACCAACAGGTACGAGTAGCCCTCCCTGTAAAATACAAGGGTCCAGGTCACCGACTCCGATCTGGTCAGAGGGTTTTGGTGAAAAATGTCGAGAGGGGCACCTGTCTTGCACCTCGTTGGAAGGGACCCCATCAGATCCTTTTGGCTACGCAAACTGCAGTACGAGTGACCAGAAAGACACACTGGAACCATGCGACACATGTGAAGAGGATTCCTTTTTGTCTGCCCTATGACGCCGGGGAGGAGAAGGGAATTGTTGATCCTGATGTTCATAATAAGCCTGCTTTGAGCGACACTGATGGTGCCACGAAAGTCCTTTCTGAGCTTGTGGGGCCTGGGGAGATTGCTTCTTCTTCTTCAATTTTCTTCTTCACCATCGATCGATCTTGTTTCTGCTTCTTCATCTTCTTCAGGTAACGATGACGCTTTGATCCCTGATCATTCGGTACCTGGTGTCTCAAGGTACAATCTGCGACCACGAAACAGGATTTAGATTTAGAGCTTACTGACATTACATTATTGTAAATAGAATAGGAAAGTGCAGGGAGGATTCTGCACCCACAGGAAACCCACAAGAAACCAATATTGAGCCAGTCCCTAGTCATTTCTCTGCTGCATACGATAAGAGGCAGGGACCGGCAACGTTACCTTCAATCAAGATACGCCACGTGCGCAGGTGCCACCCACGGATGAACTAAAATTGCCTAACAGTGAGGCTTCTTAATGGACACTGAGAAACTATGCCTGTTTTAGGGGCCACTCGTACTAATAAGGATAATGACTGTTTTGCTCATGATGAACCAGTTTATCAAAGGCCACGGTCACGTATGACCAAATGGACACTGATCACAATAACAACTTGTATTGTAATTACATTGACATTCAGATGATTCTAATGTTTCAGTAATGCTCTTGGCTTAGGCCAAAAGTAGGGTTTGTAAAAGTATATTTTGAATGAATACCGCCTGATAGTAAAGGATTGGCCTAAGCACATTCGTATCGCACTATAAATTGTATTGAATGAACCTGAAACAGGCTGACTACGCTGCCATTTTGAGTTATCTGCCATTTTGATCGCCTCTTGCTTTCTGTCACTTGTTTAGAATTGTGTTTTTGGCTCCAGCAGAGCAAAATGAACTTTGTACTGTTTCCATGATGTCACTGTAGATAAAAATGTTGAAGCTGCTAAAGTGGATTGTTTATCCTACACTGAGAAACCTTGGAGCTAAACAAAAGCCATACTAATCTGTAATTTAGATACCATCTGTACCAACAGTGCCTTCTCCGTTCAAACAGCCAAGTAGAATGTTGAATAGCTGAACAGGTGCTTCTTGCAGAAATCTATGTTTTCGCTCCTTGAAACTAAGCTGACTTCAAGCTCAAGAACAAATACTAGACAAATATAAGCGAGTAAAATAAGGACTGTTACCTTTGTGTCCTATATTTGGAAAACATATGAAGTGTTTAATGGAAAACAACAAACTATTCAAAAATGTTTTTACATGAATTAGTTATGTGAAAAGGCTATGAACCCTAGGTAAATGTATGGCATGAAGAGGGGCTGGACGATGTGTCTGGGATTGAGGAAATATGTGTAAATACTTGTGTTTTTGAAATGTCCAGCACTCTCTCATCTCACGGAGTCTGCTTGCACACATTGCGGGGTGTTGAGAGACAGATAGCTGCATGTTAATAAATGTCCATTATACTTTGACCTTGTGACCGGTGTATTTCTATCATGTGGTATTAAGCCTTTATATTCTTTAATCTTTCACTGTTCCAAGTAGAGAATACATATTCCTCATGATCTCCATCTCAACGGGGGAATGTTTTCAAATGTACAATGTATGCGTTTATAACCATCTCAGCCACATACCTCCAATGAATATATCCCATAAGGCTCTTGTGAGAAACAAAAGGCTGCCGGTTCTCATTTAATTATTTTTTACATTTATATAGCGCACAAAGCAGCCCTAGGGCATCGTAGCGTGCCCCCCAGAGTGAATCACAACACTGTCCTGCTTTCGGAGTCCCCTGTGCCCTTCCTTGAAGCACTTTCTTTAGAGGTCTCCAAAAGAATAGAGCACATAGAGAAAGCATCCTCCCGTCATAGCGATCTGCATTCAGCTCTCATATTAACTTGCAAGGCCGTAGTCTGGGTGGGTGTGGAATGAGGGCCAGATTAAAATGCTGTTTTTCTGCTGAACCCAGAGCATTAGACCCTTTGGTGACAGTGCTATTTATTTGATTTGCAGGTGTGCAGGAGAAATGTAAAAATCTCATATTTATATATACATTGTTTCCAGCATATTACAACAAAAAAGATATAAGGAAGGAAGGATACGTGTATATAATGAGAAGGCATGCCCCGAGGTGGCGGGCCGACCCCAAAGGTAACGGGCCGCCGCCCAAGTTAAGGGCCCAACCGCAACTAGGGTCCCTTAATAAGGGTGGCGCGCTGTTACCTACAGGGTCGGCCTGCCATTGAGGAAAATATCACCAGTAGCACACATGTAGTTCCCTACACAGGTGCTAATTTGTTTGTTCATTAAATAAAAAAAATTAACTTACCTTACCTGCGCGGCCGCGACTAGGCCACGCAGTGCTGCTGAAAGCATCAGTCCATTTAACATGTTAATGACTTTGACGTCATCGCCATAGAAAATGGACTATGGGGACAGCAGCACTACTGGCGCCGGGCCGCACAGGAAAGGTACGTTTTAGTTTAAAAAATATATATATCATTAGCACCTGTGTAGGAAACTACCTGGGTGCTATGGTGAAAGCGAAGGGTAAGGGTGATTGGGAAAGGGAAGTGGGCGTTGGCTGCACAGACACCTCGGAACGCGGCCTTGTACCATACAGTACAGCCCACGTTCTGAGCCTCCTGGTTGGCTGGCACTCACCTTTAGGCTGCTAATGAAAGTGTGGTAAATACAGCTAGCTGATAAGTGCAAGGGATATTTTTAGTGCATGTTGAAAGACAATAACAATTTCATAGCAATGATGATTCAAAATCTTTTAATACAAACTAGCAAAGACAATTAGCATAAAAAGCGGGGAGAACAGATAAATGTAGCCAATGTTTTTCAGACTTTGTCCCTCATCCAGCATGAATCTACATGCACAGAAATAAGAATCAAAAATAAAATACAAACACAGGGGCAGTTTAGGCACTCTTTTAAGCATGCATGGTCAGTTTAGGTGCTCTTTCAAGCTTGCACGGTCAGCTTAGGCGCTCTTTCAAGCTTACACAGTCAGTTTAGGCACTCTTTCAAGCTTGCATGGTCTGTTTAGATGCTCTATCATGCGTGCATGGTCAGTTTAGGCACTCTTTCAAGCTTGCATGGTCAGTTTAGGCGCTCTTTCAAGCGTGCATGGTCAGTTTAGGCGCTCATTCAAGCTTGCATGGTCAGTTTAGGCGCTCTTTCCAGCGTGCATTGTCAGTTAAGGTGCTCTTTCAAGCTTGCATATTCAGTTTAGGCGCTCATTCAAGCGTGCATGGTCAGTTTAGGTGCTCTTTCAAGCTTGCATGGGCAGTTTAGGTGCTCTTTCAAGCGTGCATGGACAGTTTAGGTGCTCTTTCAAGCTTGCATGGTCAGTTTAGGTGCTCTCTCAAGCGTACATTGTCAGTTTAGGTGCTCTTTCAAGCTTGCATTGTCAGCTTAGGCACTCTTTAAAGCTTGCATGGTCTGTTTAGGCGCTCTTTCAAGCTTGCATGGTCAATGTAGGTGCTCTTTCAAGCTTGCATAGTCAGTTTAGGAGCTCTTTCAAGTTTGAATAAGACGCTAAATAAATCCAATAGTCGATGCACACTTATAATCATACCTGTGTCAACTCTCACTTTTTCGTATAATCATTAAATGTGGTGGTCAAAACAATGACCAACCCCTGCATGTAACAAAAACGGGTGGGGTTGGGCAAAACCATTTTTGAAAAAATGTACATACAAGAAATAACCAAAAACACCAGAGAAAAAACATACAAAATAGCAATAATAGAAAAAACAAATGTTTTGAAAGATTAAATGTACCTGCGCCATAAGTACAACTACTAGTGTGGTCCTGGAACAGGAATGCACCATTCTGAAAAAAAAAACTGCAGTGGAATATCAACAAGAAAAAGTCAGGAAATAGTTCCCAAATTAAAGGAATATAAATCTAAACATGCAGCAGAAATACCCCTAAAAACAGCAGGACTCTCCTTATTTACTTGTTCGTGTTCCTGGGCTCCAGGAAACAACTAACGAGCTTGGATGTCCCTGTACGTGGTAATCCTGCTAATAAATGTGATGGGCTTGCCCGTGCCTCGGGCCGCCCTGTACTAACACACATGCATACACACAATCACTGAGCCGACTGCACGTACGTCTGTGCTTTCCAAGACTCCGGCGGCAACTGCCGCACGGACCATCTTTATTACAACCGCGCATGTGCGGGCCACAACGAGGCTCGCGCATGCGCGTCTACAACTCAAGACGTCACCTCCCTCCTTTTCTTTAAACAGAAAAACAACTTACAACATCAATGAAACATGACAACTTTAAATTGGCCCAACGAGGCCGCTGACCTGACTGCCGCATCGGCTCTGTCTCCTGAGTCCAGGACGTAGTCCTTGAGACGAACAGGCAGTCTGTGACCATGTCCCATGGGATATCGGCTGCTGTTCCTGGGGGTCGGCAGCGGGATGACTATCGGTGGCATTATGTCCTCTGGTGGATCTACCTCCGGGTTGTCTACCACAGCATCGGGCGGGGACGCCCCTTCCTCCTCTTCCTCATGATGATGAACATTCACCTTCTTGAAGAAGGATCAGTTGCTGGTGATGGTCCCTTTTCCATTCGCCGTGGTGACCATGGTTCCCTTGACATGAATAACCGTCCACGGTTGGGGCTCATATGGGAGTGACAGCTTCCCTTCTGGTCGACGATTCCGCATGAGCACCGCATCACCCACGGCAACCTCCTTTTCTTGCAGACCTTTCTGCACGCTCTCTTTCTCATTGCGTGCCGCTCTCTCCTCTCGTGCTCTGTCGTTGTCGATGACCCCTGGCTCACTGCCCTCAAGTTCCGGGAGAAGGCCTCTCAGGCAGCGTCCAAACAGAACCTCCACCGGAGCAACTCCGGTCCACTGATGGGGTGTGGTACGATATTCCCAAAGAAATTCAACCAGTTTCTTTTTCAGGTCACCCCCTTCATTAGCCGATATTCTGAACACCTTGTTCAGGGTCCTCATGAGTCTTTCAGCTTCTCCATTAGCCCTGGGCCATAGAAGGTGCCCCACGGGCTCTCACTTCTTTCCATGGAGCTGATGGGTGGCGCTTTCTCAATGGTACTTGTTGCTTGGCATGGCAGGCACCTCCTCACATGTAGTTCCACTAGGCTTTCTAGGTCCGGGAACCACACTTTGGGTCTTAGCCACGCCTTGGTTTTCGTGACCCCCTGGGGACCCGTGTGCGCCAGCTCCAGAACTCGAGCTCTCAGCGACTGCGGAATGACAATCTGCCGTCCACGCAGCAGCAGCCCATCGTCCGATATCGAGAGTTCATCCCTCACCCTCCAAAGCGCCTGGAGATCCCCACGGGCCCTGACGTCCCGCCTGGTGTTATTCTGTAGTACCCCTTTCCAATCCCCACTTCTTATCACGGCCTGTATAATCTGGAACACCTCATCGAATGATGATTCTTCCGCCACAACCTCTCTGGACAGAGCTATCGGCATAGCACATTCCACAATGTTATGGACAAACACCTGGCACTCAACCAGCTCCTGAGATCCCTGCGCTCTCTCATAGTTTGGGTGGCGAGACAGGTAATCCGCCGGATTGTTCGTCCCCGGCCTGTACACGAGCTTGACCCCATACTCGATGAGCGCCAACATCCAGCGCTCGATCCGCGGGGGAGGCTTTGAAGATACACCCGCCAGAATGGGCAGAAGTGGTTTGTGGTCCATCACAACTGTTACAGGTTTTCC
Source organism: Ambystoma mexicanum (assembly GCF_040938575.1). NCBI lineage: Eukaryota > Metazoa > Chordata > Amphibia > Caudata > Ambystomatidae > Ambystoma > Ambystoma mexicanum. The sequence continues at coordinate 71,823,180 of NC_090923.1, forward strand.
CAGTATGTACAGACGAAAATGCCGGCAGCCCCATAGGATGGCCAACGCCTCCCTCTCAATCTGCGATTATCGCCTTTCGGTGTCCGTGAGGGCCTTGCTCGCATATGCGATGGGTCGCATATCACATCTGGTGTCTGATTGCATGAGAACAGCCCCCAGTCCCAAGGGGGTGGCATCAACGACGATCTCGGACTCGGCGGTGGGATCAAAATACACCATCGTGTCTCGATCTGAGAGAGCACGCTTGATCTCCATGAAGGCATCCTGTTCTCTCTTCTCCCACACCCATGTGGCATAATTTTTGGTCAATGCTTGGAGAGGTTCGGATAGGGACGCATAGACCTTTGATAAACTGGCCACAGTAATTAACCATCCCCAAGAAACTATGCATCTCTGTGGGGGATGGGCGCTGCGGCCTCACGGATGTCCTTGATTTTTTTGGGGTCTGGCGAGACACCATTGGCATGGAAAATGAATCCAAAGAATCCAATATGATCCTTGAAAAATTCGCATTATGTAGAGTGAGGCCCAGATCACTCAGCCTCTGCAACGTGAACTCCAGTCTCTTCATAGGCTCAGCCTGGGTTTCAGCAAAGACCAGAATGTCATCACTCATATTGAGTACTCCTTTGAGGCTGGCCAACGCTCTCCTGATGGCATTTTGAAAGACCTCCGCTGCGGAAGAAATGCCAAAACTCAAGCGTTTAAATTGATAGAGGCCTTCATGGGTTGTAAAAGTTGTAATGTATCTTGAGTCTGGGTGGAGCTCTAGCTGGTGATACCCCGACCTCAGATCCAACTTCGAGAATACCCTTGCCCCTTGCAGATCTCCCACAATGTCATCCAACGTGGGTGTAATGTGCCTCTCCCGTTTGATGGCAGCATTCGGGAGACGCATGTCCACACAGATGCGGACGGCACCTGGCTGTTTAGGCTTGGGCGCCACCACAATAGGTGATACCCAGGGTGTTGGCCCCTCAACCCTTTCAATGATGTCCATTTCCACAAGCAATTGCAGTTCCTTCTCGACCTGCGCCCGAAGATGGAACGGAATTCGTCAATGCTTTAGGGCTGTGGGCCGAATAGTGTCGTCGATGTGCAACCGCACTGGGGGAGACTTCAGCTTGCCCACCCCTTGAAAGATACTGGAGAACTTGTCTAGGAGCCGGTCTGTAGCCACCTGAAATACTTCGAGGGCAAAGTGCACAAGGTCCAACGCCTCCGACGCAGCACCGCTTAGGAGTGAGTGTGGGCTGACGTCAGTGATGAAAAATCTTGCTTTGATGGTTTTGTCCCCCCGAGTCACCGGTGCCACGAACACACCTTGAATGGGCAGCGGTGTGTCACCACCAAAAGTAAATATCTTGGCTTTGGACATATCCAATGGGGGCGGCCCCGGGATGGCCTTGTAGTGGTCAGTGGCAAGTACGCACACAGAGGCGCCAGTGTGAATCAGAACCTGGGTGGGGGCACCCTGAATGTCCACGATGCACGTAGGTTGATGCCTTTTCTTTGCCCCTGTTGCAAGATTGGAAATGAAAAAGATCTCTTCCTCATCCTCTTCTTCATCAGCGATGTTGAGTCTTTGAATGTCCTGCTCCAGCGTGGCGATGCTGCGTTGTCTCCGAAAGCCACATCCACTCGCCCTTGCTGGCCCCCGGGGCGGCTGCGCGATACATTCGGGCATGGTGACCAGGATTGTTGGACCTTCCACAGACTCTCGTCTTGGCCGGACAGTCCTCGGAATGGGGCAAATCAAACGCATAGTATTGACATATGGCCGCACTCCCCTGCGCAGGGGCCGCCTCCTGACGCTTCTGGCTCCATCGTGATTTTGACGGGGCCTCTCTCCCCACTGCAAACGCTTCTTCACATTTGTCTGGGCGCACAGCTGCGTCCATCTTTGCACCCCTCGTCTCGGCAAGCTCATACACCCGGCCACTGTCCAATATTTGGGCTAGAGTCATACCTGGTTCTCGCAGAATCTGCCTGCGAAGTTTGCCAGAACTGCACCCTTGTATAACTTGATTGCGGATCATGTTGTCCTCGTTGTCCCACCTGCAGGTGCTTGCCATCTGTCGCAGACGTGCGCAAAACTTGTCGAGAGATTCGTCCTCATGCTGCTTCTCTCCGCAAAAAAGGAACCTCTCGAAGTCAACATTGGATAACGGAATGAAATAGTTCTGGGGTGCCGTTTTGACAGCTGCATACGTCACCACCTGCAAGTTCAGGGACTCATATATGCGTAGAACGTCTATGCCTGCTAAATATAGTAGAGTGGCCCTTTTCGCATCGTCATCGGTCTCTCCGGTGGCTGTGAAATACATATCTAATTTCTTGATCCACAAGAGCCATTTCGGGACGAGTTGCGAGGGTTGGCCGGAGATGTCAAATTCTTGCATTGGGAGCAAAGAACCCTGTTGCCGACGCATCACTGTGGGTGGTGCAGTTGCTTCTCCTTCGCTGACCGCCATGTTTTCATAGGCCGCACAGGCACCTCCCGCTGACCTGGAGGCCGCAAACCTGACTTTACACGGACACACACATACCTTGAAAAATGTCCTCTAGTGCCTCAGCCTTGGCACTTGCCACAAGCACCAGAATGTGGACTGAAGAGACTCTCCAGCTCTCCACTGTGAAGAGCCCCCACCTTCCTGGTAGTTTCTGTGGTCCTCCTGGCTTGAGAACCACAGGGGTTCCAAAAATTGAAGATTTGGATCTTCTTCAGCACGTGGGCAGCGCACGAGCACCCGTGCGGGCCGCTACTGCCTCATGCGTGAAAAATGCAAATGGCCGCCATCACTCGTGTCGGGTCCGTGGCGTGTTCGAGGAAGAAATGTAGTGTTGACATGCTTGCGCGTGTCGGGATATCCCCCTTTTTACACCCGTCCTCGTCGCCAATGTGATGGGCTTACCCGTGCCTTGGGCCGCCCCGTACTAACACACACGCATACACACAATCACTGAGCCGACTGCACGTACGTCTGTGCTTTCCAAGGTCCAGGCGGCAACTGCAGCATGGACCGTCTTTATTACAACCGCGCATGCACGGGCCACAATGAGGCTCGCGCATACGCGTCTACAACTCAAGACGTCACAATAAAGACCGAACAACGCGCATGAATGAGCATCCATGTTGCAATGCATAGTGACGTCATCCCGTAACGTAACACGTCATGCACTCCCAAAATCAAAACGGTAAAACAGTGATAACAAAAAATGATGGCCTGGGAAAACAGACACGCAAATATGTGCATGCGAACCAGTCTACAAAGGTGACCATCCGATTCCTTTCCGGGGTGTTTATCTGCTGGTGTGCTGAGGCCATTGTGAGGGGAGTGGCCCTGAGGAATCCACGTTATACCACTTCCGGGTTAACATAACGAGGCAAGCATGTGGTCGACTCCTCCTTCAAGGTCTCTCATTCCCCACTTCCTGGCCTCAACGTTGCGATTCCATCACAGCCCACTAAGGACCCACTGCCACATACAACCCTTTCACCAAAACCTGCCCCCACCACAGATTAAGGGTAGAGGTCCCTACATCCAGAAAAAGCCCTCTTATATCTTTTATTTTCGACTGGAATGCAACATTTCAACTAAAACAATATTCCATTTTACAATTATAGCAAAATACAAAAAAGCTGCTTGCAAATCTTTAGACAGATACATCTCTCTAAATCGCATGCATATAAAACTTTCTAGATTGTAGATTGTATGTTGTGTTGATGATTTTTAGTTATGCAGGTTACCTTGATGGAAAAGAATGTGTGTACGTTTTTAAGGAATTTGTTAAATCTATATTTGCGAGAATGTGGTAAAAGTGCATATTTGTACTGTAACCCAAAACAGATAAACAAATAAATAAATAACTTTACATCTACTGGACAATTCAGTTAGTACATTGTTTATTTCATGCCATTCTGAATGCACCGACTTTTTACTGTGCCTGTTAGATATGTACTTCCTTGCAAGCATCTTAAGATGTCAGCCTTGTCTGTTCAGCCTCCATACCCTGCGGCATACTTGACAACATTCTGTGACCAAAAAGATGTAAGATTTTTCAAGTTTGAAAACCAATAATTCCCATAACAATGACATCACAGGAAAATACAAAACATACAAACAGCACAACATGGAAAGATGTTCAAATGTTAAAAAAGTATGATTCTGAATGGTAACACCAAATTGTCGGCAGATGCTGTGTGATGGATGGTGTTATGCTCTGCCATTTGCCTTCACTGGTGGATCACCTAAGTGTTGCCCCGGCAAGAGTAAAGGACAGAGTCAAGTAACTGTCGGGTCAGTGGATTGGTCGGAGTGCAATCACCTACTAGTCCACTGTATAGACAGACTAATAAAGGTGTTGCATGCTTTGTCCTGCAGCCTGCCTTACAGTCACATAAATTACCTGCCACTGTAAAAAGCAGTGGGATCTGTCACTGGAATCTGCAGGCGGTAGGAAAGCTTCAAAAGCATTAACCTACTGCCTAAATCTGTAGGTTTGGCAAGTATGCTGCGGCAGTCGGGTAGGTACCGATCATGCGGCAAAAACCAGCGTAACATGCAGTAATACCCTCCATATTATTGAATATTGCAAAGCATAACCCAGGACAGGAAATCCTGAATACATACAGCATTTCTGCACAGATGCTGGTAAGCAGATTTATACAGTACAAACACCAAATATCATAGAGACGCATGAGATGTGAAGCAGAGTGTAACATCCAATTATGAGTCATTCCGGCCAGGGAGGCAGAAAATTGATATGCCGGTGATCCAAAAAACGCAAATAAATGGAGCCAGCCGGATGGCGAGCGGCAACTCATTCGGCTTCTCATTGCGTCATCCATACAACAAGGTCTAACAGCAAGCAATTTGCTAAGCACACAGATCAAAGTTTCAAAATGTATGCCTCACAAAATTTAAAATCAACATTTATACAGCTCACACCGAAAACTGGGCTCTACGTTGGCGGTGAAATTACCCACCCCAGTTGACCTCATTTTACTGACCTCATAAAGATAAAAGGCTGAGTCGGTTCTGCTGGGACTTAGACCTGTGGCCCTCAAGTTGCACAGGCATCTCTGGCATAGGCGTGCTACATTTTCACCCTCATCCCTCCTCTGCTAAAACCCCACAGTTGCTGAGATTGGTGATCAGGGCCTTTATGTGTCCGCTTGGGCCCTGGCCTCCCACACCCAGTCGACTTGAGCCCCTGCCCACTTCCAGCACTTGCCTTGGTGCCCACTGGCCTATGTCACCACAGGCCTGCACATATAAACACCTATCCACTCACCTAGGCACTTACAGCTGCTCGCTCCCTGGCGCTTCCGTCCTGGTTCTCCTGCACTTACCCTCCTCCCCCACCCCTCATCCCTTCTCTCTCTCAGCACTTGCATGTTCTGAATGCTCACAAGGCCTAGTAGGTGTGCCTCTATCTTTCAATGTTTTTTGATTTTCACTCCCATGTTCCCTCCCTGTTGCCCTCTGGGGGAAATTAAATTCCAGCAGCCTGTAAATCAAACCGGAGCATATATAAACAAAATTCCGCAAGATGTAAATATAAATCACCAAGAGACCACTCAAATGGCAGTGGCGCGTGGTATCAATATTAATACCATAACGCAACATTAATTGACCAGAATCTAATCCAGATGTGATTGGTTTTCATGTGAACTTTCCGAGGGCACTCTTTTGCTCAAATCTTATTTCATAGCCAGAATATTTTTTGATGAGTTCTTTGCTGAATATTTTTTTCTCGAAAAAACTGAGCGTTCATTTTTATTTTTCATTTTTGGGGTTTCCCCCACACACACTCTTCTCCTATAATTTAAACCCGTCTGGTAAGGCTACTAGGGATAACAAGAGACGAAAGCATAGAGGTATTCGCCTCATTAAAAATAGAAGCTCTGACCCTTTAATTTGCAACAAACTATTAAGGCAATTCAAAATAAATATAGAAATTCGGTCAGATGGTGGCACTCTTCTAATAGAGACGCTGTATGGCAAAAAATGTTAGCCGTACTAAACTCTTGAAATACTAAAGGCATTTAGCAACTCCTAAGGGAGGACAGGGGGAATGAAAATAGGAGGGTGCTTAGTTCAATAAATGAGCCCAATGGCGTAAATTTATAGAGACGATATCGGAAATGTGCGAATATTGCTCAACACAAGGCTTTCATACATAACGCTGAAATGCGAATAGAAAGGGACGACATAATAGTGAAAATTGGTAAATTAAAGGTGTTGAAATCTCCAGGGCCTAATGGTCTTGCTAGTGTTGTATTGAAAAAAGATCCTGAAACTTGGGCTAGTATTTTAGAAATGTTGTTTAGGAAGGTATTGCAAATTGGCGATATCCTGAGATCAGTGCGTACAGCGATTTTGATTCCTATTTTAAAAAGGGTGAACGCAGCGAACCAGGGAACTATGAACCTTTGTCTATGTTGGATATAACGGGGACGCCTTACAAATGTTTTAGATCCAAATACATGACTACCTTGAGCAGAACCAGCTTCTAGGAATTTCGTTAATCAGGATTCAGGCCCCTACATGGCACTGAGACAGCACTAATCGACCTTAAGGCCCAGATCGACGAGCTGAGACACAAAGGGAAATCTGCCCTAGTACTCCTCCTTGATCTCTCAGCAACATTCGACTTGGTGGATCATAAGATCCTATGTAACCACCTCGATTCAGCCGTACACTTCTCTCAGAAGGCCATAGTCTGGATCCAATCCTTTCTAAGCAACAGGACTATGAGAGTCTTCTCGCCCACAGCAGCAGCAGACCCGATCCCCATCACGTGTGGAGTACCTCAGGGGTCTTGCGTCCCCCCTACTATGTATAATATATTCACCAAGCCCTTTTTTAATGATCTCGATTATCTCAATATCACCTACACTAACTATGAAGATGATACCCAGATTCTCATGCCACTTATTGGGGATTATGATAAGGATTTGGCCTCGGTAATTAGAATATACCTCATCATCCAGGCATGGATGGCACTCCATGGTCTATGCCTGAATGATGACAAAACTGAACTCATCATCCATGAACTACGCCTAGTCTCAACAAACTTGGTCATAAATACACCTCCTTTGATATTGATGGTAACACCATTAAGGTCGCCAAAGAAGTTAAAACTTTAGGCTTTTACTTGGACGCTAGCCTTACTCTGGCCAATCAGGTGAATGCGATGGCCTCCTCCACGGCCTAATCACGTAAACTGATTAGAGCAGGCAAACCATGTTTATCTAAAAGCAGCTGCATCACTCTGGCTAGAGCGTTAATCCTGTCCAAATTGGACTATTGCAACGCCTTATATCTTGGAGCCAAAAAATACATCATCAGAAAAATTCAGACGCTACAGAATAACGCTCTGAGAGCAGCACTTGGCATAGCTAGGAAAGAGCACATCTCAGTGGTAAGGAGGCAGAATAAATGGCTTTCCACCAGCGGCAAAATCCTTCTAAAAACTGCCTCACTGAATCACAAGTGCCTAAATAATGCTGCAACCGGTATCTTATAGACAACAATTAATAGAAAAACATCCAACCGACCTACCAGAGTTGCCAACACAAACTGTCTGACAGTCCCAAGATTCAAACTGACAAAAGCTGGGGGAAGTAGCTTCCCAGTCAAAGCTGCTCAGTTCTGGAACTCCCTACCCCCCTCACTGAGGGCTGACCAAACTTACGCCAACTTCCGACTTAACATCATCAACTGGCTCAAAGAAAATGACCACTAACCTACAACAGGCAGTACACCTCTTCCACAGTCTTCTAAACCGTGCTTTGTGTATATATCTGCTATGTGTATATATCTGCTCTGTGTATATATCTGCTATGTGTATATATCTTGTTTTATATAGTTATCTTACTATTGTATTCTTACTATTTTCGTGTAACTATGTAACTCTGTAACAAGCTGAAAATGTTCATCTACCTGCACCCTGATACCCTCGGGTCTGGTGCGCATTATAAATAAATAAACAGACACACAAACAATGGTCAGAAACAGATCAACTTCTAGATAGGCACCAAACAGGCTTCAGAGCAGGACCCGCTGCTACACTGAACCTAAGATTGATGAATATGTTGACGTAACAAGTAAAATTTAAAAGAGCTCAAGGATTGTACGCGATCTTAGTCGATTTCTGAGCTCATTTTGCCTCGGTTAGCAGAGACAAACTCTGGCAGAAGCCTGAGGCTTATGGTTGTTCAGGTTACATCTTGCACTTTCTTAAATTGCTTGATAGAGGAACGAGCATTCAGGTTAAGTTGGATGGCGTGGGGACATTGAAGGACCCTATCCCTACTACTAAGGGGGTTAAGGAGGGTTGCGTCTTGGCCACTCTGCTCTTTAACTTGTATCCAGTTGATTTGCATAATTGCTTAAGTGGGACTTCAAATGTCCCCCTAAAGATGGACTCACAGCACATTGTATCCTTTTTGTATGCTGATGACTTTGTTTTTGACCACACTTTTTCTGGCTTAGCAAGATCTGCCTGAGAATTGTGGAGATATGCAGAAGAAAACCACTTGGCCATCAATAGGGACAAAATGCAGATTATGTTTTTTTCCAATGGGAGGATGTTGAGGCCTAGACTTCTTGAGGGAGTCATCGAATATACAAGTTGCTATAAATATTTAGGCATCTAAGCTTCTGTGTGACAGGGCTTTGCAGACTGTATGACCTCACGGAAAAGAAAGGAGGCCCAATTAACTGTGTTAATTTCTAAATTCACCCAACGAATGGGGGGTTTAAATTGGAGGGAATTATTTGATAACATAAACAATGCTTTTGCCCGGCAATCATTTATGGCCAGGAGCGCCTGACCCTTTTAAATGTTACATGGCTACAGGTTGTTGAGGGCCTCTTTTGGAAAAGAGTATTGGGATTATCGCACTGTTGCCCAATGGAGATATTGCGACTAGAGTTTGGTCTTATCTCCTTAGAGGCTAATGGATTGTTGAAACGTGGAGTATTATACATTAAGGCAATGACTACTCCTAAATGCACTGTGTTGGTTTCCTGGGTCCTGAAATTAAATCTGATGGGCGTGAGGCATATGTTAAGTCAATCACCGAATTCTCGGGATTATTAATTGGTGACCGGATTGGGAGGTGGATTTTTTATGAATTAAAAAGAGTTTTCGGATTGAAAACTGAAAAATTGAATTGGTGCCATAATTTTTATAGTTTGGCTAAATAGAAACAATACACCCATGAATCAGAAATGGTATACAGCTCCAAAAAGACACAACCTTATTTGTTGTTAAACCCATCTCTGTTTGTACATAGATTTATCCTTTTGATGTGAATAAACAGTCTTCTGGTACTGTCTGTTATTGGGTCAACTCTAAATCTGCCTACAGATATGTTGGGCCTCATAACAAGTGTGGCAGTCTAGAAACAAGGGTGCCGGTAAGTTCACCGGCACCTTTGTTTCCATCCCTTCACACTACGAGTCTGCCTGCTGGGGCCGCTGGGCCGACAGGTCTGACCCTGGCGGGCGCAGCGGCCCCAGTATGCAGATTCATCACGGAAGCACTGGCACCATTAGAAACAGTGCCGGTACTTCCGTCTCCCCACTCCGTATCCTCCCCCTTCCCATGGAGTACTATGGGACTCCATGGGAAAGGGGACTTACAAAATCCGGTGCCTGACTTACTGCGCCGCAGCGACTTGTAATGTCCCGGTGGCACTGGGAAGTCAGGCACAAGATTCGGTGTTACAGGATTGGCGGCAACCCGCCTGTGACGCCAACCTCGTAATGAGGCCCACTGTCTTATATGCAAGTAGAATAACATAGTTGAGGCGATTCCTTACGATGAAGTTAACCCATGCCATAGCTGATCCCTTAAAATTAAGGCAACCCATGCCATAGCTGATCCCTTAAATTGAAGGAAACCCATGCCATAGCTGATCTCTTAAAATGAACACAACCCATGCCATATCTGATCCCTTACAATGAGGGCAACCCATGCCATAGCTGATCTCTTACAATGAAGGCAACCCATGCCATAGGTGATCCTTTACAATGAAGGCAACCCATGCCATATCTGATCCCTTACAATGAGGGCAACCCATCCCATATCTGATCCCTTACAATGAAAGAAACCCATGCCATAGGTGATCCTTTACAATGAAGGCACCCCATTCCATATCTGATCCCTTACAATGAAAGCAACCCATGCCATAGCTGATCCCTTACAATGAAGGCAACCCATGCCATCGCTGATCCTTTACAATGAAGGCAACCCATGCCATATCCGATCGCTTACAATGAAAACAACCCATGCCATAGGTGATCCTTTACAATGAAGGCAAAACCATGCCATAGCGATCCCTTACAATGAAGGCACCCCATGCCATAGGTGATCCTTTACAATGAAAGCAACCCATGCCATAGCTGACCCCTTACAATGAAAGCAACCCATGCCATAGCTGATCCCTTACAATGAGGGCAACCCATACCATAGCTGATCCCTTACAATGAAGGCAACCCATGCCATAGCTGATCCCTTACAATGAAGGCAACCCATGCCATATCTGATCCCTTGCAATGAAAGAAATCCATGCCCTAGGTGATCCTTTAGAATGAAGGCACCCCATGCCATAGCTGATCCCTTACAATGAGGGCAACCCATGCCATAGCTGATCCCTTACAATGAAGGCAACCCATGTCATAGCTGATCCCTTACAATGAAGGCAACCCATGCCATATCTGATCCCTTGCAATGAAAGAAATCCATGCCCTGGGTGATCCTTTAGAATGAAGGCACCCCATGCCATAGTTGATCTCTTACAATGAAGGCAACCCATGCCATAGCTGATCCCTTACAATGAAGGCAACCCATGTCATAGCTGATACCTTACAATGAAGGCAATCCATGCCATACCTGATCCCTTACAATGAAGGCAACCCATGCCATAGTTTATCTCTTACAATGAAGGCAACCCATGCCATATCTGATCCCTTACAATGAAAGCAACCCATGCCATAGGTGATCCTTTACAATGAAAGCAACCCATGCCATAGGTGATCCTTTACAATGAAGGCCACCCATGCCATAGCTGATCCCTTACAATGAAGTCCATGCCATAGGTCATCCTTTGCAATTAAGGAATCTGTGCCATTGCTGATCCCTTACAGAGAAGGTAACCCATGCCATAGCTGATCCCTTACAATGAGGGCAACCCATGCCATAGCGGATCCCTTACAATGAAGGCAACCCATGTCATAGCTGATCCCTCACAATGAAGGCAGCCCATGCCATACCTGATCTCTTACAATGAAGGCAACCCATTCCATAGCTGATCCCTTACAATGAAGGCAACCCATGCCATACCTGATCCCTTACAATGAAGGCAACCCATGCCATAGTTGATCCCTTACAATGAAGGCAACCCATGCCATAGTTGATCTCTTACTATGAAGGCAACCCATGCCATATCTGATCCCTTACAATGAAAGCAACCCATGCCATAGGTGATCCTTTACAATGAGGGCAACCCATGCCATAGCTGATCCCTTACAATGAATGCAACCCTTGCCATACCTGATCCCTTACAATGAATGCAACCCATGCCATACCTGAGCCCTTACAATGAAGGCAACCCATGCCATATCTGATCCCTTACAAAGAGGGCAACCCATGCCATAGCTGATCTCTTACGATGAAGGCAACCCATGCCATCGTTGATCTCTTACAATGAAGGCAACCCATGCCATATCTGATCCCTTACAATGAAAGCAACCCATGCCATAGCTGATCCCTTACAATGAAAGCAACCCATGCCATAGGTGATCCTTTACAATGAGGGCAACCCATGCCATAGCTGATCCCTTACAATGAATGCAACCCATGCCATACCTGATCCCTTACAATGAAGGCAACCCATGCCATAGTTGATCCCTTACAATGAAGGCAACCCATGCCATAGTTGATCTCTTACAATGAAGGCAACCCATGCCATATCTGATCCCTTACAATGAAAGCAACCCATGCCATAGGTGATCCTTTACAATGAGGGCAACCCATGCCATAGCTGATCCCTTACAATGAATGCAACCCATGCCATACCTGATCCCTTACAATGAATGCAACCCATGCCATACCTGATCCCTTACAATGAAGGCAACCCATGCCATATCTGATCCCTTACAATGAGGGCAACCCATGCCACAGCCGATCTCTTACAATGAAGGCAACCCATGCCATAGTTGATCTCTTACAATGAAAGCAACCCATGCCATAGGTGATCCTTTACAATGAAGGCAAAACCATGCCATATCTGATCCCTTACAAAGAAAGCAACCCTTGCCATAGCTGGTCCCTTACAATGAAGACAACCCATGCCATAGGTCATCACTTACAATGACGACAACCCATGCCATAACATCCATAATTGTAACCCATGCCATAGGTGATCTATTACAATGAAGGTAACCAATGCCATATTTTATCCCTTAAAATGAAATCCATGCCATAGGTCATCCTTTGCAATTAAGGAATCTGTGCCATTGCTGATCCCTTACAGAGAAGGCAACCCATGCCATAGCTTATCCCTTACAATGAGGGCAACCCATGCCATAGCTGATCCCTTACAATGAAGGCAACCCATGTCATAGCTGATCCCTTACAATGAAGGCAGCCCATGCCATACCTGATCCCTTACAATGAAGGCAACCCATTCCATAGCTGATCGCTTACAATGAAGGCAAACCATGCCATAGCTGATCCCTTACAATGAAGGCAACCCATGCCATACCTGATCCCTTACAATGAAGGCATCCCATGCCATACCTGATCCCTTACAATGAAGGCAACCCATGCCATAGTTGATCTCTTACAATGAAGGGAACCCATGCCATATCTGATCCCTTACAATGAAAGCAACCCATGCCATAGGTGATCCTTTTCAATGAGGGCAACCCATGCCATAGCTGATCCCTTACAATGAATGCAACCCATGCCATACCTGATCCCTTACAATGAAGGCAACCCATGCCATAGTTGATCCCTTACAATGAAGGCAACCCATGCCATAGTTGATCTCTTACAATGAAGGCAACCCATGCCATATCTGATCCCTTACAATGAAAGCAACCCATGCCATAGGTGATCCTTTACAATGAGGGCAACCCATGCCATAGCTGATCCCTTACACTGAATGCAACCCATGCCATACCTGATCCCTTACAATGAATGCAACCCATGCCATACCTGATCCCTTACAATGAAGGCAACCCATGCCATATCTGATCCCTTACAATGAGGGCAACCCATGCCATAGCTGATCTCTTACAATGAAGGTGACCCATGCCATAGTTGATCTCTTACAATGAAGGCGACCCATGCCATAGTTGATCTCTTACAATGAAGGCAACCCATGCCATATCTGATCCCTTACAATAAAAGCAACCCATGCCATAGCTGATCCCTTACAATGAATGCAACCCATGCCATAGTTGTTAGCTTACAATGAAGGCAACCCATGCCGTATCTGATCCCTTACAATGAAAGCAACCCATGCCATAGCTGATCCCTTACAATGAGGCCAACCCATGCCATAACTTCCATAATTGTAACCCATGCCATAGGTGATCTGTTACAATGAAGTTAACCAATGCCATATCTGATCCCTTACAATGAAGTCCATGCCATAGGTCATCCTTTGCAATTAAGGAATCTGTGCCATTGCTGATCCCTTACAGAGAAGGCAACCCATGCCATAGCTGATCCCTTACAATGAGGGCAACCCATGCCATAGCTGATCCCTTGCAATGAAGGCAACCCATGTCATAGCTGATCCCTTACAATGAAGGCAGCCCATGCCATACCTGATCCCTTACAATGAAGGAAACCCATGTCATAGCTGATCCCTTACAATGAAGGCAACCCATGCCATAGCTGATCCCTTACAATGAAGGAAACCTATTCCATAGCTGATCCCTTACAATGAAGGCAACCCATGTCATAGCTGATCCCTTACAATGAAGGCAACCCATGCCATACCTGATCCCTTACAATGAAGGCAAACCATGCCATAGTTGATCTCTTACAATGAAGGCAACCCATGCCATAGGTGATTCTTTAGAAGGAAGGCACCCCATGCCATAGCTGATCCCTTACAATGAGGGCAACCCATGCCATAGCTGATCCCTTAAATGAAGGCAACCCATGCCATAGCTGATCCCTTACACTGAGGGCAACCCATGCCATAGCTGATCCCTTAAAATGAATGCAACCCATGCCATAGCTGATCCCTTACAATGAAGGCAACCCATGCCATAGATGACCCCTTACAATGAAAGCAACCCATGTCATAGCTGATCCCTTACAATGAAGACAACCCATGCCATATCTGATCCCTTGCAATGAAAGAAATCCATGCCCTAGGTGATCCTTTAGAATGAAGGCACCCCATGCCATAGCTGATCCCTTACAATGAGGGCAACCCATGCCATAGCTGATCCCTTACAATGAATGCAACCCATACCATAGCTGATCCCTTACAATGAAGGCACCCCATGCCATAGCTGATCCCTTACAATGAAGACAACCCATTCCATAGCTGATCCCTTACAATGAAGGCAACCCATGCCATAGCTGATCCCTTAAAATGAAGGCAACCCATGCCATAGCTGATCCCTTACACTGAGGGCAACCCATGCCATAGCTGATCCCTTAAAATGAATGCAACCCATGCCATAGCTGATCCCTTACAATGAAGGCAACCCATGCCATAGCTGATCCCTTACAATGAAGACAACCCATGCCATATCTGATCCCTTGCAATGAAAGAAATCCATGCCCTAGGTGATCCTTTAGAATGAAGGCACCCCATGCCATAGCTGATCCCTTACAATGAAGGCAACCCATGCCATAGCTGACCCCTTACAATGAAGGCAACCCATGCCATAGCTGATCCCTTACAATGAAGGCAAACCATGACATAGCTGGTCCCTTACAATGAAGACAACCCATGCCATAACTTCCATATTTGGAACCCATGCCATAGGTGATCTATTACAATGAAGGTACCCAATGCCATATTTGATCCCTTACAATGAAATCCATGCCATTGGTCATCCTTTACAATTAAGGAATCCGTGCCATTGCCGATCCCTTACAGAGAAGGCAACCCATGCCATAGCTGATCCCTTAAAATGAAGGCAACCCATGCCATAGCTGACCTCTTACATTGAATGTAACCGATGCCATAGCTGATCCCTTACAATGAAGGCAACCGATGCCATAGCTGATCTCTTACAATGAAAGCAACCCATGCCATAGGTGATCCTTTACAATGAAGGCAAAACCATGCCATATCTGATCCCTTACAAAGAAAGCAACCCATGCCATAGCTGATCCCTTACAATGAAGGCAACTCATGCTATAGCAAATCTCTTACAAGGAAGGCAACCCATGCCATAGCTGTTCTCTTACAATGAAGGCAACTCATGCTATAGCAGATCTCTTACAATGCCGGAAACCCATTTCCTAAGAGCAACATGCCTGGGGAAAAAATGTGGATAACTTCAAGGGGGGTGGTGTATTTTTAAATTGTTAAAAGTAGAATGAGAGCACCAAAAACAGAGCCACCCCTCCCCTGTGGGGACTGACCTCATACGTTGAGACATATATTTCCATCACGTGTGTACTGCAGGACGGTCTCATCACACTGAATCTTTATTGGTGGGAGGTGATGCCTACGTGGATAGGATCAATGGGGTATGCTTGAGTACTGAAAAACCTTGTAAAACACCAGATTACAAGGCTGCAGGGTATGCCACTGTGCTTGTAATTTACAATTTTTTGTTAAGGATCACTGTTTCTGCATACTGTAACAAAAGTGCTGATTCAGCAGCACTACCAATGAATCAGTGGCCAGTAAGCCAGTAAGCAAAAATAAACATTGCCTTGTTGATCAGAGACGAAACGGATCATTAGTTTTGATCTGAGGGTACCCCTTTCCAAATAAGATGTAATTTTGGGGTGATACATTGAAGTATATTTGCGAGACAAGAAGCTATTAAAAAGGAAGCGTTTTAAATATGCTAACATATGAAACTACCTTCTTTTAAAATTGTCCAATGATAACTGCCAGTATATATTGTGGTCATGATAAGAATGTCACACGTCTCTTAAAGAGCAAGATCATTGACGGGGGCCCGCGAGTATTCCTCACATTCATTGACCTAACTCAAGCTTGACGGGGGCCCGCGAGTATTCCTCACATTCATTGACCTAACTCAAGCTTTCGACTAGGTTAACAGAGAGAGAAATTGACCAACTCGATTGGATTCACACTATAGACTCTGCGCTAAATTATAAGCTTACCGGCCACCTTCCACCGCAGGCGAGGAAGCTCAACGAGATACAGGACTTCATGAAGAAATATCCTAACAGGAAGCTAAGCAAGAACTTTTTACGAGCTTGTCAGAATCTTCTTCTGACAAATGAAATCTTGGTCATCAGAGGACAATCAATTGATAACAAGTGCAGAATCTGTGAAAATTCAGATCAAACAGAAACAATAAGACACCATTTTCTGTCGTGCCCCGGGACGCAATCTCTCAGAGCGCCATATCTGAGTCATCACTTGGTATCAACCTACACTCACGAGGAGGACGTGTGGTGGGCCTGCTTGTTTAGCGGCGAAAAAAGCTTGTGGGTCACAACAGCGGCCAAAATCTTGGTACAGATACTTCTGGTCAATTGAGAGGTTCATCGAGAAAAATGTGACAAAGAAATCTTCTCCTCCCCCGACTTGGTAGACAACAAAGACTTGAGAACTGAAACCAAAACGTGAAAGCCAATGAAACATTTCCTGACAAAACTGTTTTTGTTTCATTTTACTTCCTTTTCTCCTTCTTCTTCTTCATCTTATCTTTTTCCTCATCGGTATACAGTTTTCATCTTGTAAAAATCGCAAAGCGATTCAATCAAATAAAGAACATTTTTTTAAAAAGAATGTCACACGTGTCTTAATTAGAAAAGTGTATTATCAAAGCCTAGAACAGGGCTCTGCAACCTGTCTCTCTCTAGATGTTTTGGTGTTCAACTCCTATGACCGCTCACCATTCATTATTGTGGGTGGGACTGATGGGAGTTGCAGTCCAAAACATCTTAAAATATGAACATAAGAAAGGGGGAGTATACAAATAGCACCAATGAGGGTTCCTTTGCATAAAATCAACAATCATTTTGGGAACATAAGATGTTCATAGATCTTTATATTTGACAAATATGGCTGTGATAAAATAGTGGCATGTCTGAAGATCTTGGCTTGGTACACAACATTGACACTAACACGAAAGTGTTTTTAATTATTAACCAATTATAGTCTCTTCAGGAAGAATGGCTACAAAATCAGAATTTTAGAAGAGTAAAGTGCTGAGAGGAGAAGCCAGGTCTTAATGTAACGATGTCTGTGCATGGTGGGCTGAGCAGATGCTCAGTTCCCAAAGCACAGGAATTCTGAGAGAATGATATATATCAGAATGAGGCAAGTCTAGTAGGGCCTCATTACACGGACGGCGGTAAGGGTTTACCAGTACCGGTAAGGGCACCACTACCGGTAAACCCTTACCACCTTACTACAAGGTCCCTTTGCGGGTAGGTACTTTAACGCCTGCTGTTTAGCAGGCGTTAAAAACCAACCCGCAAAGGGACCAGGGTGCTAATTACGGTACCGCAATTTGCGTCACCGTAATTAGCACCTTCCCCATTCCCATAGAGCCCTATGGGGCAAAAATGGGAATGAGGAAGGGCAATGGGGGAAGGGGGAATTACCGCCCCGCCAACCTTGGATTCCACCAAGGCGATGCCGGTATTTTACCAGCATGGACCAAGGTGCTAATAGCACCTTGGTCCTCCGCCTACCGTGTAATGAGGCCCTAGTTCTTTTAATTTGTTCCCTTATATCATATTAGAAAAGTACTGTAAAATGTCATACACCATATCTCCTAGGAAATCCAAGAGTTCAAAGTATTAACCAGTCAGGAATTGTTCATGAAACAAAACTGAAGTGTGATGGATGGAATGTGTTGAATTCAGTTGAAACAATAGCATTGCTTTGGGAAATTTGCAAAGCCATTGTTTTTCAGCCTGCCATGTCATTACAGAATTGTAAAGAACATGAGCAAATCAGACTAAGGTGCTAAGTCACATTGTTTCTGCACTAGACCACAAAATCAAACAGCCCGAGGCATGTTTCTGCCTCATTGGGCTTCATCAGGGTTATGTGGCTTGGGTCATTTCTGCCTTTGTGTTTAGCTTGGGTCACTAGGCACAGCAGGCTTGGGCCATCATTTGGCATGCCAAGCCTAATTAGCGGACAAACAGAACAGCTGTGCATTGCCTTTGTCCTCTTTCACTGCTGTACAATTCGCTTGAGAGTACCGCCTGTGGGGACTTGTAAGGAAATACTTGTTTCTTTTCAGGGTATGCCTCCCTATGATCCCCAGGAGAGCTTTGGTTAGAATATTTATGCCATGTGCTTGAGCTTTAATAAACATGAGGGACGAAGCACAACAATGAATAAGAATGAAGCATGTGGCCATGGCTGGTAAAACAGCACAGCTGTGGGCAGGGCCACCCAATTCATTACTTAGGAGGGGACATCCCCCCTGCTAGCACATGGTCCCGAGGGTCATCAGAATCCACCTTGGATTATATGTTCATGTCGTCGAGTTTGTTCGACAAATGTGAAAACTTCTTGGTGAGCAAAGGGGGTACAAGTGACCACAAGCGCCTAGAAACTTAATTTAGATGGTATGTCAAAAAGAATACAAAGAGGCGGGTTGAGTATCTAGTTGAGAAACAACCAAAGAAATCGGTTGGTAAAATACAGGTGAGATAGAGAGCAATTTAACAAAGCCCTGGAGAAATTAAATCATGAGTTAAGTGACAGTGACCTGGTAGGCAAAAGTAACCCTCATACCTTTCATGACTTTCTGTGGTCAGTTGAGGAACCCCAAATTATGGCAGCTCGAAAGAGTATAGTTCATAAACATACATTCGATGAACGCACCTGGCTGAAGAAACGCGAGATGCGTTAGTTAATAAAAGCGATAAAGAGATAAGTCCATCCGGCTAGCGAAACTCAAGACCATTAAAAATAACTATAAACAATGGTCTAAACAACAACGAATGTCTCGCGCACAGGAGGATGGGCAGTCTATTCTTCGAGCTGTCCTTAAGAAAAACTCGCGAAATTTCTGGTCTTTGATCAACACACAAGCATTTGATCAAGCCAGTGCCCTGTCAAATTCTGTCTCCAAATTAGAGTGGGTAAATGATCTCTCTAAGAAATATTCCAGAAAATAATGAAGTCTTTGGCTTCAAGAGCAATAAAGTATAAAAAATATTCCGGTGTCCTGGAAATCGGGTATCATCATTCCAATATTTAAAAGGGGGGACCAGAAGGACCCTATAAACTATAGACCCATTACTCTCCTCGACGTGGAAAGCAAGTTGTTTGCTAGTCTACTGTTGAGAGATTTGGAACGTTGGGCTGATTTAAATAACATCCTACCGAAAAACAGACCGGATTCCGGAAAGGGCAATCAACGTCATTGAACGGTATAGTACTCCCCACCCTCAGTAACATAAAAGAAGGGGGGAAAACACCACGACTATGTTGCGCGTTCATTGATTTATCAAGTGCTTTCGACTTGGTGAATCGAGACAGATTATGGACTAAATTTACAGGAAGTGGTGCTCCGACCTCGCTTACAGACATTTTAGCTGGATCCAATGGCAGAGACGCGACCACAGTCGGAGGTGATTGTTTGTTTGTTTGTTTGTTTGTTTATTTATTTGTATTGCGCGCCAGAACCAAGGGTAACCAGGCGCAGTGAACAGAATATACGAAACTTATAATGTTGCATAGAAATTACATTGTTACAGCAAATTACAATGTTACATAATTAAAAATTTACAATAGTGATAAGTCTTTGATGGTACATATGTACATTCAGATAAGTAACATAACACAAATTAAAGTCTTTCAAACCTTACATGTTGTTGTCATTGAGGTGTTTGATAAGATTTGTTCTAAAGTGTGGGAAAGGTTGGTCTGATCTAAGGTTGTGTGGCAGGGTATTCCACCATTTAGCGGCTAGCACAGGGAAGCTTGTGCCGCCAATTTTGGCAAGTTTAAATCTTGGAATTTCCAGACAGTTGGAGTTGGGAGTTCTTGTAGGTCTGCTAGAGATTTTTCTTCTTATTTTGTCCATTAGGTATAGGTATAGGTATAGGTATAGGTATAGGCTGTCGTGGAAGCTAAGGAGTTAACCTGTTTGGCAAAAGACATGGTGGAGTCGAGATAGAAGCCTAGTGTTTTTACCTCACTCGAAACCTTGATGCTATTGCCATCTATGTTAAACGTGGAATAGTCCTTGCCTAGTTTGTTGATATTGGCCTGCGTGCCCAGAATGATCAGCTCAGTCTTATCATCATTCAGGCATAGGCCATGTGATGCCATCCATGCCTGAATGATGAGGTACACCCTATTCACCAACTCCCTGTCCTTGCTGTGATCCCCAGAAAGCGGGAGGAGAATCTGTGTATCATCTGCATAGTTAGTGTAGGTGATACCTAGAAGGTCCAGATCATCGAAGAGGGGTTTAGTGAATATGTTGTACAGGGTTGGTGAAACACAGGAGCCTTGAGGGACGCCGCACGTGATTGGAAGAGGGTCGGCTGCTGCCGAGGGGGAGAAGACTCTCATTGTTCTCTCACTCAGAAAGGATTCAATCCATTTGGTGGCATGCGTGGAGAAGTGTGCAGCAGTGTCTAAGTGTTTGCAGAGGACCCTGTGATCCACCAGATCGAAAGCAGCTGAGAGATCAAGTAAGAGGAGGAGTGCCGTCTTACCTTGATCTCTCTGTTCGTCTATTTGGGTTATTAGATCAATAAGTGCAGTTTCAGTACCGTGGAGTGGACAGAAACCAGATTGTCTGGCTCCCAGTAGATTGTTTAATTCAAGGTGTCTTTGAATTTGTGTATAGGCAACCTTGTCTAGTATCTTCAGTAGGAAAGGTACAGTAGTGATGGGCCGATAATTAGTGGGGATGAGGGGGTCAAGAGTCTGCTTCTTGAGAAGTGGGAGCATCCATGATTGTTTTAGGTTCGCCGGGATATTACCTGTGGCGAAGGAGGTGTTGATCAATTTTGAGATGAACGGTGAAAGGTCTCTGGCAGCGTCTTTTATCAGTTGTGCTGGGCAGATGTCACCTTTGCAGTTCGACGGTTTGCGGGAGAGGATGATTTTCTCTACCTCTAAGATGGTAGTTTTAGCGAAGGAGAATTTGTTGGTTGGGTCGTTGATAGTGTTGTTAAGTGGCGGCTTGTTTGTGAGGTTTAGGGAATCTTTTTTTAGTTGGATTTTGTTTTGCAGTGTGGTGATTTTATTTGCTAGGGCTGTTTGGATCTCTGTGCACCAGGTCTGGTCTTTAATGCAGGTATCTGGTGTGGCAATGGACTCAAGTTCTTTCCAGATGGAGAAGAGCTCCTTCATACTTGAGTTGGCATTGGCAATGCGAACATTGTAGGAATTACGTTTCGCTAGACAGATTTCATTTTTATAATGCCGAGAGATATTAGTTAAGTTAGCTTTATTCTCTTCGGTTGGCCATAATTTCCAGTTGGATTCGCATTTTCTTTTGTTTAGTCGCAAGGCCTTAAGTTCTGGCGTGAACCACTTGTTTAAATGTGCCTTGTGTTTGCTTATTCGCATTTTGCGAGGGGCGACTTTGTCCATAGTGATGCGCATGATGTTGTTGAATTCGTTGACCAATGCACTAGGGTCGAGGTTGTCTGGCAGTGCATTTAAGGTAGGAAGGATCAGGGGAATAATATTATCCGCTGTAATATTCTTTTTGTTTCTTGTAGGGCATGGTGGAGCTGCCTGTGGGGCAGGGCCGGGTGGTTTGGTAGTTACTAAATTAAAGGACACCAAGGAGTGGTCTGTCCAGGAGAGGGGCGTAATAGAGGATACCTGATTACCTCAGCAAAACTTATAAAACAAGGGCGGACCAAGCCCCACAACCACCGGCAACGCAGGCCCAACTGGAAGGACCAGACACCAATGCACCCAGCATAGACCATGGCATAACTATGCCCTTTACTTATCAGCCTTGCAAAATACCTGCAAGGTCGAAACACGTGTCAGCACCACTTGATACCCCATCAAATTGGATAATTCAATTGAATAAACCCAAAAAATGAAACTTTGACCTTTGTGGACATCATTTGCTTCGTGCCACAGAGCTGGAAACAATAGAGGACACCTCTATCTTCAAATCAGCACACGCACCGAACGAGTGGAAATTAGAAAACCAACTTTGTATAGACATCTTAGTTTGCCTGCACAAAGGCAGCACGGTGCAAGTAAAACTGAATTTAGATGGGTTCCTGTCAAAACATATCCCTGTGAAAAGGGGGTGAGGCAGGGGTGCATGGTTGCTCCCTTTCTGTTCAATTGCTATCTGGCTGATTTTGGACAGGAGGTCGAGACCGCAGCATTGGGCAGTGTCAAAGTTGGCACAAATGCACTTAAGTGGCTCATGTATGAGGATGACATTGTCCTCCTGGACAAAACACCAGTGGGTCTCCAGAGGTTGCTGAATGCTTTGGATCAATATATGAAGGACAACGATCTCCAGGTAAACCCCGACAAATCAAAAGTGGTGGTCTTTGGGGAGAAAGGTGGAAGTGGAGGCAGGTTTTGCTGGATGGTGGGGGGCCAGCGTATCCCTGTGGTGGAGCAGGTCATTTATTTGGGTTACACTTTACATGCTATACCGAGAGCTGGCCTTACATGGGCAGAGATATTACAAAAATGTACCCAACTGACGTCACAATTACAGAAAATGATTAGACAATGGGCCTTATTACGAGGAAGGCGTAAGGGGGTTAACAGCGTCGGTAGAGATGCCAGCCCCGTTAGCCCCCTACCGTCTCATTACGAGGTCTGCTTACCAGGCGTCCTTAGCGGGTCCCGCAAGCAGACCAGGATGCTAACAACGGGCCTGTCATTAACAGGCCCGTTGTTAGCATCATCCCCATTCCCATTGAGCCCTATGGGGGCTGAAATGGGAATGGGGATGTACCGGGACCTGGTTCCTTGAATGGGGAAATACCGGGCTGGAATGGGGCCCAAAAAGCGGCATGGTTCCCTCCAGGGTCGTAATGAGGCCCAATATTGTAAGTTCTCCCTCCTGCCAGTAATCCGGTTTTATACAGCTAAAATTATTCCAGTACTCCTGTATGGCCTAGAGGCAAATCCATTAGCCTGGACCCTTGACTGGTAGATAATAGAGGGCAGGATTTGGAAAAAATCTTTATGGCTGCCAAATAGTCTGCCGATAGCTAGTTTAAGATTTGAGTTGGGTCTCTCCCCACTTAGGTCGCAGGTCGACTGGAAACTCTTGTCACTGTTCAGCCTGATATCTAATCTGAGGCGAAATAACCTATATTAAGATCTACAAGTCCATCTGAAGTCTGTTTCATCAGGGGTATTTTGTGACCTAAAAAGAACTTTCCAAGAAATTCTGATCAGATGCAACAGCGACATGGACACGCTAATTGCAAACCCTATGAAGACAAAGAAGGCGCTATTAACACCATATTGGATAAAGACATTTGAACACACACAATCTTCCACAGTGGCGCCATCTTTTTCTTCAACAGAAATTATTTGACGAAATTCCCGGATGCAAATGGGAGGTACAACTTTCTCAGAGTGCTTCAAGGTTTGACTCACACAGGATCTGTCCGTTGGGAGTGGGGAGCAAGAAGTAGACCTTTATGCCCAGAATGTCAGGACCCAAAAGACCAGGGGCCTCCTTAAACGGTAGGTGCTAAGGGATTACCGGCACCGGTAAGGTCACCGGTGCTGGTAATCCCTTAGCGCCCTACTACGAGGTCCCTCAGCCGGTCCCGTCCTTAACGCCTGGTCTGGCCAGGCGTCAAGGACGGGACCCGCTGAGGGACTCCAGAGCTAATAACAGTATCGCAAATTGCGGTACCGTTATTAGCTCCTTCCCCATTCCCATTGAGCCCTATGCAGGCTCAAATGGGAATGAGGAATGGTATTTGGAATGGGGACTTACTGGGTCCTCCAGGGTCGGAATGACCCGGTAAGTCCCCATGCCGCCTACCCAGACCCCGTATGCGGTAAGGGAGTAGCCATGCCGCTAATAGCGGCATGGCTACCTCCTAATGTGTAATGAGGCCCCAGACATTTGAGCACTTACTAAGATTTCGCCACAGAACATGGGACAATCGAAATAAATACTTGGGGCACTTTGTTGTCTCGAGTGATTGGTTGTCATCCAAGGACCTTTGGGTGAGATTGACATCAGGGTATGAAACTGCGCTGACGATAAATATAGTTAGAGTATTGCAACAGACAGGCTTTATTTCCAAAATGAATGGTAAATATTCATTCGTTCCTCTGAATAGTGAAAGCTGAAGAGTAGTAATCGGCGAGCATTACGTTTTTTGTGTCTGGTGATTATGTAAAAGGAAAACATAATTTGTTTTAAACATGAAATGTATGTTTTGAAAAAAAAATTGTATCTGTGAAAAACCAATATTTGGTTACACCACAATACAAAAAAAAAATAATAATAATTAATTACTTAGCAATTCATCTTCTTCTGTCTTAGAGGTTATCCCTATTGACAGTTCCTAAAACTAGATATAAGTCCAGAGGGGGCGGGAGCTTTTCGGTTTTGGGCCTCCATGCCTTACCCCTAAATATTCATACCACTCCTTCTTTATCAGCCATTGGGTCTGCCTTGAAAACCAACTTCCCTTATTTTTCGGATTCCTTACTTTTCCATAGTCCTTTTTTATTTACCATTCTGTGCCCGGACATAATTCTGTTTGCACGATAGAAATTCCTCAAACATCAAACATTGCCACTGTAAAACACATTTGCATGCTGGTTGTGCCCAAAAAATATTGTGAGACTTGATTAAGTGATATTTGCCAGCATTGCCACTGTAAAACACATGTTCATGCTGGTTGTTGTTCCAGTATTGCCTCGTGACATTTTCTTTTCCATGGTCCTGCCCTATACCCCTCTTTCGACTTCAGTTCTGCCCCATGATCTGGACTTATTTCTGTCCCGGAGCCCAGTCCGATTCCATGGGACTCTTGCTGCTTCAGTTCTGCCCCATGATCTGGCCTTAATTGATCCCATAGGCTCTTGCTGCTTCAGTTCTGCCCCGTGATCTGGCCTTTTTTCGGTCCGGGAGCCCAGTCTGATCCCATGGGACTCTTGCTGCTTTGGTTCTGCCCCATGATCTGGCCCTATTTCTGTCCCAGAGCCCAGTCTGATCCCATGGGACTCTTGCTGCTTCAGTTGTGCCCTGTGAACTGGCCTTATTTCTGTCCCAGTGCCCAGTTCGATCCCATGGGGCTCTTGCTGCTTCAGTTCAGCCCCGTGATCTGGCCTTATTTCTGTCCCGGAGCCCAGTCCGATCCCATGGGACTCTTGCTGCTTCAGTTCTGCCCCGTGATCTCTCCTTATTTCTGTCCCGGAGCCCAGTCCGATCCAATGGTACTCTCGCTGCTTCAGTTCTGCCCCATGATCTGCCCTTATTTCTGTCCCGGAGCCCAGTCTGATTCCATGGGACTTTCGCTGCTTCAGTTGTGCCCTGTGAACTGGC
The DNA here is from genome assembly GCF_040938575.1 of Ambystoma mexicanum. Taxonomy (NCBI): domain Eukaryota; kingdom Metazoa; phylum Chordata; class Amphibia; order Caudata; family Ambystomatidae; genus Ambystoma; species Ambystoma mexicanum. Next base: position 71,848,886 of record NC_090923.1, read on the forward strand.
CTTATTTCTGTCCCAGTGCCCAGTCCGATCCCATGGGGCTCTTGCTGCTTCAGTTCAGCCCCATAATGTAGCCTTAGTTCTGTCCCAGAGCCAGGTCCGATCCCATGGGACTCTTGCTGCTTCAGTTCCACCCCATGATCTGGCCTTATTTCTGTCCCAGAGCCCAGTCCGATCCCATGGGACTCTTGCTGCTTCAGTTCTGCCCCATGATCTGGCCTTATTTCTATCGCAGAGCCCTCTCTGATCCCATGGGACTCTCGCTGCTTCAGTTCTGCCCCGTGATCTGGCCTTATTTCTGTCCCAGAGCCAAGTCCGATCCCATGGGACTCTTGCTGCTTCAGTTCTGTCCCATGATCTGGCCTTATTTCTATCGCAGAGCCCTCTCTGATCCCATGGGACTCTCGCTGCTTCAGTTCTGCCCCGTGATATGTCCTTATTTCTGTCCCGGAGCCCAGTCCGATCCCATGGTACTCTTGCTGCTTCAGTTCTGCCCCATGATCTGGCCTTATTTCTGTCCTGGATCCCAGTCTGATCCCATGGGACTCTTGCTGCTTCTTTCTGCCCCGTGATCTGGCCTTATTTCTGTCCCGGAGCCCAGTCCGATCCCATGGTACTCTCGCTGCTTCAGTTCTGCCCCGTGATCTGGCCTTATTTCTGTCCCAGAGCCCAGTCCGATCCCATGGTACTCTCTCTGCTTCAGTTCTGCCCCGTGATCTGGCCTTATTTCTGTCCCGGAGCCCAGTCCGATCCAATGGTACTCTCGCTGCTTCACTTCTGCCCCGTGATCTGGCCTTATTTCTGTCCCGGAGCCCAGTCCGATCCCATGGTACTCTCGCTGCTTCACTTCTGCCCCGTGATCTGGCCTTATTTCTGTCCCAGAGCCCGGTGTGATATGATATGATATGATGATATGATAAGGCATTTATAAAGCGCCTATACACAAGTGTTTCAAGGCACGACGAGGCAAGGGAGGGGAAACAGAGGGAAGACAGACATCTTACTAGGCCAGGTGACATTGAGATCACGCAAGTGCAGGGGAGGAGGGAAAGGGAAAAGTGAGTCAAGAAGGAGTGGGGGTACTCTCTAACAGAGGCTGTGAAACAGCTGAAAAGAGGCTATCCCAAGCTTCGTGGTGGGTTACCCCATTTAAAATAAAGTGTGTTTCCTGTAAACAGGATTTTCTGACACCTCTGCAACTGTGATCTTATATCAGAAGCATGACCAGGTTAGAAAAGCAATCGTGTGCGTGAGAAACCTTATCGCCTGCAGACAATAAATTCAATAAATTCAATTAAATAAATTCGTAATTTCTTTGGTTTAGAGGGGGGCCCCAAAGGAATCTGTGCCCCTGGCCCCAAGGTTCCTTAAGATGGACAGCCCCATCACATGACACAGATTTCGCCACAGAAACATTTCAGAATTGTAAGGCAAATATGAAAAAAAATATTTTTCTAAATACACATTTTCGGTGTCCTGGTACACACCAAGAAAGGGACATCCATATTAGAATTTTAACATTCCAATTGTCAAAGATTTGTGAATTATTGAAGGATACTACAAATGTACCTTCATTTGCAAAGCAATTTTATAAGCTTGCATATGGTGTGGTTGAAATGGAGCATCTGGACCTGCTATTGCGTCGGCCGTCCACACAGGATATATTTTGCTTCGACAAGAGAGACTAGATGGAAAAGCAGGAGGACTGGCCAATATTTGTAAGTCAGAGTTAGAAGTCTGGGAGGTTGACACACCTAATGTATAGGGATGTGAGATGCTCCATGTAAAAATAAGGACATATCCGGAAACTACCATGAACTTGATTCTGGTCTATAGACCCCCAGCCACTATGAACGATTTTGCACGCCAACTTAGTAACATGATGTTACCGTTACTTAAACCCAATACTAAGGTTATGTCAATGGGAGATGTTAACTTGTGTTTGGGGTGTAAAGAAGATCTCATAGCAAAAGCTTGTGAGACGTCTATGAGTACGTTAGGCTTTAGCCAACTTCTTAGGGTACCACCCATATCAAGGGTAACACATGGGACTGTGTGGCCACACACACTATTAAAACTAATGATGTGATGGTTCACCCTGCTCCTTGGTCGAATCACTTTTTTGTTCAGATGTACCTATTACGTGACCCGCAGATAAGGACTAGGGCGATAAACAAAACTATGACAACCTCAGAAAATGATCCCCTGCAGCGATGGAGGTCCGGCTTTTGCTGCTAGGAGCGGTAACGGAGAGGCTGGATCTGGTGGATGATATTGTACAAGTCCTCCATGAGTCAACCCGGAAATCAACTAATGCTATTGCTCCACTTAGAACGAAGTTGGTTCCGACTGAAAGATTGAATACGTGGTTTTGGCAGGATCTGCAAAAGCTCAAAGCAAAAAAGAAAATGCTCTGATACCTGGAAACTATCGAAGGATAGGAAGGACATGGAGGAATCTAAACTAGTCATCATCAAGGCCAAGAAAACAATGTTTGACACCAGAATCCATGAGGCTCAGCAGGAGTCTAAAGATCTCTGCAAGGTCTAAAAAGATCTGGAAGATGCCTGCCCTAGTAAACTGGATGGCCCAGTCCAAGCTGCAGCACAGTGCTCATCAATGCAAGAAGCCTTGCTGGGGAAGAGAGACAGGATTAAGAAGAACATTGAGGATAAGACAAAAACACTAGCATTATCAGAGCCGATGTCACACAAGAAGCATCCAGAGCATCAGTTACATTTTCGACCTGTAACGGAAGCTGAAATGCCGGTCATTATCAGCAAAATTGAACTAATACATTGCAAAGGGGATACTTGCCCTGCAAGTACCATTAAAGCATGCACTCCCACTCTGATAGGGATTGTATCTACATTTCTTAATGCTTCCTTTGCAGAAAGACATGTCCCCAGTGAAATTAGGAGTGCATGGCCTCTGACCCTTGGAGCCGACTAATTACAGGCCTATCACCAACACTCCCTCCTTATTGAAAATATTAGACCATGTGTCTTATTTGCAGATTTTAGAACATCTTAATAATCATAACATTTTAAATAAAAGGCAGTCAGGGTTTCGGCAGGGGCATGACACTGAAACCCCACTGCTGGATTTTAAGTTGAGGCTTCTACATGTCATGGGCAAGGGACAGACCGCTCTTCTTATTTTGCTGGATCTGTCTGCGGCTTTTGACCTGATGGACCATCCATTCCTTATCCACAGGTTGAAAGAAGTTGAGGCTTTTGCAGATAAAGCGGCTGAGTGGATATGGCCCTTCCTCAGCAATGGACTTTGCAGACTGTGTAGTGAGGTAGCTGAGGCAGTACTGGCGTTGCTGCAGTTCGGTGTTCCCCAAGGGGCATGCCTCTCGCCCTCGCTTTGCAACATTTTTACAGTCCCCCTTTTTAAGTTTAACATTTTGGAGGAGACAGGCATTGGGTTCACAAACTCTGCTGATGACACCCGCTGTGTCATCCCGTTATCTGGCAACTATGAGGAGGATGTCAAAAAGGTTAATGATGTCTCTGATGTAAGACAGGTGTGGATGGTCGAACATGGCCTCACATTGAATAAAGAAAGAACTGAACTGATGGTCATAGGAATATGAAATAGAATCCAAAGGTTAGGAGCAGATTACAGGACATGTCAGGTGGACGGCTTTGAGATGGAGACAAAAAAGAAAGTAAAAACCATGTGGATACATTTAGACCAACATTTGATTATGAATGTCCAAGCGAACAGCCTGGCCTCCTCATCTGCGTGTTACATTAAGCTGCTAGCCCAAATACATCCTTATATTTCCAAGGCTAATTGTGAGACAGTGGCAAGAGCAATTATTAGGTCTAAAATTGACTATTGAAGTAGCTTGTTAGTAGGTATTAATAAGACAGAGTGCGCTAGACTACAAGTGATACAGAATAGTGCTGTTAGGGTCATTGCTGGCCTGAAATAGAGAGACCATGTAACCGAGGCAAGATGTGAACGCCACTGGCTACCAATTGAGGCTAGGATTGATGTTCATCTGTTTGTTATTAATAATAAATGTATAGTCAGTGTGAGCCCAGTGTACCTGTCTGAGGCATTACTGAAAAAATCTAATACAAGAACTCTCAGATCTAATAATATGATTCAGCTGAAGGAACCTAGACGGGCTCTCATACAGGCCAACAAGTGTGCCTTCACAAGTGCGCCTTTACAAGTGCGCCTTCACAAGTGCGCCTTCACAAGTGCGCCATCACAAGTGTGCCTTCACAAGTGCGCCATCACAAGTGCGCCATCACAAGTGCGCCTTCACAAGTGCGCCTTTACAAGTGCGCCTTCACAAGTGCGCCTTCACAAGTGCGCCATCACAAGTGCGCCTTCACAAGTGCGCCTTCACAAGTGCGCCTTCACAAGTGCGCCTTCACAAGAGCGCCTTCACAAGTGCGCCTTTACAAGTGCGCCTTCACAAGTGCGCCTTCACAAGTGCGCCATCACAAGTGCGCCTTCACAAGTGCGCCATCACAAGTGCGCCTTCACAAGTGTGCCTTCACAAGTGCGCCTTCACAAGTGCGCCTTCACAAGTGCGCCATCACAAGTGCGCCTTCACAAGTGCGCCATCACAAGTGCGCCATCACAAGTGCGCCTTCACAAGTGCGCCTTCACAAGTGCGCCATCACAAGTGCGCCTTCACAAGAGCACCTTCAAAAGTGCGCCTTCACAAGTGCGCCATCACAAGTGCGCCATCACAAGTGCGCCTTCACAAGTGCGCCATCACAAGTGCGCCTTCACAAGTGCGCCTTCACAAGTGCACCTTCACAAGTGCGCCTTCACAAGTGCGCCGATGGCACCTTCACAAGTGCGCCTTCACAAGTGCGCCTTCACAAGTGCACCTTCACAAGTGCGCCTTCACAAGTGCGCCTTCACAAGTGCACCTTCTTCGCTGCGGCCTCCATAGCCTGGAAAGCTGTTCCACCAGGCCTGAGAGAGGAGAAAATCACGGAAGAGACCGAAGACTCTGCTATTCAGATAGTACTGCGCCGTAACTCGAACCATTGCACCGCGCATCAGATATTTTTGGATTCATCCTTCAAGACCCCCCTTGATGTCTGTTGTTTGTTTTGCGCCAGTAAGCTTCAGGGTCACTTGGTACAAAAATAAAAAATGAAAAGTTGACAGGACCTGGCTCAAATTTTCAAAACAGTGTTAAAAGCTCTTATGATACTGGGTTCAGGACATATTTTGGACCCGTCCTATCACTCTACAGATACTCACAGGTTGATGATAACGGGGAAGTTAAATGGGAGGTTGATAAAACTCCCAACTCATAGCAATAAAAAGTACCAAAGAAGAGGAGCTGGTGCGGCTGGCTCATGTAGGCTGAGCGGGCATCTTTGTAAGCGGTGGAGGACCCCTGCCCTATCTATCGAATTTGGCCAATCCTCAAGTCAGATGCTTCTTTGCACAGTCCAGAGCATATACTCTTCCCCTGGAGAATAATCGGAGCAAATGGACTAGCAGTCTCAGCGCAAAGTGCAAAATGTGCAAGGAACAGGATGAAAATGTGCAACACTTCCTCTTCACATGCCCATTGTATGAATCTTTAAGATCAAGATGTATTAAACAATATAAGATTATCGGCTGATCACATTCATCAGAACTGATGACTCCCCTTGTAGTAATGTCTACTGCATTATAAGTCTCATTGACATGTATACTATGCAGACATAATCAAAGAATGAAAAACAATTCCGTAGTCTTCTTAGTGCGATTCTTTATTGTCATGCACTTTGCCTTGCCTGTGACTGAAGGAGTGGTAATCATAGCCGATGCATTTCAGGCTAGACGTCCACCATCAGGGCTATATCTACAGTAGAAAGTGCATACCATAATTCTACTGTTACATAACTATTCTTAAGTAAGCAGGGACGTCATTTGGGGATTGCCAGGGGTAGCAGCTGCTACCCCTGGCTCCCTCACTGCTATCCCTAGACGGGTCCTTGCGAACCCAGGGCCACTGGACAAGGGCAGTGCCAAGAGAAGATAAATGTGTCTGCTTAAATTCACATTCATGTGGAAATATGGTCCTATATACACTGATATTAATGCTAACTAGGTGATCCTTTCGTGTATGAAATGCATATCATATTACAGTGATATCCTACACGGCATCTCCTAGTTGACACACTTATTCTGAGTATAATAATACCCACAGTTCATATCTCTTAACTTTAAAAACAGCTAGACAAGTATTGCAAACTACAGTTCTTGGCGTTAACAATGTGTTTTGGAGCTATCGAAAATACTTATTCAGTTGCACTTTGGATTGTACCTCGTGTACAGACTCATCTGTAAATTAGGATTTATAACAGCGCGATCTTACCAGAATCGTACCATAATGTCGCCACGATAGTGGCAACATTACTACAACTGCGCCGGAGCGTGGTAGGAAAATCCCGACCCCCATTACTGCACCCAAGCAGAGCAGGGGTTGCAGGGGTGTCCCCCGCTGTCCTTGGACGCAGTAACGGGGGTAGAGGCATTGCGGAAATGTCCCCCGCTTACCATTACTTTCCCTCGCTAACACCTCATGGACCAATCATCAGCCTGCACTCTCCTACATAGGCTGGGCCCGCCTTTTCCTCCCTAACATCTCATGGACCAATAATCTGCCTGCACTCTCCTACACAGGCTGGGCCCGCCTTTTCCTCCCTAACATCTCATGGACCAATAATCTGCCTGCACTCTCCTACACAGGCTGTGCCTGCCTTTTCCTCACTAACACCTCATGGACCAATAATCTGCCTGCACTCTCCTACAGAGGCTGGGCCTGCCTTTTCCTCACTTACTCCTCATGGACCAATAATCTGCTTGCACTCTCCTACACAGGCTGTGGCTGCCTTTTCACCCCTAAAATCTTATGGACCAATAATCTGCCTGCACTCTCCTACACAGGCTGGGCCGCCTTTTCCTCCCTAACACCTCATGGACCAATAATCTTCCTGCACTCTCCTACACAGGCTGTGCCTGCCTTTTCCTCACTAACACCTCATGGACCAATAATCTGCCTGCACTCTCCTACACAGGCTGGGTCCGCCTTTTCCTCACTTATACCTCATGGACCAATAATCTGCCTGCACTCTCCTACACAGGCTGTGCCTGCCTTTTCCTCACTAACACCTCATGGACCAATAATCTGCCTGCACTCTCCTACACAGGCTGGGTCCGCCTTTTCCTCACTTATACCTCATGGACCAATAATCTGCCTGCACTCTCCTACACAGGCTGGGTCTGCCTTTTCACCCCCTAAAACTTTATGGACCAATAATCTGCCTGCATTCTTCTACATAGGCTGGGCCCGCCTGTTCCTCCCTAACACCTCATGGACCAATAATCAACCTGCACTCTCCTACACAGGCTGGGCCTGCTTTTTCCTCCCTACCACCTCATGGACCAATAATCTGCCTGCACTCTCCTACACAGGCTGGGTCCTCCTTTTCCTCCATAAAACCTCATGGACCAATAATCTGCCTGCACACTCCTACACAGGCTGGGTCCGCCTTTTCCTCCCTAACACCTCATGGACTAATAATCTGCCTGCACTCTCCTACACAGGCTGGGTCCGCCTTTTCCTCACTAACACCTCATGGACCAATAATCTGCCTGCACTCTCCTACACAGGCTGGGTCCTCCTTTTCCTCCCTAAAACCTCATGGACTAATAATCTGCCTGCACTCTCCTACACAGGCCGGGTCTGTCTTTTCCTCACTAACACCTCATGGACCAATAATCTGCCTGCACTCTCCTACACAGGATGGGCCCGCCTTTTCCTCACTCATGGACCAATAATCTTCCTGCATCCTCCTACACAGCCTGTGCCTGCCTTTTCCTCCCTAACACCTCATGGACCAATAATCTTCCTGCACTCTCCTACACAGACTGGGTCCACATGTTCCTCCCTAACACCTTATGGACCAAAAATCTTCCTGCACTCTCCTACACAGGCTGTGCCTGCCTTTTGCTCCCTAACACCTCATGGACCAATAATCTGCCTGCACTTGCCTACAAAAACTGGGCCCGCCTTTGTCTCCCTAACACCTCATGGACCAATAATCTTCCTGCACTCTCCTACACAGGCTGTGCCTGCCTTTTCCTCCCTAACACCTCAAGGACCAATAATCGTCCTGCACTCTCCAACACAGGCTCTGCCTGCCTTTTCCACCCTAACACCGCATGGACCAATAATCTTCCTGCACTCTCCTACACAGGCTGTGCCTGCCTTTTCCTCCCTAACACCTCATGGACCAATAATCTGCCTGCACTTTCCTACACAAGCTGGGCCCGCCTTTTCCTCCCTAACACCTCATGGACCAATAATCTTCCTGCACTCTCCTACACAGGCTGTGCCTGCCTTTTCCTCCCTAACACCTCATGGACCAATAATCTTCCTGCACTCTCCTACACAGGCTGTGCCTGCCTTTTCCTCCCTAACACCTCATGGACCAATAATCTGCCTGCACTCTTCTACACAGGCTGTGCCTGCTTTTTCCTCCCTAACACCTCATGAAACAATAATCTGCCTGCACTCTCCTACACAGGCTGGACCTGCCTTTTCCTCCCTAACACCTCATGGACCAATAATCTGCCTGCACTCTCCTACACAGGCTGGGCCCGCCTTTTCCTCCCTAACACCTCATGGATCAATAATCTGCCTGCACTCTTCTACACAGGCTGGGCCCGCCTTTTCCTCACTAACACCTCATGGACCAATAATCTGCCTGCACTCTCCTACACAGGCTGTGCCTGCCTTTTCCTCACTAACACCTCATGGACCAATAATCTGCCTGCACTCTCATACACAGGCTGGGTCCGCCTTTTCCTCACTTACACCTCATGGACCAATAATCTGCCTGCACTCTCCTACACAGGCTGGGTCTGCCTTTTCACCCCCTAAAACCTTATGGACCAATAATCTGCCTGCATTCTTCTACATTGGCTGAGCCCGCCTGTTCCTCCCTAACACCTCATGGACCAAAAGTCAACCTGCACTCTCCTAAACAGCCTGGGCCTGTTTTTTCCTCCCTAACACCTCATGGACCAATAATCTGCCTGCACTCTCCTACACAGGCTGGGTCCTCCTTTTCCTCCCTAAAACCTCATGGACCAATAATCTGCCTGCACACTCCTACACAGGCTGGGTCCGCCTTTTCCTCCCTAACACCTCATGGACTAATAATCTGCCTGCACTCTCCTACACAGGCTGGGCCCGCCTTTTCCTCCCTCATGGACCAATAATCTTCCTGCACTCTCCTACACAGGCTGGGCCCGCCTTTTCCTCCCTAACACCACATGGATCAATAATCTGCCTGCACTCTTCAACACAGGCTGGGCCCGCCTTTTCCTCACTAACACCTCATGGACCAATAATCTGCCTGCACTCTCCTACACAGGCTGTGCCTGCCTTTTCCTCACTAACACCTCATGGACCAATAATCTGCCTGCACTCTCCTACACAGGCTGGGTCCGCCTTTTCCTCACTTACACCTCATGGACCAATAATCTGCCTGCATTCTCCTACACAGGCTGGGTCTGCCTTTTCACCCCCTAAAACCTTATGGACCAATAATCTGCCTGCACTCTTCTACATAGGCTGGGCCCGCCTGTTCCTCCCTAACACCTCATGGACGAATAATCAACCTGCACTCTCCTACACAGGCTGGGCCTGCTTTTTCCTCCCTAACACCTCATGGACCAATAATCTGCCTGCACACTCCTACACAGGCTGGGTCCGCCTTTTCCTCCCTAACACCTCATGGACTAATAATCTGCCTGCACTCTCCTACACAGGCTGGGTCCGCCTTTTCCTCACTAACACCTCATGGACCAATAATCTGCCTGCACTCTCCTACACAGGCTGGGTCCTCCTTTTCCTCCCTAAAACCTCATGGACTAATAATCTTCCTGCACTCTCCTACACAGGCTGAGTCCGCCTTTTCCTCACTAAAACCTCATGGACCAATAATCTGCCTGCACTCTCCTACACAGGCTGGGTCCGCCTTTTCCTCCCTATCACCTCATGGACTAATAATCTGCCTGCACTCTCCTACACAGGCTGGGCCCGCCTTTTCCTCCCTCATGGACCAATAATCTTCCTGCATCCTCCTACACAGCCTGTGCCTGCCTTTTCCTCCTTAACACCTCATGGACCAATAATCTTCCTGCACTCTCCTACACAGGCTGGGTCCGCCTTTTCCTCCCTAACACCTCATGGACTAATAATCTTCCTGCACTCTACTACACAGGCTGGGTCCGCCTTTTCCTCCCTAACACCTCATGGACTAATAATCTGCCTGCACTCTCCTACACAGGCTGGGTCCGCCTTTTCCTCACTAACACCTCATGGACCAATAATCTGCCTGCACTCTCCTACACAGGCTGGGTCCTCCTTTTCCTCCCTAAAACCTCATGGACTAATAATCTGCCTGCACTCTCCTACACAGGCTGGGTCCGCCTTTTCCTCACTAAAACCTCATGGACCAATAATCTGCCTGCACTCTCCTACACAGGCTGGGCCCGCCTTTTCCTCCCTCATGGACCGATAATCTTCCTGCATCCTCCTACACAGCCTGTGCCTGCCTTTTCCTCCTTAACACCTCATGGACCAATAATCTTCCTGCACTCTCCTACACAGACTGGGTCCACATTTTCCTCCCTAACACCTTATGGACCAAAAATCTTCCTGCACTCTCCTACACAGGCTGTGCCTGCCTTTTCCTCCCTAACACCTCATGGACCAATAATCTGCCTGCACTTGCCTACAAAAACTGGGCCCGCCTTTGTCTCCCTAACACCTCATGGACCAATAATCTTCCTGCACTCTCCTACACAGGCTGTGCCTGCCTTTTCCTCCCTAACACCTCAAGGACCAATAATCGTCCTGCACTCTCCAACACAGGCTCTGCCTGCCTTTTCCACCCTAACACCGCATGTACCAATAATCTTCCTGCACTCTCCTACACAGGCTGTGCCTGCCTTTTCCTCCCTAACACCTCATGGACCAATAATCTGCCTGCACTTTCCTACACAAGCTGGACCCGCCTTTTCCTCCCTAACACCTCATGGACCAATAATCTTCCTGCACTCTCCTACACAGGCTGTGCCTGCATTTTCCTCCCTAACACCTCATGAACCAATAATCTTCCTGCACTCTCCTACACAGGCTGTGCCTGCCTTTTCCTTCCTAACACCTCATGGACCAATAATCTGCCTGCACTCTTCTACACAGGCTGTGCCTGCTTTTTCCTCCCTAACACCTCATGAAACAATAATCTGCCTGCACTCTCCTACACAGGCTGGACCTGCCTTTTCCTCCCTAACACCTCATGGACCAATAATCTGCCTGCACTCTCCTACACAGGCAGGGCCCGCCGTTTCCTCCCTCATGGACCAATAATCTTCCTGCACCCTCCTACACAGCCTGTGCCTGCCTTTTCCTCTCTAACACCTCATGGACCAATAATCTTCCTGCACTCTCCTACACAGGCTCTGCCTGCCTTTTCCACCCTAACACCGCATGGACCAATAATCTTCCTGCACTCTCCTACACAGGCTGTGCCTGCCTTTTCCTCCCTAACAGCTCATGGACCAATAATCTGCCTGCACTTTCCTACACAAGCTGGGCCCGCCTTTTCCTCCCTAACACCTCATGGACCAATAATCTTCCTGCACTCTCCTACACAGGCTGTGCCTGCCTTTTCCTCCCTAACACCTCATGGACTAATAATCTTCCTGCACTCTCCTACACAGGCTGTGCCTGCCTTTTCCTCCCTAACACCTCATGGACCAATAATCTGCCTGCACTCATCTACACAGGCTGTGCCTGCTTTTTCCTCCCTAACACGTCATGAGACAATAATCTGCCTGCACTTTCCTACACAGGCTGAACCCGCCTTTTCCTCTCTAACACTTCATGGACCAATAATCTGCCTGCACTCTCCTACACAGGCTGGGCCCGCCTTTTCCTCCCTAACACCTCATGGACCAATACTCTACCTGCACTCTCCTGCACAGGCTGTGCCTGCCTTTTCCTCCCTAACACCTCATGGACCAATAATCTGCCTGCACTCTCCTACACAGGCTGGGCCCGCCTTTTCCTCCCTAACACCTCATGGACCAATAATCTACCTGCACTCTCCTACACAGGCTGTGCCTGCCTTTTCCTCCCTAACACCTCATGGACCAATAATCTGCCTGCACTCTCCTACACAGGCTGGGTCTGCCTTCCCCCCCTAAAACATTATGGATCAATAATCTGCCTGCACTCTCCTACACAGGCTGGGTCGGCCTTTTCCCTCCCTAAAACATTATGGACCAATAATCTGCCTGCACTCTCCTACACAGGCTGGGTCCGCCTTTTCCTCCCTAACACCTCATGGACCAATAATCTGCCTGAACTCTCCTACACTGGCTGTGCCTGCCTTTTCCTCCCTAACACCTCATGGACCAATAATCTACCTGCACTCTCCTACACAGGCTGTGCCTGCCTTTTCCTCCCTAACACCTCATGGACCAATAATCTGCCTGCACTCTCCTACACAGGCTGGGTCCGCCTTTTCCTCACTAACACCTCATGGACCAATAATCTGCCTGCACTCTCCTACACAGGCTGTGCCCGCCTTTTCCTCCATAACACCTCATGGACCAATAATCTGCCTGCACTCTCCTACACAGGCTGGGTCCGCCTTTCCCCCCCTAAAACATTATGGACCAATAATCTGCCTGCACTCTCCTACATAGGCTGGGTCCGCCTTTTCCCTCCCTAAAACATTATGGACCAATAATCTGCCTGCACTCTCCAACACAGGCTGGGCCCGCCTTTTCCTCCCTAACAACTCATGGACCAATAATCTGCCTGCACTCTCCTACACAGGCTGGGCCCGCCATTTCACCCCCTAAAACCTTATGGACCAATACACTGCCTGCACTCTCCTACACAGGCTGGGTCCGCCTTTTCCTCAGTAACACCTCATGGACCAATAAACTGCCTGCACTCTCCTACACAGGCTAGGCCCGCCTTTTCCCTCCCTAAAACATTATGGACCAATAATCTGCCTGCACTCTCCTACACAGGCTGGGCCCGCCTTTTCCTCCCTAACACCTCATGGACCAATAATCTGGCTGCACCTCCTACACAGGCTGGGTCTGCCTTTTCCCTCCCTAAAACATTATGGACCAATAATCTGCCTGCACTCTCCTACACAGGCTGGGCCCGCCTTTTCCCTCCCTAAAACATTATGGACCAATAATCTGCCTGCACTCTCCTACACAGGCTGGGCCCGCCTTTTCCTCCCTAACAACTCATGGACCAATAATCTGCCTGCACTCTCCTACACAGGCTGGGCCCGCCATTTCACCCCCTAAAACCTTATGGACCAATACTCTGCCTGCACTCTCCTACACAGGCTGGGTCCGCCTTTTCCTCACTAACACCTCATGGACCAATAAACTGCCTGCACTCTCCTACACAGGCTAGGCCCGCCTTTTCCCTCCCTAAAACATTATGGACCAATAATCTGCCTGCACTCTCCTACACAGGCTGGGCCCGCCTTTTCCTCCCTAACACCTCATGGACCAATAATCTAGCTGCACCTCCTACACAGGCTGGGTCTGCCTTTTCCCTCCCTAAAACATTATGGACCAATAATCTGCCTGCACTCTCCTTCACAGGCTGGGCCCGCCTTTTCCCTCCCTAAAACATTATTGACCAATAATCTGGCTAGACTCTTCTCCTGGGCCCGCCTTTTCCTCCCTAACATCTTGTGGACCAATAATCTGCTGATATTCACCTACCCAGGCTGGGTCCACCTCCCCCTTACCTGTATCTCATGCCTGTAGCCCCCTGAATCCCCTCTTGCTTAATGCTTGTGGCTGTACTCTTGATAGTGTATCGTTCTAGTAGATCCATATTATCGCTCCCTGTGAATGCAGCCTCTTGCTGTAAGGTGCTCCGTTGTTTCCAGGTATATGGGTGATGGGCACCCAGTGGCCCTCCAGATGTTTGGCACACAGTGGCCCTCCAGATGTTTGGTTTATGACTCTGATCATCCCTCACCATTGACTCTCCTGGCTAGAGCTGATGGGAATGGATGCTAAATGCTTAAACATCAGGTTGCCAACCACTGAACTAGACTAACACCATATTTATAAACCATTACATCCGAAACGCACATACATTTAGCCCGTTTAAATTGCCTACTTAACTCCCAGGAGCAGCCAAGAAGCCCTCTTTTTATTTCGATTGATGACACATCTTAGATCATTTTTTTGACTAAGCTGGAAAATCTGCCGTTTTTACAATGCAAGGCATCACAGCACCCTATGTGCCCTCGCTGCCAGCCTCAGTATCTCTTAATGACAATATGAAATGAAAGAGAAGGCGCCCCTCCCCCCCCTGCTTGGCTGCAGGGGAGAGGCAAGGGGGACATACACCCACTGCCATGCTGTCACAATGAGTGCCTCCCTCCTCTACCTCGCCGCCGTCCCGCCTATCACCATTTTGTTGGCAGACCAGGGATGACAAAGGCGATTATCCAGTCTTTATAAAACACAGTGCTGGAGTGAAGTCCTTCTGATCTGCTCAGGCAAGCGTCCCACGTGCCGCACGCGCACTGCTATAAATAGCTCGCACTGTGCGCCTGCATTAGGCCCTTTTTCAGAACTCCTGGTGTTCAGGCAGGAGCCCAGATGCCAGCAATTACCGCAGGCTCGCGCAGAGCAGGAGCGAGATGGGGGAGCCACCATCCTAATTGGGTGCATTGAAGTGGCAATCAGGAAGGCATGAGGAACTTGTTTGTGGTGGGAGGGAGATAAGCGCCAATAGGGCAACAGACAATTTGGGCCTCATTATGAGTTTGGTGGTGCAGTAAAAAAGCGGCAGCAGAATGCTTGAGGTAAATTCTCCACCTTACGGTAAATACTTCCCCGTGGTGCCCTATGAACTCCAAAATGAAGGCAGCCCATTGCTGACACGTGCAGTCCAGTGATCATTTTGTGGGACTGCGTGATTGAAACATTAAACGAGTTTGGTGGTAATTCTGTGGTAAAATTACAAAATGACCATCCAAATGGTAATAAAGCTCAATATGTCTCAAAGAGAACAGAAAAAACTAGCAAATGTCACGAGAAGTTCACGATGCATGTTGGATACAATATATTATAACTGGTTATTTATCACGTGCTCAATACCCAGTTCTAAGCGCTGAGCCTAGAGATAGA
The DNA here is from genome assembly GCF_040938575.1 of Ambystoma mexicanum. Taxonomy (NCBI): domain Eukaryota; kingdom Metazoa; phylum Chordata; class Amphibia; order Caudata; family Ambystomatidae; genus Ambystoma; species Ambystoma mexicanum. The sequence goes on from NC_090923.1 coordinate 71,864,129, forward strand.
ACCTGTGTTGCTCTGCATTGTCTTATTTCCAAAGCAAGCTCGTTGCCCCTGAGCTATCCTCCCGAGACTGAAACATGCGACCGGGAAAGTGCTTTTTCACTCTCGGCGACCAGCAGGTTAGACACGCGGGTCCACAGATTTGTGTTTTCATTCAAACTTGTATTATTGAGTTTCCGGATCGTACATAACATAGATCAATTGTATAAACCTAGGTACATAGCACCCCTGTAGTATGGGATATCTAGCCTATTATAACCTGTGACGTCCCCTTTCTCTAACCTCAGGTAAACCTACATAATTTACACAGAGCTCCATTGCTTCCTAACTAGGCTTTTGCTTAGTACCAAAGTACAAACACAAAAACAAATCGATGTTACCATTCTAGAAAATAAGAGGAACAGGCCACCACTTGGTAAAGTATGCAGACAAAATGGCAATAAGATTAGAGCTTAGAGTGGGCAGCAATGTGTAGAGATGGACTGCTCTGCCAGGGACGTCATTTCACCGAAATGCCATGGGGAGCGGAAGTGACATCACACGACCCTTGACCTCTGATAGACATCACGGGAAGTGAGGGCATTTGACCCCACCCCAAAGTGACATTATGGGAATCGATGGAACATGACCTTTCACCCTTTGGCAAAACAGAAAGTGGCATCATATAGCATTGTTTCCAAGTACACTACAAAACAATATGGTTACGATATTGCTTTAGGCACTTTATACAAGAATGGATCACCATATGTAGCATGAATATCAACGCGTATAGGCCCATGTTACCAAATTACTGTGAATGCAAGGGGACGTCCAAGGCCAAACGATAACCATAGTGTTATTATATAGCACTTACAGTTAAGCGCTTCATATAGAACAAATAAACATACAATATTACCCAACCTGTGTTGGTACTCATTTATCAACCTCAGCAGGATGAAAGGCTGAGTTGACCTTGCTGGGAGTCGAACCTGCGACCTGCTGATCACACACACACATTGCAGCAAGCATTCAACCCACGGAGCTATCTTAATGGCTATAGCTATTAGAAAACCAGCCACCCCAGAAACAAGCAGCCACATGCTGCTGGCCACAGCTCGATTTTTTTTAGGAGTAGGAACGTCAACCATAGGGGTAGAAAGGGAGAACAAAGGGGTCCCAGGTGCAACCCCTGGCTTCCCCCAAATGAGTCCCTGAGCCCTGCCCCACGCCCGGAAATTGTGGGACATGCACCAAATACCTGAATGGGAATTGGACCTTGCACCTCCATGGTTGCAGGATGGGCAATGCAAGTAGTGGACCCTACGATTCCCTTCACTTGTGGCTGGCCTGTAAGAATGCACCGCGGAAGTACCCGAAAGTACTGTTTGCTGTCTCTGCTCTCTGCTCGCTGTTCGAGTCTCTGCTGGTGCTACATTTCTTTCGTATTGCCGACGACGCTGCCTTGGGAATTGACCATTTTTTCGGCGGCTGGAGGAACTATTTTGCAGTGACACTTGTTTGTGCCTACTGCTTTAAGAAAAGTTGTGAGCCGGACCTACGCCCGCCTCCTCCTTCTGTGGTGGGCGACATAAATATTGCTGCTCCCGCGCACTCGCGCGCGCACCGCGGAAGTACCCGAAAGTACTGTTTGCTGTCTCTGCTCTCTGCTCGCTGTTCGAGTCTCTGCTGGTGCTACATTTCTTTCGTATTGCCGACGGCGCTGCCTTGGGAATTGACCATTTTCGGCGGCTGGAGGAACTATTTTGCAGTGACACTTGTTTGTGCCTACTGCTTTAAGAAAAGTAAGCCCAACTAACTCTACCTTACTTCACACAAACCTAAGATTTGGAAAGACTTGGAAAGACACTGAAAGACACGGAGTTTTCTCCCTTTCCTTTTGCCTCGTGTTTCACCACTACACCTCCTTCTCACACAGTGTCCTCTCTTTGTGTCTTTAGGTTGTGAGCCGGACCTACGCCCCCCTCCTCCTTCTGTGGTGGGCGACATAAATACTGCTGCTCCCGCGCACTCGCGCGCGCACCGCGGAAGTACCCGAAAGTACTGTTTGCTGTTCGCGGTGCGTGGCGCGTTCTAGCGCTGACACATCGTTACTTGGCACAACCCTTGAGATTCATTATAAGTAAGGTGGCTTTTCAAGTGGTTAAGTTTAAAATACCCTGCAAAATTAATTTTGTTTCCGTGGTCGCCTTTAACCCTTAACTCCCAAAATATGAGACATCTTTACACACTAAGCTCTGGAATGCCAGTGCTTCCTAATGTTTGGAGACTTGAACGTGAACCTGATAAAACCAAAATGGATGATACCTCTATTAACATCAAGAGTGTTCCTAGCACTGCTATTGCATGCTCCACTCCTAGACTAGTACCTGAGAACAGAAGGTGTACTAGCAAAAAAGTTTCTGGTTATAATACATCAGATATTCGATCCTTCTGTTTTTCTGCTGCTCCTCCCAACACTGGCATTGCTATTAAAACTCCTCTATCAAGTGTTAACACTAAAAGTGGCTTACCCAAAGATAAAGTCACCGTGAGTTTTGATGAGGATGCAATAATAGAAATATCGGGTTGCGACATCTCTCTTTCGGACAGCACTGTGCTGAGAGAGGTTTCAAATGCTCATCACAACGCTGACTTGGGTAGCTGTCCTTCTCCTCCTCACAGTGAGGTGACTATGTCAATCGATTTAGCAAACCCAAAAAGTGATACTTCTAATCATGTGCTGGAAGAAAAATTATCCTTTTCTCCTAACATTTCTGCAATCACTTATCAGAATCAATGTGTGTCCAGTTCTTCATTCATAAATCCCACACCTCGTAGACAGACAGAATCACACAGTCATCCTGGGCAAGAGGGCGTATCTAGGGCTGTTATCATATCATTTGAAGCTATGCAAACAACTATGAACATCTTACTTAAACTATTTGATACCCTAAATGACAAGATTAAGATTCAAACTGATTTACTCAACCTAGTAATATCTTGGCAAACCAAACAAGATGCGGTAGTTGCAACGCGTGACAATATAACAACGTCTGATTCAAAAGTAACTCAACATCCAACGATAGCTGATTCAGCTGCCCCATCTGTCTTTGAAGTGGATGTTAATACTCGCCCTGATACTAGTATATGGACTCCTGTCCTCCCTTGTTTCCCCAATATCATTGGTGATCAAGTAACTAATGCTACAGTTGCCTCGGTTCCAATGGTCAAACAAAAGAATAAAAATCCTTCAAGTACAAAAGACATTAATGTATACACTATCTTTTCAAATAAGGAACAAAAGACAATGCAATCGGGCTCAAAAAAGGTGCCCAATAGAGCGATTAAAAAATCTAAAAATATGACAGGTTCCATCCAGCCTATGACAGCTGCATCCAAACAGTTTATCAAACGTCTTACAATGCCGAATAAGAGTACACAAGTAGCCTCCTCTGCTGTAGTAAAAAAATATCAGTTATTAGCACAAACCCGTAAACAACATTCGATTGTTTCCTCTCTGTTCAAACAAAAAGCAACTCATTACGAGCCGCTTGACGATCTGATTAAGGCAGTAGATTCCCATGCAAGCTTACATGCATCGACATCTGATCAGTCGAGCAATCTAGCTAATAGCTCAACGAGCAATGCGGCAACCCGGCGTGACGAGATCAGGAAAGCTGTGGATGCTTATATGGCCCAATGTCCAGCCCAAAGAAATCTTATAACCCCCTTATCTTCAAACTCACCCGCTCTGTCCGCCTCATCGTGTGAGTTACAAGTCTCGAGTGATCGACCAAATAAGGAGGATGCTAGCAAATCTATATATTCTGATGCCATAAATATTAAATCCCCTTGTGCTGGCGCCCATATAGATGGCAAGTTTTCCTCCCTCCACCGTAAGGACAAACATGAATCAGAAATAGCTCAATTGGTCAAAGCTTTATTGCCAATAAAAAACAACGGCGAAACTTGCATTAGACCTTCGATACTACTGAATCATAACAGGTCTACTGCCCAAGAAAAACCACAACCAAAACCCCATCATCCTGATTTAGGATCATTGGTGTTGAGCTGTCGCCCCAACCCTTATACCCAATACACACTAAACCGCCAAACTATTCTTGAAATATTTTTTGAGATAGACTCTTTGAATGATGTCATTAGTTCTGACATCGAACAAGTTGAATTTATAATGCCTAAACAACAGAGCATAGTCAGACTATGGTTTCGCTCAAGAGTAATCAAAAATTTAGTTTGGCAGGCAAGGGACGTCCTTTTTTCCATGGGTTTCCTGGTAATATGTGAATCGCAAAGAGAGTTTGAGGATAGCCATCATGCTAAAGAAAGTGTAAAAAAGAATGTTACTTGGCGCAGCGATGTTGACAATTATGACTCAAACCATGTCATAAGCGGAAAATGTAAATGCCATTGCAAAACTAATGAAAGTTAACTAGAGCAAGAGAACGTGAATGTTGTTATATCCCTTGTCTCGTGGAACACACGTGGTTTTGGTCATCTCTTGGGAAATAACAATAAATCACTTTGGGAGTTTGATGTCGTAATGCTACAGGAAACTTGGATTGCGAAACAAATTCTATGGGACAATCACGAGCTTCACAATACGTTAGCTTTGAAAAATCCAAGAGGCCGTCCTATGTGTGGCCTGGTGACTGCTATTAAAAGCAGTGCAAATATATCCATCATACACAAATATTCTCCAAACCTTTTTTCGCAACTAACGATTGTATCTATTAATTCCGTTCTGTATGCTCTGGTTAACCTGTATTGGAATCCTCTCAAAATTGATGACTCTGAATTTATCTCTGCTGTATCAGCATTATTGAATTATCTAACGGCTGTACCTAAAATATCTCACACAATTGTAGCAGGTGATCTAAATCTTCACTGTATTACAAAATTGAGAGCATCTGAGCAAAATCGTAGAATCTCATGGGACCACCTTATGAAGTCAAGAGGTTTTCAAATGATGAATGGATTAGGACCCCATGATGATCCTCCACAAAACACATGGTCACAAAGAGAGAGTAGTGGAATCATTGACTACATTTATGTTTCTGATTCACTATTCTTGCTTTCTCCTGTTTTCAAAATTGATCAATCCCAAAATAGCGATCATAATTTGCTATGCCTTCAATGGATCATACCTCATTGACAATTAGCAATCAATGAAACAAAATGGAAGCATTCTATTGTGATAAACAACGGTATTAACAGAGTACGTTGGATACCAGACACTATTACCCAATTTGGTATGATGCTGGACTTTGCTTTTGATAGATCTCATAGTGGCACCGTGCAAAGTTCAGCTTATTATGACATCTTACAAAAAATGTCTCAAGCTCATACCATGCCGAGACTCTATAAGACACACTCCCATGTGTTTGACTGTAAAATCAAAGAGAAGAAAGCATCTATCAGGAAAGCAAAGCGAGAAGCCATGCTTTTGCCAATATGCGACCGCTTCCAAAAACTTAAACAGTTAAAAACAAACTATAAAAACTGGATGCGACACCATAAAGCCCAGATGCTACAAACAGATGGAGAACATATGTTAGAATTGACAAAAGACAAGAACACCTCGCGTACATGGAAAGCCATAAACGAGTTATCCCCAACCTCACAATTCTGTAAACAAATTCAACAGGTCTCGGAATCCACATGGATTGAATACTTTCAGAGAATCCTTTCGCTTCCCAATCACGACATCCCAGTATCCTTCCAAACTAAGGTTAGTCCTTTCTTTCTCAAAATAGACAGAACGGACATTTTGTATTACATTCAAACTATAAGTCCCTCAAGAGCACCAGGGCCAGACGGGTTGTCTAATTACATCTTTAAACAAAACCCAGAATTGTGGTCCAACATTTTATTTTCTTTGTTTCAACAAATTAATTATTCCCAAACTCTACCTAGATCGTGGAAACATTCTATCATAGTCCCATTGTATAAAAAGGGTAATCGTGAAAGACCTGAAAGCTACAGACCCATTGCGTTGCTCGATGCACCTGGCAAAATTTATACCAGGATTGTTCTTAAAGAACTGAACATATGGATGAACTTAGTTAACATGCGTGATCCCTTCCAAACCGGTTTTGTCTCAGGTCTTGGCACGACGCCGAACATGCTTGTTCTTAATCTATTAAGAACTAAATACATCAATCGCAATCAAAATCTCTTTATGGCATTCGTCGACTTTCGCGGTGCCTTTGACTCCGTTGACAGAAATTTGTTATTTTCCAAACTAAGAAGGTTTGGTTGTCCATATTCACTACTCCGCATCATTGAAGAACTTCACTCGGACACAACGATTCAGATCAGGTTATCCACTGAAGGATTATTATCCAGAAGTGTAAAATCAGAAAGAGGGGTAAAACAAGGATGCATTTTAGCTTCAACGCTCTTCAATCTATTCCTTTTAGATCTCGGAATGGATTTTGAGGAAATAGTAAGTGATGCGCCTAAATTAGGATCACAAAGAATTCAATGGTTACTTTATGCTGACGACCTAGTATTGGTATCCCAAACTCCCAGAGGCCTTCAAAATCTGATCCAATGTCTTGAAAACTATTGCAGAACGAACAATTTGATAATCAACACAGAAAAAACGCAGGTGTTGATTTGTCAAAAAAATAATAAAGTCAAGGCAAAACTCAAACGATGCAAATGGAGACTAAATAATGAAAATCTCTGCCTAGTTAACACCTACAAATACCTAGGCCTACACTTTACTGGAAGCCCGGCGCTCCAGTTACAACTATCTATTCTAAAAGCAAAAATTCAGTCTTTAGCCTCACAAGCCTCCATTATCTTGCATAAATATGGGAAATTCACAACTAAACATGTGTTGCTTTTTTATAAACAAAAAGTAATTCCCATCATATCTTACGGGGCTGATTCCCAACAAGTGCATTCTAGAAAATATTGGGACAAGCTTGAAGGCACTTTTCGGAAATTGGTATTCAGACTACCTAACTGCACACCAACGGCATTGTTGAGACTTGAACTGGGCTCAAATTCGATCCATTGTTATGTCATATGGAAAATGTGTTGCTTCTTTAGGAAATGTCTAATTGGTGTCTCTGAGAAAAATGTGTTAAACACTCTAGCGCACTATTTGCTAACATCTGTTGACAGATTTCCAAAAGCTTGGCTCCAAAATTTAATTAACACACTTATAGAAGCTAATATCTCTTTGCAGATGTTAATCTCAAATCCAATCAAAGCGAAAAAAACTTTGCTCTTACATGATTGGATTTTGACCCAAGATCTTTGCAAAAACTTAGTTGATTTCTCCTGGACCATCTTTAATCCCAAAAAAGTGGGTATAATGGAAAAATATTTACAACAATGTCCCTCACACTTTGTACGAGCTCAGATGATGAGAATACGCTTTAATCTTCTTCCCACACATGAAATTCTATCCAGACGTGATAAGAACCAAATGCAAAACAAATGGTGTCGGTATTGTAGTGACAACAACTGTATTGAAACCCTTAAACATTTAGTAGTGTCTTGCTCTACACTAGAAACACTACGGCAAATATATTTTAAAAATTTCCTACAGCTTTACTGCTCTCGTTCTGAGGATGAAATTTGGGGCCTATTAATCAATAGTGAACGCCCAGCGATTCTAATCGCTTTAGTTAAATTCATAACTACTATCCTCTATTAGATGAAATTGTTGCAAATATAAGGAGGTATTAGACAATTTCACCTTGCTTTATATGTTAAAGATGAAATGTATTGAATTTTAAGTTGTTATATGTTGTTAGATTCAAAATAACTTCTTTTCTTCTTGTATTCCATTGTGTTTTTTTTTTATATTAAATATTTGAAAGGTTGAATATCAGCCAAACAAATAAAAAAAAAATAAAAAAAAAAAGAATGCAGGGAATTCTTGACATGTACTTCTTTGGTTTTGTCCCTGGTCTATATCCCTTTGCTTCCACACCCTCGTAAACTGGCTCACCACTCGTTCTCCTCTTTGTGCTATTGTACAGGCACCCTTCAGGGGACTGCCTCGGCCATCTGCAAATGTGTTATTCTAAGTCATTTCTGACCGAAATTGGCATCACTGTGCTCTACAAAGACATGTAAATAGAAGACTCTGCGACTGGGGCAGGAAGGAAATACCCAGTATGCATCTCTTACTGAATTAAACATGGGTTCAGAATGTTCTTACACTCCTTTGCACACCTAAAGCATGCACATTTTGCGCTATGTCCAAACATGCATGCAAATCTAGTTTTATTTCTGTTCATTGTCCCTCGTGCAATCTGCACTTCCCTTTCACACTTGCCTGCACTCTTGCCACATGCAACCTGGAAAAAGGATCAATGAATTTGGCGCATAGGGCCTCAAAACGAATTTGGTGGTAATTTGGCGGTATATCCATAGAATTACTGTCAAGAGTGACTTCTGTTACCATCACTCGGTCCTGTGAACTTACTGCAGGCTTACTAGTGGTGACAAGGCAGTCAAAATCCCAATTTTTAGAGTCCACAGGAGTCCATGCAGATTTTGGTGGAATTAACGTGAGTGGTAGATTTTCTGTAGACATTCTGCTGAATTCTGGCCATACTGGAGTAAAAGGCCACACTTTAAGGTCAAAATCGAAATTGATGTGGTAAAAATAGCAGTAATTCTGTTACCACCCAAAAAAGTGGTGGTAAAATAGTTACTTACACTTTACTACTACACCGTTGAACTCAAAAGGAGGCAAATATGGCCTCTTTGTGAGCTTGTTGGTAATTTGGTGGTAAATCCACCAAATTTTCACCAAACATATTTCCTGTTGCCCAGAATCAGTCCCATACCCTTACTACAGAATTACGAGTCTAGTAAGAGCAGAGTAATTCATCCATTTTGATGTTGGCAAAAAGTTATTGGGTCACTGTAATTTCACCGCTTTTTTACCTGAAAGTAGAGGATTTACCTCAAGCATGTTGCTGACATTAAATGTTTCCACATCAAGGTCAAATTTAAAATTGAACAGTGCAGTCAAAAGGGCAGTAATTCTGTTACGGCCAAACAAAGTAGCAGTAACTGCATAGCCGCCACCTTTTTACAAACTAGCTGAACTCATAATGAGGCCCATACACTTTTCAGACAACACCAGCACAAAGGTGCAAAGAGGGGGGGAGGTTTGGTTTGGTTCTCATTTTTCAACTTTAAATCCAGAAACCTGAAATAGCTCACACTTGCCACCGCAGGAAGCAAACCTTCAGGCTACTTCACATTTTCATCCAAACTCATGTTTTTGCATTATTAAAAGCTTAAAACATAAATCATGTTAAGCACTTGCTTATACTGCATGGCAGCAGCGTCTTTCTGTCATTTTGTAGGTCTTGTACATCACCCAATTTAATCCTACTCCATTTCCCAATCTCACAATGATGAACAATGATGAACACATGAATTAGAAGAATGAACAGCTGAGTTTGGATTCTGGGGATTTACCCTGTAATCTACAATCACGTAAGCAAGGGAGTGTTTTTTTCTAATTAAAAAAAGAATCCATTTGATGCAAAGATACACACAATTCAAAAGAGAAGGCTTCAAGAAATGAAAGAAAGTGTGACATTAGTAACTATTCCCACTAATCCTACAACTACAGCCTGGCCTGCGGTAGCGACCCTGTAGTTATGATTAAGTTGCTCAACCCATAGGAAGAGCACTTTTCGGGCGGCTTATATCTTTGCCCCCCTGGACGAATCCTCACCAAGCTTTGCAAGAAAAGTACATAGCCCCCCTCGGATGATTCTGCATGCAAGGTTTGGTGCAGTTTCGTCTGGGGGGTAAAGTTATCGGGATTGCCAAAATGTGTGAAAACCCTAATATACACAATGGAGAAAAAAAATTCTCACGCCTACAGCCCAAACCGCTAGATGGATTTTCACCCAAATGTGTGCCAGGAGCGGTGGCTTGGGCCCGAAAGCATTCTATTGTAAATTTGGTGTAAATCCGTCCAGTCATTTTTAAAAACGCCCAAAAAGTAGGTAAAAAAAAATATTGAACACCCCTCTGGACCAATCATGGGCCAGTGTGATGTCTGCGGACATCGGCCGCTCACGCAGAATAGATGGTGAAAAACGTGAGCTGTATCTGATATTTTGAAATGGTCGCCACGTTGGATTAACAGACAGCCTCAGTAGTCCGCGGACATCGTGGTAAAACCATATTAAAAAACACAACATTGCACGTGTCAAACTAATGAAACAATCTCTGGGGAAGGATGGGATATGGCCATAAAAAGAAAAAAACAGGTGGTTTTTCATTTCCGAAGTCCACAAACATCTCAAATGTTCGGGGGCATCCATGCCTATTTCTGAATTACACTGTTGGTGAAAAGCAGTTTTTAGATGGCTTATAACTTTGGCACCACTCAATGAAACTGTATGACATTATGCAATATCATTCTAGACCTGGTCCTGAATGAAGCTGCAGAGTTTTTTGCCAAGAGGGAGCAAAATTAGAGGAGGGGGGGTCCCAAAATATTTGAAAGGCTTATAAATTTTGTGCCATTTTACGAATCTCCACAAAAGTTGCAAAAAGATTTTAGATCCAGATGTGAATGTTTTAGCAACGTTTGGTGTGATCTCGCCAAGAGGGGGCAAATTTAGGTTGGGGGTCTTAACATTTTAAATGGCTTATTACTTTAATGCCATTTGACGAACGTGCACAAAGGTTTTCAAAAAGATTATAAAGCCCACCTTAGATGGATTTTGTCAAGTGGGGGCTAAGTTATATGACTATTTTATGTTCGTACATTTTGACATTTTTTTGAAAAAATAAAACGTGAATGGATTTGCAGCACACTCATGCAATGAGCATTGGCACAGACCTGAAAACATGGTTTGGCAAATTGGCCCGAGTTTTATTTTTTGAAAAGTGACATAATGTAGATACAAAAAATGTTGATATAACTTTGGTGAATGTGGTATAGCCTGTAGCCATGGGCAGTGGCCATGAGTTGGACAATCTGGCTACTGGCCAATGCCACGAGGGACCAGCAGTGGGGTTAAAGTCGGCATTGCCACCATGGTCTGGCTATGTGGTAACGTTTTTGGAAACCGGGATGGGTTTGAATGGTGAAAATAATTCTTCACGTGGCTGCAGCCCGAAGTGCTGGACAGGATTGCAGCAAAATTTTCGAGGACCTAAAAGCGTGGTTTTACAAATATGGCCTGTGTTTTTTTTTTTTTTTTGTTTAAAGTGTCAAAATTTAAGTACATACCTTGTGGTATAACTTTGGTGCCTGGGAAATGGGCCTGGCCCTGAGCAAAGACAAATATGTATTCTGATTTGCCTATTGGGGAATGTGACATGGCCCAGGCCCTAAGTTTGAATGGGAAAAAATATTCTGCTTGTGGCTACAGCCTGAAGTGCTGGACTAGATTACAACAAACCTGTATGAGGAGCATCAACAAGGACCTGAAAGCATGCTTTTGCAAATCTGTCTTGTGTTTTATTTTTTCAAAGGGACCAAGTGTAAGTACAAAAAATAGTGATATACATTTGCTGCCTGGGCAGTGTGCCTGGCCCTCAGCAAATGTCTACTCTGATTTGCCTAATGGGGAAAGTGGCATGGCCAAAGCCCATGCCCCATGAATTGTGGAGACTGGCCATGCGAGCCATGAGCACTGGCCACTGGTCACATTATGAGGGTATAGTAGACACTGAACTAGGATGATGGGTAGGTGCAGTGGATAACAGGGGTGGTTTGTTCGGGCTGGGTCATGATCGAGCCTCATGCCCTAGGCAGATGATGTGCATGCGCTGCTAATAATGACACACAAGTTTGTGTTGCAAAAAATATGTTTGTTAAAGGTTTACAGTTCTTTCATATATGTTAAAAGAGGAATTATTTATAATTATATACAGTGTCATGAAACATTTTCACTGATAACAACCTATGAAATTTAGAGAAAAAACTTTGTTGAAGGGACGTTATTGTTAAGTTGCACTTATAAAAACGTATGAAATTCAGTGAAAAAAGTTTGTTATAGGGACGTTATGGTTACAAGTAAAACTGAAAAAACACCAGGAATTCGCCAGTTATGGTAAGCTAAACAGCCATAACTCGCCCCACCACAATTCTGTAAGCGACTTCAATTCAACACTACAGCTAAGTCCATGCCTAGTCTGGGATGCTGATGGAAGCCCTTATTGATGTATTTTTATGTCCAGTTCGTTTACTCTGGATGACAACCCTTATATAACACCCCTCTCTCAGAATCCCCCTGACCCCGCTGAGCCAAGAAGTAGGTTTGTTTTGCAAATTTAAAAGGTTTATTTGAAAATTAAACAATATATATCTATCACACTTTTATAGTAAATTAATATTTGATAGCACACTTGTGAAGATGATAGTGGTCAACAATGGATAATGTTACAGTGGTACACTCTTTTGATGGCTTAGAAGTGATATAGAGAGGATGAAGTAGCTGAGAATGCTTTTATGGCTTCAAAGACAATGATGAATGAAATGCAGTACAGAAAATAAACTTGATATGATTTCAACCAAAACAATGTAATCACTTTTCTTTGACAATTCACCCCACTCCTTTATGCAAGGTAAAGAGATGGAAGGAAAGCACACAGTTCTCAGGAATGCAATCAAATATAATTCAGCCTCCCCCCCCCCCAGCAGGCTTAGAGCAACAGGGATGATTTTAAACACAGGCAAAGTACTTTAAAGGTGGTATGCAAAGAAGTGAAAAATATGCTAAAATGATTTTAATTCCCTCTAGAGGTTCAGGGTGGGTGACAGCTACTTTGTATTAGTTAAGGATCACTTTAGCAATGCTCTGTGAATGATTGTCAGGTTGCAAACGAATTTCGATTCTATCACAAACGGTTCCGGAGATACGGACGATTTAGTAAAGGTAGTTTTTGGATTTGAAATTTGAAAGCTCAGAATGATAGATGACAGTTTTCAGGTTTAAAGATGACAGAATGACACGATTCTAGGAGGCAGTTCTAAGTAGGTTACAATAGTTTGGATTAGATTATTTTAAACTCAGAGATTGGGTTTTGCACAGTTCTGGCGGTACTCACACTATATTTTGGACAGGAATGCGACTTCGCCACGGATCGGGTCAGGATTGGACTGCGGTTCCCTCGCCACGGACGGTCTCTGCCTGGTTCTGCTCACTGGATAATTCTACCTTCTGGGTCAGCTCTGCTAGCGGCACTGCACAGCGGTCTGGATCTCTGGTTCTGAAAAAAGTTCTCGCCACTGCACGCGGTCTGTTCTTGGCAAAAATTCAAACAGCTCGCCCGGCTGATGAATAGTTTGCAAATGATTTGGAGGCCTGCTGAAAAAGGATTCAGCTTTTGGTTTCAGGCCTCTCTGCTACAAATTCTGGAGTTAATTTCTGGTCTCTGGAGATTGATGGATTTGAAGTCTGGATCTCTCGGTGTGAAGTCTGAAGTCAAAATGCTCCGCAGAAAGTGAAAAAGAAAGTCCTATCTGGCTTCCAGTGGCTCTTTTTATGTGTTTAGAAAGTGGGTGGTTTGGCTAATTCTGCATGCTCAACCCTCTCAACTTATCATTGGCCAGTTCCTCCTCTCTTCCTTGATTGGGGGAACTGGGTTGTGAGTCAGAGTGATGAGGTAGGTTTATGGTCAGAGGATTCTCCCCTTGTCAAATTGCACACAAATCTATTTATGATCCAAATAAATATTTATCTATGTACCATTTTTCTAATATTATACGTCCAGTTAACATATTTTCTGTAGCACCAAACCATCCAATCCCTGTCTTTGTAAGATGTCGTGTCCACTTATGACAGAATTCTTCCCTTTTCATCCAGATCACAACCTCTAAACCTTTCCAGATTTTACACAAATGTGCACCAGGGATATGGGTTTCAGATGATAAAGTGTCACATTTTTAACATGCATACATTTGGAGTAACAACCTTTTTTTCCGCTACTATCCCCAAGAACTTACCACAGGGTCCTAACACCTCTTAAAAGGTGCACAGAAAAATCACAAGAATGATGATGTTATTTATATAATTTTTACAAGTCCGCACTATGAATTATCCATCTTTTTAAAATTATGCTCTGGCCCCAAAGGGTTGTTGTTTTCCAAAGCACATGGTGGAATTTCTGGTTTATCCACTTCCCCCAAGCTCAGCTTGCTCACAGATGCAGTGCCCCTCCCAGTTTCTCCCAAGAGGAAGCCATTTTACGACCCCCCAATATAACATTTGCCTGAGTCCAGGACATAGCTTTGTTCAATTTCCTGCAGTCTGCAGGTACCACTCCCCTAATTCAATCAGAGAGGTGTCATCTCCTTTTGGCAGGGGCAGCAGGATGCAGTCAGGCATGGGAACAGAGCTGCAGAATTCCCTCTCCTGTCGGGGGTAGTTGTCAGGCAGAATTCAGTTTCATTAAGCCAGGCCTCAGCTAAATGTCACTTTAGTTCCCAGTCTTTCTTCATTCAAATCAAACTTACAATTTTTACACATGCAGCTGGTATGCTGATTCTAAGTTCAAAACTATGACATTTAACAGTTGCAACCTATGTTACTCTCAATAGTAGGTCACTCATTTATTTTAAACATTTAGATTTTAGTGTCTTTCAGTCCAATTTCACTTCAGCTGCTGACATCCACAGCTCAGCCAGTTTTGTTATAAACATTGTTTTGGGCTCTTTCTCTTTCCAGATTTTGTATGCACACAAGACTACATTCTGCCAAATGTCTGCTGGTGTTCATTGAGGTTTTTGAATATCTTGCAATGTTTAAAATAGGCATTTTTAGCTTGCATTTCAGAGAAACAAAGGTGATTTAAAGCGTTTTTTTTATTTTAGCCATCAGCACTGCTGTTTTTCCTTTGGCACACATTTCACTCATGGCACTCCTGGCCTATCACGTTCGTACTGGTGGGTGGCAGGTCAGGGGACCATTTTGCTATGCGCAAAACTGCGCAGTTCTCCAGGATGCTGGCGCAAATGTTGGCGGCGACAGCTCCTCCCCACATCTACCCAGTCTATTGATTCAACATGGGTCAAAACCCTTTACAAGCCCCCCCACCCAACTGCGCTTTGATTTGGAGTCGAGGGGGAGTCGGGTGCAAAGGATGTTTTTGATCCACGCGGTGGTATGTCCGCATCATCTTCTTCCAATTCCGTAGATGGCCCAGTTCAGCATCTTTTCCTCCATCCGGTTGGATCGATCGGTTCTCATCGCCGGTCCTGATGGGAATATTGGGCGGTACCCCGGGCCCCTCGGATTTTTGCTCCCGGTCCCCGGTGGTCCTCCTTGGTCAGTCTCCATGGTTTCATCTCTCCTAGGATGAGAAAGCAAAAGAGGCAATACTTATTCATAGACATTTCTCCCCCAATATTAATGGTGTGGCGAACATATACATTTTATACATCCGAATACATTTTGAAGTATTATTTTTAAAAAAACAAGATATAACAGGAAATATTGACATTAGGTTACTATATTTTTGGTATGTGGAATATTTTAGGGTTGGAGCTTTTATTGATCTGGGGCTGCCCCCTCTGGGATTCCAGAGGATTCCTCCAGTTGTTGCAGAGTGTTCCTAGGATGGCAACACTTTAGCTGATTTATATGGACCCACTTATCTTCCCCCCTCCTACCTTTCGGGATGTGGATCTTATATGCTACAGGGGAGATTTTGTCTATAATTTCAAACGGTCCCTTCCATGTAGGCAAACATTTTCGCTGTTTGGCATGGTTCCTTTGGAAATTGTATATATAGACCCGGTCTCCCACATCATATACTTTCCTGGAAGTTTTCAGGTCATAGTGGGTCTTCATGCTCTCGGCTGATCTTTCTAGATTCCGCTGAGCATAGGCAAAAGCATGCTGAAGGTGTTTCCTTAAATTCTCCACATACTCATGAGTTGTGGAGGCATTTAATAATGTCTGCTCTTGGGTCCTATAGAGCAAATGCTGGGGAAGCACCATCTTGCGTCCAGTCATCAGCTCAAACGGTGATATTTTAGTTGCAGATGAAGGGGTAGATCTGATGGCCATTAGGACCAGAGGTAATCGGATATCCCAACTTGGCCCAGAATCTGCCACAAACTTTTTTAATATGCTCACAATGGTTCGGTTGTATCTCTCTAATGCTCCAGAAGAAGCTGGCATGTAAGCAATGTGTAGCTTCCTTTTAACCCCCAGTATCTCCCACATCTTTGTCATTACCTCGCTGGTGAAATAACTACCTCTGTCTGACTCAATACTTTGAGGTAGACCAAAACGGGAAAAGATGTGGTTAATCATCAGGGCAGCTGCTGTTTCTGCCTTGCAATTTGGGGCCGGGAGACATTCCACCCACTTGGTAAACAAGCATATGACGGTCAACATGTACTTGTTTCCTCTAGACGAGTGAATTACAGGGCCTACGAAGTTGATTTGCAAATCTGACCATGGCAGTGTCATCCCCCTCTTTTGGAGAGGCGCCCGGTGTGTGAGGGATGTTGGCTGAAATTGTGCACACACCAGACACCCCTTCAAGTATTGGTCGAGGTCCTGCCCCATGTGTGGCCAGTATGCAACCTCTCTTGGGCGTGACTTAACATCAGGCTTCTGAATGAGGTAGGGACCACCCACTGATCATGGCCAGCTTGGGATTTCCTTACCAACAAACCGTCTTGGATTCGGAACATCATCGGACATTTCATCAACACTCTAAGGTCCTCCTTCCCAATGTAATCGGTATCCGTCAGGGGAAAGTTCTCAGGGTCCTCAATGTGTTGGTAAAACTTACCAATTATTGGATCCCCCTTTTGAGCCGTAATTAAATCAGCATCAGGGGTCTCCTTACTCCATTGTGCAGTTGAAAGATCATTGTGAGCATTTGTCTGGGACCTAGTGATAGCAGTGACCTGGATTTCCCCCAACAGGGACTCTATTTCTATTAGATCCCCTTGGATGGCACCGGTTTTGGCGAGCTGATCAGCTAAGTCATTTCCAGTTTTGTCTGGTCCCTCTACTTTGGAATGACCCTTGATCTTATTCCAATAGATGGTCATCCCATTCAAGGTGACCAGATCATCAATGTTTTGAATTAACTTCCCATGTTTCAAAGGTTTGTTATTAGCACATAGCATGCCTCTGGTTTTCCAGTTAACCAGGTGCTCCACGAACCCGTTCCGTACATAATCCGAATCTGTGATTATGACCAGTTTGTGGAGTTGATGTTGGACAACATTGAGGATGGCTTGATGCACAGCCATCAATTCTGCCACCTGACTACTTCGGGGACCAATTTTGTATCCAGCGGAGGGTTCTGAGGACTCATCCACCCATGCGTTCCCTGCGCCGGCCACCAGTTCTTTCTCCCCGTTGTTGTCAACATGGTACGAGCATCCATCCACATAGACAGTGGGCATTCCCTTACACTTGTCTTCTTCAAAGACTTTGTGTGGGGAATTAAGGTATGCCTCCATGTTGCCCTTGAGTTTTAGACTTTCGTCCTCGAGACAGCTTTCTCTGGCACAATCATGCAAGTCAGCCAGACCTTGCGCGAGGGTATTCTTCTTGTTTTGGCCATATCTGACCTCCACAGGAAAGCCTTGCATTGACAGAATCCAGGAAGTAATTTGGGAATTACTCATATTTCGGCCCGGATTCTGTCACTTTGGAGATATTGCAGAGGCTGGTGTGGAGTCTCCACTATGATGTGTTCCCCCTGGATGAACTGGTGGTAATTCTTCAATGCCCACACCGTTGCCAGGAGTGCCTTTTCACAATCTTTGAATTTTTCCTCCACAGAGGATAAAGTTTTGCTCGCATAGGAGATTATTTTATTGACCTTGTCATGCTTTTGGTATAATACTGCCGTCAAACACGATTAGAGAACCCAGTCTCCAGGAATAACTCCTTGTTTCTGAAAGGGTAAGCTAGGCAAGGCACTTGTGAGAGGCTTCTTTTGAGTTGTCTTACTGCCTCGGATTGTTCTGGACCCCATTGCCACTCGACCCCCCCCTTCAAGAGATGAATCAAGGGTCTGGTGATCTCTGCGTAGCCCTCAATGAACGTTCTGCTGTAATTAGTCAGTCCAAGGAGGCTCCTTAGTTCCCGCAGAGTGGTGGGGTCCTTCAGTTTCTGGAGTGCTTCGACTTTCTTTTCTTGGGGACAGAGACCCTGAGGAGTAATCTCATGCCGCAAGAAATTAACACGGGTTCTACACCACTGTGCTTTCTGAAAGGAAAGTTTTGCTACGGCGGCCCTCAACTGTGTCAGAACATAACGGATCTCCGCTATGTGTTCCTCCACAGATGAACCTTTGATGAGGACATCATCTACATATGCCAGGTTACCCCTCGCACCCAGGTCGGGCATGGCCTTGTGTAGGAAAATGTTGAATTCATTGCCGGAGTTGAGGTATCCGAAAGGAGTTCGGGTCCATTTGTACTGCTGGCCCCCAAAGGTAAAAGCCAGTTTGTATTGGTCCTCCCTACTGACAAGCACGGTCCAGTATCCATTGGTCAGGTCTATTGCTGTGAATACCTGTGACCCCTGAATCTGGGCCAGCCCTTGATCAATGTAGGGCAGAGGCCATCGGGAAGTATGGACCCGTTTGTTGAGCTCCCTAAGGTCGGCACAGAGTCTCCATTGACCGTTTGGCTTCAATATTCCCAGCACCGGATTATTGAAGGTGCTGTGTACTGGACGGATTAGTCCCCGGGACTCAAGGTTCTTAATTATTTCAGTAAGGGACTCCATGGATGCGAGAGGCAAACAATATTGCTTCACAAACACTGGATTCATGCCAGGATCCGTGGGAATTGTTGTTTTGTGGATGTCGGTGTGACCACAGTCATACGAGTCTACCGCAAAGAGATCTTGGAAATCCAAGAAAACTTATTTCAACTTTTGCTTCTGTTCCAGAGTCACGCAGGCATCAGCTAGGTTGACTCTCTCTTCTACTATCTGCCTGAAGCCTGGAAGGACTTCTGGTTTGGCTATCTCAGCGGCCTCCTCCAGCTGGCTGGAGAAGTCCCTGGTCAGAGTGCTGATTTGGACTGGAGGCTTCAGGTGGGAAAGGCAGCCCTCATGTACTTGGAAAATCACCTCATCCCTCCTGAAGTCACAAGTCACATCTTCCTTACCATAAGGGCAAGAAGTGTACACCAGGAAGTTCCCCCCATGCCGGGTGAAAATCCTGTCTGGTGTTGTATTGTCCTCACTGTCACTGTCAAAACAGTCCTTGGGGATTGGTCCTAACAGTTCATTTCCTAAATCAATGGAGAAATGTCGGTCATCAACCACCATTCCAATAATGGTGCCTGCGGCTAGAGTAATACTCTTTAAGTCGCTGTTATCCACCTCTATTGGAATGGTGTCATGTTCTATGTTGACTAATGGTGTTGGGTTTACCCCTAACCCTTGCTGTTGGAGAGAAGCATTTAGATGAATATAAGCATCAGGGTTTTTCAATTTTTGTCCTCTTTTAACTTTCACTTCCAGGGATGGTGACTTCCTCTTTAATCTGAATTTCAACTGCATAAGGTAGCAATTGAGCTGACCTAAATGCTTTTTCTGGATCATCAAAGCCCATGGGATTATCCGCTAATCGGGACCAAGCTTTGAAGTTTATTAGGTCCAAACTAATGGCAAAGCGATTGAGAATGTCACTGCCTAAGTAAAAGGCAGCAGTGATGTCTCGCACGACCCAACAATTATGGACTATGCTCTTGTTGCCAATGGATATTTTGAGCATACACCTGCTTGGCAGGAGATGTTTCGAATTGGGTGTTTCCAGATCCATTTCCCATTCGTCTATCAGTTTGAATGTGGGAATGGCTGGATCTTTTGGGAGTTGGCGGAACATGGCTTCGCTGATTAAGCTCTTACCGTTGTTCACACACACTCGAGCGAGAACAGAGTCCTTCCCTTCATTTAACTGAACAGGGATGAACCACTGCTCTCCAATTTACTGAATATCAGTCGGGCTCTGAGCTGATTTCACATCTTTCTGGACTACAGGAGTGGGAGTGTCTGATTGTGGATTGGTAAAGAATTTCAGAGTATTTCCTTCCAGTGTGGAATACCACCTTAAACTGGAAGGAAGGTTGATTTTCAGAAATAGAGAGGACCCCCCATCACCAGTCTGTTGTACTACTGCTATTACTGTCACGTCTGGAATTTGGTTGTTCTGGAAGTGAAATTCTACTTCAGATTTTTGTTCAACCATGTGGCAGGTGCCGTTTAAACTAACATGGTTGACACTCTGTTTTAATTTTATTGGTCGGCTAGTCTGGGTCCAGAGGACCTTGATTACGCAATCTATTAGGGGTGACAACCTTCTCAGGAGGTCATTCCCTAGTAAACAAGTGGTGCCCTCTGGAGTTACTACTATGACCAGATGTTTCACCTTGTGTCGCCCAATTTTGATGTCCAAATCTGCAGTCCCCTCAACGGGAATTTCCTTCCCGTCAAAGTTCTGGAGTTGTCCAGGAAGAGAGGTGAGGGGAATTTGGTACTTCTCCCCCCTACCTGAATTCAGTTCATCAAAGGCCCTTTTAGACAGAAGGGTAGCTTGGGATCCAGTGTCCACCAGTGCCAAAATTGTACCCTGCCCCTGTACTTGTACCGGGGCATAATATCTTCCCTCCTTCTCCTCAAGGGGGCACAGATAATGCACATTTTTGGACAACTGGTGGGCTAACTTCCTGGTTTTGGACATGGCGAGAGAAGAGATTTGGGCAGAATTCTGTGGAGAGTCTGGGGAATCTGAAAGAAAAAGTTGGCAACTGGAAATGGTTTCGGGTTCTGGGCCGCCCCCCCCCCTTTTTGGAGGCAGTCATCAGGATGGGTTTGAACCAGGGAAGTTTGGTTTTGTTGGTTCTGGGATAGGATGATGGGCGGCAACAGCTCAATCCCCACATCCACCCAGTCTGGATTGGAATCTCTTGGGACCCATTTTTCCTTGGGAGGAGTTCCCCCATCTCTGAAGGAGAAGATCCTTTCCCCAGGATCCTCTGAGGATCCCTCTTCCTCAACTTGGAAGACCTGTACCTCCTCCACAAAGTGGGTCTGTTTGGGTCCTTTGTTTCTCCTACCGCCCCTCTGCTCCTTGGGATGCAGGCTTTCAGGGGCAGGAGATTTTGTTTCCGGTTCCTGGTTTTCCAGGGGCTGTTTACAAGTTGGTAAGGAAGCTTCCTCCAAGGCTTTACACCCCTCTTCCCCTTGTGCCTCCTCCCTGGGAACCGGTGGGTTATCTGGGTTATCTGGGAACCTGCTGCCCCGTCATTGTTCTGGAGCACCAGGCCCAGAGTTTGGGGCATTCTGTGGTGGCATGCTCATCTGAGGGTTCTGTTGCGCCCTCAGCATGTGACCCAGATCCCGTGCCATGTTTTGGACCTGGCGCTCTAACTGGGAAACCGCTCAGGCTGATACGGGGTCTGGTTTTCTCCCCTGGGCTGCTCCTGGGAAGGGTAGCTATCCCTTCTCTGGTAATACCCTGGGTTGGGAAGATTTGGGTACCCCTCCACCCTTGACCTCCCCTCTCCCGGATTAGGTTGTCTGGGCGCAGGGAATTGGGGAAAGCAGGATGGATGGTTTTGGGGTTGGAAATTGGGTGGATACCTGGGGAAAATGTTCTGCCCAGGATTTGGTGAATTTCTGCCCTCCTGGGGGAAGTTAAGAGGGAAGTTCCCCGGGTTAGGCGCTTGGCTGGATCCCCCCCTTGGGCTGGAGGAGTCCACACATAACCCAGGATGGGTCGGTTTCCCTTGTAGCGGGGACTTACATAATCAGGGGAGCGAGGGACCCCATTTGTTGGACTACCTCCTTGACTCCCTGTCTGGGACTGGCCCGAGGGCCTTCTGGTGTTAGAGTTATTCTGCGCAGGCAGGTTTTTAGGCCCCATCTCCAAATCTAAAACGGGGGCAACCTTTACCTCCGCCACCTTGGCAGCAGCAGGGGTGCTTTTGGTTTTGGGGTTTTTCGGCGCGTTACTTTTATTTTCTATGGGCGTCTGCACCTCATAGATCCGGGTGGCTTGCTCAATGACCCAGTCTAAAGATCTTTTCTCGTGAAAATCTCTTACGAGCTGGGTCATTATGTACTTGGGAAGAGCATGGAAAAATGTGTTGATGAATTCTCTGCTGTCCGTGCGCACCCTTCTGGTGGTCTGCGCAAAGGCACGCTTCAATTCTTGCACAAATTCTTGTGGGGCCTGATCCTCCCCACATTGCAAATTGTAGGCTGCCTTACGAGCCTTTTGGGGATTTCTATGTACAGAAAAATGTTTCAAGATGGCCGCCCTATATGTGGACCATCTTGAATGGTTTTGGTCCTCCAGCCCCGCAAAGAAACTGGAGTATTCAGGGGAGAATGTCCATTTGACGTACTGGATGCAGCTACTGCTGTCCTTCAAATGGAAAACCTCCATCATTTGCTCATAGAGCTCCAAGTGTTCCCAAACAGAATACTTGGCGTTCTTATGATAAGGCATGATGACACTCCTGATTGCCTTAATCTGTTTTAAGGGGTCCTTAAGCAAGGCCCTTTTCACCTTATTGGCCTTTTTGGTTCGGGCAACCCTGGTCCATTCATCCTCCGATTCAGAAGCACTGCTCCCAGAGGTGCCCATCTGATCTTCCAGGTTTTCCCAGATTCTACGAGCCTGGGAATAGCTGGCAGAATGTGGGGACCTGGTCTCCTGTGTCCTGTGACGCTCAGAGGAGTCTTCAGATCCGTCCTTGCTACCAGGATTTGATGGGTACCCTCCCCCCACTGACCTAACTGGGCAGAGGTTTTCAGGATGCCCTTAGTGGGCCTACTCTCCTGGGGTTCCCCACTAAATTGCACTGTACTTAGCTGCCCATACCCGGATGCCCGCCCATCCATTCCTGGGTGGTACTGGCCTATGAGCCCCATCCTTTTGGCTGGATAGTAATCTGCAATCCCTCTGGCCCTGTGCTCATGTGCGCCAGTGGACATGGGGGTGGCAGAGTCCAGGGACTGGTAGAGATGAAGGCCTCTGGTACTAGGGCTCCTGAGGTTATGCTCAGGCGTTTCCCTTTCCCAGCGAACCTCATCTCTATCAGCCACTGCTCCCTGTTTCAATGCAAGAGCCTGCGCTTTCAGTTCCTCAGTTAAGGCCTCACTAGACTCTATCAGTCTCTCCTGCATGGCTACCTGTTGCTGGAGCCTATCATTGTGCTGGCAGAGAGCCTCATTCTCTCTCTGTGCCTAATGATTGGTCCTGGAGTACTGGGCCAGTCTTTGCTGCAGGAGGGTTACCTCCTGAGTCCCATCCCTACTGGCCTGCTCCTTTCTAGCCGGAGCCTCTTCCACCCTCCTGGTGTGCCCTAACAAGTTCTGATGCTCTTTGTGGAGGTCACCCAGCCCCTGGAGGGCCAAGTGATTTTCTTCAGTTTTTCTTTTTAAATAGCAGACTTCCTGGCCTAAGGTGTCCCTTTCCTGACTAAGAGTCTGCATCTGTGCCGCCAGGTCGTCCCTTTGCCTTTGAAAGGCACCAGCTTTCTGGCGCTCCTGATCAAACTCTGCCTGGGTATCCAGGTCTTTCAGGATCAGTTTATTGCTCTCTGCATTTTCCCTATCTAGGTGGCTTTGCAGGGTGACTACCTCTCTGCACATGCCCTTTTGAAATCTAATTGTTGCTCGAGCTTTTTCTGGCTCTGCAGTAGGGAGTCCAAACCTTCTTGGTACTCCTCCTGCAAGGCCAGTAATCTGGTATCCTGGTCAGACTTTTCCTGTTGCAGGATACACATGTCCTCTTTGATTTTAATGAGATACTGTCTGCTCTCATTTTCTGACTCCTGGCTTCTGTGCATCCTCTGCTCCGAAGAGACCAGGTCAGATTTGGCCTTCTCTAACGCGACCTGTTTCCTATTTGCCAGATCTTGGCCTTCAGCACATTTGTCCTGAATGACTCCCATATATAGATACAAATATGCCGCTATCCTAACCATCTTGTCGTGTTCATCTTTAGCTTTAGGAGCCATGTATAGTTCACTCAGGGCCACATGTAAGGGACCCTGATCTCTCCAGATATCTAACCCAGTTGTAGTGACCTGTTGTGTGATTGCCTGCAACCACGCATCCTGGCCCTGCTCAGTCCATTCACCTATCACAAATAGCTTATGTAAGAAGTGCTCTCTGGCTATTTTGATGGCTACCAGTGTCATCATTCTGGAATTTGAGTTCCTTCCTGATTTACAGAAGTTTTTATTTTATTTTGCAAAACAGACCATTTCCTTAGAGCATTCCTTTGAGGGGTGCTTTCACAGTGTAAAACAGCGTGGTGATCAAACCGGATATGTGTATCCGGTCAGTTGGCACACTGTATTAAGCTGCACAAGTGGTAAATCTAACCCAGAATATCCCGGCTCTGATCCCCCACTTTGTAAGCGACTTCAATTCAACACTACAGCTAAGACAATGCCTAGTCTGGGATGCTGATGTAAGCCCTTGTTGATGTAATTTTATGTCCAGTTCGTTTACTCTGGATGACAACCCTTATATAACACCCCTCTCTCAGAATCCCCCTGGCCCCGCTGAGCCAAGAAGTAGGTTTGTTCTGCAAATTTAAAAGGTTTATTTGAAAATTAAACAATATATATCTATCACACTTTTATAGTAAATTAATATTTGATAGCAGACTTGTGAAGATGATAGTGGTCAACAATGGATAATGTTACAGTGGTACACTCTTTTGATGGCTTAGAAGTGATACAGAGAGGATGAAGTAGCTGAGAATGCTTTTATGGCTTCAAAGACAATGCAATGATGAATGAAATGCAGTACAGAAAATAAACTTGATATGATTTCAACCAAAACAATGTAATCACTTTTCTTTGACAATTCACCCCCCTCCCCCTTTATGCAAGGTAAAGAGATGGAAGGAAAGTGCACAGTTCTCAGGAATGCAATCAAATATAATTCAGTTCCCCCCCAGCAAGTTTAGAGCAACAGGGATGATTTTAAACACAGACAAAGTACTTTAAAGGTGGCATGCAAAGAAGTAAAAAATATGCTAAAATGATTTTAATTCCCTCTAGAGGTTCAGGGTGGGTGACAGCTACTTTGTATTAGTTCAGGATCACTTTAGCAATGCTCTGTGAATGATTGTCAGGTTGCAAACTAATTTCAGCAAAGGAAAGCAAGGACAAATCTTTTTACACGTGGCTGAAATTAAGCAAAATGTCAAATCGCGGCAAATTTAGTCGCGTGCATCGAGCACAATTACGGAGGGAGTATGAGGAGTAGCAAGTCATAGCTTGTTGGAAAGCTTAGAATCTCAGCTTCAAAATAAAAGTTAAATCTTGCTTCTATCACAAACGGTTCCGGAGATACGGCTGATTTAGTAAAGGTAGTTTTCGGATTTGAAATTTGAAAGCTCAGAATGACAGATGACAGTTTTCAGGTTTAAAGATGACAGAATGACACGATTCTAGGAGGCAGTTCTAAATAGGTTAAAATAGTTTCGATTAGATTATTTTAAACTAAGAGATTGGATTTTGCACAGTTCTGGCGGTACTCACACTATATTTTGGACAGGAATGCGACTTTGCCACGGATCGGGTCAGGATTGGACTGCAGTTCCCTCGCCACGGACGGTCTCTGCCTGGTTCTGCTCACTGGATAATTCTACCTTCTGGGTCAGCTCTGCTAGCAGCACTGCACAGTGGTCTGGATCTCTGGTTCTGACAAAAGAACCTAATACCCAGAAACGGCACCTTGTCTGTTTATCACAGCTTCAAAATGTAATTTTGGGCATATATCAGTGCCTTGTAAACCTGGAAGAGGCACTGATTTCAATAAGGCATGTCATTTTATATAATTCATTTTTAGGGCCAATGGGCAGATGAAAGTGAGTTGCTGTAGAGGAAAAGAAATGGAGGAGGCGAGTAGCATTCTGACCAGCTCTGAAGTACCTGGGAGCTCTCAAAGTAGTCAATTGTCTGTTGCCTAAACCACCTCGATCACTTTCTTGCCTACTGTGTTTGAAAGAGTGTGAACAAGGACCGGACTAGCTCTCCAAAAAGGAACGCCAGGTAGCCGACGCATCTTTCGGTTAACATTCGTCCCCCCTACAGCGAGAATGGGATGAATCCCAAATGGACTTGCGGCAGGCTTCCCGGGGGCATCAGGAAGAATGACAGGTTTACTCGTACTGGTTTGTCTCCTCGACCATGGTCCTCTTCCATGGTCCGTTGAGTTGGTTCGAGTTCAATCAAGCGAGAACATTCCACAAATACCCTGGAGGAAGGGGTTGTGTTCTGGTGGCAAAAAGGTGGAGGTAAAACTCCAAACATTCTGCCCAACTCGTGATTGGGACAGTCCTTAAATGTAGCAGTAATATCATTACCGCCGCCTACAAGCGCTTCCGCCCATCTCTTGAAGAGCCTTTAATCTCTAAAAGGGCCACTAGTGAGGTAGTCACCATTGCCACCTACAGCAGTGGTGAGGAAGGACAGGGTCATTGCATGCTGCAGGGTCTCTTAACACCTCGCACATTGCCAATCCACCCCGTAACCCAGAATGCAAATCCCTCTAGGTCAAATTCCTGCTTCCCCCCTTATCTACAGACAGCTTCTTGCTTATATACCAACCCCCAGGATACAATAGAAGCTTTTGCAGAATCCCTAAGCGACTCAGTCGCAGCCATCATGGTCTCCCACCGCCTCCTAACCGTATTAGGAGACTTCAACATTTGGCTTGATATGCCCCTTAACACAATAACACAATCACCACTTGACAACAAGGAAACTCTGCAGCTAACACAGCTAATCTCATCCCAATCCCACTCTGCTGGGTCCACCTCAGACACAATCTTTGTATCCTTCAATCTCCTCAAAATATTTCACCCGCCCTCTCATACGGTCAGACCATGCCGCCATCTTTTTTGTCCTATCAGCAAGGAACCCTCTCCCACCTTTGACACCCTCGGATCACTTCCATAATACAGCCTCTGAAAAGAACTCAAAGTGACTCCTCACCTGGCAGAGATACTAGATGGTTCTCCTACCACCCCCACTGCCTCCCCAGGCCACGTCACCATCTCTAAATTCGATTTCTGGTTTTCCGAAGCACTTAACTCCATTTCGACCATCAGATCTTTCTCGAACAGAAAATGCCATTCACCCAGATGGTTCACTCTAGCCCTAAAAAAATGGAAAAACCTTGCACCATATTATGGAGAGTAGATGAGTTCAGACCCATCTTCATCCAACAGATGTGCCTACTCATCCCAACTCAAACTCTCATGCAGAAGTCCACAAAGCCAAAAAATCCTATTACAGGAACAGAATCTCCAAAGCACTACACCCAACCAGGAAACTCTTTAAGCTGATTTCTGAATCCGATGCCCCTGCATGTTCCACCAACTCAACCCACCACACTCAATCCCTTTGTGACTTTCTCTCAGGCCACTGCCACAACAAAGCCCTCGAGTAAACACTGCTATCATTTCTAAAATCTCCACCCTCCTCACCAGCCATGCCATCTCGTCCCTGGTAAATGAAGCACCCCCTACCCTTCCTCTTTTCTCCTCCTTCCCTCCACTCTCCCACCCAGTATTCCTCAAATGACTATTGCTTAGCTGACCATCAGCCTCCCCATGAGCCCCTGTCTCCCGCCCCCCCCCTGCTAAAAGAATTCTTGACATCAACCTATGCTGGTAATTTAGCACGATTCATTATCAACTCTTCTCTCATGTACAGTATCTTCCCAGCAGAATTTAAGACCTCCTTCAACAAGCCCCTCCTTAAAAAGGCATCCCTCGCCGCTCTTGGCCGAACCAACTACAGACCCATCTCGAATAATCGCTAAATAGCCAAATGAACTGACCAAGAAACTTATTTACAACTATGCCTCTTCTCAGAATCCAACAATATCCTAGACACAGTTCAATCAGACTTCAGACCATTGTGAATAACAAAATCATTCTTAGTTTCCATCTGGGATGAACTAAAAAGACACACAGACTCTGATAGATGCGATGCCCTAATCCTGCTTGACCTCTCGGCAGCGTTCGATACCATAGACCACTACACTACCTCACGAGAGACTACACACTCTAGGCAACAGGCACATAGCGCTGAAACGATATCTTCCTTCCTCTCCAGCAGATCATAATTCGTACATCTGCATCCTTTCTCTTCAGCACCACTCTGTCATCCAGGGGGTGCTGCAAAGCACCTCTCTCTCCCCTCTCCTCTTTAGCCTCTACCTGAGCCGGATATATCTGATTATTATGAAGCTCCCTAGATTTCCCCAGTGAGAGCTAAGAGGTAGAAAAGAAGATAAAGAGAAACGAAGACACAGTGAACAGAACAGAGATTACAAAGAGTTTCCTGAGATGCAGCTGGCTTTCCGGAATCTTAAACTAAGGCTTGCTGTAAGTCTATTGTGAAAGCTGCCTGGCAACCGTGCGAGAACTCAAGAATGCCCTGAGCTTGCTCTCCACAGAGCTCAGCAAAACGACAGTTAAAGAAGAGCTCAGAAATGTGTGCGCTGCTGAAACATTTAAAAACCAAAAATTGCACTCAGTGAAAGCATGTAAGCATTTAATAGATTCCTATGAGACCAAGTTTATAGAGACTATTTTAACAGAGAAGAAAGACAAACTGGAAGCCATCTTTTGCTTTGAACATTCAATGGCTTGCACTGGGGTGAAGATTGATAATTTTCAGTGATATCCTAATACACGCCCACTGTGCCCAACTGCCTTTAAAAACAACTGGCCGCACGCACCAGCACGCGCGCACCGCGAAGAGTACCGTAGAGTACCAGACTGCAGACGCCTTGACTCTTTCTGCCCTCTTTGGATTACCTACTGAACTTCCTTGGATTCACCTGAACTTTGATATTTCTTTTTTTCAGGTTGGACTTATTTTAAATGACATATGGTTGTCTCAAGTATCATATATTGAGTTAAAAAGCATCTAAAACTGTTATTCTCCTTTTTTTCCTTTAGTGATATCCTAAAACACGCCCGCTGTGCCCAACCACCTTTAAAAACAACTGGCCGCGCGCACCAGCGCGCGCATACCGCGAAGAGTACGTTAGAGTACCAGACTGCAGACTGCAGGTCTGCAGTTCTGTGATCTGGGCTCCACGCTCTTCTATCCTTTGTTTGGCTACAGCTGTAGACACACCATTTCCCAAATACATGCGGTAAAGAAGTAAGTAGTTAATAATTACCGAGAAGTACCCAAGAAGTGTCTGTCTGCCTGTTTGTTAGGGAGTAGGGAGCGTGGGTGTTGCTATTGTTCTTTTTCTTTCTTTTTCTCCTCTTTCGGAACTCCTAATTTGTGCTGTTTGCTGACGTGTGGAAAGCACGTCTTACTATGTATGAGGAACAAATTACGGTATCTTGTTGTAAGAGCATATCGTGAAAAACCTTTAGCGATTTCTCCACCTGCTATATCCTCTAGGAACTGCTTTAATTGTAGCACGCTGAATACTTCTCCAGTGCGTTTGGGGGGACTCGCGTGTGTGGAAATGATCCAAGGTTTAAATTGTGAATCTCCTTTATGCTTTCATTTTGGTACCGCATATTTTGTCCTGAGCTGCGTGTAAAGCGCTGTATTTGGTTCACCTGATCCCACGTTGTAGTTGTGTTACTGCCCTTTGAGAAATTGCGCACTGTAGTACTCCCGTATACCTACCACCTTTAGCTGTGATCGGGTCTTCAGAGGAGACCTGTACTTCTGTGTACTCAAAACTAAAGTATCTGTAGCTGTGATTGAACGGAGGCGTCGGGGCGATTGGATGTTGTGCCTCGGAATTTGGTATAAGTACTCATGGGTAAGGAGTAATCATTAGTGGCACTAAGTATTATACCTAAGGCTATCTTGTGCTGTCTCCCCCAGAGTATGGTAGGAATCCTACGGAGCGGGAAGATACCTACGCTCTGTGGGGGTTTAAAAACAAATAAACGGGAAAAAACCTTCTCCAATTGCTTGTGGAACCTTTGTGTATACAAACACACTAAACACTCGTAATTCCCTGACAACCGTATCATTTGACGGAAAGATGAGCACTTACGAACTAAAGGATAAATTGAGGGAGGAGGCGGCCAAAAAGTGGGATCTGAGCAGTATTGACTTCCCCCGGCTTCCGAATCCTGCAGGGGCTCCTCATAATAATCCTATGGAAGATGTTAATAATTCTGTCTGCCCGGAGGATCTTAAGTATGAAAGTGTTTCGAGTGGCCATGATCCCCCAATAAGACCTTCTGAGCTCAATCTGGACGATACTTCTCCCCTTACACCACAACAGGATACGTCCCTCCTCGCCCCCCGTGGTCTCAGCAGAGTTGGATAAAAGGGTGAGACTTTCAATTGGTCCCTCAACGCCGGTAAGGGCAAGGGGGGGAGGCCTCGACAATGTGCATCTCCACAAACCACTGATGGGTAGACCGGTGGAGAAACTGTGCCCAGACGATTATTCAATGAATGGAGCAAGCAGTATTTTTGGCCCTGGCAGTATGGGGGTCCCTAAGCCGGGCACTCACACATGTTCTAGCACGACCCTACCCGCTCCCCCCCAAAATTACGAATATAGGGAATTGATCCCTAACAAGCTAGGAAACGTACCATCAGCTGAAGAGAATGAATCTAAACTTGAGTCCTTTCCTGTCCTTACCAGGATTTTGAATCTCTTGGATAAGGGGCACGAAAGGACTCATTGTGATATACAAGAACTGAGACATATGCTTATGGAGTGCTCAGAAAAACTCAGTAGGTTGGAGGGTTTTGTACATGCTTTAAGCCTTTACCCTACTCTACAACCTCTAAAAGAACCAGAGCTGAAACATGGGGTTGGGTCCCAAACAGAGGAGATGGAAATTGATGGTAGGAAATATGAACTGAATAAGCACACAAATCCTTGGACAAATAGTGAATTGCCCAAGGAGAACATAGAATCGACTAAAGGTACTCTAGAACCCAGGAAAATGTATCCTGAGTTGGAGAATAAGTCGGGAGTGACGCAGGAACTAATGAGATCTATACTAATCAATTCAGAAAAGATCAAACCGGTGGAAACCACCAGGGCCAGCACACTTGAGTCCAGTGGGAACATAGATACAAATGCCCTTGACTTAAGTGCTAGGAATAAACTTGATAGCCCCTCTGCACTATTGAAAGTAATGGCGGATGAGGCCGCTTCGAACAATAAATCGAACCATTCACAGAACAAATTGGAGGAAGATCGTCCCTTTGTTCATGTAATATCACGTAGAGAAAAGAAAATGAGAGCAAGGGCACTGAAAAGAAGAGCAAAGAGCGAGGGGGCAGCTAAAGTAATGCAAACTAAGAAATCTCAAAATCAATTGTCCACTAAAATAAAAAATTCTACTTCAAATATTAAAGATATCTGCACTTTATCAGGGGAAGTAGGAATCTTTGACTTCACACAACTGAACGAGGAAAGTAAGTTGGCCCTCAAAGTAAAGGTAGCCCTCAGCAGCCCGGTTAAGGTGAAGGAGGGGAATTCCCTGCAACCCATTGCAGTGGACTCCCTGGAGCATGAATTCGAGGAAGCCTCTAACACACTATCAGAGGCCATGAACAAACTATACTCCAAAAAAAAAAAAAATTCTAAAAAGTGAAACAAACAAAAATAAAATAATTGGCCTAAAAAATAAATTGAATGTGAATAAACTAGAATTAAGCAAAGATATGCAGAGCATTCAACAGTTTTTCAATACTAAAACTAAAGAAAAGTTCCTGAGCGCAAATGAGGAAATAGATAAGGAAAAAATTCCAAATGCGATATTTGCTAAGGAGGCAGATACTACCTGCCCCTCGGATCAGAAGTAGGGGAGTGGTGACGTAAGAGAGAATGTTGGTAGGGATGTAAATCTTGATGTATCCCCTCTGGCCCCTAGCGAGGATATAAAAAAATTGGTGCAAGAAGCGCTGCTCAAACTTCTTCAGCTCCCACCTAAGTATGGCATCCCCCTCCCTGCCTCCTTATGTCACAGATAGAACATGAGCATGAGGAAGGTGAACAGGGATACACCAACCCTGTCCAGGGTATAGAATCAATTAAAGTCTTGTGCCCATATGAAGACCAGGGACACGCCCTGAAAGCCGGGGCCTATGCTTCTGACATAGCAGCAAAACAGGGAGTGGAATTAACAACGACTTCGATGAATGTCCCCAAAGTGATTAAGGATAGCGGAGGTGGTGGTCTTTTCTCCTTTGCAGAGAAGGAATTTAAAGATAGAATTAGAGAAAAATTTGATCTGTGGAATCAGGATAAAGTTAGGGAAACAGTAAGAGACTCCAACAATGGGCAAGTTATCCCGCCTGAAACCCGAGGGGGAGAAGGGCGGAAGTGGGAACCTGGGCAACAACCGAAGTGGGAAGAACCCAATATTGTGTCCGAAAATGCATGGTCAGAGGCTAATAGAGACTGGAGGGACCCTAAGCACATTGAAGATCCCAGCGTAATGCTGAACTTTGTACTAACAGTAGGAGGGCCTACCTCATTACATCGAGGGAGGATCCTCTCTTTGTTCAACGAGATTCTGCGTCTCTCCCTAATTTCATCAGGAGATATCAAGCTTGTTGATTTTATTCATCCCACCAGACATGACTGTGTGAGGATTGTATTCTATTCAAGAGCAACCTATGAACTCGTGCTAGTTGAAGGTGTTGCCCTGCAAAGATTTGGGTACGACATAGTAGACTTTAGCAAAGGTGTAGAACCTCATCGGGGACGGGAACAAATAGGACATCTTCCCGGGCCATATGAGCAAAATGCAGATGGGTGTAACATTCTCCCCGTGAAAGTACACAATGAAGTGGCAGAGCTGAAATTGCTGGCAGAATCCTTGAAGGAATCTCTAGTTAAGATACAAGGATTGAAAAACTCCATCTAAAGCACTGCTAAGTTAAATCTGTTGTCATGGAACTCCAGAGGATCCCGTCCGTTATTACACTCGGTTAAGGTTTGCTCGGAGTTGCTCAATTACTCCTTTATATGTATTCAAGAAACCTGGGCAGTAAATGCAATATCTCTTGATGGTTTTACAACTTTTCAAGAACCAGCTATAAAACAACTCTTGGGTAGACCGGTGGGGGGCCTATTAATCGCCATCAAGAATAACCCAAACTACAATACTATCAAGAACTTTCGAATAAATAGTGGCTGTATAGGGGTCCTCACAAAAGTGGACTGGAAGCGTACCTCGAATCATCTACTAATTATTAATGTATATTGGCAACCAGGACGGGATCTAAAGTCATTTTTGACTCGATTGATACCACGATTGAGAAATGCCTCGAACTGGACAATGATTTGTACTTTATAGTATGCAGTGACTTCAACTCGGAAATTTGCATTGAAGACGTAGGGCACATGGGAATAGAGAGTGTGAATAAAAATGTAGGGAGGTGCTTGTGGAAATGCGCTCAGGGGACATTATGGGCTCAGTTCCTTGGACGTTGGGGGATGCAATGTGCAAACAATTTAATGGAGGGGAAAGGAGATACAGCCACATGGTCACGTGGAAAGTGGAGCTCCACTATAGACTACATATTTGTATGTACCAACATTTTTCCATTTATTCATGGCTTTACTTTGATTGATTCAGTGGAAAGTGATCATAAGATGTTAACCATTAACATTGTGAGAGTTGAAAGTGTGGCTGAGAATTACTCCATCTATGATACGCCAGTGCTCCTAAATGCCCAACATAATAGAATTGTTTGGCACAAATCGAACATCAGTAAAATCATATGTGTTTTCAGGATAATTTTGATGGTTCGGTTTTTACCCACAAAAAATTGCTATACGCTCACAATTCATTCACGGGGTACATTTCATCTGTAGTCTTATCTAAGCTTGGGAAAAAAAATAAAAAAATAGTCCTGAGGAGACAGGAGCCCCACAAACATGTGTTTTCGGATGAGATGCAAATCCTTAAGAAAGATCGAAATCGCAAAATACGCAGTTTTTTAAGCATTCACAAACAAGGCAAAATAACAATAGATCAGAGCGAATTTAACTGTCTAAAAAACAAGTGGAAGAGGAAAGCTAGATGCTTGCGTGCCCAACTGTACCAGGCTGACGCAGTAGACATGCTGGCCTCGCTTGGAGAAGTCAACTCACGCAGGTTCTGGACACTGATGAATAAGTCTGGGAATGCACAGAGCAAAGCCCAAACCGTATGTGTTAGTGCCGAGAAATGGCCAAGCCATTTCGGCACTTTATATTCAAATTCGACTGGAACCTGGAGACCTCCATCGTATATCGTAAATACCCCCTGGAACATCTCTTTTGGGGTAAAAGAAGTCGAAAGTAAAATCATTAAATGCTCATCCTCCAGGGCCCCGGGGCCAAATCGGCTTTGTAATAACGTCATGAAGGGCAATGGAGCACTATGGGTGAAAATGTTATTTCTTCTATTTAAAGATGTTCTCCATACGAGGCTCCTTCCAACTAGTTGGAAAATGTCCTACATTATTCCTATATACAAAAAAGGGGACAGGGCTTCCCCAGCTAGCTATAGTCCAATATCCCTTCTGGATGTCGATTCAAAAATCTTTGCAAGCATTGTCATGGAGCACATTCAAACCTGGATCGACAAATTTAATATTTTGTCGCCATACCAGTTTGGCTTCAGGAAGAATGTAGGCACGGATGCAGGAGGCTTGATAATTAACATCCTACAAAATTCTGCATGGTTCTCAGGAAACCCACCCATCTATGTTGCATCGATTGACCTGACTGCTGCATTCGATCTCGTGGACAGGTCAATTTTGTGGGCTAAATTGGACTCCCTGGGAATGCCCCCTTCCCTGTTATCGATCCTCTACTGCATGCATGAGAACTCCAGATTGAAAGTACGACTCAGCATTGAGGGCAATTTATCTCAGGAAATTCTGGTCACAAATGGCCTAAGGCAAGGGTGCATATATGCCCCTACCCTATTTAACCTCTACTTTTCGGACTTGGGCAATAGCTTTGAAAATCTCAGGGTCTTTTCGCCCAAGATTAAAGGCAGTATGTTAATTTGGACCGCATATGCTGACGATGCTACTCTGTATGACCATACTCCTATCGGTCTCCAGCGCCTTCTATCAGCCTTTAACAAATATATTGATACAAACGCCCTCAAAATCAACAACACCAAGACGGTGATAGTATGTCTTTCCAGTAAGAAAAATCCTAAACATTTCTCTTGGTTTCTAAACCATAAAAACTGCCAATGTGTTCGGCCTTCAGATATCTTGGATCCCCTGTATTTGGAGACAAAAAAAAGCCAATTTGAGGGACTATTTGGATGCAAAGGTTGGAACTATGATCGTCCAACTTCATAAAATTGACCTGAAATATGGTAAGTTCTCCCTTCTACCGAGTCTTCGTCTGTATAATAGTAAAATTGTAGCACAGTTCTGCTATGGACTGGAGCTTGTACCGTCTTGGTGTAGGAATGAGGTTGCATTGTATGAAGCAAAGATTGTTAGATCCATGGTAAAATGTCTACCCAAACGCATCCCTATAGGGGCGATCCGTTATGAGCTGGGTCTCCATTCACTGAAGAGTGTCCTTGAATGGAGAAGACTATGCCTATATCGGAAATTGTTGTCTAGCCATGAATGTACACTTTATAGCGTTCTGGGAAGGGACATCAGGAATGGTGTCCCTTCATCAAAATATTTGAAGGACTTGATGGAGGAAGTCAACAATGTACTTGATAATTTGGGAGTATCGAGAGACTTGTTAATTAAAAACCCTCTGAAAGTGAAAACATTACTACTACACGCAGACTGGAACCTCACCGTAGATGTAATTCTGAAGACTAAACTCTATCACCAAATCGTAAATACCCATAAAAAGATGGGTGAGCCCGCGCCATATCTAATCAAATTCCCGAATAGAGAATGGAGGCAGACATTTATGAGGTTTCGATTCAATGTGTTGGGTACGGGGGAGATTATTAATATTAGAAATGGCAACTTAAGGGGACATTCTCCATGTAGGTTCTGTAAGCAAAAAGATAATGCTGAATCTCTGGTGCATCTGATGACGATATGTGATGGCCTTAGAGAGGAACGTATTAGTTATTTTAGTAAGTTTGTACCTAATACTGAGTGTGTTGACTTGGAGCTTCTGTGGCGTGACATGCTGAATGGGAAAAGAGTGACTTTACAGATTGCGGTCGTTAGATTCCTGAAAGTGTGTTGTGATTTATGAAAATTTATGAAATTCATCTGCGTCTCAAACACGAGCTCAGTTACGTTCTAGTTTCCCCGCAAAATTCTAATGTAAAGGGAACATCCTGAAACATTGAGTTAGATGACCTTCGGGTAAACTTGTATACCAGTCAAAGAATTCTGTGTATTTTTTAAATTTTGTAAAAATGATTTTATCATGGTGA
This sequence comes from Ambystoma mexicanum, assembly GCF_040938575.1. Taxonomy (NCBI): domain Eukaryota; kingdom Metazoa; phylum Chordata; class Amphibia; order Caudata; family Ambystomatidae; genus Ambystoma; species Ambystoma mexicanum. The sequence goes on from NC_090923.1 coordinate 71,900,495, forward strand.
ATTGCATCATTTTAGGTTTTTAAATATTGTATTTTTCCGTACTGTTATTAAGTCTTAATGATGGAATCTGATGTTTGTATTCTCTTTACATGTATTTAAGCAAGACTGTAAGTGGAACTCGTATGATATGTCCGATTGCTTACTTGTACTGCTTGGAAAAACAAGCTTTTTGTAAAAGTTACTTCGTAACTATAAATAAAATAAAAAAATAAAAAAATAAAAAAATAGATATATCTGTTTACTGCACCAATTTTACTGCGTTATTGGAAAGTTTACTTTTTTTACTCTATTTTCACTGCAAATATATATTGTGGAGACTCCCTGCAACTCCCCCTACTCACCCCAACATTATTTACTGTGTCCACCCCCCCACATATGCATACAGTGAAAAGGAGAACGGAAATAAAAACAAAATTAGACATTTTTGACTGGCGCAGTAAAATCAGCGCATTAATGGTATTATCCCCTTGGGCCCCCTACCCACCATGATTCAAGCTCATGGTTTATCCTGCTACACCAATGGCACCCAACTCATCTTCAAAATCTCTAATAGCACTTTCTCTATTTCTCCCAATATCCCAACCTGCCTCTCCGAGATTGAACACTGGATGGGGCCAATCACCTTCTACTCAACCCAGGCAACACCGAGAGCATACTCTGTGGGAAAACCACCCTCTTCCATCAACCCACCCCCTGACTTCATCTTTAGCCCCACTCCCCACAATATCCAACTCAGTCAAAAATCTCAGGAACATTATGGACTCTGTCACATCACATCAACTTAGTGGTAAAAAGCTGTTTCCTTCACATACGCATCCTTTGCTGCATCTTTGCTTTCATGACCTTTCCACACAGTCACTGCTATTTTTGCGATCATCCTTTCACACCTAGACTATGGGGCTCCCTCCTCGTAGCTGACAAAACTCCAACGAGTGCAAAACACTACTGCAAGACTCCACCTAGCTTTAGTTCCAGAGAACACATCTCTCCCGTCCTGTAAGTTCTCCACTGGCTTCCAATCGGTTGGCGAGCTTCCTTCAAGGTGATGTGAATAACTCATCAAGCCTTCTGCAACAAAGGACCTGAATGCCTGCAGTGAAAAATGTACTCAAATCAACCCGTATGGGAGGCACCTCCTTCTCAGTCCAAGCACCCACAATCTGAAACTTTCTCCCTGTAACCATCTGCCGCATAGAAGACCACCTCGCCTTCAAAAAAGCAGTCAAAACATGTCTCTTCCCCTCTCCACTCTTGCATACGTGCGCAGGTCCACTTACCCAACATGATAACCAACCTCGTCATCATCCTCACCCAGCCTACTAATTCTCATCACCCCATTCTCCCCTTTCTCACACGACCATTCCATCAGCCTTCCAACCCACGCATTCCAGGCTCAGCTCCCGACAAGAGCCAGCAAAAAAACCTAAGCGGTCCCAGCACCTCTCAGGGTCCTCTCGTTCCAGCATTTTATAAAGTAGGCTCTCCTAAAGGTAAACCCGACGTTCCCCGATGGACTGTAATGCTTTACCTTGTGTTCAGCAGGATGTGGGTAAACCCTCCAATACCTTCACCAGTCTCTGCGTCCCCTGAATGGTACAGGGGATTCAAAGCCCAGTAAAGGGCTTGGGCACAACACTGTTAACCTGTGTCTGTTCCCTTATGTGACACTGTGTTGCCCTGTTCCTCCGTGTTTGTTCGGCTGTGGTGCCTGTAGGGGAGAAAGAACCTTTATTATTTGGCCAAACCCAAGCCCATCCCAACTATTCTCCTTCTTCCCTCTTCTTCTTACCTGAGGATGCGGAGACTGTGACCCACAAGCATCCCAAGGCAGTTACTTCACTGCATCAACTGCAGCAGTCCAGCTATTATAGTCTTTGGGTGCAAAGTTCCAGGGGTCCTGGTTGCTTCACCATTATACCTATACTATACTGATTGTCCTGTAGTGGTTTTGGATTGTTTCTTGATGATTTCCAAATCCTGTCTTTTCCTCTTCTGCAGGATGAGTAGCGAGTTGCGAGCCAAGGGGGAGATGGTACGGCCGTGAGGAGCAAGAGAAGGGAGGTTCAAGGTAAGTCTATGATGAGCGTGCAGGGACGCTGGAGCGCTCACCTGGTGATGCTAATGTTTCTTCTTTTTAGTGGCAGCAGGCCTGGGAGATGAAGTGGAGACCACGGATGTGGACCATCGGGACACCTGAGCCATTTTGAGTAAGTTCAGGTCAAGCTTAAGCCGAGCAAGGGAATTAACACAAGCTCCAGGTAAAGCGTGTCGTTTCCAGGATGCAAAGCAATGGGCGTGGCCCAGGGCGTGGATTATATAGCCAGGCCTTCAAAATAGCCACCAGGTTTTCTAAAATCTAACGTGATTATGTGGCTTCTTGGGGTTTGTGGTCCAGATCTCCTCATCCTTCAGCCGTGCACCAAGTGCCTCCATGCACCCCTGCCTGGGACTCTTGACAGTTCTCAGGATCAGAAAACGGGATTCTTGGTGGGCAGTCCTGCTGCAAAGGAATGTGTGAGGGTGCAGGGCTTGGCAGTACATCCCCCAAAGATCTTCCTACCAGGTGGGGTTTGTCTGAGTGGCTTCTATGGAACTTCCTAACTAGCCAAGCTGAATGTGCCAAATTAGCTGGCTCCCAGCTACGCTCCTCCGGACCACACCCTTTCCAATCTATGAGGTAGTACAGCCCTCTTCTCCCACTTTTAGCATCTGGGATGACTTTTACCTCATATTCGAGATCCTGGTCGTCTATGACTTCTAGTACATGGGGGTCCTCCCTTGGACGTGCGTTGGCATGTGCAGTCTTGACTCGTGAAACATGGAACACAGGGTGTAACTTTAGGGCAGGAGGTAAGGCCACTCTTAGGGTGTTTGTTCCAAACTTGGCCATAATAGGATAGGGGCCCAGGTAGCATTGCAAAAACATATGGGGCCCATTTAAATGCAAATGCTTGCTGGCGACCCAAACCTGATCCCCTAGCTGATGCTGCAGCGTGGGTCTACTCGCCTTGTCCATATAAGCCTTGTATTTTCTCTTAGCCTGGAGTAAGTTCCGGATTGCAATACTAAAGGCCTGTTTGATCATGCAGTGGTGTTCCTGTACTGAAAAAGTGGTTTTGCTTAGTGCCTCATAGGCATTAGCACATGGTGTTTCCCCATATACCAGATAGCATGGCACGAACCCTGCGCTGGAGTGTGGGGTGTTATTGTAAGTGAGCTCCACTGCCCATAGGATTGTTCACCCAACCTTCGTCTAAATGGGTCAATGCACACCGCAAGTATTTTTCTAAAAGCCGGTTGACCCTTTCTGTCTGGTCACTGGTTTGTGGATGGTGGATGTTAGATAGTAGCTTAGAGTCAATGCGAGTAGTGGATTTGAACACCTTCCAGAACCGGGAGATGAACTGAGTCCCACAGTTAGATATGATCACTGTGGGCAAACTGTGTAGTTTTGCCACGTTTTCAAGGAGAGCGTCTACGAGTCCCTTTGCCGTAGCTATTCTTTTTAGCAGCATGAAATGCCCCATCTTTGTCAAATGGTCCATAACTACGAGAATAGTGGTGTATCCTTTACGCAGGGGTATGTCGAGGATGAGGTCCATGGACCATGTATGCCAGGACTTTGGAGGCACCGGTAAAGGCTGGAGCAGACCAGTGGTCGAAGTGGGTGGGAGCATTTGGAAGCAGTGCTCCTCTGCTTTTTTAAATTACGTTTTACTGTTCCTATACTTTTATTTTAAGAAGTAATCGTCCAGTAATGGTTTCATTTTAAAATAAAAGTTTAGGAAGAAGTTGAAACGTGCACTTCAGTGCATTGCACTGAATGTTCTAGCAAGAGCATTTGTTTGGGTGTTTGTATTACTCGTGGGAGGGGCCGTGGGTTTGTGGGAGCAGGGGCAGGCCAGTAGGGAACATAGTTACACTACTTATTTCATACACTTCGACCACTGGTGCAGACCTTGTGGTTTCTGTCATGGAGTCTTGTGCTGGGCACAGATCCTACATGTCTGCACATGGTGTTCTACTTCCATACCCATGTGGGAAAACCAAAATCACATTGTCACCTGCTGGCAGGTCATTTTAATGCTAGAATGGCCTGCAAAAATCAAGTCATGATAACCTTTTAGTATTTTGACCTGTAGTTCCCTTGGGGACAAAAACAGGGCCTGTCCATGAAATGGTAATCCCCGGCGGCATTGTCTCTGCAGATCCATGGGCACCCATTCTTGAAGGACGTCAGGTGACATGCTTTTTCTGACTTTTTCCTGAAAATCACTGGTGGTTTAGATTGTATGTACCATTCCGACAAGTCTGTGCTCGGGGATGATGTTTGAATTATTCAGCAGCGTTTCTACTGAATCTTATTCTTCCAGACTTAAAACATGGCGGGAGAGTGCATTTCCCTTTCCATTATTCACTCCAGATCAGTATGTGATGTAGAAATCATAAACAGCAAAGAACAGTGTCCAGCAGAGCTGGCAGACTGACAGTGGTTGTGCTCACTTCAGGAATTGCACGTTTCGATGATTTGTGTGCACCCTTGGGGTGTGTTTGGCCCCTAATAAGTGGTGTCACCATTCCTTAAAGGCTGCCTTGATGGCTAACAGCTCTTTATCCATCACTGAGTAGTTCTTTTCAGGTGAGGTAAACTCACAAGACCAGAAAACCACTGGTGTGATTGTCCATCCTCCAGGGTCTCCTGTGATAACACTGCCCCCATGGACACACCAGAGGTGTCTCTCTCCAATATGACTGGCAGATCGGGGTTAGGATGAGATGGAATGGGAGCAGTTGTGAACAGATGCTTCAGTTGACAGAATGCTGCCTCCGCACCAGCATCCTGCATGAACTTCCTCCCTTTATTGAAGAGACCAGTGATTGGGTGGACGTTTTCAGAAAAGACAAGAATCAAACATTTACAGAAGTTGAACAATCCTAGGAAGATCGGGTCGCTTTTCAGGTTTGTGGGCGAGGGCCATTAGAGGGGAAAGGAGATACAGCCACATGGTCACGTGGAAAGTGGAGCTCCACTATAGACTACATATTTGTATGTACCAACATTTTTCCATTTATTCATGGCTTTACTTTGATTGATTCAGTGGAAAGTGATCATAAGATGTTAACCATTAACATTGTGAGAGTTGAAAGTGTGGCTGAGAATTACTCCATCTATGATACGCCAGTGCTCCTAAATGCCCAACATAATAGAATTGTTTGGCACAAATCGAACATCAGTAAAATCATATGTGTTTTCAGGATGATTTTGATGGTTCGGTTTTTACCCACAAAAAATTGCTATACGCTCACAATTCATTCACGGGGTACATTTCATCTGTAGTCTTATCTAAGCTTGGGAAAAAAAATAAAAAAATAGTCCTGAGGAGACAGGAGCCCCACAAACGTGTTTTCGGATGAGATGCAAATCCTTAAGAAAGATCGAAATCGCAAAATACGCAGTTTTTTAAGCATTCACAAACAAGGCAAAATAACAATAGATCAGAGCGAATTTAACTGTCTAAAAAACAAGTGGAAGAGGAAAGCTAGATGCTTGCGTGCCCAACTGTACCAGACTGACGCAGTAGACATGCTGGCCTCGCTTGGAGAAGTCAACTCACGCAGGTTCTGGACACTGATGAATAAGTCTGGGAATGCACAGAGCAAAGCCCAAACCGTATGTGTTAGTGCCGAGAAATGGCCAAGCCATTTCGGCACTTTATATTCAAATTCGACTGGAACCTGGAGACCTCCATCGTATATCGTAAATACCCCCTGGAACATCTCTTTTGGGGTAAAAGAAGTCGAAAGTAAAATCATTAAATGCTCATCCTCCAGGGCCCCGGGGCCAAATCGGCTTTGTAATAACGTCATGAAGGGCAATGGAGCACTATGGGTGAAAATGTTATTTCTTCTATTTAAAGATGTTCTCCATACGAGGCTCCTTCCAACTAGTTGGAAAATGTCCTACATTATTCCTATATACAAAAAAGGGGACAGGGCTTCCCCAGCTAGCTATAGTCCAATAGCCCTTCTCGATGTCGATTCAAAAATCTTTGCAAGCATTGTCATGGAGCACATTCAAACCTGGATCGACAAATTTAATATTTTGTCGCCATACCAGTTTGGCTTCAGGAAGAATGTAGGCACGGATGCAGGAGGCTTGATAATTAACATCCTACAAAATTCTGCATGGATCTCAGGAAACCCACCCATCTATGTTGCATCGATTGACCTGACTGCTGCATTCGATCTCGTGGACAGGTCAATTTTGTGGGCTAAATTGGACTCCCTGGGAATGCCCCCTTCCCTGTTATCGATCCTCTACTGCATGCATGAGAACTCCAGATTGAAAGTACGACTCAGCATTGAGGGCAATTTATCTCAGGAAATTCTGGTCACAAATGGCCTAAGGCAAGGGTGCATATATGCCCCTACCCTATTTAACCTCTACTTTTCGGACTTGGGCAATAGCTTTGAAAATCTCAGGGTCTTTTCGCCCAAGATTAAAGGCAGTATGTTAATTTGGACCGCATATGCTGACGATGCTACTCTGTATGACCATACTCCTATCGGTCTCCAGCGCCTTCTATCAGCCTTTAACAAATATATTGATACAAACGCCCTCAAAATCAACAACACCAAGACGGTGATAGTATGTCTTTCCAGTAAGAAAAATCCTAAACATTTCTCTTGGTTTCTAAACCATAAAAACTGCCAATGTGTTCGGCCTTCAGATATCTTGGATCCCCTGTATTTGGACACAAAAAAAAGCCAATTTGAGGGACTATTTGGATGCAAAGGTTGGAACTATGATCGTCCAACTTCATAAAATTGACCTGAAATATGGTAAGTTCTCCCTTCTACCGAGTCTTCGTCTGTATAATAGTAAAATTGTAGCACAGTTCTGCTATGGACTGGAGCTTGCACCGTCTTGGTGTAGTAATGAGGTTGCATTGTATGAAGCAAAGATTGTTAGATCCATGGTAAAATGTCTACCCAAAAGCATCCCTATAGGGGCGATCCGTTATGAGCTGGGTCTCCATTCACTGAAGAGTGTCCTTGAATGGAGAAGACTATGCCTATATCGGAAATTGTTGTCTAGCCATGAATGTACACTTTATAGCGTTCTGGGAAGGGACATCAGGAATGGTGTCCCTTCATCAAAATATTTGAAGGACTTGATGGAGGAAGTCAACAATGTACTTGATAATTTGGGAGTATCGAGAGACTTGTTAATTAAAAACCCTCTGAAAGTGAAAACATTACTACTACACGCAGACTGGAACCTCACCGTAGATGTAATTCTGAAGACTAAACTCTATCACCAAATCGTAAATACCCATAAAAAGATGGGTGAGCCCACGCCATATCTAATCAAATTCCCGAATAGAGAATGGAGGCAGACATTTATGAGGTTTCGATTCAATGTGTTGGGTACGGGGGAGATTATTAATATTAGAAATGGCAACTTAAGGGGACATTCTCCATGTAGGTTCTGTAAGCAAAAAGATAATGCTGAATCTCTGGTGCATCTGATGACGATATGTGATGGCCTTAGAGAGGAACGTATTAGTTATTTTAGTAAGTTTGTACCTAATACTGAGTGTGTTGACTTGGAGCTTCTGTGGCGTGACATGCTGAATGGGAAAAGAGTGACTTTACAGATTGCGGTCGTTAGATTCCTGAAAGTGTGTTGTGATTTATGAAAATTTATGAAATTCATCTGCGTCTCAAACACGAGCTCAGTTACGTTCTAGTTTCCCCGCAAAATTCTAATGTAAAGGGAACATCCTGAAACATTGAGTTAGATGACCTTCGGGTAAACTTGTATACCAGTCAAAGAATTCTGTGTATTTTTTAAATTTTGTAAAAATGATTTTATCATGGTGAATTGCATCATTTTAGGTTTTTAAATATTGTATTTTTCCGTACTGTTATTAAGTCTTAATGATGGAATCTGATGTTTGTATTCTCTTTACATGTATTTAAGCAAGACTGTAAGTGGAACTCGTATGATATGTCCGATTGCTTACTTGTACTGCTTGGAAAAACAAGCTTTTTGTAAAAGTTACTTCGTAACTATAAATAAAATAAAAAAATAAAAAAATAAAAAAATAGATATATCTGTTTACTGCACCAATTTTACTGCGTTATTGGAAAGTTTACTTTTTTTACTCTATTTTCACTGCAAATATATATTGTGGAGACTCCCTGCAACTCCCCCTACTCACCCCAACATTATTTACTGTGTCCACCCCCCCACATATGCATACAGTGAAAAGGAGAACGGAAATAAAAACAAAATTAGACATTTTTGACTGGCGCAGTAAAATCAGCGCATTAATGGTATTATCCCCTTGGGCCCCCTACCCACCATGATTCAAGCTCATGGTTTATCCTGCTACACCAATGGCACCCAACTCATCTTCAAAATCTCTAATAGCACTTTCTCTATTTCTCCCAATATCCCAACCTGCCTCTCCGAGATTGAACACTGGATGGGGCCAATCACCTTCTACTCAACCCAGGCAACACCGAGAGCATACTCTGTGGGAAAACCACCCTCTTCCATCAACCCACCCCCTGACTTCATCTTTAGCCCCACTCCCCACAATATCCAACTCAGTCAAAAATCTCAGGAACATTATGGACTCTGTCACATCACATCAACTTAGTGGTAAAAAGCTGTTTCCTTCACATACGCATCCTTTGCTGCATCTTTGCTTTCATGACCTTTCCACACAGTCACTGCTATTTTTGCGATCATCCTTTCACACCTAGACTATGGGGCTCCCTCCTCGTAGCTGACAAAACTCCAACGAGTGCAAAACACTACTGCAAGACTCCACCTAGCTTTAGTTCCAGAGAACACATCTCTCCCGTCCTGTAAGTTCTCCACTGGCTTCCAATCGGTTGGCGAGCTTCCTTCAAGGTGATGTGAATAACTCATCAAGCCTTCTGCAACAAAGGACCTGAATGCCTGCAGTGAAAAATGTACTCAAATCAACCCGTATGGGAGGCACCTCCTTCTCAGTCCAAGCACCCACAATCTGAAACTTTCTCCCTGTAACCATCTGCCGCATAGAAGACCACCTCGCCTTCAAAAAAGCAGTCAAAACATGTCTCTTCCCCTCTCCACTCTTGCATACGTGCGCAGGTCCACTTACCCAACATGATAACCAACCTCGTCATCATCCTCACCCAGCCTACTAATTCTCATCACCCCATTCTCCCCTTTCTCACACGACCATTCCATCAGCCTTCCAACCCACGCATTCCAGGCTCAGCTCCCGACAAGAGCCAGCAAAAAAACCTAAGCGGTCCCAGCACCTCTCAGGGTCCTCTCGTTCCAGCATTTTATAAAGTAGGCTCTCCTAAAGGTAAACCCGACGTTCCCCGATGGACTGTAATGCTTTACCTTGTGTTCAGCAGGATGTGGGTAAACCCTCCAATACCTTCACCAGTCTCTGCGTCCCCTGAATGGTACAGGGGATTCAAAGCCCAGTAAAGGGCTTGGGCACAACACTGTTAACCTGTGTCTGTTCCCTTATGTGACACTGTGTTGCCCTGTTCCTCCGTGTTTGTTCGGCTGTGGTGCCTGTAGGGGAGAAAGAACCTTTATTATTTGGCCAAACCCAAGCCCATCCCAACTATTCTCCTTCTTCCCTCTTCTTCTTACCTGAGGATGCGGAGACTGTGACCCACAAGCATCCCAAGGCAGTTACTTCACTGCATCAACTGCAGCAGTCCAGCTATTATAGTCTTTGGGTGCAAAGTTCCAGGGGTCCTGGTTGCTTCACCATTATACCTATACTATACTGATTGTCCTGTAGTGGTTTTGGATTGTTTCTTGATGATTTCCAAATCCTGTCTTTTCCTCTTCTGCAGGATGAGTAGCGAGTTGCGAGCCAAGGGGGAGATGGTACGGCCGTGAGGAGCAAGAGAAGGGAGGTTCAAGGTAAGTCTATGATGAGCGTGCAGGGACGCTGGAGCGCTCACCTGGTGATGCTAATGTTTCTTCTTTTTAGTGGCAGCAGGCCTGGGAGATGAAGTGGAGACCACGGATGTGGACCATCGGGACACCTGAGCCATTTTGAGTAAGTTCAGGTCAAGCTTAAGCCGAGCAAGGGAATTAACACAAGCTCCAGGTAAAGCGTGTCGTTTCCAGGATGCAAAGCAATGGGCGTGGCCCAGGGCGTGGATTATATAGCCAGGCCTTCAAAATAGCCACCAGGTTTTCTAAAATCTAACGTGATTATGTGGCTTCTTGGGGTTTGTGGTCCAGATCTCCTCATCCTTCAGCCGTGCACCAAGTGCCTCCATGCACCCCTGCCTGGGACTCTTGACAGTTCTCAGGATCAGAAAACGGGATTCTTGGTGGGCAGTCCTGCTGCAAAGGAATGTGTGAGGGTGCAGGGCTTGGCAGTACATCCCCCAAAGATCTTCCTACCAGGTGGGGTTTGTCTGAGTGGCTTCTATGGAACTTCCTAACTAGCCAAGCTGAATGTGCCAAATTAGCTGGCTCCCAGCTACGCTCCTCCGGACCACACCCTTTCCAATCTATGAGGTAGTACAGCCCTCTTCTCCCACTTTTAGCATCTGGGATGACTTTTACCTCATATTCGAGATCCTGGTCGTCTATGACTTCTAGTACATGGGGGTCCTCCCTTGGACGTGCGTTGGCATGTGCAGTCTTGACTCGTGAAACATGGAACACAGGGTGTAACTTTAGGGCAGGAGGTAAGGCCACTCTTAGGGTGTTTGTTCCAAACTTGGCCATAATAGGATAGGGGCCCAGGTAGCATTGCAAAAACATATGGGGCCCATTTAAATGCAAATGCTTGCTGGCGACCCAAACCTGATCCCCTAGCTGATGCTGCAGCGTGGGTCTACTCGCCTTGTCCATATAAGCCTTGTATTTTCTCTTAGCCTGGAGTAAGTTCCGGATTGCAATACTAAAGGCCTGTTTGATCATGCAGTGGTGTTCCTGTACTGAAAAAGTGGTTTTGCTTAGTGCCTCATAGGCATTAGCACATGGTGTTTCCCCATATACCAGATAGCATGGCACGAACCCTGCGCTGGAGTGTGGGGTGTTATTGTAAGTGAGCTCCACTGCCCATAGGATTGTTCACCCAACCTTCGTCTAAATGGGTCAATGCACACCGCAAGTATTTTTCTAAAAGCCGGTTGACCCTTTCTGTCTGGTCACTGGTTTGTGGATGGTGGATGTTAGATAGTAGCTTAGAGTCAATGCGAGTAGTGGATTTGAACACCTTCCAGAACCGGGAGATGAACTGAGTCCCACAGTTAGATATGATCACTGTGGGCAAACTGTGTAGTTTTGCCACGTTTTCAAGGAGAGCGTCTACGAGTCCCTTTGCCGTAGCTATTCTTTTTAGCAGCATGAAATGCCCCATCTTTGTCAAATGGTCCATAACTACGAGAATAGTGGTGTATCCTTTACGCAGGGGTATGTCGAGGATGAGGTCCATGGACCATGTATGCCAGGACTTTGGAGGCACCGGTAAAGGCTGGAGCAGACCAGTGGTCGAAGTGGGTGGGAGCATTTGGAAGCAGTGCTCCTCTGCTTTTTTAAATTACGTTTTACTGTTCCTATACTTTTATTTTAAGAAGTAATCGTCCAGTAATGGTTTCATTTTAAAATAAAAGTTTAGGAAGAAGTTGAAACGTGCACTTCAGTGCATTGCACTGAATGTTCTAGCAAGAGCATTTGTTTGGGTGTTTGTATTACTCGTGGGAGGGGCCGTGGGTTTGTGGGAGCAGGGGCAGGCCAGTAGGGAACATAGTTACACTACTTATTTCATACACTTCGACCACTGGTGCAGACCTTGTGGTTTCTGTCATGGAGTCTTGTGCTGGGCACAGATCCTACATGTCTGCACATGGTGTTCTACTTCCATACCCATGTGGGAAAACCAAAATCACATTGTCACCTGCTGGCAGGTCATTTTAATGCTAGAATGGCCTGCAAAAATCAAGTCATGATAACCTTTTAGTATTTTGACCTGTAGTTCCCTTGGGGACAAAAACAGGGCCTGTCCATGAAATGGTAATCCCCGGCGGCATTGTCTCTGCAGATCCATGGGCACCCATTCTTGAAGGACGTCAGGTGACATGCTTTTTCTGACTTTTTCCTGAAAATCACTGGTGGTTTAGATTGTATGTACCATTCCGACAAGTCTGTGCTCGGGGATGATGTTTGAATTATTCAGCAGCGTTTCTACTGAATCTTATTCTTCCAGACTTAAAACATGGCGGGAGAGTGCATTTCCCTTTCCATTATTCACTCCAGATCAGTATGTGATGTAGAAATCATAAACAGCAAAGAACAGTGTCCAGCAGAGCTGGCAGACTGACAGTGGTTGTGCTCACTTCAGGAATTGCACGTTTCGATGATTTGTGTGCACCCTTGGGGTGTGTTTGGCCCCTAATAAGTGGTGTCACCATTCCTTAAAGGCTGCCTTGATGGCTAACAGCTCTTTATCCATCACTGAGTAGTTCTTTTCAGGTGAGGTAAACTCACAAGACCAGAAAACCACTGGTGTGATTGTCCATCCTCCAGGGTCTCCTGTGATAACACTGCCCCCATGGACACACCAGAGGTGTCTCTCTCCAATATGACTGGCAGATCGGGGTTAGGATGAGATGGAATGGGAGCAGTTGTGAACAGATGCTTCAGTTGACAGAATGCTGCCTCCGCACCAGCATCCTGCATGAACTTCCTCCCTTTATTGAAGAGACCAGTGATTGGGTGGACGTTTTCAGAAAAGACAAGAATCAAACATTTACAGAAGTTGAACAATCCTAGGAAGATCGGGTCGCTTTTCAGGTTTGTGGGCGAGGGCCATTAGAGGGGAAAGGAGATACAGCCACATGGTCACGTGGAAAGTGGAGCTCCACTATAGACTACATATTTGTATGTACCAACATTTTTCCATTTATTCATGGCTTTACTTTGATTGATTCAGTGGAAAGTGATCATAAGATGTTAACCATTAACATTGTGAGAGTTGAAAGTGTGGCTGAGAATTACTCCATCTATGATACGCCAGTGCTCCTAAATGCCCAACATAATAGAATTGTTTGGCACAAATCGAACATCAGTAAAATCATATGTGTTTTCAGGATGATTTTGATGGTTCGGTTTTTACCCACAAAAAATTGCTATACGCTCACAATTCATTCACGGGGTACATTTCATCTGTAGTCTTATCTAAGCTTGGGAAAAAAAATAAAAAAATAGTCCTGAGGAGACAGGAGCCCCACAAACGTGTTTTCGGATGAGATGCAAATCCTTAAGAAAGATCGAAATCGCAAAATACGCAGTTTTTTAAGCATTCACAAACAAGGCAAAATAACAATAGATCAGAGCGAATTTAACTGTCTAAAAAACAAGTGGAAGAGGAAAGCTAGATGCTTGCGTGCCCAACTGTACCAGACTGACGCAGTAGACATGCTGGCCTCGCTTGGAGAAGTCAACTCACGCAGGTTCTGGACACTGATGAATAAGTCTGGGAATGCACAGAGCAAAGCCCAAACCGTATGTGTTAGTGCCGAGAAATGGCCAAGCCATTTCGGCACTTTATATTCAAATTCGACTGGAACCTGGAGACCTCCATCGTATATCGTAAATACCCCCTGGAACATCTCTTTTGGGGTAAAAGAAGTCGAAAGTAAAATCATTAAATGCTCATCCTCCAGGGCCCCGGGGCCAAATCGGCTTTGTAATAACGTCATGAAGGGCAATGGAGCACTATGGGTGAAAATGTTATTTCTTCTATTTAAAGATGTTCTCCATACGAGGCTCCTTCCAACTAGTTGGAAAATGTCCTACATTATTCCTATATACAAAAAAGGGGACAGGGCTTCCCCAGCTAGCTATAGTCCAATAGCCCTTCTCGATGTCGATTCAAAAATCTTTGCAAGCATTGTCATGGAGCACATTCAAACCTGGATCGACAAATTTAATATTTTGTCGCCATACCAGTTTGGCTTCAGGAAGAATGTAGGCACGGATGCAGGAGGCTTGATAATTAACATCCTACAAAATTCTGCATGGATCTCAGGAAACCCACCCATCTATGTTGCATCGATTGACCTGACTGCTGCATTCGATCTCGTGGACAGGTCAATTTTGTGGGCTAAATTGGACTCCCTGGGAATGCCCCCTTCCCTGTTATCGATCCTCTACTGCATGCATGAGAACTCCAGATTGAAAGTACGACTCAGCATTGAGGGCAATTTATCTCAGGAAATTCTGGTCACAAATGGCCTAAGGCAAGGGTGCATATATGCCCCTACCCTATTTAACCTCTACTTTTCGGACTTGGGCAATAGCTTTGAAAATCTCAGGGTCTTTTCGCCCAAGATTAAAGGCAGTATGTTAATTTGGACCGCATATGCTGACGATGCTACTCTGTATGACCATACTCCTATCGGTCTCCAGCGCCTTCTATCAGCCTTTAACAAATATATTGATACAAACGCCCTCAAAATCAACAACACCAAGACGGTGATAGTATGTCTTTCCAGTAAGAAAAATCCTAAACATTTCTCTTGGTTTCTAAACCATAAAAACTGCCAATGTGTTCGGCCTTCAGATATCTTGGATCCCCTGTATTTGGACACAAAAAAAAGCCAATTTGAGGGACTATTTGGATGCAAAGGTTGGAACTATGATCGTCCAACTTCATAAAATTGACCTGAAATATGGTAAGTTCTCCCTTCTACCGAGTCTTCGTCTGTATAATAGTAAAATTGTAGCACAGTTCTGCTATGGACTGGAGCTTGCACCGTCTTGGTGTAGTAATGAGGTTGCATTGTATGAAGCAAAGATTGTTAGATCCATGGTAAAATGTCTACCCAAAAGCATCCCTATAGGGGCGATCCGTTATGAGCTGGGTCTCCATTCACTGAAGAGTGTCCTTGAATGGAGAAGACTATGCCTATATCGGAAATTGTTGTCTAGCCATGAATGTACACTTTATAGCGTTCTGGGAAGGGACATCAGGAATGGTGTCCCTTCATCAAAATATTTGAAGGACTTGATGGAGGAAGTCAACAATGTACTTGATAATTTGGGAGTATCGAGAGACTTGTTAATTAAAAACCCTCTGAAAGTGAAAACATTACTACTACACGCAGACTGGAACCTCACCGTAGATGTAATTCTGAAGACTAAACTCTATCACCAAATCGTAAATACCCATAAAAAGATGGGTGAGCCCACGCCATATCTAATCAAATTCCCGAATAGAGAATGGAGGCAGACATTTATGAGGTTTCGATTCAATGTGTTGGGTACGGGGGAGATTATTAATATTAGAAATGGCAACTTAAGGGGACATTCTCCATGTAGGTTCTGTAAGCAAAAAGATAATGCTGAATCTCTGGTGCATCTGATGACGATATGTGATGGCCTTAGAGAGGAACGTATTAGTTATTTTAGTAAGTTTGTACCTAATACTGAGTGTGTTGACTTGGAGCTTCTGTGGCGTGACATGCTGAATGGGAAAAGAGTGACTTTACAGATTGCGGTCGTTAGATTCCTGAAAGTGTGTTGTGATTTATGAAAATTTATGAAATTCATCTGCGTCTCAAACACGAGCTCAGTTACGTTCTAGTTTCCCCGCAAAATTCTAATGTAAAGGGAACATCCTGAAACATTGAGTTAGATGGCCTTCGGGTAAACTTGTATACCAATTCTGTGTATTTTTTAAATTTTGTAAAAATGATTTTATCATGGTGAATTGCATCATTTTAGGTTTTTAAATATTGTATTTTTCCGTACTGTTATTAAGTCTTAATGATGGAATCTGATGTTTGTATTCTCTTTACATGTATTTAAGCAAGACTGTAAGTGGAACTCGTATGATATGTCCGATTGCTTACTTGTACTGCTTGGAAAAACAAGCTTTTTGTAAAAGTTACTTCGTAACTATAAATAAAATAAAAAAATAAAAAAATAAAAAAATAGATATATCTGTTTACTGCACCAATTTTACTGCGTTATTGGAAAGTTTACTTTTTTTACTCTATTTTCACTGCAAATATATATTGTGGAGACTCCCTGCAACTCCCCCTACTCACCCCAACATTATTTACTGTGTCCACCCCCCCACATATGCATACAGTGAAAAGGAGGACGGAAATAAAAACAAAATTAGACATTTTTGACTGGCGCAGTAAAATCAGCGCATTAATGGTATTATCCCCTTGGGCCCCCTACCCACCATGATTCAAGCTCATGGTTTATCCTGCTACACCAATGGCACCCAACTCATCTTCAAAATCTCTAATAGCACTTTCTCTATTTCTCCCAATATCCCAACCTGCCTCTCCGAGATTGAACACTGGATGGGGCCAATCACCTTCTACTCAACCCAGGCAACACCGAGAGCATACTCTGTGGGAAAACCACCCTCTTCCATCAACCCACCCCCTGACTTCATCTTTAGCCCCACTCCCCACAATATCCAACTCAGTCAAAAATCTCAGGAACATTATGGACTCTGTCACATCACATCAACTTAGTGGTAAAAAGCTGTTTCCTTCACATACGCATCCTTTGCTGCATCTTTGCTTTCATGACCTTTCCACACAGTCACTGCTATTTTTGCGATCATCCTTTCACACCTAGACTATGGGGCTCCCTCCTCGTAGCTGACAAAACTCCAACGAGTGCAAAACACTACTGCAAGACTCCACCTAGCTTTAGTTCCAGAGAACACATCTCTCCCGTCCTGTAAGTTCTCCACTGGCTTCCAATCGGTTGGCGAGCTTCCTTCAAGGTGATGTGAATAACTCATCAAACCTTCTGCAACAAAGGACCTGAATGCCTGCAGTGAAAAATGTACTCAAATCAACCCGTATGGGAGGCACCTCCTTCTCAGTCCAAGCACCCACAATCTGAAACTTTCTCCCTGTAACCATCTGCCGCATAGAAGACCACCTCGCCTTCAAAAAAGCAGTCAAAACATGTCTCTTCCCCTCTCCACTCTTGCATACGTGCGCAGGTCCACTTACCCAACATGATAACCAACCTCGTCATCATCCTCACCCAGCCTACTAATTCTCATCACCCCATTCTCCCCTTTCTCACACGACCATTCCATCAGCCTTCCAACCCACGCATTCCAGGCTCAGCTCCCGACAAGAGCCAGCAAAAAAACCTAAGCGGTCCCAGCACCTCTCAGGGTCCTCTCGTTCCAGCATTTTATAAAGTAGGCTCTCCTAAAGGTAAACCCGACGTTCCCCGATGGACTGTAATGCTTTACCTTGTGTTCAGCAGGATGTGGGTAAACCCTCCAATACCTTCACCAGTCTCTGCGTCCCCTGAATGGTACAGGGGATTCAAAGCCCAGTAAAGGGCTTGGGCACAACACTGTTAACCTGTGTCTGTTCCCTTATGTGACACTGTGTTGCCCTGTTCCTCCGTGTTTGTTCGGCTGTGGTGCCTGTAGGGGAGAAAGAACCTTTATTATTTGGCCAAACTCAAGCCCACCCCAACTATTCTCCTTCTTCCCTCTTCTTCTTACCTGAGGATGCGGAGACTGTGACCCACAAGCATCCCAAGGCAGTTACTTCACTGCATCAACTGCAGCAGTCCAGCTATTATAGTCTTTGGGTGCAAAGTTCCAGGGGTCCTGGTTGCTTCACCATTATACCTATACTATACTGATTGTCCTGTAGTGGTTTTGGATTGTTGCTTGATGATTTCCAAATCCTGTCTTTTCCTCTTCTGCAGGATGAGTAGCGAGTTGCGAGCCAAGGGGGAGATGGTACGGCCGTGAGGAGCAAGAGAAGGGAGGTTCAAGGTAAGTCTATGATGAGCGTGCAGGGACGCTGGAGCGCTCACCTGGTGATGCTAATGTTTCTTCTTTTTAGTGGCAGCAGGCCTGGGAGATGAAGTGGAGACCACGGATGTGGACCACCGGGACACCTGAGCCATTTTGAGTAAGTTCAGGTCAAGCTTAAGCCGAGCAAGGGAATTAACACAAGCTCCAGGTAAAGCGTGTCGTTTCCAGGATGCAAAGCAATGGGCGTGGCCCAGGGCGTGGATTATATAGCCAGGCCTTCAAAATAGCCACCAGGTTTTCTAAAATCTAACGTGATTATGTGGCTTCTTGGGGTTTGTGGTCCAGATCTCCTCATCCTTCAGCCGTGCACCAAGTGCCTCCATGCACCCCTGCCTGGGACTCTTGACAGTTCTCAGGATCAGAAAACGGGATTCTTGGTGGGCAGTCCTGCTGCAAAGGAATGTGTGAGGGTGCAGGGCATGGCAGTACATCCCCCAAAGATCTTCCTACCAGGTGGGGTTTGTCTGAGTGGCTTCTATGGAACTTCCTAACTAGCCAAGCTGAATGTGCCAAATTAGCTGGCTCCCAGCTACGCTCCTCTGGACCACACCCTTTCCAATCTATGAGGTAGTACAGCCCTCTTCTCCCACTTTTAGCATCTGGGATGACTTTTACCTCATATTCGAGATCCTGGTCGTCTATGACTTCTAGTACATGGGGGTCCTCCCTTGGACGTGCGTTGGCATGTGCAGTCTTGACTCGTGAAACATGGAACACAGGGTGTAACTTTAGGGCAGGAGGTAAGGCCACTCTTTGGGTGTTTGTTCCAAACTTGGCCATAATAGGATAGGGGCCCAGGTAGCATTGCAAAAACATATGGGGCCCATTTAAATGCAAATGCTTGCTGGCGACCCAAACCTGATCCCCTAGCTGATGCTGCAGTGTGGGTCTACTCGCCTTGTCCATATAAGCCTTGTATTTTCTCTTAGCCTGGAGTAAGTTCCGGATTGCAATACTAAAGGCCTGTTTGATCATGCAGTGGTGTTCCTGTACTGAAAAAGTGGTTTTGCTTAGTGCCTCATAGGCATTAGCACATGGTGTTTCCCCATATACCAGATAGCATGGCACGAACCCTGCGCTGGAGTGTGGGGTGTTATTGTAAGTGAGCTCCACTGCCCATAGGATTGTTCACCCAACCTTCGTCTAAATGGGTCAATGCACACCGCAAGTATTTTTCTAAAAGCCGGTTGACCCTTTCTGTCTGGTCACTGGTTTGTGGATGGTGGATGTTAGATAGTAGCTTAGAGTCAATGCGAGTAGTGGATTTGAACACCTTCCAGAACCGGGAGATGAACTGAGTCCCACAGTTAGATATGATCACTGTGGGCAAACTGTGTAGTTTTGCCACGTTTTCAAGGAGAGCGTCTACGAGTCCCTTTGCCGTAGCTATTGTTTTTAGCAGCATGAAATGCCCCATCTTTGTCAAATGGTCCATAACTACGAGAATAGTGGTGTATCCTTTACGCAGGGGTATGTCGAGGATGAGGTCCATGGACCATGTATGCCAGGACTTTGGAGGCACCGGTAAAGGCTGGAGCAGACCAGTGGTCGAAGTGGGTGGGAGTGCTCCTCTGCTTTTTTAAATTACGTTTTACTGTTCCTATACTTTTATTTTAAGAAGTAATCGTCCAGTAATGGTTTCATTTTAAAATAAAAGTTTAGGAAGAAGTTGCAACGTGCACTTCAGTGCATTGCACTGAATGTTCTAGCAAGAGCATTTGTTTGGGTGTTTGTATTACTCGTGGGAGGGGCCGTGGGTTTGTGGGAGCAGGGGCAGGCCAGTAGGGAACATAGTTACACTACTTATTTCATACACTTCGACCACTGGTGCAGACCTTGTGGTTTCTGTCATGGAGTCTTGTGCTGGGCACAGATCCTACATGTCTGCACATGGTGTTCTACTTCCATACCCATGTGGGAAAACCAAAATCACATTGTCACCTGCTGGCAGGTCATTTTAATGCTAGAATGGCCTGCAAAAATCAAGTCATGATAACCTTTTAGTATTTTGACCTGTAGTTCCCTTGGGGACAAAAACAGGGCCTGTCCATGAAATGGTAATCCCCAGCGGCATTGTCTCTGCAGATCCATGGGCACCCATTCTTGAAGGACGTCAGGTGACATGCTTTTTCTGACTTTTTCCTGAAAATCACTGGTGGTTTAGATTGTATGTACCATTCCGACAAGTCTGTGCTCGGGGATGATGTTTGAATTATTCAGCAGCGTTTCTACTGAATCTTATTCTTCCAGACTTAAAACATGGCGGGAGAGTGCATTTCCCTTTCCATTATTCACTCCAGATCAGTATGTGATGTAGAAATCATAAACAGCAAAGAACAGTGTCCAGCAGAGCTGGCAGGCTGACAGTGGTTGTGCTCACTTCAGGAATTGCACGTTTCGATGATTTGTGTGCACCCTTGGGGTGTGTTTGGCCCCTAATAAGTGGTGTCACCATTCCTTAAAGGCTGCCTTGATGGCTAACAGCTCTTTATCCATCACTGAGTAGTTCTTTTCAGGTGAGGTAAACTCACAAGACCAGAAAACCACTGGTGTGATTGTCCATCCTCCAGGGTCTCCTGTGATAACACTGCCCCCATGGACACACCAGAGGTGTCTCTCTCCAATATGACTGGCAGATCGGGGTTAGGATGAGATGGAATGGGAGCAGTTGTGAACAGATGCTTCAGTTGACGGAATGGTGCCTCCGCACCAGCATCCTGCATGAACTTCCTCCCTTTATTGAAGAGACCAGTGATTGGGTGGACGTTTTCAGAAAAGACAAGAATCAAACATTTACAGAAGTTGAAGAATCCTAGGAAGATCGGGTCGCTTTTCAGGTTTGTGGGCGAGGGCCATTACTGAATTGCTTCCACCTTCCTAGTGTCCATGGTGACTCCTTCAGGGTTCAGGATAAAGCCTAAGAACTCAACATGGTGCATAGAATGAGAACTTCTTCAAATTGGCAAATTGGTGCTTATGTAATTGGGTTAACACATCCCTCACTTTGCCTACATGGTCTTGCATAGATATGGAGTACACCAGGATGTCGTTGATGTAAATGACTGCACGCACGTCCAGCAGTTCCCTCAACATGTCGTTCATAAAATACTAGAACAGTGCTGGCGCATTGCAAAGCCCAAAAGCATCACCTGGTACTTGTAAAGCCCATATTTGGTCTGGAAGGCAGTCTTCCAATTGTCACCCTTCTTGACTCTGACTAGGTGGTAGGCCCCTCAGAGATCCAGTCTGGGGTACATAACTGACAATTTGACTTGCTCTATGTCAAGGGATACAAGTTCTTTATTGTCACCTTGTTCAGGGAACCGTAGTAAATGCTGGTCCTGAGGTGCCGCTCCTTCTTGGGAACAAAGAAGAGGTGTGAAGCTGCCATGGATTTTGAAGGCCATATGAGCCTGTTTGCTAAGTATTGTTCGAGGTATGTCTTCAAATGGTTGTTCTTGGGGCTGTCAGCGCATATATGAAGCTGCAGGGTGTGTGGGCCTTTAGCAATAAATCAATCTGGCAGTCGTACTGCATATGTGGCAGTGGGACATTGGCCTATTCTTTCTGGAATACGTCTTAAACATCTCTTTACTGGTCAGGAGCTCTCCAGTGATTCCCAAAAGCATGGAAGCGTTAGCCTCCTCTTGTGTGATAGAGCATTGTGCTTCTGCAGACAGAAACTGGGTGAGTGGATAACAGTGTTTTCTACAACAGGTAGCTCCCAAATCGACAACATGCCATTCCCAGTCAATGAGAGGGTTATTGGGAACCAACCACAGCATTCTCAGAATAATGTGGAACTGTGGGGAACCGATCAGATCAGACTTTAGTTCCCCTCTTTGGCTATTGCCACACAGCCCAACAAGGGGTTGAGTGGTTGTAGTTACTGGACCAGAGGCCAGATCTGACCCATCATGGAATGTATGCTTTCTGGGAACAGCTTTGCTTTGGTACGTAAAGTGATGAATCGGAGTTGATCATCCAAAGACCCTGACATGTGACCCTTCTCATGTGGCCTGGGAAAATCAGATGCTTCCTGATCCTGACCCTGGGGAGATGTTCTGCAGCAGAATCACATGGCAGGGGACTTAGGTCAGGAGAATTGAGAGAACCCTCTAACTAACTTCCTTAATGATCCCACAGTCTTAATGGCCTATAGTAAAATGTAAGCCTTTGATGAAAAAAGAAACAAGACCATTAGCGGCTTTGAGTCCCATAATGCTCTAGATACTGGGATGAAAAAGAGGAACCCAGATGTGCAGAATTGTACTATGCAGTCTAGTGGTTCTAATGACCCATACTTGAGTGGAACATTTGGTGCAGGCCATTAGAAAGCAGCAGTGGTAGCAGCAGAAGCTGAAAGAAGAAGACTCTGTGCTTGTAGAGGGACACGATAACGACAGAGTCATAGTATACTTGTCCTGTAGTGATTTTGGCTTGTTGTTTGATGAGCTAAAAACCCTGACTTTTCCTCATCTGCAGGATGTGTTGCGAGCTGCAAACCAGTTTAGAGATGGAACGGCCGTGAGGAGCAAGAGAAGGGATGTTCGAGGTAAGACTATGATGAGCGTGCACGGTCTCCGGAGAGCTCACCTGGTAACGCTAATGTTTCTTCTTTTTAGCATGAGCAGGCCTGGGAGGCGAAGCAGAGACCACGTGTGTGGAGCAGCGAGGGACTGGAACACTTTTGGGTAAGTGCAGGCCAGGCAGTGGTTGAGCAAGGGAGTTCTCCAGCCACCCCCACCCATATAATCCATATCCTTGGCTTCATAGGAAGTCACCCAGCCGTGAGAACCATGGCATTCCCTGAAAAATATAAGTACAACTCTGGAATGGCAAATGTCAGAAGTCGGAGGCAAGCAACTCATGGACTCACTGGCACGGGTGTTGGCGAGCCACATTACGCTCACATTGAGTCCACTTAAGATAGAGGAGTTTTCTCCACTCGTGGAGAATGCCACAGGCCCCGCTGCTAGGTTTTTCTGGGGTCGCGCAGCCCTCAGAAGGAGGTCATAAGTGGAACCAAGAGAGTGCAGATAACCAGAGGGTTGCTGAAGTGAGAACAACAGTGGTTTCAAGATGGCGGACATACATTTTGTAAACTTGGGATTTGAGGTCATAGGGCAGAACTATTTAAGGGTACTCCAGCATAGGGATGGTGTGGGTGTTAGGGGTCCAAGTATAGATATGATATGATAGGTTATTTATAGCATGCTTAATACCCAGAGATTTCTAAGCGCAGACCCAGGGATCGAACCTGTGGTGCTCTGTGTCGTCTTACTTCCAAGGTGAGTGCTTTGCCCCTGAGCTATCCTCCCGAGTCAAAAAGAGTGGTTAGAGTGGTGATAAGTACAGAGAAGAGCATGGCGGAGAAACAAGGAGGAGGAGGGAGGAATAGAAAGAGAAGGTGGCGCGAGGGAGGGCATTCTGCAGCAGTGTGGAGGTGTAAGAGAGACAGAAGAGAAGTATCAAGATGAGGAGGGGGAGAGATCATGGTGGAGCAGCCACGAGGCACGAGGTAGAGAGGAATACGAAAAATAGTGAAGGAGAGGAGGGGAAGAAGAGAGAGAGAGACGGAACTGAGGGGAGTAGGTGAAGAATACAGAGACTCACCCCACTCCCTTTACTTACCATCCATCACCTGTTCGTAAACATCTCCTCCCCCCACGTGGCCCCGGTGTGCATAAATACCTCAGAAATATCAAAGGACTACCATTTTTTTTACTATTGCTGATGCTAGTGTTTTTAAAGGAAATTGGGTATATGCGATATGTGTGGTCCAATTTCCTTTTACTGCCCTAGAACGAAAACGTTCCCCGGGGTGACCCAGGACCTACCTTAGTTCGTTCTGGAGGGCGTTACCATCTCCACCACACCCCTCTAGGGTCATTAACAATACATTAGAAGTGAATACATTCTGCATAGAAGGTCTGTTTATTGTTGATGTTAAAGTTAATGTCAATGTTAAAGGTTACTTGTACTGCGTAATTTCACCACCAGAGTGGTCCCCAGGCGCTCTGGCGGATCTGAAAATGAGGGTGCGAAAAAACAGGGAGTTGTGGGAGGGGTTAGTAGGGTATAATGGGAAAAGGAAAGTGAGAGTTGTGATGTCCTGGTGGCAGTTCGGTTAGCACCGTTCGCTGAACATATGTCATGATCTCTGCTTCCAAAAGGTCAGGGTTTTCCCAACTCCCTTGGAAGCAGATCCATAACCGAGGTTCCGAGTGCCAACCAGTCCCAATTGGGACCTTTTGGACCCAGTCCTGGCGCCAGTGGCACCAGGCTCATAAATATGCCCAGTCCCAGCGCTGGAAGCGCCGGGCTCATAATGCTTCGGTGGACTTACCTGCAGCAGACCATGCTGCTTACTTGCCTGCCAGTTGAGCCTCTGATCCTCTTCTGTTTGGAACTACTTTTCCTGTTGGGTGGGGCAGGAGCCACTCCCTAGATTCAGAACACTGGAACTCTTCTGGAAAGCAGGAACTCTTTTCTTACCTAGGCGTGGCTGTGGAAGGAGACACCTAAGCACTACAGGAGGCTATTTAAACCACACCCGATGGATGAATCTTGCTTTGCGTTATTCTGCATCCTCTGCAGCAGAACGCTCATCGTGTCTTCTGCATCTGATCCTGGGCCTAAGGAAAAAGGCTTACCATCCTGAACCCAGTCTTCAGCAACACCTATAAAGACAAGAAAGAACAGGTTAGCATTACGGTCTTCAGTGACAGCTCTTCACTTACCTGGTCCATCGGCTGTCACCAACGCCTCGCGCTGCATTCCAGCATCTGAAAGACAAAGGCTTACCTACTCTTCATGCGCTCCGGAGGTCTTCACACTGCATTCCGGCATCTGAAAGACAAAAGCTTACCAACTCTTCGCACGCTCCGGAGGCCTTTGGCGCTGCATCCCGCATCTGAAAGACAAAACAAGGTGCGTTTAAAGACATTGGGGAACTTTAATACTCACGTGCCATTACTCCTTTCCACATCTAACCCAGTGGGTATTCCGGCACCCTGCAGCCGCTCCGAACTGCAAAATAAAAAGACAGTTAGAGCGCATCGTGAAGCAGGCAACAAGCGCTTACTTACGTGCTTCCAGGCGCTTCTATTCATCACACGGGCTCCATCTTCAACTCACTTCAGCCCGGCATCCGCCATCGCCGGAACCCTGCAAAAAAAGAAACATCATTACTAAAGACTTTAAAGACATTAGAATTACTCGAAACTTACCGTTCGTGCAGTAAACGACGGACAGCAGTCCTCTGAAGTCAAGAGGCCTGCTCCCCTTATCCAGTGAAGAAACTGGTTACAGCACCCTGCCCCGAGGCAGATGGAGAGCACGGCGTTCACTTACCTAAGGCATCTTACCCTTCAAGTCAGACATACAGTGCACAGAGGTCCAGCCCAAAGAGCCAGCCGTGTGTTACACATCACCTTTGCAGATACGGTATACGCCCAGTCAAGACCGGCGCCTCTACGGGAATCAGGTGAGTGTTACAACATAGGTGTGATTTTTTGGTCAGTGCAATTTCCATGTGCTCTTGAGCCACAATCTGTGTTCTTTGTATGTTGTTGCAGTGTGGTGAAATACGTGCGGATTGCTGTGCGGAGAAGTGGTTGTGTGAGTTTCTGTGGGAGACGTTTATGCAGAAACTTACAGTTGAGTTAGCAGGTTGTTTCTTACCTCTTTGCTTTGGGTTTCTGCGGTCAACATCTATGACTATCCTGTGTGTTTTGATATGGTTTGGCATCCTAGTTGGTAGGCACTTGCGGAGCGTAATTTTTCCTCTGTAGAGTTCTAATGATATGTGGACATGGTTGGTGGGGTCGTGTTCCCTTGTCCTAGGGTTAGAGATGGTTGGGTTAGGAGGTTATGGTCTCTCCCTGGCCATCTAGTGGGGGTCTGACATAAACTAAGCCTCCTTGACCTATCAAGAACACCAGAAGGTAAGTAGTTTACATGTAGGTTTATTTCTCTTAGTTCTTAAGTAGAGAAAGCACTGGGAAATCCATCTAGCCCAGCACATTAGGTCCAACTGACACCAGTAGAACCCTGCACACCAAACATACATCAACATTCCACCTAGAGTCCAAGTGACATCACCACACCAACACTCCACCTAGAATGTTAGTGACATGACCACCATCACAACACTCATAGCCATAATCAAGCCCAGCACAGGTTATGACATATGCCCCTCTCTTCAACAACACAACACTAGACCCATGGTAGAGACCCATCATAAGTGCAATATCACCAGATAAATTGCAGCTCAGAAGCCATTTCTACTCCCCCTGAGCCGAACCGCTACAACCCCAACATCTAACCAAGATCTTAAATGGAAAATATTAAAAAAAATAACTCGCTGAATGAAACACAACAATGGAAGAACCAAAAATATATCCTTCACCGTGGAGACCCCTTGCATCTCAACCAAAACTAACCCACTCACCATCTAATCCCCGCACAGTCATGTGCCAGCATGTCTGTGCCGAACACCAAATAACTCCAACCAAAATTATGATCCTACCACCAAATTCCATAACAACACTACACTGTCCCCATAACTTACTCAAAGAGCACCGCACCACCCTTAAAACCCAGACAGCAGCTCACTGCCCACTAGACAGCACCTAACTGCCCCCTTAAAATGACCTAGACAGCACCTCACTGCCCGCTAGACAGCACCTCACTGCCCTTAAAACCCAGACAGCACCTCACTGCCCGCTAGAGAGCACCTCACTGCCCCCTAAAATAACCCAGAGAGCACCTCACTGCCCGCTAGACAGCACCTCACTGCCCCCTTAAAATGAGTCAGACAGCACCTCACTGCCCACTAGACAGCACCTCACTGCCCCCAAAAATGACCCAGACCATATATTTACTAATCCCGGAGGCCACAACATAAATACAACAGCATAATAACGACACTGGCCTCCCCCGACACCTACCTTATTTTAATCCTCAGGGCTAGCAAACTCCGCTGTCCCAACGTATAAACCCCATAGATCCGGTTCCAACTCTCTCAGGCCATCTGCAAAGCCCCTCCGGTTTTTGCAGGAAATCTGTTGTCGCAGCCACGCCTTGTCTTTCCTATAACTTCCCTGTAATGTAACTTTCCTGAGCGGTGCCAACGATAGACTGGCCTTGTCATTCCCCATGCATGAACACCCCTGGAAACTCTCTACGGCAAGGAAAAATCCAGTCATTGCTTCCCGAGTTACTTTTCTGTCCATCACCAACAACAGGCTGAGCTTCCCATTCTCCATGAAAGAACGCTCCTGGGAAAACTCAGCGGCAGGGAAACATCCCGTCGTTACTTCCCCAGTTACCCTGCATATGCACACTGCGCAGCCCACTCTGTGTTCCAAGTAGGCTCCGTTGTGGCAATCAACGTTGCGTTCCAGCTTAAGGTGCTGGAACGCCAGTCCTCCTACAACCGACGTCAGCCCTCCTCCAGCTGACGTCATCACAACTAGCCCCAACACGATAAAAGCAACAACGCTGCTCGGACCCCTTGCGCCATCAACCCGCGCACCTGCAGTTCGGAGCCCCAGTTTCCCTTCATCACCGACCTCAGGCCATAGAGCACTTTCTCTGGCGGTCTCTCCGCTCCATCCCACAGCGGAACCGCTCCTCTCAATGCGGCGCTGCCCGGCCACCGCAGCAGGGAACCTCCTCCTGTCCGCCATGCTCATCCGACACACTGGGGCCACTTCAGACTCCACTGCTCTCACGCCGCACAGCACCGCGGCTGAGTGCAGAGCACCCGCCAGCCCCTTCGCACTACACAGGCGGACCTCCTCCAGCCAATACAGAGCTGGCAACATAGATTTCTGCCGCTCCGGCGCCGCCAGCCAAGATCCCCAACCTGGGACCTGGAGTCAGGCACAGACCTCTGCACCGCCTGGCCTGCAGAATGCCTCCACTGGACCCGGACACCGACCTGAACCTTCGCTGCACCACCCGGCCTGCAGCCTCCACCTGCTTGATGGATGTCACCCTGGAAGGCAGCGCTCCTCACCAGCTGCCCCTTCCCAGCAGCATCGGAACCATCCTCGTCGCCAGTGACTAAGCCTAACTAAGCCTCCTTGACCAATCAAGAACACCAGAAGGTAAGTAGTTTACATGTAGGTTTATTTCTCTTAGTTCTTAAGTAGAGAAAGCACTGGGACATCCATCTGCGCCCAGCACCTTAGGTCCAACTGACACCAGTAGAACCCTGCACACCAAACATACATCAACATTCCACCCAGAGTCCCAGTGACATCACCACACCAACACTCCACCTAGAATGTTAGTGACATCACGACCATCACAACACTCCAAGCCATAATCAAGCCCAGCACAGATTATGACAGGGTCCTTGCCTACTGTTGTTTCCTCCATAAGCTAGCAGTAAGTGGGCCTGAGTGGTCGGGGCGTCCACCCTCCGCCCTCTTGTTTTTTGAAGATTAAGTTAGGGACCATTATGGGTCCCTTCTGAATTCCAGGTGGTCCCCTGCATTGGTATGTTTTCTGGTAGGCCATTCCAGGTTTTTGCTGCCAAGTGAGCGAAAGATGATCCTCCGAATGTTCTTTTGTTGTATGGTTTTGGTTCCAGGTGAATGTCATTGCTTGATCTGAGTGGTCTTGCTGGATGGTTAGATGGTTATTTTCTCATGTTGGAACTGCGCTATTTGGACGTGGATTGCTCTGTGTGTTCTGCACGTCGTTTTGAACCTTATTCACTGTTTTATTGGTAGCCAGTGTAGCATTTTAAGCATTGGGATAATTTGTTCTCTTCCTGGTGGCTTGAGCAGGAGTTGGTTGCTGCATTTTGGATATGCTGAAGTTTTTTTAATAGGTGTTCTGGCATTCCTGGTATAGGCGGTAGGCGTTGTCTACTCTGGACATGATGTGTGTGATGATGGTGAGTGTTTTGTGGGTGAAGGAGAGGAATGGGAGGATCCTTTGCACCATGTGCAGGAGGAAGAAACATTTCATTATTATAGCATTCACTTATGGCTCAAGTGTTATTTCGTTGTCCATCAAGACTCCAAAGGTTCTTTACTATCGTTGATGGTGTCGGCGCTGTTTCTAGTTCTGTCGCCCATGGGATATAGTGATTGTTTTCCCCGTTTTTGGATATGAGCATTATTTCTGTTTTGCCAGGGTTGAGTTTGAGGCTGTTTGTGGTCATCCAGCCATAGAGTTCTTGTAGGCAGCCTTCCAGCCTTCCAGCGTTGTGTTCCACATGATCTGTATGTCGTCAGCGTAGTTGTAGCATGTAAGGCTGTGTCGTTTAATGAGCTTGATTAGTGGAGTCAGGTATATGTTGAAAAGCAGTGG
Organism: Ambystoma mexicanum; assembly: GCF_040938575.1. Lineage (NCBI taxonomy): Eukaryota > Metazoa > Chordata > Amphibia > Caudata > Ambystomatidae > Ambystoma > Ambystoma mexicanum. The sequence continues at coordinate 71,929,705 of NC_090923.1, forward strand.
AGATAGGGAGGATCCGTGTGGTACTCCACAGGTGGATTCCCTTGCAATAATACTTAGTGTAATAATCTGTTTTCTAGCAGGTGGGGAAATGTAGTTCTATTGTTGCAATAATTATGAGTTTGGATTGTGCCAGAATTGCTTACACCGCAGCACCATGGCAGGACATCTAAAGGGCACAGAAGTTAAACGATACACGGCTGGGCTGGCACAGAAGTGACACTGCGAATGAGTACAGAGGCGGGGAGGGTACAGTGTGACAGTGACAAGTCCTGCCAGGGGAATTAGATGCTGCCAGAAGAGAGAGTCAGGCAGCACAGGGGGCAAGCTGGCACAGCTGGTGACCGTGGCAAGAATTGTGAGTTTTCATTAACAACCCCTTTACAGTTCATTGACAGCGTGAACAATATTTGAAAATGTCACATAGTCCCACATCAGCGCGGTTTGTGCTGCTGCGCCGACAGCAGATCGGTGTTGGAAATTATATTTTTTTAAGTCTGATTCTTATTTATAGAACAATTGATTTGCTTGACTGGCCTAACATTCTTACAAAATTCCCTTTAAATGCATATTGCAATAATGGCTATGGGTCATGTACGAGGATATTGAGGTTTTAGGACAGGGCTGCGACAGAGGCAGTCACCTGGCATGTGTCTAGGGAAACCATGGTCTCAGAGGTACCAAGCTGTCTAGAACTCTCGCTGCTGGATTATTGGCTAAGAAAGTGTAGATGCATGCACTGATGTATGTCTTAGAGCCCTGAAGAACATCACACCTTAGTGGAAACAAAGTTCACAGATGCCCCTATAAACCAGACTATCCAAGTAACATATTTCTGAGTTATTCTGTCTTCTCCCTTACGTTCTAGGGCTATTCCCATCTATGTAGATAAACAGAATCTATAAGTATTCAACTAAAGCATGAGATGCAGTTGAGTTGTATTGCTTCTTTCAAGTGCGGTGCATTTTATTCAATTGTAAGGAGAAATACTGCACCAAGGAGGTAGGTATAGAGGTGTCGCCCCTTGTAGCACCTAACATATGACACAGATTTAGCCACACACCAGGAACATTGCCAAATGCAAGGAAATCATTTTCTCAAAAGCCCACAAACATGTTTTTGCAGGAGTGTAAAGGTCACAAAAAGGTATATAAATAAAACACTCGGTGTTCACCCGGAAAATATGGCTGTGTTATGAATTTTGCACCTGCCTGCTATACTTGAAGAAGGACATATGCATATTAAAACTTGAACCTTGGTTGCAAAATGAAACATGCGAAAAATGTTGATAAATACCAACGAAAAATACATTTTCATTGTTGAATTGTATATTAACTGTAGTTCAAGCCGGAAAGCAAAACATTTTCGATTTTATAAGCAATGTGTTTTCCAAATGCCGCACAAGAGTAGTTAATCATGAAGACATTAAAAGATGTCTTTTTATTTTCAATTGCAAAAATATCTTTTTGGGTAGGATATGTTGAAGAAAAAGGAGTGAAGTCATAGTAATGTATTTGATAAGAATGGATTGCACACCGTCAATATAATATAATAAGAATTTCATGCACTAAAAACATATGGTGTTTTCAAATGGTTAGTCAATGCTTGTTTTCCTGTTTCTCCAGTGGATGTGACCAGAGTTAAATTCCACTTCAACCATATATTATTGATATATGGGGGTTAAATATCCCGGGAGACTCCGGGCAAAGGGCCATCTAACATGACATTGATTTAAGAAAGAATACATCTAATTGCATTCCAGTTTTGTCTCAAGCATGGTCCTCAAGAGATGCAATCAAAATTGAAGCCCCATGCTAGGGGCTGGATGTTTCAGATGCGAGCTTCCAACAGCTTGACGCAGTTAGAAGTGTCACCACTTGACATCACGTTAGGTAATAAAGTCCATCAGGTGGCCAACCTAGTGGAAGAATGAACAAGGAGAACTGTCATTTACTCAGATCAGTAATTAACTGATAGCATTACAAAGAGCTGCTCCCATGAACCATAATGCTGAACACAAGGTGTCATGTACACAGATCAAATGTAGGTGTTATTTAATCTGCCATTATTTGGGGAAATAGCAAACTGTGCAACCACAGGATGTAGAATTCAAAAGAAAAATGCTGTGTAACTGAGATGCCCCTCTATCAAATGAGTCGTAATCCAAATTGCCTAAAGTGCTTAACAATTGATAACATTATGAATATGTATAACTTCATGAACAATTATTGCAGATAATCAAGTCACACGTCCCTATGTCCGCATGTACCATGGGATTCCGGAAATCTGTATTTCATTAATGTGTCATGTGGTTACAAACAAATATGGAACAGATATGTTTTTTTAATTTAAGAGCATCCAGAACAGACAGTCCCCTCTTTTGCACATCAGAAATATGAACAACCTATCAAAATTAGGTGTGTAAGCACTAACTATGTGGCATGTCACCATGTCAAAGTGTGAGAATATCAAACATGAAACACAGGGAATAAGGGAGAAGAGACATAAACTGAAGAGCTGGGAAGGGCATTGAACATGTGTGCCTCCAAGGGTACAGGGTGCAAATTGCCAATAATGGGCTTTATAGATCCTGTCACTTTCAGAGCTGGAAATCTAAAAAACAAACACAATACAAACATAGAAACTCTATGTCAAGTCCCAGGACTGCCCTCCTCTTTTGCAGAATGCAGGCAAAACTTGGTATCTATTTTTTGTTTGTTTTCTGTCTTGTCCCTGGTCTAAGCCCCACTTTGTTCACACTTTGTTCACACCCTCAAAAACGGGTTCTTCCCTTGTTCTCATCGTTGTGGTATTGTGCAGGTACCCTCGGGATTAACATTCCTGTTCTTCAAATAAATGAGAACTCAAGACTCAAGCCAACAGCCATCTGGGGAGGAAAGGCCAAGCAGGCATTCCTTTGTGAATAAATGGTGGGCTTAGCATGTTCTTACCACTCCCTCACACATAAAGGCTTTGTGGGATTGCCAAACATGCATGCCATGTAGTTTGATTTCTGTTAATCGGCTCTCATGCAAACTGCGTTTATCTTGGGCAACTGCAATCCCTCTTACCACATGCACATTGGAAACATTATTCATTCATTTGGCGCATAGTCTTTTTAGACAACACCAGTGTAATTGCACAAAGGGGATTTCGGGTTTCGTTTGTGTTGGGTTCCCATTTTTTTACTTTAAAGTCAGAAACCTTGCAAGAGCCCACTCGAAGCTCATGCTCTAGCATTCTGAAAAGCTTAGATGTAAATCAAATTAATAAGAACTTTTTTTAACATACGGAATGTAGTACTCGTTTGACGTTTCACAGTGCCGCAAATAACCTAATTTAATCCACCTCCATTTACTTATGTTAAAATGATGAAACAATGTAGAGGAATGAACTGATGGATGTGGTTGTTCAATCTGCAAGTGCTTAAGCAAATGTGTGTTTTATCAAATTAAAAAATATGTTATTTGAAACAGATTATATACAATGCAAACAGATAAGACTTCTCGAAATTAATGAAAGTGTGACATTTAGTAAATAATCAAATAAATCCCACATTTGCATTCTTAAATCATATAAATATATAAACATATGTATATATAGTCAAACAAACTGGTTTAGCCAATGAAGTGCTCTGCCTAAACTCGTAGCTGGTGCTTCAGGGTATGAATTTGGCTAAATTAATTTAAATGTAAACACACACATTATCTAGGTTGTAACACTACAAAAAAACCTTTCAGAATGTATGTAAACAAAAAAAACAAAAACCCAAGCACACACGACCTTGCTACCTTTAAAACAGTATTCTTTAATCCATAAATGTACAACATACAACAAAATTCGTGAACATGTTTGACACGCTCACACACATGGCAACCAGGTCATTAAAAAAAACTCACCCATCTGGGTGCAGAGAGCCATGCATTCCGCCTGTTCACACAGGCTTCCTCAGGCTAGTAATATACATTTTTGCCGTCTACACCAACGAGTATAAGGAATTACCTCCACGTCCACTCTTCCTCGTCCCAGTACTTACTTCATGAGGCACCCGCCTCCGACACAGGACCTTCTTCTATTTCTTTAAATCCCTATAACTCCTCCCCCACATCCATGTCACTCAGTTTAAATTTTTCCTGCCTCCGGCAGGTTGGACTTTTTCTTCCCGGTGCGGGGCACCAGGGAGCACCGATTGCTGGCCCCCTGGGGGGGGGGGCTGTGTGGCGGGGCCCTCGGCTCCCTCAGGTGCGGCACTGCTCCTGGGCCCCCTGCGGGGCTTGGGGTCACAGTTGAGCTGGATTGCCTCGCTCGGTTCTTTGCTGGGCTCCGGACCGCAGCATGAGCATTGTGTCCCGGGTCCTGCACGGCCCGGGGGAAGGTAAGGAGAGGGGAGGACTGGGCTTGATGTTTTTCCCCTCTCCTCCTGTTTTGGCCATCTTGATTCGACTTGGCAGTATGGGCTAGCCTTCCCTTTTGTTGTGAGGCCTCTCTGCTTCTTGTCGTGGGGTGACAGTGGCAGAGAGTCTTTGGGAGTGCGGGGGCTCTGTTCTGTCGCAGGCATGTCACATACCACCCGCTCCTCAGACACACACAGCACAGGATGCACCGGATGTTAGCTGCATTATCTGGAGGAAGGTAAGGAGAGGGGAGGACTGTGCTTTATGTTTTCCCCTCTCTTGCTGGTATGGCCATTTTGACTCCTTCAACATGCCGTTTTCCTCGTGCTTTGTGTGCACATCTTTATTGGAAATGATGGCAAGCACTTGGCAGTATGGGCTAAGCCTTCCCTTTTGTTGTGAGGCCTCTCTGCTTCTTGTCGTGGGGTGACTGTGACAGAGTATTTGAAAGTGCGGGGGCTCTGTTCTGTCGCAGGCATGCCACATACCACCTGCTCCTCAGAGACACACGGCCCAGGATGCACCGGATGTCAGCTGCATTCTCTGGGGGAAGGTAAGGAGAGGGGAGGACTGTGCTTGATGTTTTCCCCTCTCTTGCTGGTATGGCCATCTTGACTCCTTTGAAAGGCCGTTACCTCGTGCTCTGTGTACACATCTTTATTGGAAATGATGGCAAGCACTTGGCAGTATGGGCTAGCCTTCCTTTTTTGTTGTGAGGACTCTCTGCTTCTTGTTGTGGGGTGACTGTGACAGAGTATTTGAAAGTGCGGGGCTCTGTTCTGTCACAGACATGTCACATACCACCAGCTCCTCAGACACACACAGCCCAGTATGCACCGGATGTTGGCTGCATTCCTTGCGTGCTGCCTGTGAATACGGCGCAGATTTTGGACACATCTGCAAGCGGCCGGAAGGGTACCGGCCTGGCATAGTCTACACTTCGGGTTCGAGTCTCAGCGGTGCTGACTCGGTCCTTCATCCTTCCTAGACCGATGCATTGGAACGATTTAGAGCATGGGGCTACCAGCTACTGGATAGAGGGCTCAAGCCACCTCTCAGTCTTGTGGTGTGTTTGGGTCTGTGCTAGCTATGGACGCAGACTCCTTGTCCTGTCCTCTTCCTCTAAACTGCGCAAGGGAAAGTCAAAGGAGTTGATTTGCTTTTCCCTTGTCCGGCATGGGATTATGGAAAATGATCATGGAAGTAACGGCCATGCAGGGGGTTCCCAGTGTCTCTTCTTTTAGGCCCTAGGTCCTCCGGTGCTGACGTGTTGCTTTCACGCCTCCTCTCAGACTTGTGGGAAGTGATAGGGCACATGGTGGCACATGTCTGTGCTTAGAGGGGTTCTCAAAGTCCCTGGTGCCGGTGGAGGGGGATGTCACTTCAGTGGGTTTTCCAGTATAGGCATACCTCAGGTAGAGGGTTGCCTTTGATGTCGGCTATCCGGGATGGATTGCTTTGCCCCGCTTTGTGACAGTACTCTGCCCTTTTGACGCCAGCCTGGTGGCTCCTCTGTCGGCTGAGGGGGCCATAGTCTGCTGGACTTCTGGGCTGTCCAGTATCTTCCTTTTGATAGGTCAAATCTTTTTGTGGGCTGACAAGCATGCTGTTATATTGTGGCACAGGCCTGTTTCAACGTCCTGTGATTTCCCTCTGGTGCAAGTGCAGTGACTGGCGGTTTTCCCTGGCTCCTCGTCTCTATCTTCTCGGAGGTGTATGGGACCGGTGGGGTTCGCTTCCTGGGTAATGGGCTCCTTCTGGAGGGGGTATCAGTTGCCGTTCCTGTCTCCTCCTGTCCAGGTTTGCATGGTTAGGACTTTGGTACCCAGCTCACGGTCCAAGTAGTTGGCCATGGGATCCGTTCTCTCCGAACGGTTGTTGTGGGTTACCGTCTTGCCCGTTCCTCTCCCTGTTCAGGGTCAAGTTTTCTACTTGCGGGTGTTCCTGGTCCCTATGCCTTCTAGGATGTGTCACCTGCTTATGGGTCTCAAGACCCTGCACTGCTTGTCCGGACGTCTGGGGAGAGCGTACTCTGGATGTTGTGCAGGGGGCGCGCTTGCTGGCTGTTCTGGGCTGGGTTCTCAGAAGGCAGTATGTCTCGACTCACCTGTTGCTGAAGTTACGGGGCACGTGGCGTCTTGCATGTTTTCCAGTTCCTTGAGCCTGTCTTCGGTTACGTCTCATGGTGTCTTATACTCTCTCCCACTGGCTCCCGACATCTCGGCTTTCGTAGTTTTGTTTTCAGTGTCCCCAGCGCTGCGAGTGTCCCTGCTATGGTGGCGGGGGGTTTCAGGTCTACAGGCTGAGGTGTGCATGGTCCTTCCTCCTGTGACCTCTCCTACTACCAACACCAGCAGAAAGGGTATACATTGGGGGTCCTCTCAGCTCAAGGGTTGTGAGATCTGGGGAGAGCCGGTGATCATCCAATTGGCAAGAGTTGTGCCATTGTGCAAGCTCTGGTGTACTTCGAGGAGTTGCTGGACGGTCGGCGGTTTTTGGTCCGATCGGACAATACGACGGCCATGGCATATGTGAACTGCAAAAGAGATTCCGGCTGTTCCTTGAATGCTCTGGCAGCGCTGATAGGCACCTGGGAGGAATCTCATCTGGTGTATCTGCTGGCCTCACGTATCAGAAGGGTGGACAATGTTCAAGCGGATCTTCTCAGACGCCGGTTTTCACTCCTCTGCAGAACTGGTCCTGTTGGCCCAGGTCTTTGCGGTGACCTGTGTCAGATTAGGGTCCTTGGTTCTAGACCTGTTTGCATCCCCGGCCTCAGCAGAAGTTCCCCTCTTCTGCTCTCGGTTTCAGGTTGAGGGGATTGGGGGATGGACGCCCTCTCTGTACAGTGGCCTTGGGGTTTTCCTTTATGCCTTTCCGCCTATTCCCCTTCTGCCCCGGGTGGTTTGGCGCATCTGAGTGTCCAGGGTGACTGTGTTGTTGTTAGCTCTGTTCTGGTGCCGCCGGAGTTGGCTCCCCTCTCTGTTGGAGCTTCGTTCCTAGGAACCTTGGCTGGTTCCGAGGTGGCCGTGTCCCCTTCAAGGGGATCTGCGGTTAGAATTCCACCGGATGCAATGGGCGGTGTGGCTATTGCTCAGTCTAGGTTGATATCTCAGGGGTTCTCAGATCCTGTAGTTGAGTCCAAATGGATGCTCTTAGACCCTCCACTCTGAAGGTGTTAGGCAGACATTGGGGCCATTTCCGAGACTGGTATGGGCAGTCTGGGATCCCTCCCCTGCGTTCTGGCCTCTGCTATCCTTCGGTTCCTCCAGGAGGGGTTTTGACAGGGGCCTGGCAGTTTTTCCAGGCTTCGCTCTCAGCGGGCCTCCATGAAATTCCTTTTGGGGGACTCTGACGGTCACTTGGATGGGGAGGTGTTGGTGGGGAAGTTGATCCAGGGTTTTTCTTCTTCCCTTCCTTGTGCTGATAAAGGGCTTTCCTTTTGGGATCTCCCTCTTGTATTACGGTTCCTTCATGGGCCTCCTTTTGAGCCCATTTCCGAGATTGATATCAAACATCTTACACTGAAATCTGCTTTTCTTATTGCCCTCACTTCTGCCCGTAGGCTTGGGGAGATTGGGGCTCTCTTATGGCACGCTCCTTTCCTGAGGGTGCTGCCAGACTCGGTGGTGCCAGGGTGTGGTCCGAAGTTTCTCCCTTCAGTTGTCTCTCGGGTTTCACACCTCTCAGGGTCTGGTTCTCCCTGACTTCTTTCATGATCCAAGAACGCCTGAGGAGGTGGCTCGGCTTAACATTGATGTCCGGCGGGACGCGTTGGAGTATTTGGCTTGGTTTGCCTTTTCCACCAATCTGATAGTCTTCTGATTGCTTGTGGTCTGGCTGGGGCTGGGCATAACGCATCTGTGGTTTCCATTTTCCGGTGGTTCCGGGTTGTGATCTCTAGGGCCTATGTGGCTTCTGGCCTGCCTGTGCCTGCGCACAATCAGGGGCGGTCTACCAGGGGTTTCGCGGCTTCCTGGCCCGATGTAAGGAGGGTTTTTCTCTGCAAGAGATTTGTATGGCTGCCGCCTTGGCTGGTCTAGGCATTTTCATCAACCGCTATGGGTTGAGTTTCTCCCACTCGGGGTTGGTTCCTTCGTGGTTGGAGTTTTTGTCTGTGGGGATGTGATTTGAGTTATTGTGGGTGTGTTTTGCTGCACTGTTTTTGGCTCTGTCTCATTGGGACCTTTTCCCCGTTGATGCTTTGGTATACCTCATGAAGTAAGTACTGGGACGAGGAAGAGTGGACGTGGAGGTAATGCTCTGATTACTTACCGGTAATCTTCATTACTCCTAGTCCTACTCTTCCTCGTCACAGTACTGACGACCCTCCTCACCCTCCCTGCGGGGAAGGTCCCATGCTCCGGCTTGGTAATATGAAACTGAGTGACATGGATGTGGGGGAGGAGTTATAGGGATTTAAAGAAATAGAAGAAGGTCCTGTGTCGGAGGCGGGTGCCTCATGAAGTAAGTACTGTGACGAGGAAGAGTAGGACTAGGAGTAATGAAGATTACCGGTAAGTAATCAGAGCAGCAGGCAGAGCGGTCCGCTCCTCCCCCTCGCCCCGTGATTTTCAATCATGTGATCAACTAACATTGTGCTATAAAGTTAAACAAAATAGCCTCCATAGTGGAATGGCTATTTTCCCACGTAATGCCGGACACAATGCCCTTTAGGATATGCTAATGCATAAACATGATGTGAACGAGACAATACAGAATGAGTGAGCCCCTCGATCCCGCTTCCAAAATGCAAGTAAAATTACAAAATCCATTAGGTGTTTAAAATCACTAATGCATACATATACTTATTATGACCATGAGTTGTTTATGAATCACAACTCATAGTCGTACGCCCAAAAGGGGAGTAACTTTTGAAGCGTTTCGCGGTTCACACACCGCTTGGTCACGTGTATATATATATATATATATATATTATAGGGTGCGATAGCCACCCAGTAGTTAAGGTGAGTCGGGCTCCCATAGGAACCTCGAAATATTCTATTGTTAATAACTTTTGATTCAAGTGACATATTTGGCTGGAATTTTTAGAGTGAATAGGGACTTACATGCCCCCTCCCCCTCCAACTTCCCCCTAACCCCCTGACCCCCACCTCACCTGCAGACTGCAAAGTTCGGTAAAGATACTTTTAAAAATAAAAAAGTTATTAAGAAATGTTTTCAAAGTTGTGTCCTACCTTCTATTCATTTTCTCATAGACATACCAGGTCACAATTTTTGCCAAACCAGAAAGCCCAAACCACTCGGCGAGTTTGGACCAGGTGCAAAACAACCTGGGCACAAAGCATTTAAAGGAAGCATTTTTGAGATTTGCGGTTATTGCCTGCAGTAGTTTTTTCAATATTTGACAGATAAGTGTGTACCCCTTCTCCAAAATACATAGCTATATCTTGGGTAAATTGCCAAAACTGGGTGTTTTTAGAAATGAAACTGACGCCATCTATGTTTTTCTCTCAATGCGAAAGATAACGCAGCTATAGCCGAGGATACTTGAAAATGAAACGTTGGAAAATAGCCATTTGCAAGGTCAGAAAACATGCACATTGCAGCAGGGTAGAGGTGGGGGTTGGCTTAAGGGTACCAAGTGAAATTTGGAGGCAGTCTGGAGACTGAGTTTGCAACATGAAGCTTTCTGTAGCCTCGGCTAGCTGACATCAGGGGGAAAATTCACTGCACATGGCCAAAGACACAGATTCCACCCAGATCACCCACCCATGATGTAACCAGGACAGACCCTACTTAGCTTCAAAGTGAGGAAGGGGACAGCCTCCTCAGGCCATGTTGCCTGATAAATGAGCCGAAGTCACAAGACCACATGGCTTGAGGGGGCTGGCCCTTTCCTCTCTTCAAAGCTAAGCAGGGTCAGTCCCGCTTTGAATCTGAGCAGGGCCATAACCAGTTACTGCAGGGATGGGCGACCAAATGGGCATCTGCATTATTTGTTTTTAAACTGTGTTACTGTCAGTCCTGAACATTTTGCACTCAGAGACCATTTTCCAGCCTTTTGCTGAATTGCATTCTTATATTGGTAGTCTCCCGGTCAAGATGTGAGTAATAATGACACAATGATACACTTTTTGCCTAACATAGTTCTATAAGGATTTATATGTTTGAGTGAGAGTATGGTATGTGTACTTTTCAAATTATCTTTTGAAAGCAGAGTTTTGTTGAAAGATGTCATGGGTGAGGAGGGGAAATGATAAGAGGGCAAGTAAGTCATGAGTATTGGCCATGATGTGGCAAGAGAGTTTGCAATCCTGGATGCTGGTGCAGTTATTTTCTCCTGATTGTGGCTGCTTTTCAGGGTAGCGGTAAAAGACACATCTGGGTGGGCAGCGTACATTTTTTTCAGAGGGCAGACACAACCCCTTCCTTTTTTTGAAGTTGAAAAGATTGTTTAAGTATTTATCTACCAGGATTTTACCCAGCTTGTCATGTTCCCAGTGCAGATGCTTATTCACAAGACCATAAGCACTTGTTTCATACTGGGATTTTGATCTAGGGAATATTTCACAACACATTGCTCGATTTAAAAGGTGGGCACCTTTTGTACGTTGCTAGAATATTTATTGGAACATTTCCTCTCCAGGTTATTTTTCGGGTGTTCATAACTTTTTTTAAAAGCCAAATGCTATTTTGTCTTACACACTTTCTTCTAAGGAGAAGGTCTAATGAACTACATTTGTTTATCTCATTTTAAGATATATGTTTGCTTACTATGTGTATATTCATAGGTGCCAGCTTTTGATTGTCGCTATGGGGGCAAAAGTACCTGGGCATATGTTATTCTTGCAGCCAGTCATTTATTTAATCTTTTCAGTATTGCTTAAATGAGGTTAGTTGGGGTCGTGTGATGTATCACAACAGTCACCAAGAGACCAGCCATAAAATAAGGGGCTTGTAGCACGCACGCTGCTTAACCAAAGTGTGTGATCTATAGCAAATCATTTAGTCTCACTCCGCATTGCCTAAAAACATTGTGAGTTCTCAAGGACTGCCGATATTTCATACATAACAATACCACTGTCAAAACAGGTCAAAATCAGTTTGTGATTTATGAACATCTTTGAGTGATGGGTTGCAAGTATTTTAAAATATAGAGTGGCCGTGCCCACTGCATGTGGCCGAAAGGCCATGGCTAGTGGTCTGATAGTGTTCTTAAACATACAGTGAGCACCGCCGTAGGCTGTGGCCACTGGCCATGTGCATACAAATCCATGGAGTAATAAACCCTTGAACATTTTGTCGCAGGGATGTTAAGGTGAGCAATACAATGTGACAGAACCTTTGGAATTCAAAGAAAACATTTCAGTTGCAGGGAGTTAAGGTGAAAACTTAATGCAACAAAACCCCTGAAATTCAAATTCAGCAAAAGCCACCTGAACTTCGGGTCTCCAATTGCGCAGCCTATGACCCCATGATGGCATCACTGATGACATCGCTGGTGAAATCAGTAATGACATCATCTATGACATACACAAAAGTCAATGGCCCTCATTACGACCCTGGCGGAAAGTGACTGACCGGACCGCCACAGCGTAAATAGCGTTTCCGCCATTGCACGATGGAGCAAAGTGCGGCCCATTCCGACCCATCGGGCACGAGCACCACGGCATGGCGGAAGTGCAAAGTCCGCGATGGCGGAAATGACCCCAAAACGGCCCACACCGCCGCCGTACGGCGCCCTAGGTGCAATACCGCCACCCATCTTAGCGGACACCGCAGTGAGCGCCAACCGGAAAGTACGGTGACCGTAAATATACGGAAACGGAAGTAAAAACATGGGCCCGGAACGGGAAACAACACGCCGTACACCTATAAAACCACAAAATCCACACAACCACTAAAAACACTACCCTGAGACACATCCCAACCCGTCATCCACCCTAGTGAAACCAAGAAAAATGGGAAAAGTAGCGAAGAAAGCGTGCGACCGCAAGCGGCAGGTCCACTTCTCCCGTGAGGAACTCACCGTGCTTACAGAGACCCTCCAGGAGAATGCCGCCGCCGTCTTCTCCACGCAAATGACCAGGACGGCACTTGCGAACAAGAAGGCCATATGGGCCCTGGTGGCACAGCGGGTAAGTGCGGTGGGGACCGCACCCCGCAACCCACAGCAATGCAGAAAGCGATGGGACGACCTGCGGATACGCGTCCGTAGCATACTTTCTGCCAACCGCAACATTGCCACAGCCACCGGGGGAGGATCGGAATCACCCATCAAGTTGACCCCCTGGGAAGAAATCTGTGCCTCCACCATTGGAATGGAGAGCATAGAGGGAGTCGGAGGGATGGAGAAAGGAGTGCAGACATCCAGAGAATCCGGTAGGTGGCCCAAATAAAACCATGCCAAATCCACAATGTCCAATCATGTGAATCACATGTGTCCACATAGCGCAACAGCAACACATGGCCAGGAGAACGTCCACACACATTGGCCTGATAGCGCACTTTAAAACTCACAATAAATACATAAATAATTAAAAACCCCAAAAACACCCACTACACGTGCAGCAGGCACACCCTAACTGCAGGCTGCCAAACAACTGCACCCTCACTCCACACACAAATGAAAGCACCTCCAAGGCCCCGACCCAAATCACCCTCAGGTACCACCCCAATGCATGTGATACATTGCCATTCCAATTCCCACAGACCCATTAATAACGCTCGCCCTCCTTTACTCCACCACAGGGTCCGATCCAAACGACGAGCTTCAGGACACCCCTACCAGCACACCTGCAAAGAGGGCCAAGACCAACGGCCAAAGACCCTCCACCTCAGCTGCACGCATCAAGACACGGCAGCAGCACAAATCAAGTGGCAGCACAGAGGAGGGAACATCAACAGGCACCCCAGCAGCCAGCATGCCCACAAGAGCAGCACCACAGGTCCCCCCAATGGATGCCACAGAAGGCACTGCCTCTGGTGGCAGCAGCACCATAGGTGACACCCCATTAATGGCAGCATGCTCCGACACAGAAGACGGGGATGTCGAAGTCAGATCCATCCATGACCTGTCCCAATCCCCCTGTCTGTTCCATCCCGTACACCATGAGGATACCACGCAGGGGCACCCACAAGACGACGACTGGCCATCCCCCACAAGCCCTGTGGCAGGGCAACATGAGGCGAACAGCCACTCTGTGACACCACCGCAAATGGCCATGGCCCAGCAGAGGCAACAGTCCCTCGACCAGTTAATCGTGCAACAGCAGCAACTGGCCACGCTCCTCAAGGACCATGCCGATGAATGTGGGGGCACTAAGGCAGACATAGAAACATCAACTGAGACACTTAGGGCAGAAATGGAGAGAAGTACAGAGACACTAAGGGCACAAATGGAGAGTAGCACCGAGTGCCTGAGAGTACAAATGGAGAGTAGCACCGAGAGCCTGAGAGTCCAAATGGAGAGAAGCACCGAGAGCCTGAGGGGGGAACTGCATGCGACATCCAAAGACGTATGTGCCGAACTTGCCGCAGTGCGCCGTGTGCTCACTGAGCTCTCACAAACCCTTAGGGACATGCATGGACGTGAGCAGGCAGAGACATCATCCGTTGCAAGTTCCGTCCAGGGCAGCCCCCAACGTAGATCTGGGAGGAACCTGCGCTCCACAGGCAGGGGTGCCCCTGATACCCGCAGAGGGGGCTTGCAATAGCGACTGCCCACTGACAATGAGCATCTTTGGACACTGGTGTTCGGGGGGGAGGTAGGAGGGTGGAGGGGGTGTGTTGGGCTCACTTGGGTGGCGGGTCGATAGGGTGTTCAACATGATATCACATATGCCATAAACAATGCACGATCAACCAATGAGATGTGTGGACAATGATCTTTGTGTACTAGGCCATCATAGGCGTACAGTCCATATTGTGCATGTACCAGACACACACAGTGCCACGAGTCCCGTGTCCATGTATCAGCCACCAGGCGTGAGTGCTAGAAGCATGCATCAATGAGATGCTGACGAATGTCACGGCCCTCCTGTGCCTCGCGGACTCCTTGAGGTGCTGCCACATCCCCACCCTCATCATGACCATCTTCAGGTGCTTGCAGTTCTGCGTCAGGGGGCATGGGCACATTTCTACGTATGCACATGTTGTGTAGCATGACACATGCCATCACCATCTTTGCAACCTTCTCATGGCGGTACAGGAGTGCCCCGCCAGACCTGCTGAGGCACCGGAAACGAGTCTTCAGTAGGCCGAATGCCTGTTCAATGACTACACGGGTACGTGAGTGGGCATGGTTGTAGTCCTCCTCATGCTGGTCCCGTGGGTTCCGGACTGGTGTGAGGAGCCATCTCTTCAGTGGATATCCGGCATCACCTGTATGTGGACGATAAACGAATTATGTGGAATGCCATTGCTACGTACGCACCCCCCCCCCTTCCTGCCAGGTCATTGCCGCATCACATACCCCACATCATCATGCATGAAATGAGACTCACCGAGTAGCCAGGATCTGTACCCTGCGTGTCGCTCCATGTAGCGTGGTATTGTTGAGTTCCTCAAGACCATAGAATCATGGGTTGATCCAGGGAATCGGGCACAACAATGTGTAATGATCCTGTTGGAGTCACACACCATTTGTACATTCAGAGAATGAAATTGTTTTCGGTTGCGGTACTGGGCCTCCATGGCATGTGGGACGACCAATTCCACATGGGTGCAGTCGATGGCACCAAGGCAACCCGGTATGCCGCCAAGTGCATGGAATCCCACTTTTGTGTTGGTAATTTCCTGCTCCGAGCGTGGTAGAGAGATGTAGTCGTCTGCGTGCTGCAGGAGGGCATCGAGCACTTGCAATAGTGTCCGTGAGAACAGTGGCTGAGAAATGCCATGCAACTGTCCGACTGTGTGCTGGTAGGTGCCTGTGGCCAGGAAGTGGAGTACAGACACCACCTTCAGTAGGGGTGGGATGGCGGTTGGGCTATCTATCATGCTGACAAGGTCAGCCTGTGTCATGTCCACAATGGCGGCTGTGGTGTCCCGGTCCAAACGGTAGAGGGTGTGGATCTGCTCATCAGTGAGGTTGAACGGATGTGCTCGGAGGCGTGGGATTGCGGGCTGCCTGCGTGGTGGTAGTGGCTGTGCTGGCGGCCCTTGCTGGCCCTGCCTTGCCCTCCTCCTCCTCCTGCGTCTCCTCCGTGCGGCCGGTTGTAGTTGGTGTTCGTCTTCTTCTTGGAGTTGGAGTACTTGCAGTGCTATCAGGTCCCCCAGGGCCAACATCGCGAGTCCTGCCGGTAGCATTTCGGAGTGGGTGTGGTTGTGGGAGGAGACTGGGTGTGCAATTTATGTGTTTTCAGGCTGTATGGCCTCCACCTGTGGTGATTCATTCCACCTGTGCAAGCTGCTCTCCCCTTTGGCCGAGCACGTCCCGCACACAACGCTGCAATTCGAGGAATGGCATCTTGCTATTACAATCATGTATTTGTACCCGATGGCCGTGTAACATTGGTTGATATGTTCATTCGGCTATGGTCCCATTGTTTCACATACAATCTTTGCAGTCGCGAACAGACTTGTGAAGGGTCAGTGGAACGTAGTACTCGAGTAACGGTGGACCCTCATGCATCACTGTACCGAGTTGCAACGACGGGCGGGGCGTCCCATTTGTGAGTGAAGGCAGTTGCCATTTTCACACACAGCCGCACTAGATGGATTAATTTGTGATTTCAAGCGGCCACAGATGCCTTTTCGACGTGATGTTGCAAATGAGGAATTCGAAGGGCGGCGCTTTCGGTTATAAGCTAGCGGCGAGGAGATGCCCACAGGTCTGACTGCAAATATAACGTTCTATTGTTCAATGTCCTTGGGACAGGGGCCATGGCGAGGATGCAATGATTGATATGAATAGTTTGGGATGCGCAATAGCGAAGTGGACGATGAGGCCGGACGTTCCCAAATACATGTTACTTCACAACACTGGAATTACGGGCTGGGGCACAGTGGATTTTGCAGGCTGCATAACGCACAGACTCAATGGAATTCTCACATGTTATGTGAGTATGGAAACAGGCGTTATCATTACGGGATGAGGGAATGATGAATGGATGCATGGACAGATGATTTGATACAGTGTTTGCCATGTACAGGGCTTCTTGGAATCTGTCCGCCTCCCCTGCGCTATGTGATGCAGGGCTGCCATAGTGGGACCATCGTCTATCTGGCCTTGTTGAGCCCTCCCTGTCTCGACGCGCCTTCAGACACTTGTGTCCATGCACGTTACCAATCCCATCTGATGGATTCTGTTTTCACAGACGCATGCACAGGTACACTCGTTTGTGATGGTGTTTTCACCTCGATATAGATAGTTATGAGTCGCAAGTGGTTTTGGGGTGGTGATGATCCTTTGGAGTGGGCTAGCATGCATATGGCTGTGGATTTAGTGTGATCATTGAAGTGAGTTGTTCGAATGTAGTTCTGATGGCCATTCTATTCTTTTTCTTTTCTTTTGGTTGACAGGTATCTCCTCCCCTTTTGCCACTGCCATCTGTATGCCACTCCTGCAGATGGATTTTACTCCCGACACCTGCTGCTTCGTGTTAATCAGTGGAGCAGCATTACGATCTTATGGGACGATCGCCAATGGGCCACATGCCCTTACGCAGTACTAGTGGCTCGGAGCAACATTTCGGCCTTTCAGCTGGACTAGTGCCTCCCCATTGGGACGGCCCTGCGGTTCTGTGCGCTTCCATGTTGCCTTTTCGTACGAGAATGTGGCCCTGTGTACCATGAAGGAACAGGGCGTCACACAAGAAGTAGCTGGTCATTTCTTGCGGATGCAGCCCACAATGGTGAAATGTGTTTTGGAGTTCATGGCCTAATGGCTGTATGGGCTTGGTGAATTTGTTGTGCATTAAATTTCTATTCTGATATGGGCCGTGTAGCGTTCTTCTTTGCAAGTGATGTGGCATATTCCTATTTGGGGAGCGATGTATTGTGAGGAGATCTGCATTGGGTTCCAGCTTCGGAGTATAGTTGCGTGGTACTGTGCTGGGCGCGTTTGCCTACGAAGCCCAGTGAGGTCAGGGATGAGGGCTGCCAATATGACTGTTTGAATGATGTCATGCTCAGGGGCGGGGGATTAGGTTTTGTGTAACAGATGCCGGTCAGCCAGGTGGACTGGTGGAATGATGTGATTTTCGGAATATTGCTGGTCACAGGTGCCTGTGTTTGCGTGCGTTTCTTGGTGGGGGACTGAGGTCATGTCCATTGGAATGGCTTCTGTATTCGTGCCATCTGTGCCCTGCAGCTCCCATTGGCCCCTCTTGAGATTCTTTTGTTCGTTGGCATGCATGGGTGACTTGTACATTTCACTGGTTGCATTGTGACTTCATTGCACCTACGGGGAGTTGTACTATGTGGCCAGGGAGCGGTGTACAGGCACGCAGTGGGGCCGTTTACGGTTGATTCGCGATGCCGTACTTCTCACCATGGCGGAATGGTACTTTCCGCCGTGCTTGATGGCGTTAGGTACATGTCCGCTAGGGTCGGAATTCGCGTACCCTTGCGCCATGGTGGTATTTACGGTTTGGCATGGCGCGCGCGCGCGTACTTGGTGCAGTTAGCGTTGGCGTTCACTACGGTGTCGCTAATGGCATCGTACTTTGCGGTGACGGGTCATAGTCGCACCGAGCGCTATTCGATGGCGGTATTGCATTTCCGCCATCGTTTTTCGATTTCCGCCAGGGTCGTAATGAGGGCCAATGTAATAAAAACCTGGAACCTATTTAAAGATTACTTTTACTTTGTACAGTATGTCTTTTATTTTAATTCTAACATGTTAATCACTTACAAAAGACATACAGAAAGACATTTACATTTATGCACATGTTTTCAAGCAAACTTTGACTTCAAAAGGTAATTGCATGTGACGAATTAACTTCCCGGGACACCAGTGGTCCATGGATGAATATCGGTTTCTAAACCATCAATCAGCCCCACACCTTTAGTACACCAGAAGGGATCCAAACAGATTGGAAAGTCAAGTCAATTATAAACTTCCTTGTCCAATTTCGGTAACGTGGACGGAAGGGCAGGCTTATGTCCGCAAGGTCGTGGACCCCTGGCTGGTTGCAACACAGCGAAAATACAATCATTACCCAATGATAAAAGGGACTGTACAGTCAAGGTTCCATAAAATATCTACGTTATTATTATCACAACAGACAGTTCTAGCACACTACAAAATGCAACCCACCCTGTAAACGAATGGAGAGGACAGACAGTTTTAAGAAGGAAAAGAAGGAAAGGGGATGCACTCTGGATACTGACAGGAGGTAGTTGGTAAAGTAAATAATCGCAATAGTTCAAGGATACTTGGTTTCAGCACAAAGAGAGCAATGGTTCATAACAAATGTCAACAGGGGCCTTTGGAGAAGGAGCAAGGGGACAGAACCACAATGTACCTTGTGCTTGTAGAGGTTCTTGGTGCTCGACAGGGTCGAGTCGGTTTCAGGGTGCTTTGCAGTTTCGGCGACAAATTTCAAGACAGGAAACAGCTGCGGGTGACAGGCGGCAGGCAGTTCGGCGAGCGAGACTGGATGGACGGCTGCAGGAAGGCCTACACAGCGGCTCGGGGTCAGGAATCGTTGTCTCAGTGCTGGTTGGCTGGTCTGAAGCATTGGTTCGAGATGTCTCGGATATCTTTAGTGACTGCAGCGTGACAACAGTCAGGAGTGCAAACGGTTGCAGCTCGAGGGGCTCTACTGGCTCGAAAATGTCCTTGAGGCAGGTGCTGGTTGATGCTTGTCTGTGCACTCCTCCTAGCTTCTTCACTGGGCTTGTGTCATCCTTTAAAGCAGACTGTCCAAAGCTGAGGAGATTGCCGCAGGCAGCGGCCTTGTCCTTCTTTCGGGTCATAGACTCTCTGGCACTTCCCACCTAGGAAGCTTGCTAGCTGAGTCCAGCAGCTCATGCTGTGTGCTGACTGGGTACCAGTTCTGGAGCTGCTGGAGGGTCCTCTGGATTCAGTATCTCCCTCTGTTTCCTGGGAGATGTTTAGGAGAGGGATATTGATTCCCTCTTGGCAATCCTGGACTTCCTTCACTAGCGGAAGCTGTAAGGCAGACTGGACCTTCAGCCCGGGTCCAAATGAGTTATTCTTGTTATTCCTTGCAAAGCCTTCAGTTGATCTGCCGAAAGAGGGGCTCAACCCTCTTTTAAAACCAAATGGGTCCCAGTGATTGGTGTAGACTAAGCGTCCCAATCCTGGGTCCCCACCAACAATCTTCTGTTATACGTGAAGTCATAACCAGATTGCTTTGCAAAAGGAAAGGTAAAGGGGTGAAAACATGTAGTACTAAGTCCCACCCACGTTCCTGTCTGCTCTGGATCAACAGGTCTCTCTGGTTAATTGAGCTCTCTGTGTTTCCTGATCAAATTGGAAGGTCTCCCCTGAAGTTGTGGCGAAAACAGTCATTCTGTCTCCATCAAATCTCATATTCCTACCCTCTGAATGTGGGTCCCACTGCGGAGACTGCCTACTGTCGCCACATGTCCCAGACATTACATTTCACTGCCCTTGATACTAAGAGGCGAGAGCTGACATCAGGTTGTCACAGATGCATGTCAAAAAGGTGTTGGGGTTTCCTTCCCTTTTTCAGGTCTGTGACCAGGTCTCTTGCAGGCCTGCATCAAATAATTATCATCAGTATTCTCTGCCACCAGCAGGACTGACAATGAGCAAGGCAGATCCATGGAGACTTTGATAGTTAATTAGGCTGGCCATGGCTGGAGGAAGGTTTTGCCCTCATCCTCTTGAGATGCCTTCCGGTACTCCTGGCTGTCACTTTCCAACTAAATGGGATGGGGGTGCTGCCTGTAGGCTGTGTCCACTCAGGGTACACAGATCTATGTGTTTGGTGTGCGGTGCGCATAGCAAAATGTGTGCAGGTTCACCCGACACATTTTCTGAGGTTGATCTCCCATCATTCCATTTCTTTAAAAAATATCTTTAAAAAGCCAGGGCGAGTGCACACCCTGCGGATGGTCGAATTTCTCACATTCTCCCCGGCCTAAACCTGTGAACCTCCACCCTACTGAGGGTCTGGTTCATCATCAAGGCAAAAGTACCGAATAAGGCCATCTGCATTTCCCTTCTGGGAGCCTGGCTTGTGCTGGATGTCCATATCTAATCCCTGTAGGGATATGGCCCAATGCAGAAGCTTAGTGTTCTCCCCTTGAACTGACCCATCTGTGGCTTCAGTGTGCAGGAGGTCTGGGAGTAAATCGGGAGGAAATCGGTCTCCTCCTCGCTCTCTCTGTCACTAATGCCATGACTAAGTCACCCCGGCTATAATGGGGTTTTAGCCAGTTAACGTGAAAGACCCTGCACATCAGTTTAGGTCTTTTCATGTAAATGCGATAATTCACCTCACTGACATTTTCCAGCACACAGTAAGGGCACTGGGTTTGACAGGCTCCATAATCCACACCCACTGGCCTGGAGAATAGACTGTCACTGTGGCCTTCTGGTCGTTCCAGTGCTTCATCAGCTCCTGACTGGCCTTTAGGTTTCTCGTTGACTGTTCCATGTACTTCACCATTCTAGACCGAACGCCAAGTACATAGTCCACTACATCTCATGCACGGGATGAGGGTTTGCTCTCCCATCCTTCTTTCACTAGACTGAGGGGACCTTGTACAGGGTGTCAAGCAGAAACTCAAAGGGGCTAAACCCTACTAGTTCTGTGGCACCTCCCTGTAGGCAAACAGTAGGCATGGCAGGAGAATATCCCATTTTCTCCCCAGGTGCTCTTCCGCGCCACCTATCATGCCTTTCAGGGTCTTGTTGAACTGCTCAACAAGCCCATTTGTTTGTGGATGGAAGGATATAGAGAACCTATAGGTGACTCCACACTCTTCCCACATGGCCTTCATATATGCTGATATGAAGTTTTATCCCCTGTCAGAAACAACTTCCTTGGGGAATCCAACAAAGGAGAATATCCCAATCTGAACCTTCGCAACCACTGGGGCTTTGATGCTCCTCAGAGGGACAGCCTCAGGGTAACTTGTGGCCTGGTCTACCACCACCAAGATGTATATCTTCCATGAGCTGGTTTGAGGATCCAAAGGACTCACAATGCCCATGCCTTTTCTCTCGAAAGGCCACCCAACAATGGGTAGTGGAGATAAGGGGGCCTTTGTGGCACCACCTGACTTGCCAGAAGCTTGACAAGTAAGGTAGGACCGGACAAATTCCTTAACCTTCACGCAAACTGCGGCCACTAAAAGTGCACAGACAACCGGTTTTAGTCACTCCCAAGTGACCCGCTAAAGGAATTTGGTGGGCCAAATCCAAAAGGAACTTTCTGTGGCACCAACCTTCTGGTGCCCTCCCCTCAGAGTCTTTTGGCTCACTGTACAGGAGTCCATCCTCCCAGTACAATTTGAACAGGCCAGGGGCTTTGCCCTTAGCCTGCTCCTCTGCCTGCTTCTGCAGACCCTCCAGAGTAGGACACTCTTTCTGGGCCCGCAGCAGATGCAAACTCATCCAGCTTGTGCAGGGCCTTCAGATCTGAGATCACCTGGACCGTCGCCTCAGGTTCCTGTGCTGCACCAGGCAACTCTGAAGTCACTGAGTACCCTGCTGCCATAGTAGAGTCCTTAGTGGCTACTGACCCCTCTCCCACACGTGTAGCCAACTCAGCAGTCTGAGGAACTGGACTAGGGTCTACCAGCCACGCCGGTCTTTCGCACAAGCCCTCTTGAAGCACTCCAGACCCTAAGGCTCTGATAGTGTTCAACTTGGCGATCTCTTTGGCCCTCGATCAGGTAGCTGCTGCGGCTAGCTTGGGATCAGGAAGATCATTACCAAACAGACATTGGACAGGGATGAAGACTTTCCCCGCTACATGGCGGTGGGCCGTTTCACCTCGCCAGCTGAACTCTGCTATCGACAAGGGGCACTTACTCTTTCATCAAACCCACTGATACTACAATCAGGCCCATCGATATATTGGCCTGGCTGTACCCACTGCCGGGGGACAGCAGTAAGGCTAGACACGTTGTCTCAGACCACAGGAGTTTTGTGTCCATTGCGATACACATGTTCTAAATAGAGTTGAGCATTATTGGGACCTGGAATCTCTTCTGGGGACCCGGTACCGTTCCCACTCGGTGTAACCAATCCACATTCGGCCACTCCCTGGTCTTGTGGGAAGTCCTCCTCTAGGAGGCCCACTTCAATGATGTCCTCTTCCATGATTCCAACATTCACTATGGCTTAATTGGGTAAGCCCATGCAAGCAGGATCCCCTTTCCTATGACCCAGTTCCTTACACATGAAACAACGTTTGAGTGGTAAGAACGCTGGTGTCCCAGTCTTAGGGGTGCCTGCGCTCTATTTTGGGTCTGTGATAGTCTTGTCCATAAGATGCTGGTGAAGGTCAATACATGCCCACATGCAATCAAATTGTACATCCCTTTAAATGTGTCAACGTTGTTACCAGCCACCCACCCGCTCAGATATTTCAACGAAAAGTGTGTGAAGGATTCAAATGTCTGCCCACTTTTCTTCCTAAGCTCTCTGAAGCTCTTGAGATACTGTTCTGGCGTTTTATAGAACTTCCTGAGGAGGGTTTCCGTCATGCTCTCATAAACGGGCTGTTCCTCAGGAGTTAACTGAGGAATTGCATCAGTCCCTGGTGTTGGTAAGTGACTCTTCAGGGCTGCACCCCACAGTACCTCGTCCACCTCGTGTAGCTGAAAAGCCAGCTTGAGCCCTTCAAACCAGTCAAAAATATTGTTCCCCACTTCGTAAGCCTGCACTAAGTCGTTGGGGATTAACCGCTGGGACCTATCCCGGGCACTCTGGTGTGAGCCACTACTGTGGCTTTTGCTAGAGGTGGATCTATTTGCCTCCTTCTTCTCTTCAAGCGTCATCTTGCCCAGCTCTATGGCAGCCCTGTCCTGCTCTATGGTGACCTTGTCCCGCTGTTTCTGTTCCTCTAACGCTAGTCTCCTCTCCTTGAGCAGGAGCTTTCTAGCCATTACCCCATTAACAGCAGAACAATTACTGGGCAACTTAGAGACTGTGCTGAGGCCTGGGACCTGTGGGATGCTGCACTAGCCCCTGACCTCACTGACACTGTAGAGTGTTGAAATACCAGGATGGTTGGCAAGAAACACTGCTCATGCTGTCTTCCTCGTCATCTTCCACTTCCCCCTCCGGTAGATCTTTCCTGTTTGGGTACACGGGGCCTAGCCCATGCCTTGGGGTCTTCTCCCCAAGCGCCCTCGCTTCTACCCAAGCTTGGAGGCTGGTCAGCAACTCAGGTTTATTAACATTAGTGCTGTGAGGACGTCCCCTCTCTTGACATAGGACGTGCAGGACATCCTTGGTCATACCTTTCACATTTGCTGTGTCAAGATCCATGATTATTACAAATACCCAGCAGTGTCTAAACGTTGCCTGCAACAGTACTTTTATCTTTGGGTGACTAAGCTGTGTCAAGGCTCCAACTAGATCCCACTGCTGCCACCAGTGTGATGAATCAACTTCCGGGGCACCAGTGGTCCAGGGATGAATATCGGTTTCTAAACCATCAATCAGCCACACACCTCTAGTAAACCAGAAGGGATCCGAACAGATTGGAAACACAAGTCAACTATAAACCCCCTTGTCTAATTTTGGGAACGTGGATGGAACGGTACACTTATCACCGAAAGGTTGTGGATTGTTGGTTAGTTGCAACACAGCGAAAATATAATTATTACACAATGATCAAAGGGACTGGCCAGTCAAGGTTGTATACAAATATCTACTTTATTATTATTACAACAGACAGTTCTAGCACCCTACAAAATACAACCCATACTGTAAAGGAACACAGAGGACGGACAGTTTCCTTCTTGAAACTGTCTTTCCTCTGTAACACCTAGCTCAAATAGAGCCTTTGCATGTCGGGGTTACTGCCTTTCTGTGGGCATAGCAAGTAAATGTATATGCCATGTTTATCAATTTGAAAATGAAATGTCCATGCCATTGGTCATTCAAATGCAGTGTAGTGTAAAATGTATATGTGGTTTGGTGCACTGTTATTGTTTACTGTTGTTATCATTGGTGTTAATGATGTATTAAGCTGCCATTTTCACGTGTAGTCGAGGGTAAGTCTGTCGAAAATGGCTGCATGTTTCAGGGTCCAATAAAGGGAGGATGCTACAGCACTCTGTTGAGTAACCCTGATATTTAAGAAAATGGATGTGGCCCAGGAAATGAAAGAGCAGATGGTGAACTCACTTAGGGCTGTAGCCTGCAGTGGAGTCAAAGTTCGGGGCTGCAGCAACATCAGCGCGGACTGGGTCAATATGGAGCACTGTTCTGCGTGAGTCCAGAAGTCGGGGAGAGGGACAGCCGTGCTGTGTGGTACCTCAAGGAAGAGCGTGGCTACCCATGCACCCATCCCCAGTGGGCGGGAAAGAAGTACCCATCTGAGAAAGAGGGGCAAACAGTGTGGGTGGATTGATGGGGCACTGTGCCACGCAGCGGTGGAACCCCAGGCCACCATGGTTGCAGGTAAGCCTGAATGTAGAGCAGCAGCAGGCCTTGTTGAGGAAGAATCTCATTGTGCACCCCACTGTGGATATCAAGGGCCCATGCTGACTGTGGGGAGTGGCCCGGGGAGGTGTGACGGATTGCTTCAAGAACCTGCCCTGCACTTGCACTGGCAGAGAGTGACTCTGAGGAGAAACACTGGCCATGACAGCCATCCCCTGAGGCAGGTTGCACTGGCGAGTGGCTACTTGGCAGCTGTGGATCCGGAAAGGAGGCAGAGGTGGAAATGATAGGGTGGAAGACATTTAGTCACTGGCTGTCCACAGTGACCTTTACTGTGCTAGTGTGGGTTCCATGTGATAATACCCCCTGGGAAAAAGTTGCCAGGTAGACAACCTTTTTTCCCTGCACCCCTAAAAGCCTTCTCCCACATATTCTAGTACGGTTACAATTTTCTATTCTAATTCCAGTCCTAGAATATTTTGGCAACAAGTAAATAAAGGGGTAGACCTGCACTCAAAATCCCTGATCCTTCAGGTAGAATATATAACAATCGGAAGAAATGGATCAGTGGAATGGGATGACAATGGTTAGATTAAATACATATCAAATTTTATTCAAAAACTCATCACATGACAAATCATCTTGCTGTCATAAAATTTCATTAAAAAACCATGAATCAGTTCATACCTTCATAAGTACCCACATCCACAAACACATTCAAACATACATGAATGAAACACCCTAGTGTAATTCTAGCATCAATTAATATTATTCCGAATATTTTTGGTTAGCATCTCCTATAGTGACCCAGTCCATAGTATCAGGTGTCGTTATGTAACCGGTATCACATTTCACCAGATATCTCTCACAGAGACAACGTCCAATATTTTGGGACATTGCTTGATTTTCGTGAGAGTGCACATTGGGAGAAATGTCACCCCCTGGTGAGCTTTTCCCAGGCAACTTTATCCCTGCATACCCTAGTATGTATTCAATCGTTCGAAGCTGTGTTATGCATTCATTCACCATTGTAGCATCTCCTATAGTGACCCAGTCCATAGTATCAGGTGTCGTTATGTAACTGGTATCACATTTCACCAGATATCTCTCACAGAGACAACGTCCAATATTTTGGGACATTGCTTGATTTTCTTGAGAGTGCACATTGGGAGAAATGTCACCCCCTGGTGAGCTTTTCCCAGGCCACTTTATCCCTGCATACCCTAGGATGTATTCAATCGTTCGAAGCTGTGTTATGCATTCATTCACCATTGTAGAGTGCACTCGTTGAGCTCCATGACAAGCAAATCAGAATCCTTCCTCCAGCAAAGACCCCCTGCTTCTCTGAAAGCTGCCTGAGACTGAATAGGAGCTCCAGCCAAGCGTTCCCCTCTAAGGCTTGAGCTCGGACTTCGGGTGAACCTTTCCAAACGTTTCCCCCACCATCATCCGGGGTGATTCAGGGGATTCGACCACTTTGCTAGAAAGGTCATCCAGGCCGCTTTGCACCTCACAGCACAGTGCAGGCACATTTTCTACAGTTTGCGATCAGTTGAAAATGATATCAGATCAGTTTTTCAAATTTGTGCTGTTGGCATTGCGAGGAAGGACGATGGTTTTGTCCGCGAGCCAATGGTAATCATCGCATCTGGAAACATGACATATGGGTAAGCTGCATATTTCGCCTGGTCGTCTTTCAATCGTTTCCATCTGCACCCATGCGCTGTCAATTGGGGCGCAGAGGTGAAGGAGTAACCAATCAGGCTCATTGCTATGCAGTTGCTCACTGAGAATGCCTAACATCCAGGCACTAGAAGGTCCTGGGGCACTGGCCCAGCCATACTTCCGGTCTCTCCTGTTAGCCCACTTTGGAGCATCCTACCATCCCAGCTTCAGCTCAGTCATACCAGCAGGAAGCGCGCAGAGACGTTTAATAATAATGTATTTCTTATATCGCGCTGCACACCCATAGGTCTCCGAGCGCTGAAATAACAAATGACATTATTATCCCACAGAGTGGAACTCAATTTATCGACCTCGGAAGGATGAAAGGCTGATTTGCCACTGCCGGGATTCAAACCTACCAGAGCAGGCTACACTCAGATATCAGGGGCTAGCGCTTAGCTTGCTGTGCTATCTGACTGGCTATGCTCAGCTATAGCCACCGATGCAGTGTCCCGGATCCAACCTTGGGAAATTACCCACAGGTCCTTTCCTTCTGCCAAACATCTGCATAACATCTGCATGAGAGGGGAACTGTTTTACTTCCTGAGACTGTTATCTGCGTTTATGTTTAGCCGCATGTGCCAATTCTTAAATTATAGGATCTCAAGTGGCTACCATCCCACAAATGAGCGACAGGACCCCGTTGCCCACCCTCCTTGGACTAGACTGACACCCCCTGCATTTTTTCTATTTGTTCTATCAACAAGCCTATGACCAAAATGTATCTGAATACTCATGCATGTCATTGATGTTACACCTGTAACTGTAACCCTGCTGCGTAACTAAGTCTCTGTAATGTAACCGTACTCTTAAGTTCAAGCACCCAGATGCCCGAGGGTTAGGTGCGCTATATAAATGCAATAAATAAATAAATAAATCAGATTTCATATTTATGAATTTGTATTTCAAAAGATGTACATAAATTGAAAGAACGAATTATATTCTTAAGAAAAATTGTTAAAAGGAGTAAAATAACCCTAAGCTCACGTTATCTAAATGGCCTCAAGTTCATCAAATTACATTTCTAAACTATGAATGAAAACAGCGCGCTTACCTGCTATCCAATGGAAGACTCTAGCACCATTAGAGACAACCTCTATAGTGTATTAAAAAAACAATCAGTCATCCACTTTCATGGTTTTGCTCAAAACGTTTTTTATATTTGTTTGTAATATACACAATTGAATTATGAATTTCCATTTTTGATTCAGAAAAACACATGTTTGCTTGTATCGGATGAGCCATACATTTTTAGCCTACAAATGTACACCACATTACAGCCACTACATGGACATGTTTCGATCCAACATGGATCCTCTTCAGGTGGCGTAAGGGTTTGCTGATATTCGTTCTGCTCTTACTCGTTCCGTATCCCGAATGAGCGACGCGTTGCCCAACATGTTTAAATCCAGAAAAGAGTTGAGAAATGCTTCCGGAGGTCAAAGGGTGACCGCGAGTTCCGTGAAGAGCAGTTCCATCCTGTCCTTCAGAAGTGATGTGGCCAATCTAAGGTGTCCAGTGGGCTGTTCCAGAACCCAGAGGCAATGCTGTTTCATGGTTCTTTCCTTCTCCCCTCTCTAAGATTCTAGCCAGTCCCTGGAGACCTTCAGAGAGGATGAGTTTCAGAGTCAGTCCGGATAGAACGTTGCCATAGGCCTGTAAGTGATGCATGACATATTGAAGGGGATGCAGGCTGGGAGGGGTACCCCCTGTAAGCAAATAACACAACATATTTACATACATTATAAAGAAAATAACACAACATCTTTGCATAACATTGTGACACCTAATGTCAGGGTCTCATTGATATTACGGTACTATCAGTAAAAACATGCAGCGTTTCAAATATCACAAAAGCAAGAAATCTCAAACAAATTTTAAGTCCCTCACATTTTGAGCAACATAAGAAATAAAAAGGGCTTACTCAACGTTGGAATACTGCCACCCTAACGGGTCATTTCAAATGTGGAACGTGCACAATGTGCCAATATTCGGAAAACGGCTTGACCAAGGTTACATTGCCCAACCGCTACGACTATAAGATAAAAGATTTAATCAATTGCAAAAGTAAATATATAGTATATGCAATAAAATGTCAATGCTCCAAACTATATGTGGGCAGCACTATCAGGATGCTGAAAACACGAATCTCGGAACATGTAAGAACTATTATAAACAAAGACTTCAGATTCCCATTGGAACTGCATTCTCTAAATGATCTTATTGAAGCGCACCGGGACTAAATTAAATTTTTTCGGGCTGGAAAAAGTGGAAATATCATCCAGAGGTGGCAATATTGAAAAACATTTAAAACAGAGAGAAGCATTCTGGATCTGTTCCCTTGATTGTTGTCACACAGGCCTGAATTCGGAGTCAGAATTCTGACATTTTCTTTAATCTTAATCTATTGTTTTGTCAAGTACATTTTGATTATATTTTTGATGAAAAAATGTATATATTGATTATGAACCATAAGTTAAATCTGTTTATAAAATTACAAATCCAACACAGTACATTATACACATATGCAACATATGAAACAGATTTTTATTTTGAAATTAATTCCTAATTATAGTGAATTTCAATTGTACCAGCTGATTAGTTTCTTTTCTTTTTAGGTTTTAATCCATTATTTAATAATCACGTGATTTTTTCTTTTTCAATCGCGTGATATATATATATATATATGGAAAAGTATTACCCCATGGCGCTTAGGAACGTCCGTAACGTCCTAAGTAATCACGGAGCGTCATGACGTAATTCGTATACAAAGTGACCATTTTAAATCTATTCCGTGCCCTCGCTATACACGGCAAGCTGGATAAGAAACAGAAACAACAGTCTCAATTGAAAGACTGTCAAGGTAAGACGATTTAGATTTTAGCCTCATTCCGAATCCAAATAAACATGTATTTGGATAGCAATAGATATTTAAATCAAAAACATTCAACATCAACATCGTTTTATTTACTCATAGAGATCAACTAAATGCAGACAATTCGGGAAACATAAATCCTACAGAATATTAAGGATGAATTCACAAAGTTTGCATGAACCAAACCCGGGGCAATTGTTATAAATCATCCGAATAACAATAAGGAAGAATACAAGAAGAATATTTCCTCTTGTTTTCTAAAAATAAGGTGAGAATTCACAAAATAGTAATGCGACTAATAATCCGAATGAATTTGAATTATCTATGTGGATAAAGCCACACAAATGTTTGTGTGTTATAAGCACATGCAGCAGCAAGACATGCAATTAACTGCCTTGTTCTCTATTGAATTTGCATCTACTGCTTTTCTTTTAAAACAATGTTTTTTTTCTATTGCTTCTGCACACCATAATTATTTGTTAAATTTGTTTTTTAGGCATGTATCATTAACAAATTCTTTTGAAGAATCATTTTGGAATGTAACTGTCATTTTTGACACCCTCCTGATGAACCATTATCACTGGGAAACGCATGTCGAGGGAAATTTACGAGAAGGAATTTCGCAACCAGTAAATACTTTTCTCATTCATCAAATTGACCAAATTCATGTCTTTTTTTATTGCTAAACAAAGGTGCGCTAGAATTAAGCGACTAGTATCTTCTAATGTTGCACAGTGTTTTAAATGTCATTTGTTTTGAAAATAGCACCTAATAATGAGTTGGGATTTCATGAGATATTTGCTGCATGGAGTAAAATGAAAGCGCAGTGTCGTATAGAGAAATCGATTCCAGTCAGAGAAAGGCAGCAGATCTTGATCTAGTTCACATGGGGTTTATTCAAACAGAACAGGTAAACAGATTCTTGATGCCAGTAGAAGTTGCAATATTTAGAAGACCCACTGCTACATCCACCATAGTTATTCCCCCAACTGACTCCATTATAACTTTCCAGATTCACACACAGCCTAGGGTTCTAATTGCAATGCTCTATCATAGCACCATGGGACCCTAGTACAACAGACATCTGCCACCGCTAATGCAAATGCATCACACACACCGCTGTGGACACCTAATCCACCACACATCTTCCTCTGCCAATGCAAATGCATCACGCACACCGCTGTGGACACCTAATCCACCACACATCTTCCTCTGCCAATGCAAATGCATCACGCACACCGCTGTGGACACCTAATCCACCACACATCTTCCTCTGCCAATGCAAATGCATCACGCACACCGCTGTGGACACCTAATCCACCACACATCTTCCTCTGCCAATGCAAATGCATCACACACACACCGCTGTGGCCACCTAATCCACCACACATCTTCCTCTGCCAAAGCAAATGCATCACACACACCGCTGTGGCCACCTAATCCACCACACATCTTCCTCTGCCAAAGCAAATGCATCACACACAACGCTGTGGACACCTAATCCACCACACATCTTCCTCTGCCAAAGCAAATGCATCACACACAACGCTGTGGACACCTAATCCACCACACATCTTCCTCTGCTAATGCAAATGCATCACACACTCCATCATGGAACCCTAGTTCACCACACATCTTCCGCCGCCAAGGCAAATGCATCACACACACCACCATGGAAACCTATCAACAACACATCTTCTTCTGCTAATGCACATGCATCACACACTCCTCCATGGAACCTAATCCACAACACATCTTCTCACATTAGCGCAAATTCATCACACACTCCACCATGGGACCCTAGTGCACCACATACAGCATGCCATAAATCTCACAAGCAGTGCATGGGGCAAATACATATTATTTACCCAATGCAGAACTTTCTGTGTACCCCATGCTGTTGCTATCCAATGTGACCCCTATCTGTAATCAGGTGGCATTTCACAGGCCTTTTGCATGTTCTATGATGTTCAACCGAGAAGAACCGCTTCTTTGCCAGAATCCAGCCATGTCTGATTGTGAGGTTTGAAACCATATTCTAACTTCATCTCACCTTTTCATTACCTTCAGCACTCATAGGACACAGAGGAGAATGCTATCACTATCTGTTGCCTCTGTTTGTGACCTAGGGCCTCATTACGAGAATCCCGCTAAAAATGGGGTCATTACCGGCATGGAGGAAGTAGCAGGTTCATGCTCCTTTGACGGCGCTAATAGCGGCTGATTACGAGTACGCGAGGACGCGCGAACCCCCATGCCGATAATGGCCATACCGCCATGCCGCTAAAGGACCTCCAACCCCCCGATAGCGCCTTCACGGGACCCGCCGATACCACCTCCGCCAAGGAGCAACCCCTTAATAACGACCCGGTAATCACAACATGCTAATACCGGGCTCGTAATACCGGACCCGGAAGTAACGTCATTGCGTCAGAACGGGAAATGCACCAGCGGCCATCTTTAAAAACACAATCCATTGCAAACCTCCCAAACCACCACTGCTACAGAGGAGAGGCTAGGGACATTGTGTACATCATGTCCAAGGCAACCCGTAAAACCACCCCCCGCCTGCGCAAGAAGCGCTTCTCAGAGGAGGAATTGAATATGTTGGCAGATACCCTTCTGCTGCCCATGCGAAGAGGTATTCACGAATAACCTCAAAAGGTAGGTGCAGCTGAGGAAGAAGGAAATTTGGGAGGAGGTTGCACGCAAGGTGTCTGCGGTAGGCACCACCCCCCCGGACAGTCAAAGACTGCAAAAAAAGATGGGACAACCTCCGTCTCAGGGTCCAGAACATCCTGGCCAGCAATCGGAGGAAGGCCATGGCCACAGGCGGGGTGTGCACTCACCGGTGAAACTCATGCACTGGGTGGAAACCTGCAGCACAACCATCTGGAAGGAGTCGATAGAGGGCTTTGGGGAAATGGAGACGGGTGCCGCGACATCTGGAGAAGGAGGTGAATGACCCTGCAAACCCCAGTAGGCCAAACCATGACGTAGCACAACTGATGTAAAAGTGAGCCGAGCCAAGGCAATGCATGGCCCATCGTACACACATTTACAGATCCATGTCCAGATGGAGGCCCAAACCCTGCCACACTGAAACGCATGCTGTGTGCCAATCCCATAACCACCAGACACCCAACACACAGGGACCATTTGCATGTAACACATCACAAAGCCCAATACAATGGCATACTACCTGGTACGCATCAGTGCCGAATGGAGATTCCACGGCTAATGCCAATATGCCCCCCCCTTGAAACTACTCTGTGTGATACACCTATAAGATTGCAATGCATGAGAAATTAAATACTGTATAGCACCATCTCATGCTTCTTGCATGTAACACCATCACTGATGCCCTGCATCTCTTCCTCCCCCACAGCCACTGATGGAGAAGGTGGGAGTCAGGACCCTGCCACAAGGCATCTACGTCCAGGGCTAGACTGCCGGGCACTGGCCAATCCACCTCCGGGGCAGCACTGCAGCCTACTGTCCAATCCAGGGCAAGTACACAGGCCATGCAGGCACAGGAGGACACCACAGCAGCGGACGTGACTGCTACCACCGAGCTGCCAACTACAGCTGAAGGGGAGGCTGATGGCACCCAGTCCGCTGCCACAAGCTCAGTGGGTGAGGCAGCAGCCACAGCCCCACCCAGTGACATTGATGTAGGAGCGGAGGAGTACATGGACCTAGATGGAACAATCTATGTGGAATGTCCACACACCCCAAGCTGCCCATCCACCCCCCAACACGTCACTCAGGGCCCCGTGCTGGATTCTGCAGTTCCACTGCACAGTTCTGACCTCAGTACCACCCCAGAGGCCAGCCCTGCAATGGCACACCCAGCCGCAGCACCCTCAACCTCTGCTGCTCCCACTGACTTGGAGGCACGGCTGTCAAGGGTGGAGGCAAGGCAGGACTCCATGATTGACCTTGTGCGCCAATATTTGGCTGACGGCGAGGAGACACAGCGAGAGATCTGTCAGGCCATTGCTGGGAACACTGCCGCCATTAATGCCTGTGCTGTCATGATCCATGAAAGTTTGGGGGCCGTCACGCAGGTCCCGAGCAGCATGCTACAACACATGCAGCGCCAACAACTTGCGCCGGCCGTGCCAATCACAACTGCATCCACCCCACCCTCCACACCTGCATCCTCCGCGCCCTCCAGCCCTGTGCGGTTGACAAGGCGGAGTGCAAGGCAGACCGAAATGGTGCCCCCGGACACACAAAAATCCCGCAAATAGTGTGGGATGACAATGGGTGAGGGGGAGGTGGTGTTAGTGGTGTATAGGGGATTAAGGGGGTGTTCATTGGGGGTATGGGGTGTTTATTGGGAATATGGGGTGTTCATTGGGGGTTTGGGGTGTTCATTGGGTTATGGGGAGTTTGGGTGCGTTGGGGGAGGTGGAAGGGAGGAGGGCATGTGAGTGGTGGAGGGAGGAAGCACTTTTCTGAATATTTCATTAATACACCCATTGGGTGCAGAAACATTTAATGCCTGGACATTGTTCATTTCGTGTGTGTTCATTCTATTCATGACAGTGCACAGTGCCCAATTCCCCCACATACCCTGTGTGCATGTCCACATGGACCCAGTGCTCAGTGTAGCACTGACACATATCCCTCAACGTCCACGTGGTTCAGAAGTATTCATCAATCAGTTTTTGGCGTACAGCGCGGCCATCTTGTGCATCACATATTGGCAGGGGTGCTTTTTCTCCTCCATCATCATCCTCATCATCCTCACCCGGTGCATGCATGTCAATGTCAGGTGGCAGTAGTACATTTCTCCGGATGCACATGCTGTGTAGCATGATACAGGTCATGGTGGTCTTTGCCACATTCTCAGGGCCATAAAGAAGTGCTCCACCAGACCTGCTTAGGCAGCGGAACCGCGCCTTTAACAGGCCAAAGGTCTGCTCAATCACGAGATGGGTATGGGTATGAACCCGATTGTACTGCTCTTCGTGCCTGTTACGCGTGTCCCGCACAGGGGTAAGTTGCCACGGCTTCAAGGGATAGCCTCCATCACCTGCATGGGAGCACAAAGAGGTATGTGTGAGTCATTCTGAGCGGCCACCTTTAGGATTCACGACCATGGCCGCAGCTATTTGGTGTTGACATGCACATGTCCCTGTACGTATGCACACAGATTAATTGGATGCATTGTGTACTGCAATATGGTCTGCTAGTGTGGATTGCATTGTACAGATGATGCAGGGTGTTCACTTGCATGCTGATGCGGATGTACTGTGGATGCGGAACGATGTCTTGCCTCCCATAATTGCAGTGTATGCTACTCTGTGCCTAATCACACTAGCGACATTGGCACAGTTGTAATCATGTTTAGTCATGCATCGCTTGACATACCCATGGTGGCCTGCTTGTGTGTCTTGCATGTTGTCATTGATGTACGGCATTGGTCTTATGTGTGGCATTGATGTGTCATGTTCGGTTGGGAGGTTCAGGTCAGAAGTGTTTAGCTCTGAGTGCATTGTCCACTCACCGCCCATTCCCACCCAGGTCGAGTATGCATCCCCCCCATTCCCACCCAGGTGGAGTATGCATCCCCACCACCCCATTCCCACCCAGGTGGAGTATGCATCCCCCCACCTCACAACCCCGATGCACTGCCATGGGCCAGTCAGGCAACTCACCAAGCAGCCAGGCACATCATCCGGCATGTCGCTCCATGTGGCGGGGTAGCGTGGGGTTACGCAGCACCATAGGCATCATGTGTAGATCCAGGATATCGGGCGCAACAATGTGTGATGATCTTGCTGGATTCACATACCAATTGCACATTGATGGACTGGTATTGCTTGCGATTGAGGTACACCACCTCTGTTGCATGAGGGACGACCAATTCTACATGGGTGTAGTCGAGGGCACCGATGCAATTGGGCATGCCTGCCAGTGCATGGAAGCCTACTTTAGTGTCGGCAAGCTCCTGGGCAGTCTGTGGTAGGGATATGTGGGTGCTAGCATGCTTCAGGAGGGCATCCAGCACTTGGGTCAGCATGCGCGAAGAGTGGTTGTGATATTCCATGCAGCTGGCCCACTGCGTGCTGGTAGGTGCCTGTGGCCAGGAAGTGGAGCACAGACACCACCTTTAGTAGTGGGGGGATGGCAGTGCGTATTTCTATGAGGCTGACGATGTTGTCATGTATCATGTCCACTATGGTGGTGATGGTGTACCGGTCCAACCAGTACAGGGTGTGGATCTGCTCTGGGGTTAGATTGAATGGACTGGGTCTGATGGGAGGGATTGGTGGCTGCCTACGTGGTACCACTGGCTGCATTGGTGGAACTTGCTGGGCCTGTCTCACCCTCCTTCTCCTCCTGCGTCTCCTCTGTGCTGCCTTTTGTTGTAGCTGTAGTTGTTGTTGTTGCTGTTGTTGCTGAAGTTGTAGCAGTAAAGGCATGTCCTCCAGCCCCATGATTGCAACAGCTAGTGGTATAATTTTGGCGTGGGAAGGGGTGTGGTGTGTGGGTGTACTCCTTTTGTACTGGGACAGGCTCCATTGACTCCACCTGTGGTGATTGTGTGCACATGTGGCAGTTGCCTACACTGCAGGTTGCTATTACAGGTGGTCCGTGATGCCTGTGTTGCCGCCGTCATGCAGGCCCTAGTTACCACCTTCGTGATGCCAGTAAGTGCATGCCTGCGTAACTTGTGATGGCATCCCGGTATTTTGTCCGAGAAGGGGCGCATGTACGCGTGCATGCCGGTATGAAGGGGCACGGTATGGGCGATGGCGGTATTGGCGGGTTGTCGGGTCGTAATGGCCCGGACCCGTTAATGATGCTGGTTATACCATTCCACCTTCCTATTTTCATTACCTCCATGCTCGTAATGAGTCAAGATGAACACGCATTGGCAATGCCAACAGGGATGACTTGTTTTCATTGTTTGTTGTGCAGTATAAAAGTCGGTGCATTGGTGGAACGTGACTGGATGCTTGGCTTGAGCTAAGGGTCTCAATTTTTTATAATTTGATGTGTACTTATGTGGATGCAAAAGTCTATAAATATACAATTGAAGTGATGTATCCATTGTCAGGACACCTCTCTATGGTTAGTTGAACTGCAGCCTCGAATCTCCATTAAATCCTGGAGTGCGAGTTTGTCTTTCTCTGTAAGCATCGCTGCTGGAAATAAAAGTCATAAACAAGTCAACTCCTATATGTCACAATTTAATTGGATCCTTTGGGCCCAGTGTTATCCATGGTGAACTGAAGCATTATAGTACCACGTGACCCTTGTGTGCATGCTTCACCTTCTCTGCATGAGTCAGTTGAGTGTAAGGACTTTCAGGCATTAACCTTACTGTGCCTCAAAGCTATTCAGCAAAGACAATAGAGTGTTCTGTAACACGTTGAACAGAAATAGGACATAGCCCAGGAGAGGAGCTGTAGAGTGGAGGGGGAGTTCTATCCTGTTTCAGGAGTTCTGCCTCAACCAAGGCTCTTATCTACTAGGAACAAAACCATAATTTAACTCCTATCCCTGGGGCTCAGTGTTATCCAAAATGAGGACTTGTATCGGTGGTTTAGCAAATTATTATTATTATTATTATTATTATTATTATGATTATTATGGTGTTCAGCACGGACCGAGTTCTGAGAAGCAATGGAGCACTTTACAGAGGTATACAACAATAAAGATACACAACGGAGCGCATCACAGAAGTAACAATAGAAAATATATGGAGCTGGGACTAGGATACAGAAGTGCACAGAGGAGGGGTACAGTTATACAGGCTAGTGGGGAGGAGAGGAACAGACCGACATCTAGAGAGTCAGGTGGCACTGGGGGCAACATGATGGCCTAGGTGTTGAGGAGGAGAAACTCCTTGAAAAGGTGGGTCATGAGTCCTATTTTGAATTGTAGGAGAGTGGGGACGTGTCTGATTCTGATAGGGAAGAGGTTCCATCGTCTTGGGGTGTAGCCTTGTTTTCTGGTACTTTCCTTTTTGCAGTGGTGGATTTCAAGTCTGCACGTGTCCTGCTCCTGGTGGTGCGCTGTCTGTCGGAGATGCTGAGTTTCTCAGCGAGGTAGCTGGGTGACTTGAGGGCGACTGCTTTATAGATGATGCAGCAAGACTTGAATGTGTGCATGCAGTGGGAGCTAGTGAAGGTCGATGAGGGCCAGGGTGATGTGGTTGTATCCGTGTAGACCCTTAATGAGGCATGCAGCCATGTGTACGACACTTCTCAAGGGCAAAAGGGAGGGCGATGGGAGGCCTTTGACAAGAGCATTGCCCACGTCCACGTGGGACAGGACCAGTGCTTGAACAGTAGATCTTAAGCTGTTTGGAGGGAGGAAGGAAGGACTTGACTTTTCGCAGGATGGAGAGCTGATACCAAGCTGTCTACATTTTCTTAGCTATGTGTGTCTTGAAGGAGAGGTGTTTGTTGATGTGGAACCTGAGGGACCTGACACAGGAGGGGAGCGTGTGTGCGAAGCCCTCAGAGTTCCTAGTTGATAGCCTGGTCTGTATGTCTGGGTGTGCAGTGTTGTTGGTGAGGAGTCAGAATTCCATCTTGGAGGGTTTGAGCTTCAAGTATGCACTGGACATCCAAGACTGGATCAGCGAGAGGCAAGGTTGGAGCCTGTGGATGTTATTGATGGAATCAATCTTGTGGTATAGCAGTGTGTCGTCAGCATATCGGTGGATGTGGATATTGTGTGTGGCTACGAGGTATCCCAGCGGCTCCATGTATAGATTGAAGATTACTGGGGAGAGGATGGAACCCTGTGTGACTCTACAGGTGATGGGTAGCATTGGCTATCTAGAGTCCATCTGAACAAACTGCTGGCGAGTGGTGAGGTAGGACTTGAACCAGCATAGGACAAGTTTGTTAATCCCTATGGGCCGATGTAGGGCGTCCGTGAGTACATGGTGGTCTATTGTGTCAAATGCAGCTGAGTGGTTGAGTGGAACCATGAGGCAAAGGTGGCCATCGTCAAGAATGTTGAGGGTGTTGTCGGCCACCTGTATGGTTGCCAACTCTGTGCTGCATCTGGGTGTGGAGATGTTGTAAGGAGTGGCATGAAGTGGGTCTGTGGATGCAGAGCAGGTGTCTGGTGAATCTTTCTGATTTTGTCGATGAAGAAGGTGCTGATGTCGGTGCATTTTTCGATGGAGTGATGTATGGCAGGGTTGGTGTAGCAGGGTGATGCAGTGCTTGACCGCTTTGAAGAGGGCTCTGTTTTTTTGTTGGCTTCTGCTATTCTGTTCTGATAATAGGAGGCATTGGCTGTGTTGTTTAGTTGTTGACGGGTTGCTCAGAGTTCCTTGAGAGTGCCAGGTCGGATGCGGCCCTGAAGTGGCGCCAGATTTTCACTTGTTTCCTTATGACTCTTTTGCTGAGGTTGAGTTCTTGCATGTACATGGGTGCTCATGGTTTTAGTTTGCAGGAGCCCTGTTTCAGAGGTGTGTGTCTGTCTATGGAGGCTGAGAGGGTGGCGTTGAGTGCTTCCAGAAGAGATTTGCAGTTCAGTTGGGGGTGTTCGGTCCATGTTAGGTGGACGTTGGTGAGGTCTTCCACTGGGAAGTTCTTGAAGGACCTGAAGGTTAGTCCGATGGATTTCAGCTGGGAGTGCTTAACTGGGGTAGAGTGCAGGATGTTGAAAGGCACGGCCAGGTGGTCAGACCCGTCAAGAGGGAGAGGAGGGAAGGCAGTGCAGTGATGATTAGATCGAGGGTGTTACCTTTCTTGCGTGTTTAGTCTTTCGTTTGCTGTGTGTGGCTGCGGGTGTAGAAAAGGCTGAGGAGAGCTCCCTTCATCGGTTTGGTGGCCTTGTTGCCTGGGAGGTTCAAATCGACTAGAAAGATGTTATTTGTGTGCGTGAGGGGCATGGTGGTGACCAGGTCAGTGAAGTCTCTGATGAAGGCGGTGTTGGGTTTCAGTGGTCTGTAGATGAGATGGAAGGTGACTGTGTCCATTGTGGAGCACAGTAAGTGGCAGTAGAGGACTTTGAAGGACCCAGTGTTGTCGATATCAAGTTTGGTGCCTGGTCATGAGGTCTTGTGGATGAGTACAAGAATTTTGCCTATGTTGATAGGCTGGTCTCTGTGTTGGATGCTGTAGCCGTCAGGGTCAAGGACAGATGTGGGTGGAGGTGGGTGACAGCCAAGTCTCAGTGAGGAAGGTGGCATCAAGGTCATGTGTAGTGAAAAGGTCAGCAATGTCTGTTGCATGGGATTAGCTGAACAGGCATTTGTGAGCAACAACTTCCGTGTTGTGGATGGTGAGGGGTTGCTGATGGGCTTGAGGCTGATGTGGGTGAGGTTGCTGCATTGCAGAGTCCATGCCTTAGAGGAGGGGTGATGTTAACCTGTGTGTGCTTACCTGTTGTCTGAGCAGGGGGTTGGGCCATGGATCATCCCTTTTCTTCGTCTGTCTGCCCTTCACTTCAGACTCCTGATAAGAGATGCCCTTGATCTAAGAGCAGAAAGGAAGGTTCAGGGCTAAGAAGGTGCGAGGGACTTAGGCCATGTGACCTTGATCCACTTGCACTTGCTCACCAACTGCAAAGGAAAAGAGGCTGGAGGGCTGCTTAAGTAGTAAAAAAGGTAGCAAAACAGGACGGCACCAACAGTTTAGCAGTGATTGCAGGTGGGTAGAGTTTAGGCCATGTGGCCTAGATCCAGTTGCACCTGCTTTCCAACTGAAGAGGAAAAGAGGCTAGAGGGCTGCTTAAGTAGGGGAAAAGGGTGGTGAAGCAGGAAGACACCATCAGTTTAGCAGTGATTGACAGATGGGTGGGGCTTAGGCCACATGACCTAGATCCACTTGCACCTGCTCACCAATTACAGTCTTCAATTTCCTTTTAATCGTGCCTGCCGCTATAACACAACTTTAACCATGATGCATCCGTTCTGCATCATGGAGCAGCTGATTGGCACCAGTGTCCCTTTAGTCTAATATGTATCTTGAAAACATGTGTCAGAGAGCTAAAGCTATCTCTGCCAGAACTAAAAATGGCTTGTAACTAATATTTCATATTGTCTAATAACTAGTAGTGCCTGGGAAGATTTTCAGTTCTCATTGGAAGCTTTACTGTTTCTTCAAAGATGTATGCAATTGAAGGAATATATAGATCATAAGATCTTTTAAAGGCACTATTTCTATTCTTTAGCTTGCCTTGGAGAAGGTGAATTACCCTCTTAAAGTTTAACTTACTTGCATTCATTTATTTTCAGTCCTCCTCTTATAGCTTAGCAAAGCACCTGTGTCTCCAGTGGCATCTTCATGGCTTATAGTGGTGGGCGCCATTATTGCCAATTTATGTTTTGATAGCATGTGCAGCTAATTTGCCAGGATTCTCTGAGCCTCCATTCTGAAAGGGTTTGTATATTATCTGTAATAACCTTGTTTGTCAAACTGGTATACCAATCTCTGCAAGTCTGCGATGGCTATGAATATGCACAGTTGCCAGTGAACTATATTGGTACTGTCACAGAGAATCCTTTTGA
Organism: Ambystoma mexicanum; assembly: GCF_040938575.1. Classification (NCBI taxonomy): domain Eukaryota; kingdom Metazoa; phylum Chordata; class Amphibia; order Caudata; family Ambystomatidae; genus Ambystoma; species Ambystoma mexicanum. The sequence goes on from NC_090923.1 coordinate 71,970,720, forward strand.
CTCACGTTCGTCTCAGGACTGCCTACATTTCTTCAGCCGGTCTTTACGCTACACATTGCTATCCTATAATCCTAAATGAATATTGGTCTCGATATTTTACTCCAAATCCCATTATTCATTATTTTTGCTCTAGAACGTTCGCGGCTGTGTTTGCCTGAAACCTGTAGTTGTGTTATGTATGGTCGTTCAATCCCCTAGATGAAGCATTACTGCTGGAGGATTTTATTTGATTTAGAGCACTGCCCATTTAATACATTCATTCAGTCCATCAATATGCAACTGCAGTTTCAGTGTCCACTTGAGTTCTTTTTTTGCATATAAATTCCAGTATGCTATAGGTTATTTTTGTTGCTTTTACTGTATCTAAAATAACCTTCTCCAGATCTTTGTCTGAATTATCATTTTCCAGGAAATATTTAACCATTAGCACTTCATGGGGTGTCAGGTCAGTTCTAGAATGGTGGTTTCCTATTGTTTTGGTAGTAGTTTCTGTAGGGCAGCCATATCATTTTCTATTTAGGCATACACACAGTGATCACAACGTTTAGTGTTGACTTGTACATAGTGCTATAAACAACCTAAAGAGTATATAGTGTATAGGTCTAGAAGGTACATTGGAGGCAGAGCAATCGTTGGTTGCCATCACATGATATGGTAGTAAGATGGTAGCAACTTTTGTTAAGGCTTCCAGAGGAGCTCCATCAGGACGATTGTTATTGGTTGGATTCCTCATACCAGCCTCGCCATGAAATCAGGTAACTATGATCATCATAAAGCACAAAGAGTGGCCTACCCGATGCAGTGCCCAGATCTTTGTTCACGTCCTCCAGATACATCTTTCTTGTATTCCCTCCTACTTTGTTGATCCAACTTTATCTTGAGATTTGCATGTCCACCCATCCGTTCTGTCACGGTCCTCCCACTCTCGACGGCTTCCTGTGCCATCCATACCAGCAACACCAACAGTGGTGGCGGCCATGGGGTTTATGGCAGTGCACATCACGGTGATCCCCATGGGCTACATTTCCCAGGAGACCTGGTACTTTGCACACATGTGTTCTGTTCACTGATGCGACCCGGAAGCTGCTTATACTTAAGCATCTGGAACTTGCCGGGCGGTGCTCCTTAACCGTTGTGTTTCACAGCTATTCTTGCATCTTGATCTCTCTTGATTCCACCCGGCTTCCAGACCTCTGCTTCCATTTCGTTTTGGATTTGATCCTGCTTTATCTGTTCTGGCACTTGATTCCCCTGACTGATCACCTGGCTTCCCTTGAACTCGGCTTTTCTTCCTGGACTGCTTACTCCTCATCCCTGTTGGCTGTGACTGCTCTGCTTCGTACTATGGATACTTCACCTGTCTGCCCTAAGGACTCTTGTTTCCATGCCCTAGATTGCTTTTTGTTTTCTTTTTTAGACACCTGGACTAAACTTAGCATGAACTTGGATTTTCTTGTTTTTTTAAATATTTCCTTATTGTTTTGGCCATCGGCTCAGAGACTCTTTTCTGGATGTATTGCCTATGGGAACTGAAATACCTGCACCATCCCTAGATTGCGCCCTCATGCCATACGGGTCTGGTGTCCTTTTGTGAAAAAGACTTTGTCAGAGCTCTTCCTGGCGCTTTCGGTTTGGAACTTCATGATTCTCTGGACTTCCTGCCAGGAGCTTATCAAGTAGGTACACAGCCTCCATCTTTACCATAGCAGGTAGGAATTGGGTACTGTCTGAGGGAGGTGTGTCTTGTTAATTTAAGGTTACTGAATCAGAATATTAATGTTGTGGTGTTTGATTTTTCCCTCTCTTTAATTCTGCTGGTTGCTTCTGCCATTTCACCTGAGCCCCTAGCCTGACGGGTACTTGATTGGTCTCTGCAGGCTGCACTCTCGGGGGGAAAGTCTCCCTGTGAAAGGAGACCGGGTCATCATACATGACTGGGGTTACCAGAGTCTAACTCAATCCTGACAGATGAAGGAGCCCTACTTTGTCATTCTGTGATGGACCCAGGAGCAGACCCTATGGCTGCTATTTTGCAGGTCTTCACTGCACTCTGCACAGACATGGCACCCGCCCATGTGTCATTGCACCAAAGCATCAACGTAATTCAGAGCTTAGTACACCCTTTGCCTTCAGACGAGGAATTCGGGGTTAGGGTTGCTGCGGCAGCCCCTCCAGCTCCGCTTCCCCCGAACCCAGGAGTTACCACGTTGTTTTGCCTGGGCCCTATCCATTGGCTTCACCGGAATGATTCACAGGTGTCCCCAAGACCTACAGAACATTCATTAATCAGTGTAGGTTGTATTTCCTTTGTCGCTGTCTTGGTTTTCCTAATTCCACCACTAAGGCGGCTTTTGTGATGTCACATTTGGGGGGTGCTGCCACTGCTTGGGCTAGTTCTCTTTTCGAAGCAAATGATCCCACGCTATACGATTTTGATGCCCTTCTGGGAGCTATGAATCTAGTGTTAGATGCCAGATGTAAAGCACAGGCATCAGATCTGGAGTTCTTGGGCTTGACGCAATGCAAACAAAACCTTATTAAGTATTTAGCCTGTTTCAATCAACTGGCAGTAGAAACTACTTGGCTAAAACAGAAAAAAGTGGCAGTGTTTTACGAAGTCCTTTCTGATGAGTTGTAATATGCCTTATCTGTGGTCCCATCAATACAAACCGGTTTTCCGGAACTCCTGGACCTAGTTCTACAGGTGGACGCCAGACTTATACAAAGACGGGGCAAACGTAGGACTCCCAAGATGCGCCCTGGTAAAATCAAGGCTGTACCTCCAGTTCTTTCTGGTGAGTCAGAGCCAATGCAGATCACGACTATTCGTGGCCCTTTGACCAAGAAGAGAGGGAGAGGTGGATGGCCAACAACTTCTGTCTCTACTGTGGACAAACCAGTCATTTAATCTGAGTTTGCCCGAAACTGGCTGTTAAGTGATCAGAAAATGCCTAGACAGGGCCACTGGGACGAGTCAGCCTTTCACTGGCTCTGAGATCACCTCTTCCAACCATGCACATATACCTGCCTATGTCTTTTTCTGTGCTTGAGTGCCGACCGTTCACCGTTCCGGTGGTTATTGACCCTGGGGCAACAGGAAACTACATGGACTACCAGCTGGCAAAAAAAGTGGGATTCCCATACATGTTAAAAAATCTTGAAAACAGTGCAGGCTGTCAATGGTTCTTATCTAGTGTCCAGGCAGGTAATGCAACAGACCGAATCAATTTTGATAAGCACTGAAGAAGGACTTTCCAAATGGATTGTTTTTTACCTTAAAGCCGCTCCCCAGTTTGGGGTTATATTGGGTCTTCCTTAGTTGCAGAAACACAACCCGGCTATTAACTGGGTTGATCAGGCCGTGCATATTTCTTCTCCATATTGCAGGGAACACTGCCTATCCTCCAGGATGGATGCTACAGTTTCTCCTTGTTTGGCGTTACTGTCTGGTATGTCCACAGTTAGTGCCACCAACCAAGGATCGACCATCTGCATACCCACAGAATACCAGGATTTTGCTGACATCTTTAACAAGAGTTTGTCCGATAAAACATCCATCACATCGGGAGTACGACTGCCCAAAACATCTTCTACCTGGTGCCTCCATACCCCATGGCCACATCTACTCCCTCACACACAAGGAAGAGGACTTCCTCAAGGAATACATAGAGAAGGCACTACACCTAGGACACATGAATCCCTCCCGGTCCCCGGTCTCTTCTCCCATCTTATTTATGCCCAAGAAGGATGGGGAGTTGCGTCCATGTGTGGATTAAAGAGCGTTGAATGCACTTGCAGTAAAAAAACAGTACCCATTGCCTCTGATTTCGGGAACTATTGGACCATTTGCGGTCCTCGTCATTTTAACCAACTCGACCTCTGGCGGGCATACAACTTGGTCCGTATCAGGCATGGGGATGAATGGAAGACCGCCTTTAAAACCAAATATGGTCTCTTTGAGTATCTCGTCATGCCCTTCAGCCTGTGTAATGCCCATCTATGTTTCAGTATTTCATCAATTACATTTTTTGGGACATACTTGATTGTTTCATTCTGGTATATCTGGACCACATCTTAGTCGTCTATGAAACCCATGCAAAAACGCATTCAACATATGCGCATTGTTCTACAGAGATTGAGGGAAAGTGTGCTATATGCTAAGCTAGAAAAGTGCATGTTCCATGACTCTTCTGTCGAATTCTTGGGATTTGTATTAGGTGAGGGTGCTGAAGTTCGAGCAGTGCTCAACTGGCCAGTGCCCACTACCATAAAAGCTCTACAAACGTTTTTGGGTTTCGCCAATTTTCATAGGCGTTTTATCACCTTGTTTTCTGAAATGGTGGTTCCACTGACTCGCCTCATCAGTCCCTCTGTCCCGTTTGTTTGGAACATGGAGGCACAAGCAGCATTCCAGTCCCTGAAGGACGCCTTTACATCGGGCCCAGTCCTGCAACACCCGGACCCTTCCCTGCCTTACATAGTGGAAGCTGATGCTTTAACCGTAGCTATCAGTGCCATACTTTCACAGAAATGCCCCACCACACCCCGCCTACATCCGGTGGCCTATTTTTCCAGACTCTGTCAACATGTGAAAGGAATTACACTTTCATGGAGAAAGAGAGCTACTGGCAATCAGAGCAGCTTATAAGGGATGGCAACACCATCTATTGGTTGCTAAACATCCAGTAACAGTGTATTCTGATCACAGCAACCTGCAGGCCTTATCACATGCTAAATGCACAAACGCATGCCAGATTAGTTGGCATTTCTTTTTTTGCCATGTTTGATTTTGTTGTAACTTATCGTCCTGATCCTCTTCATGGCAAAGCTGATGCTTATCCAGGAAAGGGGGGGACCTGGATTTTGCCCATACTGAAACCCTGTTACTACTGATAGGTTCTGTGATCTATATTAGTTTGGTCTCTCCTTATTTGTTGGACAATATCCGGCGCTGGGTGAAAGAGCATCCTTCTGACGTCGTTTCCCAAAATGCACAGATTGTTGATGGTTTGCCCTATGTACATGAACACCTATACATTCCCGACGTAAACACTCATCTCTCTGCGCACAAGTGGTCCAATGACGCCAAACTAGTCACCCATCCAGGTCAACAAAAGACCTTAGAACTACTACAAAGATTTTGCAGATTGCATATTGAAATGCGCTGTATGGACACAGTGTAAAACGATCCCCGGTAAACCAATGGGCTTGCTACAGGCAATGCCAATACCACATAAGCCTTGGTAAATGGTTGCCATGGTCTTTATAGCAGAAATGTCGCTGGTACAAGGGATGACCACCATTTTAGTGGTGGTCGATGTTTTCAAGAAATTGGGACACTTCATCCCCTGTCAGGGTTTACCCTCGGCCTCTGAATTGGCTACCTTGTTTTTTGGCCACCTTGTCTGATTTTTTGGCCTGGCCTCCATTCTCGTCACAGACCGTAGATCACAGTTCACAACACGATTTTGGCTGGCTCTAACCAGGTCTTTGGGCATTAATGTGTGTTCTTCTTCATCATACCATCCCCAAACTGATGGCCAGACTGAGAAAGCCAATTCCACCATGTAACAATACCTATATTGTTTATGTTTGCAGTACCAGTCAGACTGGCTCACGGGCAGCTGAGTTTGCTTATAACAATTCTCAGCACTCCTCAGTGGGTTGTTCCCCTTTCTTTGCCCTGTATGGTCAACATCCATGAATCATGCCTCATGTATTATCCAATCCAGTGCACGTACCGGCCACCAGTGCCGTGGTCTGCTCATTATCGGCCATTCATACAGCGGTGGCACAACACCTACAAAAGGCCCAAGACAGCACCAAGCGGAAGGCCGATAAGCATCGATGTCCTGCCCCAATTTATCAGCCCAGGAATAAAGTCTGGTTGTCCACTAGATATTTGCGCATCTCAGGGAAACGTAAGCTTCTTCCATGATATGTTGGTAAAGTATGTGGGGAGGACAAATATGAGATACAAGCCATCCTACACACCCGCATTACGAGGGGTGTCCGTAACTATCTGATAGACTGGAAGGGGTATGGTCCAGAGGACAGACTTGGGAACCCGCTGCACATAGTCATGCATCTTGGCTTCTGTGCACAATGTGTACCTCCTATATGCATGCCTCTCAGGAGTGGGGTCTTTTGAGGAGGAGTACTGTCATGGTCCACCCACTCCTGATGGTCTCCCCTTCCATCCATACCAGGCAACACCAACAGAGGCCACTGCTGTGGCGTTTATAGCAGTGCCCATCACACCAATCGCCACAGACTACATTTCCCAGGAGACCATGTACTTCGCACACGTAACTCGTCACGTGTTCTGTTCACCGATGCTACCTGGAAGCGGCTTGTACTTAATCATCTGGAACTTGCCGGGTGGCGCTCCTTAACCATTGCGTTTGGCCCGACAAACAGCTATTCTTGCATCTTGATCTCTCTTCATTCCACCCAGGCCTCCTCGGTTTCCGCTTCGTTTTGGATTTGATTCTGCTTTACCCTTATCTGTTCTGGCGCTTGATTCCCCTGACTGATCACCTGGCTTCCCCTGAACCCGGCTTTTCTTCCTCGACTGCTTACTGTTCATCCCTGTTGGCTGTGACTGCTCTGCTTCGTTCTACAGATACTTTACCTCTCGGCCCTAAGGACTCTTGTTTCCACGCATTGGATCGCTTTTTCTTTTTTTTTTTTTTAGACGCCTAGACTGAACTTGGGTGTGCTTGGATTTTCTTTTTTTTAAAATATATTTCCTTATTTTTTTGGTCATTGGCTCAGAGACTCTCTTTGTGGATTTATTTCCTATGGGAACTGAACCCTGAACCATCCCTAGATTGCGCCCTCGTGCCATACGGGTCAGGTGTCTTTTGTGAACAAGACTTTGTCAGAGCTCTTCCTGGCACTTTCCTTTTGGAACTTCTTGACTCTCCCGACTTCCTAGTAGGAGCTTATCAATTAGGTACATTGCCTCCATATTTACCACAGCAGCTAGGAATAGGGTACTGTCTGAGGGAGGTGTGTCTTGTCAGTTTATGGTTACTGAATGGAATATTAATGTTGTGGTGTTTGTTTTTTCCCTCTATTTAGCTCTGCTGGTTGTTCCTGCCTTTTCACCTGAGCCCCTAGCCTGACACTGACAGGTACTCGATTGTTCACTGCAGGATACGCTCTCGGGGTGGGAGAGTCTCCCTGTGAAAGGAGACCCCGTCGTCATACACGACCGGGGTTACCAGAGTCAGACACAATCCTCCCAATGGGGAGTGTGATCAATTTTGTGATAGCTCATAGTGACCGGATGGCTTTGCCTGCTTTAGCCATCTCCTGTATTAATAGGAGTGGTGTCCAAGGAGCGGAGGGGCAAGAAGCAGGACAGCCACGTGAATGATTGCATCCATAGAGCGCAACCTGAGTCTACTGCAGCAGCGGGAGGCAGCCAATGTACTAAATGGTGCTTCTGGCTGGTGGACGTTTTTTGTTTCCCACCCAATCCCCTACATGCTTCTCTTCTACTTTGGCCATGACTCAGGAGTACCATAGACCCTTGCCCAGCTTTCCTGGAGAGTGGAATCCCTTCTCCCTTGTACCAGGAAGGCTGAAAACAGGACCGCCACTCAGCCAACCTAGCAACCCCATGGACTGCTCCATAGTGGTCATTTGGAAGGAATAAACTCACTGACATCCAGTTTTCATGAGTATTGCATGGACCATTCAACACACTCCTCCTATAATGGACCATTCTGCAGTCTTCCCAAGTAATTCCACTGCAAGGATCATGCAAGTATGGATGCTGATGACATACATATGTTCCCTGTATAACTTAGCTTGGAAACCGCCAAAGGTTTGAGGAAGGGTGGGAATATAGTAGGCATTTGCACTCATCAAAACGCTGTAGTTCATGGCCCCATTGGTTTACTGGGGCAAGCGTTTTTGATGTTTTGATGCCAGCCCGAAACAAGGCATCTAAAAGTTTAAACTAGACAAATGTCTGTTTTTAGGCCCATGACACTCCCCCTGTCCTAGCCAGATGCTGATGTCTACACAGTGTGCAGTGGTGACACCTGTCTAGACGCACCTGCGGAGCAAGAGCCCCAGTGCTCAAAGACATCAATCAAGCCTTTGCAGCCCAGAGGAGAACCATTGCATTCCAGGCTCTCACTGGAACATCACAAATTTTAATCAATTAATTGATAAAGCTTTTATAACTAAGCACATCAAACCGTTGTTGCCCTGCTTTGTCTTGCTTCCAAGCCAAACACGTTGCCCCCGAGCTAACCTCCTGGCCCCAATCATGCTGCTGCGATTCCCCTTGATTGCCTGCCATCTAGCAGGCCACCAACCATGCCTGCTTCCTTCTGCTAAACAGGGGTGTTGCTAGGTCTGGAAAAGACCTGGAGCTAAGCTAATGTTGGGACTGTTGGGACTAGGGGCTAGCTAGTCTTTTGGTTGTAGCTCCTGAGATTCTATCCGGGGCTACAACCAAAAGATCAGGGGCTATAACCCCATTAGCCCCCCCCTAGCAACGCCTCTGCTGCTAAATATGAAAAAGCACTATGGCCCTGCACTGCTTTTGGTGTACACTGAACACAAAACATGCATTGGCAAGCCAATATATTTTTCCCATCATATGATGGATAGTGTTGCCTGAAATTCTGTAATATGTTAATATGTGTATGTTTGGTTTATCTCTAGTCCTCATTAGCACTTACAGATTTTGCAAGTGGCTGATTTAACAATTTTTTCCTGGGGCTGTTTAGCTGCATTCTAGTCAGGAGAAGCTATTAAACTATATTTTGGATTGTGTTACTACTCCCCAGGTTAGCTGCATTTGGGTAGCATTTGGGTAGCTATCGCCCTGATGTGGGCCTTCCCACCAGTGACATGTTCTGGCATTTCTTCTTTCTTATCCTTCACACTCTATCCTGTAACAGTTTATTTGGAGACCCCCCTCAACAAGGGGAGTTCCTTCCCTGCCCACTCAAGGTGTCACGCAACAAACTATTTAACAGATTCTTTTCTTCAGCCCCTCTTCAGACGCATATCATGCTCCTTGGATCCCTTCCCCTTAGCTAACAATGAGCCCAGAACCAAGTCGGTGTACGGGGAATATTTTGGTATGTATTTAAATGAAAATAATAGAAATTAGCATGAAAAATGTCAAACACCACTTTATCCGTAGCACAACACAATCAACTTCTCTCAGCATAAATAAATCGCTAACTTTAGTTGAAAAGAACTCAATCACAATTCTTCACTTTCTACAAATTTCACTTCAACAAATAATTAAACTGATAAATATTAAAACAATTCTAAATGCATTGTGCAAGTTTGATTTTCCTGCCGGCTTAAAAGGATAGCAGTAGGATTTCGAGATTGGTGCAAATACATATGGCAATTATGATTTTGCCCACATTTTTGGTTTTGGTTGAGATTCTGCAGGTTTTTTTTCAGACCCCCCCCTTACTTTGATCTGAGTTAGGGAACCTGAACGAAAAACTTTAATGATTTGGTACATTTTGGATTTCAGACCCCTCCCCCCTTACTGAAAGGCCTGTGCTGGGGAAGCTGGATATAAAGGTTGGACTGGTTTAGGAACTAAGATACCCCTCTTACTTATATGTTTCCCAATAAAATGATTGGCTATTTTTTCAGTGCACACTGGGAAGTGGGAAGTGTGCATTGTTAATTTCAAATTTTAACAAAATGCACCCGTAATGTTCTGCCAAATGGAGAATTAATTAAATTAATATTTCTAGTTAAATAGGCTAAGGATCTACACAGTTATTCCCCCCTTCCACCCCCATATAAAGGGAAAGGATTCAAGGCAAGCAGACTCTCCCAATGTTTGGTTTCCAAGGGTTCTGTTCTACTTACAGAGAAAGCCTCTGTTTAAAGTTCAGGAAAGCCAGCTGCATCTCAGGACACTCTGGAAAGATGGGGCAGGGGTCTGGTCACTCCACTCTCAAAGATGGCCTCCCAGTCACCACCATAGGACCCAGTCAGCTTTGAGGCCTTTCTGTAAATAGACAGCTCCACCCAGATGCAATCTGTTCTGTTGTTTCCTTACAGCTATCAGATCGTAAGTTTCAGCAGCCCTCTCGGTCTCCCTCTCTGTTGGTCTGACTGTCTGTCTCTTCTAGTGCAGTGCCCCTTATATAGCAGCGATGACACCACCAATTTTACAATCTTGGTGAAGTACCCTGCAATAATTCCCGCATCTAGGATTGGACAGTAACGCTTCTCTCTCATCCCAAACCCAGCCTCCAAGTAAGGATTGATTTAGGGGTCAGGAGTAACACATGGCAATTCCCATTTGTAATCGCTATGTGTTCTCCTTTCAAATTTGTGGCAAAAACTAGTTATGTATCATAACTTCATAATTTTACTAGCGACTGTCATAACATACATATTCAGATTCTGATTCAGCTAATCATGGGGAATTAGATAAGCCAACTACCAGGTCCGTACCATGTAGCACTGCCATATGTCACATTTCTGCCGTTTCCATAAAAAGCATAAAAGTTATGAATATGTAAATTATTAACCATATCCCTAATTTTAATCTCCACCCAAACACCAACTCTCACATTTGGAACACGTTCAGATCAGCCAGAGACACGTCTTAGATAGCCATCATAGTTCCCTGAGTCGCAGGTAGATGAATTCTATATCTCCAAAATAGCCTGGAAATTATCTAAAAAATGGTACATAAATGAAGAAAATATGCCTTATGGTGGCTGAGGAAAAGGCCTAAATGATAATAGTCCTTTTAAATTAGTGGTGAATCTTCATGTCAGACAAATGGCCATTCTCCTACCTTCCGGTCACTTGTTTTCACTGTGTCAGCCTGTTCCCAGAGTTTTTTTTGATCAGTCTCTTTGTGTTGGAGGCCTGCTCTTTGAAGTTGTTGCCCCCATTTCACACATATTGGTCATGCTATATCCAAGGGGAACCTCTCCTGCAGTCAATGCCTACAGAGCCAGCAGGTCTGGAGAACACTGAATGTCGACACCTTTAGCAGGACACTTTATTGCAGTTGGTAATTAGATGGGAGATGTAACATCCAGACCGGCAGTGGGAGATTTCCTTGTGAAAATTCCCACAGCCAGCAAAAGAGTTTGGGGCTGATTCATGGAATTTGTGCGCTGAAAAATGGGGATTTTTGTGCCATTCTGCCCGCAAATCCCCATTTGTTAAACAGGGATTTGCGGGCATAATGGTGCACAAATCCCTGTTTTTCAGCGCACACATTCCATGAATCAGCCCCTTTGTCTTGGGCTGATATTTTCAATGAAAACAAAGAGGCTTTTGAAATGCCAGTGGGGTTTTTTAGGTGAAATATAATATAAATTGCTTTTTGTCAACCCGCACATCATTTCTTTTCCGCGACATTATTCTATGAGCAGTGATACATTTTCACATTTAGACTGCTTTTACTTGCACACACCTATGCAAGTCGTTTTTGTGCCACTGTTTAAAAATTCTGTTTTCCATGTAAATGGCATCTTTGATTCCTCCTTCTTTTGTAAATTAAAATGCTGCTTTTCTTTTGGTAATGACAGTGAGGCCCCTTTTCAACATGGCTCTTCAATTTCACTTGAAAAAGAAACACAGGGCAAGTCGTTTTTGGTTCAGTGTTTACAATTCTGCTGTTCATGTGAAAGGTACTTCTGTTTGGGGCCTTTGAATGCACCTCACATGCCCCCCCTGTTCTTCCATGACTCTTTGTTGGGGAGGAGCAGGGAAGAGTGGGGTTTCCTTAGGCGTAATTTCCTTCATTAGGGGCTAGGCACTCTAGTCACCCCTTCCATCTCTGTGTTTGGGGGTATGGCTTGGCAGCCCCTTTTCTTCCATCCTTTCCTGGTCCCTAGACTTCTCACCAGACTCCACTCTCACCTGCAGGGTGGAAGTTAAGGAGGTTAGTTCTCTAATAAAAGATAGAAAAAGTGTTTAAGTACTTTTTACACACATTTTTCCCCGGAAGATTTACAAAGAATTTGCAAAAACAACAATTATAACATGACATTTTCACCATTTCTCAAAACACATTTTAAGTACATTCTTCATTTGAATAATAACAAGTAAATGACTCCCTGTTATATATATATTCGTCTTAGTTTCCATCCGATTGTTCATCCCTACTTTTCTTTCTTCAGATGGTTCCTCTGCTCCACTTTCATTTGGCTCACCAATCAGTCATAAAGTCAAATGAGTGATGTGGACCAATGTTTCTTCTGTCTGTTCTCCTTTTGGGATGCGGATCTTGTATGCAACAGGTGATATTGTATCTACAATTTCAAAAGGCACCAAGCCAAGATGGGAGGGATTTCCTCTCCTTGGCCTTATTAATTTATAAATTGTACAGGTAAACCTTCTGACCTACTTCATACTCCTTCTTGGTGGTCTTTAGATCATAGTAGGTCTTTATTACTTCAGCTGACTTTTCTAAATTGCACTGAGAATACGAAAAATTATGCTGGAGGTGCTTCCTTAAATTTTCAATGTACTCATTAGTAGTGGATGCATTTATCAGTGTCTGCTCTTGAGTTCTGTAGAGCAGATGCTGTGGTAATACCATTTTACGTCCGGTCATGAGCTCGAGCCTGCCTTGCACTTCTTGAAGATACTCAAAATTATTTTGTTGCATCTCTCTACCCCCCACTTAAGGGCCGGTGGTAGGTAATGGGGAGTTTTCTTTTTACCCCTAGAATCTCCCACATCTTCGCCAACACCTCACTGGTAAAATAGCTCCCTTGGTCCGACTCAATCCTTTGCGGGAGTCCAAAATGAGAGAAGATGTGGCTGATCATTAGTGCAGCAGCCGTCTCTGCCTTACAATTTGGGGTTGGAAGACATTCTATCCAATTTGTGAACAAGCATGTCACAGTTAACATATACTTGTTTCCTCGAGAGGAGCGAATCACTGGCCCGATGAAATCGACTTGCACATCTGACCACGTCAGTGCCATTCCCCTCTTTTGTAGGGGAGCTCTGTGTGTGAGTGAACTGGGTGGGAATTGAGCACAGACAAGACACCACTTTAGGTAAGTGTCAAGGTCCTGGCCCATTTGTTGCCGGTAGGCAACCTCACGCAAGATTTCCAATGTTGCATGAAACCCTCTATGATCGGCAGTGGCCGTGTCATGGGCGTGGTTCAACATCAGGCTTCGGAATGAGGTAGGTACCACCCACTGGTCACAGCCAGATAGGGCTCTCCTTACCAACAAACCATCTTTGATCCGGAACATCTTGGAAAACTTCATCAACACCCAGAGATCCTCTTTACCAGTATAATCCAACTCTGTTAGAGGAAAGCCTACGGGGTCTTCAATGCATTGATAACGTTTGCCAATGACCGGGTCCTCTTTCTGTGCAGTGATCAAGTCTGCATCTGGGGTATCTTTACTCCACTGGGCTATCAAGAGTTCGCTGTTAGCCCGAGTTTGAGACCTAGTTAGAGCTGCCATTTGGTTTCACCCAGCAGGGATTCCGTTTCTATGAAATCCCTCTGCAGAGCTCTGGTCTTAGCCAGCTGGTCAGCCAGGTCATTCCCAGTTTTATCTGGCCCTTCTATCTTGGACTGACCTCTTATCTTCTTCCAATCGATGGTCACCTCATTGGAGGTCACCAGATCGTCGATTGACTGGATCAGTGTTAGGGAGAATTCTCAAAAATGTGCTAATTCCTCTCTACCTTAGAGACCCACAGCTCTTTTGCTGAACTTTGGGACTTTGTACTTTCAAATCAATGTGTTTTCTGTGTTTGTTTATTTTTGGTTATGGAGTCTAACCAACTCCATAGGCATCATCTTTTTTATTTCTGTCACACAGCAACCTCAGTACAGTGACACAGGGAAGCCTTTCAGGCTTTCCAAAGGTTTAACTACCTTCTCTGGGATAAACAACTGTTTTCCAGAGTAAGTGAAGTGAAATTGACTTTTAAAAATCCTAGATTGAGTACACCCTATCTTACAATAGAATGCTGGAGGGGTTACTTAGTATCCCCTGTGTCTAGATACTCATGTAGCAGTCAAATTCTACCCTTTCCTCTCAGAATGGTTGGTGGCAGTGGTTTTACAACGGACTACCATGATTTTTCCCGACCGCAAACTATTCGTAGCTCTGGTAACATTAAATTGCGGGAGCCATGTTTTTCAAGATGGCGTCTGAGCCCCCTCTGAAAAACAGATCCCGGTCTTCTTTTTTCGCCATTTCTTTGTGGAAAGGTCCTTCTAGAGTTTGTCTCTGCACACCAAACCCAGTTTGTTCTCTTTGTTAATTTGCCTTTGGCGGGCTTCATGAGTGAAGACCGCCTCTGGTGCCTGATTGTCTGGGGTGGGGAGGAAGTACGGGAGGTGCCTGAAATTCCCTGTGCTTAGTCTCCTAGGAGACCCAAATGCACTCTGTGGTGATGGGCTGGTTGACTGTCCGGCAAGGACAGCCACCCTGCTGGGTGAGTGCCAGCTAGGCTGGAATGAATAGGAGAGAACTGAATAAAAGGCGAGACTCTTGGCTTGGAAGTCAGAGTCAACCACTGGAACAAAGGAACCGATGACAAGCTGCAAGAGAACAGCTGCTGCAACTCCTGGAGCGTTGGTTTACCCAGTGAAGCCATGCTGCAGGTCCGAATCGCCAAGTTCTCCTCGACAGAGAAGCCCTGCAAGGACGACTTCTCCCTTTGAGTTGGTGGGACCAATCAACTCGTAAGCCACCTGGACACCTATCTCAGAGCTGGTTGCATTTTCCTCAGAGTGCTGCAGGAAACCGTATAACCAGGGAGAGGGACGCCAGCTTGTGTGCGTTACTTACAGCCACCGGAATTGAAGTTTGCCAGTTGCAAGCTTTTTGACCAGTCCCAGTGCAGTGCAGGAGTCCCCCGACGTCCTCCCTCTTGTCCCCATGACTGAGGCCCAGGAACAGCGAGATCTGCAGGAACTGCCAGGAACAGAAGTCACCAGCTGCATCTTTTTCTTCATTTAAAGGTACTGTGAAACGAGACTGAGAGTACTTACCTCTCGCAGTGAAAGTGCTTGAAACTTTTGCAACCCGCAGGCCTAATCAGCCTGTGACCCAACATATGATTCTTCTTTATACATACTACTTCTGAGAACTTGTGCAGAGACTTTACCATTTACTTACCAGAACCGCTTTATCCTATCCAAGACTTTAGCCCATTGACTTTGGCCTAGACTATTGAACTGCTCACATTTCCCTCTTGAGATAAGCCTGGCTGCTCAGCTCCGCTACCAAAACTGTGTAGTACAGACTTATACCAAAGGTTGGTTTGCTTACACCTGAAGTCATAGTTGTGTGTAGTGGTCCCAGAGGGTACTGCATAAAAACTCTGCCTAACAATAGGTTTGGCATGCTTTAGGTGTTTGTTGTTGGAACAAAGCATGCCTTGATTCTTGCAGTTAATTTGGTGCTCCACAAACCCATTCCTGACATAATCAGAGTCAGTGATTATGACCAGTTCATTGAGTCGGTGGTGCAATGCAGTGAAGATGGCTTGATAAACAGCTATCAACTCTGCAACCTGACTACTTTATAAACAGCAGAGTGTTCCGGGTTACATTCACCCAGGCATTCCCAATGCCGACACCAGTTCTTTTTACCCGTTGATATCAACATGCTAGGAGCACCCATCCACATAAACTGTGGGTATCCCCTGACACTTTTCTTCTTCATAGACCTTGTGTGGGGAAGTTAAGTATGCCTCCATGTTGTTGGTGATCATTAGACATTCGTCCTCGAGACAGTTTTCATGAGCACAATCATGCAAGTCCGCCAACCATTGCGCTAGGGTCTCTTCTTGTTATGGTCATATCTGACCTCCACAGGAAAGCCTTGCATGGACAGAATCCAGGAAGTAATTCTCGAATTGGTAAGGTTCCCCTCCCTGATTCTGTCACTTTGTAGATATTTAAAGGGTTGGTGAGAAGTCTTGACAATGATGTGCTCCCCCTATATGAATGGGCGATCATTTTTCAGCCTCCACACCATTGACAGGAGTGCCTTCTCGCAGTCATGGAATTTTTCCTCCAAAGATGACAAAGTCTTGCTCGCGTATGAGATGACTTTGTTGACCCTGTCATGCTTTCGGTACAATACGGCTGTTAGGCAAGTATCTGAGAACCCCGGTTTATAGTCAAAATGTCGAAAACAAAAAAGTCGAAAGCAATAATGTTGAAAAAAAAAATGTTGAATTTCTTTTTTTTTTTTTAATGGGGGGGGGGGTTCCCCACCCAACCCCCTGTTTATTTTATACAGCTAAACCCAAAAAAACATATAAATAAAAAAAACAAGTTCGTTTTTTTTTTACATTTTTTTTGCTCGATATTATTGTTTTTGACTTTTTGCAGTCGACATTATGACTGCAAACCGAGAACCCCACCTCCAAAAAGAACTCCTTGTTCTTTATAGGGTAACCCAAACAAGGATCCTGGGAAAGGCTTCTTTTCAGTTGTTCAACTGCCTTGGATTGTTCTGGGCCCCACTCCCACTTGACTATGTCCTTTAATAAATGGACCAAGGGTCGAGTGACCTCGGCGTGGTCTCTAATGAACTTTCGACTATAATTAGTGAGTCCAAGAAGGATTCTTAATCCTCACAGAGTGGTAGGGTCTTTTAATTTCAATAAGGCTTCCACCTTCTTCGCCTGTGGATTAAAACCCTCAGATGTGATCTCGTAACCTAAAAAGTTCACTCAGGTCTTACATCACTGTGCCTTCTGAAAGGACAGTATTGCTCCGGCCTAATGCAACTGGGTTAGAACATAGCAGATTTCTGCTATATGTTCCTCCAGAGTTGAGCTCTTCAAAACATCATCCACATTGGCCAGGTTTCCCCGTTTGGCCCAAATCGGGCATGGCCTTATATAGGAAGATATTAAACTCATTGCCAGAGTTTATGTATCCAAAGGGGGTTTGGGTCAACATGTACTGGTATTCCCTACTCACAGGTACTGTCCAGTAACTGGTGGTCAGGTCAAGGGTGGTGTACACCTTTGACCCTTGGATCTGGGCCAGTCCCTGATCTATGTATGGAAGGGGCCATCTTGACATGTTGACCTGTTTATTCAACTCCCTCAAGTCTGCACATAGTTTCCATTGGCCGTTTGGTTTCAGTATCCCCAGTACTGTGGTGTTGAATCATGCCACGGGATTCTAAATTCTTAATCTCTGTGAGTGATTCCATGGACGTAGTCCATTTCTGTAGTGGCTTGGAATCCCTGTCTCACTTGCTCCTTGGCAACAGGTGTTAGAAGAGATGGAGGAGGCAGGAACTGGTTCACCAGTTGCCAGCTTGTGCCTTTGTGCTAGGGCATCGGGGAGTTAGGGTACTCCTGCTACCCCCAAGGTTTCCTGTGTCAGGAACACTGCAGGCTGTTCCTTTCCCTGTCGCCCAGAGATTGCAAACAGGTCACACACCTGCCTACAATGGGATTGAAAACAGCCTTCACCCAGAAGAGCAGAGGGTAGAGAGAGATTCAGATATGCCAGCCCAAAGGCAAGGTGACAAGCAAGGGCCTCACTTTGCTGAACCCTCTGGCTTTCAGCAAGGGGCTTGGGTGGTGTTTCATTGGGATTGCAGAAATAGTCTCCAATGGAACCTATTTGCATATACACAGACCAGTCCCAGGCATGTCTCCAGGCAACTGGTACATTATTTGCAGCTGCAGCAGCAAGATGGGGCTGAGGTCAAGGATTGGCTACATTGCAAAGGTGAGGCTGGGGCTCCCTGGCTGTCCCTGTGGATCATCTGCAGTATCCAGGCCCTGGGACTGAGTCTGGGCTTGGCAGAGAGGAGAGACTGGTTTTGCACAGACAGCCTGGGTCGGACAGCAGACAGGAGGCACACTGACAACTGAATGGCGTGCATTCCTCTAGCCAAGTCAAGCGTTTGCATAAAGAGGAATAGCATAGGAATGGATGCACTGTAGTCCAAAACATCTGGAGAGCCGAAGCTTGCCGACCCCTGCTCGAGACTGTTTTGTGTGAATGTGCCAGAAGACCATGGCTGGTTCAATGTGACAAGCGTCTAAACCAGCTTTCAAAGAAGCATATATTTTCTCTTGCATGCATTTCTAAAAAACTGTGAACATATGTACATGTGCAAGCTGTTTCAATCTTTTAACATGAAAAACACAATGATATGCTTTCAGCAACGGGTCATGCTTATTTTAGAAAGGTTTCAAGTACCTCTAACCTAGTTCACTAATCCTATACTTCCCCCAAGTTGGCATGTACCCTATGTGACAACGCCAAATCTTGGAGAATTGGCTTCTCCCGATTCTCCCATTCTACGTCTTCCAAATGTCAACATGACAGATCTCTTCTTGGTTGTAGTAGCCTAGTCTTTCTTTGCTCTCCTCTGCTTTAGCGTTAAAGGTCTGTGTGCCTGAGAGGCAATACAGAGGGAGGGGCACACATGCTGTGTTTCTCATTGCAATGTATCTGCACAGAACAGTGCACAAGCAAGCACCTGATGTAAAATACACCTACCAGCTCTGCCATACCAGAGAGAGCCTTGCCAGGCACACCATTACCATAAAACGTACTTCTTATTTATTTCATAATGTTAAATAGACCCACAGGTAGAAAGAGCACAGGACCGTGCACCAGGAAAACAAAAGAATACAAAAAAAAACACACTGTCGCGATTGGCAAAATGTTGCTCAAAGACAATGATCTCCAGATAAAAAAATTTGAAAAACTAAAACCCTTTTGCTAAATAAAAGGCTATTCAAGATTTTGATGATGCGACCAGTGAGGTGTTACATTTTATTTTTTATATTTCAATAGAGATTTTTGTGGCAATTGACGTTTAGACGTCGCTGTGTCCATGGTCGAGCAGCCAGAACACACAACGGCAGGAGACATACACTTGTGCAGAAACATAGGAGCAATGGCAATTGTTGTGTACCCCAGGCTCTTCAAAATCAACCCATCAATTTTTTTGAATATTGTGAGTCGGAGGGAAAATAATCTGTGATGGGGCGGTTACATCAGAAACCGTGAAAAATGGCATCATGGACACAAATTTAGAAGGAGCCAGGAAGAAGATTTGGCTGAACTTCAATGAAGCCAAATATTAAGTCCTAAGGAACAATGACAAATGAGGAGGTGGGGATTACAAATTCACTAGCAGAATAGGGATCATGGATCTAAAAAGTGAAATGTAGCCTTGCAGCTGCGTCTCCAGAGTTAAGAAGGACGCGGGCAGATGTTTCATGTAGGTTTTTTAGGGCGTCACGGTGGATTCCATCTAGGCACTGAAATGGGACGTGAATTGATTACATTTCATGACCCTCTTAAGGATGAAGGTCTGAGTCGGTACTGATCGGATCTGCTTTACCCCTTGATCTGCCTTATCACCAACGTCAACCGTCAAAGTGTCAGCGAGGACCAGAGTCTGAACGAAAGACTAAAAAAGGCTTGTGTCAAAAGCTAGGATTCATCAGACACCTGTGGTTTCTTTCTTAAAAACTTTCTTTATTGAATTCTATTGATATTATACAGATGCATAAAACCATTCTGGAAGATGCCATTTCAATGGGACTTTCAGATTCACCTGGATTTAATCTGTTACTATGCGTCTGAGCTGGGCGCCCAGGAGCCGCCTCCTGCTTAGGTGGGTGATGTCCCAAATGTAGGAAAATCTTTATGCAAAGCTGAAAGTCAGACAGTAACTTGGGTCCATTGCTGTCCAGTCAGACCGCTTGACGGGCCAGCAATTATGTGTTCAAGTAAAGTGATGGGAGAAAAACTCAAATCCTTGCACTCTCTGTGCGTTAAGGGGAGAGGGGGAACCCTGAAGTTCCCTCTTCCAGGGTGAAGGGAGATTCATTAAAAAAACAAAATAATTTGAACCAAGCCAGCATAGTCAGTGATGAAGGATCATTGTAGTTGTAGTCAAAAACATCAAAGGGCCAAGTGATGAGCTGACATGATGTGAACTGATGCAAGGTCTTTGCCCCTAGACCCCTTAACAGCCTGCTAAATGGTAAGGTACATTGGACAGTCAGTGGTCCTTGTCGAAAGTCCAAGAGAGGCCAGAAAAGAGACAACATCGCTGCCCACCATAGAGTCAAAGCTGAATATTGAGCTGGACAGCAGAAGGGTTTATGCAATGCTGGGGGTGTAATCTTGTTTCATAGTTCAGAAGCTGAACATGAGCATTTAAGTCTTGAAGGCGAGCAGCAAGAACCCCCTTGTACAACTTTCCTTCAAATATGGAACATTGTTTATGCGCAGAGCATTAAATGACCAAGATCACACCAAGATCTTCCCTTTCTTGCACTGAGGATAAGCAGCTATATATGGGTGTCACAAGAGCGGAAACGGGTTCCTCCTACTCTTAAGCGTGCATGCGAATACATCTTTCATTTGTTGAACATGAGTTAAAATGTAGCTTTGGTCCCAGGCCTGTCAGGACAGGCCACAGGCTGGCCTTGATACAGACATAATGCCCAAAGGAAATGTTAAGATGGATTTCTAAACTCTGACCTGGTGGGCAGAGGTTTAGGAGGCCACCCTAGTTTAGTGGAACAGGGGAACCTTCTGGACAAACCAGACCAATCTACAGTAGGTTGGCAGGCGGTCAAGTCTAAGTCTCAGAAGGGGTGAGAGTGATCAGAAACCCACAATGAGCACTCACAGTAACGAACGGCAAATTACTCTTAAACAGACGTATATCAAAAATGCATGTGTTATTGCCCTTTATAATCAGAACACAATTAAACCACAGTTATGAAGAAACAATACCACACACCATCATTCACTAGTTAACATACATACAATTCTGCAAATAGCCTAGTACTGATGATGCGGGGAGGGGAGGAATAACCACAACCTGTAACAGAAATGGGTTAGTTCGGCACATATATCAGTGTAGGCAGTCCTTCATCAGCAATCCCTAACTTATGTAGTCCAGCCTTACGAAGTGAGGAGCCTAGCACTCAAAGTACTGTTGTGCATTAAAAACGTGCGGTCGTGCGTAACGCGTAAAAAGGGTTCTCTTCAGGGGGCTATAGCTGCTCAGGAAGGGGCTTGAGGCGATGAAGAATAAGTTCCTATTCCTAGACATGGATCTACTCTTGCAGATGACTTTCAGAGTTCGGGAATAACTGGAGAGCGTAGGCTATCCCAGCCAAGGTGTGTATCTTTTGAGGGACACTCATGCATAAAAATGAATGGATGTGCCAGGGGGCCACAGGTAAGTTAGAAAAGTACTCACCAACCCTGAACACAGACTGGACCAAACTTTGGCAGTCTAGCCCACTTTGCCTGTAGGTGTTAACCCTGCAGTTTTAGGATGCTCCAGCTCTCAGCTGCTGCGGTACGGGATTATCGTCTCTGGCAGGACATTTGCTTTTTCTCAACCCCCGAAGGAAGAAGAAGAATAGTTCCGATCCAGCACATCTCAGGACATGGTACATAAGACCTGCAGGCACTTTTCAGTGATAGTGACCACAGCGGGGCGACAAAGGGCCCACAAATGCTTGTGGTGTGACCTAGAAGAACTAGGACAACACGTTTTGGTGGGAGAGGGCCTAGGATCGCAAGCTAGCGATTCCACAAGTCTCAAGTCTCAACTCGGGACGGTGGTGTTCCTGTACGATACCCTGGGTTCAAACTGGACAGACACATGGCCGAGGAATACTTCTTGTGAGGGTAAGTAGGAGAAGCCGAGTATAGTTATTCCCACTACTCCAAGCGGTGAAGCACTCTTACAGGCCTTCTTGGTTCAATGAAGAAACAGGGGTCCGATGGGAAAACAGCAAGGGCAGGGTGCCAAACCTTCCTAGCACATCACCAGTAGTTCCTGGAGTCTGCTTTCTTGTTAAGGGTATTTGGCTCCTTAGATAGTCCGGTGTGAAACTCAGTAGATCAACCTGGAATGGATGCAGAGCCCTTTCTCTTATCCAAAATTCGGTTTGTGCTCAAATCTCAAATAGCCAATAGAAGATCCGCTCTCTTGCATGCATGCCAGACGTGAGCCAGTCGTGACCCATGGCGGTTCCAGACATTCATGCCTACCAGACATACTGGCACCAGTAGTGTGGATTGGGACCAAACAGTCCCAACCCTCTTCCTGGGCACTACCACATATGACATGCAGGAGCCCGCGAAAGATGCGGTTTTTGTGGGAGGCTGCATGTCCAAATAAAGAATACCTGGGTCTCTCGACCTGGGGGAAAGGAACAAAATGCCCAAAGGACAGAAATAAATCAGAAAAAAAGAGAGACACAGTTGTAGAATGGGAACACAGTTGTTATTACAGTCTGTGAACTTGCTTTTTCTCGTCTCTTCTCTCTTTTTTTCTGCTTTTGTATCTTTTTTGACTTTTACGTTTGAACCATTGGCACGTAATGTATTGGTTGAATTTCGATTAGGTCTGATCCCACCCTCCACCTTTGATTCAATGTTTATGCTTTATAGGTTTCACCTTGTTGTTTTTTTTTTTTTCGATTTACATATGTTCATGTATTGTCAACGTTTATTGACTTAAAATTCAGTTGTTTTGTAACAAGTCATGCCTTGAAAAAGACCCGTAGTGGTGGAAACACATGCTGGCATAGGCAAAGACAGATCATTTCTAAGTGGATTATTGTGATTAAACATGTGACTGTTATTCATGCTATTTGTCTCCTTTCTGACCTGAACCTTTGCAACAGCGCATCTGCCATGGAACAATAGTTTGTTTTGCCTATCCAATGCTAGTCTGGGTTATACCAACTTCACTACATTGATCTCTTAGATCACAAGATGACATATGGTTCAAAAGGCAAAAAGGCAGCTGCATGCCTAAAACTGTGGGTTTCTTTGGTTATAGCATCATTTGTCTTCAAAGTCTTATGCCAGGTGTTCATTTGTTATGATATATGTTTATGGCATTTGTAACGCGCCTATACACAAGTGTTTCAAGGCATGACGAGGCAGGGGGGGGGGACAGAGAGAGTACAGAGACAGCGTTCTTACTAGGCCAAGTGACATGGAGATTGCGCAAGTGCAGAGGGAGGAGAGAAGTGCCAGGGGAAGGGGAGGTGGCAGTGCTATACATGGGATCAAAACAATAACAAGAAGTGCGGCCAGCAGGTGGCAAGTGCAAGAGTAAGTGCAGCCAGCAGGTTTCTATACGTGCAGGTAGGGGGACTGGAGGGTTACAGATACAGACCCAATTGCAAGGGTTGCCCGGGAGGCAGTGCGGGTGTGCACTGGGCGGCCGAAATCAAAGGGTAGCCAGGTGACCAGTGCAGTATCAGACAGGAAATCAGTAAGGGAGAGGAAGAGAGAAGGCAGAAGCAAATATGAAGGTCTTGAGGTGCTTCCGGAACCAGAGATGGTTCTCCTCAAGTTTCAGAGAGGCAGGGAGGCAGGGAGGCTGTTTCAGAGGGAGGCCACAGCTGAAGAAATAGGTCTACCACCAACTTGTTGCTTGGAGAAGCGACTGACCCTGAGGGAGTTGGAGGTGGAGGAGCAAAGAGCTTGAGTAGGAAGGTATTTACGAAGAAAGAGTTGTAGGTATTGAGGACCCAGGCCCCAGAAGGCCTTGTGGACAATTCAGAGGGTCTGGAAATTAATTATTGTAGCCTCTGGGAGCCAATGCAGAGATTTCAGTGCTGGAGAGATACAATCTTTGAGCTTGATGCCAAGGACAAGTCTTGCAGTCCTGTCCTGGATGAGTTGCAGAGGGCGGAGAGTAGAAGCAGGCAGATTTAGAAAGAGACTGTTGCAGTAGTCCAGCCTAGAGGGAACCAGAGCTCTAGAGACAGTGAGCTTCTGGAGGAAGGAGAGGAAAGGAAGAAGAGGTACAGTTGGTAATTTGACTTCTTAGAGACGTCAGAGATGTGAGGAGGAAAGGAGAGTGTGGAGTCGAAGATGACCCTGAGGTTCTTAGCCTCAAAGGTGGGAGCAGGAAGAGGGCCAAGGGAGGCCGCCAGAGAGACGCAGGAAAGGAGGGTGCAGGTGTGCCGATGAGGAGAATCTCTGTCTTACTGGCATTAAGGCAGAGATCGTTGTCGGCACACCACTCCTCGATAGCAGACAGACAGACAGTCAGTCAGAGATGAGAGAAGGAGAAGAGGTGGCCAATCTCTTCTCAACGGAAGATATTCATAGATATTGCATGGATTCAGCATTATGGGCCTCATTCAAAGTTCAATGGTATCCTGGCAATAAATTGAGGTGAAGCAAGGGCCTCAGCTCGGGCTGCCGGCCGTTAAAGTCCATGTCAGCTCCCCAGACGGGGAATGAAAGCTATTCACACCCCAGGATTTTCCCGGGGTGTGAATAGTTTTCTTCTTTTTTCATCCAATGGAAGATCAGCTCAGCGCAAGCCCATCTCCCATCGGAGAAAAGAAAATGCCCACTGCCATTGAAATGGAAAAGGGACTAGGTCCTTTTCCGAATGACGTGGCCAGAAACCATGTTCCAAAATGGCTGCCATCATCCAAAAAGTCACCTAGTCCCTTTTCTATTTAAATGGCGGTAGCCAGACGGGAGGAGATTGGGGGCCCGAGCGCAAGGCTCCAGCCCCAGAGATAAGCTGCGGTGGGGGGAAGGGGAATTGGGTCATTGGGGGATTGGGGAGGCATCATGCCTCCCCACGTTAGGAAAGAAAAAAAGGGAATTGAAAGCCCCACACGGGAAGGGCCTTGGGTGGCTGGAACAGCGGGCGGGATTGTGTTTTAACAGCTGCTGTTCCAGCCACCTGATTGGTTTGCTCACCCTCCCGGGTGCGAATAATATATCTATATGAGAGTATTCAATAGGGGACATGTAGTCTTGGATCACTGCTGTTCAAAGTTTGTCTGTGCATTTGGAACTGGGCACTCACACTAACATTATGTGAGGCTCACAAAACCAGCAAAAACTGACTGCATATTGGAAAGAAATCCCTGAAATGAAAGCAGAACACCCCTAGGATAACAGCTGTTTCATCCTCACATTCAAAGCTCACAGCTGTCCGCATCAATATCTAAGGTTTATAATTACAAACACCTTAATGATAGAGTGAGTGTTTTGAAAAATAAAATGTGCACCATGGCCAGTCTGCAATATATATTGAGAGATTCAACCATACAACTAATGTATAATTAGATAATCAGGTACTTACCCAAAATATAGATTTGTGGTCATTTTAAGTTTCAAAATACTCTTTAACTTCATGCAAACCAGCCAGCAACTCTCATTTGTACTATTTACCCCTTCGCCTTTCAGATAGTCATATTTTGAGGCCGTGCAGTTGGAGTGTAGCTTTGGTTTTCCACAGCAAAGCTAACCATAAACAGGGGATATTCCCTGTGTCTCCCTTCGAATTCCTTTTCCCAGATCATCACCCTCTCAATATCCTCTTGCCCTATGCACTATCCCCCTTCCTATTCTGGCTTTGTGCACTCCTTTCTGCAACCCCATTCACAGATAGCTCCATCTCCTGTAGATCACAGGAACATCTTTCTACCTATCTACCCGTGCGGGCACCTTATGGCCCCTCCCCTCTTCATCCAACCCTTAGCTTTAGAAGAAAATGTTTTAAATTAAATTGATATGAGTTGAAATTGA
Organism: Ambystoma mexicanum; assembly: GCF_040938575.1. Classification (NCBI taxonomy): domain Eukaryota; kingdom Metazoa; phylum Chordata; class Amphibia; order Caudata; family Ambystomatidae; genus Ambystoma; species Ambystoma mexicanum. Next base: position 71,996,281 of record NC_090923.1, read on the forward strand.
AAGTCTAACTTTCAAGATGAAACTGTGATTACATTTGAAATGGTAATTTCACTGCATGAAGTGCTGGTAAATTTTCTGAAAATGTTCCAAGTGGAAGAATTACTTAGCCGCGCTTTCTACCTCTCAGACCATAATTTCTAATATCGAACTAAGTACACCGTTCTACCGAGTTTAAGGTAACAGCATAAGTGACAGGAGTGGTTTAGGCAGATCATATTAGAGTTGTTTGAAATTTAGATTCAGGTATTTTCTTTTTAAGAAGTAGACATTGTTATTTACCAGTACATTTAGGAGCGTGGCAGTGGCAGCAACCATGGCATTACATTTCTTTGTCGAAGCAAGATCACTCCCGGCGTCTGATCTGCCTTTATCAACCTATTGACCAAGTCATGTACATTGACGACGCAACTCTCAAATTACTGCTGTAGATTCCGATTTGTTTCTCCATTTGTCTTTTGGAAGAAGGGGGATGTTTGTCAGTTTTACTTGCAGTGAAACGCGTTCAGTCTGGGAAGAAAATCAGAGCAAAATTGATCTGACCGCCCGACGTGATTGGGGCCTCATAGCTAAACGTTAGGTCAATGATTCAAGGGCCAAGCCTTCACATGAATTATTATTATTGTTAGGGTATTTATTGAGCGTGGATCTAGCTTCGGGAAGCAACAGAGCGCTTTACAATCTTAGGGGGAAGAACACAGTGAAGGAAGCAGAGAAAAAATGATTGGCGAGCTAACAGCGGAGGGTGGACAATTGGCAGCATGGGGGGAGACAATGGGGAGCAGATCACAGAGTCTCTGGTAGGGTGGGGAGTGTAGGGTGCGTGGACCTAGGTGTTAGGGATGAGCCATTCCTTGAAGAGGAAGGTCTTGAGCTCTTTCCTGAACTGTAGAAGTGATGGGGCAAGTCTGATGTTGACGGGGAGGAAGTTGTTCCAGAGTCTAGCCTCATTACAACCCTGGCGTTAAGGGGTTAACGGCGCCGTAAAAGGCTGCAGCGCCGTTAAACCCTTAACGCCCGATTCACACTTTAACGCCTGCTTTTTGCAGGCGTTAAAGTCCAACTCGCTAAGGGACCTTGGTGCTAATTACAGCACTGTAATTTACGGTGCCGTAATTAGCGCCTTCCCCATTCCCATTGTGCCCTAGGGGCCACAAATGGGGAAGGGGCCATGGTGAATGGGGAATTACCGCCCCACCAACCTTGCAATGGGGCGGTAATTCCGCCATCCACCATGGCAGAATCCGGCATGGACCATGGTGCTAATAGCACCATGGTCCAACGCCAGGGTCGTAATGAGGCCCCTTGAGCGTAGATAGTGAAGGCCTGTCTTCTGGTTCTTTCGTTCCTGCCCTGTCGTAACTAAAGCCTGCACATTTCCTTAATTCTGCTGGATCGCAGGCCTTAGTATATGCCCAGGTAGCTTGGGGACTTGGGGACTTAAGGATGACAGCCTTGTAGATGATGCAACAGGATTGGAAGATGATACGGCTTCCAGTGGGAATTACCTTAGTGACAGGTTGTTGGCTCTGGAGAGTCAGTAATAATAACTGCAGAATTTTTTTAATAGCCCTTGCTCTTACATTTCTTCCTATTTCATAGCACTGTAGTTATGAGGTTTTTTTTATACGCCATGTACTGGTCTCAATTTATCAACCTTGGAAGAATGGACGGCTGAGGAGGCCTTGCCGCTATTTGAACCTGTCCCCTGCAGGTTTACAATAGATGCAGCATTAGTTCTTAACTCAATGTAGATTGCGAGAAGATGATGGAAAAATCAAACAAATATTAGGAATTAGGACTGCTTAAAATGTGACTGATGGCTTTAGCCCTATCGAAGTTCCAGAGGAATTGTCCAGTTCGAAGATCTTCCAATCTTCTTGTGGTCCGGTCCACAACTATACAAAGCCGCTATTTAATACGGGTTGTGTGGGGGTCACATGCAGGAGAGTGGAGGATGGGAGTAGGGTCACCTACCCACTCTGTGAAGCAAGGCTGGGATGAGGTATGTGGGGGATTCCACGGATCCGCTAACCTGGCACGCATAGGAAGTCACCCAGCTGTGAGAACCATGGTATTGCTGTAGGTGCAACTCGAAAATTACAAATATCAGAAGTTAGAAGCAAGCGGCTCAGGGACCCGCTGGCACGGGTGTTCACGAGCCATGTTTTGCTCACATTGAGCCTACTTTGTAAAGGTGGAGGCGTTTGCTCCACTCGTTGAGCATGCCACCGGTCCTGCTCCTACCCGTTTGTGGAGTCCTGCAGCCATCAGTAGGAGGTTAGGAGTACAACCAAGAAGAGAGTCCAGACAAACAAAGGATTGCCAATTTTTCCGGGGTGCTGGACACCCATTTTGTAAACTCGGGATGCGGGGCCCACGGCCGGTCGACGGCCAAGCCAAATGCATAGGGAATTGGAAGTTTATGGAAACCGCAAACTCACCGCAGTCCCATTCACATTCTCCCACACCTAAGACTGAATACAGAACTGGGTAAGGGGAAGCCAGTATGGGGATGGCATGGGTGTTAGAGCTCGAAGTACGGAGTGGTTAGTCTGGAGGCAAGTACATAGCAGAGGATGGAAGGACTATAAGGAAGAAGAGGAAGAGAAAGAAAGAGGAAGGGCACTGTGGAGTAGTGAGGAGGTGTGAAAGAGAGAGCTAGAAGAATAGAATGAGGAGGAGGAGGGGTAGGTGAGAGAATGCAGAGGGGAAGAGGTAAATAATGAAGCGTGTGGAGGTGAGGAGGAGGACAAGAGAAATAGAGAGAATGGAGAGAGTAGGCAGAGAGAAGAAATAGAGGGACGGGGAGAGGAGCAAAGGACGGCGGAGAGGAGGCAGAGAGAAGAAATAGAGGGACGGGGAGAGGAGCAAAGGACAGGGGAGAGGAGGCAGAGAGAAGAAATAGAGGGACGGGGGAGAGGAGCAAAGGACGGGGGAGAGGAGGCAGAGAGACGGGGAGAGGAGCAAAGGAAGGGGGAGAGGAGGCAGAGAGAAGAAACAGAGGGACGGGGGAGAGGAGCAAAGGACGGGGAGAGGAGGCAGAGGGAAGAAATAGAGGGACGGGGAGAGGAGCAAAGGACGGGGAGACGAGGCAGAAAGAAGAAATAGAGGGACGGGGAGAGGAGCAAAGGACGGGGGAGAGGAGGCAGAGAGAAGTAATAGAGGGACGGGGCGAGGAGCAAAGGATGGGGGAGAGGAGGCAGAGAGAAGAAATAGAGGGACGGGGAGAGGAACAAAGGACGGGGGAGAGGAGGCAGAGAGAACAAATAGAGGGACGGGGAGAGGAGCAAAGGATGGGGGAGAGGAGGCAGAGAGAAGAAATAGAGGGACGGGAGAGGAGCAAGGAAGGGGGAGAGGAGGCAGAGAGACGGGGAGAGGAGCAAAGGAAGGGGGAGAGGAGGCAGAGAGAAGAAACAGAGGGACGGGGGAGAGGAGCAAAGGACGGGGAGAGGAGGCAGAGGGAAGAAATAGAGGGACGGGGAGAGGAGCAAAGGACGGGGGAGACGAGGCAGAAAGAAGAAATAGAGGGACGGGGGAGAGGAGCAAAGGACGGGGGAGAGGAGGCAGAGAGAAGAAATAGAGAGACAGGGAGAGGAGCAAAGGACGGGGGAGAGGAGGCAGAGAGAACAAATAGAGGGACGGGGAGAGGAGCAAAGTGTCATGACCGCAGCCTCCAAGGAGTCAGGTTTAGCCCAACTGCCTCGGAAGCTGGGTCACAACTTCATTTTCAGGCACCCATCGGCTCCCATAGGGGCCTTATGGACCTTGTCCTGGCGCCAGTGGCGCCAGGCTCATAAGGGGACCCAGTCCCGGCACAGGACGTGCCGGGCTCATGATGTAAGGAATGGTGCTTGGGTGGACCTACCGGCTGCAGACCATGCTGCTCACTCCCCTGCAGGATGAAATCCTCATCCATCCATGTCTGGAACTACTTTACCTTCTGGGTGTGGCCAGCACCACTCCCTGGGACTGGATACTGGAACTATTCTGGAAGCTGGGACTTCTTACCTGGGCGAGGCTGCTGTGGAAGGAGACACCTAAGCACTCCAGTAGGACTATTTAAACCACGCCCGATCAAAGCAACGTGCTTCGCGTTATTCTGCAATAGCAGCAAGACGCTCACCGTGTCAGCTCCAGAGAATCTTCAACTTCTGCATCTAGGGAAGAGAAATCCGTAATCTTACCTTCTGAAATACCATCTTCGTCTTCTGCAGCATCTGAGAAGGGAAAAGAACACCAGGTTTGCACGAGATAACAACCAGCGCAGCACTTACCCAATCCATCGGTGCATCTCAAGCCACGGGCTGCAGCTTTCCATTTTTCGGCACCCTGTGGAAGCAAGGACATTGGTTAGTAACCATCGTGAAACTTTCCCTACCTGCGCTGCATTCTTCTCGCCTCCGCCGACGCTGCTACTCGCATCTGCAAAACAAAAGGACATCATTATGAAATACAAAACTCCATCCATACGCACGTGTTTTGGGCAGCTCTCATCTTTCTCACTCCTCGGCGCATTCCTCGACATCTATTTTTCTACCCAGCTGCTTCTGCAACCTGAAAAAGGAAAAGAGACATTAAGAAGTGCTTTAAACTTCGAATTGACATTTTCTACTTACTTGCCTGCAATACTTTCGCCTTTCCATTGCTCTCCATTCAAGCAACCGCCGTTCGTGCTGCTAACGACGGCCTAGCTCCAAATCTTCATCCTCTGCAACCAAGAGGCTGGACAATTAACCAGTGAAGTAACTGGCTTCGGCGCCCCTGCACAGACGCAGGATGGAGAGCTCCGCTTTCACCTATATAAGGTGAGCACATTTAGCCTACGAACTACGTGGGGAGTACCAGGAAGGGGAGTCAGCTTGCCCAGTCAGGCTTATATATCCTATTAACCCCTTGCTCTCCCAATTGCAGACACCTCACCCTTCAGATCAAGATCTCAGTGAGGAGAGGGCCTTTCCAGGGTGGCATTCGAGGCCTGCGCGTGACCCTAGAAGACTCCGAGAACCCCCAGCCCAGACCTGCGCCTCCGAGGGATTCAGGTGAGCGTTACACAAAGGATGGGGGAGAGGAGGCAGAGAGAAGAAATAGAGAGACGGGGAGAGGAGCAAAGGACGGGGGAGAGGAGGCAGAGAGAAGAAATAGAGGGACGGGGAGAGGAGCAAAGGACGGGGGAGAGGAGGCAGAGAGAAGAAATAGAGAGGCAGGGAGTGGAGCAAAGGACGGGAGAGAGGAGGCAGAGAGAAGAAACAGAGGGACGGGGGAGAGGAGCAAAGGACGGGGAGAGGAGGCAGAGAGAAGAAATAGAGGGACAGGAGAGGAGCAAAGGATAGGGGAAAGGAGCCAAAGAGAAGAAATAGAGGGACGGGGAGAGGAGCAAAGGACGGGGGAGAGGAGGCAGAGAGAAGAAATAGAGGGACGGGGAGAGGAGCAATGGACAGGGGAGAGGAGGCAGAGAGAAGTAATAGGGAGACGGGGAGAGGAGCAAAGGACGGGGGAGAGGAGGCAGAGAGAAGAAATAGAGGGACGGGGGAGAGGAGCAAAGGACGGGGAGATGAGGCAGAGAGAAGAAATAGAGGGACGGGGAGAGGAGCAAAGGACGGGGGAGAGGAGGCAGAGAGAAGAAATAGAAGGACAGGGAGAGGAGCAAAGGACAGGGGAGAGGAGGCAGAGAGAAGAAATAGAGAGGCGGGGAGAGGAGCAAAGAACAGGGGAGAGGAGGCAGAGAGAAGAAATAGAGGGACGGGGAGAGGAACAAAGGACAGCGGAGAGGAGGCAGAGAGAAGAAATAGAGAGACGGGGAGAGGAGCAAGGACGGGGGAGAGGAGCCAGAGAGAAGAAATAGAGGGACGGGGGAGAGGAGCAAAGGACGGGGGAGAGGAGGCAGAGAGAAGAAATAGAGGGACGGGGGAGAGGAGCAGAGGACGGGGAGAGGAGGCAGAGAGAAGAAATAGAGAGACAGGGAGAGGAGCAAAGGACGGGGAGAGGAGGCAGAGAGAAGAAATAGAGGGACGGGGAGAGGAGAAAAGGACGGGGAGAGGAGGCAGAGAGAAGAAACAGAGGGACAGGCGAGAGGAGCAAAGGACGGGGAGAGGAGGCAGAGAGAAGAAACAGAGGGACGAGAGAGAGGAGCAAAGGACGGGGGAGAGGAGGCAGAGAGAAGAAACAGAGGGACGGGGAGGAGCAAAGGATGGGGGAGAGGAGGCAGAGAGAAGAAACAGAGGGACGTGAGAGGAGCAAAGGAAGGGGGAGAGGAGGCAGAGAGAAGAAATAGAGGGACGGGGAGAGGAGCAAAGGAGAAAGGGGAACATTGAAAATGATGGTGAAGAGAAAGAGAAAACAGAGGAGATGAGTAGAGTAGGGAAAAGGAGAACAGAGGTGACGAGGTGAAGGGAAGGAATAGAAGAATTTGAAAGAGGTAGAGAGAGGGAACAGAAGAGGTGCATTGAGGAGGGAAAATGGAGAGAGGAGACTAGCAGAAGGGACGGAAGAGTGAGGAGGAAGCGAAAGAACAGAGAATAGGGCAAGGGGAGAGAAAGAGACTAAAGTAGAGAATGAGAGGAGAGTGCAAAGAGGAAGGGGAAAGAGATCGGAGAGTACAACGAGATGTGGAAAGAGGAAAGGAAGGCAAGCCAGTGACAAGCCCCAGAATCTCGGCCCTAAAAATAATCTTACAGGAGCCTAAGATTACAATCAAAAGGCTCTGAGAAATGCCAGGCCAGGTCATTCCTTGGCGCCAGGACAGGATGCCTCATAGCCCGGGTGTCGACCTATCCATGCATTCGCCTGATGCTTGTAAGCGGATTCAATTCAACACTACAGCTAAGTCAATGCCTAGTCTGGGATGCTGAGGGAAACCCTTATTGATATATTTTTATGTCCAGTTCGTTTACTCTGGATGACAACCCTTATATAACACCCCTCTCTTAGAATCCCCCTGGCCCCACTGAGCCAAGAAGTAGGTTTGTTTTGCAAATTAAAAGGTTTATTTGAAAATTAAACAATATATATATCACACTTTTATAATAAATTAATATTTGATATCACACTTGAGAATATGATATTGATCAACAATGGATAATGTTATAGTGGTACACTCTTTTTAATGGCTTAGAAGTTGATATAGAGAGGATAAAGTAGCTGAGAATGCTCATATGGCTTCAAAGACAATGCAATGATGAATGAAATGCAGTACAGAAAATAAACTTGATATGATTTCAACCAAAACAATGTAATCACTTTTCCCCCTGGTAGCAATCCACCCCGCCTCCTTTATGCAATCTAAAGGGATGGAAGGAAAGCACACAGTTCTCAGGAATGCAATCAACTATAATTCAGTTCCCCCCCTAGCAAGCTTAGAGGAAAACAGGTAGAAGTTTTAAACACAGGGCCAAAATGCTTTGAATGTGATGACAATGAAGTGAGAAATGTGCTAAAATTGCTTTTAATTCCCTATAGGAGGTTCAGGGTAGGTGATAGATACTTGGAATGAGTTCAGGTCCGCGCTACGATGATTAATGAGGGATTATTAGGTTGGAAACGGATTTCAGGGATGCAAGAAAAGACAAATATTTTTACACGTGGCTAAAATGAAGCAAAATGTCAAATCGCGGCAAATTTTCCGAGTGCGTCAGGCGCGATTATGGAGGCACTATAAGGAGTAACAAGTAGGGTTGGGTTTTGCACAGTTCTGGCGGCACTCACACTATATTTTGGACAGGAATGCGACTTCGCCACGGATCGGGTCAGGATTGGACTGCGGTTCCCTCGCCATGGACGGTCTCTGCCTGGTTCTGCTCACTGGATAATTCTGCCTTCTGGGTCTGTCAGGCACCGGTTCTGCTCACAGCGGTCTGGTCTGGGTAGGGCTCTGCTTTCTGGTCTAGTCTGTGGTTCTGGATTCAGCACTGCTTTCTGGGTACTGGCACAGGGTACTAGCCAGAATCAGACAGCTCAGCCCGGCTGTCTGAATAGTTTGGTTTGGTTGCTAGGTTTTGAAGGCCTGCTGATAGGAGTTCAGCTGTTGGGTTCTAGAGTTCTTGGAGTTTTGTTCTGGCGTCAAGAGTCTCTGGATGTGAAGTATGAAGTCTGGATGTGGAGTTGCCTGTCAAAATGCTCTGCAGAAAGTGAAAAAGAAAATCCTATCTGGCTTCCATTGGCTCTTGTTATGTGAGTTGAGAAAGGATAGTGTGTCAGAGTGATGTCAGCCATTTACGATCTATTGAAGAAACGCCCCTTTACTTTTGCTTAGAAAATCATTTTTCATAACTACACATACTTCCCAGATACACAGTTGTTTGACATTACATGTACATATTACAGCTGACTTAAGGTACATTCTGGCCCAACTCTGATCTTCCTGAGGGCTTGCATTCACAAATGGCAACTTATTTTCGTTTTTAGTTGGTTTACCAATGTTAAATCTGTATCAAAAATTACACAAATGTACACCCCCCTTCTACACACATTCCAGTAATTTACTAGGTCTCTAGCATAAGCACAGTGTCTGCAGTATTAATAATTAGCAGGGTTTGGTCCTAGAACATGGTACAGAGTTGAATCAAGTCTTGAATTGTGGGTACATTTCTTAGATTAAGGTCCTCCAAATTGCACATTTTTGTGAGCTTAATACAATATTTTAGAAGCATTTAACTTAAACATATATTTGCTGCAATATGATTCCACAAAAGTGTCTGAGCCCACCCCCAGAAACTGGGTAAGTCAGGAAACACATGTCTCTCCTTCCAGGCAGGGCTCTCTTTACAGTCCACACTGAAAATCAGCATACCCCATTCAATTGCAAGGGTCTATTGTGTTGGATCCAGCAGGCCGAGGTCAACAGACCAGGGGGCCACTCTGCATTTGATTAACAGAGACCTGTGATTTCCTGGGCTGTTGCTGCTCAGGTCTGGTGTGAATGCCTCCCATGAACAGAGACTCTTTGAACTTTTAATTAACTAAGACTCCTTCTGATCAATGCACAGTTCTGCAAGACAGCTCGCCTGTAAGAGTTTAGACAGCTAGCACCGGTTTTTGTGGACAAAGCTGGTACTGCACCCCCATGATTTTAGCAACTTTTTGACATCAAGAAAATGAATTCCCAACAGCTCTGGGTTGCTTTTGGCAATCGGCCTTGCCATTCCCAATGGTTTCAGGCTACTGTGTGTGTAGCCCAATGGTGGTTTTAGGCAGTGCCCTCCTGTGCTCACAACATAGGCAAAAATGGGTGGCAGCCTATTCTTCATGTTTTCCCTGTGCATATTCTGGGGAGTTCTGGCCATCATGATGTTTTCAATGCCAGTAATGCACAGTTTTTGTGGTAGGGCTCAGTTGCATGGGTAAAACATCCCACAAACCACCCCCTCTTGCGATGGCCATTCTGATCTATCACTGATGGAACTCGCAAGATCCGGGAGGTTCGCCTCATCTTCTTCTGGTAGATGGCACAGTTCTGTATCTTTTCCTCCATCAGGTGGATCGATCGGTTCTCCTCGCCGGTCCTGATGGGAATATTGGGCGGTACCCCGGGCCACTTGGATCTCTGATCCCGGTCCCCGGATCGTTCTCCTTGGTCAGTCTCCTTGGTTTCATCTCTCCTAGGATGATAAAGGAAAAGCGGAAATACCTATTCGTAGACATTTCTCCCCCACTATTGATATAGTGGGGCGGCATGTACATTTTATAAATCAAGAGACATAGCATTCTTATTTTGAAAAACAAGATATAATTCAAAGAAAGTTGCATACAAGAATCATAATATTTTAGAGACTATATGTGGGATATTTTAGGGTTGGAACTGAATTAATCTGGAGCGGTCCCCTCTGGCATTGCAGAGGACTCCTCCAGTTGCTGCAGAGTGTGCCTGGGATGGCAACACTTTAGCTGATTTATATGGACCCACTTATCTTCCCCCTCTGCCAAACTGCCTTTGGGGGTGCGGATCTTATAGGCTACAGGGGAGATCTTGTCTATAATTTCAAACGGTCCCTTCCATGTAGGCAAACATTTTAGCTGTTTGGCTGGTTCCTTTGGAAATTGTATAGATAGTCCCGGTCTCCCACAGTATATTCCTTCCTGGTGGTATTCAGGTCGTAGTGGGTTTTCATGCTATCGGCTGATATTTCTAGATTCCGCTGAGCATAGGCAAAAGCATGTTGGAGGTGTTTCCATAAATTCTCCACATACTCATGAGTTGTGGAGGCATTTATCAATGTCTGCTCTTGGGTCTTGTAGAGCAAATGCTGGGGAAGCACCATCTTGTGTCCAGTCATCAGCTCAAACGGTGACATTTTAGTTGCAGATGAAGGGGTAAATCTGATGGCCATTAGGACTAGAGGTAATCGGATATCCCAACTTGCCCCAGAATCTGCCACAAACGTTTTTAATATGCTCACAATGGTCCGGTTGTAGCGTTCTACTGCCCCAGAAGAAGCTGGCCGGTAAGCAATATGTAGCTTCCTTTTGACCCCCAGTATCTCCCACATCTTTGTCATTACTTCACTGGTGAAGTGGCTACCCCTGTCTGACTCAATCCTTTGAGGTAGACCAAAACAGGAAAAGATGTGGTTAATCATCAGGGCAGCTTCTGTTTCTGCCTTGCAGTTTGGGGCCGAGAGACATTCCACCCACTTGGTAAACAAGCATGTAACCGTCAACATGTACTTGTTTCCTCTAGACGAGCGAATCACAGGGCCTACAAAGTGTCATCCCCCTCTTTTGGAGAGGCGCCCGGTGTGTGAGGGATGTTGGCTGAAATTGTGCACACACCAGACACCCTTTCAAGTATTGGTCGAGGTCCTGCCCCATGTGTGGCCAATATGCAACCTCTCTTAAGATTTCCAGTGTTGTGTGAAACCCCCTATGACCGGCTGTGGCCGCATCATGGGCGTGACTTAACATCTGGCTTTGGAATGAGGTAGGGACCACCCACTGATCATGGCCAGCTTGGGATTTCCTTACCAACAAACCGTCTTGGATTCTGAACTTCTTTGGACATTTCATCAACACTGTAAGGTCCTCTTTCCCAATGTAATCGGTATCCGTCAGGGGAAAGTTCTCAGGGTCCTCAATGTGTTGGTAAAACTTACCAATTATTGGATCCCCCTTTTGAGCCGTAATTAAATCAGCATCAGGGGTCTCCCTACTCCATTGTGCAGTTGAAAGATCATTGTGAGCATTTGTCTGGGACCTAGTGATAGCAGTGACCTGGATTTCCCCCAACAGGGACTCTATTTCTATTAGATCCCCTTGGATGGCCCCGGTTTTGGCCAGCTGATCAGCTAAGACATTTCCAGTTTTGTCTGGTCCCTCTACTTTGGAATGGCCCTGATCTTCTTCCAGTAGATGGTCATCCCATTCGAGGTGACCAGATCATCAACATTTTGGATTAACTTCCCATGTTTCAGGGGTTTGTTATTAGCACATAACATGCCTCTGGTTTTCCAATTGACCAGGTGTTCCACGAACCCGTTCCGTACATAATCCAAATCTGTGATTATGACCAGTTTGTGGAGTTGATGTTGGACAGCAGTGAGGATGGCCTGATGCACAGCCATCAACTCTGCCACCTGACTACTTCAGGGACTAATTTTGTACCCAGCGGAGGGTTCTGGAAACTCCTTCACCCATGCATTCCCTACGCCGGCCACCAGTTCTTTCTCCCCGTTGTTGTCAACATGGTAAGAGCATCCATCCACATGGACAGTGGGCATTCCCTCACACTTGTCTTCTTCAAAGACTTTGTGTGGGGATTTAAGGTATGCCTCCATGTTGTCCTTGATTTTTAGACTTTCGTCCTCGAGACAGTTTTCTCTGGCACAATCATGCAAGTCAGCCAGACATTGCGCAAGGGGACTCTTCTTGTTTTGGCCATATCTGACTTCCACAGGAAAGCCTTGCATTGACAGAATCCAGGAAGTAATTCGGGAATTACTCACATTTCCGGCCCGGATTCTGTCACTTTGGAGATATTGCAGAGGCTGGTGTGGAGTCTCCACTATGATGTGTTCCCCCTGGATAAACGGGCGGTAATTCTTCAATGCCCACACCGTTGCCACGAGTGCCTTCTCACAATCGTTGAATTTTTCCTCCACAGAGGATAAAGTTTTGCTCGAATAGTAGGTTACTTTATTGACCTTGTCATGCTTTTGGTATAATACTGCCGTCAAGTACGTATTAGAGAACCCTGTCTCCAGGAAGAACTCCTTGTTTCTGACAGGGTAAGCTAGGCAAGGCGCTTGTGAAAGGCTTCTTTTGAGTTGTCTTACTGCCTCGGATTGTTCTGGACCCCATTCCCACTTGACCTCCCCTTCAAAAGATGAATCAGGGATCTGGTGATCTCTGCCTAGCCCTCAATGAACTTTCTGCTGTAATTAGTCAGTCCAAGGAGGCTCCTTCGTTCCCGCAGAGTGGTGGGGTCTTTCAGTTTCAGAAGTGCTTCCACTTTCTTTTCCTTGGGACAGAGACCCTGAGGAGTAATCTCATGCCCCAAGAAATTAACACGTGTTCTACACCACTGTGCTTCCTGAAAGGAAAGTTTTGCTCCGGTGGCCCTCAACTGTGTCAGAACATAACGGATCTCCGCTATGTGTTCCTCCACAGATGAACTTTTGATGAGGACATCATCTACATAAGCCAGGTTACCCCTCGCACCCAGGTCGGGCATGGCCTTGTGTAGGAAAATGTTGAATTAATTGCCGGAGTTGAGGTATCCGAAAGGAGTTCGGGTCCATGTGTACTGCTGGCCCCCAAAGGTAAAAGCCAGTTTGTATTGGTCCTCCCTACTGACAGGCACGGTCCAGTATCCATTGGTCAGGTCTATTGCTGTGAATACCTGTGACCCCTGAATCTGGGCCAGCCCTTGGTCAATGTAGAGCAGAGGCCATCGGGAAGTATGGACCTGTTTGTTGAGCTCCCTAAGGCCGGCGCAGACACTGGCCGTTTGGCTTCAATATTCCCAGCACCGGATTATTGAAGGTGCTGTGTACTGGACGGATTATTCCCCGGGAGTCAAGGTTCTTAATTATTTCAGTAAGGGACTCCATGGATGCGAGAGGCAAACGATATTGCTTCACAAACACTGGAGTCATTCCAGGATCCGTGGGAATTGTTGTGGTGTGGATGTCGGTGCGACCACAGTCATATGAGTCTACCGCAAAGAGATCTTGGAAATCCAAGAAAACTTGTTTCAACTTTTGCTTCTGTTCCAGAGTCACACAGGCATCAGCCAGGTTGACTCTCTCTTCGACCATCTGCCTAAAGCCTGGAAAGACTTCTGGTTTTGCTATCTCAGCGGCCTCCTCCAGCTGGGTGGATAAGTCCCTGGTCAGAGTGCTGATTTGGACTGGAGGCTTCAGGTGGGAAAGGCAGCCCTCATGGACCTGGAAAATCACCTCATCCCTTCTGAAGTCACAAGTCACGTCTTCCTTACCATAAGGGCAAGAAGTGTACACCAGGAAGTTCCCCCCATGCCGGGTAAAGATCCTGTCTGGTGTTGTATTGTCATCACTGTCACTGTCAAAACAGTCCTTGGGGATTGGTCCTAACAGTTAATTTCCTAAATCAATGGAGAAATGTCGGTCATCAACCGCCATTCCAATAATGGTGCCTGCGGTTAGAGTAATACTCTTTAAGTCGCTGTTATCCACCTCTATTGGAATGGTGTCATGTTCTATGTTGACTAATGGTGTTGGGTTTACCCCTAACCCTTGCTGTTAGAGCGAAGCATTTAGATGAATATAAGCATCAGGGTTTTTCAATTTTTGTCCTCTTTTAACTTTCACTCCCAGGGAGAATTGTCGGGTCCTTTCTGGGATAGTGACTTCCTCTTTAACCTGAATTTCAGCTGCATAAGGTAGCAATTGAGCTGACCTAAATGCTTTTTCTGGATCATCAAAACCCATGGGATTATCCGCTAATCGAGACCAAGCTTTGAAGTTAATTAGGTCCAAACTAATGGCAAAGCGATTGAGAATGTCACTGCCTAAGTAAAAGGCGGCAGTGACGTCTCGCATGACCCAACAATTATGGACTATGCTCTTGTTGCCAATGGAGATTTTGAGCATACACCTGCTTGGCGGGAGATGTTTGGAATTAGGTGCTTCCAGGTCCATTTCCCATTTGTCTATCAGTTTGAATGTGGGAATGGCTGGATCCTTTGAGAGTTGGCAGAACATGGCTTCGCTGATGAAGCTCTTACCGTTGTTCACACACACTCGAGTGAGAACAGAGTCCTTCCCATCATTTAACTGAACAGGGATGAACAACTGCTCTCCAATTTGCTGAATATCATCCAGGCTCTGAGCTGATTTCACATCTTTCTGGACTATAGGAGTGGGAGTGTCTGATTGTGGATAGATAAAGAATTTCAGAGTGTTTCCTTCCAGTGTGGAATACCACCTTAAACTGGAAGGAAGGGTGATTTTCAGAAATAGAGAGGACCCCCCATCACCAGTCTGTTGCCCTACTGCTATTACTGTCACGTCTGGAATTTGGTTGTTCTGGAAGTGAAATTCTTCTTGGTCAGATTTTTGTTCAACCATGTGGCAGGTGCCGTTTAAACTAACATGGTTGACACTCTGTTTTAATTTTATTGGTTGGCTAGTCTGGGTCCAGAGGACCTTGTTTATGCAATCTATTAGGGGTGACAACCTTCTCAGGAGGTCATTCCCTAGTAAACAAGGGGTGCCCTCTGGAGTCACTACTATGACCGGGTGTTTCACCTTGTGTCGCCCAATTTTGATGTCCAAATCTGCAGTCCCCTCGACAGGAATTTCCTTCCCGTCAAAGTTCTGGAGTTGTCCAGGAAGAGAGGTGAGGGGAATTTGGTACTTCTCCCCCCTAGCTGAATTCAGTTCATCAAAGGCCCTTTTGGACAGAAGGGTAGCTGGTGATCCAGTGTCCATCAGTGCCAAAATTGTACCCTGCCCCTGTACTTGTACCGGGGCATAGTATCTTCCCTCCTTCTCCTCAAGGGGGCACAGATAATGCACATTTTTGGACAACTGGTGGGCTAACTTTCTGGTTTTGGACATGGCGAGAGAAGAGATTTGGGCAGAATTCTGTGAAGTACCTGGGGAATCTGAAAGAAAAAGTTGGCAACTGGAAATGGTTTCGGGTTCTGGGCCGCCCCCCCTTTTTGGAGGCAGTCATCAGGATGGGTTTGACCCATGGGATTTTGGTATTGTTGGTTCTGGGATAGAATGATGGGCGGCGACAGCTCAATCTCCACATCTACCCAGTCTGTTGATTCGGTTTTAGGTTCCCCTGGTTCTGGTTCTGGGCCGCCCGTGCCTTTTTGGAGGCAGTCACCAGTATGGGTTTGAACCAGGGATGTTTGGTTTTGTTGGTTCTGGGATAGGATGATGGGCGGTGACAGCTCAATCCCCACATCCACCCAGTCTGGATTGGAATCTCTTGGGACCCATTTTTCCTTGGGAGGAGTTCCCCCATCTCTGAAAGAGAAGATCCTTTTCCCAGGATCCCCTGAGGATCCCTCTCCCTCAAATTGGAAGACCTGTACCTCCTCCACAAAGTGGGTCTGTTTGGGTCCTTTGTTTCTCCTACCTCCTCTCTGCTCCTTGGGTGGCAGACTTTCAGGGATAGGAGATTTTGTTTCCAGTTCCTGGGTTTCCAGGGGCTGTTTACAAGTGAGGAAGGACGCTTCCTCCAAGGCTTTACACCCCCTTCCCGTTGTGCCTCCTCCCGGGGAACCGGTGGGTTGTCGGGGTGCTGCCCCCGTCATTGTTCTGGAGCACCAGGTCCAGAGTTTGGGTCGTTCTGTGCCGGCATGCCCATCTGAGGGTTCTGTTGTGCCCTCAGCATGTGACCCAGATCCCGTGCCATGTTTTGGACCTGGCGCTCAAGTTGTGAAACCCGCTCAGGCTGATACGGGGCTCTATTTTCTCCCCTGGGCTGATCCCGGGAAGGGTGGCTATCCCTTCTCTGGAAATACCCCGGGTTGGGAAGATTTGGGTCCCCCTCCACCCTGGGCCTCCCCTCTCCCGGATTAGGTTGTCTGGGCACAGGGAATTGGGGAAAGAAGGATGGAAGAGTTTGGGGCTGGAAACCTTGTGGATACCTGGGGAAAAAGTTCGGCCCAGGGTTTGGTGAATTTCTGCCCTCCTGTGGGAAGTTTGGAGGGAAGTTCTCTGGGTTAGGTGCTTGACTGGACCCCCCCCTTGGGCTGGAGGAGTCCACACATAACCCAGGATGGGTCAGTTTCCCTTGTAGCGGGGACTTACATAATCAGGGGAGCGAGTGACCCCATTTGTGGGACTACCTCCTTGACTCCCTGTCGGTGACTGGCTCGAGGGCCTTCTGGTGTTAGAGTTATTCTGCGCCCCCATCTCCAAATCTAAAACGGGGGCAACCTTTACCTCCGCCACCTTGGCAGCAGCAGGGGTGCTGTTGGTTTTGGGGTTTTTCTGCGCATTACTTTTATTTTCTATGGGCATCTGCACCTCATAGATCCGGGTGGATTGCTCAATGACCCAGTCTAAAGATCTTTTCTCGTGAAAATCTCTCACGAGCTGGTTCATTATGTACTTGGGAAGAGCATGGAAAAATGTGTTGATGAATTCTCTGCTGTCCGTGCGCACCCTTCTGGTGGTCTGCGCAAAGGCACACTTCAATTCTAGCACGAATTCTTGTGGGGCCTGATCCTCCCCACATTGCAAATTGTAGGCTGCCTTGCGAGCCTCTTGGGGATTTCTATGTACACAAAAATGTTTCAAGATGGCCGCCCTATATGTGGACCATCTTGAATGGTTTTGGTCCTCCAGCCCCGCAAAGAAACTGGAGTATTCAGGGGAGAATGTCCATTTGACGTACTGGATGCAGCTACTGCTGTCCTTCAAATGGAAAGTCTCCATCATTTGCTCATAGAGCTCCAAGTGTTCCCAAACAGAATACTTGGCGTTCCTATGATAAGGCGTGATGACACTCCTGATTGCCTTAATCTGTTTTAAGGGGTCCTTAAGCAAGGCCCTTTTCACCTTATTGGCCTTTTTGGTTCGGGTAACCCTGGTCCATTCATCCTCTGATTCAGAAGCACTGCTCCCAGAGGTGCCCGTCTGATCTTCCAGGTTTTCCCGGATTCTGCAAGCCTGGGAATAGCCCTGCAGAATGTGGGGACCTGGTCTCCTGTGTCATGTGACGCTCAGAGGAATCTTCAGATCCCTCCTTGCTACCAGGATTTGATGGTTAGCCCCCCCCCCACAGACCTAACTGGGCAGAGGTTTTTAGGATGCCCTTAGTGGGCCTACTCTCCTGGGGTTCCCCACTAAATTGCACTGTACTTAGGTGCCCATACCCGGATGCCCGCCCATCCATTCCTGAGTGGTACTGGCCTATGAGCCCCATACTTTTGGCTGGATGGTAATCTGCCATCCCTGTGGCCCTGTGCTCATGTGTGCCAGGGGACATGGGGGTGGCAGAGTCCAGTGACTGGGAGAGATGAAGGCCTCTGGTACTAGGGCACCTGAGGTTATGCACAGGCGTTTCCCTTTCCCAGCGAACCTCATCTCTATCAGCCCCTGCTCCCTGTTGCAATGCAAGAGCCTGCACTTTCAGTTCCTTAGTATAGGCCTTACTAGACTCTATCAGTTTCTCCTGCATGGATACCTGTTGCTGGAGCCTATCATTGCGCTGGCAGAGAGCCTCATTCTCTCTCTGTGCCTCCTGATTGGTCCTGGAGTACTGGGCCAGTCTTTGCTGCAGGAGGGTTACCTCCTGAGTCCCATCCCTACTGGCCTGCTCCTTTCTTGCCAGAGCCTCTTCCACCCTCCTGGTGTGCTCTAACAAGTTCTGATGCTCTTTTTGGAGGTCACCCAGCCCCTGGAGGGCCAAGTGATTTTCTTCAGTTTTTCTTTTTAAATGGCAGACTTCCTGGCCTAAGGTGTCCCTTTCCTGACTAAGAGTCTGCATCTGTGCCACCAGGTCGTCCCTTCGCCTTTGAAAGGCACCAGCTTTCTGGCGCTCCTGATCAAACTCTGCCTGGGTATCTAGGTCTTTCAGGATCAGTTTATTGCTCTCTGCCTTTTCCCTATCTAGGTGGCTTTGCAGGGTGACTACCTGCTCAGCACATGCCCTATTGAAATCTAATTGTTGCTCCAGCTTTTTCTGGCTCTGCAGTAGGGATTCCAAACCTTCTTGGTACTCCTTCTGCAAGGCCAGAAATCTGGTATCCTGGTCAGACTTTTCCTGTTGCAGGATACACATGTCCTCTTTGATTTTAATGAGATACTGTCTGCGCTCATTTTCTGACTCCTGGTTTCTGTGCATCCTCTGCTCAGAAGAGACCAGGTCAGATTGGGCCTTCTCTAATGCGATCTGTTGCCTATTTGCCAGATCTTGGCCTTCAGCACATTTGTCCTGCATGGCTCCGATATATAGATACAAATATGCCGCTATCCTAACCATCTTGTCTTGTTCATCTTTAGCTTTAGGAGCCATGTATAGTTCACTCAGGGCCACATGTAAGGGACCCTGATCTCTCCAGATATCTAACCCAGTTGCAGTGACCTGTTGTGTGATTGCCTGCAACCACGCATCCTGGCCCTGCTCAGTCCATTCACCTCTCACAAATAGCTTATGTAAGAAGTGCTCTCTGGCTATTTTGATGGCTACCAGTGTCGTCATTCTGGAATTTGAGTTCCTTCCTGACTTACAGAAGTTTGTATTTTATTTTGCAAAACAGACCGTTTCCTGAGAGCGTTCATTTGAGGAGTGCTTTACAGCGTAACACAGCGCGGTGATCTAACCGGATATGTATCCTGTCAGCTGGCACACTGTATTAATCTGCACAAGTGATAGATCTAATCCAGAATCCCCGGCTACGAGCCCCCACTTTGTAAGCGGATTCAATTCAACACTACAGCTAAGTCAATGCCTAGTCTGGGATGCTGAGGGAAACCCTCATTGATATATTTTTATGTCCAGTTCGTTTACTCTGGATGACAACCCTTATATAACACCCCTCTCCTAGAATCCCCCTGGCCCCACTGAGCCAAGAAGTAGGTTTGTTTTGCAAATTAAAAGGTTTATTTGAAAATTAAACAATATATATATATCACACTTTTATAATAAATTAATATTTGATATCACACTTGAGAATATGATGTTGATCAACAATGGATAATGTTATAGTGGTACACTCTTTTTAATGGCTTAGAAGTTGATATAGAGAGGATAAAGTAGCTGAGAATGCACATATGGCTTCAAAGACAATGCAATGATGAATGAAATGCAGTACAGAAAATAAACTTGATATGATTTCAACCAAAACAATGTAATCAGTTTTCCCCCTCGTACCAATTCACCCCCCCCTTTATGCAATGTAAAGAGATGGAAGGAAAGCACACAGTTCTCAGGAATGCAATCAACTATAATTCAGTTCCCCCCCTAGCAAGCTTAGAGGAAAACAGGTAGAAGTTTTAAACACAGGCCCAAAATGCTTTGAATGTGATGACAATGAGGTGAGAAATGTGCTAAAATTGCTTTTAATTCCCAATAGGAGGTTCAGGATAGGTGATAGATACTTGGAATGAGTTCAGGTCCGCGCTACGATGATTAATGAGGGATTATTAGTTTGGAAACGGATTTCAGGGATGCAAGAAAAGACAAATATTTTTACACGTGGCTAAAATGAAACAATATGTCAAATTGTGGCAAATTTTCTGAGTGCGTCGGGCGCAATTACAGAGGCACTATAAGGATTAGCAAAAGTCACTCCAAGCACAAACGGTTCCGGAGATACGGACGATTTTGTGAAGGTAGTTTTTCATAAATGAAATCACAGTTTCAGAATGACAGATGACAGTTTTCAGCTTTAAAGGTGACAGAATGACACGATTCTAGGAGGCAGTTCTAATAGGTTAAAATAGTTTGAATTAGATTATTTTAAACTAAGAGATTGGGTTTTGCACAGTTCTGGCGGTACTCACACTATATTTTGGACAGGAATGCGACTTCGCAATGGATCGGGTCAGGATTGGACTGCGGTTCCCTCGCCACGGACGGTCTCTGCCTGGTTCTGCTCACTGGATAATTCTGCCTTCTGGGTCTGTCAGGCACCGGTTCTGCTCACAGCGGTCTGGTCTGGGTACAGCTCTGCTTTCTGGTCTAGTCTGTGGTTCTGGATTAAGCACTGCTTTCTGGGTACTGGCACAGGGTACTAGCCAGAATCAGACAGCTCAGCCCGGCTGTCTCAATAGTTTGGTTTGGTTGCTAGGTTTTGAAGGCCTGCTGATAGGAGTTCAGCTGTTGGGTTCTAGAGGTCTTGGAGTTTTGTTCTGGAGTCAGGCGTCTCTGGATGTGAAGTATGAAGTCTGGATGTGGAGTTGTCTGTCAAAATGCTCCGCAGAAAGTGAAAAAGAATATCCTATCTGGCTTCCAGTGGCTCTTTTTATGTGTTTAGAAAGTGGGTGGATCGGCTAATTCTGCATGCCCAACCCTCTCAAGATTTGATAGGCCAAAGGATTCTTTGGTCCTTGATTTGAGAAAGGATAGTGTGTCAGAGTGATGTCAGCCATTTACGATCTATTGAAGAAACGCCCCTTTACTTTTGCTTAGAAAATCATTTTTCATAACTACACATACTTCCCAGATACACAGTTGTTTGACATTACATGTACATATTACAGCTGACTTAAGGTACATTCTGGCCCAACTCTGATCTTCCTGAGGGCTTGCATTCACAAATGGCAACTTATTTTCATTTTTAGTTGGTTTACCAATGTTATATCTGTATCAAAAATTACACAAATGTACACCCCCCTTCTACACACATTCCAGTAATTTACTAGGTCTCTAGCATAAGCACAGTGTCTGCAGTATTAATAATTAGCGGGATTTGGTCCTAGAACATGGTACAGAGTTGAATCAAGTCTTGAATTGTGGGTACATTTCTTAGATTAAGGTCCTCCAAATTGCGCATTTTTGTGAGCTTAATACAATATTTTACAAGCATTTAACTTAAACATATATTTGCTGCAATATGATTCCACAAAAGTGTCTGAGTCCACCCCCAGAAACTGGGTAAGTCAGGAAACACATGTCTCTCCTTCCAGGCAGGGCTCTGTTTACAGTCCACACTTAAAATCAACATACCCCATTCAATTGCAAGGGTCTATTGTGTTGGATCCAGCAGGCCGAGGTCAACAGACCAGGGGGCCACTCTGCATTTGATTAACAGAGACCTGTGATTTCCTGGGCTGTTGCTGCTCAAGGCTGGTGTGAATGCCTCTCATGAACAGAGACTCTTTGAACGTTTAATTAACTAAGACTCCTTCTGATCAATGCACAGTTCTGCAAGACAGCTCTCCTGTAAGAGTTTGGACCGCTAGCGCTGGTTTGTGGACGAAGCTGGTACTGCACCCCCATGATTTTAGCAACGTTTTGACATCAAGAAAATGAATTCCCGACAGCTCTGGGTTGCTTTGGGCAATCATCCTTGACATTCCCAATGGTTTCAGGCTACTGTGTGTGTAGCCCAATTGTGGTTTTAGGCAGTGCCCTCCTGTGCTCACAACATAGGCAAAAATGGGTGGCAGCCTATTCTTCACGTTTTCCCTGTGCATTTTCTGGGGAGTTCTGGCCATCATGATGTTTTCAATGCCAGTAATGCACAGTTTGTGTGGTAGGGCTCGGTTGCATGGGTAAAACATACCACATGCTGAAGTCCATCAGAAGGCCTCAAGGGACAGGTAGGTCTACTTCGTGGGAGAGTCCAGGTGGACCAACGCGTAACCCCAAAGAGTTCCATAACAACCTAGAAAGATGGAGAAAACCCCAAGAATGAAGTGTGAGAGACTGTGAGGGTCTCTGTGCCATCAAGAGACAGAGCCAAACAAGGAGGCAAGAGGGAAAGAGTGTGTTCCACGGCCCTAAAGGAAGCTCAACTGATTTCTGAAACCCTAAACCCATCCCAGGGTCGCTGTCCAAACCTCAACCCCGAGTTGTTGGTAGAAAATAAAAGGGAAAGGGAACTGGTATAAGGTTCTGAGATGTCTGTTGAGTTGATCCCTCGGCTGTTACAGTCTATTGGTTTTCTCAACTAAATATAAATAAAAGTAATTCACAATTGTAAACAAATCCGGAAGTCAGTGGTAAACCGATATTGAAAATGTTAACAGTTTATATGAAAAATAAATAAGAAATCCGAGCATGAAAGTCAATATCCTAAAATATCCTCAAGGCAGTGATCCTGCTGATAAAACCCACCCAGGATAAGGTGTTCAATCCAACATTACAGTTTGGGATAGGAAGACCCTGCAAAGAAATCACTAGGTAGAGAAATGCAGGATTCGGGGGAAGTAAAACAACACTTTTGCATACAAGATCATGATAGGTTGCCTACTCACTAATAACGTGATCTCCAAACACTTTACATCCCCGGGACACCGTGATTTAGAACTATGAGCAGCTGCATGCTTCTGGATCCTGATCAACACATCCAATAGGGGTGCCACAATTCCACATAGAAGCATGAGAAACATTTGCACACAATGGATCAGGAAGACCGTGTGACTTTGGGGATAGGCAGGAAGGATGGGTCAGGGGCAACACTCTTGTCTTGGAAGTGAGATAACGCCGCGCAAAACAGGTTTGGGTCCGATCCCGCGATTAGAAACCACTCTCTGGTATTAAGCATGATATAAATGAACAACAAAATAAATCTCACCAGAACCCAATTTGAATCTAGACTTGGCCGAGGTCCAAAGGACACAAGTTTACCTCGGCCATCCTGGATCTTCAGATCCAAACCAATGTATATAGACCCTGTGCTGAGAAATATTTCAATAGTAGGTGCCTCAGGATTCCACTGTCAAAGATCATACATATAAGGCGATTCATTGAGGTTTTAAGCAACAGGTGTGGGAAAGGTTGGGTGGTTGAAACTAAGAGGGTCTCCACATCTCTTTCGACCTCTCTGTGGTCTCCCTCTTTCCTGTCCTAGGTGTCCACAACCACCTGAAGGTCCTGAACGTGTTCTAAAGAACAGTAGCCGGTACTGTCTAGCCATTTTCTAATCTGAGAAAGAAACCTGAAAGCCATGGCCTTCTCTTTTTAACTCCCTCAGGGAAGTTCTAAATGATCCTTTACCTTTGGTTAGAAGGCTGATATTGCATGAGTTCTCCATCAGTCTCTCCCCTTCTCTCACTCTTTCTCTCTCACTCTTTCTGTCTCTATTTCTCATCATTCATCTAACACCGCTCTCCTCCCTCTGAGATATTCCTGCTCTCTCCTCTGTCTCTAACGCCACCTCCCTTCTCTACCTGCCTTTTGCTCCTCCCCAATTGCTTCTCTATCTCACTACACGCACCGCTCTCCTTCTTTTCTCCCCTCTCACTCACTCTACTCTCAGTCCCCTGCCAAGGCTCCTGTGTACTGATCTTATGCCACTATCTCTCCTTATCTCCACCCAACTACCTCCCTCATGCTTAACTCCGCCCTCACCACTACTCCTACTACTCTGGCCAGAAGAGAGGATGGCATTCATTATGAAAGGTGCCAACAGCCACATTCAAAGAACACTTATGGGGGGTGGGGACTGGGACCCCTACCTTCCTCACCCCACTTCTGGAAGAGCTCTCTGTCCCCCTTAACAGCGTTGAGCACTCATGTGGAGTGGGGACTGAGACCCCTACCTTCCTCACCCCACTTCTGGAGGAGGTCTCCGTCCCCCTTAACAGCGCTGAGCACCCATGGGGAGTGGGGACTGGGATCCCCACCTTCCTCACCCCACTTCTGGAAGAGGTCTCCGTCCACCTTAACAGCGTTGAGCACCCATGTGGGGTGGGAACTGGGTCCCCTACCTTACTCACCCCACTTTTGGAAGAGGTCTCCGTCCACCTTAACAGCGTTGAGCACTCATGGGGGGTGGGGACTGGGATCCCCACCTTCCTCACCCCACTTCTGGAAGAGGTCTCCGTCCACCTTAAAAGCGTTGAGCACTCATGAGGGGTGGGGACTGGGTCCACTACCTTCCTCACCCCACTTCTGGAAGAGAACCCCCGTCCCCCTTAACATCGTTGAGCACCCATGGGGGGTGGGAATTGGGTCCCCTACATTCCTCACCCCACTTCTGGAAGAGGTCTCTGTCCCCCTTAACAGTGTTGAGCACCCATGGGGGGTGGGAATTGGGTCCCCTACCTTCCTCACCCCACTTCTGGAAGAGGTCTCTGTCCCCCTTAACAGCGTTCAGCACTCATGGGGGTGTGGACTGGGTCCCCTACCTTCCTCACCCCACTTCTGGAAGCGGGTCCCATCCCTGTTAGCGTTGAGCACCCATGGGGGGTGGGGACTGGGTCCCCTACCTTCCTCGCCCCACTTCTGGAAGAGTATCCCGTCCCTGTTAGCGTTGAGCAACCATGGGGGTGGGGACTGGGTCCCCTACCTTCCTCGCCCCACTTCTGGAAGAGTACCCCGTCCCTGTTAGCGTTGAGCACCCATGGGGGGTGGGGAATGGGTCCCCTACCTTCCTCAGCCCACTTCTGGAAGAGTACCCCGTCCCTGTTAGCGTTGAACACCCATGGGGGGTGGGGACTGGGTCCCCTACCTTCCTCACCCCACTTCTGGAAGAGTACCCCGTCCCTGTTAGCGTTGAACACCCATGGGGGGTGGGGACTGGGTCCCCTACCTTCCTCACCCCACTTCTGGAAGAGTACCCCGTCCCTGTTAGCGTTGAACACCCATGGGGGGTGGGGACTGGGTCCCCTACCTTCCTCACCCCACTTCTGGAAGAGTGCCCCGTCCCTGTTAGCGTTGAGCACTCATGGGGGGTGGCGACTGGGTCCCCTACCTTCCTCACCCCACTTCTGGAAGAGAGCCCCGTCCCGCTTAACAGCGTTGAGACCCGGACTCTGTCAGCTACATACATACTTTCCTCAAAGCTCCCCTCTTTGGATGCTCTGCCTTCCTGGGGGGCAGCTGGAAAGAAAATGCACATTTTCTTGGGGTTTCCTTGTTTGATGTTCATTGGAAAAGCTATAGGACTGTAAGGCCAAACCCCACCTTAGAAGTCTGTGATGTGTGCCCTGCATGGTCAGTGATCCGTTTGAACTTCCGGCCCATGGGATAATATAATAGGCTGCGGATGGCCCACGTGCAGCAAGGCACTCAGCCAGGGGTAGTTGTTCCCACGAGGAAACGAGTCCCCACTAATATAGTGTGCAGGGTTTTCCTCCCCTTGTCGCGGTGCATATGCCGTACCTGAGAGAGACATTCGTACTTTTTGCATCTATTAGTTGGTGAATTGGCGCATCATCCGCATATATTGTGGCCCCACTTTCTCTTCGCTGCGTGCCTGAAACAGCACTTTGAGGTGCTGTTCATCATTTCTTCACTGGGTGGCAGCTTGCCATGCTACGGAGTGGGAAGTGGGGAGCACCGGCACTTTCATGCAGTGGCCCGGGGACACAGGAGAGGAGAGTATGTTCCAGTGCCGGATTATCCCTTAGGCCAAGCAGGCACCGGCCTATGGGCCCCACTCCTTTTAGGGGACCTGCGACAACAGATCAAAATAAAGCGGTGCAGAAAATTAAAAACGTAATAGGGGATCATTTGCCGGGGGTGGGGGGGTGGACATTTCGACTGCCTAGTGGCCTCCACAAGGTTTAATCCGGCACTGGTATGTTTGTGCGGCCCTTTCAAGCACATGGGCATTGAGAATGTGGAGGTGAATGCCTGCCTGGTGTACCAGTCAAAGATTAGGGACTAGGGTTTCAACCTAAAGCGCGCTGCAGTGGTGTTGCTAGGTAGGAAAAAGACCAGGGGCGACGCTGATGTCGGGATGGCGGGACTCAGGGCTAGCTAGCCTTTTGGTTGTAGCTGCTGAGCTTCTATCCAGGGATACAACCAAAAGACCCGGGGCTATAACCTCCCCAGAGGCCCCCCGATTGCCCCCAAGAAGCGCCTCTGCCTCTCATCGACTGGGCCAATATCTGACCAAGTGGGTGACCCCCTCATTCAACAGGATCCCATGTTTCCATCTGCTTGAGCTTTGTTACATTTAAGACATTCACCAAATTCAGATTTACTACCTGCGGCATTTACTTTTTGATTTATTCCCCCATATTTACATATGTTTTATACACTTGAATGTTTTTGAGAGCAGAAAAAAAAGCCCCGGAAATAATGTCAATGTTTATAGTTACTTGTTTACAAAACAGTTTAGAGGTATAAGAGATGTTGGTGCAGACCCAGAAGAACAAAGAAAGGCCAGCCTTGGTGGGCAAGGTGGCCCTTATCGTTCATCACATTTAATGGCATTTAGGCTAGTGTGTAGCAGTGGACGCTTTAGTGAAGACAAAGCAATGCTCTTACAGAGCGTTCACAGTCACTGCACTCACTGCATTTTAATAATATTAAGGTATTTATTGAGTGCAGGCCTAGCTTCGCGAAGCAACGGAGCGCTTTACAAATCATAGGGTGGCGGCACAGTGCAGGAAGTAGAGATACATAGGAGCAGGGGGCGGGCAACAAGGAAGTGGGATGGGAGCAAGGGATCTACGAGCAACCTGGGGAGGAAACAGGGGGGAGCAGAACATCCAATCTCAATTTAGGTGGGGCGTAGAGGGTGTGTGGAATTCAGTGTTACGGAGGAGCCATTCCTTGTACAGGAGGGTCTTGAGCTCCTTCCGGAAATGTAGGAGGGGGAGAGTCTGGTGCTGATGGGGAGGAGATTACAGATTCTGGGGACATAGAGAAGGCCCGTCTTCTGGTTCCTTCCTTCATGCACCGCGGGAGTTCAAGTCTGCACATGTCATTACTTCTGGTAGATCGTAGGCCTTCGAAGATGCTGAGTTTCTCAGTGAGGTAAGCTTGGGTCTTTAGGGCGGCTTGTAGCTAATGCAGCAGGATTTGAAAATGATACATGCTTGCAATCAGAGCTAGTGTAGTTCGATACTGGTTGAGTGATGTGGTCGAATTTGCAGAGTCCTTTGATGAGTCATGCTGCAGCATGTAAAATACATCTCGGGTGGCAGGGAAGTCGCTGGAAGGCTTTCCAAAAAGCATATGCAACCATCCAGGTGGGAGAGGACCCAGGCTTTGACAGCAGACCTGAAGTTTTTTTCTGGGATGAAGCACTTGATTTTTTGCAGGAGAGAAAGTTGGTACGAAGCCGTTTGTATCTTCCTTCCTATATGCTGTTTTAAGAAGAGGATCTGTTGATGCACATTAGATTAGGTGGTTAGCTGGGGTGTGAGGCCTTTGATGTTCATAGCAGAGAGCCAGGTTTGTATGTCAGGATATTCAGTGTTGTTGGTCAGCTGTAGGAAGTCACACTTGGAGGTGTTGAGCTTCAGGACTGGATCAATGAGAGGCAGGCCTTGAGTCTATGGATGCCTTCGATGGAGGATATTTTGAGGTAGAGCTGCGTGTCGCCTGCATATTGGTGGATGTCGATGTTGTTTAGGGATAGGAGGGGTCCCATTGGTTCCATGTAAAGATTGATGTTTGATGATCTGGAGGATCCCTTTGGACGAACTAGTGATGGTTATCAAGGTAGTGTTTGAACGAGCTGAGGACAATCTCACTGATTCCCCTGCAGAGATGTAGGTCAGTGAGAGTCTGGTGCCCTACAGTGTCGAATGCTGCTTAGAGGTCAAGGAGAACCAGGTGGGAAGGATGGCCATCATCTAGGATTTTAAGGACATCATCAATCACCTTGATGGTAGCCATTTCGGTGGTGAATCTTGGTCTAAAGCCAGATTGGTAGGATGGAAGGAGGTTGTTGACTTTGATTTATTGGAGGAGTTGCATGGCTACTGCTTTCTGGAGGATCTTGACTAGAAAGGCGAAATGGATGATGGGCAAGTCGTTGCTGAGATTTTCAAAGATCCAGTGTGGGTTTCTTGAGAAGCGGGAGGATGTTGTATGGTCACAAGGGGGAGAAATACACATACAATAACAAGTACCCAGGGGAGTTGTGTCAACTAATCTGAAGGCAGTATGTATATTTAGGTATAAGCCCACTTTTATTCCTACATCGTGTGCCCCGGTCCTGCATTCCTCCCTCCCCACAAACATGCCACTTGGTTCACCAGACACCTGCACCACAGACCAGCAAGCACCTATCCACCAGCATCTCCCCTGTCTGTGTCCCAGCTGTCCATTAAAGCATCAGAAATAGCAAAAGGGCTACCATACGTTTATTCTCACTAATGCCAGAAATTGTGTTTTGTATTTGTTTTTAAAGGAAATTGGGCATGTAGTATATGTGTGGTCCAATTTCCTTTAAAATAATGCTATTAACACACCAGCATGAAAGCCCTTGTGCTAATAACATTCATTAACCTGGACTGGGGAGGGCGGGGCCAGTAAAGGTCTTGGTCCCGGACCTACCTTGGCTCAGGCTGGTGGGCCATTAGCAGCCCAGCCCTCCCAGTCCAGGGTCATTAAAGCTACATTAGAACATGAGCACACTCTTCATGGAAGGTCTGTTGAATGTGATCATCTGTTTTCTAGCAGGTGGGGAAATGATGTTCTATTGTTGCAATAAATATGAGTTTGTATTGTGCCAGAATTGCTTACACGGCAGGACACCTAAAGGGCACAGAAGCTAAACGGTATACGGCCGTGCTGGCACAGGAGTGACACTGCGGATGAGTGCATACGTGGGGAGGCAACAGCGTGACAGGACCTGCCAGGGGAGTTAGATGCTGCCGGAAGGGAGAGGCGGGCAGCGGAGGGGCAACCGGCCGCAGCTGTTGATGGTGGCAAGGATAGAGGCCTTGAGTCTATGGATGCCTTCGATGGAGGATATTTTGTGGTAGAGCTGCGTGTCGCCTGCATATTGGTCGATGTCGATGTTGTATAGGGATAGGAGGGGTCCCATCGGTTCCATGTAAAGATTGATGTTTGATGATCTGGAGGATCCCTTTGGACGAACTGGTGATGGTCATCAAGGTAGTGTTTGAACCAGCTGAGGACAATCTCACTGATCCCCCTGCAGAGATGTAGGTCAGTGAGTGTCTGGTGCCCTACTGTGTCAAATGCTGCTTAGAGGTCAAGGAGAACCAGGTGGCAAGGATGGCCATCATCGAGGATTTTAAGGGCATCATCAATCACCTTGATGGTAGCCATTTCTGTGGTGAATCTTGGTCTAGGATGAAAGGAGGTTGTTGACTTTGATTTATTGGAGGAGTTGCATGGCTACAGCTTTCTGGAGGATCTTGACTAAGAAGGGGAAATGGATGCTGGGGAAGTCGTTGCTGAGATTTTCAAAGATCCAGTGTGGGTTTCTTGAGAAGCGGGAGGATTTTGTCTGGTCATGAGGGGGAGAAATGCACATACAACAACAAGTACCCAAGGGAGTTGTGTCAACTAATCTGGAGGCAGTATGTATGTTTAGGTGTAAGCCCACTTCTATTCCTGCATCCTGTGGCCTGGTCCTGCATTCCTCCCTCCCCACAAACATGCCCCTTGGTTAACCAGACAACCGTACCACAGACCAGCAAGCACCTATCCACCAGCATCTGTGTCCCAGCTGTCCATAAAAGCATCCGAAATAGCAAAAGGACTACCATACTTGTATTATCACTAATGCCAGACATTTTGTTTTGTATTTGTTTTTAAAGGAAATTGGGAATGTAGTATATGTGTTGTCCAATTTCCTTTAAAATAATGCTATTATCACACCAGCATGAAAGCCCTTGTGCTAATAACATTAATGAACCTGGACTGGGGTGGGCGGGGCCAGTAAAGGTCTTGTTCCCGGACCTACCTTGGTTCAGGCTGGTGGGCCATTAGCAACCCAGCCCTCCCAGTCCAGGGTCATTAACGCTACATTAGAACATGAACACATTCTTCATGGAAGGTCTGTTTAATGTGATCATCTGTTTTCTAGCAGGTGGGGAAATGCTGTTCTATTGTTGGAATAATTATGAGTTTGTATTATGCCAGAATTGCTTACACGGCAGGAAATCTAAAGGGCACAGAATCAAAACGGTACCCGGACGGGCTGGCACAAGTGTCCATGCGGATGAGTGCATACGCGGAGAGGGCACAGCGTGACAGGACCTGCCAGGGGAGTTAGATGCTGCCAGAAGGGAGAGGCGGGCAGCGGAGGGGCAACCGGCCACAGCTGTTGACGGTGGCAAAGATTGTGAGTTTTGATTAACAAGCCCTTTTCAGTTCATTGACAGTGTGAACAAGTTGCGGAATTGTCACTGAGTCCCAGATCCGTGTGGTTTATTCGGCTGCATCGACAGCAAGTAGAATAGTCCATCTGCTGAAAAGGCCTCCTTTATTTTACATAATGCCCTTTCACTTCACAATGCCCTTGCCCCAGCAGTTAAAGGCTTTGGCAAAACAAAATATGTAATAGCTGGAAGGTTTAGAATGAATCCTAACCTCTGGCATTGCTCTGGGCAATCCTCCAGACCATCGGTCTTTGCCTGCCAAGCCATTACAGAGGGAGAAAGACCATATGCAAATCAGCTTGGTCCCACCCCGAAAGGGGCATTCCAGCCTGAACTGCTTGGTCACAGGATCTTTGGGTTATGTAGGAAAATGTGTAGGCTCCAGGATAGATCTGGATGACTGGTAGGGCTGGGACAGAGTCAGTCGCCTGGCATGCGTCGAGGCATGCGTGCTTCTCAGAAGGACCAATCTGTCTAGAACTCCACTCGCATTTCCCCATAGTGCTGTTTACCTCTGCTGCCAAAGGTCTCCAAAGACTCCTGCAAGTGCAGGTAAGAGCAGGGTTTGGTGTAAGTCACGGAGCCTGAAGTACATCACACCTCAGCTGGAACAGCATTCACTGAGTCCTCTATAAATCGGATTGTTCAACCCACATATTTTTTAGTTCGGGTTATTAGGTATCGCCTGTGACACCTATAAGCCAAAACTATTGCATTAGAGTACAGATAGGGAGAAATGGCATATGAGGAGGGACACACAGCTTGTCGGTGCTGTTTGGGTATTTGCACATCCATTGACTGCCCCTGGCCATGCTAATCCCTATGGTCATTCCCACCCAGTTCCTGCCCCTCCCTGCCCATAACGCCTCCTCATGGGAACTCTTTGGGCTCACTTTAATCAAGCCTTACCATCAAACTTTGCACCCAACTTAAGTACCAGTGTTTTTTCAAAGCACTCTTCTCGGAGTTAATGACTTAATTGGGATTGTAAACCCGCTGCTGGTCTAATCAAAACCTCTTAACCAGATCCACCTTCACTCACTCGAATTAATAAGCACTATGCGTGTCCTTCATTGAAGTCGTATTAAAAACAGGCATTGGCAAAAACCAACGGTTTTGGCTGTTATAAAATGTCTTAGGCCTTTGCCTGGCACTGCTATTAGATGCGTAGGTACTTGCACCATTTTGCACCTGCTATCATCAATGGCCACTTAATACCACTACGCAAGGCTTGGAAAGTGCCTTTCCAAATGATACGTAAAAGGAAAACCTGTTGGCATTGCCAATGCTTGTTTAGTTATTGACACTGTCCCTATGCTCTGGGGCTAATGACATCTGATAACAAAAATTCATTAGAGCTGGTAATAGTACAAATACTGGGTTAGTATTTGGCCCGAAAAACTCTGTCAATAGTGGGTGCCCCGGCTCACAAAATAAGGAAAGTGCTCACTTGCAATTCGTGTTCGACTACAACCTTTCAAAGAAGAATTATTAGCATATGTTTTTTTATTGTTTTCTAAAGTGCCTCATCACAAATACAGTTGCTTCAAAGCGCAGAGGTGTCAAAGGAAGAGGGGTGAAAGACCCCAATAGAAGAGAATAGGGGATCGAAGAACGACAATATCAGCAACCAGCATCCCGATATTGGTGGAGGAGAGGGAGGAGGATGAACTACACTTTTGCAGTACTGGGAATTGTGTACACAGCAGAGCAAATAGGATATAACATTTCGGATAACGTCTGAGCGAGGGGGCCATTATCGGATAACTGGGGCTGGGGCAAGGAAGTGAGGAAGATTGTAAGGTCTGAAATTGACAGAGGGACGTATGAACCGTTAGCACCCAAATCAGGGCTGTACGATCTGATACTTTTGGCACTGCTCACCCACAATTTACTAGACCCGAGCGAAGGGCAAGGTCCTCTAATAAGGGCAAAGGTCACCGGGCACGCAATAGAGCCCGATGGTAAAGGCCCTAATGGTATTAGATCTTGTGTAGGGGAGCAAAAGGGAAGCCTCACAAGGGGATTCCGGTGACAGAGATCATCCCTGTCTCCTTGCCCAGTGCCCTGTGTGAGAAACCAGGTGTCTCACCCGCTAGTCTCCGGCAATCTGTCATCCAGTTAGCCAGGACACGGCCACCACAGTTCCTGGGGGTAGACCAGTGAGAGAGGATTGCAGGAGGATCACTTGGGTGAGGGGTCCCTTTCCCTTTACCAACACTTTCTCATGGATAGCCCGCTTCGGTAGAAAACAGACTCACACCCGAGCATTGTACCTGACATGTCCCATTACTATGCTCAGGCAATTAATGGTAATCATTCACACCTGCCTTCCATTAAACTTCCCCACACAGATAAAAGGCAGAGCACGAGAGCACGCTTTGAGTCAAAACACACAAAGGAACAGCAGTTTTGAGAAAGCAGCTGAATGAGGGGAGACAGACAACAAACCAAGAAGGGTTTTCAACTAGGGAACTACCCTTGACCTTTCTGGCAGGAAACCGTTGATTTCAAGAACCCTGCAGATCAGAAAGCGTAAGGCCAGGAGAACAGGCTAAAGAATCCTGCATTGTGTGTCAGAGAAGAGATACCGGAGGGTCTCCCGCATAGCTGATGAAGTCGGGGAGGAGCAGGAGCCACCGTGGTACCGCACTTAGCTCCAAGAACAAAGTAGCACCAGAGAGATCAACAGTTCCAGTGAGTTGGGGAGGTCGATGCAAGACCAGTCTGTATTGAAGTCAAGGTTGCAAACGGCAACATTGTAGAACGAGCACAGGAACAAAACATTAACATTGTTAAACGTGTGTGATGAAAGATGCAAGTAAAGCTAAATTGCTAGATAAATGTTTGACCTTTGAGACAGAAAGATACGATCCCAGTGACAGAGAGGTCAGGCCCCACGTGGATGCTCAAGGGAAGGTCTCTGTAAAGGTATCCAGCCAAAAGTGGCAGAAACTAAAGTAAGAACATTGTGTAAAGTGAATCAAAGTGGTCTTGCAATGGTTAAGCAAAACCCATTGCACATTCGAAAGTCTTCAATTTTTGATAGCCAGAGGAAAATGTAGAAAGTGAGATTGCATGGTCCGAGCCCGAACGAGGGAGACCATTTGGTAATCTTGTGGTGAAAAGGGATCCAAGCCTGAAAGAGAGAGACCCATGATGAATATTGGAAACGAGAACTTGTACATGTGAAAACACTGATAAGGAAGGAACTTTGGTGCTCATTTGTTTCGACAGGCCCTCTGCAGTAAGAGACTGTTATTGGAAAGGGAGCTTTGGCAGAAGGCCCTGATGTCTATGTTTTGAACTGTGTCCTCATGGCAGAGAAGCCAGAGTGTGTGTGAAGCTCGAACGTGGCACCTTGGCCCTTGCTGAAAACGTGGGGAAGGGAAGCCAACTGCTCAACCATCTTGACATATAATTCCTTGAACACTTTTCTTTTTGCATGCACCATTGTCCCACACCATTTTGTATTTAAAAGTAAGGATTGGCAATAGGTTTATTACTATAGGCACTTTTATTTTAACAAGACACCACTAAGACTCCGTTATTATTGTTATTTCATGGTCATAGCTTGCTCCCATCCTTAGATTTAGGTTCAACCAACTCAATGAAGTTCAATAAACACCCTTGATCTATGATCACTTGTGTCTGTCTTCACTGTTTGGTACCATGCCTTTCTTTCACCTGTGGGCACACATCACAAAGGGAAGCTTGAAATGCAGCATTCATAGGCCGTTAGAGCCTCCATTCCAAACCTGCTGATTGGCTAAGGAGCTGAAAACAGTGAGACGACCTAAAGAGAAGCATGGCATTTAGTCTGCTACTCATTGTTAGAGCCTGAATTCCACACTTTCTGATCACAAGTTAATGAGGTGATATGCCCCGAGGTGGGGCGCCCACCCTTTAGGTAATGGCCTGCCACCCAATTTAAGAGCCCGAGCGCAGATGGCGGGCGTGGGTACCAGCAATCAGTCCCCTTGGAACACGGGCTGACCCTACTGGTCTCAGCCTATGTTCGGAGCTCCCTGTTTGGCTGGCACCACCGCCCAGGGTGCTAATGGGGATTAAGCAACAGGAGGGCTGCCCGAAGAGGATAGGTATGCAAAGACATAGAGGTGAAGTGCAAAGGGGTAGTTACCAAAGAGAACTGGTTAGGATCAAAGTATGGTCTGTAGTCAGGTAGGTGGCAGTCTCTTTTAAGGCTCTTGTTTTTATCTGCAATTATATTTTTTGAAGAACAAGGATGACAATGTATATTACAAATATCTTATAATAACACATTTACAGAAGGAAGAGGCATTCCCAGGATGTGAGTCTGGAAAACATGCCCAGATGTGAAAACAGGTGATGAGCCGGTTCATGAAAGTGTGAACACAGTGGGACATACACAACAGACAAAACAAAAAGCAGGTGACTTACCAAACTAACATTGACCTAGGGTGGCCAGTGCTGCAAACTAAAGAGGAGTATTGTGCAAATATGCAAACTGACTGGCATTATTGCGCAGCAGTGGGCAGCGTGGTGGGGTGAAGTAGCAAGGATGGGAGGAGGTGGTACGGTTGCTTCCTCTTTTTCCAGTAGGTGAGGTTTAATCCATAAGCTTGGAAGAGATCCATTGTCAGGCTGGCTTTGATTGCGATGGGTGGTGGGTTCCAGCGGCGAGGGGACGAGTAGGGAGAAGGAGTGGAGGTTCAAGGAGGCGCAGCGAGTGTATGGGACAGCAAAGTTGAGCGTAGAGGAGCAGTAGAGGAACACGGTGGGAGTGGTCTCAGAAACAGTCAGACAGGTACTGAGGAGCAAGACCACTAGTAGCTTTGTGGATTAGGTGAATGGACGTGAAAAGGGATCGGGTGTGCATGGAGGGACATCCAGTATAATGTTGGTAAGTTTAAAGGGGACTGGGGTCTAGGTAGATTGCAAAGAGTGCAGCTAGCTGAGTTCAGGAATCTGTCTAAAGGCAGTATGGAGTAGAGAGGAAGGACAAGGAGTTGGCCTTAGCAGTCGTCGAGCTTGTTGGGCTTGAGGGAATTAAAGAATATCCCACATGTTGATAAGGTCAATACGAGCAGCAGAGGGAATTGGTGTGAAGAATTATTGCAGATGGAGGTTGTTATCAAAGAGAACCCCAGGTTTGTGAGCCTTGGATGAGGGAGCAAGAAGGTCAGATGGAAGGAAGTAGGAGAGGGAGGGAGGGCAAGGAGAAGCATGTTTTGTTGAAACTGGACATAAACTCAGAGAAACAGCCAATTAACGTCTCTCTATCCAATCACAGAGTTCTCCCATGAAAATACGTCATCTGATTTTTTTAGTATATTTATCAGTTAAAGAATTTGCGAAGCTTGGGGTCCACATGTCACTGGCTTTGAAAATGCTCCACTGAGTCCCAGCTCGATCAAGGACCATGTTCTGGGGTTTCGCTTCCCCTCGCTGGCTCATTTCGAATCAGAGGCCCACAGACCTA
Organism: Ambystoma mexicanum; assembly: GCF_040938575.1. Classification (NCBI taxonomy): domain Eukaryota; kingdom Metazoa; phylum Chordata; class Amphibia; order Caudata; family Ambystomatidae; genus Ambystoma; species Ambystoma mexicanum. The sequence continues at coordinate 72,031,888 of NC_090923.1, forward strand.
CAGTCCTCCCTTGTTAAGGACATCAAGGGCAGCACCCCAAGATCAATTATTACGTCTTAGCTTTTCATCTACAGAACCCCAAAGTGGTGGAAGCTGAGTAAAGTAGTAGTGACAAGCACGCATGACCAAAGTGGGCTCGCCTCAATGCCTCACCGATGGGCAAGAGCAGTGGAAGGTCAGAAAGGTGACAGAACCGGAGGTTCTGGTCCAACTCACCGTTGCCTGATGGCCATCTGGTCTTCTCAGAAACAAGGCTGGTGCACAGAGTTTTACCACCCAGGCCAAGTGTCATCATCAGACACCTTAAAAGGGATCACATTTGATGAAGATCGGGCTCTCCATAGCTCCCCCTTCTGGTGGCATCCTAGCCCACTGCCTAGAATGTACATGTTATACCTCTGGCTCTAATTGCACTACCCCATAACCTTGGCAGTGAGCAGTGAAATCATTTTACCATACCAGGGCATACATTATGGCAATATCACTGCTGCCAGTGGAGTCTTAATTCATTAATCGTTTGTATTGCGCTAATTACCAGAGAACAGTCTCCAGGTGCGGGATAAGGATTCGAACCTGTGTTGCTCTGACACACACGTTACCCCTGAGCTATCCTCCCGGCCTGGCCCTTAATACAATAGAAGCATTGTGACACTTTGCCTTATTGTCGTGTGCATTAAATAGGTTGGGGAAAGTAGCGTGTCACCACTTTATCCAGCGAGTATGGCATCGAGCGGATGCCAGGTGTTGCATCGAGTACTGCTAAAGTCACAACACTTGTGTACAGAAGCGCGTTATAAATGCCACATGATTTCAAAGTCTATGCAAGGGCAACTGTATCCTATGGGTCCTAACGTCATGTTCTGCTGCCAACGACCATCTGCACCCATCCTCGTCTACAGCCTTCTCCTGGTAGCAGAGGCACCAAGTGCATGAGGGTAAAGGGGGCACTTGAGAACGACCATCTGCACCCATCCTCGTCTACAGCCTTCTCCTGGTAGCAGAGGCACCAAGTGCATGAGGGTAAAGGGGGCACTTGTCCCCATTCTGCTGGAACAAAAGGGGCAGGAGTGTCAATTTGCCCATGTGGAGATTCCGCTACCAAAAACCTAGAAGGAAAAAACTGGTTTAAATTACCCTAATTGGGCACTGTTTCATTAAACCGTTCTAAATCACTGGGCAAGTCAGGGCTTTTGGCTCCTCTCCTGCTGGGCTCTGGCTTGATGCGGTGTTGGAATGCATGTTGCAAAATTAGCAAGTGCTGCTCACTTCAAAGTGGGAAGACAGCCTCAAGTCACCTCAGCAGGGCTGTAAGTGGGCAGGGGCTAGCTGGGGTGGAGCACCAGCAATCTCAGAAAAGTGTATCTGTGGTGGGGCGCTGTTGGGGCTCCCTAAAGTCCCCTGGCAGCCCAAGCCCATCAAGTCGCTAGACGGCAAGTGATTTTGATCTAAACGCTGAATCTCTCGCACATTTACTTTTTTTAAATTTATTTTTTATTTGTCTTTGGTTTGTGAACAAACCTTTACAAAATATAAAAATACAGAATACATAAATGTAAGTTCAAAGTTATACACATAAGATATTTACATGGTTTTAAAACAAATCCACTAGTGGGGGGGGGGGTGTTGCGCACTGCAGAGATGGCCGCCTGATTTGTGAGCTCCCGCTCCACTTAGAAGTCCTGTGTCTAAACATCCTCTTTGGAGCCGCCTGATGTGCTAAAAACGACGGTACTGAGAGCCCAACCACCCGTCTCCATTCCCTGAAAATCCTGGCAAGCTACAAATAAAAGTGCCGAAGTTACGGTTGTCCGAGCCTCAACCGACCTAAGCTGCAAGCGCGATCCGGCTGGGAGTCCCGAGGAGGGACAACTCAAGGCCGTGGATGCAAAGGGGCGGAGGGCCGCTGAGGGGTGGAGCCTGGGCCTGTAACCCGCGCCCAGCTTGCGCCCTTAATACGCAGCCCGGACGCGGGAGCTGAGAGGGTGAGCGGAGTGGAGAAGAACCGGTGCTCTTGACGCTCTCCTGCCACTGAGCCCCAAGGCCGCCCCGTATCCTGCTGTGCACTGAGAAGAAAGACGTGTGGCAGCGCTGCATCACCGCAATACACAGAGGCCTGGTGAGACCACAGCACAATCCGCCCGACATCAAGTAAGGGGGTCAGAGGTGCGGCGGAGGGGGGAAAGGGACCATCTGGACAAGGTCTGACCGGCGAGGGCTGGCGTGGGCCCCCCCCCCCGTTAAACGGCCCTTCCAGTACGGGCCAACGGTCCAACTGCTACTGGCGCATAACACGGGCCTGGCCCGCCCTGCTGGATACACGCAGCCCCCGTTTCCGAGATCCCGTCCCTGGCCACTAGAAGACCACAAAACAGATTGAACAGGCCCAGGGACCCTCCTTGTGCTCGGCCCTGTACAGGCCACTGAGACTATCCTTATATAATAGCACGGGGTTGTATGCAATCACGGACAACCGCATGCATTATAATTCAGAATAAAACAGCTCATTAACAAAAACTACACACCGTTGACGGCCTCTGGACATTCCACAATATTTACGGGCACGCCCAGCTTGCGCTTTTAATATGCGGCCGGGACGCAGGAGCTGAGAGGGTGAGCAGAGTGGAGAAGGACCGGTGCTCTTGACGCTCTCCCGCCGCTGAGCTCCAAGGCCGCCCCCATATCCTGCGGTGCACTGAAATGAAGGACGTGCAGCAGCGCTGAATTGCCGCAATACGCTGAGGCTTGGAGAGACCACAGCATAATCCGCCTGAAGTCAAGTAAGGGGGTCTGAGGTGCAGCGGAGGGGGGAAGGGACCAGATGGACAAGATCTGACCGGCGAGGGTCAGCGTGGTCTCCCCCACCATTCCGACTGCTACCGGCACATAACACAGGCCTGGCCACCCCGCTGGTTAGACGTGGCCCCCTTTTCCACGATCCCATCCCATGGGGGTGGCCACTAGAAGATCGCAAAACAGATTGAATCACAATGTTTAAGGGCATGCCGTCCCGAGGGTCGAACCGGCGGAAGACCTACATTGGCTAATTGACAAGTCCTGGCGGCTGGAGACTCTTAAAAGGCTCTTGAAAGATTAGAACTCCACGAACCAACACTAACTTCGTAATCTGACAACATAGTACGTGGGAGGACACAGTCCACTGGCGGTGAACGAGCTCCAAGCCCTAAAGCCTTGTTCTAGTTCCCTCATTGAAACATCATACAAGGTGCAGAAGTGAAAGGGCACAGGAGTGCGGGGCACCCAACAGCCGGTCACCGAGGGCAATAAAACAGCAAATTGCATGACAACATCATGGGCGAACCATGAGCGAACCACAAAAAACAGGGAAGGGAGGCAAGACTCCTAGCAATAAGAGGAAAGGCCCAATGGATGCTTATACTGGCAGCCAAAATCAAACTACTACTGCAGACATACACACTAGCGTCAATGAGGCCTTCAATGCAGAAAATGGAGATCAGGAGGACAGGCTGACAACAATAGTGCAAAACGGATTCCGTGCAGTGAACATGAAGCTGGATGATATAGTATCCACCATAGGCTCCCTCAAGGCAAGGGTGGAAAAAGAGAGCACACGTGTCACAGAAACAGAAAACAGAATAAGCACTAATGAAGACACCATTGCACACCACAGCCGTGATATCACCCAGCTGAAAGATACTATGGCCAAACTACAGAATAAATGCGAGGACCGCAAATCTAGATCAAGGCGAAACAACATCCGAGTAGTGGGCGTGCGGAATCATTCGGAAAAGGCCAAATGGAAAAGCAACTTGAAACGCTACTTAAATCCTATTTGGACCGGATGCATTCTCCGAGCATTTCCTGGTCGATAGAGAACATCACACATTGGCCCCAGATCCCAAACCAGGTGCACCGCCACGTACGATAATTGCAAGACTCCTTAATTACAGGGACAGAGACATAATCCTACGAATGGCAAGGGAGGCTGGAACACTCCAATATGAAGGAAACCGGATACATATATACCCAGACTTTTCTGTCGGGGTTAAAGCGAGCAGAACATCCTACGAACCAGTCAAAAGACTCCTCAGGGAGTGCCAAATTCCATATGCCTTGATGTTCCCGGCCAAGTTGAGGATTCAACATGCCGGAAGGGTGCATTTTTTCGAGTCCCCGGCTCAGGCCACGTAGTACATTGAAACTTCCATACCCCTTCCTCCCAGAGGGTGCAGACTGGTACAAAATAACAGGCCCAGGCCGGAAGATTAAGATGCGCCTGATGTTCGAAAGCTCCATCCAATGTGGTTAATTGGAGTGTTGGAGCCAAGTCGGCGGCCATGTGGAGCAACGTGGCCACCCCTGGAATGCTCCATGAGTTCATGTGGGTACATCGTCAAGTTGGGGGTGATGATGAGGGTGGGGGGGAGGGAAGAGGGAGTGGAAGTCGGTGGTTTTGTTGTGGAATTGACCGAGTATGGGACAATGGAGGGGATTGTTGCCGCTGGAGGGGGTTATGTCTAGAAGAACGGTTCATGAAGGTTAACTGTTGGTTGAATGTTATATATGAGGTTGAACAGAGACTGGCCGAATCGCACGAATACCATGGCTCTCATAGAAGAAACAATGTCAAAATACTTTTCTATAATGTATGGGTGATGGGCTGAGGATAAAGATGTTGACATGGAATGTGCGGGGATTAAATAACCAGATGAAGGTTAAGAAAATTGATAATTACGTCACTAGACATGGCCCCAATATCCTAATGCTGCAAGAGACGCATGCAATGGGAATGAACAACTTGCATATACTTCCCAAATGGGGGAACTCCTCACAATCTAGAGGGGTTATTACTCTTATTCATCCTAGGTTGGGATTCGGGTTGGAGGGCCACAAAGTGGATCCGATGGGTAGATATGTATGGTATGGGGGTAGGTCGCAGGCCAGCCACTGCTCTTGGTCAACACGTATGGGCCCAACATAGATGACCCCGCTTTCTACATGGATGTGTACCAGACGATCACCTCACTTGATATCCCCAATGTGACGTGGGGAGGGGACTTCAATGTGGCTCTAGATCCCGCACTGGATAGGTCTACGAAAACTATCAGAACTCCGAGCAAAACAGCTCTGACCTTCTGCTACATTCTCCCGCAGCTTTCATTGGTAGATTCCTGGCGGGAAATACGCCCTGACAGCAGGAAATACACATACTACTCCTCAGTCCATGACTCTGAGTCTAGAATTGACTATTGGCTGATTTCATCGGCTATGCCTACAGCAATGAAAACATGTGAAATTCTTCCCCGTACATTATCAGACCATTCCCCAGTATCGCTGGAACTAGCGCTCCGGGATGGTCCCAATCCTGTAAGGAGGTGGAGAATGCCGAGTGGAATGCTGGGAGACCCTGGGGTGGTGGAATCACTGCATGCCGAACAACAATGTGGATCGGTTGATAGATGCTCCACAGTGTGGGAATCCTTCAAGGTTTGGGTCAGTTGGCATGCTGAGAGGTGTCCGGACCGAGCTAACGGACATTGAAAGTAAACTAGACACATTGGAAAGGGCATACACCCATACACAGAATAGCGAAATATTGGCGGACATACACACACATCTTCAGGAATTTAATAACCTGGCCATCAGAGAAATGTGCTATATGGCAGCCCCTATGCGGGCGTACAGATACGGGGAGGGTAACAAGGCTGGTAGAATGCTGTCCAACCTACTCAAACACGATAAACAACCATATCAGATCAGTATACAAACTGAGCTAGGGGAAGTACTCCTGAAGGAAAAGGACATAAACGGGGAATTTGTTAAATTCTACAAAAAAGTGTATGCAAACAATGATAAGAAGTCGCACACAGAAATTAAATCATATCTTGAGGCTCTCTCCCTTCCAAAACTCCCCAATGAAGATCGCTTAGCAATGGATCAGCCAGTAATGGCGGATGAAATAACGGAAGCAATCAAAGCACTGTCATCAGGCAAAGCACCAGGCTCAGATGGGTTGGGGGCCGAATTTTATAAAGAGTTCCGCGAGGAACTCATTCCTATATTAATGCAGTTTTGGGAGGAATCCCTCGAGAGCAGTATATTACCCCCAACTATGAGAGAGGCTGTAATAACTGTGCTCCCTAAGCCGCGTCGACCACCACAGTACGTTTTATCCTATAGGACTCTGTCCCTTATAAACACTGATGCCAAATTATTTGCAAAAGTGCTGGCCAATCGACTTTTACCAGCAATACCCACGCTTGTACATCCCGATCAAAACGGGCTTATTCCCACAAGATACACAGCCCTAAATCTCTGCAGGTTCTTCGGCATAATGGCACAAATAGACCCGGGTAGAAACGCGGTGGCCATATCCCTAGATGCCGAAAAAGCCTTTGATTCGGTCTCATGGATCTATCTCCTGGCTGTACTGGAGGCATTTGGGGTAGGCCCCAATTTTATTAGATATGTTAACTATTATATACGGACCCCGGTGCACGGGCGTTAACTAACAGATCCATCTCCGAGCTGTTCCTGTTGGGTAGGGGCACTAGACAGGGTTGTCCATTTTCGCCCCTGTTATTCGCATTAACCATAGTGCCAATGGCAGATGCGGTGCGGTTAAGATATTCAGACAGGGGGATTAAAATGAAAGGATCCACTCAGCTGATATCATTATATGCTGACGATATGTTATCATATGTCCGGAAACCTGAGATAAACATAGCACCTATCATGGCAGAAATACAAGAGTTTGCAACTTATTCCGGTTACACTATTAACATGGCCAAATCTGAAATATTCCCGCTTACACCGGCTACCAAATGCCCTGACATAACACATGGACTCAAGTGGTCGGAACAGCACATTAGATATCTAGGAGTCCTCGTGTTCAGGGAGAAACACACATTGTATACAGATAATCACGAAAGCGTATTGCAAACAATACATACAAAACTTCAGATGTGGGGACGTCTCCCAATCCTGCTATACGGCAGAGTGGCCATCCTTAAGATGATCATCTTACCCAAGCTGCTTTACTTCTTTATCAACGTCCCCATATGGTCTGGTAGGACCTTTTTTGCCAGACTTCGATCCATGGACGTAACATTTCTTTGGAATGGGAAGACAGCGAGGATAGCATTGGAAAAAATGACAGAGCCATACTCCTTGGGTGGGATAGTTGCTCCCGACTTTGAGCTGTATTACTATGTTTCCCAAGCGCAATTTGCAAAATACTGGTACAATGTTTCAGTAGAGCACCCCATACATGGATAGAGGAATACACCACACACCCCATGAACATACAATCAGTTATTTTTTATTCACGATACAGAGATACCTGCGAATACAACCCGGTAAGCTGCACTGTCAGGGCATGAGAGGCCATATACAAAAGGTTGAAACTTGAGACACCCTATAACCCGGAAATATCCCTATGGAACTTCCCGGGCATACCACCCACTCATGACAGCAGCATACAAGAATCTTGGGACCCAAATTATGAGATGAAAGTGGGTGACATGTTTATTAATGGGACATTTGCAACCCTGAGAGAATTACTGAGGGCACTGAGAGATGGGCCGCTAAAAACACTGCAATACTACCACATGAGATCTGCGTTTCAGAAGAGATGGCCACTATTCCCGGATGAACCCCCTCCACACCCATGTGTACAGTTGATAACTGCTGAGGGTGGCCTAGGGATCTCCAAGCTGTATTCAGCAGTGCAGGCTTGCACCCCTACGGTAAATTGAATTTAAAAAAAAATGGGAAAGAGACTTGCGGATGCCCATCGAAGATGAGAAATGGGCCAGGTACTGCACACTTACTAAGAATGTTTCACTTAACGCTGGGCTACGGTTAATCCAATTCAAAATCCTAAATAGGCTACCTTACACACCGGCCAAAATAGCAAAATTTGTAACAGAAAGCTCGGATTCTTGCCCTAAGTGCAATTCACCCCGAGCCGGAGCCCTTCATATGTACTGGGAGTGTCCGGTCGTGGCGGCCTTTTGGAATGATGTGGCTGTAATGCTGGAAGAGATAACGCAGGTCCCCCCTGAACTAACTCCTCAAAAATACTTGTTTGTGGACATTGGCAAGCGCTCCGAGAAAGCCAGAAGAGTGTTTAATATCTCATGCGCAGTGGCCAAAAAGTGCATACTACTGAAATGGAAAAACGCAGGTCCACCCAGCATGGAGCAATTCCTTCGAGAATTAACATATATTAATGAAACAGAAGCACAATATGTCCTGACACAACCAACGGCATGTAGGCCAAAAGACAGATGGGGCCCGTTCAGAGGGTATGTATGTAACAGGATCTCTGATGATGACGAGTCTCTGTACTATTGAATGTATAAATGAAACATACAATGTATATTTGTCGAATAATTAAGGTGCAATTTGAAATGGTGCTGTATTTCTCTTTGTGACCACTAATAAAAAAGGTTTAAAAAAAAAATACCCTAATAAAAATAAAGACAGAGAAGAAGAAAAACAGAAAATGACAAGGGGGCAAACAAAATGAAAAAATAACAAAAAGGGAAATATGAAAATATAACTTCCTTCGGACAATTAATCTACATCAAGGACAATCTTAGTTACAACCACAAGTGATTTATTCAGATAAAATAAAGTGTACAAGAGAAAATGTTTCTCCTTTGTGTCCAGCCGTCTGAAGATTTTTTGCTATTTACATTCTTTCGAGTAGACTATGCAGAGTGGTTTCCTAAGGCCAAACTAACAGTATATACGATTAGGGAACATATGTGGCGAGGTGAATTACACCACATTCCTTACCTCAAGAGATTGTTCTGAATCGATGGACATTTTACCTGTTGCGGGCGAGAGAACCCCTCATACATAAGTCAAAAAACGCATCACTACAATCTTCAGAGATATTACAGAACCATGCATCATTTCCCACCACATCCGATCAGAATCAACCCAATCTCGATTGTGAACAAATTTAACAAAGTTCTTGGTGCGTTCTGCCAGTAATGGCTTACAATCTAGTAAGAGATGTCTCAATGTTTTTCTTTTCATTTGGATGCTGACAAAATGTACATGGAAAGTGCTTGTTTAAGGTCTCGGGTCGAGTTTTAGGTGCTCTTATTTCAAGTATTCCTCCCGTAGGGCAGACATTTAAACGGAATCTCATAATTCCGTTGCGCAAGATTTTGTTTGGAAATGTGGTTCCGGCTGACCTATTTGTTTCTGGTGTGTAACCAGCTGACAGAAAAACTTGGTAGCCATTACTTTATCCATGGTAGTGGCCCAGTCTGCATATTGTAACAATTTCTTGACACACAGCAGATTGCTTAACAGGTCATTAGTAACAAGTCCCAGATTTTCCAGGGTCTCCAAACTTAGTCTCTCCAGTTTAAGCAATTTATCGATTCCAGAATTCTCATTTTTTGGGCTGCGCCCCAAGATTCTATACAAGTTGTCCACGGAATCATGAACCAATCTTCTGTATAAAGACTGCTTGCGCCACAGCACCCAGTAATCCCAAGAGAGTAACCACAACTCATACCGAATTGCTTCTATAGGAACTGTTTTGTGAAGCCAATACATTATAGTTTTCCATGATTTAGCTTCCATTTTAGAGAGTTCCGAGACTATAGCGTCAGGGAAGATTTCTAGACCGTAAATCAGTTTAGGAATAACTTTCATTTTATAGTACTTAGTAAAGGCTTGATGTAAAATGTGCCAAATTTTTTGGCAACCTTTTTCATTAGAGCAATTTGGAGCGCAGTCTTTTGTTGAAGGTACTCTAGATATAGATATTGCTTGTACTGGTTAAAAATTGGAAAATCCAAATATTTCATTGTCGCTTTAACCTGTAGTTGTTCTTTATTAATAAACCATACATTGTCCTTCCTGTTTTTGGTGTTTGATAATTTCATAATAACAGTTTTGGTGGCATTCGTACATAAATGATTAGCTACCGTATAAAAGTTCAAGGCTGTTATCATATGCTGGAGTCCTTTTGTTGACTAATCTATTAAGAGGAAGTCGTCTGCATATGCACACCAGGCCACGGTAATACCTTCTATTTTAGGAGGTATGAAAGCATTCTCCTCTAGGCATTTTCCTGCATCAAAAACAAAAGAGTGGGGGCCAATATGCACCCCTGGCTTAATCCATTATTGATTTTAATCATCAGGGAAGACAAAAGACCGTCCATGTTTAGCCTGATCCAAATCTGTGAGTATTGATGTAGATGGACAAAAATGGATAGAATGCTCTCTGGCATACCAAGTGATTTCAATGTATCCCAGAGAATATCCCTATCCACAAGATCAAATGCCATGGTAAAATCGATGGCTGCTAAATAGATAGGCGATGCACCTGCCTTCAAGGCCTTGTGTTGCAGTATTGTTAATAATAGGCCCCTAACTTCCGTGCCCGAAAATGTCCTTAAGCCATTTTTCTAGGGTTGCTAGATTGACTTCAATTCCATCCACTCATTTATTTTTGTTAGTATTAACCCATTAAATATTTTAGAATCCGTGTCTAAAATAGCTATGAGACGATAATTTTTGGGCAACTTCCGGTCACATTTTTTGTAAATCGGTATGATATATGATAAGTGCCAGGAAATATGAATGATTTTAGTTCTAATAATATCTCCAAATAGAAAAAATAAAATCTTTGCCCAAAGCCCTGGATTTCCCTTAAAAGGGATAGATCATTAGGACCCGCCGCTCGTGAGGGGCTCAATGTCATTTATACAAATGCTTGATGACCGTGATGATGACAAAGTCTCATTCCAATTTTTTGCCTGATTCATGCTCTTGTAAATGAGGCCAAAATGGCCGCTCCAGGCCTGCTCACTAATGGGGTTTGTTTGAACGCTGTTTTGCCTAGATTCTAATCTATTTAAGAGTAGCCAAAAATGTCTACTAGATCCATCCTTAAGTGCATACAACATAGCTTCATTATCTGCTTGGTCAAGCATGCCTCTATGGTTGTTTAACCAGTTTTTCTGTTTTTGTTTCAATTTCTTTATAGTGGTCTTGAGTCTATCGGAGTTTAGGACAGATTCCTTCAGGCGCCTAATCTTTCTATGACAGGCGTTTTTCTTTTGCCTCACCAATTCATCATATACATGTTTGTGTCTAACACCCTTGTGGGCTCCGTTTATAGACTTTTTATGGATTGAATTTAACATTTCCACTATATGTTGTTCAAAAGCATTATGAGTGTAAAGATTATTATTTTCGTGTACAGCAGTTTCTGTGACTTCTTTCAGAGAAAGGTTACTGACTTTACAAATGTTCCCTTCATGCCACTTAAATATAGTCTTGGTGGGATTTACATCCAGTTAGGCTAAATTGTATTTGTTTTTGATACCCCAAATCCCAGGTTAGCGCCAACATACTTTGTTTTAAGAATCTTAAATTGTTAAAATGTTAAAGCAGCCTGAAGCAAGTACCGAGATGCAAATATATAATTGATTATGGATGTGTGTATTCCATCAGTCCAAGTTGGAATATGGCAGTAATCTTTCGTCAATTACCATTGCAGAAGTCAGACCCCAATTCAAAAGGAAAGTGGACCACAGATTTCCTTGCACCGTCTTTCTTGTTTCTATAGTTAAGCCCTTTGTTATAGATGGAATATATGAGTCTTTTTTCTGTATGATCTCAGCATTTAAGTCACCCAGAACAATGATTTGTAGTCCAGAATATTTGATAATTTCAATATAGATAAAATAATTTGTTACTTTTAAAGTGTCTTCGAGATTATTTCTGGGTGACCAGTATACATTAATCAATAACAGGATGACCTATCCTGTTTCAACACTGATTTCAAGTACTAATGCAAGTAACTTTTGAGCTACCACCTTAGAGTGCAAAACATTAGAGGCCCCATCTGTCTGTACAGCTGTAAGAAGACCCCCTGTAGGGCGTCCCAAGTCTCCTTGATTCTCAAATTCCTGATGGCATTCATAGCCGTCCAACAGACATGGGCCAGTCATCCAAGTTTCTTGTAGGCATATAAGGGAATGTTGTGTTAACTCCTCACAGATTATGGGTGAGTTTAGAAGATAAGAGTGGCCCCTACAGTTCCAAGAAAGTATCGGGAAACATCTAGTTTTAAAGAGTCACCTTCATATCCTTCAACTGGGATATGGAATCCCTGAGGGTCATAGCCAGCCACCTCCAGCTTGTCTCGTCTTCTAGAGAGCCGAATCTCTTAGTCTGGAGCTGATTTCCACTCTCCATTGTGTTACATTGAATGTTGTCCTGACTAATTGTGTTTGCGGCCATAAGGCTGGGGGAAAAGGACAAAACATCATAGCCCATCTTATTGAACCCTTCTGTTTGTAGTAAGATGGCCTCATACGTGGCTCTTGAGTGCAATACCAGGTGGACAAAGTCCAATTTTTCTGGATGGGCAAAATCGACCAATCTAATATCTGCGGACGATAACACTCTAAAGGGTGGGATTTCATTAAAGAGGGCCAAAATACGCCTCTTGTCAGGGAATCCGGGCCCAAATACACCTCTTGTCAGGGAATCTGGGCCCCCCTGCTCAAATAAATGATGAAGCAACAAACTCAGATTGTCTGGATAACAGTTTCCTCCATTGGACCTGATTTAAATGACTTCTCTGAAGCATTTTGGGGGGGGTTTGCCTGGACATTGCAACATGTTCTATAGGATTCAAGGAGGTGTTTGACCTGGACATTGTGACAGGTTCCATGGGATTCAAAAAGGCTGTCCTAATATGTGTCTGTGGCAGGTCACACTCCCCTGAGTCTCCGTTATTTTTTGACACCGTTTCCACTGATTCGCTAGTATTAAGAAGTGCCACTACATTTGGTTGGGTTCATGTTGATGGTATATCTACACGGTCCGACACTTTTTGTGCGGACAACCCCTCATCTTTTTGGAATTGATCATTGCCCCAGGTTCGAGAGCGTTATGTGAGATAGAATGTTCGGCCAACATTAGTTTCAATACTCTTTTGACAATTAATTCAGTATCAGAGTCCTTGGTCTCTTTTAACTCCCTCGAGACCACTTTCCATTCAGCACCGAATCGTACACAATAGACGTGTGAGAGGGGAATTTCAGATATTTTTCAACCCCAGGACAATTCAGTTGCAGGGCAATTGTTGCCTCACGTGACCCCGTGTGAAGCCCTGGGGACAAACCTCCACACTCCACATATTTCGGTAAAAGATAGCTCTGAATCACTCCCATTTAGACGGCCTTTGGGTGACTTAAAGCATTAAGAAATCTAGGTCCAGTATCATTATGCTGTCTCTCGATGGTATCTGTTGTATTCGCACCACTCAAGGGAGATAGGGGGTCTTTGATGCTCAGTATTGTGCCCGTCATATGTTTTTTGTCTCCCTGGAGACCTCATTGTCACTCATTACTGGCTCTATCAAAATAGTGGTAGATGGATAAGCCTTTAGTTGTTTATTCAATAGTGGGTCCAGCACTGATTTGTTTGTGAAGAAATTAAGAAGATTATTTTGAGACCGAACAGGGGTCTGTTCAAATAATAATGTTTTTTGTTTCCCCTTATGGTTTTTAGCATTACCCCTTAACTTCATTGTTGAGATAATGGTGTCAGTTACCAGAACGCCCCATCCCGTTTGCAAGTAATCTCTGCCTATCCTGTGGTGGTGAAATTAGACCCTTTTGAGGACAAGGCTGGATCGATAGTAGTTGCAGTATTAGGGGGATTTTCATTTAGTTCAAGGGCCCTTCTACTGTCCTCATTCAGCTGATTTAAGTCGAATGCCCCATCCTCCTGAGACACGTTGGAGTTTACCCTTTTGACAGTAGTATGATTTTGTTTTCCTGCCGTCGATACGTTTATCAATTTTATTTCCCCTTGCTGGAGCAGTGACTGTCTCAAAGATCTTCTTTTCAGAGTTCTAATGTACATTCTTTCCTCCCGACGGGAAAGAAAATATATAGGTATAACTTCTTCTAATGATTTTGATTCATCTTCTTGTTTATCAGTTTTACTGGCTGTCTCTTTTGCCTCCTGATCTATGATGTCCGTAAGATGTGTGGGACTATCTGGGTTTTCACCTAATTGCGAAACCGATACGGAGGGAATTTGTGGTGAACAATTTGAGTTCGGGACCAAATGTATCGATTTAAATAGAGATCCTAGCTGATTAATTTGAACAGAATTTTGACTAACAGCAAGTCAATTTCCTCACCATTTTCTTCCACCCATTTGGAGGGAGATTTTAAGACTGCCTTGGCGTAGGTTCTTGCCTTGAGTTTTATGGGGCCATTGGAAGGTGACGTTTGTGTGCATCTATCACTCATAATCTGATCATGGGTTTGGGTGCCCTGGGTTTTCACTATAGCTTTACCCTCATTAAGAACTACCAACTACCTTTAAGGTTCTTAAAACTTCCTGCACACACATAAACCCTTTCGATGTATTCACTTTTACTAGATTGTCCACTATTCTGCGGTTTAAATCTTTCATCTCTTGATGGGTATGCTTATGATCCTTATCAAGAAGGATTAAGATTCGAGTCAGTACTGGAAAGTTCGCCTCAGCCTCCTGCAATTCTTGAGGAAATGATGCATTAGGCGACATTGCCAGCTACGTTACATCTTGTAAAGATGAAAGAGAATGTGTTTGCACTGGACTAGGGCATATGTGAGGTGGGTTGGTAAGTTCACAGTTAGAGGATATGTCAGTATTCGTGGGCAAACTGTCGACTTTCATCAAAGGGACTTCTATTTGTTAGGAGGATGGAAAGTCTGTCCTAGATGTCATGTCAGGGTCCTCATAATTAAATTTGTGAAAATGGACATTATCAAAGCTACCCCCTCTGGCTTGTATTGTGGTTGAGGGACCTAAGGAAAGTCGAATCCGTTTGTCCAATTCGGCCATCACTACCGGGGCCATCATGGACGTGTCCGAGAGTGGTTTGTAAGGCATGTTTAAAGTTAATGCCATTGGACTTAAAGGAGGAAGTATTTCTTGAACATTCAAGAAACTCTGTTGGATTGACAGATCCGGATCATGCGCCACTTTAAGGGGGAATATGTGTCTATCTCCCGTTCCTTGTTGTGAAGTGTGTATCTGTGAGTACATGTGAGCAAACGCGGCCTCGTGTATTATATTTTCAGGAGATTTTGTCAGAGCCTTGGTTTTGGGGAAATTAAGCGTATCCATACCAGGGCTAACAGGCATAATATGAGCCTGGGAAGTAATATGGATTACATTGCCAGTAATACTTGTGTTCGCCAAACCTACGGTATTATTAGAAGACATGTCGTTTTTGTTAGATAACATTGTTCGCATTTTGCCACTTCTTAAAGCACCCGCCATGCTATAGGAAAGGCAGGTGTAGGTCCTAATTGCTACTGACAAGAAATGACAATTAGTAGGTACAGAGTCAATCAATTTGGCCAGGTCTGCAGGCAGTTTGGCTCTACTCAATCTAATGGCTATAAACTGCCAGTAGGCAACGAAACAAAGACAGATTGTTTTCACCGTAGATCAAATTAGGAAAGAAGCAGCATGAATTTGTATGCTCAATATTAATCCCCCGAAAAAGTAGGGAAACTTACTGCATGAAACACACTACACTGACCACTACTCCCCTGAGCACAAGAGACTGTGTGTTTGTTCACTCAGCAACTCTAAGTGGAGTCAGTTACACTGAATCTAGGTATCACAGTGAGGGCTACACCCACCCTCAGGACTATAAAGGCAGCAACTTCCCTAAGGAAATAATCCCAGAGTGAAAAAGATCGAGGTTTCACCTCCAATATTATTGGGCAGTATTAGTCCTACCTGAAGCTCACGTATGTCACTAGACACTGAGTCCCGAGACGGAGCAGGACCGCTGAAAGGACAGGAGTTATCCGCCAGCTCAATGAGATAGTGCTGTGCTCACTGCACCCGCCGCAACACCCGTACAGCCAAACAGCTTCACTTGACGATCACTTTGGTACACGCCCTGGGGCGCGTGGCCGCACCAATTGTAGGTTACCGGCAAAGGAAGGCAAAAGAGCAGTGGAGACGCTACAAGAAGAGAGACAGACAGAACAAATTAGACAATTACGCGTGCGATAGAGCGCCAATCAGTGTCCCATCAAAGTCCCATCAAAGTATTATCAAAGTCCCCCTACAACTGTGATAAGAAGTCAGTTATCACTTATAGTGACAAACTCCGCTGTTTCGCCGAGTTGAGCGCAAGAGAGCTTCCTCTAGCTGACTGGAGCCTGATGGAAAGTTCAAAGCAGAGAAGCAGGGGGAACAGCCAAACAGCTTCACTTCGCGATCACTTGTGTGCGCGTACGGGTGCGCGTAGCCGCACCAATTGCAGGTTACCAGCAAAGGAAGGGGGAGGAGCCAAAAAGAGCAGTGCAGACATTGTAGTCACAAACTGCGCTGTTTCACCGCGTTGAGCACAAGATAGCTTCCTCTTGCCGACTGGTGCCTGATGGAAGGTTCAAAGCCAGGAGAAGTAGGGAGAACAACCAAACAGCTTCACTTGGCTATCACTTGGGTGCGCGCGCGGGTGCAATTGCAAAGCATATCTAAGTCTTGGGCGCATGCTGTGAAATCACATAATGCACAAAAGATGCTCATATTGAACCGAGAGAAGTTTCTAGCAATTCATGGGGAGCCAGTTACGCAACATGTGTGCTTGAGGCGCAAAAGGTGCTTCCCCCATTGAACTAAGGATTACAATTAGTGACAAAGAGATATTTTTGAACGCTGGATGAAGGGATGTAGCAGTGGTATATATTAAGTTTAGGTCCGGTTGAATAGATCTTATCCCTCAGCTACACCTATTGAATCAGAATAGAGCCAAAGTGCCATCCTGCCCTTACTCCCTGGAAAATGTCAGCACTAGCACGAAGCATACAAGGCCTATAATAACGGCAAAGGATTTTCTAAAGCAGAATCATGATGGGAAATTCCTGTAATTAAGAATTCAAGTTAGTTACATGAGGGCCAAGTATACTTACAATGTCAACACATAAGAAACTGACCATTTTGAGTGTTTGAATAAGCAAGACAAACAACAACACAAGACAACCAATAGTGAGACAAACATATACATCGGGAGGGAAGGGTGGGAAGAGTAAAGCAGGAAAATGATGTACAGATCTTTATCATCAATTAGGGGCTATACTGGATATGAATCTTATAAAACGCTGCCACTTCAATTCGTGCTTAAATAAAAGAAAAGGGGAGGAAGCATTACATCGTTCCATCCCATGGAAATTACCAATGGAAATCCACCCCAAATTATAATGGATTTGATCTAAATTCTTCCAGCTAGATGTTATAGTTTGGATTGCCACTAAAATAGGAAGGTCAAGCGAATGACAAGCATTACTATCCAAGACGGCTCGGAGCATTGGACTACCTAGAAAAAGAAATTTAAAACAGAAATCTTGCGGTAAGTTAAAGATTAGCGTAAATGTGTTCCATACACTTTTCCAGAACTGTTTAATATATTCCCAGTCAACGCACATATGTTTAAATGAGCCTTGAGCAAGTAGGCAGCGCCAGCATCTATCGTTCGGTGCTGTGAAGGAGCGATGGAACTCTGCGATGAAAGAGCTGTAAGGTCTGAAGGAAGCTGGCTGATGTGGTGACTTTGGAAATGTTGTTCCACACTGGGGGTCCCTGCAATTGATTATCCAATAGATTGCAGTCTTGTTGCCATGCAATATGAGAGTTCCACATAGATCCGGAGGAGGAAGAATCAGAAAGAACTCTGTATAACATGGAGGCACTCAAATTAAGGTTTTGCATATGCTGCACTCTTTCATCATTAGGAGTGTTTGACTTACATATCAATACATCATAATCTTCCATAATTGCATTAATAATTGTCATAAACTCCCTACCTCTCTCAATTCGTTCTATTCCTACTTTCTCCTTATTTCCTACCTCCCTTAAATCTCTCCTTCTCCACCCCCCTACTTGAAATTCCATCCCCTTCTTGATCCCCCTCCTTTCTCTCTGCTTCCCTTGATTCCCTCCCTCCACTCCCTAACCGCCCCACTCTCACCCTTTCCCCTCTCTCCTCCTTCTCCTCCCCACCTCTCCTTCTCCCTCACATTCCCACTGCTCTTCTCTCCCTATTCCCTTCAGTTTAATTGCTCTTTTTACTGGTTTGTTGATTGATTCATACTGTAATAAGCTTCTACCGTTATATTGTTTTATGTTTTATGTACCAAGTTGTTCAATTGTGCAGCGCTTTGGCGTAAAGTGCTATATAAACAAATAAATACAAATACAAATATTACAGACCGGTATATGGAATTTACCGGCGAATTCATTTAAGGTGACCGGAGCACCCTGTCCAAATAGCTGATTAATTTGAAACAAAATGAAGGTACTGTATAAGCGCCGAAAAAATGCGCAATACTTGATTCCCGAGGACGCCATGGTTTCCAAAACATAGCTTGTGCATTAACTTGTATTAACAGTTTAATAAACCAAACATATTGTTAGATGAATTGAGAGGATTTTAAAACACAGGGATACATATAAGTCCAAGATAGTGGGTAGTTAGGCAAATACTTGTGCCTTTATTAAATCAATTAATCGCCTTGATGATGTAGCAATCAGCAAGAGCTAGGGGGGAAACCATAGCTCTCTCTATGAGCAGTCACTTAGGTACATTGTTGTATTCCATATGAGTAAACCATAACTGCGTCTGCCTTAAAACCAAGGCCATATGTTTTTTTTTTAAATCAGGGAACCCCACAACACCAAAGGTGTGTGGTTTTTTAAGCTTGCAAAATGAAATTCTATGCCTCTTTTTTCCCCATAACAATGTAACCAAACAGGAATCTATTTAAAGCAAGAAGAAGGAAGGGGAAATTGTAACATATAAAGAAGAAACAAAATAATTGGGGAGATCATCATGTTAATAGATTCCTGTACAATCCCACCAGGATAGATAAAGGGGGGACCTTGAGTTTGTTAACTCCTTGATTCTTGACAATAGAAAAGTAGTATTTTGTTTGGTAATATCTTTAATGGATAAAAAGATATGAATGCCTAAATATTTTATTCCCTGCGGACGCCACCTAATATCCACAGTTCGAGTATGATGTTTAGTACAATGTATGTTGAGAGGCAGGATTTCTGATTTATCTGCATTTAACTTTTAGCCAGATGCAAGTCTGAATCGTGAAATAATGTCCAAGAGGTCATGTACACTGATATCCGCTATATTTAGAAGCAGTAATACATCATCAGCGTACTCTGCAGTTTTGACTTGTATTTCACCAACCTCAATATCTTGAATATTGTGATCCTGTCTGATTGCCTCCAGAAAGGGTTCCGGAGCCAAGATAAAAAGAAGCGTGGAAAGCGGATAACCTTGATGTGTACCCCTAAATAAGGGGAAGTATGGGGGTATTTCTCCATTAATAAAGATGGCTGTTTTAGGATTTGAATATAACACGTTAATCATGAAGAGAAAGGCTTTGCCAACACCATGCCGTTTGAGGGTTCCAAACATGTAATCCCATTCGACCCTGTTGATTGCATTTTCCACACCTAGGGCTACAAAAGTATAAAGATCCTTGGAGTTATGAATGGTGTCTAAAATGTCTAAAAATAGCCTGATTTCAGAGGAAGAAATCTACCTTTAAAATACCCCACCTGATCATTTTTAAGAAAGTTGGGTAAAAAAGGGAGTAGCGTATTCCCTGAAAATGTTCGCAAATATTTTCAATCAGTATTTATGAGAGGAATTGGTCTATGACTTTGGGGAAGTTCAGGATCCTTATTGGACTTGGGGAAAACTATTAACATGGCTTCTGAGAAAGATCACTGTGCTTTATTTATCATAATGAAATGAGAAAAAAGTTCATTAAGTTTGGGCACTAATAGGTTGTTAAAGTGAGCAGAAAAATCAATAGGGAAGATATCTGGGCCAGGGGCTTTATACCCTTTTTGAGATCCTTTATTGCTTTATGAATGTAACTTGTGTACAGGAGCGTTATAAATGACATATCATGTCATATATCATTGGGAGAGATAGGGGCATTCAATGACTGAAGATCAATATTTGGATATGCAGAATGAGGGACATGCCGAAAGAAATCTTGACAATGAGGATTACTAAGAGGAGCATCCAACGCATATAATTTCTGGTAAAATTCAGAAAAAACTTGGATAATTTCTTTATCTGGAAATTTCCCAATTCCCATCTGATCTCTAATAACTACAATCCTAGCTTTTTATTTTAAATTTGGGGTATGATGCCAGAGATTTGCTTGATTTATTGGAACATTGATATATTTTTGCTTTGTATTTTAAAAGGTTTGAACAAGAGTATTGTGAGACAATTATATGATATTACAAGCTCAGGTTAATAATATCCATAAGAATGCTAGGTGTATTGGCACATGCATATTGATATTCAAAGGATTTGAGTTGTTTAAAAATAGTATCTGATTCTTGTTTCATTTTTTCCTGTATTAGCAACGAAAAATATGATATGACCTCTAAGTACAGCCTTATAGCAATCGCAATTGTTAGCAATAGATGTATCAAGAAGAAATGATTATGCTGCTGAGTAATGAAGGGTGTGAATAGTTCATCATTGAATAGAGCTGAATTATATCTCCATCTATTGAAATTGTGATTATTCTGTGGGGTTGCAAGTTGGATAAAGACTGGAGCATGATTTGAAAGTGCTATACATTCAATTTGAGAATTAAGAAGAATGTTAGCCATGGGTTTAGAAATTAATACATAATCTAATCTAAAAAAAAAGAATTATTGGTGTTAGAGAAAAAAGTAAACTCTAAATCAGAGGGGTGAGTTATACGCCATGTATCAATAAGACCTCATTCTGATACAAAATTTAGAAATGTATGAGATTTGGTGTTTTTGAAACGTACACTAGATTTTCTATCCAAAAAGGATCCATAATCTCATTGCAGTCACGACAAACAATCATATTATGAGGATTGGATTGAATAATTTGATTTCTTAATTGTAACCAAAAAGTGGGATCCGGGGATGTGGGGCCATAAACATTGAGAAGTGTACATTATATGATGTCCACTAAAATCTTAATCGGTACCCATATCTCTAATCTGTTGGATTTGGTTGCAATAACTTTACATTTGAATACTTTAATAAGGGGGATAACTCCATTCTTTTTGCCATTTGCCACGCTTGGAAAGACCCAAAGGCGTTTAGGTTTGGCAGCTTCTGCCTGTAAAAGATGTGTTTCTTGGATACACGCAATCAATGGCTTTGTTCTATGAAGGTGAGATAGTACTTTCTGTCTCTTAACAGGGTTATGTAAAGCTTTAACATTCCAAGAGGTTATGTTAAATGGCATTACTTACAATGAGGTAAGCGTAAAATTCAGAATTTCTGAAATTAGAAATATAACTTCTCATTATAATGGGAAACATGACTGTATGATTGAAAAGATAGTTAGATAGACACCTATGATCCATACATTGACTATCCTGCATAGATGGTAATAACATTAAAGGAGAGACACATAAGAAAAACGGGTAGACAAACAAAGTCAACATGGATGTCTGCAACACCGAAAGAAGGAAAACAACTATAGATAGGAAAATGGCTAACAGGAAACAGCCACACCAATCCAAGTTAACAATGATGAAGGCAGGGGTGGAGAGCCATTTGGGAAAAGGCCCATACCGCACTCAACTCCAGTGGACAGTATAAGAAAAATATTCAAGCGTAGTGGCTCATTAAGACTTCTAACACTATTCATGTAGCTGGTCTTGAGGTATCCATTTCATCCCTTTTGTGGATTTGAATAAAATGTCTCAAATCTGTTGGATTTTCAAAAGTAGAAGAATGCCCATTGAGGGTAACTTTGAGGATTGCTGGATGGATGATACCATACCTTGCATTTACTTGCCTAAGAACAGGTATAAAGGTCAGTAGTCCTTTTCTCCTGGCAGCCGTTGCATAAGACACATTGCGGGATATATATATTTATATATTTATAGCTTACTGCCTTCCATATGGGCTGCTTCATTTGTTTCACTTTATTCATTATGAGATGTACATGAGTATAATCCAAAAGAGTGAAAAAATGAAAGTTCGAGAAGAGATATTAGAACTGTTCACTGAGTTAATTGGGCCCACCCGAAGGGCCCTCTGGATGTTAAGTTGCACTGACATTGGTAGATCAAGGAGTTTAGGAAGCAGAGTATTAAGGAACAGAATAGGGTCATCTTTTTCAATTCCCTTTGGAAGGCCCACAATTTGCAGGTTATTCCTCCTGATTCTATTTTCAAGATTTTCAGTTTGTTTTGTACAGCTTTGACTGTGATTTCTAGCATTTCTACCCTACTAGTGACATCTGCAGCATTACTCACTCGTCTTTCCACCTCACTCATACTTGACTCAAAGGTAGACCATTTATCATCAAGCTGTTGAAGTTTAGCATTTCTGGCTTCCATAAACGGTTTCAGAGCTCTAATTTCTATTAGAATAGTCTGCATGGTCGGATCCAGAGTATCCTCTTTTGGTGTGGGTGAGTCACCTTTTTGTCTTTTGAAAATATTAGAGAGAGGTGGAGAAACTTCTTTGGCTTGACCTTTTATTTGATGTCATAATGAGTTGAGTACTATGACTTCAAATATTTAGCCCTATATAAGGTGGAAGAGTCGTACACAGGATGTTGTGGTATTATATGAATGAAACCATTAGAAGGGCTTCAAAACCTTATTTTGTGGATTACCTTATTTATATATTCTTTCACTCGAGACCAACAGTGCAGCAGTACCCCAATTAATAAGACACCAGCATATCTGCTTAAGCAGTGCTTTTAAATGGATACACGCAACATTTGTTGTTTGATCACAATATTGTTTCAATATTCCTTAGGTTATATCATTAGTATAACATTTCGTTAAAATAGTCCATAAAGAAAAAATGCATATGGTATAATTAATAAGCATTCATTTCTCTTCCCAAGGGTTTAGTATATTTACAGTACAGTATCCACTTTAGAAAACGTGTCTAGGCTTTATTTACGTTGATAGACTGTGTTATGGTGAAATGGTGCTTCCAGCGCGTGAGCCCACCTCTCACTGCGTTGAAGCCGAACAGGTGACAGGAGTCATCGGCTACCTCAGTCACGGGACCTTGCAGTCTCAGGCCTCGCCCAGCTACGCTTCGCGACATGGTTGAGGTGCAAGCCCAGCCTCTCCAAAGACGCCGCAGTAGACCACCAGGGATAAAAGAGGTAAATATAAATATTTTTTAAAGTACCATTGATGCAGAATATAACAAAAGGTGCCACCGGAGCAGGAACGCAAAGGCTAGGCGGCCACCTCGCTCAGCGCTTAGCCACGCCCCACCAGTACTCCTTTACAGCCCTAGAAACTGCCCAAACGGCTTATGTGGTTGCTCTAGGGAGGTTTGATCAAGGTAGAATTTGTCGAACTAGAGTTTGGCCGCAAATATATGTTGGGGGGTGGGTAATCATGATAATAAATATAGGGGGTGTTTGGGGAAGCTGCATGGGTCTCCCCCTGCATATATTTGCTGCCAAATTGAATAAAAGAAAAAATAAATTACGAATTCTAATTCAACGAAAAAAACCTCAACCAAATTAATTAGAACCATCCTAATGAGCATTATGTGTTAGGCTTTTCCTGATCAGCTCTATGCTGTGATCCAAGGTTCCATCCCTTTCTTTTCTGTGCACATCTTCCATATTTATTGCACTCTGTTTTCCCTTCCTCATCCCTCCTGTCTGATGCCCCATGATGTCGCTCTGCAGGCTAAGATCTGGATTGCCCCGGCAGGTGACCGATGACCACTTTCCAGACAAAGCCTCTGCCCTGTTAAACAAGTACAGTAGTAACTGGGCCGTACCAAAATATTAACATAAAATAACACATTTGAATAGAAATCCAGAGTGGCGTAAAAAGAAGTTAAACAATGCCTGAAGAAGGCGCTCAAGTTTTCTTTAATGGTTTCTAGTGCGAAAGTGCTGCCTATTCATTATTAATTATTATTATCATTCAGACATTTATTGAACTTGGACCGGGATTCAGGAAGTTATACAGCACTTTACAATCATAGGGGGATGAACATGGTGAGGGCAGCAGAGAAACAAGGTAGTGGGGAGCTAACAACCAGAAGAGGTAAGTGGGGAGCAGATCCCCCAGTCTCAGGTAGGGTGGGGAGTAGAGGGTGTGTGGACCTAGTGCTAGGGAGGAGCCATTCATTGAAGAGGAAGGTCTTGAGCTCTTTCCTGAACTTTAGAAGTGAGGGGGAGAGTCGGGTGTTGATGGGTAGGGGGTTTCAGGCTTTTGGGGTGTAGACAGAGAAGGTTGGTCTTCTGTCTCTTCCCTTACTGCATTGGCTGAATTCAAGTCTGCAAATGCCCCTACATCTGGTGGTGGATCGTAGGCCTCCGGAGATGCGCCTTCTGTCACTAGTCAGTATAGCAGGGACAGAGGGCTGGTGGCGAAGGCCATCCATTGACTCCACCAATAGCCTTCCCCTGACATGCTTATGCGAGTCCACTCCACTTAAGCCCTCCAATCACTGACTGTCTGCCATTCCAGACCACAAGAATTTAGACTTGGTTGGTAGACTTAGAAGCAGGCCAGTGTGGGTTGTGGTGCTAACTCCATTGGCTGTTGACGGTACTCCCGACTGAGTATTCCCCACTGAGGCAAGTGCACTATTGAATGTGTAATCAGGCAGGTAGCTGAGGAAGAAGCACAATTAAACACCACCAAGATTACAAATACTATATGTATTTATTTGTTTATTAATTTATTTATTGCGGATTGTAAGGTGCTTATACATCAAGTAAATTGTGTGTCAAACTGCTCACATGGCAGCTGGGAGGGAACATGGGAATGAAATGCAAATATAGCAATGAGAGATAGAGGCGGTCCTACTAGACCCTGTGAGCATTCAGGCAGTGCAAGTGCAGGGAGAGAGAAGGCATGAGGGGAAGGCGAATAAGTACTAGGAGTACCATGGAGAGAAGTGCAAGGGAGTATGCAGCTGTTAAGTTAGTCGGTAGGAGTGGTCAACTGCCAATAAATTAGTGCAGGCCTGTGATGGCACAGGCCAGTGGGTGTCACGGGAAGTTCTGGACATGTGCAGAGGCTGAGGGCGATTGGGTGTGGGAGGCCAGGACCCAGGTGGACACATAAGGTCCCTGTTAGGAAAGATTTCATAATTGTAGGTAATTTTCCTTCCATGTGGCAACCCCCAAACTTTTTGCTGTTGTTTTACTGCAACATGAGGAAAGGACTAAGGGAAACAAAGTCTCCCAGGACGGACTGTCTTAAGGGCATGTCAGATTCCCCGTACGAATTGAGCGAAAGCCCAGAGGAGTGCGGCGGAAGGCTGCGCTTCTCTGGCAAAATCTAGATCAGGGTGTAAAACAACAGCAAAAAGTTTGGGGGTTGCCACATGGAAGGAAAATTACCTACAATTATGAAATCTTTCCTAACACTCGCCCCTCCCAGACTAAGGAGAGGGGGAAATAATCCACCCCTGGATGAGTTTCTTGTTCAGGTCGGTTAAACATTCTGGACAACCCATCAGCATTGCTATGTTGGACACCTGGCCTATGCTCAATAGTGAAGTCAAAGCCTTGCAGACTTATGGACCACCTAAGCAACTTTGGATTCTCTCCCTTCATGTTCATTAGCCACTTTAAGGGCTTATGGTCAGTTTGCACAGTGAAGTGGGTCCCATAGAGGTAGGGCCTCAGCTTCCGTAGGGCCCACACAACAGAGAAACATTCTTTCTCTATTGTGGACCATCTGAGCTCTCTGTCCTTAAGCTGGCGACTAATGAAACCAATAGGGTGTTCCTTACCCTTCTCATCTTCTTGTGATAGTACAGCTCCTATCCCAGTGTCAGAGGCATCTGTCTGCACAATAAAAGGTCTTAAATAAATAATAAATAAAATGGTAATCAGGGGCTCTGAGAACAGGGGCCTGGCACAAGGAGTCTTTTAAGCCATTGAAGGCCTTCTCACACTCGTCGGTCCAAGTTACCTTCTTGGGTTTCTTCGGAGTGGGGAGGGCAGTCAGAGGGGCAGCTATGGTACCATAGTCTGCCATGAAGTTGCGGTAATACCCCGTGAGTTCTAAGAAGGCTCTCTCTTGGGTCTGTGTAGTGGGGGTAGGCCAGTCTTGCACTGCTTGTACTTTACTGGTTAGAGGCTGTATCCTCCCTCCACCTACTTCATGTCCAAGGTAAACCACAGATCCTTGTCCAATCTGGCATTTACTAGCCTTTATGGTCAAGTGTGCTTTCTGAAGAGCCTGCAGCACAATCCTGAGGTGTTTCACATGGTCTTCCCAGGTGGCACTGAAAACTGCTATATCATCCAGATATGCAAGACAGAATTCATCCAACCCGTTTAACACATGATTCACAAGCCTCTGGAAAGTGGCAGGTGCATTCTTCAACCCAAACGGCATTACCCGGAACTGGTAAAGACCATCTGAAGTTGAGAACGCTGTCTTCTCCTTGTCATGTTCTGCTAGGGCTATTTGCCAATAGCCTGCAGTGAGGTCAAATGTGCTGAGATACTTGGAGGCACCCAAGGTATCCACCAGCTCATCTGTTCGAGGCAAGGGGTGTGCATTCAGAGCCCTGTAATCCATGCAGAGCCTCAATTCAGAAGTACCTGCCTTTGAAACCAAAACCACAGGACTGGACCAAGGACTACTAGAGGGTTCAATCACCACAAGATCTAACATTTTGTTGACCTCTGTCTTAATGTAAGACCGTACTTTGTCTGACATTCTGTATCCTCTACTTTTGGTAGGTACGCTGTCTCCTGTGTCTATGTTATGTTTGCACCAAGGTATCAAACCAGGGGACTGCGAAAACAGAGGGGAAAATTGTTAAGCAAACTTTTCACCTGAGCCTGCTGATCAGAAGTCAGATGAGGGGCCACTCGGACACCCTCAAAGGAGCTATCTGAAGGACCGCTTTGGAATAGGTCAGGGAGAGGTTCAGACTCCTCTTCCTCAACATCTGAAGCCAGTAGCAGTTCTGCGATTTCGACTCTTGGGACAAAAGCCTTCAGCCTATTTACATGGAACACTTTTGGAGCCTGTCCAGGCCTTCTAAGGTCCACTAAATAGTTGACCTCACCCAGGGGCTTCGCCACTGTGTAAGGGCCTGACCATTTATCCTGTAAAGCTCTAGTCCTTATGGGATTCATGATCAGGACTTGCTGACCAGGTGTGAAGTTGATGAGGGAAGCTTTCTGGTCATACCAATGTTTCACCAGGGCTTGCCCTGCCTTCATCTTGTCACTAGCCAGACCCATCAGGAGTACCATCCGTTTTCTGAGCCCTAACACATAGTTTACTACATTGGTAGTAATAGGGGGATTGGGCATCTCCCATCCCTCCTTGACTATGGCTAAGGGTCCCCGCACAGGGTGACCAAACAAAAGTTCGAAGGGGCTGAAGCCAACACCCTCCTGTGGTACCTCTCAGTAGGCAAACAGTAAGCATGGTAAAAGAAGATCCCATTTTCTTCTTTGAGGTTCTTCCAGAGCCCCAATCATACTCTTTAACGTTCTGTTGAACCGTTCCACCAGACCATTGGTCTGGGGGTGGTATGCGGAAGAGAACTTGTAGGTGACCCCACATTCTTTCCACATAGACTGCATATACTTCAACATAAAGTTGCTGCCTCTGTCACACACAATTTCTTCAGGAAAGCCAACTCTAGTAAAGATGCCAAGTAACGCTTTTGCAACTGACTTGGCAGTTACAGTTTTTAATGGGATGGCCTCAGGATATCTGGTAGCATGGTCGACCAGCACCAGGATAAACCTATTGCCTGAGGATGTTTGCGGGTCAAGGGGACCAACAATGTCGATCCCTACCCTTTCAAATGGTACCCCCACAACTGGGAGCGGTACCAATGGAGCTTGGATTGATGAGCCACTCTTACCAGATAACTGGCAGGAGGCACAACTCCTGTAGTGACTTTCTACTTGCACCCCCATCTTGGGCCAGTAGAAGTGCATGGATAACCTTTGCTTGGTCCTCTTAATACCAAGGTGACCAGCAAGGGGCACTTCATGCGCCAGCTGCAGGAGGAAGGGTCTTACAGCAAGGGGAACCACCAACCTCCTATGGTCTCCTTCTGTAGACTCTGTGGGCTCACTATACAGGAGTCCACCTTCCCAATAAATCTGATGCTTCCCAGGAGGTTCACCCTCAAGCTGGGAGCAGGCCTGTCTCCTTAGACCTTCCAGAGATGGGTACTCACGTTGGCCTTTACTGAATTCTTCCCTGTCAGGACCACCTTCCACTAACAAGTCGTTTAGCTCAGGATGGTCATTGAGGTCAAATACTTCAGGCATCGCCGCCTCCTCGTCAGGTCCGGGCGATTGACCAACTTCCTCCACCGCAGTGGTAGGTGAGTTCGGGGAATATTTTCTTTCCCTCTTTTTGGTTTTCTGACTCCTTTAGCCTTTGGTTTCCCCTTTGGCAGTGGCAGCTCACTTTTCTTGGTCAGTGCTGCCCTTGTTTGAGACCTTGTGCAGGGTCTGTCAGCAGTGTCTCCCACGAGCCCTAACGCTCGGTGATCATTGCCCAACAAGACCTTTCCTGGGACGCTTCTCTGAATGCTCATTGGAATCCTGACTGCTGTACCATTGATACTAAGATTTACAGGTATTACTGGGAACTTGAGAGGTGGGCCGTTAGCCAACTTAGTGGGCATCAGAGTAGCTCTGGCAACTTCCTCTGAGTCTACCAGGTAGAATCCACTACAGTTCGACTGCACCCACTATCCCTAAGAGCTGGAGTATCTACACCATTGATCAGCACACTGTCTTTAAAGTAGTGCTTGGTGTTATCTGGAATCCTATCATAAGCCTCTGCGACTTTAGGCTCCCAGGAACCCAGGGAAACTAAAACTACCTCAGCTTCTATCCCAATGGGGAAGGAGTCTGAGGAGAAGGATGCTCCTGTAATCTTTTCTTTCTCGTAGGAGGAGAAGGCCAGATTAGCAGAGTGGACCCCCAAGGTTTTGACCTTACATCTGGGATCCCCCTTCACGTGGTCAGTTGCTCCACAAGCAAAACACGATCCATTGGGTCGATTTACATAGGGAGGCTTACTATAACCAGAGTTCTGTATCGGAGGCTGACCGCCACTACCCTGTGAGTTCTCTTGTGTCTTACCCTTATTTTTCTTTTTGTGGCCCTTTTGGGAAGAAGATTTATCAGTTTCCCCACCCTCCTTATCTTTGGACTTTTTCCCTTCCTCCTGCTTACCAGGATGAGTCTTGTACTTATGGGACACTCGATGTGACACCCATAAATCTGCTGCAATGGCAAGCTTCTTAGGATCTATCTTCTTTGAATCTGCCAAATGCTGCTAAAGCTCAGGGGAAGAAGTTGCAAAAATATGTTCCAGCATGGCAAGACTTATCATACCTTCAAAGGTAGAAACCTTATACTTTCGACCCAGCCAGTCAGGTTTTTTAAGGATTTGGTTACATAAGATACCCAAGTACCACCTTCTTTTTTCTTATACTTTCGGAATCGTTTTAAATATTGGGCAGGAGTCTTTTCAAACTTTAAAATGAGAGTTTGCTTCAACATTGCAAAATCTGCTCGCTCAGCCTTCGAAATTTCCATAATGGCACTGCAGCCAGAATGGGGCAGTCTGCTGAGTAACCAGGCAATTTTATCAGCATTGTCAACTTGTTGAACTTCACATGCATACTCAAATGTTTTCAGCCAGTCCATAATGTCATTCTTTTCCTCATACACACTGAGCAGATCTTTTGGAAACCTTGGATGAGAGGAGGCCCTCGACCCGTGTCCAGGACCCTTGGATCCATTGGAAACTTGAAGCTTGGCCAGTTCCAACTGGTGATCCGTGTCTTTCTGTGTGTGCCTCCAGGATGTGGGCTGGGATATCTGTTCCCAATACACATCCTGGGTGCCAGAGAGTCTGAAGTGTCCTGAATGCCTGGGACCACCGTGGTCTGTGATAGGTCCACGTATGGTGTGAGTGTTTGTGAGCTGATCTCCCATTGGGCCCTCTCCGTTTTGGCGCGAAGGGAACTTTGGATAAGAGGAGGCTGAAAACACCATTACCATGTCGATCTCCTGAGTTCTCACGAACAAAGGGTAAGGAGCCAAGTATCCTGCAACTAAGAAGCTGAGTCGAGGAATCGCTGGTGACCCGCTGAAGGTTTGGCACCTTGCACTGCTGTCGTCCTGCGAGACCACTCGGCCTCTGATCGAACAAGAAGGTCTGCAAAGGCGCTTCGACCCTTTAGAATAGTGGGAACAACTATTCTCGGCATCTTCACCAAATCCTGTACGTAAGCCTTCGGAAGCATCCCTGGGCCATCCAGTGGACTGACCAGCCAACACAGGAACCTTGCTCTGTCACCGCCGTCGGGCTTACTACTAATACCATGTCCTCGGCACTCTCACACGATTCGTACACTTGGCGTTCCCAGGTCTGAAGTGAGACATGTGCTTTGGGACCGGAATACACGCGGTTGACGAGTTTCCCTTCTGTGGTAACAACCCTGTTTTTTTTCTCTGCATCAGGGACACCCTCGACCCTGACTCCTGCTATTGTGGAATCTACACGGCATCGAGACATCCTCTAATCTCATCTGGACCTGCCAGTAATGAAACTGAACCGGAGAAGCCTGGGTCTGCCTGCATCGGGGACCAGTGAGTAGTCAAAACCCTAACCGTTCGCCCTCCCGCAGGAGCAGGTGGCTGTCCATCGCTGTTGTAAACAGCAAACCCTTTCCCGCACTCACGCCCTGCTTCTGTCCCCAAGTGGAGGCCTTGCCTGAGTCATGGGGATTTGTTCAGCATTTTTTCGTCCACCTTTCTGAACTGGCTGATTTCGCTGAAGACACTCTCCTTTGCCCGTTGGCACCCGCATGTGCAGGTACTTTTGAGCACAAGGCTCCACTCTTCGTAGGGCTCGGACTTCCTTCTAGTTAGGTGGCCTCTGATGTCGAACTGGGTCTAACGATTACTTGCACTGCCTGTTTTCCTCCCCATCTAGGTGGTCTGCATATTTCGTGCTTCTAACTCTTTAGACCCCTCGGTCTTGTATATATATTGTATTGATTGTGATGTGTTGGTTTATTGGAGTTTTACCGTGATTCTTTACTATGGTCGATGTTACAAAGGCCTTGTAATAAATGTGTCTATATTTTTAATATAACACCTGTCTGGAGTACTTTGCAAGCGTCCTTGCTTTGTGTGCTCATTGCGGGCTTTCAGTCACCCTCACCCCTCTTGAGACCTAGTCTTGACCGCCGCCATCTCTACCCTGATTGTCTGGCTTGTCCAGAGGTTACCCTGTTCCAAGAAACTAGGCTGGGCTTCGAACCTCTGCCCCTACAGGACAGAGTTCAGAAATCCATCTTAACAGTCCCTAATCACCAGTCTCAACAACTGTGGGATTTAACAGAGGAGGCAAGTAGGAAGTGAAAAGGAAGGTCATGAGGAGCTTTCAGAATTTGAGGAGATCCGGCTCAAGATGAAAAGGAAGGGGGAGGCTGGTCCATAAGAGGAAGCCTGCTGAGGAAAGAGATCAGCCACCAGCTCGCTGTTTAGCGAAGCGCTTGACACACAGAGATGGTAAAAATACACTGTGATGGCCTACTGGAAGACAAAAAAACAGAATCTGCACTTACTATCCATGCTGCTGATGCAAGGACAGATAACAGTGAGCTAGCAATGACATAGTCTGGGATGTACTATGCTAAAATCCTGAAAGAACTGGAACTGCAAGATGCGCTTCCCAGCTTTCCTAATGTTGTGATGCAGGATACCATGCAGTCACAATCTACATCCCACAGTGTGCTGAGCTACTCATATTGTACTCTTTCGAAATGCCTCCATGAGAAAGGAGAAAGAGGACAAATAGCACGAGTGAGTGAACCTGGTCACTTTGCATGAAAATTAAAAGCATTTTGGGAATGTAAACCCCAAGCTTTTGATGGGAGTATAGAAATGCTGCAACATCTATAATTTCCTCAGGGTCTGGAGGTCCAGCTATTCACAGGTTTTAAGAGCACGGGCTGGAAGGTGAAGCCTGTGTAAATGCCCAAACCTAATGAACAGACATCCTTAGACAGTTGTGTACATGACAAATGCCTAATCTGGGTAAACGTCAACCAAAATATATACTAAAAATTTGCTGTACACAAATGTCTATAATTATAGATGTCAAAATATCCTGTACATGGATATGTAATTTTAGGCTTTCTTATCAGTCAAATTCATTGGGATTGCATTACCCCTTTGGGACCAAAATGTGGGATCACTATCGAGCATCTACACACACGGCCAGGCTGCAAGTAGAGGGAAAGTCCAATCACAATAACCATAAGTATTGTGGACACTGGAAGAGTAAGTGGATTTAAGACACTATTGAAGCTTATATCACTTTCACCTGCTGGGTTGCAAACCAGAGATTAAGTCAGTTTCAAGGTATCCCCCATTTGAGAAGGAAAGAAGTGTAACAATGACTGTGGAGAGGTGCTATTAATTGAGAATGAATGTATCAACTCTGTGAGTCAATGGAGAAATATCCACTGAAGAATGTCCAAAGCAGATGTAAGGGACTGAAACATGTCAAGAATAGTGGAGACCAAACAATGAAGAACATTGTTATAAAATGATCAGTTTTAGTATGTGTGCAGTTTCATAAACTATGTGACTAGCTACATGTCAGTGCCTTTACAGTTTGTGTTTGTACTAACACCAAGACCCAAAGGGGTAATGCAATCAAAAAACATTGATTTATTAGTTCACAAAGTTTAATATACCATGTTTGTTCAGTAGATTTGCTGGATATGTCGCAGCCAGAATCTTTGTTTCTCAAGGTTCATTCTAATTAGCTCCTGGAAGACCTTGAACTACAGACAAAGAGTAAATGCCGACAGAAACGTTATCTCCTAAAATCTCTGCACAAGCACTTTTAAAGTTCTCCAAAGCCAGACAGAGATTGCCTGCACTTTAACTCAGGCTTCAACTGGGTTATCCTGCCAGTAAGCCGGGGGCACTGGTGAGTAACTGGATTATATGGACCAGCAAACTGCACTTTTCTCCCTGTGATGTAGAGGCATGCAGCCATAATCTACATTTCATATTGTGTATTTTACAAGGCTAATGGGATACCTGATCTACACTTTTCAGCCTTTCTTACTGAGGCTGTCATGTGAGATACAGGAAAGTCTGAAACTACATTACCCTGCATGCACTTAACTGAGTAAACATCAAAATTTCGGTAGTTGCTATATAAAAGGTCAACACACCTGGCACAACCTTAATGAGCGTCTGGAGACCAGGAAGCTGAACACGCAATTCTCAACCACCTGTGTGCAGGCTCCCTTGAAGCTTGAAACAGCATCTTGAAAGAGCCATGTGTTACCCGAATACATCCTAAGAGCTGGAATCAGGAAAGGTGGTCTCAGCCAGGTGGAGACAGACCAACCATGAAGGTGGGCGTTGCTACCTCGAGGAGGCAAGCACAGATGTTTCCAGCCGAGTCCTAGTTCTCAAGCCCACACACAGGATGTGTATCCGGTAGATTTCAGATGCTCTAATTCAAAATCTATACTAATACCCGCAGGAGTTTCATCCAGATGCTCCCAGCAGCCTTTGCAAGTGTGCTGGCCCCCTGCCTGATTCCGGTTTCAGAAGCAGTGTGATAAGACGGCTCTCTGTACTCGAGACACCACTATATCAGCTCTGGGATTTCATGAAACAAGCTAATGCATTATGTGAGTGCTACTGTTGGTTACTTAGCAGATTGGTCTTAATCAGCCAATAGCAATGATTGGAAGGAAAACTCAGGACACGAGCACCAATGACAGTGATGCTGCCAGAGTTATGTAATGATTGGGCTAGGAGGATAACTCAGGGGCAACGCGTTTGTCTTGGACGCAAGACAACGCATGGTCTCGGGCTTAGAAACTGGTCTCTGGTATCAAGCGTGTTCTAAAAGAACAATTAGAATCTGTTCTAGTGGAAGTGAGAATCGAGCTGACTTTTCTGGTTTTGGCAATCCGGGATGGAGTCAACACCCTGCTTGTGGTGTCTCTTGGCCACACAACTAGCCTGCCAGAGAGCGGTCCAACATGCTGCTGCATGCCCCGTCACAGGATGCAAAGAGATTTGACCACAACCGCCCCGTCCTAGGAAGCCTCTGTTGGTTGACTATCCTAGGCAGGATACTCTTGAAGATTGCCTGCGTCCCAAGCAAGGAAACTATTACCCGGACCCCCGTCTACCTCACCACAAAACTGACCGACTCAGGTACCGGGCACTCGTCTTTGAGGGAGACCAGTGCAAGGCTCTGCAAAACCGGAGCAATAAAGATCAAATAGGAAAGCGCATTTTCTTGCAAAGCACCAGCCTACTGGAATAATATCCTGGCCTCTATTGGGGTGACCCTAAGGTTCAAGAAGGACCTTACTCCATGAAGTATCTTCGGAACACCTAGGAACCTCAGGACCTCCTCCCAGGATGGCTCCCACACCCGAAAAATATCCCCTAGGGGTCCTGCTTGCACATTTGTTGTAGTCCTCAACCAACATATATAGAGCGCTCCATTGCCCCCAGCTCGGGTCACCCTATGGAAACCTTAAACACAAAATACAAAATGGCGGAGTTCCGAGTCTAGAGGATGGAGTTTATATTTTCACCATTAACCAATCACTATTCCCTGTCCAGGATATCACCTGTCTCTTTTCTTCTTTCAGAAACTACACAACATGATGCTGTGGTTGCTAGGTGTGTTTGAAAAGACCCCCACCCCCGAGCACAAATATTGATGGGACCTGCTTAAAAACAATGGCTTGTGAATATGCACCGCTCACTCATGAGGTGGACTAACCGACATGAACCTTCCAACCCCCCCAGACATCCTCGACCCCAGCACACCCCACCCCTTGGTGAATGTTAGTCATGCATCCTCCTTTCCTGTTACTTGTATGCCTTGCATGGAATCGTGGTGCCTCCTTTTGTCTACGCCACTCTACAAATGAGAATTGTGAACTGAGTGTGAGTTAAGGTTAAATTTGTAGCGTAACAGACATTGGGCCTCATCACGTTTACCACCGCATTTAATGGTCTGCCCAATCTCGAGTCTGGCAGCATTTACCCCCAGCTCTAATCTGGGGGTAAATGCCTGGGAAAATTGATGATTTTCGGCCCAGTTACTGCATGGTAATACCGCCGTTGGTAATTGCACCAAAATTTCCCCATGGGGAATTACGTTTACCACTCAACCTGTGATCTGATGGAAATACCGCTGG
The DNA here is from genome assembly GCF_040938575.1 of Ambystoma mexicanum. Taxonomy (NCBI): domain Eukaryota; kingdom Metazoa; phylum Chordata; class Amphibia; order Caudata; family Ambystomatidae; genus Ambystoma; species Ambystoma mexicanum. Next base: position 72,067,191 of record NC_090923.1, read on the forward strand.
ACAGGTGGGCGGTAACGCAAATACAGTTGGGCGGTATCACAGTCAGGATACCGCCCAACTTGTGATGAAGCCCATTGTGTTAGAGAGTCAGTTCCTTAACACTGGCGGTTACGCCATGTTTCTGTTTCACTGTTATTTGCATGTTTGTAATGTCTGCACTTAAACATGTTGCACTGATGGTATATGGGTGTTGTTCGGAAGTGTTGCCTGTGGCTGCAGTGCTCCCTGCCATTCCATGCAGATAATTCCTCCATGTGTTCCTTTTGAGGTCCTTTTTCCATTCCATGGTTCCTCGTACTGCTTACTGTTGCCTGTAGTATTGAGCACATATGGTGAGGGCGTATTTGTGTGCCACACGGGTGCTTGTTTATGGTGTTCCCTCTGTAGGCTTAGGAATAAGGTACTTGCCTGTAACACCTGTTCTGCAGCATTGGTATCTGTCATGGATTCACATGCTGCATGAACATTCCCCATCGTCAGGCTGGGAATCCTCGGTAGCATAGAGCCGTTCAGTCACTAGCCTAGTCATTTTGGGTCATGTTGCCCACAGCCAATAGAAAGGGCCCACAAAAAAGCTACAGAGTAGGCAGCTTCATTGGCGGGGCGAAGGTCAGAGCGATGAGGTCGTAGTACCAGATCTGTCTCGGCCAAACAGGGGCCACTAAGCTCATTCTGCACTGATGCTGTCTTAACACACTTAACACCCGAGCCACCAGGGGATTGGGGGGAAGCGTAGAGGAGATTTGCCTCCATGGGGAGTTTGAAGGCATTCACCCGGGCTTTCCGGATGAGGTACATGCTGGCAAATGCTGCCCATCTCTTGTTGGAGTGGGTGGTGAAAAGGTTCATTTCTGGGGTGCCACATAGATGGAGGATCGGGCAAAGATGAGACTCCCGTAGTTCGCATTCATGGCAGGAGTTGTGCTCCCTGCTGAGGCAATCCACCATTGTGTTCTGAATACCTGGTAGGTGGTAGGGAATGAGGAACATGGCCTGCTCCAGGGCCCAGTACCACAGCGTCTGTGCATCCGTCGACAGAGAAAGAGACCTGGTGCCCCTCTGCTTGTTGATATAAAACATTGTGGTGGTGTTGTCTGTGACCATCGGGGCCACTTGACCTATGAGAAAGGAAAGACTTGAGGGCCAAAAACACAGCACGCAGTTCCAGTCGATTGATATGGAGAGTCTTCTCCTCGTCTTCCTACAGACTCCTTGGCAAGTAGATTTCCTGTATGAATGCCACAGCTCTCCAGGGCATATGTAGTGAATGTGACTTGATGCGGAGGCGGACAAATGGGAGCGCCATGGACAAGATGCATCTGGATCAACCACCAGTGCAGCACAACCTTGAACTGCCATGTCAGTGGGATCTTGTCCTTCCAGGAACCGGAGGCTTCTTGTGAGTGTAGATACAGGGATTCATGAAGGAGTTGCATGCAAAGCCGGCAGTGCGTAAGCAGAAGAATGCACAAAGACATCATCCCTAAGATGGATTGTAGTAGCCGGAATGAGGCCTGCGACCTCAGTGAGAGTATTTGGACTTTGGCAAGAAGGGATCACACTCTCTCTTCTGAGAGAGTGGAAAATCAAGAATGTGTGTCCAGCCAAGCTCCCAAATAGAGCACCCTCTGAGGCGGGGGTCAGACAGCATTCTGGAAAGTTCACAGACAATCCTATTGATTGTAGGCATTGGATAGTACGTACTGTATGTAGCTGGGTGAATGAGACCGGTCGTACCAGTCAGTCGTCTAGGTGTCACTGAGAGTGGTGTGCATCTGAGCAACAAATGTGGGCCACCACAAAGTCCAGACATTTGGTGAAGACACTCAGGGCTGATCGGAGTCCGAAGGGGAGAGCCTTGAACTGGGAGGTGGAACTATGCATCCTCTAGATCCAGGGATGCCAGAAAATCCCCTTCTTGCAGTTGAGACAAAACCTGCTGCAGGGTTATGACCCAGAAATTTGGGGATTTGAGGAACTTGTTGAGGAGCTGAATGTCTAGGATGGGCCTCCAACCTACCAATACTTTTTTACTAAAACATCTCTGGAGCACACACCCCGCCCTCACTGAGTGGTTGGAACTCGTTTGATGGCTCCTTTTGACAGAAGCAACTGGACCTCCTCTAACAATAGAGCCAGGTGTTTCTCTACCTTCTCTATGGTAGGGATCATGGGTAGTCGTTTATCAAACACGGTTGATAAATTGTGAAAGCCTCCTTCCCACTGGGGTGTGAAAGCGGGGTGGGGGAGCTGGAACCGATTCGTGTCATGTTTGTTTGGTAATTTACTCCTGGTGTGTGAGGAGCCATATCATCGCTCGTTACCTCTGTAAGACTGCGACTTAGATTTGTAGGTGTCCATCGCCGAGTATGAAGGAGAACTGTATGATGTGGAGTGGTTTGAGGACCGGTAGTCCCTCTAGCATGACTTCCCAGACAAAAAGGACTAGGGGCGTTGCTGCAGAGTGCCAAGCGAATAGGCAGTCTGTGCCGGCCTTGATGATCATCCACTTTCTTGCCAAAAGCAACAATTTTATTTGCCCAGTATCTATCTTAGAGTTGCCTGACTTGTCTTAACACAAATGTCTGACCAAATTATGAAATGCCTGACCAATCTATTTTTTACTTATATCTTTAGTTCTGTTCAGTTTTAAACCCAGATTCTTTGATAATTTATGATATACATGCACTACTTGACATATTCTCTACTGTGCAAGGATCCTGACCCCACAAAATAGATCGCTCTTCAAAGCGCTTTTCTGAAAGGCACTACATTTCTAATTTTCACAGCATTTAGAGTCATTGATCAACCTGACAATCTTTCTGCATTCAGTTTGAGGGGGGATGGGAGTCTAGCTAGTCTAGCGACACATATACACTGTAGTGTGGACAGGCTAGGCAGCCTGCATTGTAACTCCGAAACCAATGACTGCAAAGTGTTGAGAATGTCCAAGTAGACATCCTTAGGAGGCACCATCCTGGTACAGGCAGAGAGAACAGCCAGTAAAATCCTGCCATTTCCTCTTACAATCACCCTCCTCCAACGCAAAGTAGATGACTATACTCCGCTCTAGTATAGTCATAGCCTGCTGCTCCAAAGCACTGTTCTGCTATTACACTGCCCATAGAATTCCTGAGTTGATTAGTCTATAGCCCTATCTCACATCTCGACCAAATGCACAATGCTATAACTGCCTTCAGTCTTGAATCCTTGCACATTGCAGGTTTTGCTCATGTTTTGAATATAAGTGCCTTAATTTGTGCTTTGAGTCTAAAGACATGTTTAGTACAGCATTTCTGTTTTGAATCTAGGTGCAATACTGCAATTGTGTTTTGAATCTAGGTGCATTTCAGCACAACATTTTCACTTGCATCTAGATGAATTTAAATACTTTTTTTGTTTTGTTCATTTGGTTAGACTTCAATTCAACCTTTAACAAACGTATTTTCAAACAAACATGGCTCAGAGCAATACACATATTTCAGGGACAATACAGACTTATTACAAAAGAAAAGAATGAAAAAAAAGATTAAAACTTAAAAAAGACAAACACTGTACTAATGCGGTCATTAATATCTTAATGTAAAATATTCTTAAAATTCATTCTCATTCAGACAATATAGAAACGGTGTTTACAATTTATGTAGTTGAGCCTATCAAACAATAATTCCACATCTGATCACTTAAATAAAAAGTGATAAAAAGTGATCCTTAGTAAACTTATAAAAGGCTCTTGAGCTTATCTATTCCAAGGCTCTACATGATAACAACAGATGTCTAGCTGTTTCTTTTTCTTGTTTGCAATATCTGCAAGTAACAGCGTCCTCTTCAACCAGACCATATCTCAACAAGGTTTCCTTTGTACGTAACAGAGTTAAACGGAATCTCATGAAGGTGGACCGCGTAGATTTACTAGAGTAAATTGAAAAATATGGTGCCCAGGTTCCTTGCTTTTTATGATCATATTTTAGATGATTTAGCGATGAATACGCATGAAATTCGGATGCAGTGGTGGCCCAGTCCAAATCAAATAATCGCTCCTTTACTTTATACGGATTGCTAACACGAAACGACTCAGTACAGCTCGTCTCCTTCAACAGCAGGACGGCATGCCTTTTTATTTCGCACACAACTCGAAGACCCCCCAAATCACATGCTTGTGTAAAAACGCACCACGGTAAATTAGGTATTTTTAAAAACATTTTGCCATACAGAGATAGGTAGCACCAGAAAGCTCTCACCTTAAGTGAGACAATGCCCAATTTGTACCGGATAATTGAATGTGGCATGGAAGTTGGGAGGCGGAGGATCCTTCTGCACATCAATGTTTCAAGATACGGGAGTTACTCTAGCAGAACCGGATCCTATATTTCTATCCCTTATAATAGTTTTGGAACAACTTTACCTTCAAAGAACAATTTACACGGTAGTAAGGAACATTTTCCATATTTGGAATCCACTCTGTGAAGTTGATTCGCTAATTTAGTTCCTTTAGTGTGCAACCATGATCGAATTAAATTAGCAGAAGGTTAAGAAGTGATCATGAAGCCCATATATAGAAAAGAACCAATCCTCGCCCTGGATCAAAATCCATGTGCCACTTACTTTCTGGTATTCGTAAATTGCATAACCTTGGTCTTGCAGGAATTAATAGATCAGGAATTTGCTTTAACAAAGGCTGAGAAACCATTCAACACTCTCTGAAGGCCAATGGGTGTATTATCAAAAATAATAAAGTCGTCAGCATAGCCAGTCCACAAAGGCCTCCTGCTTGAAATTCTTGGTGTTGTCAAAGCCATCGGCTGCAAATATTGCTCTAAATCGCGTTCTTAATGCTCACGCTCTGAAACACATGTGTGCGAGCAAGATTCAAATAACTATCAATAAATCAGCCATATGCATGTTGTATAGGAAGGGGGCTAACACACCCCCCGACCTTACCTCTTTGAACGTTTTTACTGGGCGAGACAACATACCTTTGTGATTGAGTCTAACTTGGATGGTCGAGTCAGCATGCAGCGCAACTCAACGTCTCAACAAGCCTGCCGGAATGCCCCATTTCTGTAACGCGCTATCTACTGCGTCAAAGGCTGATGCCAAGTCAATGGAAGCAAGGAAAACAGAATTTAACGAGGCTTGACCCTGAATACACTTGGTAACAAGCCATCCAATTGGGTAGCCATCCTCTTCCAGAACCCAGTTTGCCATTTTGATATTGGTACAGGTTTCCAATTATTCTAACAACAAACACCAGAACATTTTTGAGTCTGCATCAAGGATGGCAGTCGGACGCTTGGTTGTGACCTATTTCCCCTCTTTTACATGGGAATAATGTGGACTCTCTCCCAAGTAGGTGAAATTGCTCCATCTTAATTATATCTACAAATAGAATATTTAAAATGTCCGCCCATAGTATCAGATTTGTTTAAAGAGTTGATTCTAAAGCTCATTAGGGCCATGGGCACGAAAATTACTGATAGAGCCAATTAAGTCAATGGGCCTCATTACGAGGTTGGAGGTAGCCATGGCGCTATTCGCGCCATGGCTGTCTCCAAACTCGTTCCGACTCCGCCCTGGTGAATGGAGCAATTACCGGTCCATTCCAAGGTTGGCGGGACTGGTAATTCCCCATTCACCAGGGCCCTTCCCCATTCCCATTTGAGCCCTTGTAGGGCTCAATGGGAATGGGGAAGGCGCTAATAATGGTACCGCAAATTGCGGTACCATTATTAGCTCTAGAGTCCCTTTGCGGGTCCCGTCCTTAACGCCTGAAAAAACCAGGTGTTAAGGAAGGACCCGCAAAGGGAACTCGTAGTAGGGCGGTAAGGGATTACCGGTGCCCTTTCCGGTGCCGGTAATCCCTTACCGCCCACCTCGTAATGAGGCCCAATAAGTTCTGCTTGAGGGATGGGAACGTCAAAAGTTACCTCCTGGAGAGCTGCATTCTCCGTCCCAGATATACATAATGAGGGTGGCAAAGCATACAATGGGCCTCATTACGAGGAATGTGGTAGAGGGATAACAGCGCCGGTAGAGCTTCCGGCCCCATTATCCCTCTACCGCCCCATTACAAGGTCTGCTAGCGAGTGCCGCTAAGGACGTCTGGTAAAACCAAGCGTCCTTAGCGGGACCCGCTAGCAGACCAGGATGCTACCAACGGGCCAGAGGTATTCATCAATGACCAGAAAGCCTTTGAATTTTTATCTACTAATACATCTAGCGTTTATTATTTGCATACAATTGTAGACGCTGGGCTCTAGAAATCATGGAGCCAATTTTTATACCCCCTGATCGGCTTTCCTTGTTTGGAAGATTTTATCAGGCCAAAGAGGAAAGGGTAATTTAAAATGGGCTTTCTCACACATCTAAGCAGTCGTTTTCTATAAACCAGCTCCCTATTGTATGTATGTATGTGAGAGGTGGAGCGAAAAACTCCCTTGCCAGCTCAGGAAACAATAGGGGCAATTACACTGGCAATAAAACAGTCAAAATGATCCACTAAAAAATCTGTGCACTTTTGCTGGTCGGACTTCATTTCAATCACTCCAGCAATTGTTTGATTGGCCCTATCCAGCATGTACGAGGTCCAATTTAGACGATTACTGTGAGTATTAAGAGTGAGTGTTCTCCTCCCTGCCATTCTAATAGTATGCACTGGTAAAATTGCCAGTGGATCAAAAAAGGCTGTTAGAATGAGCTCCATTCCCTTGACATCAAGACGGGGGCAATGTTCCAGCAGCCATCGGCCCACATAATGTAATCAATAGTAGAAGAACTAGGACCGTTAGACCACGTTACAGAAGGTGGGATGTCACCTACGACCATACCATTTAATGGACATAGCCCAGACCTGTGAGACAATTCATCCATACCCTAGCATTCCTAATTTTGTCATCCTTTTTCATTATGGAGATTTGACTCACGTTCCCAGTGGAGATACAGTTGGTTATAAACATCAGACTAGGGAAAAGCAGCAAAACAATTGCAAATCAAGGCCAAATCATTGTACTTCTGAGAGTTTGAGGCTGTGGAGAACCTAACCAAGTGTGGGGGTGACTTTGTTAAGAGTTGACAAGCATTACCCAAGCCAAGAAAAACTGAAACCCAGAAAACCACCATTTAAACAACATTGCCAACAGCAGAAGGGGTTTAATGCCACATATATACACTCTAAAACATGTTGCCCATATTATATACAACATCTGGTACAAATTGGGATACCCACACCTTGCCAAACTCAGGGGAGAGACAGGAAGATACTCTAACCCTAGCATTCTTTGTTTGCTTGTACAGAGGGAAATCAAGAGAGGCCAAAAGGCTGTCTTTCTGGGAATAGGTAGCCAGAAGGAAGCAGCATCATTTGCAGGAAAGTATTGACGAGTATAAAATGAAAAAAGCTCATTCTCCAACATTATATATTATTATCATTATTGAAAATAATCATAAAATCAACAGGCAGCACGCACCTCCATTAAAAAAGCCAATTCTCCACCATGCTATATTACTATCATTAATAATAATAAAATCATCCTGGTTTTGTTGAGGTTCAATGTCCTGAAAATTATGATCTTACCAAAACTACTCTACCACTTCATGGCTCTGCCAATAAGGGAACCCAACACCTCCTTCCGAGCACTGCAACGATATACAGGAACATTCATATGGAACCACTGTGAGGCAGATCACCTGCAGTACCCTTGGGACCACTGCAGGCAATTAAGACTACAAGTGTAAGCACAATTTCACCTTTGGTACAAGCCTGTACTACACAGTAAAGTGGTAGCGATGGCTGAGCCGCCAGGCTTATCTCAGGAGTTTAAGTGAGCAGTAGATCAACTTACACAAAGGACCAACTAATACAGTGATTCAAACAAACACTTACTCAAGGTTTCTTGGTAAAAGAATATACATTTATTTACTCAGTCAGTTAGAAAACATTACACTAGCATAAGCAGCTCAATATCACACACAAATAAACCACAAAAATACAACCGGTAAGTAAATGAACAAGTTTAGCTCCCCTGAAGTGGGAGCAAAATGGCACTTCAGATGCTTAATAAAGGGGTAAAAAGACAAGGTTATATGAATAGACAGCCCAAATACATTCATAGGCAGGGCAAAGGGTTTCAGTTAACTACAACCAGCAATGCTTCTCAATAGGCCTGTGCCAATGTCAATGGTTCAGAGTCTTTGTATAGGATAGCACAGTTCTGGTAGATAACGGTTATGTCTTTGCCACAGAGTTTAGAAGAATTTGGCTAGGCGAAAAGTTTGATGAATGTTTAGGGAAGGACAAGCCTTCGTAGTTGAGGAAAGTTTCACACATTTTCTCGATGGCCAAAAGATTTCCGGACCGCGTTTGAACAGTACCTTGTTAATGGAGAAGAGCTATAGCTGATGCAGTTGTTCCTGGCAGTTCGAGCAGATCTCGCAGTTCCTGAGCTTCAGTCGTGGGGACAAGAAGGAGGACTTTGGGAGGTTCCTGCACTGCCCAGAGATGAGGCCAAAAGCTGTAGCAAGACATCGATTTAAAGTGTGAGTGCCTTAAAGTCCACGAGCTGGTTTCCTGCCTTCTGGCTATCCAGTTTTTCAACAGCACTCTGATGAAAATTCGACCAGATGGGGACGGTGTCCAGGTGGCTTGCAAGTTGGTTGTTCCCACCAAACTCAAGGGAAGAAGTTAACCTTGAAGGGCTTCTCTGTCGATGGAGTTTCAGGCAATTTGGATCTGCAGCAGGGCTTCACCGGTCGTCCAGGAGTTGCAGCAGTCCTCTTCCTTCAGCTCGTCTTCGGTTCTTTTGTTCCAGTGGTCGACTCTGCTTTTCAAGTCCCAGAGACCTGCTTTTAAACAGTTTTCCCCCATTCATTCCAGCCTGGCTGTCACTCACACAGCAGGGTGGCTGTCCTTGCCGGACATCTTTTAGGCACTTTGACTATTGCTCCAAACTTCTCCATCTTCTCCTTCAGCCACATTTATTATTTCTCCAATCTACTCCATCTTATCCTTCAGCCTCCTCACCTATTGCTCCAACCTACTCCATAGTCGCCTTCAGCCTCCTCAACTGTTGCTCCAACGTCAGGAGTGGGCGCAAAGACCCAGGTGCCCAAAGCAACCTCCTGAAATCAGCAGCCCCTGACCACCTGATATCAACTGGCCCCTGCCTACTCAGATATCCGTTGCGCCCTTCACTTCTGATTGATTCGGACCCCTGCCCAGTGACCCTTGCACCAGAGGTCAAAGTGGGAGGGAACTAAAGGGTATGATATTGATATTGATATTTTATTTATATCGCGCTCATACACAAGAGAGGATAGCTCAGCGGCAACGTGCTCGCCTTGGAAACAAGACGACACGAAGCAACACAGGTTCGATCGCCGGGTCCGCGCTTAGAAACATCTGGGTATTAAGCGCATTCTATATACGCAACTAAGACATATTCCTGAAACAGCGCCTCAATGCCCCTGGGATGTGTGAACGCTTTACAAATGCAATTAAAAGAAAAGGGCAAAGGGAGGGGAAAAGGGGAGAACAAAACAATGACCTTACTAGGCCCAGTGACATTGAGAACGCGCAAGTGCATGGGAGAGGGGAAAAGTGAAAAGTGAAAAGTGCAGAGCAGAGGAGAAAACAGATACATAATAACAAATAAAATAAATAATAAATGCAAACAACAATGTTGGAGGCAGCAGCCAGGGTAGGTCTGATAAGTGCAGAAAGAGAAATAAAAGGGGGGACTGTATGGGTACAGATACAGACCCCAGTGCAAGGGGAGGCCCGGAGTCAGTGCGGGAGGGTGGCTGGGTAAGCAGGTACCTGGGCCCAGAAGACAGAGCGTGGCCAGGTGCACAGTGCTGTGACAGAGCAGATCAGCAGGGGGAGGGGAGGGGCGAACACAGAAGCAAAGAGGAAGGTCGTGAGGTGCTTCCGGAATCGGAGATGGTTCTCCTCCAGTTTCATTGGCCGGGAGGCTGTTCCAGAGGGAGGCCCCAGCCGAAGACACATATCTACTCCCCAGCTTGTTTCTTTGAAAAACGACTGACCCTGAGGGAGTTGGAGATAGAGGAGTGAAGAGCTCGAGATGGGAGGTATATGCGCAGGGATAGCTGAAGGTATTTTGGACCCTGGCCACAGAAAGCCTTGTGGACAATGCAGAGGGTTTTGAATTTAATCTTTGCATCCACTGGGAGCCAATGGAGAGATTTCAGAACTGGAGAGATACGATCCCAGGGCTTGAGGCCAAGGACAAGTCTTGCAGTCCTGACAATCCCTTACTTCTCAGGGAAATCGGTCATAGTTCCCTTACTTCATGTGACCTGGAGTACCGTCCCAGGAGGGTAGGAAAAGCCACTTAAAAAAAAATTATATATATATATATATATAACAGTTCCTCTACTGGGGATTGGAACCTATGCTCTACGTTAACAATCCTGTGTTGAATTACATTGTGCTTGCTGTGCTTTGTCTATTTAAGCCGGTAAGATAACTCAGCGGGTTGAGCGCTCACTGCTGTGATCTGAGCGTGAACTGCAAGTCGCAGGTTAGAATCCCAGCAAGGCCAACTCAGCCTTTCATCCATCCGAGATCGATAAATGAGTACCAATTTCGGTTGGGAGATATTGTATGTAAATATGTGCTCTGTAAAGCGCTTTGGATTAAGGCACTATATAAATAACACATCATTATCATTTATTTAAATGGATTGCTTGCAAATGTGAAGCCTATTTCCTGGCAGTCGTGCAGCAATCTGGGAATTGCTGTAGGCGCAGGGGGCTTGTTTAGGCGCAGAGGTGTTTGCAGGTAATGGGGGGCAGTGGGGTATCAGTGGCTACAGTCAAGTACATGCCCCTTAAGAGGCCTGAATGGTGGATGAAGGGAAGGAGAGGCTGCACAAAGCCGCTCGCTGAGTGGGCAATGAGACACTAATGGGGGTCATTTAAATGTGTATTCTTTCACTGCATTTTCTTTAGGCTTCTGAGAGCTTTTGTAAATGACAGCTTTTTAGGGAGAGGGGGAGTTAAGGAAGGACCTAGGTAGGGGGTTTGAATTGACGGCGAAGGTGGGGATGACTGTATGGGGGATTGAAGGGAGCAGAAAAGGAGGAGGGGCATAAAAGGGGTGGGGCACTTCTTGTTTTGTACACTTCAAGCACTGTCCTGCACCCATGATTGCTGCTGTCCCCACTGGAGAGGTGACATCCCCTTTTTCAACCTCGTGAATACTCCAGGACCATAGACACTCCCTGTCTGCCCTTCCCCCGGACCCGCTGGACAAGTGGCAGCCCCTGTATGTCTTTTGTGAGCCCCACGGACATGCGACAGCCCTTTTTTGCACTTGTTATCCCGCTGGATAGGTGCCACCCAATCAGTGGCGTCGCTAGGGGGGACCTGGGGTATCTGTGGGGGGGCGTACCCCCCCTTTGAAATCCTGTGCACCCGCTACCTAAGGCGAGCAGTGACTGTGTTCTCTGTGGTGTTATTTGTGACACTCACTAAGGCAAATATCTGCATATCACACAGCAAATACTCTCCTTTTGTCTCAAAGCGAGCAGTGATCTTGGTATGTGTTCTGGCATGGGTATGAACATGAGCACGAGCCACTTCTCAGGTGTTTCTGCTCAGCTTCTGCACAGCGAGCGACCTCCATAGTGTGCAGAGCAGCCTGCAGCCCCTCCCACCAGAATGTAGAGCAGGAAACTGCTAATGATGGGTCATTAGTCACTGAATGGTTTCGTGCCCGCATTCTGATGGGAGGGGAGGTGCAGTGGGGTGTGGGTAGTTGGTGTGCACAAAAGCCTCTCTGCAGGAGTGCTTGTGGCGTCAAACATTACCTTTCATAGGCCGCCCCCCCACTTTTGTCTGTGCTCCCCCCCTACTTTTGTGTTTGCCCCCTCTGTGCCCTTCCTAAATTTGATTCCTGGCGACGCCACTGCACCCAATGCTTTGCTCGTGTGACTCCACAGTGCAACTCTGACAGCTGTGTCCTTTCATCCTTTCCCTGCGCCTGGCAGCACCAACCAGCAGCTGAAGCCTCCAACCTCGCTTGTTTTGCCCCACAGTTGTCACTCCCTCTGTCTCCCCCTTAAACCCTCCACAAATTGGAATTTGTATAAACGTACAGCTCACCCAAGCAAGTGTGAATTCAATTGTTTACTAGGAGTGACACTCTGTCACCTATGGTTTCTATAGAGATCTCTGTAGCAACAATGCTAACCGGTTTATAGTGATATTTTCGAATTCAATAATTTCGAATGTATTAATTTTGAATCAATAATGTCGAAAAAAAAATGTCAAATGTATTTCTTTTTTTTAGCCCCCCAAAAAAACATAAAATAAATAAATAAATATTCAACATTTTATTTTCGACATTATTTTTATTTTTTAATTAATGCATTCGAAATTATTCATTCGACATTTTAACTGCACACCGTGCTAACCCTGTGCATCAGATCTCGGCAGCCCCTGCATTATGCCACTGTCCGAGGCAGTGGCCATGGAGTTACAGTGCAAAAAGAAAGCACAGTTTCATTTCACTTCTAACACTTCAGTAATGCGCTGCCAATCTATGCTGACAGCTCTTGCTGCACGGCAGCGCTCTCTAGTGGACGTTATTGATATTACACTCGTTTTTTGGTATTCATTGTGGGCTGCTGTGCCCCGTATTCAAAGAAACACCAATCTAACAGGCTGTGATTGGGCAGCATCTTTGAGAGAATCTTGTCTTTAATAACTGCTGTGCTATTGTGCATTCCTATACAAATTGGACGAACATAGTCACCCATAGCACTTAAGGCCGTTGGGTGAATGTGAACTTTCGCTAGGGATTTTTTAAGCTTAAATGTGGGGTCTCTCCTCTGACCAAAAGCATAGTGGGCCCTTCTGCTGGTGCCACTGTTCAGGCTGAGAGAACCGTCTTCAATAATTAGGAGAAGAAAGTGGTCGCTCAGCTGCTGAATCTATTCACAGATTGCAGTCCAAGCGGCTATCACTCACTGCTGAATCTATTCACAGATTTCAGCCCAAGCGGCTAGCACTCACTGCTGAATCTATTCACAGATTGCAGTCCAAGCGGCTAGCACTCACTGCTGAATCTATTCACAGATTGCAGTCCAAGCGGCTAGCACTCACTGCTGAATCTATTCACAGATTGCAGCCCAAGCGGCTAGCACTCACAGCTGAATCTATTCACAGATTGCAGTCCAAGCGGCTAGCACTCACTGCTGAATCTATTCACAGATTTCAGCCCAAGCGGCTAGCACTCACTGCTGAATCTATTCACAGATTGCAGTCCAAGCGGCTAGCACTCACTGCTGAATCTATTCACAGATTGCAGTCCAAGCGGCTAGCACTCACTGCTGAATCTATTCACAGATTGCAGCCCAAGCGGCTAGCACTCACTGCTGAATCTATTCACAGATTGCAGCCCAAGCGGCTAGCACTCACTGCTGAATCTATTCACAGATTGCAGCCCAAGCGGCTAGCACTCACTGCTGAATCTATTCACAGATTGCAGCCCAAGCGGCTAGCACTCACTGCTGAATCTATTCACAGATTGCAGCCCAAGCGGCTAGCACTCACAGCTGAATCTATTCACAGATTGCAGCCCAAGCGGCTAGCACTCACTGCTGAATCTATTCACAGATTGCAGCCCAAGCGGCTAGCACTCACAGCTGAATCTATTCACAGATTGCAGCCCAAGCGGCTAGCACTCACTGCTGAATCAATTCACAGATTGCAGCCCAAGCGGCTAGCACTCACTGCTGAATCTATTCACAGATTGCAGCCCAAGCAGCCAGCACTCACAGCTGAATCTATTCACAGATTGCAGGCCAAGCAGCCAGCACTCACTGCTGAATCTATTCACAGATTGCAGCCAAAGCAGCCAGCAATCACAGCTGAATCTATTCACAGATTGCAGCCCAAGCAGCCAGCACTCACTGCTGCATCTATTCACAGATTGCAGCCCAAGAAGCAAGCATTCACCGCTGAATCAATTCACAGATTGCAGCCCAAGCAGCTAGCATTCACCGATGAATCTATTCACAGATTTCAGTCCAAACGGCTAGCACTCACTGCTGCATCTATTCACAGATTGAAGCGCAAGCAGCTAGCACTCACTGCTGAATCTATCCATGCAGCTAGCACTCACTGCTGAATCTAGTCACAGATTTCAGTCCAAGCGTTTAGCACTCACTGCTGAATCTATTCACAGATTTCAGCCCAAGCGGCTAGCACTCACTGCTGAATCTATACAAGCAGCTAGCACTCACTGCTGAATCTATTCACAAATTTCAGTCCAAGCAGCTAGCACTTACTCCTGAATCTATACAAGCAGCTAGCACTCACTGCTGAATATATCCAAGCAGCTAGCACTCACTGCTGAATCTATTCACAGATTTCAGTCCAAGCAGCTAGCACTCACTGCTGAATCTATTCCCACATTGCAGCCCAAGCGGCTAGCACTCACTGCTGAATCTATTCACAGATTGCAGCCCAAGCAGCTAGCACTCACTGCTGAATCTATCCATGCAGCTAGCACTCACTGCTGAGTCTATCCAAGCAGCTAGCACTCCCTGCTGAATCTATTCACAGATTGCAGCCCAAGCACGTAGCACTCAAAGATGAATCTATTTTGGCATTTATATAGTGCTACGAACCCTCAGGTATCTGAGCGCTGCTTATTACCCACAGTGTGTGGTGCTCATTTATCGACCTCGGAAGGATGAAAGGCTGAGTTTGGCCCCGCCAGGATTCGAACCTGCGTTAGCAGGCTCTGCACGGAATTCAAAGCGAGCGCTCTACTCGCTGTGCCACTTGACCGGCTATATATTCACAGATTGCAGACGCAGCTAGCGCTCACTGCTGAATCTATTCACAGATTACAGGCCAGGCAGCTAACGCTCACTGCTGAATCTATTCACAGATTGCTGCCCACGTGGCTAGCACTCACTGCTGAATATATTCACAGATTGCAGCTCATGCACCTAGCACTCACTGCTGAATATATTCACAGATTTCAGTCCAAGCAGCTAGCACTCACTGCTGAATCTATCCAAGCAGCTAGAACTCACTGCTGAATATATTCACAGATTGCAGCCCAAGCACCTAGTACTCACTGCTGAATCTATTTACAGATTGCAGCCCACACAGCTAGCACTCACTGCTGAATCTAATCATAGATTGCAGCCCAGGCAGCTAGCGTTCACTACTGAATCTATTCAGACATTGTTGCCCACGCAGCTAGCACTCCCTGCTGAATATATTCACAGATTTCAGTCCAAGCAGCTAGCACTCACTGCTGAGTCTATTCACAGATTTCAGTCCACGCAGCTAGCACTCACTTCTGAATCTATCCAAGCAGCTAGAACTCACTGCTGAATCTATTCACAGATTTCAGTCCAAGCGGCCAGCACTCACTGCTGAATCTATTCATAGATTGCAGTACAAGCGGCAAGCACTCGCTGCTGAATCTATTCACAGATTTTAGTCTAAGCAGCTAGAACGCACTGCTGAATCTGTTCACAGATTGCAGTCCAGGCAGCTAGCGCTCATTGCTGAATCTAATCACAGATTGCAGTCCAAACGGCTAGCACTAACTGCTGAATCTATTCACAGATTGCAGTCCAAGCGGCTAGAACGCACTGCTGAATCTATTCACAGATTGTAGTCCAAACTGCTAGCACTCACTGCTGAATCTATTCACAGATTGCAGTCTAAGCAGCTAGCACTCACTGCTGAATCTATTCACAGATTGCAATCCAACTGGCTAGAACGCACTGCTGAATCTATTCACAGATTGCAGTCCAAGCAGCCAGCACTCACTGCTGAATCTATTCACATATTTCAGTCCAAGCGCTATCACTCACTGCAGAATCTATTCACAGATTGCAGTCCAAGCGGCTAGCACTCGCTGCTGAATCTATTCACAGATTGCAGTCCAAGCGGCTACCACTCACTGCTGAATCTATTCACAGATTGCAGTCCAAGCAGCTAGCACTCACAATCTATTCAGAGATTTCAGTCCAAGTGGCCAGCACTCACTGCTGAATCTATTCACAGATTGCAGTCCAAGCGGCTACCACTCACACCTGAATCTATTCACAGATTACAATCCAAGTAGTGCCCACACAGCCTGTCAGCCCTCCAAATGTATGAAATGTCCCTGAACCCCTTTTACTGACAAGTCACCTGACCAGTCACCTTATTACAACCCCACTATCTCACTTCTTCTGGATAGCCCAACTCCTGCCTGGAATGGATGTCAGACGTTGCTAAGTGCAGCCTGGTCTTGCACTTGAGAAACAACTGCCCGCACCAGCGCAGAGGTTGACGTGACCCAGATCACTTAATCATCACTGGTACTGGCCCTCCTGACTCGTCACAGTCTTCACTGATTGAAAGCCATCCGCCTTCCCCGACCGCCACCTTGAATGATCTAATCTCAGACCTTTCCTGTTGTGATGAGCTCTGCCTGCATCAGGTGCAAGTGAGTGGAATGTTGAGATGGAAGGCAGAGCAGAGAATGTTTACCCATGAGTGAGCGTTCCAGGGTTGTCAGTTGTAAAGATGTAAGCCTTGAGAGAGGATGCCGGGGGGTGTACGATATTCCCCATGACTTACCTGACTCTAAGAACTGTACTTAGCCTAAACCAAGTAAAGCGTTTACAGTGTCCTTGAAATTGTCGGAGTAATTTGTAGCCGGACCTAGAACTCAACATTTCCCTTAGTCCCCATGTGGGACTATGCACCTCTCTCCCCCCCAAACTCCCCGAACCCCCAAACACACCTGAGATTGCTTCCAAATGCAGAAAAGCAGATATGGGAGAGTTGGGCAGGGTGTAGCACTGTGACAAGAGGGGCGTAAAGGTGATTAGCATATGTCCACTGTCAGCTGGAACATACTTGCCGACACGACACTTTCCAATCTGTATGTGCTTTTCCAGTTCTCTTTTTACTTTGCAATCTGGGACTTGTAGTCCAAGTTTTACATTGGGAAAAGTGGAACTACAAATCCAAGAATGCAAAGAAAAAAAAACAGGACTGGATGAGCACCTACAGATTGGAATGGGTCATGTTGGCAAGTATGGAACATGTAGGGATTTAGGCAGTATCCAACTTATGATGGAATGCTCCTGCTGAGTCGGTCTGCAGCCAGGGTCCCCATCTCGAGGCCGATAGGGTTCAGCATGTGCGTTTCTGCCCAGTAAAAAAAACAGTGATGCTTCTGTGTCCAGAGGAGAAGGCTGTGTGCTCTGTGCCGGATGATATAAGTCTCAGTCACAGGCGCCTGTGGATTCAACTGGGCACCCAACAGAAGGCTCTCTATATTATTTCACCACAGGAGGGAGTCCAGTAGATCTCCTGACGGTATAAGGTAATAAAATCACAGCAAAAATGTTTGCCGTGGTTTGACCCGGTAAAGGTGTACGCCATTATACCATTTAAGGGGAGCGAGGGTTTGCAGGGGTGTTCCCCGCTCCCCTTAAATAGTATAATGGTCCGGGGGTTGCGGGGGTGTCCCGCGCATCCTTTACATGATTGTGGCAGCAAAACCACAGCATTTTTGCAGTGATATTTTGTATACACGACCATTTTTGCTGCGATTTTAACACATGGAACCCTCCTGACATGGGAATCATCTGATCGTAGCATCTGGTTGCCGGGGACCAATGCTAGAATATGGGGTGACTAATGGCTTCAGCTCAAGGAGCCTCATTCAGATCCTTGCTGTTGCCTCTGAGAGGGTTATCAGATTTTCTAAGTGTGCGTGAAGTTTCATTGGCGTGGCGAGGGGAAGAATGCCATTCAGGGGTCTGTGCAACAATGCACCCCAATAAATTGCAGGGGAACAAAAGATGACTTCCTGTTCTTGATCCTAAATCCATGTACCAAGAGTACTAAACATATGCTGGCCGTTTGCTGAGAAAACAACTCTATCAAGGGAGCTTCAACCAAGCAACCAGATAAGAGTGTATTACAATCCCCTCCTTATATAGAAGCCCCACAATAGGGGCCATGAGCTGGATGATGCAAGAGGGGCAGATGGCAGGCCATAAGGAAACACCCAGAAGATATGTTCAATGCAAAGCGTAGCAGTGGCTGTTTGCTCTTTCATATAGGAATGTACATATAAGCATCCTTCAGATCAGTAGCATCAAGCAAGTCTCCCTGCTGGATGGCAGCAATGACCTGCTGGTCAGTATGTAATGAAGCATTTCAGGCTCTTGCATTTCATAATAGGGTGATATTCTTCAGAAGGCTTTTTTAATTGAAAGAGTGCCTAGACAAATCCTGGTCTCTGTCCCCGGACCCTTGCAGATAACGTATTTTTAGCAGAATCTTGATTCCCCATCGAAGCGCCAACTGTTTTTCTTTTAGTTTGAGAAGGGAGGTCCACCTTACCTTAGAGTCTGGAGGCATCTACCTGAAGTCCAATGTATGACTTGTCTCGGGAGGATAGCTCAAAGGCAACATGCTCGGCTTGGAAGCAAGTCCACACGGAGCAACACCGGTTCGATCCCTGTGTCCACGCTTAGAAACCTCTGGGTATTAAGGCTAGCGGTTATAACTAATATATCATATCCAGGCATCCTGAACATCTAGCAAAGCTTTCCAAAAGAGGGGCAGGCGACCCAGAACTGGGATGTGGGTGGCAGAGACATGTTTAAGCGGGAGCATGAGCAGTGGGCCCTGGGGGCCTTGTTGGTCTTCACTGCTGGAGAACCCCTTGCTCATCATTTGAAGGAATCCTCGGTGACTGACTTAGAAGGAACTGCGAAATGAAGGCTGGTAATGACCGGACGGCCACACTTTTTTAAAGACTGAGCATGTTTGCGGACGTCGAAAGACTTCTCTAAAAAAGAAAACAACTGAGGAAGGCACGGAAAAGGTCTAGGAATGGGAGTCTTGTTAATGCTGCCGTTCTTTCTGCCTGAGTCTTCTAATTTCAGAGGTATTACTGGCACCAGGCTACAATCTAGAAACTACCTCCGGTTTCGGCATCATCACGAGTTGGCTGGTATCCCAACTTTTTTTGCGTTAGCGGCCACCTGTACGGCGGTATTACGACTGGACCATGGGTAGTGCGCGGTTACTCTCCATTGGGTCCAATGGACCCAATGGGGGAATTTCAGCACAATTACCTTGTGGTAATACCGCTGGTGGTAATTGCACCAGAAATGGGAATTTTCCCTGCATGTTTACCCCAGTTCTGAGCTGGGGGTAATCACGCCAGACTCGAGATTGAGCAGAGTGGTAAATGTAGCAGGAACACTGTAACCATCGCATTTAAGGGCTACCGCCAAAATCATGATGAGGCCCTTAGTATCTCATAATGATTGTCTGAGAGGTATTGATTGACAACAGCGCCCCCTTGGAGGTCAGGAATGCAGGGTTTAGGGATGAAACGGTGCTGCAGCACATCTCAATCCAGAAACTAAGAAAATGCAAGCACATCACCACCCATTCTCAAGTAGATACCGTAGCTACTCCTTCAAGCACACATCATGTTCAAGACAGCCTGCATCACCTACATAACAGTCCCAATACAAAATGCAACTTTATTAGGTCCAGAAGCTCGCCAACTCTGAAAGCCAGCACACAACTTGCAGTCCCAAGATTGCACCAACAGGAAACAGGTCTTCTTCTGCTCTGCGCCCTGTCTCTGGAACAAGTTACCAACTCCAGCATGACTGGGCCCCTTCATCCTACACTGTACGAAGGACCTGAAGGCCCTACTCCTCAAAGAATATCTCACCAATCACTGCTTGTGCCACCCACCTATACTTCTGCTACTCTGGAGCCCTGATTCCTGGTCCCCCTGCCCATTTCACCTCCTCTCCTACTCCTGTGTGCAGCCACTATGGACTGCACACCAGTCACTGCATGCACCACCCACCCATACTTCTGCTACTCTGGAAATCTGATTCCTGATCCCCCTACCCATTTCACCTCCTCTCCTACTCCTGTGTGCAGCCACTATGGACTGCACACCAGTCACTGCATGCACCACCCACCCATACTTCTGCTACTCTGGAGATCTGATTCCTGATCCCCCTACCCATTTCACCTCCTCTCCTACTCCTGTGTGCGGCCACTATGAACTGCACACCAGTCACTGCTTGCGCCACCCACCCAACTCCAGCATGACTGGGCCCCTTCATCCTACACTGTACGAAGGACCTGAAGGCCCTACTCCTCAAAGGATATCTCACCAATCACTGCTTGTGCCACCCACCTATACTTCTGCTACTCTGGAGCCCTGATTCCTGCTCCCCCTGCCCATTTCACCTCCTCTCCTACTCCTGTGTGCGGCCACTATGGACTGCACACCAGTCACTGCTTGTGCCACCCACCCATACTTCTGCTACTCTGGAGCCCTGAGTCCTGCTCCCCCTGCCCATTTCACCTCCTCTCCTACTCCTGTGTGCAGCCACTATGGACTGCACACCAGTCACTGCATGCACCACCCACCCATACTTCTGCTACTCTGGAGATCTGATTCCTGATCCCCCTACCCATTTCACCTCCTCTCCTACTCCTGTGTGCAGCCACTATGGACAGCACACCAGTCACTGCTTGCGCCACCCAGCCATACTTCTGCTACTCTGGAGCCCTGATTCCTGCTCCCCCTGCCCATTTCGCCTCCTCTCCTACTCCTGTGTGCGGCCACTATGAACTGCACACCAGTCACTGCTTGCGCCACCCACCTATACTTCTGCTACTCTGGAGCCCTGATTCCTGCTCCCCCTGCCCATTTCACCTCCTCTCCTACTCCTGTGTGCGGCCACTATGGACTGCACACCAGTCACTGCTTGCACCACCCACCCATACTTCTGCTACTCTGGAGCCCTGATTCCTGCTCCCCCTGACCATTTCACCTCCTCTCCTACTCCTGTGTGCGGCCACCATGGACAGCACACCAGTTACTGCTTGCACCACCCAGCCATACTGCGGCTACTCTGGAGCCCTGATTCTTGATCCCCCTACGCATTTCACCTCCTCTCCTACTCCTGTGTGCGGCCACTATGGACAGAACACCATTGTTTCCAAGCTAGGCTTGTGCTTTATCAATTGCAGAGACACTTACATGCTCGTAGCGCCCATTTTACCACTTACCACTTGAGTATCAGACCCATATCAAACCTAATCTCAATGCGACCTCTTCTGTGAGGGAAACAGAGCTGAGGGCCGCAGACAGGCCTGCCTGCCCGCCAGAGCATCTGCAAAGCATTTATGCATCGACATCTTCATTAGATAGCATGCACATGTCACTTCCACCCATGTCCCACTCAGGCCGCGTATTTCCCTCATTAATCATACGATTAGCGCCAAGAGCGAAACATTAAGTTCAATCAATGCAAGTCCTGAGGGGATGATGATTAAGAGAGTTACAGGGCCTAGAACTCTAATTAACATTGAGCTGACAGAAGGAACAGCATCACATCCTCTTTAGAGAGTGTCATTAAGGGCATTCAAGCTACTGGCCAATCCATGAAAAGGGGCGTGTTCAGTCATAGACGAGCCTGGGACAAAGGCATGTCTCCGGAAGATAGCTCAGAGGCAACGCGCTCGCCTTGGAAGGAAGACAACGTGGAGCAACACAGGTTCGATCCCTGGGTCCGTGCTTAGAAACTTCAGGATATTAAGTACGTTATAAATAACCAATCATAATCATGTGTAAAACGTTTCACAATATTTTAGAAGAGCATTTTATGGGGGGAGGGGTGCTACTGCCTCCTATGCCTATCATTCTACAGATGCTTCTTGGCAACCATTCCCATTCGGCCTATTTCACCACTCTGACCCTTTACCTCCCCCCCAATCAAGATGCAGTGGTAAAAGGTGGTCACATGTCCACTTACCACTCCTGGCGTAACAGCTGCCACGAGTTGAAGGGATACCACCGGAGTGGTAGTACAGACAGGACAGCAGCCAGCCCTGCCCCCCTGACATCACTTATTAACAATGTTCAGTCATTTTGGCATAAACCCCTTCACTGCCACACATCAGAGTCTGATCCGTTTCCGCTCTGGGCTGCAATCTGCGGTCATTGGTCTAAAAGCCCATACAGAAATATGGATTGGCTTCCTTTATAGATGACTTGCAAAATAGAGCCATCTAGCGCCACAAGGCTGTGTTTCTCTGCGCCTCATAAATAGCGGCTCACTCAGTGGCATGTACAAAAAAAGGGCATTGAGGTTTGGCAATTTCCTGTGATGTGCAAAGTAAAGCGATTGCATTAGAAAATTGCAACGATTTGTAAGTGCCAAATAAATTGCCTGTCGGCTTTATCCCATGAACCCCTCACTCTTTCCGCAAGCCGCAAACCGTGAAAGGGTTTGCGGCCGGAAAGGCACAGTCTTTGCATGCAGACCATTAAATTAACCCCTCGTCCATCTTCCTCGTCACAGTCCTCAGCGAGGTGGTATACAGTCTTTATAACGAAAAAATGATAACAAATGATTTTATAACTAAAAATATATAACAAAAGAAATAACGAAAATATATGTGGGGGTGGGGTAAAGGGTTAAATCTGGTGGGGAAGTGGTTGGGTGGGTTTTTAGCCGGGGAAAGAGAGGTTTGGGGGAACGACCCCCAACGCTCCTAAAACATTCTAAAAATAAAGTGTTATTTTTTGTCGTTATTTATTTGTCGTTATAATTGAATTCGTTATAAATGAATTCATTATAAATACATGTAACCGAGCGAGATCTGCAATCCCTTGCACCTACCACAACGTTTAAATAAGAAAGGATACTCGTCTCCCCGAAACCAAGTTTGTTCACCCAAAGTGCTTTATGTATAAACCAAAATCAAGGGTCCGTGGCTCTCAGAAGGGGGCGTGGTCATATTGCCTGCCGGCTCCAGCAGGGACCCAGGCCCATCCAGGGCCACTCCCTGCTCCCCCCCCTAGAAAGGAGGCCTTGAATGCTGGACCCAAGAGAGCGGGGAGTTGGGGCGTGGGGAGCATTTCACTCTAAAAGTGCAGCAGGAACCTCTGAGAGATTATCATTCTGAGAAGCTGCACTGCAGGAGGCACGGCCAGGCTGCACTGCAGGAGGCACGGCCAGGCTGCACTGCAGGAGGCACGATTTGTTTGCTTGCCCTGGACAATGACCTATGCCCCACAGCCATGAAAGCAGAAATGACCAGGGAGATGAAGGCCCATTCACACCTCTGAGTGAGGTAGCAGGCTGCCTTCAAATATTTTCTCAAACCTAAAAAATGCTTAATTATATCACACAATAAATGAAACATGATGTTGCTTGTACACATATTTCGGCAGAAGGTGCATCAATCGACTGGCAGCCCTTACAAATAACATTGAAATAACATTGAAATAACATTGCAAATATATATTCTGCTGCATTAACAACGTAAGTATAAGTGAAAAAATAAGGTTGGTAGTAACAAAAATGTCATTCTGGAGAGGAGAGGAGTAAAAAAAGTGTCAGATGCAAGGATTTCAATTGAACACCACCGCTATCATTGCTCTGCACAACATTCCATGCCATTATTCTTTAGTATGTCTATGCCATTACAGAAGGGGACACGACATTGGCAAATGACTCGTGGTTCTGCCACCAAAGGGTGCAGTTCAGTCTCAATTGCTAGGCCATGTACCCACCGCACTGGAACACAAGCAACCACTGGCATTTTAGGCCTTGTGGTCTAGCAGTCAATATTTTCAAAGGAAATCAGCCGCCATCGGTTAATAGGAGAAGAGGAGTTCATCCAGAGCGCATGCGATATCGCAGGGTGCCTCCTGTCAGGAGTCTCATTTTATAAGAGTTGGGGTATCGAGTTTTTCTGCAGCCGGTTCTGTTAGCAATTGTCTCAGATTAAAAGTGTCTAGGCCATTAGAGTTTTGTAATACAACGGCTGATCTGCTTGGCACGTCTGCTTGTCCTCCAAAGGATTCGGACAGTGTTTCAGTTCAGTGTGGGGGGTCGATGCTCCAGCCTCTCTGGCTAAGCTGTCATTCCTGTACCCCTGACTCAGGTTCTCATCAACACCATGTTTCAACCAGGAATGGGGCTCACAGCCACTTAGGGGCTGGAACACGTTTTGGGTGGTTATTTTTATTGGATGCTGTCTTTCCTGCAGAAGACAAGGACATACTGAATCAATGCACTGTCGTATCCATATCACGACATTCCGTCTTTAAGGATTATCTCCTCAAAAGACGTAGGACGCGTCAAAGTAATACAAGATGATCACTTGAATATTGTAGTATTGGATATACCATCCTCACTTGTGCAGAAACATCTTTTCTCCTCCCTTGATGATTTCAGACAAAGATGATTTGAGCTTCGTCCCTTTGTGAAAATGATTTTAGCTACAAATCAACCCGGAGAGGAGATCCTTTGCAATCCATGTCAATATCCTGCGCAGTAAGAAACAATTCTCTTCTGAGATTTACAGTGTTGACAAAGTTCTTAGTCCCCTCTCTGTGTCCGAAGACAGGTCCTGGGTTGTGGGGTTCCTTAAGGAAATGACTCCAGCAGCCAGAATACAGAGGCCAGGATTTTAATCTTTTGTCCTGGAATTCCCATGGCTTTAGCCAAAAGTGTAACACAATCACAGAGCTTGCTGGAGCCGGGCTGATTTTGCTTCAAGAAGCTTTTTGTCAACACCAGTCCCGTTAGATGGGTATTAAGTGTGTCAACAAAAAGCCTCGGGAGGCCAAATGGGAAGGCTGAAGGGGGCTTGCTGGTGGATGGCAGTATTACGTGGGCCTGGGATGTGCAAACTCTTCTTAATTACCTTCCTTGTTGGTTAGCGACACATATTTCTATTTGCACTGTTAGGAGTGAAATTCTGGTTGTAAATGTGTATTGCAACTATATGGAGGGGAGCCAAGTTAAACTCCTTGAGCAATCAGACAATGGGCCTCATCACAGGTTGGGCGGAGTGGTAGAAATGCAGCGGTAACGCTATTACTGCCGCAGTACCACTCAGCCCAATCCCAAGTTTGGGTGGAAAGTTTTACCTTCAGCTTTAAGCTGGAGGTAAATCTTGCCACTTTCTGCTCGTTTTCGGTGCTAATAGCGAAGCACTAATAACATCCACAATGCCCCATGGGGACTTACTGTCCCCCCCCTGCAACTCGGGACCCGGCAGACCGAGTTGCGGTAAAGCAATTTGCGTTGGGTGTTTTCCTGGCGGATATACCGCTGGGATACCGCCCAACTTGTAATGAGGCCCAATGCTTTGTTAGAGTGGTATGATCGTCATAAGGAGAAGTTTATATAATTGTGGGCAAATTTAATACCGATTGTTTAGGCGGGATTGGCAAAAAGAGGGTAGATTTGAGTGGAAATGCAAAGAGAAGTACTATAGGATCCGAGTGGGCACGTTTTTTTGAGGAATGGATTCTGGCTCCCCTAAATGTAAATGTGGGAGCAGGATGCAAGATATGCCTGCTGACAACTTACTGCCCTCGAATAAGCCCATAGATGTATGATCAAGAGAATCCGATTTTACAGGGGAGTTGGATTCTCATTTTGAAAACTTATATTGCTCTCCCTCAAATCAACTTAGATTTGAAATTTGACCAAGCAAATATTGAACTATAATTAGCAAGTGTAGTGAGTCCCGGGCTCTTGGCCCAAATGGTCTGTGTAATTCATTTTTAAGTTACACCTGACCTTTTGGGCTGTTTTATTATCTAGCCTGTTCAGAACTATCTTGCAGAGGAAAGAAAGGCCTGCGACTTGGTCAACAGTCATCATTGCACTGTTAGGGTGTGGAAGGAGGAGATTGACACAGAGGTGGTATGAATATTGGCAGAGACTTTTATTAAACAAATAAGGGTTGGAGAAATACCTTCCTGACTATAATACTTGGAGTAGTTTCCCTGCCTCGAAAAAATATTCTAAGGAGTCTGTTGGGAAAGTCCAAAAGACACAAGTCCACCATTGTGTCAACATTCCTATTTCCAGCCCTCACACTAAGAAGCTAAACTAATGTGTAAAATGGATCTTCTTTAGTCTCAAAGTTCTGTTCCAACTCTCAAAAACAAAGTTCCAAAATGGTGCAACAAATAAACTCTGAAAGGAAGGACTTCCTTACTCGCAGGTTGCTTTTCCTGTAGTGCCCTCCGAATGTCCAATGAGGGTCTTCTCTTTTATGAGACCAAAAACCTCTTTGATATTGTCTATACAACTTACTATGGAGGAGGCTTCCCTTCCCCTAGTTTCTTCCCAGTATATTCCGCAGTCAACCTGGCTCTTGTTTCTCCCAGGCACTATGGTTCTGAAGATGATGGTCTTTACCATGTTCTGAAGGTAATGTCTTGTTTCCTCTTGCCTTCTACTTGGTGTCATAGCCAACCCGGTACACTATCCTGTGACTATGAAGAGTGCTTTAGCACTCTCTTTATATGTGAGTGAGACCCAGGCTTTGCCTTCTATGTACTTTCTAATTGTGTGTTTTATTGCTTGACTACTACTGCTCTGCTGGTCACAGTCAACCTGGTATACTTTCCTGCCAGGTGCTGTTAGTATGAAGATTTCTTTGGCTCTCTCTTCATGTGGGTGTAAATACCAGACTCGCCTTATCTTAGATTGTGCTGGTCTTCTTGCTTGACTACTACTACTACTTTGTTGGTCACAGCCAACCTGCTATACATTTTATTATGCATTTATCTGCGACTGAGGTTCTAGGGACATCTTCACCAGTGGGTAAGCATCCCCTTCTCTGTACCGTCTGCGTCCCACCTCCTCTACCGCTGCCAGCATTTGAATCTCCCCTTCCTCCTGGGAGGCCTCACCCTGTTCCAAGTCCTTCTTCCCTTTTTATGACAAGCACGATATAAGCCATTGTATGGTATCTAGTGTGTAACCTGCCACATGGATCTGTGCTTCTTCCTCGTCTCAGTAGTGCTGTCTTCACTCCTCACCAGGTTGTTGCTGTTCTTCCTCGTCCCAGTAATGAGGTCTTCACTCCTCACTAGGTTATTGTTGCTCTTACACGTCCCAGTATTATAGTAATCCCTGTACTCAATGTTATTTCTTGTCTCAGTGTTTCCCAGAGAAGTGACACTGTCTGTTCTGCAGACATACATGGAAGGATGTGGAGTTGTCTTGTGCAGGGTAACAGGGTGAGGGATGATTGGGTGTAAGGGAATTATACTGCGTATCTTCCAAGGTGTCGTCCTTTGTCTCATAGGGTGTTTCCCTCACCATGAGATCCACCCGCTGAGTACCACCCGAGGGGGACTATCGGGTAGTGGCCTCACCTCTGTGGCCTCATGGGAAGGGTCTTCCCCCATAAAAGCAGTGAGGACATCCTAGGATTCGTCACAGTACCCATTTTAAAAAAAGTGCAATAAATGTGATCCACTTAATTATATGCCCATAGTCTTATTGGATTCCAAAATATTGTTATCCCCAGTTCTTAAAGAACTTAGAGAGTGTGCTGAATCTTCTGGAATAGTCAAACCGAATCAGATTGGCTTCCGTAACGGTTGCCGATATGACCACAGTCAGCATTATAGATTGCATACAACAGTTGGCTTGGCAAAAACGGGTAGCGGCAGTATATGCTGTGAGTGTTGACCTATTCCTAGCTTCTGACAAGGTGGATCGGAATCTCTTGTGGTGCAAGCTGCAGAAGTTGCATATCCCAACCCACTTACTTGGAATTCCGGTTCACCTTCACAATAATACTAGCTTAAGAGTGAGATTGAGACGCATGAGCAACACGTCACAAGCCATTACTACATCTCACGGTGTGAGCAAGGGTTTGCACCTGTCCCTTTTTTCTTTCATTTGAGCTTAGCTGACTTGTGGGAGGCCATGGGAAGTTCTGTCTTTTTATCACCAGTGGTTTTGGGGTTTACATTATATTGGCTCACCTAAACTGATGATATCTTGTTTTTGATTGCACGAAAGAGGCTGTTATTCTATTGCTGAAGGCCTTTGATCAATATGCATTACGAATGCCTTAGAAATCAACACAACAAAGACGGAAATGTTGGTGTTTAAAGCAGGGAAGAAATCAAACAAACAAAATTGGAATTTGTCGGGTCAGATCATTGAGGAAGAATTGGATATTTAGGCTTTCACATTTGTACCAAGCAAGGGAAGCAATTGATCATTCAATATCTTTTTGATAAAGCAAAGCATTTGCTTTCCCAAATGAAACACCTCCATAGTCGCTTTGGAAAATGTTCATTAAAACCAGTAATAAAATTATACGAATCGAAAGTCATTCCAATCTTTAGCTACGGTCTGGAGATTTATCATCAATTGAGTGACTATGATTTGGATAGTACTGATGGCTTATCATGGAAAGGTACTATATGGTTACCCCACTCGGTCCCAATGACTATGATACAATATGAACTGGGCCTTGATTCCATTAACACTAGAGTCTTATGGAAAAGGATCCAGTTATGTGAAAAGTTTGCACATACTCCATCGTACAGTCTTTAGGGATTTTGATGTCAATACGCCTAAAATTGCCAAATCATTAGTAACAGTTTGTAAGACTCAACTGGAAATAATGTTCTTCTCTCTGCATGAAATGGTGGATGACGCGGCCTTGTGCAGAAAACGTATTTGCGGATTTGGTTAGGACTAAAACATGTGAAAGGTTAGCTTCTTATAAGAGATATAATGGTCATCGAAAATTGGGGTCTCCTGCACCTTCTCTTGTAAAGTACCCTTCATGGAGATTTGCTATGACTTCGTTTTTATGTTTTGCCCACATCTGCAAACCATTGTATGTGAAAGAGAGGGGCTTTAATAGTTACGATTGCCGATACTGTAATTATTATTATTTTTTTAAAATAATTTTTGTGCAATAGCCACATTTTTGGACTTTTAGCACATTCAACAAAGACATACATAAAAAAAGACTAACATTAGGACAATATACACGGTCACATTTGCGATTAATCAATCAAAACATTCAAGTTTTAAAAAAAAGATAAAACATGAGCCACCAAGTGAAAAAAGAGGCAAAACACATAGTACATTACATACTGCAAAATAAAATGCATAAAGCTTCTTAATCATATCTCTATTCCCCTCACCATGAAATTGTCAATTTACCACCAGTTTAAGTTCCTTCACAATTCGAACCACCTCTACAGACAGGAAGCTCTCATTGCCTGAAGACAGTCTGCACCAGAACTCATCGGTGTTTTAACAGCGTGAATCATGGACAAACCTACTGAGTCTTCGGGCCCTCACGTTGCATGTGGCAGGACAATTAAATAACAGATGTTTAATTGTCTGATATTCTTTGTTGTCACACTTGTCACAGATGGCACTAGTCACCCCTTCCTTATCTCTAGTGGATAATATCTCTAGAGTAGTCAGTAGGTTTAAACGAAATCTCAGAAAAGACATTCTTATATATGGATCAGATGATTTTTTGGTATTACCCAAATTGTTTGTTTACAATTGTTCGAATGAACAATTGACCGAATTTAAAGGGTCACAATTGACCTTTTCATATTTGACATATATATATTACATGGCCACGGTAGTGGCCATGTAGTTATGGTTAAGTTGCTGTTTCCATAGGAAGAGCACTTTTTGGGCGGCTTATAACTTTGCTCTCCCTGGACGGATCTTCACCAAACTTTGCAAAACAAGTAGTTGGGTCACTCTGAATTGTTGTGCAAAGTTGGTGAGGATTCGTCCAGGGGGGGAAAAGTTATAGGGGGGGTCCCAAAACTTTTTTTTTCCCATAGACTGAATGGGAAAAAACTTTGCGCACGGCTACAGCCCGAACCGCTGGACGGATTTACACCAAATTTGCGGCAGGAGCGGCGGCCTGGTCCCAAAAGCGTGCTTTTGTAAATTTGGTGTAAATCTGTCCAGTAGTTTTTTAAAAAATGACCAAAATGTAAGGCAAAAAAATTAGTGATATCTGCGTTCGCTTCGCGGACGGACTTCCCTGTTCGCTCCGCGGACAGCACCCCGATTGGCCCATGGCCTTGCGTCATGTCCGCGGACATGCAACGTGTTCGCTGATTGGACGGCGAGGGGCGTGGAGCGCGTCAGATTTTCTGTGGCGCCCGCCATCTTGTATTCGCAGTCGACCGCGTACAGCGCAGTGAAACGTGGATAAAAAATTGTATTTAGTGCCGTGTGTTGGTGTGTAAGAGTGATTGGGGAGGGTGGGGGAGTACGAGATAGGTTCAATGTTTTGTTTTTTTATGTGCTAGACCTTTTTGTTGCGTTCGTTACAGGGTGCGTAATGAAACGCGCCCAGTCGTCTCCAGTACTACGCGACTTTACACAGAACCCAGAAGACAACACACATTATGTCACAACACAGCACGCCACAATTCGGAATATGAAACTGTGATTTAAAAGCAAAGAGCAAGATTGTAAATGTTGTAAAGTACATTTATTTGACATCAAATGTTTAGAGAATATTCAGCAATTTGCATTTGTCTTTGTTGTCGATCCGCAAAAGTTCATATTGAGACACGCGATGTTCCTTTGCGGTACAGAGAGTGTTAGATCAGCTTACAACTCAGTGCGCCACAATTCGGAATATGAAACTGTGGTTTAAAAGTAAACAGCAGGATTGTACATTTGGTAAAGTACATTTATTTCACATGAAATGTTTAGTGAATATTCAGCGATTTGCTATTGTCTCTGCTGTCGATCAGCAAAAATTTATTTGGAGCCACGCGTTGTTCCTTTGCGGTAGATAGGCTGTTGGTTTATGATAAAAGCAGTAAATGGTCGCTCTGATAATCGGAAGGTTGCTCCAACAACGAGTCATTAGACCACCCTATTGGTTGGTATGTTGTTTGTAGCCGCTAGTACTGCGTAAGGGCATATTGGTCCTTGGCGATTGTCCCATAAAATGGTGAGGGTCATGAAGTTGCATATTTGGACTTGCACCTGGCAGTTGAAGACCCCATCCGCTGGAGTCTGTAAATCGTGACATAGACAAAATGGGGCCACATACCTGTTTTAAAAAACATAAATTAGTCTCACCAGCCAATCTTCATTAAAAATCATCATTTTATTTATTAGGGCGTGAAACTATTTGCTATTGAAGATAGTGCAACAGAGTATGTTAATAATAAAATAATAATATTTTCCCATTCATATAGCGCTAAGAACCGTGAGGTATGTAAGCGGTGCTTATTATTAACCACGGTGTGTGGTGCTCATTTATCGACCACGGAAGGATGAAAGGCTGAGTTTGGCCTTGCCGGTATTCAAACTTGCGTTAGCAAGCTGTGCACGGATGTCAAAGCGAGCGCTGTACTCGCTGTGCCACTTGACAGGCTACAGTGAAGTGGCACAGCGAGTAGAGCGCTTGACCACCTATAGACCGGTTAAATTATTTCTATTAACCCACCCTGTGTCGTCTGCCTTTTTCAGAGCCCTCTAAACGACAGGGGATCAATTTGGCGGTGATAGTGCACGGTAGAAAACATTATGCCACTTTCAACGAACAAGTTCAACTTGAGCGGTCTTTAATGCTACGCTATTGTAATTATATTTGGTATAAAGTAATCTAAAGGGTTACTTACAGTACAATTGCAATTTCCATTGTCTACGAGTGGTGCAGTCCCAAAATACGACTCCGCGTGTGCCAACGATCTTTCGTTTAGTGATATAATATATAAAAGTGGTTTCGTTTCAGAAATTTCATCTTTATCTTCTCTTACGTTTTAGCAACAATCCTTCAAGAGAAGTTTTTCATCACAATCTCTGTCTGTCAAGGTCAAAACACAATCCAACCTTATAGTCCGCTTCGTGAGCCTCTCCGGGGCCCGAGAAAAAAATGGAAGCAGCTGACCTTCACTGTGAACGAGCATAAATTCTTACTTTGCAACATTCTGTGTAAAGCCATCTGTAGAAGTTGTGGAAGCAGCTGACCTTAAAACCGAAAAACTCCTGAAATTCGCCAGTTATGGTAACATAAGCAACCATAACTCGTGCCACCGTGCACTGCTAACACTAACACCCAGGACATCAAAGATGACATCACAAATGTCATTGATGATATCACTGATGACATCACATGGCTGGCTCTCCCTTTTTATCCTTTACTGACATATCGAAGCCACATAGTTTTCTTCAGTAACAGTCAGGAAGTAAAAATTGAAAAGGTACTATATTTCTAGACTTAGGGTCCTGTCACACCATATGAAACATATACATAGCGGAAGATACAGGCTTGAAAGAGAGCAATCCTTTCTGTGCATGAAGATAATCATTATGGTTATCAGCACTTTCTCATAGTTTTATTTTTATTACTCTACCTTCCCTCTATATGCTCATATTTGTATACATCATACTCACTCTCCATAGAGTGAATGGGAAAAAATCTTTGCTCGCGCATACAGCCCAAACCGCTGGACGGATTTCCACCAAATTTGGACCAGGAGCAGCGGCTTGGTCCCGAAAGCGTGCTTTTGCAAATTTGGTGAAAATCCGTCCAGTAGTTTTTTTTAAAATGACCAAAAAGTAGGTAAAAAAAAATTAGTGATATCTGTGTTCGGTTTGCGGATACACTTCCCTGTTCGCTCTGCGGAAAGTGTCCTGATTGGCCAATCGTCTTGCGTGATGTTCGCGGACATGCAAAGTGTTCGCTGATTGGACGGCGTGGAGCGTGAAGCGCGTCAGATTTTTCGGTAGCGCCCGCCATCTTGGATTCGCGGACGTCCCCGGACAGCGCGGTGAAACTTTGTTCAAAATGTGTATTTTGTAGAGTGTGTTGGTGTGTAGGAGTGTTTGGGGAGGGTGGGAGTGTATGAGATAGGATGAAAGTTGTGTTTTTTATGTGTTAGATGTTCTTTTTGTGTTTGATTTGTTTGCGGCCATCACGGGTGTTCTGAAATGTTCTAAATAAACTGACTAGGGGGTGTTCTAAGGAGTCAATATGTGTCCGTTTTGTTCGCAAGCAAAGTGAAACTGTTCTAAGAACACTTGCGGTGTCCAGGGAGTGTTCGTAGGTGGTGACCTGAGGACGCTGTCCGTATTGTTCTCGGTCAAGTTGAATGTGTTCTAAGAACACGCGTGGTGTCCTGAAATGTTCGCAAATAAACAAAATGGGGGTGTTCTGAAGACGTTTTTGAGAACATTCCCGGTGTCCTGAAATGTTTGTAGGGGTTGTTCTGAGGATGCTGTCCGTATTGTTATCTGTCAAGTTGAATGTGTTCTAAGAACACTTGCGGTGTCCTGAAATGTTCGCAAATAAACAAAATGGGGGTGTTCTGAAGACGCTTCTAAGAACACTTGCGGTGTCCGGGGAGTGTTCGTAGGGGGTGTCCTGAGGACGCTGTCTGTAGTGTTCTCTGTCAAGTTGAATGTGTCCTAAGAACACTCGTGGTGTCCTGAAATGTTCGCAAATAAACAAAATGGGGGTGTTCTGAAGACTCTTCTAAGAACACTCGCGGTGTCCGGGGAGTGTTCGTTGGGGGTGTCCTGAGGATGCTGTCCGTATTGTTCTCTGTCAAGTTGAATGTGTCCTAAGAACACTCGCGGTGTACTGAAATGTTCGCAAATAAACAAGATGGTGGTGTTCTGAAGAGGCTTCTAAGAACACTCGCGGTGTCCGGGGAGTGTTCGTAAGGGGTGTCCTGAGGACGCTGTCCGTATTGTTCTGTGTCAAGTTGAATGTGTCCTAAGAACACTCGCGGTGTCCTGAAATGTTCGCAAATAAACAAAATGAGGGTGTTCTGAAGACGCTTCTAAGAACACTCGCGGTGTCCGGGGAGTGTTCGTAGGGGGTGTCCCGAGGACGCTGTCCGTATTGTTCTTTGTCAAGATGAATGTGTCCTAAGAACACTCGCGGTGTCCTGAAATGTTCGCAAATAAACACGATGGTGGTGTTCTGAAGACGCTTCTAAGAACACTCCTGGTGTCCGGGGAGTGTTCGTAGGGGGTGTCCTGCGGACGCTGTCCGTATTGTTCTTTGTCAAGTTGAATGTGCCCTATGAACACTCGCGATGTCCTGAAATGTTCGCAAATAAACAAGATGGTGGTGTTCTGAAGACGCTTCTAAGAACACTCCCGGTGTCCTGGAATGTTCGTAGGGGGTGTCCTTACGACGCTGTCCGTATTGTTCGTTGTTAAGTTGAAAGTGTTGTAAGAACTATCGCGTTGTTCTGAAATGTTCGTAGGGGGTGTCCTGAGAACGGTGTCCGTATTGTTCATTGGCAAGTTCAAAGTGTTCTAAGAACACTCACATTGTTCGCGGACATTAAAGGTTTCCCATAGATCATAGTTGAAATGTTTGACTCTATGGATGTGATATGCTGCGGTGGTTGTTGCCAGGGCATAGAGTCTTGGGTGCATGGCCATTTGGCCATGCACCCAAGATTGTATGCCCTGGCAACAACCACCGCAGCATATCACATTCATATTTGCTTGTAACTTTGGGTGAAAAACAAATGTATAAGGAACAAAGGTATTAGATACTATGGATGTGATATGCTGCTATGGTTGTCCTCATTATTGTATACTTACTGTTTGGTCTAGTAATGGGAGTCAATGTTTTTCTTCTTCATTTCTGTGATAAAAGAAAATAGCATGTTAGTATTAGTATTTTGTAATGACTTATTACATTGTATAAGCAATATACTTTTATTTTTTTTTCGACCCTCATATTTAGCAGAGTACAAATCAGAGTACTGTGCAATTTGCTCAGTTTCTGTATTTGTTGCTAAAATCATTGGGTCTGTGGGAGAAAAAAAAATCCATGTTGGATTAAAAAAAAAACTTTTTCTGTTATGCTACAGTTTATTTGTTTGTTTGTTTTCAGTGTTCACTTGTTGTTTCTGGCTAATGCTTTATACTTTGCTTTGTTGTATTTTTTTTGGAGCAGTAACAGATTCTTCATTTGTTTTGATATTATAAAATTTTGGAGCAGTTAGATACCAATTGGCGTATTCTAACTGTCTATTTCTTTAATATATTTTAGTGGTTTTGATTTATCTATTTGGATATTCTTAAATTTTGGGATAGTTAGATACCAATTGGCGTATTCTAACTGTGTATTTTTTGGCCTAATTTAGTGGTATTCATTTATCTGATTAGTTGTTGTAGAATCTTTGAGCTGTTAGATAGCTTTCGGAGTATTCTAACAGTTTATATTATTTTAACACAAATTTATAATTTTGGGACAGTTAGATACCAATTGGCGTATTCTAACGGTGTATTTTTGGGTCTAATTTAGTGGTATTCATTTATCTGATTAGTTGTTGTAGAATCTTTGAGCAGTTAGATAGCTTTTGGAGTATTCTAACAGTTTATATTTTTGTAACACAAATTTACTTAAAGGTTTAAATACAGTTTATTTGTCAAATTTTGGTTTTAAGAACATCAAATAAGCGTTTGTAAGATTTGCTGGTAATCTCTGCTTTAGAGTAATGGTACTATCATTACATTCAAACGATCCACATTTCTTTTTTATATATGCAGTGTAGTGGCCTGAATTGGTTGTGGCTCCTGCGTGGTAGATTATACCTATTGTTGTGAAGGTTTTCTTACCAAGTGATATTTGACCATGTGTGAATCCAGTCAGCTTGCAGTTGTTTTTGGTACCATCTGGATTGTAACGTAGAAGCATTAGTATTACGTATTTACCATGTGTTTGTATTACTAACGTGGAGCGATTATCTGAATTGCAGGTAGAGCATAATCTACCATGGTTTGCATTTTGTACAAGTTGCTGAAATGGATTCACAATTTGGTATTGATATATATATATGAAGCGTTCATTGGGGATTTCTTCTTGTGTCACATTGTTGCAGAGAGTGCATGTATGTTTCCACATGTATGAAATCTGAAAGATTTAATTTATAGGTATGTTTTTGTTTTCCAGTATTTGTAGTAAGTACATTAGAAATTCTTGTGGATCTTCCTGTGAGTTTATAGTGAATTTCACCATTCCAGCACAGTAGTCCAATTGTCGTCTTATTCCAAAAACACTATGGGGCCAATTCATAGAATTCGGCGCACAAGTGGCGCACGCGGCTGGCGCACAGTGTGCGCGTGCGAATCTCTGCGCCAGCCGCGTGCGCCAAAACCCATTTCCGCGCACAGCGTATTCATGGATTCCAGCCACCAAAACCAGCCGTGGCGCATAGTGGCGCAGCGACCTTGCAGCAGCGCCAGTTACGCCCCCAAGAACGCCTTCCGCGCAGGGAAAAGCCATCAAAATCCCCAATCCAGCGCAAAGGGCTGCGCTAACCCTGTACCAGCACGGCAAGCGGGCTACATGTATTCCAGGGGTTCACGTGAAGTCACTCACGCGATCGGGCCTGGGGGAGCGGGCTACGTGTATTTCAGGGGTTCGCGTGAACTTTTTCACGCGATCGGGCCTGGGGGAGCGGGCTACGTGTATTTCAGGGGTTCGCGTGAACTTATTCACGCGATCGGGCCTGGGGGAGCGGGCTACGTGTATTTCAGGGGTTCGCGTGAACTGATTCACGCGATCGGGCCTGGGGGAGCGTGCTACGTGTATTTCAGGGGTTCGCGTGAAGTTCCACACGCGAATAGCCTGGGCGCGTGTATTTCAGGGGTGTGCGAGAAATTCTACACGCGAATAGCCTGGGCGCGTGTATTTCAGGGGTGCGCGAGAAATTCTACACGCGAATAGCCTGGGCGCGTGTATTTCAGGGGTGCGCGAGAAATTCTACACGCGATTTCAGCAGGGTACGTGTATTTCAGGGGTGCGCGAGAAATTCTACACGCGATTTCAGCAGGGTACGTGTATTTCAGGGGTGCGCGAGAAATTCTACACGCGATTGGCCTGGGTACGTGGATTTCAGGGGTGCGCGAGAAATTCTACACGCGATTTCAGCAGGGTACGTGTATTTCAGGGCTGCGTGAGAAATTCTACACGCGATTGGCCTGGGTACGTGGATTTCAGGGGTGCGCGAGAAATTCTACACGCGATTGGGCCTGTGCGAGTGGGGCAGTGTATTACGTGGGTGTGCAGGAAGTTGAAGAGGTGAATTGCCAGTGTGGGTCCTCCCAGGTCTCCCCTCTACCCCCTCCACGACCTCTGCAGGCAGCCCACACCACAGGGGACTACCCTGCACCCCTGGTCATGTCCCGCAGGCAGCACATCCACCATGGGCATGCCCCCCAGCCAAGCCACATGTCCCCTTGCACCCCCACCCCCCAGCACCGTGGGGCACCTGCCAGCAGGCCCCCAACCATGTCCCACTCATGTCCCCTTGCACCCCCACCCCCCAGTCACCAGGGGCAGCCTCCACCAGGCCCCCACCCATGTCTCACACCACCCCCGCCCCTCCAGTCACCAGGGGCAGCCTCCACCAGGCCCCCACCCATGTCTCCCACCACCCCCACCCCCCAGTCACCAGGGGCAGCCTCCATAAGGCCCCCACCCATGTCTCACACCACCCCCACCACCCAGTCACCAGGGGCAGCCTCCACCAGGCCCCCACCCATGTCTCACACCACCCCCACCCCTCCAGTCACCAGGGGCAGCCTCCACCAGGCCCCCACCCATGTCTCCCACCACCCCCACCCCTCCAGTCACCAGGGGCAGCCTCCACAAGGCCCCCACCCATGTCTCCCACCACCCCCACCACCCAGTCACCAGGGGCAGCCTCCAGAAGGCCCCCACCCATGTCTCCCACCACCCCCACCCCTCCAGTCACCAGGGGCAGCCTCCACAAGGCCCCCACCCATGTCTCCCACCACCCCCACCCCTCCAGTCACCAGGGGCAGCCTCCACCAGGCCCCCACCCATGTCTCACACCACCCCCACCCCTCCAGTCACCAGGGGCAGCCTCCACCAGGCCCCCACCCATGTCTCCCACCACCCCCACCCCCCAGTCACCAGGGGCAGCCTCCACCAGGCCCCCACCCATGTCTCCCACCACCCCCACCCCTCCAGTCACCAGGGGCAGCCTCCACAAGGCCCCCACCCATGTCTCCCACCACCCCCACCCCTCCAGTCACCAGGGGCAGCCTCCACCAGGCCCCCACCCATGTCTTACACCACCCCCACCCCTCCAGTCACCAGGGGCAGCCTCCACCAGGCCCCCACCCATGTCTCCCACCACCCCCACCCCCCAGTCACCAGGGGCAGCCTCCACAAGGCCCCCACCCATGTCTCACACCACCCCCACCACCCAGTCACCAGGGGCAGCCTCCACCAGGCCCCCACCCATGTCTCCCACCACCCCCACCCCTCCAGTCATCAGGGGCAGCCTCCACCAGGCCCCCACCCATGTCCCCTTGCACCCCCACCCC
Source organism: Ambystoma mexicanum (assembly GCF_040938575.1). NCBI lineage: Eukaryota > Metazoa > Chordata > Amphibia > Caudata > Ambystomatidae > Ambystoma > Ambystoma mexicanum. The sequence goes on from NC_090923.1 coordinate 72,105,413, forward strand.
CCAGCAGGCCCCCAACCATGTCCCCTTGCACCCCCACCCCCCAGCAGGCCCCCACTCATGTCCCCCTGCACCCTCACCCCCCAGCACTGTGGGGCACCTGCCAGCAGGCCCCCAACCATGTCTCCCACCACCCCCACCCCTCCAGTCACCAGGGGCAGCCTCCACCAGGCCCCCACCCATGTCTCCCACCACCCCCACCCCTCCAGTCACCAGGGGCAGCCTCCACCAGGCCCCCACCCATGTCTCCCACCACCCCCACCCCCCAGTCACCAGGGGCAGCCTCCACAAGGCCCCCACCCATGTCTCACACCACCCCCACCACCCAGTCACCAGGGGCAGCCTCCACCAGGCCCCCACCCATGTCTCCCACCACCCCCACCCCTCCAGTCACCAGGGGCAGCCTCCACCAGGCCCCCACCCATGTCTCCCACCACCCCCACCCCTCCAGTCACCAGGGGCAGCCTCCACCAGGCCCCCACCCATGTCTCCCACCACCCCCACCCCCCAGTCACCAGGGGCAGCCTCCACCAGGCCCCCACCCATGTCTCACACCACCCCCACAACCCAGTCACCAGGGGCAGCCTCCACCAGGCCCCCACCCATGTCTCCCACCACCCCCACCCCTCCAGTCACCAGGGGCAGCCTCCACAAGGCCCCCACCCATGTCTCCCACCACCCCCACCCCTCCAGTCACCAGGGGCAGCCTCCACCAGGCCCCCACCCATGTCTCCCACCACCCCCACCCCTCCAGTCACCAGGGGCAGCCTCCACCAGGCCCCCACCCATGTCTCCCACCACCCCCACCCCTCCAGTCACCAGGGGCAGCCTCCACAAGGCCCCCACCCATGTCTCCCACCACCCCCACCCCTCCAGTCACCAGGGGAAGCCTCCACAAGGCCCCCACCCATGTCTCCCACCACCCCCACCCCTCCAGTCACCAGGGGCAGCCTCCACCAGGCCCCCACCCATGTCTCCCACCACCCCCACCCCTCCAGTCACCAGGGGCAGCCTCCACAAGGCCCCCACCCATGTCTCCCACCACCCCCACCCCTCCAGTCACCAGGGGCAGCCTCCACAAGGCCCCCACCCATGTCTCCCACCACCCCCACCCCTCCAGTCACCAGGGGCAGCCTCCACCAGGCCCCCACCCATGTCCCCTTGCACCTCCACCCCCCAGCAGGCCCCCAACCATGTCCCCTTGCACCCCCACCCCCCAGCAGGCCCCCACTCATGTCCCCCTGCACCCCCACCCACCAGCACTGTGGGGCACCTGCCAGCAGGCCCCCAACCATGTCTCCCACCACCCCCACCCCTCCAGTCACCAGGGGCAGCCTCCACCAGGCCCCCACCCATGTCTCCCACCACCCCCACCCCTCCAGTCACCAGGGGCAGCCTCCACCAGGCCCCCACCCATGTCTCCCACCACCCCCACCCCCCAGTCACCAGGGGCAGCCTCCACAAGGCCCCCACCCATGTCTCACACCACCCCCACCACCCAGTCACCAGGGACAGCCTCCACCAGGCCCCCACCCATGTCTCCCACCACCCCCACCCCTCCAGTCACCAGGGGCAGCCTCCACCAGGCCCCCACCCATGTCTCCCACCACCCCCACCCCTCCAGTCACCAGGGGCAGCCTCCACCAGGCCCCCAACCATGTCTCACACCACCCCCACCCCTCCAGTCACCAGGGGCAGCCTCCACCAGGCCCCCAACCATGTCTCCCACCACCCCCACCCCCCAGCAGGCCCCCACTCATGTCCCCCTGCACCCCCACCCCCCAGCACTGTGGGGCACCTGCCAGCAGGCCCCCAACCATGTCCCACTCATGTCCCCTTGCACCCCCACCCCCCAGCACTGTGGGGCACCTGCCAGCAGGCCCCCAACCATGTCCCCTTGCACCCCCACCCTCCAGCAGGCCCCCACTCATGTCCCCCTGCACCCCCACCCCCCAGCACTGTGGGGCACCTGCCAGCAGGCCCCCAACCATGTCCCACTCATGTCCCCTTGCACCCCCACCCCCCAGCACTGTGGGGCACCTGCCAGCAGGCCCCCAACCATGTCCCCTTGCACCCCCACCCCCCAGCAGGCCCCCACTCATGTCCCCCTGCACCCCCACCCCCCAGCACTGTGGGGCACCTGCCAGCAGGCCCCCAACCATGTCCCACTCATGTCCCCTTGCACCCCCACCCCCCAGCACTGTGGGGCACCTGCCAGCAGGCCCCCAACCATGTCCCCTTGCACCCCCACCCCCCAGCAGGCCCCCACTCATGTCCCCCTGCACCCCCACCCCCCAGCACTGTGGGGCACCTGCCAGCAGGCCCCCAACCATGTCTCCCACCACCCCCACCCCTCCAGTCACCAGGGGCAGCCTCCACAAGGCCCCCACCCATGTCTCCCACCACCCCCACCCCTCCAGTATACACACTGGATGACTGGAATGAGTGGCAGGTGAGGGGAGGAGGAATGACACATGAAACTAGGGAATGCACGCAAATTTACAACCTGCATGAACACATACACAATCCAAACAAACTTGGACATCATTGTCATGGCCTTCTGTAGTCCAGGCTCAGGAGTGCTACGAACCAACCACCCCCTCTAGGGTTTTGGCGCCTGCAAGTTCGGGGCTTACACAGGCATCCGCAACCCCAGTGGGGAAAGAGGGTCAGGGAACGTTGCTTGGATAGGCACGGGAAACAGGAACACCGGGTAGAGGGTACAGGTTTCATAATTGCATAGGATCACGGGTGAATAGGGAAAAAAACATACCAAATAGGACCACACATACATCCATGCATCAGTACACTCCCCAGCAAGCCTATGCAGGGCAGTTTGTAAGGAAAACAACAAGACACTTAGCTCTGGTTTTGAGTGCTGGCCTCCTGCCTGCGCACTCTCAGGGCCGGTTACAGGAGCACTCCAATGCTGCAAAGAGAGACACAGTCAACAACTTGTATGTGCCAATTACACGAAAACACAACACAAAACATGCCGCATAGCAACAAACTACTCTACAAACAGACAATCTGGTGTAGATGCTTCGTACCCATATATAACATCACCCCTGTGACGGGTCATACACAGTCAATGCAGTAAGTCAGGCGCTGGGGGGTGCGTGGCAAATGGACAACCAATGTGTCACAATTCACACAACATGCAATGTTCCCTGGGTAAGCAGACAGACCCATATGGCAAGCCATGACTACAGAGCAAGTTGCGTACCACCATGACCAAAACAAAGTTGGCAGTGCATTTATCATGAAGTACGTGGAATAGACATGCACTGCACCCAAGTATGTCCCTTGCTGTATGTCCCTGTGAGCTGCCCCTTTCCATGTCTCGGAAGGCTACATGGTTGATACAAGTGCCTCAATGAACCTTGGTGTACCGAAGGGTATGTGCCACTGCCCCTGCATGTGTCCCAGACAACCCTACTATCAACAGCCATCAGTCCACAAACACATCTGAGCTGCATTGTGTGCTTCAACACCAATATTCGTCTAAGCTCACCCTCAGTGCTGTGACTAAGCCTGCATGTGCAACTCGCCTGGTGCAAGCTTTGCTGTGTCGTGGCCCCCCTGTGATGCTCACCTTGCCAGGAGTTCCTTGGAACATGTCAGCAGTTCTAGGATGTGGGTCTGCAATCACTGTGGCTCTGCTCGTGCACACATGTGCATGTGGGCACCAAGAAACGGGTCAGGAATTCCGTCGTCCAATGGGCCATGTCTGCTGCCAAAGGTGCTCTGGTGCCTCATCCCCCTGCAGAAAGTGCATGAAACAAATGATTAATGCATCAAAGTGATCTGTGTGTGTCTCATCAGGCATCTCATTACTTGACCATGTCAGAGAGTCACATCACAAATCACACCATCAGCCCGTCTTTGACTTCCAAAGTGTGGAACACTATCTACAGCATGAATTGCAACAGGCACGTGTACAGGAAAGATATGAGACATAATACACAATGCATAGCAATCAATGTCCACATTAATCATGACACACCCCATCTAGCAAAAGCTGAACAGTGGACAATTACACCCAAATCATCCCCACTAGGGGTGTCAACACAAGTCACAAAGCACCAGACATGCCACAGATATGACAGTCCAAAGCCCTTGTGTAAAATTCTGTAACACCGAACCATCCTTGCGAGCCCATGGATAAGGGAGGCAGGAGTGGCATATGTGAGTCAAGGAACCCAAGCAGCAAACACATACACAAGACAACCATGAAGGGCCCAGCTGGAACAGACAGTGGATGCCTTCAAAAACCACAAGGCACCGCACTGTCACATGAAAGCACAATAGACTACAAATTTTAAACTAACTCAACTATTAACTAATTACACTGACTATGGAAAACCTACATTACCTATTTAAACTAACTATCAAACAGAAACTTAACTAACTAAACTAAAAGAAAAATCAAAAATGGCCACATACGACCCGGGGGGGAGGGGAGGCACCCAGGAGGGGGGAGGTACAGGGTGCTGCTCAACATCCACATGCGATGATGCTGAGCCAAAAAAAAATACCTCCATGGGCTCAACGCCTGCACAGCACGACCTATGTGGGAGATAGTTGGTCGTCCGAGTCTGGCTCATCCTGTAAAGGAGGACGTGGCACAGTAGCCTGGCCACGCCTAGCCGCAGCTTGCCCCTCGTCGGCAGCAAGTCTGCCGGACAGGTGAGCCTGGTTCTGTGTGGCGATGTTACATAGGTCTGCATGCAGAACCTCACGTGATACACGTGCTTCCTCTTGCAAGGTAGCACGTGTAACACGGAGTTCCTCCTGCAAGGCCTGGCTGGACAACCGCTGCACCTCCCGGCAAGCCTGTAGCTCAGCCGAGATGGTGCGCTCAAGCTGTGCAAACCTCTCCTCTGCCTGCTGCCTCTGGGACATCATAAGGACACCCAGAGTGGATCTGAGGGAGGCATACTCCTCCCTCAGGGCATCCATGTGCGCCTCTGCGTGAGCAGCAATTGCTTGACGCAGAGACGACATTTCAGCCTGGCGTGCCCTGTCTGAGGCCGCCATGCCCAGCCTGAGCGAGCGGGCCGTGGACCGTGCCGCCTGCTGCTGGAGAAGCACCTGCCTAGCAGGGGGGAGCACAGATCGGGCCACACGCTCGATGCTGTCAGCGATGTTCTCCATTGCTGCCCCCTGCCGTTCGGAATTGGCAGTCATGTCTTGCTCCCACTCAGTATACAGCGGTTGCGTGCAGCGACCGCGTTGCCGGGCTTGACCCCTGCGGGACGCAAGGACCGGGGGTCCTCGCTGTGTTGGCACCGCCTGCGGCTGCACGACTACATGCCCCCGTCGACGTGATGTCCCAGGCACATCAGTGACTGGTGTGGAGGGTGACCCTGCGTCCCGATCCACCACGGGCGGAGGAACCAAGACTGTCTGATCCCTCAGTGCAGGTGTCGCAGACAGAGGAGTGTCCACATCAGAATCACTCACCCCTGACACATGGACTTGATGCTCATCCAACTCAACATGGACGTCAGAGTCGTCATCAAGGCTGGACTCATAGGCAGCCAGAGACAGGATGGACTGCAGCACTTGGGGGTTTTCGTGGCCTACCACCCCACGACCCCCACTAGTGCCGGGTTGATGTGGTTTTACCAACCCTGTGTCTGGCATGACAACACCATCCTCTGCATCCATTGTGTCATCACCTGAAAAATAGAGAGGAAAAGGTCACTACACATGTCAGTAGCACACAACACACACACACACACCGACAGCAAAGGCATCCGGCAGACATGTGACACACAACATATGAACTGGCATGCATGCTGGGTCTACTTTGATTAGCTACTGTGATCAGACCTGTTGAAAGGTGGCAGTTTGCATCCAAGTGGGTCTATGCAATGCTGAAAATGTGTACGCCACTCACTACCTACATGTACAAGCACTCCATGGTGTGTGCCAGGAAATGTGAAGGCATTGCAATGTCAAAATCAGACATCACGTGCATTGTGTATTCAATGTGTACCATGTCTAGCAGCCAAGCACCCCTCCACCCCAGTACCAAAGCAGGGATGCCTAGCATGGTATCAAAAGGCTGCCCATACACCTGTGTATTGACAAGCAGTGTTGACTGGCATCAACAGCTTAATGTGATTCAAATTACAACACTGCAAATGATGCTGGGACAGTGGGCAGGACACATGATGGAAGATCCGGAGGCCGGCCACGTGTGAAGAAGACACGACAAGAGTTGGACTGAGTCATTGGCCATTGAACAGGCTGAGGCCTGTGAGCCACACAGATTGTCAGAGCCTAAACATGTGTGCAACGCAGGACTGAGCCACAGTTGACATGGGGAGGCCGATAATATGGCAGGCAATGTATGTAACCAAGGACTCATATTACAGTGATCATCCAGTCAAGGATACATAGGGGCATGCGTGCAATGCACATGGAGCATGAATGGGCACTCATGTCCCTGCGGGACATCTGACCCATGCACAGTACAAGTGGGATACCCTGCATCGAGTACTAAGGCTGTACCACACGGCATATGTCTGGCAGTTTCTGAGCTGCAAGTTAGCATCTACACAGGACACATGAACAAGAAACTACACATTGGCAAGAATGTAGCAGACCAGTGCAAAGGTGGAACTGGGGTGCAGAGTGGCGGAGGAGGGGCAAGGGAGCATGCCCACATGGAGTCCCGCATGCAGGCAGAGGAGACATGCATGACGGTAGCATTGCATTACTTACACATCAGAACCATGTACACGTCACATGTAGCAGCAATCATGCACAACACATCCCACAAGTGAAACACACACGTCCTCAACAACTACGCATCAACACTCACTGGACTGGGCATCAAAGTCCAGCATCTCTCCCACACCTTCGACCAATTCTGGTGGTATGAACTCCGCAACGAGAGCCTCATGCGGAGTGAGTTCTTCCTCCTCTGGTGCAGGCCCACCGCCAGTCACCAGAGTCAAGTTGTAATTTGAGGCACACTTAGCCTTAGTGCTGCGCTTGATGTCATTCCAGCGCTTTTTGCACTCCTTCGCCGTGCACACCTCATGGCCGAATGAACTGACATGTTCCGCAACATGCTTCCAGTGGGTGTCACGTTGGGCAGCCGTAGTCTGACTATTGGCACCCACTAGCATGTCACGGCTGTGTCCCCGCACGTAGTCCACGAGGAAGTCCAGTTCCTGCTTACAGAAAGGCTTCTTCCTCGACGTGCAGGAGGTCGTGGCTGTGTGTGGGGTCCCAGCCTGTGCTGCAGGTGCAACCTTCCTCCTCTTGGACAGTGGCGCAGACCCTGGCTGGCTAATGCCGCCCTGACCAGTATGGCCAGTGGGTTCGGTGGATTGAGCCGAGGGAGTGGCAGGTGGAGGGATGACCAAAGGCCTGACTTGTGTCAGTGGCAGCTGGGTGCCCACTAATGGACCCTGCGCAGCAACATCAGCTGTGGCAGGGTCATTGACCGCAACGGTCCTGGTTGGCAGACTCACAACCGGGGTGCTGTTGGGTGCATCTGCCCCTGCACTTGCCAACACCCGGCTGTTCGGGGCAGCAGATGACATGACTGCCCCAGGGACACGTGTCTTGGTCTGAGCAGCCCGGCGTGCCCCTATGGTTTCCCCCCTGGCCTGTTGGAGATCTACCAAGGGCTCTTCAAGTGCCAACGCAGCCTGCGCTGGCAGGCCCTGAGCCTGGGTGGCGGTGTCCACAGCTGCACCTGCAGCTACCGCTGCCCTTGGGCCCGTGGCAGTCGATGGAATGGACTGCCGGGTCATACGGGTGCCAGTGCCAGATGCAGGAGCTGCATCCCCCGGAACTACAGGGGGTGGTGGCATGGCTGCACCAACACATGGCACAACATTGTGCTCAAGTGGCGCACCCCTGCCTCTTCCCCCTCTGTGGCTGCCCTGGACACCCTGGAGTCCCCCTACTCCCTGGTCACCACAGCCACGTCCCCGACCACGCCCGCCACGAGGAGTACGCCCAGCTGAGGCGCCCCTCACCTTTGGTGGCCTCCCAACCATGGCACAGATGTAATAGTGCTGGCACAGATGGAGTGGTGCCAATGGGAGGTGTACAGCATAATTGACCTGGGCAATTGGGGTGAAGGGGGTGGGAAGCAAGATGTTAACAGCCCCCCTGCACCTGCAAGGCTGTATGTGACCCCGGTGATGTGGTGACGGGTCACGCAACGCTCAGGCACCCCAAAACTGCAGTAAAACCGTGCACGCAACCCTGCAGCCTACGTGCGTGGATTTAAGTGGATTTGAGACCAGTGGCGACCCCCAGCCAGAGAGGCAGAGGGCCACCAGCTTCAGTGAGAAGGAAGTTGGTGTCCTGGTGGAGCATGTCCTGGGGCATTATGATGCCCTCTTCGGAAGACCACGCGCCAACAAGGAAGGACGGGAGAGGATCTGGGACGATGTAGTGGTTGCCATCAACGCGGAGGGGGTGGCAACCCGCGACATCAAGCACATCAAGAAGCGCTGGGAGGACTTGAGGTCCAGGACCCTCAATAAGGCCCGGCGCCTCGCGGAGGGGGGCCGGGCACGCCTGAGTGACATCCAGATGAGGGTCCTGGAACGCGTAGACCCAGCGCTCCACGCCCAGATCCTTCGGAGGCAGACCCATCTGGAGTTGGCCGGTAAGTGGCCAAGCATTACTGTGTGAGACAGGGCATGTTGCAGTGTGCTGGTTGTCTGATACCTGCCTGTATGTGTGACATAGGCCATGTACGTATGTGTGTGTGCAGGGACATCATGGTCAGGCATGTGAGTACAGTGATGTGTTCTATTGCAACATGGGGGGCTCTGTGCGGAATGGACACATGGAAGCATGGCAGTCTCTGTTCCTGGACATGGGTGGGGGTGAGGGATGGGTGCTGGTCCCATGTACACGTATGGTGTCCATGTGTGTGTGTCTGACCTGCGTGTCTGTGACTTGTAAATGCCATGGATGCATGACACATGTCTGTGACAATGTTCAGATTCACTGATGCAGCCTAGTCATCCTTGTATCCACTGCGTCTGTGGTGTACGAGGCCAGATGGATGGAACTACGGTGAGGTGTGTGCATGTGATGGCAAGACCCATGATGCATGTGAGTTTAAAACCAACATTGTATGAATCATGAGTCCCTTGGTCATGTATGCCAATGTCCATGGCATGCGCCATGCCTGTTACTGTATGTGTTTTGCCTGCACTGACCCATGTGTTGTGGAGGGACATGATGGAAGTGATGTATGACAGTGCCACTCATCTGCTGTTGCTTCCTGTCTAGGGGACCATTGTACAGTACCCTGATGCTTGTGTTCTATGTCTCCCTCTACACAGTGGCAAGTGAAGAAGAGGGCGGAGAAGGCGCTGTGGAGCAGAGCGGCGGGGATGCCGCCACGGCTGCAGCGGAAGGGGTGGGTGAGCCCCCACAGGGGCTTGCACCGGCGGAAGACGGCGTGGAGACATCCAGGTTGGTGGTTTCCACAGAGGGGGAGGAGGCCGCTACTGAGCCACACATGGGGCCTGGTGGGGGCATCCCCGCTGGTGCAAGTGGTGCAGTCCAGGGCCAGGGGCAGGAGGCAGCACAGGTCGCCGTGGAGGTGCCTGTGCATGTCACTGTCCCTGACACTGTGACTGCACCACCATGCACCAGCAGGGATGCCCCATCCCAGGCCCGTCCGCAGGTAGGGGAGATGTCCATGTCATCTGACACTCCTCTACCTGCGGACGAGGGGACCCCTGGCCGTGTGGAGAGGGTCCTGATTGGTGTTGCGTTGCGCACGGCTGGCATTCGTGATGAGGTGCATGCTTCCCGGGAGGAGCATGCACATCATCACGAAGAGCACCGTGCGTACGTGAACCATTTGGGAGCCGCCATGGTCGGGGGTTTCCTACATGTGTGTGGCCTTCTGGCGACCCTCTCCTCCTCTGTGGGGGCTATGCGCCAGTCGTGCTCCATGCCGTCTTCCGGCCCAGATGCCACCAGGGCCCGCTGTGGACCTGCCCCGACCAACGCAGCCAGCTCGGTGGGGACCCCATCCCTGCCACAGTCGGGAGTCGAAGGTCCAGCAGGGGTGGACACACCAGCAACTGTCCCCCTGCAGATGGAGGATGTGCCGGCATCATCTGGCAGGGCACGTGCACGACGGCATCGGTGGATTCCATCAGCCTGGATGCCGTCGTGCTGGCAGAGGCAGTGGCGTCGGAGGCAGCAGCAGGCTCGACGTGGGAGGCATCATGGCTCGGGGCCATCAAGATCAGAGGGGCAGGCATCGGCCGGAGGGCAGGAGAACCCTGGGATGGCAGTGTCTTCCGTGTGGGAGCAGTTGGTCCAGCGGATAGGTGCGGAGCGGCAGCGGGCGGAAGAGGAGCGGTTCACCCTGGTCAGGGCGGAGTTCTCCATGCGTCGGGCGTTGAGATGGGCTGAGTGCCTCGAGGAAGCTCGCAGGGAGTTTGAGGTGGACACGGGGTTGACCCTGCGAGACCTCGGGGCCAGGACAGAGTCCCGCCTCCGGGACATCGACATGGAGTTCGATGATGCCCTGGCCGGCAACATCACAGAGTGAGCCGCAGGACTTGCCCGCTGCCATTGTATATAGTTATATAGTTAGTGGTAGGTTTCCTTTGAAATTTTTTTTTTCATTTGGTTGCGATTGGACAATGCGCCACTTTTTTGTATATAGTTCAGTTTTTAGTTAGTTGACATAGTTAGGTTTCATTTGGTTGGGCTCATGGACCCGGGATTTTCTTGTAAATGGTTCTTCTATGGATTTTTGGATTTTTTGGATTTTTTTCATGGACATTCATCTTCTTTTTGTTGTTTTTCTTTGTGGTTTTTCTCATTTCATTTCCATTCTAGTTGATTTTCAATACATTTTTACTTTCATCCTTCAATGTGTCGTATCATCTCATTGCTTTCATGCATGTCATGTTGGGTGTTTTAACATTCACTTGCAGCCATTGTGTGTGACAGACATGTGTTCATTTGCATTATTTACATTGGGTGTGTAACATGTAATTGCCTTTGATATGTGGGTGGATGTGATAGTTGGTTTGGCCTTTTGGCAGGGGAGGATGGCCATTACGGACATGATTGGGGATTGTTGGGACCCAGGTGCAGGGGGGCATGGATGGGACATGGGCGAGGGCCTGGTGGAGGGTGCCCCGCAATGCTGAGGGGTGGGGGTGGTGGGGGACATGAGTTGGACATGGGTGGGGGCCTGCTGGCAGGTGCCCCACAGTGCTGGGGGTGGGGGTGGTGGGGGACATGAGTTAGACATGGGTGGGGGCCTGCTGGCAGGTGCCCCACAGTGCTGGGGGGTGGGGGTGCAAGGGGACATGAGTGGGGGCCTGCTGGGGGGTGGGGGTGCAAGGGGACATGAGTGGGACATGGTTGGGGGCCTGCTGGCAGGTGCCCCACAGTGCTGGGGGGTGGGGGTGCAGGGGGACATGAGTGGGGGCCTGCTGGGGGGTGGGGGTGCAAGGGCACATGGTTGGGGGCCTGCTGGCAGGTGCCCCACAGTGCTGGGGGGTGGGGGTGCAAGGGGACATGAGTGGGAAATGGTTGGGGGCCTGCTGGCAGGTTCCCCACAGTGCTGGGGGGTGGGGGTGCAAGGGGACATGAGTGGGACATGGTTGGGGGCCTGCAGGCAGGTGCCCCACAGTGCTGGGGGGTGGGGGTGCAGGGGGACATGAGTGGGGGCCTGCTGGGGGGTGGGGGTGCAAGGGGACATGGTTGGGGGCCTGCTGGCAGGTGCCCCACAGTGCTGGGGGGTGGGGGTGCAAGGGGACATGAGTGGGACATGGTTGGGGGCCTGCTGGCAATTGCCCCACAGTGTTGGGGGGTGGGGGTGCAGGGGGACATGAGTGGGGGCCTGCTGGGGGGTGGGGGTGCAAGGGGACATGGTTGGGGGCCTGCTGGCAGGTGCCCCACAGTGCTGGGGGGTGGGGGTGCACGGGGACATGAGTGGGACATGGTTGGGGGCCTGCTGGCAGGTGCCCCACAGTGCTGGGGGGTGGGGGTGCAGGGGGACATGAGTGGGGGCCTGCTGGGGGGTGGGGGTGGTGGGAGACATGGTTGGGGGCCTGGTGGAGGCTGCCCCTGGTGACTGGAGGGGTGGGGGTGGTGGGAGACATGGGTGGGGGCCTGGTGGAGGCTGCCCCTGGTGACTGGGTGGTGGGGGTGGTGTGAGACATGGGTGGGGGCCTTGTGGAGGCTGCCCCTGGTGACTGGGGGGTGGGGGTGGTTGGAGACATGGGTGGGGGCCTGGTGGAGGCTGCCCCTGGTGACTGGAGGGGTGGGGGTGGCGGGAGACATGGGTGGGGGCCTGGTGGAGGCTGCCCCTGGTGACTGGAGGGGTGGGGGTGGTGTAAGACATGGGTGGGGGCCTGGTGGAGGCTGCCCCTGGTGACTGGAGGGGTGGGGGTGGTGGGAGACATGGGTGGGGGCCTGGTGGAGGCTGCCCCTGGTGACTGGAGGGGTGGGGGTGGTGGGAGACATGTGTGGGGGCCTGGTGGAGGCTGCCCCTGGTGACTGGGTGGTGGGGGTGGTGGGAGACATGGGTGGGGGCCTGGTGGAGGCTGCCCCTGGTGACTGGAGGGGTGGGGGTGGCGGGAGACATGGGTGGGGGCCTGGTGGAGGCTGCCCCTGGTGACTGGGTGGTGGGGGTGGTGGGAGACATGGGTGGGGGCCTGGTGGAGGCTGCCCCTGGTGACTGGAGGGGTGGGGGTGGTGGGAGACATGGTTGGGGGCCTGCTGGCAGGTGCCCCACAGTGCTGGGGGGTGGGGGTGCAGGGGGACATGAGTGGGGGCCTGCTGGGGGGTGGGGGTGCAAGGGGACATGGTTGGGGGCCTGCTGGGGGGTGGGGGTGCAAGGGGACATGGGTGGGGGCCTGGTGGAGGCTGCCCCTGGTGACTGGAGGGGTGGGGGTGGTGGGAGACATGGGTGGGGGCCTGGTGGAGGCTGCCCCTGGTGACTGGGGGGTGGGGGTGGTGGGAGACATGGGTGGGGGCCTGGTGGAGGCTGCCCCTGGTGACTGGAGGGGTGGGGGTGGTGTAAGACATGGGTGGGGGCCTGGTGGAGGCTGCCCCTGGTGACTGGAGGGGTGGGGGTGGTGGGAGACATGGGTGGGGGCCTTGTGGAGGCTGCCCCTGGTGACTGGAGGGGTGGGGGTGGTGGGAGACATGGGTGGGGGCCTGGTGGAGGCTGCCCCTGGTGACTGGAGGGGTGGGGGTGGTGGGAGACATGGTTGGGGGCCTGCTGGCAGGTGCCCCACAGTGCTGGGGGCTGGGGGTGCAGGGGGACATGAGTGGGGGCCTGCTGGGGGGTGGGGGTCCAAGGGGACATGGTTGGGGGCCTGCTGGGGGGTGGGGGTGCAAGGGGACATGGGTGGGGGCCTGGTGGAGGCTGCCCCTGGTGACTGGAGGGGTGGGGGTGGTGGGAGACATGGGTGGGGGCCTGGTGGAGGCTGCCCCTGGTGACTGGGTGGTGGGGGTGGTGTGAGACATGGGTGGGGGACTTGTGGAGGCTGCCCCTGGTGACTGGGGGGTGGGGGTGGTGGAGACATGGGTGGGGGCCTGGTGGAGGCTGCCCCTGGTGACTGGAGGGGTGGGGGTGGTGTAAGACATGGGTGGGGGCCTGGTGGAGGCTGCCCCTGGTGACTGGAGGGGTGGGGGTGGTGGGAGACATGGTTGGGGGCCTGCTGGCAGGTGCCCCACAGTGCTGGGGGGTGGGGGTGCAGGGGGACATGAGTGGGGGCCTGCTGGGGGGTGGGGGTCCAAGGGGACATGGTTGGGGGCCTGCTGGGGGGTGGGGGTGCAAGGGGACATGGGTGGGGGCCTGGTGGAGGCTGCCCCTGGTGACTGGAGGGGTGGGGGTGGTGGGAGACATGGGTGGGGGCCTGGTGGAGGCTGCCCCTGGTGACTGGGTGGTGGGGGTGGTGTGAGACATGGGTGGGGGCCTTGTGGAGGCTGCCCCTGGTGACTGGGGGGTGGGGGTGGTGGAGACATGGGTGGGGGCCTGGTGGAGGCTGCCCCTGGTGACTGGAGGGGTGGGGGTGGTGTAAGACATGGGTGGGGGCCTGGTGGAGGCTGCCCCTGGTGACTGGAGGGGTGGGGGTGGTGGGAGACATGGGTGGGGGCCTTGTGGAGGCTGCCCCTGGTGACTGGAGGGGTGGGGGTGGTGTGAGACATGGGTGGGGGCCTTGTGGAGGCTGCCCCTGGTGACTGGGTGGTGGGGGTGGTGTGAGACATGGGTGGGGGCCTTGTGGAGGCTGCCCCTGGTGACTGGGGGGTGGGGGTGGTGGGAGACATTGGTGGGGGCCTGGTGGAGGCTGCCCCTGGTGACTGGAGGGGTGGGGGTGGTGTGAGACATGGGTGGGGGCCTTGTGGAGGCTGCCCCTGGTGACTGGGGGGTGGGGGTGGTGGGAGACATGGGTGGGGGCCTGGTGGAGGCTGCCCCTGGTGACTGGAGGGGTGGGGGTGGTGTGAGACATGGGTGGGGGCCTGGTGGAGGCTGCCCCTGGTGACTGGAGGGTGGGGGTGCAAGGGGACATGAGTGGGACATGGTTGGGGGCCTGCTGGCAGGTGCCCCACGGTGCTGGGGGGTGGGGGTGCAAGGGGACATGTGGCTTGGCTGGGGGGCATGCCCATGGTGGATGGGCTGCCTGCGGGACATGACCAGGGGTGCAGGGTAGTCCCCTGTGGTGTGGGCTGCCTGCAGAGGTCGTGGAGGGGGTAGAGGGGAGACCTGGGAGGACCCACACTGGCAATTCACCTCTTCAACTTCCCGCACACCCACGTAATACACTGCCCCACTCGCACAGGCCCAATCGCGTGTAGGATTTCTCGCGCACCCCTGTAATACACGTACCCAGGCCAATCGCGTGTAGATTTTCTCGCGCACCCCTGAAATCCACGTACCCAGGCCAATCGCGTGTAGCATTTCTCGCGCACCCCTGAAATCCACGTACCCAGGCCAATCGTGTGTAGATTTTCTCGCGCACCCCTGTAATACACGTACCCAGGCCAATCGCGTGTAGATTTTCTCGCGCACCCCTGTAATACACGTACCCAGGCCAATCGCGTGTAGATTTTCTCGTGCACCCCTGAAATCCACTTACCCAGGCCAATCGCGTGTAGCATTTCTCGCGCACCCCTGTAATACACGTACCCAGGCCAATCGCGTGTAGATTTTCTCGCGCACCCCTGTAATACACGTACCCAGGCCAATCGCGTGTAGCATTTCTCGCGCACCCCTGAAATCCATGTACCCAGGCCAATCGCATGTAGATTTTCTCGCGCACCCCTGTAATACACGTACCCAGGCCAATCGCGTGTAGCATTTCTCGCGCACCCCTGAAATCCACGTACCCAGGCCAATCGCGTGTAGATTTTCTCGCGCACCCCTGAAATCCACGTACCCAGGCCAATCGCGTGTAGATTTTCTCGCGCACCCCTGTAATACACGTACCCAGGCCAATCGCGTGTAGAATTTCTCGCGCACCCCTGAAATCCACGTACCCCGCTCAATCGCGTATTTAACTTCCCGCGCGCCACTTTTTTGATGCGCTGGGACTCTACCGCCTGCCTTCGTGTGGCGGCCGTGTTTCAGCTTGTGCGTGTCTTTGGCTGTGCGTGGCTTTGCCCTATTCGATTCCATGAATACGTGTGGTTCGAGTGCGTGTGGGCGTTCCGTCTGCTTCCCTGCAGTACATCCCCAGTTACGCCCTTATTTTCGCGTGTTGTTCCCCATTCCGCGCGTTACGCCCCATGTCCCGCCCACTTTCTGGTGTGTGCGCTGCGGTTGTGCGCTTTCACTGTGCGCGTCGCGCACACCTTTCGCGATGTTGCAGTGACGTGTGCGCCATGCACGGGTTTGGCGCACATCCCGAGGAAGACACCCGCAGGGACTTCCATGAATCGCACGCGTGCGCGTGCGCCTCTTTTTTTCCGCTTGCGCCTGCTTGCGCCTGCTTGCGCGTAGATTTTCGGCGCACGTTTGTTCCATGAATCGGCCCCTATATGTGTTGTCAGGATTGTTTGCTGCATTTCTGTGAAGTACTAACATTTGCAAACACAATGGGTCTGTACTGTGTGAGTAAATGTTGTCAACGATTGGTGGTAATTGAAATAGAATATTCATTGCTACATTTGCATAGCAACTTACACCAACTATATTTGAGAATTTAAATGGTCCAGGTAGTTCTGTATCTAACTGCTTTTTTTGGAGTTTGTCTTCCTTCTTTAAAGAAGTACCTGGTTTACTTTCTCTAATTGATTCTTTTTTGTTTGTGGTACTTGATGAAGTATTAGTTTCTTTTACTCTCTTTGGAGGATTTGCAGTGACGTCCTGTTGCATTTCTGTTTGATTTAGTTTTCTTTTACAACGTTTTAGTTTTTGTGGAACAGAATATGTGTTTAGATGGGGAGTGTATAGTGAGCAAAGTCTATTATATTCTAAAATGCAAGGAATATCAGCGTTTACTTTACTTGCATCAAAGTTGATTAGAAATAGACCGTCAAGTGTACGTAAGCGTGATAGTGCTACGTAGCTCATGCCTTCTTTAAAGACTGTGTTACCAATATCTATCATTGCTTTGTCTAGGGTAAGACCTTGTGATTTATGAATCGTGACTGCGTATGCAAGAGTTAGAGAAAATTGTTCTCTGCGTACATACATATCTTTGAAGAGAAGGAATCTAGCTGTTGAGCGTCCTATCCATTTTACTTCTGAAAGTTTGTCAAAGAGTATATTGACAAACTGAATTTTGTTGTCACGTGGGTATGTTTGAAAGCCAACAACTGTACCCAGTGCTCCATTAACTAGTTCTTGGTCCACGTCAAGGTTACGTTTAAGCATTACTCTGCAATTTAAGGTTAATTTTAACATCTTTTCTAAGCCTGCTGTGTTTGAGATTGATTTTTCAAAATTATTTAGTCTTGTTGTGGCTTGGTGACACATGGGTAGTGTCATACCATGTACATCTAGTTTGTCTGTGGCGCTAATTTCCATTATTGGTTGCATTTCTTTACTTAGCATGATTTCATTGAATTTGAAACAGCTTGCAAGAGTTGGCATTAAGGCAATACAATTGACATTTTTGTGGGCTAATTGTTCCATAACATCTGTAGCACATGCATTATCGCCATAAAGTGCATTAATGTGCTGGGTTTTCAATGTTGCTTCTGCTTCTTTAGAAAGTATACCAACTCTCAAACTTTTTAAAATGTTGGCATAAGTTAGATCTGCAGATTGGCGCATGTTTTCTGTTAATTCTCTGTATTGGAAATGTTGCCAAAGGTTGACATTTCCAATGCTGCCAACAGTTTTACGGCAGAGTTTGTGCCCTAATGTTTTAAAAATAGGTTCACCTTTTACTGGTGTTAATTGAAGCAGATCTCCAAAAACAATAATGTGTTTTCCTGCAAAGAGCTCTTCATAGTCTGTTTTGAGTACTTCTTGTAATCTGAGGTGAATCAAAGCTAACATCAGGTTGGAGACCATGCTCACTTCATCTATTAGTAGCATTTTCATTTGTTTCAATACTCTGCGTAATTCCATTGCAGCTTCTGCAGAAAGTTTGTAATAGTCTAATTTGTTCTGGTGTTCTACTGGTAATAGTAGTAATCGGTGTAATGTAACACCACCTATGTTGTAGGCAGCTAAACCTGTGGGGGCAGTGACAACAGCTGACAGTTTGTTGTTTGTCAATTGTTGAAGGAACTTACTAATGATTTTGATTAGGAATGTTTTGCCAGAACCAGCTTCACCACTGACGTACAGTAGTATAGGTTTATAATTATGGCTGGAAAATTCTTTATTTTCATGTTTTACACCATGTGCAATTTGTTTTGTTACTTCTTGAAAAATGCTACTTTGCTCATTGTTTAGTTCTGATTGTAGTATAGTTAAGTCTTCCTTATCTTCATACTGACACATGGTGTTTTCTACTTCTATCATAGCTAATTCTGCCTCATTTGTTATTAGTGGTTCTCCCAGTGGTTCTTGGCTTCCTGTTACAGAAGGTTGACTACTGTCAGGAGTATTCTTATCTAGTTGGGCTTGGAGTTCTTCTTCATGTTGCTGTTCATTGTGCAATATTGTTTTGTACTGTGTAAAGTTTACATTAGTTATAGTGTTTTCATTTGCTTTGAAAGCATCCTCATATGAGTCATAGTTATCTAGTAATTGTTCTTCTTTTCTCCATGGTTTGAAGAGTTGTAGCAGGGACATGTAATATACTTCTTTATGTTGAGGAGTCTTCAATGACAATTTGATATGATTAATTAAATTTGGTTTAGTGAGTTTAACTAAGCTGCCTTCACAGTCTGTCACTCTATATTTACCTTTTTTTTCATCGGGTTTCATATTATTTTTGTATGTGTAGTTTTGGGCTATTTGGTATAGACACATGTTTTCCAAAGTATTACTTCTGTTTGGGTAGTATGTGTCCAATAAATTGTTTTTTAAAATGTCTTGGCTGTTGGGATCATGTTTGGCTATTGTTTCTATATCTTCATATGATTTTAGAACTCTTTTTCTAGATTTAGCTGGACCAAGACTTAGCCATACTATATTTTCAGATTTACCATACAATGAAGTACCAGTTAAACGATCAGCTGCTTCATAAGATCCACATTCTCTATGGGTGAGCATTTTTATGTCCAAGCTGTATAATTTCTGAGATACTGTTTTATCTGATGACAGGTCATTCCAGAGGTCTTGGATCTCTGTCTTTTCTGCTTTAGTTAAGTATGATGTGACATATCGTGCAACTGCAGTAGAATTGTCTGCAATGTACTGCACATCTATGTTTGCATTCCATAAGTGGGCAATGATTGCATTATAATTATTCATATATTTTTCTTCTTCTTTTCTTTTTATGTAATATGTATTTTTAGGTGACTTTCCTTTAACAGTATGTCTAACTGAAGACATGAGGTTGTTTACTTGACCTGTATTTGTAACTGGTCTAGGGAAACCAAATCGGCATTTGGTGTAGTATTTGCCTTTGTTTTTGTATTTGCGACGACAATATTTTCCACATTTGTGTCTTTGAAATTGTAAAATTTGTGCACGAAGATCACTATTTGTGGCTTCTGATGGAATTTCACAAGTGACATATTTTTCAATAAACTGTAAAACAGTGGCATCACTGTCTTGACCAAATTTAGGAGCATCTTTAATCCATAAAAGCATGTGGATATGTGGTGCTCCTCTGGCTTGGTATTCTTTTCTCCAAAAGAAGTGTTGCACTTCTCCAAGGGGAGGAATAGTTTTATTAGAAATAAAATGTAGCATAGCAATGAAGCGATGGTGAAAATATCTTGAAACATTAACAGGATCCAAAGAACAAAGTTCTCCAGGTGTTAGAATATCTATGTTTGTTTTGTTTTTATTTGATATGCGTAGGAAATCATGTAAATCTTCCCATACATATTCTGCACAACTTAATGTAACAAACCAAGTGGGTGGGCCAAGGTTTCTGATCATACAACGTATATCTCCATGACGTCGAAACCAGTACTCTTTAGTACCACGCATATTTGCTAATAGATTTGTAATATTTGATTGTAAAACCTCATCCTTTTGTTGCACTTTCTCTAATAATTGTGTAGCTGTCATATTTTGAAAGTGTGATCCTGATTTTAATATGTGTGCAACTCCGTAACATAAAGTTGCTAGTTCACTTTCAAAGAGTAGGTGGAATATGCATTCCACATTTTGTCTAAATCTGGGATCTTCAGAATACATCCTTAATGAGCGGTATTCTGAAGCTGATATTTGAATAGGTCTATCATCATACCTTCCTCCTTTGCCAGTAGGAAAGAGTAGAGGAAAAGCACGTGCTTCTATACTTTTTTCCCATATACTGATTGGCGATCCTTTTGTTTGACGCATTTGGTAAGTTTCTAGTACATCTTGTACGGTGTCATTACAGTGCAAAGGATGAATTGTATAATGTCTAAAGTATTTGATATTGTAGCAGGATCTAGTAGCTCAAATTGACCAGCTTCTTGTGTTTCTTGAATTATTTCAGTTGTATCTTTCAAGTTTTCTTCAATATTAATTTGTTTGTAATATTCATTATTCTCTTTAAGATATTGGAAGGCTTGTCTAACTTTATATAAATCTACCAGCTGTTGCCATATTTTTTTTGTCTTTTGTAGGTACTCCATTTACTAATATAATTAAAGATTGCTGCATTGGACGTTGCACTCCTAGAGTATGCACATTTTCTTTTAGATTTAATGGTAAATAAACTACTTTACCACGAATGCCTTTTACCAATTCAGAGGGAGGTAATTTTGCTGTTTTTGGTTGAAGGCGTATTATTGCTTGAAATGGGTGTACTGTTTGAATTATGATGCTCTCATATAAATTAAGTTGTTGTAGAGGTTTTGGTACTGGGTATAATTCCAAATTATTTGTGATAGAACGTGAAGGAGTTTGGTTGTTGTCAAGTTTTGTAGTGCAATAACTGCAAAGTATTAAGGGCTCAGTTATTTCATATTTGTTTTCTGCTAGAAGGTAGAGAGCTAATTCAAACCATTTAGAATCTTCATTGTCTTCTATTTTGTATGATAGGTCCACAGTTTTTGTGTTATTTTTATAAAAAAATTCTACGGCAACATACACATACATGGTTTGGTACTTCAGCTGATGTACTTTTAAATGTTAGTATTTCTTTTTTGTATGTGTTTAGCAAAAGGTTGCCATGTGTAGAATTGTTGCTTAATTGGTTTAAAGCTATTTCATTCTGTAAATGGCTTTCACTTCCAAAATATTTTTTCTGGATATAGTGAATTTCTTCAAGTAGGTCTTTTGCTGTACCATGTAGAAGGATGCTATTTAACTTTGCTAGTGCTAAAGCAGGACTTTTAGCATAGTACAGTTTATAGACTAGATTTCTTATAGTTGAATGATGTGTTGATATCCTTTTGATATCATGGAAAGTGGTTTTACAAGTAGGTCCTGTAATGCAGGCCAATGAATGTCCTTGTAGTCCTGTGTACTGGACAGGTATCTATATTTTGCAGTAATTTAATTTTGATTTTGTCTTTGCTTTTTACATATTTATTGAGGAATTGGTGTAAAGATTTGAAACATTGTTTGGGAATGTTACACATTGACGTGCATGGCCATTTGTACACTAGACGTTCTGATTCAGTTCAATGGAGGGGTAATTCTAAGTTTTCAGGGCATATTTTTGTAAGGAGTACTTCTTGTTCCATTATGGTATTATTCACTTTTTCATAACCTCGACCACTGCTATTTATGGCAATTGTATTTGTTTGCTTTTGTTTGTATGCTTCTTCATTAAAATATGGTTCTGTGCTCATAGTGTGATTCCATTCACCTCCGCAGATACTTAAGAAGTTCTTTCTGTTGACATTTCGCTTATTGAGAAGTCTTTCTTGTAATTTAGTTATTAGTTTTGTTAGTGGTTTCATTTTGTGTAACAGTAAAATAAATACATTTCTTTTGAGAAGAATTGCACTGTCCATCAATGCTTCTAACATTAATTTCCTACGATAGGTTTTAAGCTTTGAACCTGATTTCTCTCCTGTTTTTATAGGATTTTGAAGGACTTTGTGACGGTATATTTTGGCTAAAATACTTTTCTTGGTATGCTTACTTTGCACTATATTAAAATTTGAAGAAGTAGTTTTATCTGTACTGATAGCTGATTTTCTGTTAATTGTTTTTTGGTTTGTTTTACATTTTGATAGAGGAAGCAAAGTTGTTGTACTTGAAACTTCTTGTGTTTCACTAAATGATTGTATTAGCTGTTTTGTTTCAACTTTTTTTTACAAATTCTGCTAGAGATGGATGCTTATGTTGGACACCTTTATTTTCATTTGCTCTAATTTTGCGTTCCTTTCTATGGAGTTGTCTTTTTGTAGGCATTCTTTAGGGTCTGTTGAAAAAAATAAAGAAGATATGGGTTGGGGTGTTCTGGAATGTATGTGTGCTGTGTGCATGAGTGTTTGAGTAAGATGATAAAGATGTATGTAATGGTGTGTGATTGTGCATTGGGAACTAAAACTAGTAGGGATAGGTATTCTTGAATTTATGTGTTACTAAACTGGGGTTCAGATGACAAAAAAAAAGTAAGCTAGTGGTGTGGAAAAGTACAAATAGTAAATCTAATGTATACAATTAAAACAGTTGTTTGTTCTATAATATGAAAATTGTAGTGGTTCAGTTGGCTAATTTGTGTGTCCAAAAATAGAAATTTGTGGGCCATTCTGGTTGTAAATCGCTGTTTAAGACATGGAAAGTTTTGGACAAAATGGTACAAAATCTCTATTTTAAGAAACCAAAATAGCTCGTATTAATGTTATAGTATATTGGATTAATAATATAAATATTATGGTGATATTTTACTTACTTTTTTTTTTTTAATTAACAGGTAACTTCTTAGTTTTTCTTTCTTATTCGAATTCGAATTCGGCTGCTTCTTTTCAGGAAACTGGTCTTCACTGCAACTGTAAAAGCTTCAAATTAGTAACTTTGTTTGTATATAGCACTGTTTTTAATTTAGATATTGATTTTTTTAATTGAAATCCTCAGTGCCTTCTGTAAAACAATTAAACTAATTTATTTACATAAGATACATTGCATCAGTTCAGTACATATGATATGTTCTTAATGAACAAATTGTATTGAATGACTAACTGTAGCAAAAATAAAATATCTTTACTATGTCTTGTGAAATTTATAATATATTAGTGAATACCACTATTTCTGTAAGTAAACTGTTCTAGGTAATAGCGCCTCAATGTCATGTCTAATTTAAAGTAATTAAGTAAATAAATAAATAAAAACAAAAAATATGAAATTGTATAAGTATTTTTATAAAGGTTTAAACATAGATTGTGTTTGCATGCAATTTTGTTTGAATATATGTAGTCTATATATTTCATTTAAAAAATGTTAGTTTAACATGATTTGAGTGTGTGTGTATAAAGAAAGTAAAAAGTATAAAGGTGTATAAGTGATAGTTGATTTTAGGAAATTGAAAAAAGTACAGTAAATTCATTTTACAGATTTTACAAGGTAAAAGTCTGTTTGAAAATGTGTTCATCTACCATAGCTCTCAACTCACACGCTTTTGGCGGGTGTCACACGCCTTGTAAAGGGCAGACTCACCCGCCAAGCCTCCTGCACGCCCATTCATTCCAATGGGCGTCTCACCCGCCAAAAACAAAATCGGGTGATTTCACCCGCCTGTAAAACAAAAATGGTTGAGAGCTATGTCATCTACTATACAGAAAATATGCATACCTGAGGTTTGTGTTCATGCATATGGATATGCATGGAGCTGCAAGTAGAAATCTTGAAGACTTGTACAGTATTTGTGGTAGATGCTGCTTGCCAATTATATGAAACTTGTACTCAGAGAGATTCAGAGTACATTTGCAGTGCTGATCTATGATGATGCAGTTAGATGTAGAGGTCTTGAATGTGATTGGTGCATGGTCATGTGATTTTTGAGGTACATCCAATGAGGGAATGGCAGAGAGAGTGTAGTGGAAATTGTAGAAGGGCTGTTCATGTTACGATATGTCCGCGGACATGGCGGTAGTTCCCGGACATCAGGAGTTACATCCGGGGATTTTTGGGTTCAGAAGTCATGCAAATGAGAATAAGCACTGAAAGGGATTGGTCAGGAAAGTTTGGTGGGTGTGTTGTGCCTGGAGAGATTTTCTCAGATACTCTTTTTGCTGAGAGAACAAAAGATAGCTATGGCTGTGTGTTTCAGAAAACAGATTGTTTGGATTTTAGGAGATTCGTGGATACATTGGTTGAAGGTGCATGCAGAAAGCTGTGGAGTAGCTGTAGATCTTGGATTCCCACATGTGGAAGTACACTGGCATGGAGTACGTGCAATGAAGTGGTTGGTCTTGCTACCTCTCTGTGCTACTTTGGAGACAGAGCAACATCCAGACATAATTGTAATTCATTGTGGAGAGAACAGTTTAGGACATGTGACTGGAATTTTTTTGCAATTTGCTATGAAAGAAGGACTGAGGAAGGTTATGGACATTTTTCCTAATTCTCAAGTGATATTTTCACGGATTGCGCAGAGACAAATGTGGCTTTGTTCTTCTTCATTTGGTCCACAAATGGAAAAAGCAAGGCGCAATGTTAATAAGGCTGTTTGTGGCTTTCTAAGAGATTTTGGCATGTCTTCTTTTCACAATGAAAATGTAGTACATACATTTTTCGCAGAGATGGAGTCCATCTTACTTATGCTGGCAATCAGATTTTTCTGAGAAATCTACAAAATGCATTGCGACCTTTTTTGGAATTACAACAATGATTTTGAAGTAGATGTTAAGTATTTACAATTTTTGACTTACAAACACCACCCAAAGGCTCTTTTCAGAGCCACCACTTCTTTCCAGAGAAAATTACAATGTTTGTGATGGAGTAGTAACCCAATTTTTTTAATGTTCGCGAACTGTCCGCGGACTTCTAAAAAATACAAAGAGCCCTGCTTCATTTATTTTCACTTCTATTTTTTAACTGGGAAAGGCGGCTCTGAAAAGAGCCTTATTTTTTTTGATTTTTGTAATTTTGTATTTTTTTTGGTTTTTCAGACACGACACACTAGGAGGGGAGGGTAAAGGAGGGTAAAGGGGGGGGCACCAACCACAGGGATAAGAAAGGGTGAGCTGAGAGAGGAAGATGTACAGTGGGTTTTATTTGGGTAGGTAGCAGGTCTTCTCGTGCTCTGAGACGATAGTCTCAAAAGCACTCCGAAGTCGCTCCCCCCTGCAGAGTACTGTGTCACAGTACATACATACAACTGTGACCCTCGAAAGGTAAGGGTCATCAGCATTCTGTATGGCCTGTGAGGCAGCTTGAGAAAGACGCTGTCCCATAGAGGTGGTCCTTGTGGTGACAGGATCAGAAACAGAGGATGAAGTAGAGGAAATCAACCTGCTACGTTCTTCGCAAGGTACAACCCTGCGAATAGCCCCAGAGTGAAATGACCTCAGGTGTCGCTTCATAGTAGTGGTCCCAAAGCTGTAGTTACCGTGCTTCCCGCGACTGAGTATCATTTTGCACTCATTGCAGGTAACATGGTTCGCACGAGCCTTAGGACCATTCCCATGAATGGTAAATAACCGCCACACCCAAGACTCACGCCTAGTGCGGGTAGTAGGGATTTCCTCTACCTCATTCTCATCATCCTCTTCTTCCTCCTCCGCATCCTCAGTCCTGTTCCCCTCTTCAGGCCCTTGGGGAGGTGGTGGTGGTGGAGGGGGTGGTGGTGGTGCTGAAGCAGGTGCAGCACCAAGTGGCAGTTCAGCAGCCAAGGATGCCATGTCGATGATGGTGTAGTCTGCAGGTGGCAGCAAAAATCACTGTGTTCTGAAGAATAGCCAGAAACACAATGGGAATAAGCTCTTGGGCGTGGTCTTTTAAAGGGGTGCTTGTGCGCGGTCAGCGGACATGCGCACTGTGCGCGGACAGATCGAACACAAAAAAAGGATCGGAAAGTTTCAAAAGGTATATAGAAACTCAACATTGCTATGTGGGACTTGTGGCATGGTGAGATTTTATTGAAAAATATTATGGATTAACTGAAAATGTACTTTTAAATTGTTCGGGGACACGAACAGTGTCCGCATTTCAGGACACACGATGAGCGTGGGCGCGGTCATATGATCTGTTTGCGAACTAGTCTGCGAAGGAAGCGCCTGTCCGCAGGACACCAAGTGCACGGAGATTGGTTAGCGCATGCGCATTGATTTCCTACGGACACTGTTCGGGTTCTGAAGTAATTAAAAGTGCGTCACACGTGAAAGAACATTTCAGGACACCGCGTGTGTTCTTAGAACAGTTTGAACTTGGTAGCGAACAGTAAGGACAGATATAGTGTTCTTCAGGACACGTGTAATTTAGTTTATGTACGAACATTTCAGGACACCAATTGTGTTCTTAGAACACTTTCAATTGGGTAGCGAACACTACAAACAGTTGTACTGTTGTTCAGGACACATCATTTTCGTTTATTTACGAACATTTCAGGACACCAATTGTGTTCTTAGGACAGTTTTAAGTTGATAGCGAACATTACGGACAGATATAGTGTTCTTTAGAACACTTTAATTTTTGTTTCTTTACGAACATTTCAGGACACTACGAGTGTTCTTAGAACATTTTGAACTTGCATGAGAACATTACGGACAGATGTAGTGTCCTCAGGACAGTTACATTTTCGTTTCTTTACGAACATTTCCGAACAACCGCGGTGTCCGTGGACACCTAAATTGGTTTTATTACAAGGAACTGAAAGTAATTACAACACAATAAAAGAAAAGTAACTTTATTTCATATATATATACAATTATGACTGGGAAGGTGGGGCAGAAACGGAAACAAAAACAGGAGAATTAGGGATTTCTAGATAACTGGGATCAGGTGAAGAAGGGAAGGAAATGTCATCGAAACGCTTTGGTCCATAGACAGGGTTTGGGGCTAACTGTGTGGGATAGGGTGAGGGGGGACAAGTGCAGGTTAGACAATGGTGTGCTGTTGGGGGTTTCACATAATTTTCCACAAAGTTTTTCAAATCCATAAAATTGTGCATAAGGTCGTCCATTTTTTGATGAATCTGCTGTAGAGTGATATCCTCTGATTGTTGTTGTGAGATGCTTGGAATTTTTGTATGGTCTGTAATAAAAAAAAATGTATATATTAAATGTATACAAAATAATATTTATTAATTGGTTTATATAGTAAAGTGTGTACCATTAGGTGGACTTTTTTCTAACATTTCCTCTCGTGGGAAATGCTCCTCTAGCCAGTCGAGAGTACTACACATTTCTGTGAGAAAACAAAAAAGTAATATGTTTTTTTTTCTAATATAGAAAGTTTATAAATATATGAGTAAAAAGAAGTGCACTTACTATGTCTGGTGAGATATGTAATCAGTAGTTTATACGTCTGGTCTTGCTGTTGGTTGTGGAGCGTCTGTAAGGTAATTATGGTGGAAGCCACTTTATCTTCTTTTGGTATATTCCTTTTTAAAACATATTGTATTTACATGAATGGTTAGTGTGTTACATATATGGGTAACATTTTTTAAGTATTACTACATATACGTTGTATGTGTGCTGCTTTGTGAATTTGTTAAATGTTCCTATGTTATGATATAACTATTACACATACCTCTCCAGAGTTTTTAGGTGGTGGTACTGTTCTCTGAACATGTCCGCGAACATTAAATAAGTTTGCGGACATCAAGTTCATAAGAAGAGATCTAGTCAGTTCCATATGACATGTATATAAAGTCAAAGTCATTATTGTTAAGTTGTGCTACTAAAAAACTATGAAATTCTGTGAAAAACTTTGTTAAAGGGACGTTATGGTTAAGTTGCGCTACTAAAAACCTATGAAATTCAGTGAAAAAAACTTTGTTAAAGGGACGTTATGGTTAGGTTGCACTACTAAAAACCTATGAAATTCAGTGAAAAAACTTTGTTAAAGGGACGTTATGGTTCCAAGTAAAACCGAAAAACCCTTGAAATTCGGCAGTTATGGTAAGCTAAGCAACCATAACTCGTGCCGCCACCGTGCACTGCTAAGACTAACACCCAGGACATCAAAGATGACATCACAAATGTCATTGATGACATCACTGATGAGGTTCCTCCAAGACCTGTTGATACACCTAGGCTAAGGGCACATGGATTGGGGTTTCCTGTGGCTAGCTTGTTTTGGGCATCATGATTGGTCCTCTACTTAAAGTGGCTTGAAGGTGTTTGAAATGTTCCGATTGGTACCCTCGTTGTGTTTGTTAAATGATAACAATAAGGGTATTGTTCTTAATTATTTGTTTCAAGGTTTTACTTGGGTTCCGGGACTTAGGCGCCATCTTGGAAGTCTTACTGTGTTTGTCCCCGACTCCGCTGTGTTCTGTGGTAGTCAGTGTGTGTGGCGAGAGCTGGTGTGGTGTAAAGTGTGGTCTAAATGCTTGCTTTCCTTAGCATACATAGATACTCTTGACTCGCTTAGTGCTCACAGTTCAGGGAACATTTTAGTCCTGCTGGCCGCTCTCTGTTCGAGAGAGACATCGGTTGCATAAACGTTCACATTCTTACGTCGCAGCAAATCTTCTCTTTTTGTAAAGGGCGTGTGTTCTAGTGAAGGTTCACTGTTTGTGATAAATATGTGTGTTCCACTGCATGTCACTGGGTTGGCATATTCCCAGCTGGGTGGTATTTCACTCAAAGCCCTGGGCTGCTGGGGAATTACATTATTTTCCAATGGCTGGGGGTCTTTCAAGAGAAGGTATGGACAGGGGTGATGCTTGGTCTGGAAAAGATACGGGACAATGCGAATGTCGGGACTGGCGGGACTCGGGGTTAGCTAGCCTTTTGGTTGTAGCCTCTGAGCTTCTATCCAAGGCTACAACCCAAAGACTTGGGGCCCCCACAGCCACCCCCTAACGACACCTCTGGGTATGGATACTGCTTCTCAGAGGAGGTTACAAGCCATCCCCTCTCAGGAAGGCTCATCGGATAGGGGACAGATCATCCCACTCCCTTTCTGGATCCACCCCTCATATAAAAGGATCGGGGGTTCCTGTATTTCGCCACAAAGGGCATGAAATTAGATTTTGAATAAAGGAGTAGTTGTGCATAGGGCAAAAAAAAGAGGATAATTTTGAGAGCGCCAATCCCATTGTTTTATTTTTCTTCTTTCTCCCTTTTAGCATGGCCATTTACCTTAGCATGTTCTAAGACACTTATATCTCATTATGAGATCACAGCCATCAGGGCTCTTTGTATGATGAACCCTGAGACTTGCAGGGCTGCCGGTACCCTACAAATGCTGACTTGGCTTTAGAGTCTTGGCCCTGGTAAACCGTGTGACATTTTTACAAACGTAGGTTTGCATAAGACACTGGACTGACGGAAAGGAAGATGGCAAGGAGCCCCGAAGTTTACCCCTGAGCCTAGACATTTCGAGAAGGTTTTTGACAGGTGACGCAGTATAGCCGGTGCACCGGAAGTAGAAGACGGACTAACCGGAAACGTGTGAATGGACTAGGCGGAAGTTGGTCCCGAGTGGGAGAAAACGGCTTCCCAGGACTGGAAGAACCCCACCCACACCGTCCCCTCTACCCCCGCCTGCATTACCTCAGAGTGATAAGACACTCATTCATCATATCATTGAGTTATCCTATAAAATAGTGGGTTTGTCGGGCGGAGGTTAGGTTGCTGATAGAACCTTACAAGAGGCCATGCTGCCAGTTTATGTATTGGATTTTTATGTGATAAAAGTGTCTCTGTCCGTTGCCACTCTGAAATGTTATTGTGTGTGCTCTGTTTCTTCCTCACCACTTGCCATGCTTCCTGCGCTACCTGTGACGTCCCATCGGAGTCAGCAGCAGCGTCGTCTCGCTAGTTGATATTGGTGGGATTTAAGTCGAGGCTACACGCGAGTGGACAGAGTGCCCCCACTTTTTTCAGAGGGCTCCTTGATATGCTAATTTCTGGTGATGCCACATTCAGTTGGTACGTTAATGGCCCCTCCCATACTTGTTTTGGTATGTTAATGAGTGCCCCAGTTTTGTTTTTAGGACTTGACCCCTGGCATATTGGGAAAAGCAAGGACAGCGGACGTGCAGTAGAGTGTGTGGGAGTAGCCAACCTCCATGTTCACGCTCTGTGAACAGCAATAGACAAAATTATTAGCACCCATTCAGTCATAGAATATATAGTGGCCTCTTGGACTGTCTAAAAAAATGTCTAGATATGGAGTCCCCACACTAGTCGACACCACACATTATTCATGATGAAGAAGAGACAGTACAGTCAGAGCCACAGTAAAAAGAAAGCAAAATCCCAGTAACATTGCACAGTGGCAGGAGGACACACAAGCCCATTGCATGATGAACAATTAGATATCAAATGCAGTTCTATACCACAGCATAAGCAAAAGAATGTCTGTGCAAGACGGAGAAGGCGCGTATGCAATAATGTCCATAATTGAGCCACACCACTGTAAGGATACAACCCTCATTACGAGTTTGGCGGTGCCGGAAAAAAGTGGAGATAATTCTGTTGCCTCCATTTTCCTGCACCGCCAAAGTACAAATTACGGGGTGGTAATTCTGCCGATTTCTGGCGGTATGCTGGATGTAGATCCTCCACCTAACCTAAAAGAATCATCAGAATGTCCACCCAATAATTCCTCCAGTGGTAATTCCGCACAAAAATCCCAATGGGATCCTATGTACTGCATAAAATGGGGATGTACACCGCATACCACCCCTTGTAATACCCTTGGTAAACCAACGGGACCAAGTGGCAGTACCAGTAATTCTATTTGGTGGTATTCTGGCAGATTTACCACCGGTATACCGCCAAACTCGTAAAGAGGCCCAAAATATTTCCTTAGCATGGGGATTCACTTCCATCCTCCTGTGTGAGTCTTGTTCTGTGGTGGCAGAGTTTCCATCCGGGTCTTGACACGTATACTCTGCGTGGATCCACTGCAACAGTAACAGCAGTACTAGTATTGAATAGAATTGATATTTTATTTCTGTTGCGCTCGTACACAAGTGTTTCAATTATGCAGCACCATATCCAGGTCCGAAACCAAGCCTTAAAGCGACCTTGCACATATTGGTCCTGCTTAGTCCCCATATATCCCACAAACATGTCGGACTGTAAGGAAAGGGGTCAGGGGATGCTGCTGTCATTAGGGCTGTCATTGGGACATTCCTTGTCCCCAGAGCAGAGTTACCCCCAGCGGGACTCCACTTTCCCTCTCCCCTAGGAAAGATGTGCGTAGCAGGCTCATCTCCCTAGTTCCAAAGAAGGTGGCTCCCCCTTGGTAAGAAGGGACCAACCCCCTGGATTCATCAAATAGTACATTCCAAATTATCACATTTTATACACATTCCATGTGGGGTGTGTGCAGTATAACGAATAAGTATACATTAAGACATTATCCACTTCTTTATACTGTTCATAAATCCTACACAATGGAAATCGGACAGGCGGGCCGTTACCAGCAAGGTTGGCCCGCCCGGGCCTGTAACAGCACCTTATTGAAGCATGTGTTCAACTGGAGGTTGATCGAAGACATTATGGGCCTCATTACAAGTATGGCGAGCGGGAAGTAATTGGTGGTAACGTAATAACCGTGACCTTTCACGCTCAGCCATATTACAGGTACGGTCCTGGAGTTGAGGATTTACCTCCAGCAAAATGCTGGCGGTAAATCCTTCAACTGTCCACCAAAATACCAGCACAATCTGTGGAATTACCGCTGAGGTCATTCCACCAAATAAAAACACAGAGGCGGAAATAAATGGTATTTACACCACCACTGCCACTTGTAATCCGGCAGTAATTCCGCAGGTCCAAGTGGTGGTAACGGTCATTCAGTGTGGTGGTATCTGGGCGGATTTACCGCCCAGATACGACCAAACTCGTAATGAGGCCCATTGTTTTTACGTTGAATATAAACTGTTTGATTTTGAAAATGTGTTAATTATTTTCTTATTAGTCTCTGTACTGCTCCCACTAAGATATAGTTTTTCCTACCACTATTTTCAATTTTGGAAGGAACGTTATTTATCTTTGATCTTTTGGAACAGGGTCTACAAGCCATGGTTACCTCCTTACCGGGTACCGGGTCCGGGTTCCTCAAATGAGGAATTACTGGGCCATTCCAACCTTGGAGGACCCGGTAATTCCTCATTCGAGGAACCCGGACCCGGTACATCCCCATTCCCATTCGAGCCCCCATAGGGCTCAATGGGAATGGGGAGGGAGCTAACAACGGGCCCGTTAATAACAGTGCCCGTTGTTAGCTCCCTGGTCTGGTAGCGGGACCCGCTAAGGGCAGCCGGTTTTACCATGCGCCCTTTGCGGTTCCCGCGAGCAGACTTGTAATAGGGCGGTAAGGGTTTAACGGCACCGGCACCGTTAACTCCTTACCGCCAACCTCGTAATGAGCCCCATAGTCTTGGTTAACTCCAATTGGAGAATGTGGGCGTTAACACCTGATACCCGCTTCATATCAAATCCTTGCTCACTTGCCTTATCATACTGAAATATACACAATGGTTATCTGGGAAATTAAGTGTCAATTTCCCACAGCTCCTCTTGCAAGGTGTTGCAGGATTAGAACCATAAATGGGAAAAAGCAGGAAATACGTGTCATGACTGTATTAGAGAGTTTTAAGTTAAGTGTGAGCTGCTCATTCAATTACCCTTTTCAGTTTGCATTCTGGCCGTTAGAGTCACTGAAAGAAAATGCAAATCTACTCCTGAGATCCCTGGTACGAATTTTGAAATTCACACCAAACATTTAAATCTGTATGATGACAGATATTTGGTTCCAGATATGATAGGTTATTTATAACACACTTAATACCCAGAGGTTTGTAAACGCAGACCCGGGCATCGAACCTGTGGTGCTCCGTGTCTTCTTGCTTCCAAGGGGAGCACTTTGCCCCTGAGCTATCCTCTCGATACATCCCACACTTCAGACCTCCAACACGCCGCTGCGGAGACAGTCTGAAATTGATCTGAAAATTGGATTACATTTGTACTTGAGAATGTGTGCTCTTCTTCAAACCTCTAGAACACTACTCCCTGTGCTTGTTTTATAGCTGATTCAGTTCACCGGTCCGCGCAGAGTTGTCGCAACGGTCCACCGGCACTTTAATTGCGTCCTATTGTCTTATGGGTGTGCCATGTCCACCCACCAGTCTCAAGTCTTCTAAAAATAATGTTGTTTTGTCACGCTTCAGCAGTGTAGAACAGTGTTTATCCCATTCTCAGACAAAGGAGATGCTAAAATAGCCACAGCTGGAAGTGTTGCCTTGTCTATGAATCAGCAAATGATTGGAGAACAAACAGAAAGCTAGAATAGCGTATTCCATGGGCTGCAACCCACTGACATTCCCTCAGAAAACACCAGTCATCTGACAAAGTTAGACAAGGAACTCATTAAGACACCTCTCTCCACACTACAGGTTATATTCATTGATTGCTGCACATTTTAGTTTTGGTTATGATGTGGCACTTAAGCGCTACATATAGTCCAAAATGATTGCAATACAAATAGGAGGGAGATGACATGTGAGGAAGGGGTATGTGAGTGTTGCTTCCTTATTTACCAACCCATTTACTGAACCCCATCCCCACCCGCTACTTGCCCCTCCCTGCCCAAAGCACATCCTTCTAGGACAGTGGCATTCAAACTGTGTATTGCAGAGCCCCGCTTTGAGTAAAAATGTTGTTGCACAGCCAACCCTTGTGTAAACATATTGCTGTTGGGCCTCTCCTAGGTGCCATTGCTGCTCATATCTTCCATTAAAATCAGACACCAAACTTTCTTTTTGGAAGAGAATCGTGCTTCCCTGGACACCCTACTCCCCGCCCCCCACGGGGGACAGCCCCTCAATTTGAAGAACACTGTCCTAGGATCTCATTCAGCTAGCTATATCAAGCAATTACATCAAACTTTCACCTACTAGTGTTATTTGTGTTATTTCTAGGCTATCTTCAGTTTTGGCTTGAGCTTGGCTATTAGAGAGGCTTTTTCCAGGCGCTGCTGTCAAAGGTACAGGTTACATTATGGCAGCGCCTGGCGGATGAATAGATACAACCACAAGGCCCATATTCTCACCAAGGTGTTAAGTGCCGAAAAGGACGTTAAAAGGGTTAACAACCTTTTTGGTATTTAAGACCTATTCTGAAGGTGGCGCATTCCTCCGAAGTCGAAGGAATGTGCCACTTTCGGAATACATGTGAAGGTTGCTAGGATGGGTTGGAAACCAACCTAGCAACCACCACATTCGTAAACTGGCTTTTTGGAAGGCTATTCTTGTGGCACTCCGCCAGCTTAATATGTGTGCTAAACTAACGCACATATACGGTACCCTTTTGGTGTTGTTAAACTGGAGGAGTGCCACAAGAAGCCTTGTTTGGTGTACATGAAAGTGATCATATGTATATGAACACTTTCATGTACATCAAAGCAAGCAGCTTCAACGTTGCATCCTGCAACCTTGAAGCTGCTTGCTTTAAATGAGAGTGTTCATATACACCACACAGGTGTATATGAACACTTTCCTATACACCAAAGTGAGCAGTTTCAACATCCTGCAATGTTTAGCTGCTCACTTTGGTGTATAGGAATTGTGTTCTCTGCAGCATTTTTGTAAAATAACGAATATGTCATTATTTTACAAAAATGCTGCCAAGATTGGATTGCGCCCATTAGAACTAAAAACAGGCGCAATCCACACAGTGCACTGTCGTGCTCAACGAGGACGCCCAGGCCCACTTGAGAATAGCAGTGGATCCCGGGCGTCCTCTTTTGGCGCAGTGAATCGTGCTGTTTAGCAACTTCTCTGCACCAAGTTCAGAATATGGGCCCAAGTATATACAACTGTCAACTCTTTCTAATGCTTTGTTCTTTAAGCACCAATTGAAACGAACACAAGGCTTTTTCCTCCCAAAGTCACATGTTTGAAGTCCAATAACAGATGAACTACAGAAGTCTGGGGGGGGGGGGTGGCTACATGGCCGCGTGAGTGGACGTGTTTCTGGACGGCTCCCGCAGATCCGACATTGATCCTTGGATATGAACGTGCTTCACCTTTGTCACATCAGCCTGCTGCACACCTATGGAAGCATGAACGTCGGGGGCACAAATGGAGCGCAATGAGGGCCCGATCCAAAGCGTGACGGGCATGGGACGGATTCTGGAAGATTGGGGGAGCCTGAGTCTCGGGCTGAACAAAATGGCGGACGGTGAACAAAGGGTCATATAATTGACCGCTGCGTTGCAAGGTGAGGTAGCAGGCGAGGCACAGCGGAGACTGAGCCTGGCGGGTGTGCCAGCGAAGGAGGACCTTTGAGGACGAGGTGAGACACTGCCAGGTCATGATGAAGGCGCTGGGGCCCGCGGAGCGTCCAGGTGCGGTATGAGGCTGCAGGTGGTACTATACAGCCTGGAAACGCCCCTTGTGTGGCCCGGCCAGGCCCTAACATAAATAACAGCCTAAAACTTTACTAAGCCAGGGGGATGCAAGTTGTGGGGCTTGCCCGCACCCTTTTGTTACAACACAATGACCAATAAACCTTTAAGAACGAAGGGCAAGCAACCCACCCTCGACGAATATGCTAGATCATCACCGGGTGCTGAAGGAGCCAGGAGCAAAGACAAAGCCCCCCCCCCCTCGTCGGGAGCGCAACCACCGTGGGCACAAACCAGGAGATCCTTGCTGCGATTGCTGACATGAAATTGGCCTGGGAGACCAAACTGGGTCTGGCCATGACCGACTGAAAGCGGCACTAGACCTCAAAGTTGGAGCGGTACAAGAGGAGGTGAATCTTCTCCGACAAGATGTCCGATCATTGGCGGAACGCACAGGGAACCTAGAAAAAGAGGTGGCCCCGAACACAGCGGACTGCGCAACCCACAAATCGGAACTTCACACCCTAGTACAACGCGTGGGGAACCTGAAAAGTAGGGCGCAGGAGGCAGAAGGACGCGCCCGAAGGAATAATATCTGCATTTTTGGTCTGCCGGAGGGAGCTGAGGGACCGAACCCCACGGAGTACATTGAGTCCATGCTGCTGCAGGAGATAACCGGTGGTGTGTTGAACCAGGGGTTTGCTGTTGAGAGGGCGCACAGGGCCCTGACGAGGAGGCCGCCACCGGGGAGCCCTCCTAGGCCGGTGATCGCCAAGATCCTGAACTACCGGGATCGCGATAAGAATCTCAAACACTTTCGGAAGGGCGGAACAATACAAAGTGGGTCGGCACACCTCAGTGGATACCCGGATTACACCTTGCAGGTGCAGCACAGACGCATGAACTTTGGGACTGTGAAGAGCAGATTGCGAGAACCAGGCCACAAGTACATGCTGATTTACCTGGCAAAATTGAAGGTGTTCCACAAGAACAGAACTTTGTTTTTCGAGACCCCGGAGGATGCTATGGGATGGCTGGACATGCAGAGTTGCCCCCAAGAACCGGATATCCAGACAGGAGAAGGAGCAGATATATAGCAGAAGTCTGGGGCACCCAGGGTGTCACAGCCAAGGACAATGGGACTGGAATATAGTCTGAGACATGGCCTACGGGCGGGTGTTGTTTGAGCCATATGTATGTAGGATCCGTTGGTACCGAGAAACTTTGATATCAGACCGGGAGCATCACAGAGCCTGCTCTCATACCTCCATAACGAGAAGTTTAGTTAGGTCACTGGTAGTCCGGTGACACCCTGCCGGGTTCCTGGCCTCGGCATTCCGAGGCAGGACCAAACGCGGGGGAGCCTGAGATCCAGGGATGGAGCTGGGCACGTGTTGGGGTTGGGCGGGGTGGGGAGAGAAGGGGTTGTGTGCAGTAGTTTAAAGTTGGGAAGAGGGGAAGGATGAAGTGTGTGGGAAATGGGAAGGGAACGAGCCAAATTTTGTGTCACTTCAGACAGGAGGGAAACTGGGAGGGGAGGCGGGATATTCCATAAATGGTGTCGGGTAGCCTTAGAGTGGTCACTTGGAATGTGAGGGGCCTCAATAGCTACCTGAAGCGTAACAAAGTGATGATGTACCTGAGAAGGATGAGGATTGATATAGCACTGTTACAGGAAACCCATCTTACTAGGGAGAAATTGGAGGTGGTCAGGAGGAAGTGGAGGGGGAGCATTACAGGAACCACATACTCAGCCTATGTGAGGGGTGTTCTCATATGGGTGGCACCGCTTCTACCGATTCAACTGATTCAATCCACAGGGGACCTGGAAGGTAGGATGATAGTAGTGTGGAGGATGCTGGAAAACCGAGAGGTGAGCATTATAAACTTATACGCCCCTAACCAAGATACAGTGGCCTATTTTAGGACTCTATATGGGAAAAGTTGCCCCCTGCTGGGTGGCATGATCCTGTGGGGAGGAGACTTCAACTGTACACTGAACCCTATATTGGATAGATCAGATGGTAAACTATATGAACCCACCCCGGCCGCAAAGGCGTTACAGACCCTGTTGAGAGATTTTGGACTAGAAGACGTTTGGAGGCAGCTGCATCCAGCGGACAGGCAGTACTCACACTACGTGACACCACATGATCTGCACACAAGGCTGGATTATGTGTTTGCTACGGCTGGGTTAGTAAAATGATGAGCGCGGAATATAAGGCCAGAGTGCTTTCGGACCACTCCCCCTTAATCCTGGAGTGGTGACACCAACCCCCTAGAGCACGAATCCCAACGTGGAAGCTCAGAGCTGAAGCCCTGCAGGACTCCGGGAGGACCTAAGGGAGGCGATCACCGAGTACTTCGATATTAATACCGGTAGGCATTCAAAGTTGTAGTGCAGGGTGCAGCTATATCACAATCAAGGGAGATCCAGGGGGGCATAGAACAGGAGTTGCAGGAAACGGAGAGGGAGCTGGAAGACATAATGTGTAAGGGAGGCACCACTCGGGAGGATGGGGTAAGGGTGAGGCTGTTACAACAAGCCAGCAGTGAGCACTGGGATAGATTATGTAAATTGAGCTGTTGACGAGGAGAGGAAATTACTGACGGGCCCATTGGTCAGTACTCACCCTCGAAAACTAGTATTACAAGATAGCTGCACCATGTGAGGACAGAGTGCAGGATTCACATACTCCAGCAAGGTTCAATAATCAGGACTCAGTAAATTGGCAAAGGGAAGTCCATTTAATGATACACACATCAGTTTATGGAAATCAGCAGCATCCCGAACACCTGCCTTACCCCGACTTCCCCGAACTTTAGTGAAACAGCCTCTTTTATGGGCAAAATCTGTCATCATTGACATCTAATTCTACAAAAAATCATCATGCAATACAATTGGTTGGGAAAGGTAATTTAAGTATAGGTGCTATATCTGTATATGGAAATAATGCAAGTGGATTGGATAACTCTTATCGGGTGGGCGTCTACACCCTTCCCTCTACACCACACGTGATTGACGTCAATACAAGTACAACGTCTCATTGGTAACAGTGTCTATAGGACCCTAGATTACATGGTCCATTGTGATTGGGCGAGTTACGCCCCTAAACATAAATCTCCACTTTAATTAGCAGCATGCAGAGTAGACACCCAGGTGACTAGTGTCCCAAGATTCACCCTTCCTCCCTTCCATCAATCAGTATTTTAGGGTTATGTGTCAATTTGTTGGCTGGGTATGGCCTCGTATCTGTAATCTCTTATCAGGAAAAGTTATGGCACCCTCTGGTTCTGGATCACATCAGGCGGTGGTACATCTTCGTGCCTGTCTGGTCACGTGCTGGTCCACTGTGAATCTGCTTCAGTTTCCAACCTTTTGTGCATTTAATTCTGTGTGCGCTTGGCCACCTGCATGGGCCTCTCTTATCTTCACCTTCACGGACGGGCTGGTATTCTCTGTAGTTGGAGTCTCGTGAGCTCATGCTCACCTCCCTTTCTCTGGTTGACCTCGATCTCCCTGGAATGAGCCTCTCTTTGTTGAGTTTCGATTCCACTCCTTCTCTGGTCTTTGCTGGGTTTCTAAACTCGGCCTGTCAGGCTTTTGGCCGCCTGGGTACATTTCTGCTTTCACAAAAAAAATGGAGTCGCATGTGTACATTGTGCAGTATTGAGGTAGATATATGGTTGGCGCTTGCCACCCTACTCTTCTACTAGGTATTGCAAGCAGTATCGATTTCTTAGCCTCTTGCATTTCAAGCTTATTTACACACATTCAACAGGGCGGTTGCTTCCATCTTGTCTAATGGCACCATACTCTTACGCTTTAACAGTGTCTCTCCCCTGCATCCATTATCATTATCCTTGCAGTTACTAGTACTAGCATTCGTGCTTTCAGTAGACAATTCTGTTTGTTCTCGGGGCTGCTCGGGCCCTTGGTTTATTCTCATTGGCCTTCCATGAAGGCTTTTAGGGGTCTCCTCGTGGACTGTGTGCAGGAATTCCGCATTTCGTATCAGTGGCTGGTATGGCTGCCCAGGGTTGTCACATTATGGCTGCTTCAACCGGTATTGATCTCCTTACGTACAAGGGGCAGAGTCCCAGTGCGGCTCTCTGTTGGTTCATTTGCTCCTCATACGTCACGTACCACGGCGAGTACCTTACTGGCAACTTGCAATGGGGGGCAGGGGTGCAGGTCATATCTGGGACCTCCTCTACAGAGCTCCAAGAAATATGTCGGAAGACAACATGCGGGGGGGAGACAAGCCGGGAAGATTGCTGGCCTGGTTATATAAATGTGAATCACAACCAGTGATCAGGGAAATTAGGGGGGACGAAGGCCAGATTTGGGATACCCAAGGGGGAGTAAACAAAGAGTTACTTAGATATTACAAGCGCCTTCATGAGGACACAGGAGAAGATAAGGCCCAAGAAATCCAAGACACTCTAGAAGATATAGGCTTGCCCACGGTAGATGATCTGGAATGGGCAGACGTAGATGCTCCAATCACCTTAGATGAACTACAGGTAGTGATCCAGCACCTGCCTACATGTAAAGCTCTGGGGTCGGACCGGCTCCCCAGCGAATTTGATAAAACATATAAACAAGAGCTGTTCCCCCCGCTGCTGGCCGTGCTTAATGAGGCGTTTGAGCGTGATAGGTTGCCGGAGTCCCTACGGAAGGCGGTGATCATCCCGCTCTTAAAACCAGGTAAACCAGGCACAGACTGTGGGTCTTATAGACCCCTATCGATGCTAAACCAGGACAGCAAAATCCTCACGGCAGTACTGGCAAACAGACTTCAGCGAGTCATCGGGAGACTGATACACCCCGACCAAACAGACTACGTCCCTGGCAGGAATCTAACTGAGAACCATAGGAGACTCCACCATATTATAGACCAAACAGAGCAGGACCCTGGCGAACTGACAATCATTTCACTGGATGCGGTTAAGGCCTTCGACTCAGTGAGATGGCCCTGGCTGCTAGCGACTCTTAGAGAATATGGAATGGGGCCGAGGTACCTAAGGTGGGTTAAAATGCTATATAGCTCCCCAATTGCAAGGGTTAAAACGGGCGCTTCTATCTCGGATAAATGGCAACTTAGCAGGGGCACTAGACAAGGCTGCCCTTGGTCACCTATGCTATATATCCTAGTGTTGGAGCCACTAGCAGTATGCCTCAGACAATAATATGGGGAGATAGGGATCCACACGGCAGGAGGCTCGCATTTTATATCCTTGTATGCCGATTATATACTCTTATATCTACGCTAACCAGAGGAGAACCTACAATATGTCCTGGAGGTGATGGAACGATACGCTACCCTCGCGGGCATAACAGTGAACCCCAAGAAATCCAGTTTGTTTCCCCTGGGGTGATACAGAAGTGTCCTACCGAGAAGCCTACCGGTATTGCCAATACCCTGGCGAACTGGGTATTGACATTTACCACACAACAGGAGAAGAACACAAACACAATACAGAAAAGGCAGCAGAAGGCATTAAAAATAGCATGGGATCTTGGTCCAGACTACCCCTGGCCATGATGGGGAGAGCGGCCCTGATTAAAATGGTAGTCCTGCCTAGACTGTTACACTTCTTTGTAAACATCCCATATGTGATCCCCAAGCGCTTCTTTCCCCACAGCTTGTGCAGGGGGTTTATATGGCATAACTCCAGGAATAGAGTGGCCCTCTGGAAACTACAAAAACGTGTGTGACAAGGGTGGTATAAACCTACCGAATTTTGAGTTGTATTACTTGGCAGGACAGCTGCAATATGTGGCCAGGTGGCTGTCTGAGGGGAAACGGCTGAAGCTAGGCTGTTATGTAAGGACCATGCACCCTACTTCCTTAGAGAGACCATGTGGTTGCCTAAGGCGAAGATACTGGGAATGGTGAGGCTGCTGGTGCTGGGCTGGGAGGTGTGGCATAGAGCATGGCGGACTGTGAGATGCCCGGCCCCGCTCTCCATGCAGGTACCGCTAGTGGCGCTTTGCGCAGAGGACTCCCAAATGATCAATGGGGTCCGTAAGTACTGGGAACCGATGGGCCTGGCTACTCTTGGGGATATATGGCAGGAGGGGGAGGCGCTGGACTTCCAGAGGCTAATAGTGGACACCGGAGTGCACAAGGGCCAACACATTACCTACTCCAGAATCATCAGACAGGTGCGAGAAGGGTGGCCTGCGGTAGTGCTAGCGGAACAACCTGATGCTACCATCGAGATGATGTATGGCATCTCGGAGGGTGGGCATGAAATATCCCGCATATATGAGCTACTGGGAACCAGGGAGGGGAAGGAGTTGGTCCAACTGAGGCGAGATTGGGAAGAAGAGGTGTGAGAACCCATGTCAGATGGGCAATGGGACAGAGCCCAAAAGTATCATAAGAAGGTGTCCCGAAACGCGAGGTTCC
This sequence comes from Ambystoma mexicanum, assembly GCF_040938575.1. Taxonomy (NCBI): domain Eukaryota; kingdom Metazoa; phylum Chordata; class Amphibia; order Caudata; family Ambystomatidae; genus Ambystoma; species Ambystoma mexicanum. Next base: position 72,146,801 of record NC_090923.1, read on the forward strand.
AGCAGATCCAATTATATATCACTCATAGAGCATATTTGACTCCCAGTAAAATTGCCAGGTTTGGTGGCCCGGTGATACAGAAATGCCCTAGATGCGGAGAGGAGCAGGCTGGGATGCTACATATGTTTTGGGCTTGCCCGGAGGTGGGAAGGTTTTGGACAGAACTGAAAATGCGCTTGGCAGAGAAAGGGATCACGCTGGTGGTGGAGTCAGCCTGGGCATGCATGCTTGGGGGCTTTCTTAGACCACGCAACCTGAGGCACATTAGCAAGATGAAGGACCTGGCCTACATCCTGGCCAAAAGGAGGATTGCTATATGCTGGAAAGCAGCCCACAGGCCTAGAATTGAGGTGTGGTGGGCCGTCCTCATAAAGTGGGCAGAGGCAGAAACGGCCACCTAATACGAAGCGGTCAGCAGGGGGGGAGGTGGTACCCCTAATAGCTTGGAGACAATTGGTGGCCTCGATGGCGGGTCCCTCCCAGATCGGCCATAGTGATGAGGATACGGAAGAGACAAAGGCAGCGGATACGTCTGAAGATGAGCAGGCTGTTGATATGGACATAGGGGCTCGAGTTAATGGTGTGGGAGGGAGAAGGACATAAGAGTGTATCCTGTAATGTAATGCTGTATAACTTAAATTTGGAAGTCCTAACTGTTTGTAATGTTTGGTGTGTTGTTCAAAATAATAAAAAACTTTTTAAAATAACTACAGAAGTCTATATAAACTGATGCGATTTGTAGTTTTTCGCTTTGTGATTCAATGTTAGTGTTTTTTTTTTATGATGCTGCTTGATCAGTAAAGTTGTGAGCATGCATAATGCGAGCCTCCGTGTCTTGACATAGAATTCACTGGGGATCTGCGCAAAGAGGGGGGGAGCAGCGGGTATCAGTAAAAGCAGTGACAATATTTGAGATAAAAAAAGGTTAATCAAAATGGACGCCAAAAGAAAGCCTTCGTTTTAGCCCTGTTCACTTTTAATTGGAGCAGATAATTGGCCCTGCATATTCAGCATTACTCGTGCACAGGCAACTGACATCAACAACGGCAGTGCTGCTCCTGCACGGAGCCAATCCTGAGCGGCTCCCTCCGCCTATCCAGACGTGTAGGGATGGGAAAAGACCCAGGACAGCCCGTGCCCTACAAAGAAACGGCCAATTACTGTTGGGGCCAGTGCCCCGTATGAACCAAAAAGCATGCATTGTGCATGCATTTGAAAACAGACAAACGATAAAATAGCGTGATCTTTGGGCTGCAACCCATTGAGAGGATTATTGTGCAAATCCCAGGAAACTGCATGGAAAGGACCACAACTCTGTGCCCTTCAGTGCGTGCAAGTTCCCTCCGTGCAATGTTGGCTGTCTGCACTACGTGATGCAAACAATGCACAGCACTCTATGCAGTTCTGGGTTTCTGTGCACGTTTCTAGTCGTGCATGCCTCCCACCATGTATTTACACAGGTGGACACATGTACATACATTCCTATTGTTAGGCCCGGATGGGCCCTCGCAATAAAGACAGGCACACCGAGGGTTTGGAAACACGTCTTCTTTATTCCCTTTACAACTTCGAACCCCCCTAGGCACTCCCTACCCCCAGCGTCATGCGTCACGTGTCTGGACCACGTGACACAATCCGTGTCTCTTAAAGAGACAAGCCCGGCGTAACACCCATGGCCGTGGAGTGGGCTTAGGTTTGGATGTGTGCGTATGTGCCTGAGTGTGTCATTATCATTCAGAAACAGGTCCAGCGCGACCACCATTTTGAAGATGCTTCTGGCTAACTGAACACCTGCTGGAAAGTCAACGTTAAATTTAAATTGTAATTGATCAAATATAAAAATGATAACATTGGGAGGAAAAGTGAAGAACTAGTGGGTTACCACAATGATGTTTTTATTGGGGTGCAGTTGCAACCCCTGGTGACTTCCTTGTGACCTCTGCCACTGCCTCTGCAACCCCTAGTTCACAGATTGCAGGAGTAGTGCCAAACCAAAAGTAAACAACCCGCCTTGGAGGCCTGTTTATTTTAGGCAGTTATTCCAACCCTTAGTCCCGCCCCAGTGTCTCGGCAAGCCCCCATTGGCGGATGAGGGTTTGGGGGGGGGGGGGACAAGGGTTGGGATCCTTTTTTGTGATGTGTGCCGTCTGAATCGACAAGAAAGAATTGTGGATCCCAATGGCATTACGGGAGCTAGGCTGCACAGCTGCACTTGAGTGTCAACGTGGTTAAGAGCCAGAGCGGCAATCTTATGTATTAAAGGTATGAACATGCGAACAGCAGGTGGGGATGTGAGTGTTTATGCACACGGCTCAAAAAAAAGTTGTGAAAATAATAAAGTGTCCGGATTTGAACCTACGTCCTACCCATGAATGAACATGCTTTACTGCTCTGAGCATTCATGAGGATGAAACAGCCTAAGGGGTGTTTTGTTGACCTTTTACACCAGGCAGTAGTAGCCCGTGCAGCATGGGGCCCGCAACCAACCACTCTGCAGGCTGTGGAGTGGTCTAGAACAGGGGTTATTGTCTGCTACATCCAGCACTCATCTCCCAGTCATCAGCCTGCCAACTATCCGTGCAAAGGCAGGTCCTTGGTTCTGACATTCAGGTCCTTGCAGATCCAAGCCTGATGATGCTAGGAAGCTGGTTTACCCATACATGCCAAACAATGGTACTATTTGCTTGCCAATTAGTTTTGAGATGAAATTTAAAAAATATATATTTTTTGCCTGCAGAATGTAATGTGTAGGTAATTGATAGTGCAACGGCCCTCTTCTGAGAAGTTCTTCCATGGTAACTGTAATGCACAGGAAACTGCAGTTGTGTCATATTCGTTGGGGATTTTATGGAATTGTACTTTTGTATAGAAACTGGAAAATAATTATGTGTCATGGAATGCAAAAATAACCTTTAATTATTTATTGCATTTGTATAGCGCGCGCAAGCACTCAGGCATCAGCGCGCAGTGTAGAATTGGTTACCCAGAGGCCCCTGCTGCCAGAAGGCGGTCACAAGTTACAGTGATGCCTTGAAATACATAATTGCATGTAGACAGTTAGTATAGATGGTGCATACATATTGCAGTGGTTGCAGGTTGCATAGATACAATGATTCCGTTGTTACATATGATTGAGAAAAGGTAGAAACAATGCATAATTAATGCTAGAACTAATTGAATGGCCAGGTTTTGAGGCCTTTGCGGAAAGCCCAGTAGGCGTCTTCTGACCTGAGGGTGAGTGGGAGGGAGTTCCATTGCTTGGCTGCAATGACAGGGAAGCTAGAGTCACCTGCTTTGGCGCATTTGAAGGAGGGTTGCCCTAACCTGTGTGCATAGGGGGTTCTGACCGGCCTGGTTGATAGTGGTTTGGAGAATCTTTGGGCGAGGTATGGTGGCACTGATTTGTAAATGCATCTATGTGTAATGGTTAGGGTCTTGAAGAGAATTCTTCCCCAGATGGGGAGCCAATGTACCTTCCTGCGGGCAGCTGATGTGTCCAGTTTTGGGGAGGTTGAGGGTAACTCTTAAGGCATTATTTTGAATGACCTACAGTTTTATTAGGTTGTGGGAAGAGTTGCCAGCGAGTAAAGCATTGCAATAGTTTAGTCTAGCACCCACCACAGCGCGAACGATTGTCAGGCAACTGTCTGGCGCAAGGAAGGGTTTTGTGGCATTAAGGAGTTTTGTGGTGTGTGCAGCTGAGGAGGCGATAGCGTTGACTTGTCTGGTGAGTGTGGGCGATGCATCTAGGTACACTTCCGGGGTATTTACTGAGGGTGAGACTGGGATAGGGATGCCATCGATAGTGAAGGTCGAGTATTCAGATTTCAGTTTGTTCAGAGCTGTTGGGGGTCCTTTGATGAGGAGTTATGTTTTGTCATTGTTGAAACAGAGAACGTGGGAGGCCACCCATGCTTGAATGATGGCAAAGGTTCAATTTAGTGTGGTGGCAACTTCTGAGTAGGTGCCAGAGAGGGGGAAGAGAATTTGTGTATCATCTGCATAATTTTTATATGCAATGTCAAAGGAGTCAAGGAGATTGAAGAGGGGTTTTGTGAATATGTTATAGAGTGTGGGGAAAACACACGAGCCTTCGGGCACCCCACAATTGATTGGTGAGGGTGTTGCACTGGCACTCTCCTTCCCCTGCCTTCTAGGAAGGAGGCTATCCACGCTGTTGCTTCTAGTGAGAAGGAAGCTGCTTGGGTCAGGTGACGGCAGAGTATATTATGGTCAACCAAATCAAATGCTGCTGAGAGGTCTAGAAGCAGCATGGGGGCCAGTTTACCCATATCTCTGATATCGTCCATTTGCTTTTTTAGGTCTAAGAAGGGCAGATTCGGTGCGAAGCCCGGGGCGGAAACCGGATTGCCGTATTCCAAGTATATGGTTTGTTTCTAAGTGTTGTTGTATTTGGACGCACGCTGCTTGGTCAAGTATTTTTAACAGGAAGGGAATGTTCGTGATGGGTTGGTAGTTGTTGGGGGAAGTTGGATCAAGGGTGTTTTTTTTAGGAGCAGTAAGATCCATGCTTCTTTGAGGCTTGCGGTACCACATTTGAGGTGAAGGAGAAAAGTATGACTGCCATGATAAACGGGGCCAGAGTTTCAGTGCAGGCTTTGATTAGGGGGTTTGGGCATATGTCGCCTTTGCATCTGGATGGCTTGAGGCTTTTCGGGATGTTTAGAACGTGTTAATTGGTAATGGAAATGAATTTCAATAGCAGTGTGGACTTGGGTGGGGCAGAGTGTGTGGCCTCGGGCCGGTGTTGGTCAAGGTGGGTTGTTTAGAGTTGTTCAAGGTATTTTGTTTGGTGATGATTTTGTTTTTGAGTAGGCTGATTTTATTTAACATAGCGCTTTGGATGCTGTCGCACCATGCTCTACCTTGGATAGCTGGGCTGGCCGGGTGACTGGGGTCTCCAGTTCCTTGAGGATGGAGAATATTTCGCTGGTGTTTGAGGTTGCATTGGCAATTCTGGAATTGAATGTGTTAGCTTTGGCTTGGATAGTTGCGCTTTTATATTGTTTGGATACAGTCAAGAATTATTGCTTGTGGGTGTCAGAGGGCGGTTTCTCCAGGAGTTTCGGACTGTCTCATTTTAGCTCTGAGTTCAGAGAGTTCCTGTGTAAACCAGGATTTGGAGTGTGCTAGAGGTTTCGCTTTATTCTGAACTAGTGGGGATATTGTTTTCGATGGCCTTAGTTAGAGTTTTGGTATAAAGGTCAACCAGGTTATTTGTGTCGAGGCTGGTTGGGATAACTAGGTTGAGGGCTTCTAAATAGGGCAGGAGGTTTTCTTTAGTGAGCTTGCAGGCACTGCGGGCAAGGGAGGGGGGCATCGTGGTGGTTGGAGTTTTGGTATGTTGGGCAGTGGAGATTGCGGACAGTATGATATTACGGTTTGACCATGGGGAAGGGGTGTTTGACGTGATAATGATGTGGTAATTATGAATGGCTATCCAGTCTAAGGGTCGTCCTTTGTCATGTGTGGAGCAGTAGATGCAGTGATTGAAGCCGAGTGCGGATAATGAGCTTGCAAGAGATGTGGCTGGTGTGTCGTTAAGATCATTGAGGCCTAGGTTCAGGTCGCCGAGGAGGAGTATTTGAGCGTTAAGTTTGGTGTTTTCTTGTAAGATTTGGAGAAGGTCTTCTTGGAAGGTAAGGATGGGCCAGGCGGCCGGTAGACTAAATGGGCAGTGATAGTGTTGGAAGGTGATATAGGCATTTTTAGTGATAGGATGTCACAATTGTTGAGGGCGGTGTTGCTTTGTCTGGTGCATAGGTGGTCTTTGCTAATAAGGGCTACACCCCTTCATTTAGAGTCAAGTCTATCACTCCTAAGGATGGGTTATCCTGGTGGTAGGGTGAGGGAGAGCGCTGGTCCTGCAGCTGTATGGTGACAGGTTTCCGTGATTGCTAGTGCATCAAAGTTGTTGGTAGTGAGGAGGTTGAGGATGTCTAGAGCATGAGCTGGCAGGGATCAGGCTTTGATGAGGGCTAGTTTGAGCAGAGGGCTCTTGAGGGCATCTGATATACTGTGGTTGGAAGTGTGTGCAGAGGCAGGGTGTCCATGCTAGATGGGTGCGCACCGGCGATGGCTGTGGGTATACTAATGGATTGAGTGGTCAGTTGTGGGAGTTGCGGATGGCGTGTGGAGAGTCTGGAACCGATTCTGAAGTTGGTGTAGTTGCGTAGATATTGGAGGGCTGATACTGGGGTGCAGGCTGGGAGGCATAGTTTAAGTTGCGTATGGCATAGTGGTGTTCTGGATGTGATTCTAAGTTTGCATAATTGCATGGATATCAGGCATCTGGTGTTAGAGGTATGGGTTGGGAGACATTGTTTAATTTGCGTATGGCCTAATGGTGTTCTGGATGTGATTGTGAGGTTGCATAATCACGTGGATATTGGGCGGCTGATGTTGGAACTGCGGGCCGGGAGGCATTGTTTAAGTTGTGTATGGCCTAGTGATGTTCTGGAGGCGATTCTGAGGTTACGTAATCGTGTGGATATCGGGTGGCTGGTGTTGGGACTATTTTGTATTTGTTTTTGTATTTATACAATTTTAGGTAGCGCTTTAAGCCAAAGTGCTTTACATGAGCAACAATGAATACATTACAAGCAATACATAACGAGCCATGAATCAAATAACCGATAACAATATACAGTACAATTTACCATGAGAAATAGAAGCGAACTTGGGCAGTACCAGACAGTTGTGAGAGAGAACAGTAGAAAGGTGTCAGGTTGGACATTGAAGAAGGTAAGATTTTAAAGAAGTGCGGAAGGAGGAGTAAGAGAGGGTGGAGCGGATAGGGAGAGGTAGACGGTTCCAGTGAAAAGGAGCGAGAAGTTGGAAAGAACGGAAGCGGGAAGGAGCACAGGTTGCTGGTGGTACAGTGAGTAGGAAAAGATCAGCGAAGTGGGCGAGAAGGAGAGTAGAAGGAGAGGAGGAAGGAAAGGTAGGATCGAGGGAAGTCATAAAGAGATTTAAAGAAAAGACAGAGGAAGTTGAATTTGAGTTGGGAATGAAAGGAGAGCCTGCCTAATGAGGAGAGCGAGGAGTAGAGGGAATCATGAGGAGAGAGAAGGCAGAGAGAGCGGATGGCAAAGTAGTAGATGGATTTAACGGGGGATTAGGTGTTAGGAAGGGAGACCGAAGAGGAGATCAGAGCATAGAAAACTCTAGAGAAGATTAAGGAGGAGATTAGGAGTTAAGTAGTGTAGCTATGGGCCGGGAGGCGTTGTTTAATTGGCATAGTGTTACTCTTGGGCCGATTCTGAAATTGCGTGGTTTGTGGATGGCTAGTGACTGGGCTGGGGTTCGCGGGGTTGGGCATGGTTTGGTGGGATGAGGCATAGGTGTATAAGGTGAGCTGTTTGGGACATTCGGGACATTGAGGGTGAACTCTTGAGCTAGGATGGGGGTAGGAAGGTGGTTGGAGGGATGAGGGAAAATGGGGGCAGGGTGTGGCCATACTGAGAGAAAGAGTACAATAGACACTTTCCCGGCGGAGCGGGAGCACGTACTGTGAAAGTCCAGTGGGCAGGTGAGGTGTGTCCATCTTAGCTAGATAGAGCGGCGAGCATGGTGGCTCCATTCTGCGGCACCGAACACCCACAGGGCACAATACTGCGCCCTTGGCTTATGCAGGCTTTGCCGCAGAGGGTCAGGTGCATGGATTTATTATACGTGGAGAAAAGGCTTTCAATGTAGCATCAAGCGTTGTGTAGAACAAAGCATCAGGCAGCATGCTCTGTGGACCTGCAGAGCACAACACTGCACCATTGGCCAATGTGGGCTTTGCCCCAGAGGGTCGGGTGCGTGGATTCTATCGTACGTGGAGAAAAGGCGTTGAACGTAGCATCAAGCACCATGTAGAAGAAAGCGTTGGGCAGCGTGCTCTGTGGACCTGCGGAGCACACCACCACACCCTTGGCCTACGCAGGATTTGCTGCAGAGGATCAGTGCAGGGATTTTACTGTACATGGAGAAAAGGCATCAAACATAGCATTAAGTGTCGTGTAGAACGAAGCATCGGTGTTCAGATGGATTTCTGAACTCTGGCCTGGGGGGGCAGAGGTTCAGAAGGCCAGCCTAGTTTCTTGGAGCAGGGTAACCTCTGAACAAGCCAGACCAATCAGGGTAGCTATGGCAGGCGGTCAAGACTAGGGGCCTCATTACACGGATGGCGGTGAACCATGGCGCTAGTAGCGCCATGGTTCATGCCGGTAAAATACCGGCACCGCCTTGGTGGAAAGGGGAATTACCGCCCTATTCCAAGGTTGGCGGGGCGGTAATTCCCCCTTCCACCATTGCCCTTCCCCATTCCCCTTTTTGCCTCATAGGGCTCTATGGGAATGGGGAAGGCGCTAATTAAGGTACCGCAAATTGCGGTACCGTAATTAGCTCCCTGGTCCCTTTGCGGGTTGGTTTTTAATGCCTGCAAAAAGCAGGCATTAAATTCCCCAACCCGCAAAGGGACCTCGTAGTAAGGCGGTAAGTATTTACCGGTACCGGTAAAATACCAGTACCGTTAAACCCTTAGCGCCATCCGTGTAATGAGGCCCTAGGTCTCAGGGGGGGTGACGGTGACTGAAGTACTTCAATGAGCACACAAAGCTAGGACACTTACAAATTACTCCAGACAGGTGTTATATTAAAAATATAGACACATTTATTACAAGGCCTTTGTAACATAGACCATAGCAGAAGAATCACAGTAACACTAAGTAAACCAACACAACACTATCAATACAATGTATATACAAGACTATTAGGGTCTAAAGGGGTTAAATGGGCGAAATATGTCGACAACCTAGATGGGAAGGAAACAGGCAGTGCAGATAGTCTTTAGGTCCCACAACATCGACAACACACCTAACTAAGAGGCAGTCCAAGCCCTAAGAAGAGAGGAGCATTATGCTCAATAGTACATGCAATGCAAGCGCACGCGGTTGTTGCAATGGCCAAAATAGGGTCGCTCCAGGGGTCTCTAGCAGCTCAGGAAGGTGGATGAGGCGATGAAGAACAAGTTCCCACTATTCAGGAAAGACCTCCACTTGAAGGCAGAGGCAGTTCCAGAGTGTGGGATGGAGTCGCTAGTTCGCACTAGCAGTGGAAAGGAGAGGGACCCCATGGGCCACTCGTGCATAAAAGGGGCCCTTGGTGCCAGGGGCCACCAGTTAGTGTTGTAAGTACTCACTGTTCCCAGGTGCATTTGGACCCAAACTTCGCCTGTTCAGTCCACTTGGGTTGCAGGTTCTAACGCGGCAAAAAGGACGTCTCTGCGGCTTTCAGTTCCTGAGATAGAGCGATGATTCCCAAATGGCACAGTGGTGATTTCTCCGCTCTGGGTGGATGAATCGACCCAGTTTCACTGCAGCAGGCTTCAGGGGCAAGAGGGTCACAAAGGCAGCGTACTTGCAAAAGTCGTTGCCGACGGCAGGGCAACACGGTAACCGTGTTTACTCCGATCCTGGTGCACTCGTCTCCCTTCAGACCTGGGAATACCAAGTGTACGAAAATCGGTGTGAGGGTGCTGGGGACACAGAGCTAGCAGTATACCAAGTTTCGAGGGCCTCCCCGAAACGACGGCGGAGACAGAGCCAAGGTCCTGCGAAAGCTCGTCAGCCCACTGGTTGGCCCAGGGACACTTCCTAGAAAGCTTACTTGTAGGTTTTGGTGAAGGTGCCGAGAATAGTTGGTCCCACTATTCCAATGAGTCGAAGCGTCTTTGCAGACCTTCTAGGATGATCAGATGCAGAGGGGTCCCACGGGATGACAGCAGGCTCAGGGTGCCAAACCTTCCAGCGGGTCACCAGCGGTTCCTCGACTCGACTTCGTAGTTGCAGGATACTTGGATCCTATCCTTTGTTCAGTGAGAACTCAGGAGATCGACATGGTAGGAGTGTTTTTGGCCTCCTAATATCCAAAGTTCCCTTCACACTAAAACGGAGAGGACCCAATGGGATATCTGCTCACAAACACACACTCCATACGTGGACCAATCACAGACCACGGTGGTCCCAGTCATTCATGGCACTCCAAACTCTCTGGCACCCAGGATGTGTATTGGATTTAGACGTTCCATCCCACATCCTGGTGGCACACACAAGGCATGCAGAAGCCCGCGAAAGCATTGGGATTCACGGGAAAGTGCATGACCAAATAAGGACTGACCCGGGTCGACTCGACCTGGGGAAGGTGAAGGGGCAAGATGGCAAAAGGACAGGACAAAGAACCTCGTGCCATGGCCATTTTGGAGCCAGGCCACCTACTCGTGCCAAACGCGGTTAACGTGGTTAACATGGCAGGAAAGGGTTAAAAAGAATGCAAAAAGATAGCTGCCACCAGTCCTGTCCATGACACATCTGCACAGTTCATAAAAAGTCCAACGAGAGTATCTAGGGACTTTGGAAAATGACTACAGTACTGGAAGGTAGATTGTGTACTTGTTACATGTTGCACAAAAGTTGCAACATGGGAAAAGGACTAAGGGAAACAAAGTCTCCCAATACTGACTGTCTTAAGGGCATGCCAGTTTCCCCGTAGAAAGTGAGCGAAAGCCCAGAGGAGTGTAGCTGAAGGCTGTGCTTCTCTAGCAAAGTCAGTCAATGGTGTCTAAACAGCAGCAAAAGGTTTGGGGGTGTACACATGGAGGGAAAATTACATACAATTATGAAATCTTTCTTAACAGTCGGGCAGCGTGGTCTGTGGACCTGCGGAGCACAACACCACACCCTTGGCCTACGCGGGCTTTGCCGCATAGGGTCATGTGCATGGATTTTATCGTACGTGGAGAAAAGGCGTTGAGCGTAGCGTCAAGCGTCGTGTAGAACAAAGCATCGGGCAGCGTGCTCTGCGGAGCTCAACATCGCGCCCTTGGCCTACGCAGGCTTTTGATCATGAGCTATGATTCAGAACCTGTAGAGCATCACTTGTGTGTTCTTCTGCATATAAGTTAAACAATGTGTAAATGATCAATGAGTGATAAAAGGCATGGATGTTTGCAGTATGTAATCAGTTACCTCTCATTCAAATTGTATTGTGTGGCAGAAGTGAAAACAAATATTGCCTGTTAGGTGGGCTCATCCTTTGGAGCTAGGATAAACCGATTCACTAAAATGGGTGGACAAACAGGAATTGCTGTGACAGCATTCATTTGAAGACACTTCTTGTAATGTTGCTTCACATTGCATATGATAACTAGTCCACCATTCTTTAGGTGTTGCGCTTCGTCACTCACCTGTGTACAAGTGCTGACATTTGTAGTCTTGTATTTCTAAAAAAGAAAAGCTGTAATTTCAATCAAAAAAACGAAATTCCACTTGGCTATTTTCTGACCATCACTGACTTTCACGGGGTGTGCTAAAAATATTGTTGACACATTGTTAGGATCTGGTATTTGGATTTGCCTTCCCTTGTTAGGACATGTCCTTTCTCTCTGTTCCTGCTGAGTCCCTGTCCCTCATGGTGTCTTTATGTGTGAGGTCATCATTGGAATGTTGGTATGAGTGCTGGGATGATCAGTGTGCTCGAGGCCCTGAGTGTTCCTCCTGAGGCAGTTGCCCTGATGTAGCCTGAGTGGTGGGAGCCAGTGGGCTCCATTCCTCAGCTCCCTTCCAATCGCCAGTATAATGTACCTGATGTCACCTAAACCTGAAGACTGATAATGAAGGAGCTTACACGCTGCCTCAAGTATACTTTCAATCTTAAAACACATTTCACGATTTTCCTGGGGAAATCCAGCCCCAAAGGGGGCAGGCCACTTCATTACCTTTGGGCACCACTGGGGTGAATGTGGAAGATGGCATGGGTAATGTATATTGTTCCAAGGCATGAAATAAGAGGTATTGCATCGCAATTTGCGATGCAAAACCACTACATTGCTTTTCATTGGATTGCATGTGTTGCAGTAACTGAAACACGAATTTCAGTCCTTTAATGGTCAACTAATGAGGGCTTAGTACATGGGTGTTGAAAGAGTTTACACTGTACCTGGGACTCCAGGCAAGGTGGGGCACTCAGACCAGGTTCTTAATCACAATTGCTATTGCCCCACACGCTCATGGCGTCTCCTATTCCTCAAAGGAATTTCATGGGCAGAGGGAAACAACAGAGCCCAGACTCGTCCACTGCTGATGCAGTTTTGTAATCTTCCAAGTGACTTGTAAGTTTAGGGAGTTGGAGGGGAGGGGTAGGGTGCCTAATTGATCTAAAAATCATATGCTAAGCGTGAGGGGGGCAGGTCTGGTTTTTGCCACTGTCGTGTTAAGCCGATTTATTTTAACGCCCAAAAGAAGAAAGGCAAGACTTGCAGTTTTTCATTTTACCAGGCCACTGAATGCTGAAGTATGGGATTGCAAAACATAGGGAAGGCAGCATTTGTCTTGTACCAAGCCTTTTTTTTAAAAATATGAAAACGCATTAATGCAAGAATGGTTATCTTACTACTAGGAACGCAATCTGTTAGAGGACGCAAAGAATGAGGATTCATTTTTCTATTTTTGTATTTTAAATTCTCTTTGATATCGAATGTTAATATATATTTCTTATTTTGGAGGTTCGGTATTTTATGTCTTATATTTGTCTTTTCTTTCCTTTTTTGTTTTCTTTAAATGGATGTGTAAAAAGTCCCTAACATTTTTTATGTTGGCTATAACACAATAAAAAAATTTAAAAAATGGTGATTCAGGTCGAGGTATCTCGTCCTTGGCACTTAAGGGGTTAATAAAACAGAAAATGTTAGAAGGCATTGAATGACGAAATACCAAAATCACCAAAAAAGGCCTTGGCACTGGTGGGGGAAAACCCATGGCAGTCAAAAAGTCAGCTTTATTAGGCAGAGGATTATATGATGCAGTTGCTCCGACAGACCCCATGATCAGTGGGAATGGGAGGGTCTACATGTTTGTAACCAATTCAAAAATGTATTTTGATCTGAGCACTAGAGGATGAGCATGGAAGGTATGGTTTTTTTCTCCATTAGACCGACTGGAATGTTTAGTTTCTGTTTTCAAAGACCATGTTACAAATGCTTACGTGTGTGATTTAAACTTAGGGAAAACAGCAGTGACCGTTTACCATTTCTTAATGAAAATATATGAAAAAACATACACTGTGCAAAAAAGCATGCTAGTTTGAGGGCAACATCCTGGGTGAATGGAGGTGGATAACACACTGGTTGGGACTTCCCGGCTGGCCTCCTTGCTGGATGTGCCCCTTTTCTCTGTTTGTGAATTGGTTTCAAGTGGCAAGTTCACCTCAGCTGAATGGGTTGGCCGGCGGCAGAGGTGTTGGTTAACCTCACGAGCATCCGGATTTCTCTGTTTTTTAAATGTATGTTTGGTAATTGCACCTCTTTCCAAAATGAAAACCTCACGATGCTCAGTTGGCCACTTAATTTGTACCTTTAATTAAAAAATCTAATCTGAAAAAAGAATAAGCTGTCTATTCCATTTCCATGCGGACTGCTTGTTGGTCACATAAAAATTAAGTTGTTTTGTTTAACTGCAGTTTTATTGTGCAACAGCAGTCGTGAGCTTTGGATGGCTGCATGAGAAGAGAAGGGAGTTTGTCCTACCGCTTTACTGAGAAGAATGTAATGTGGTGTCCCGTGTTGTGGGGTACAGACTGGGCTCAGCTTGTACATGCGGGCGCTGGAGCCTGCATACGCCTGTGCCCTTTATGTGGATAGGTGACTGTTGGTGAGTGTAGTTACTGAAGCATCTCCTTCGGTTCTATGGACTGTCTTTTCTGGCCAGCAGCTTCCAAACTGTTTCATTTTATTTAAAGTGGTGGGCATTTTGGGGTTGGAAATCCTCAATGTCCTGTTCAGCCCATGACCTTGAGAGTGCGGTCTGGTTGGAAGAGCATCTTAATGGTTGAGTAAGTCCAACAAAGCCTGGAAAATCAGAAATGGTGCTGTGTGCCCTAACCAGTTGCACTGTACCTCGAGACACCATGGTTGTGCCTGGTATCTATTTATTTAAGTATTGTGCATTTGTGCGAGGTGCCCTCAACTGTAAGAGGTGCTCTGGTTTTTGGGCATATCTGCTCCAATAGAGACCAAAATTACTTTCTCATGTTTGGTTCTTGAGAAGTAACTAGAATGTCACTATCACACGGCTACTCGTCGCACCAAGTCACGTCAACTTGGAATCCATCCTAGAAAAATATTGTTGTTCTGCACGCCAAGCCACCACAGCTGGGAACCCACCCTAAAAGAAACGGGTGTTCTGTGCGCCATGACACCTGAGCTGGGAACCCACCCTGGAAGATACTGCATTTCCGTGGTGCAAGCCACGGCAGCTTGGAACCCACTCTAGAAGACACTGCTGTTCTGCATGCCAAGCCACCTCAGTTGGGAACCCGCCCTAGAAGACACTGCTGTTCTGCGAGCCATGACACCTCACCTGAGAACCCACTCTAGAAGACATTGCTGTTCTGCACACCAAGCCACCTCAGTTGGGAACCCGCCCTAGAAGACACTGCTGTTCTGCGAGCCATGACACCTCACCTGAGAACCCACTCTAGAAGACACTGCTGTTCTGCGAGCCATGACACCTCACCTGAGAACCCACTCTAGAAGACACTGCTGTTCTGCAAGCCATGACACCTCACCTGAGAACCCACTCTAGAAGACACTGCTGTTCTGCAAGCCATGACACCTCACCTGAGAACCCACTCTAGAAGACACTGCTGTTCTGCGAGCCATGACACCTCACCTGAGAACCCACTCTAGAAGACATTGCTGTTCTGCACACCACGCCACCTCAGCTGGGAACAAAACCCTAGAAGACACTGCCGTTTTGCATGCCAAGTCACCTCACCTGAGAATCCACCATGGAAGAGACTGCTGTTCTGCGTGCCATGACACCTCCACTAGGAACCCACACTAGAAGACACAGCTGTGTGGGAGAACCAAGCCACAACAACTTGGAACCCATCCTAGAAGACACTGCTGTTCTGCACGTCAAGCCACCTCAGTTGGGAACCCACCCTAGAAGACACTGCTGTTCTGCATGCCATGCCACCTCAGCTGAGAACCCACTCTAGAAGACATTGCTGTTCTGCACGCCATGACACCTCAGCTGGGAACAAAACCCTAGAAGACACTGCCGTTCTGCATGCCAAGCCACCTCACCTGAGAATCCACCATGGAAGAGACTGCGGTTCTGTGTGCCATGACACCTCACCTGAGAACCCACTCTAGAAGACATTGCTGTTCTGCACGCCAAGCCACCTCAGCAAGGAACCCACCCTTGAAGACACTGGTGTTCTGCGTGCCATGACACCTCACCTGAGAACCCACCCTAGAAGACACTGCTGTTCTGCATGCCATGACACCTCCACTGGGAACCCACACTAGAAGACACAGCTGTGTGGTGAACCAAGCCACAACAGCTTGGAACCCATCCTAGAAGACACTGCTGTTCTGCACGTCAAGCCACCTCAGTTGGGAACCCACCCTAGAAGACACTGCTGTTCTGCATGCCATGCCACCTCAGCTGAGAACCCACTCTAGAAGACATTGCTGTTCTGCACGCCATGACACCTCAGCTGGGAACAAAACCCTAGAAGACACTGCCGTTCTGCATGCCAAGCCACCTCACCTGAGAATCCACCATGGAAGAGACTGCTGTTCTGCGTGCATCGACACCTCCACTGGGAACCCACACTAGAAGACACAGCTGTTTGGTGCACCAAGCCACAACAGCTTGGAACCCATCCTAGAAGACACAGCTGTGTGGTGCACCAAGCCACAGCAGCTTGGAACCCATCCTAGAAGACACAGCTGTTCTACGTGCCAAGCCACCTCCGCTGGGAACTCACCCTAGAGGACTGTTTTGTGCACCAAGCTCAAATCACACAGGGCCTCATAACACGGAAGGCGGTAAGGGTTAACGGTCACCGGTAAGGGTACCGGTGACCGTTAACCCTTACCGCCTTACCACGAGGTCCCTTTGCGGGACCCGACCTTAACCGCTGGTGTAGACAAGCCGTTAAAGTTGGGACCCGCAAAGGGACCTTGGTGCTAATTACGGTACCGCAATTTGCGGTACCGTAATTAGCTCCTTCCCCATCCCCATTATGCCCAATGGGGCAAAAATGGGAATGGGGAAGGGCCATGGAGAAAGGGGGAATTACCGCCCCGCCAATCTTGGAATAGGGTGGTAATTACCCTTTCCTCCATGGTACTGGTATGGTACCGGCGGCAACCATGGTGCTAATAGCACAATGGTTTACCGCCTACCGTGTAATGAGGCCCACAGATCCTCTGTGAAATGGCCCAAAATGACCGTATCCAAATTACCAACCCCACCAAAAGACCTAAAACACATACCACAAAAAGTTAGAACTACCAAAAGTTCGAACTTTTTGTAGTATTGGGTCTTTTGGTGGAGTCGGTAAAAAAATGTTTTTTTAAAAAAAACACGAGGGCTGCGGGGGTGTCCCTGCAACACCCCACTCACTATACTATACAGTATAGTGAGCCGGGGCTGCAGGGGACAACCCCGCAACTCACCCGATCAAAAGTAAAAAAGAAAAGAAAAAGGACCCTGCAGTGCCGGTTCCTGATCAGGGAAGTGATAGGGAACCAGTGCCGTAGGGACATAGCGCATCAGAAGGAAAGGTAAGTAGGTGGGTGGGATGTGTTGAGGGTGTGTTGGGTGTGGGTAGGGATTTGCGTAGGGGTTTGCACAAATCAGGAATGTTCAGGGGAGAAATTACTTCAATTATTTAAATTATTTCAAGAAAATTATCTTCGGTCATTTCTCCCTCGAACATTTCCGTTGCTCACAAATCACACAGATTCATATCAGCTAGGAACTCATCCTAGAAGTTGTTGCTGTTCTGCACGCCAAGCCACCTCACCTGGGAACCCACCCCAGAAGACACTGCTGTTCTGCGTGCTAAGCCACCTCAGCTGGGTACTCAACCTAGAAAACACTGCTGTTCTGCGTGCCATGCCACCTCAGCTGGTAACCCACCCTAGAAGACACTGCTGTACTGCATGCCATGACATCTCAGCTGGTAACCCTAAACCCACCCTAGAAGACGCTGCTGTACTGCATGCCAAGCCACCTCAGCTAGGAACCCACCCTAGAAAACACAGCTGGTCTGCACGTCAAGCCACCTCAGCTGGGAACCCAACCTAGAAAACACTGCTGTTCTGCATGCCATGCCACCTCAGCTGGTAACCCACCCTGGAAGACACTGCTGTACTGCATGCCAAGCCACTTCAGCTGGGACCCCACCATAGAAGACACTGCTATTCTGTGTGCCAAGTCACCTCAGCTGGGAACCCACCCTAGAAAACACTGCTGGTCTGCATGCCAAGCCACCTCAGCTGGATACCCACCCTAGAAGACACTGCTGTTCTGCACGCCAAGTCACCTCAGCTTTGTACTCACCTTAGAGGACACTGATGTTCTGTTCGCCATGCCATCTCAGCTTGGAACTCACCATAGAAGACACAGCTGTTCTAGGTGCCAAGTCACCTCAATTGGGAACCCAACCTAGATGACACTGCTGTGCTGCGTGCCAAGCCACCTCAGCTGGGTACCCACCATAGAACACACTGCTGTTCTGCACGCCTCTGCACGTCGTGCCACCTGTGATGCTGGAAATGCCTTATAGAGGGACAGGGCCTCCTAGTGGGGGTGATAGAACCTTTTAAAAGAAAGTACAAGGTTATTGAACCTTATTGGACTGGCTGTAAAAGACAAGATAAGTTAGTACCTAACTTGTCCATTGCGGGTTGCCCAGGTGGGGGGATCCTCACACAGAATTGTGTATCCAGCCTGTTCATAACTAACCTGCCTTTCTTCCCCCAATCTATGCTGTTACACCTCACTTAAGAATTCACATGCCTACTTAAAACTGTCTGCAGTTAGGGCATCTACTACTGAATGTAAGTATTGTGTGGTACTACATAGGGTGTATATATTTGCCATTATTTGAATAAGTATTTCCAAGTACAAAGTGTTATTTTTTAAATGTATATATATATATTACTCAGCCTTATTTTTTTTATAAAGAAGCTGTGTTATCACCTGACATAGTGTACGTACATTCCTTTGTGGGAACCTGCCTTTTTGCTCCTACTTCAACGTACTCTGAATGCCATTTTGCTCCTCCTTCAAAGTAGTTTAAATGCCTCAGACCTGTACCGTGTAAAGTACTGAAATATAGTTTTGTGTGATATAGATTCTCCTTCTAGTGAATGTTTTAGAATTGACTGTGAAATAAATTAATACGTGTTTTACCAAGAAACCTTGAGTATAAGAGTCTATTTGATTACTTATGATTGTAGACCTCTGTGTAACATCATTACAGCTCACATTCCCCTCTTGAGATAAGCCTGGCTGCTCAGCAACGCTACCAAAACTGTGTAGTACAGACTTATACCAAAGGTTGGTTTTCTTACACCTGTAGTCCTAGTTGTGTGCAGTGGTCCGAAAAGGTACTACATACAAACTCTGCCTAACATGTGTAGCTCAAATTCTAGTTTTCTAAGCGCTAAATGTGGTCTGTTTTTGTCCATTATGAATCTCTTCTATGAGAGCGTCTTGCACTCTGGATTCGAGCCAGCAGCTTCATAAACTGTGTACTTCTCAGGCGGAGCTGTTATCATGCACTGCACTCTGAGGCATTACGCATTCCACAGTGCTGCGATCGCTTGGCTTGGGAGTTCAGCTGTAGGCCAGTCTGTATCAGTAGGCCAGTCTTCCTGCATCAGATGTATCTCAAGAAACCAAAAAAAGTGCAGTATCAGGTATGGCAGATATGGTTAAACTGTTTTCAAACAAGGCAAAGCCATTAATTCCTGCATTATACTGCATAAACACTGCCCTTCACAATTGTATACAAGGTGAGAACTGTTCTAGTCTGTGTCAGACCAATGCTAGGAGCTGGGTGTCAGGCCATTCCAATTTACTGTGTGCTGGTTCAGGAAGTGACAAAGGTTTGTCAAACAAATGTATTCTTTCTTTGCTCTCTTGTTCAGTAGTGTACATACAATCATGATCGTCCTCATTCCCATCATTTGGCTCACTGAGAAGTAATAACTCAGCTGTGTTCAATTGGTTACATCTTGTGATCCTAATGTGTGACGTGAACAGAGTAAATTCATAATTCAATCTCCATGGACTATTTTTCCCACCATGTTCCTGGTTAGTACTGCTAAAGCACATCCATCTTTTACATATACAAACACGACAAACCTTTTAACATAATTAGAAATCCCCAAGATAGGAGCACAACACAAAACAGTTTTTAGTATGACAAAAGCGTTCTGGCAGTGAGCATCCCATTGCAATGGTGATGCCCCATGCACTTTCTCTGGATCAAGGCTCCGACCCTCCATCAACAAGAGGTACCCTTCATTGCCATGTTGACAATTCTGGTACTTTATCAAATACACGTTGAGACCTGCATTTGCAAGATCCTTTAGTAAACCAATATTGCCCTTCTGGCATACTTCACAGGAGTCTGCTGCAGCTAGGAACAATGTGTAGTATTGTGGCAGCTGTAATCTATCAACCTGTTCCTTAAGAGCCCTACTGTAAATGCTAGTACTCTCAATGTATCCTCGTGGCATTCTAGTAAAAGTAAATGCATCAATCACAGAAAAGTATGTTCCTCGGGCAGGAATCATAATGTCAGAGACAATTGGAAATGTACACAACTATTTTGTCAATTGCTGTTAAATAAATTGCAAAATGGTAGGGCAAAACGTTGTCACCCTTTTAAAAAATTGGCAAAATGGTGCTGTTACAATTGCTGTCAGATATTTCCTTAATCACACCTTTCCTCACCAGATCAGAAGGCAATGCTAAATACTATGAGGAAAAAGGAAAAAAAAATGTCTGCTAGGACATTGTTAAGTATACACCATCAGTGCTGCAATGAATCATTGGGTCTCATTACACGGAAGGCGGTAAGGGTTAACGTCACCGGTAATGGTACCGGTGACCGTTAACCCTTACCGCCTGATTACAAGGTCCCTTTGTGGGTTGGTACTTTAACGCCTGCTTTTTATCAGGCGTTAAAAACCAACCCGCAAAGGGACCAGGGTGCTAATTACGGTACCGCAATTTGCGGTACCGTAATTAGCACCTTCCCCATTCCCATTATGCCCTATGGGGCAAAAATGGGAAAGGGGAAGGGCAATGGGGGAAGTGGGAATTACCGCCCCGCCAACCTTGGAATAGGGCGGTAATTCCCCTTTCTTCCAAGGCGGTGCCGGTATTTTACCGGCATGGACCAAGGTGCTAACAGCACCTTGGTCCACCGCCTACCGTGTAATGAGGCCCATTGTGTACAATTCTTTCAACATATACAATCCCAATAGGTTCTCTCCATATTTGGGTGTTAGCAAGAAGTGGTATTTATCTGTAAAGGGGCCAACAGTAATGGGTACTGACTGAGACACAGGGCATGTTTCTGGTGTACATGCAAATCATACAGAAACATTGTGTTGCCCTGACAGGGCAATATCTGGAACCAATGTCTGATCAATGGAGCATTTTTGTGACCCGGTATGTATCACAAACGAGTCTGCCCTAGGTAACTTCTGTTCCTGGGTGACACCTACCTCCTTATTCTTTTGTACTGACTAGTGTACTGACTTTGGGACCACATCCCAATTGTCCAACATACTCCTCAGTCTCCCCATATTGCTCTTGGTTCACTAAGCTACGGCATCATTATTATTTCATTTTCTAACTCAGTGGGTTTTTTATCATCACAAAAATCTGCACATGTGTGAATTTTTCTAACATAAGGCATCTTTAAAAAAACTGTTCTAGCCTGACAAAATGTATGCATATATTTTTTTCAAACAAACAACTTGGAGCAAGCTCACCTAATATCAAAGAGAGGCAACGCTATCTCCCATCAAATGAAAACTCGATGTCCATGCTCAGTGATCTTCATTCAAAAGATGCAAAACAGCATCACGGCTGCAACGGTTCAAAACCCTCGCCGGAGATGATCATTTAGCTGACACGTGGATCAGCAGTAGGAACTGCTGCAAGGAACTTTGTTCTACTTGCCAGGGATCCCTGATACTCTGGTCCAAACACTATCCTCGATATCATCCTTGGAAGGGTCCCTATTCGGGCGCCTTTTGTAAGTCACAAAATGATATACTATGGAAACAAAATAAGATCTCAATAGGCACGGAGATAGATATTAAACAGAAAACAGTTCATTATGTATAGCAGGGGAAGTAAGATGCTCACTAACAAGCAAAGGCCCCTAGCACTAACACTGTAGCACTAGCACACACCACACACTAACACTTGCTCTGGCACTGAAAAGAAATCCACTGTTTATGCATAGTGGCAGTGGCGTACATTACATGCATCGAAACATTTCATCATAGCATGAACTGTGCTGGAACATATAATCTAAGAAAGCAAGGCATATTGTGCGAACATAAGCACAATACATAACATAAGCAGCAACAAAAACATTTGTCAAGCTATCTCCGCAGTCAAGTCAGTCAAGGCTGTTTCTCTGTGCTAAAGAATAGCTTACTGTCTGCCAAGAGACACTCTCTTATAATAACATCCATTTGCTGTTAAGCTGTGTTCAGCATTTATCATGAACACATTTCCTTGCACACTCAGCAAAGCCTGATTCATAATGGACAAAAACAGAACACATTTAGCGCTTAGAAAACTAGAATTTGCGATTTACATAATAACAGGTATAATTACATTATATCTTTCTGCATGGCTTGCAGCAAATGTTGATCCACGATAGCTCAGAACAAACCATACTGCTGAACAGAGTTTACATTAATGGATTAGCTTTATACCAACTATAAAAATGTTAATTCGTAACCCTAGAACACACTGCTGTTCTGTGCGCCATGCCACCTCAGCTGGGAACCCAATGCTTTTCTGCGTGCCAAGCCACCTCAGCTGTGAATCCCTTGTACAAGATTGTAAATGCTCGCTGAAGGACAGAGGATTCTAAGATTGCAATTTCTGCCATGGGGCCTTATTATGAGGTCAGCGGTAACACGCTGGTGCTACCTCGTAATATCGTTTCTGCCGCCTGATATCCCGGTGCCACTGGGACATTACAAGTCGCGGCAGCCTGGGATGTTAGGCGGCGGAAACTGCATGTCCCCATTTCCATGGAAATGGGGATACGGATGCACCGGCGCACTGTTGCCAACGATGCTGGTGCTTCCCTGAGAAACATACCTGCAGGGGCCGGTACTCCCAGGAGGTCAGACCTGCTGGGAGGTCTGGCCCCTGAAGGCATTCACGTAGTCTGGCAGTACGGAAAGGGTGCCTATATGTTGTTACCGGAATCCTTATTTCCAGACCACCAGACTTAGAATGAGGTCCATTGTGTCTTCAGTAACCTGACAAATCAAGTGTCCGATGTATACTCCTTACCCCTTGCTCTGGAGGGAGACGAAACCCCTCTAGACTTTCTTCTTGGCAGAACTGTTTCACCATTAGGCCTGCTCGTAGATGTGTTTGGGGCTTGCACTCTCTTGCCCGGTCAGTGTTTGCTTGCCACTGCTTAGCTCTCTGGTCTCTTTGTGGTTACCGCTTGCTTGCACTTTCAGGGGCTCACTTACCCCTATTTTTCATGCCCTCTGCTGGGCGTGTTTTTGCTGGCCTCCCTCTCTCCTTTTCCACTTCACTTACTGAGTCATACTTCACATGTGTACTGTTTTTGCTGCTAGCTTCACGTATCTGCACTTGTGCTTGCCTTTTTGAACTAGTTGCTTTTGTACTGGTGTCTGCGTGCAACTGCATTTAAGCCGGCTTATTTTTGGGGGTACATATGTGTGTTCCTTTTATACTTTCCTGATCTGAACGTGACAAGAATTGGAAGACCCGTTTCTCCGAGATGACTTTATTCCAAAGAGTGTGCTTCATAAATAAATAAACCAATGAGTTTCCCTTCTCCCGTTCGGGCAACGATTGTTGGTTGAAACAAGTACGGCCACAGAGGTAAAAACGTCAGTAAAGTGGGGGTAATTCTGTTACCACAATTTTACTGCTTCATTACCGACCCACTGTACTATGAGTTTCAGTGGTAAGGTGTAAGCTGCACCTCTAGCAGCTTGTAGTTCATCCTTCACTCTACTGCTGATTTACCACACCCAATTACCGCTCATGGAAAATCTGCCAAAATTCCACATGAAGGTCTATGGATTCCAAAAGTGTGGATTTACATGGCCGTACCACCACTCAGAATCCAGTGATAAAGCCCAGGAATTGAGTGGCGGGAATGGCAAATGAGCCAATTTACCGCCAATCTCTGAATGATGTCCAGTGACACTTTGTAGGAACTCTGCCTCTTTGTCTGTTCGCAGATTTTTCTTTCACCCTGCTTTTCAGATGCTCTTTTGGAATTTCACCCTGCTTTTCAGATGCTCTTTTGGAATTTCACCCTGCTTTTCAGATGCTCTTTTGGAATTTCACCCTGCTTTTCAGATGCTCTTTGGAATTTCACCCTGCTTTTCAGATGCTCTTTTGGAATTTCACCCTGCTTTTCAGATGCTCTTTTGGAATTTCACCCTGCTTTTCATATGCTCTTCGGCATTTCACCCTACTTTTCAGATGCTCTTTGGAAGGTGGAGTTAAAATGCCTTGATGTAAGGCACGGTTGGCCAACTCAAGGTCTTGAGGGCTGCAAACTTGATGGATTTTCAGGATGTCCCTCATTAATATTTGTGAGATTAATTTGCATACATTCAGAATCATTGTCTGCAAATGTATCCCATGTAAATCTGACATGTTTCTGGCCCTCGAGGCCTGGTGTTGGACAAGTCTGATGTAAGGCTTACAGCATGCATCGGGAGTGGCAGTGGTGAAAGCAGGCCTCGATGCCAGAGGCGGTGAAGCTTCATCATGGGGCACCATTTTGTACCATCTGCTCCCAGGTGCAGTTTATTCAGTATCCAGTGATGTTAACGAAAAAAGAATAATGGCTAAACATTTTTACGAAACTTAAATTCCGAAAATCACTGAATTGTTGATAAAATATATATATGGGGGTGGGTAAGGGAGTAAAAAAGGTGGGGAGCGGGGTGGGGTTATAATCAGTGCAAAACACTGCTCAAACTGCTCATTATGTAACAAATGCATGCCTCATGACTATGTAACTAAGCTTTATACTGTAACAAGTGCCAGGAGGTCCTCGGGCTGTTGTGCACTATATAAATACGAATTAAAAAACAAACAAACAGGGGAGGTAAATAAATACAAAAATCGGTATTATTTCAGCATTTATGTGTAGCAGGTCCTGCGCGTTAGCAATACTTCAATATTTTTTTAGAAAATCATACCAATTGATGGTTGGCGTATCTGAAAGGAGACCTTTCGGGGCAGAGGGACGCTGCTTTGTCTTGCCCTACGGGAGGGCCGGCTTTTCTGTCTGAAGCCCAGGGCCAGGGTGCTGCATTTATTCTTTAAGTCAGCCGCAGCGATGGCCAGAATGATACAGACACACACACGCACCTTCGCCAAAGTCACGGTTTTGGCTTTTATTCGAATAGCTTTTTGGAGCGACAATAAAAGAAACTTCGAGCACACATCCAGGCAAGCGTGAAAAACACCAGCTGGTGTTATTATTATCGCAGACGTGTGCGCAGCATTAATGAAGGCCTTCAACCACCGGCACAACAGCAGACAACATAAGATCAATTCAATGCGTGACCCATAAAATAAGGAGCCACATGTTTGTAGAAACGGCAATCGTTTTAGGATCTTTCTGAAAACTAAGCAAAGTTGTCAAGGACGCGAGATCAGTCATTGGAACAGTATTCGCTGCAACTGAAAAGGTGCTTCGTCCTGCAGCCCTTCTGCCCCCATGCAGAGACGTCTTTATGGGAGGGCAAAAGGGGCACAAGGCTGCCTGATCTAAAGTAAGATGCCATTGTTCACCAGATTTAAATAGCACATGCCAGGAGATTTTATGGCATGCTGCTGAGGCGCTAAACCTATTGTCTGTTTTGACAAGTACATTCTGCCTTGATCAATTAATCATGTAATGCTTTCTGTGTTCACTGTGGAATACATAGTTTGTGTGTTCCGTATAGCGCAACTTCTGTAGCATTCTTTCCTTCTGGTGGGAATTATGTTGATCATGTGCAATAGGAAATGGTAAAATGCATATTGATAAATTGAGTGCCACAATGTTTCAGCCGTTAGCTCAGTGTGTTAAGCACGCTTTGCAGAGATGTGTGTTCATATGAAAGATAAGAAGAGCACATTCCAGCAAGGCTGGCTGAACCTTTCCTATGTCTGAAGTTTATAAACCTACCTGCATGTGTACTTGGTTTTGCAGCATAAGAGGTGCTATCAGCAATGCTCCTGCACCAGATAGGGGTTGCTATAAAAACTAACATGTCATTCGTATGGTGATGGTCTAGAAATTGGTTTGTTCAGATGGGGCGTTCTAAAACCTAGGCAATCCCCTCCAAAGATGAGCATAAACTATTAGTACAAAAGGTGAATAAAAGACTGTGGGACCTAAGTTGTCATGCTTGTATCCTGGCTTTGCCAGCAGACGATTCAGTGATCCTGGTAAAATCATATATTTCTTGCATTACTGTGCTGTCTTCTGCGAGGTTTACATTCTCGCATGCTGGTGGCATCGTTTAGCTCATTACTTGATCTTTCTTCTTATGCAGGCCATTTGAGTGGAAGGGGTGGTAGACAGGAGAGAGCGGACCAGATGTTGTAGGCATTGGGAAAACATATTTTAAGGTCTGTTCGTTTGACACAAACAACGTTTTGCTTTTTGTATAAAAGTCAAAGGTTTTTCTGCACGTTTATGAATTACAATTTCACAAGCCATTGTTTTGGAAGTATTTAAAGTTTAAAAGTACAAAAGACATACCTAGATTAAATCTGTTATATCACATTGATTGGTATGCTGGTACTTACATACTTCCCTTGATGATGGAGAGAATTTAGCTAGAATCATTCCCATTTTTGTGTAACACCCTTCTGTAATATTTTGGCTTTAAAAATTGTCAGGTTTGGAAATGTGATTTATGTACTTTGCAAATCAGTTTTATAAAATTAGATTGTTTTAGTACATGGTAAGAGCTGGAAAAGAAAGTGTTCACATGCAGAAATTGCAGAGTTGGCACAAATCCCAGCTTCACCCCGTAAAGCAATATGTGATCCTGGGCATCTCATTTAATCTTGTATTGCCGGTCCTCTCAGTGTTGCCAGTCCATAAACCTTTCAAAATTGTCAGCCCCTCAGTGTGATTTCCTTCTCAGGGTATGATCTTCATAAAAGCCTCACTCATGGTTTCACTGGCTATAGGGTTGCTTCCACTATAATAGTGAGCATTGATATACTGCACACCACAGGCACTTGTTCCCCTGATCTCTAATGCCAATGCTATTTGAAAACCATGTGCCACTTCTAATCTCAGTCTGTCTGGATAGAGACACCTTCCTGGTAGCTTCTAATCTGCCTCCACTATCCATGCTATGCTATTTGTAGCTTTCGCCTTCCTTACAAATGGTCTAGCCTATCCATGGTTGAGCACTTTTGCATTCTCTGAGTCAGCTTGTGTGCTCTCTGCCTATTCTGGGTTACATGTACCTTCTACATACAGTACTGCATTAATACTACAGGCTGCATACCTTCCCGGATGATATTTTTAAAAAGTATCCTGTTTCTATACTAGAAGAGAAGTAACCTCTTCTTAGATTGCTAATGTTGGCCTTCAAATGTTACTTGTTTATCAATCTGATTAGAGCAAGAATGAAGAAGGTAAGGGGGCTTAAATGGAGTAAACATGCTTATTTTGAATACTGCAAAGTGGCATTTCTACCTATGGGTTTTGCTCACGGTGAGGTGGGGGGTGCCACCAGATATACTTGATCACTTAATTCCTTTGGTTTGATTGAGGGGGGCCCCAAAGATGTCCATGCCCAGGGCCCCAGAAAAGCTTAAAGTGGCCCTGCCCCCACGTGCCCGCTGCAGTGCCCCATCTGCCTGGCCCAGGGACCGGTTGCCAGTTGCCACTCTCAGGCATGCCACCTCAGAGACAACGTGTCTGGTCTTGCCAGAGCTTTGTGGGCTTGTCCTCTTTGCCCACTGCCTTGAATCTATATGTGTCAGTCTTAGGCCTTTCTGGCAATGAGTTAGGGATCATGGGAGTTGTAGTGCAGGAGAATAGGAGAGTCGCGAGTCGCAAGTTGCAGACACGGGCAACCTTAGGGCACATCACAAAGTCCTACATTGTGTCGCCGATTGCTGTTTTCCGGCTCATAGGAGCAAGAACGGGCTTATCCCTTACAGAGATCATCCCTGCCGCCCACCACGTTGATCACTGTGAGCGCGACCCTCAGAGAGAGGACTGCAACCTGTGTTTCTTTGAGGGCACGCATTCCTCAAAATAAGAGCTACTAAGACGAAATGTGTGTGTTAACTACATGTCAAATCATGACAACCTTTTATCTAAGAAAAAAATTATTTGGAGTTATGAACCAAGGGTATTTATTTATTTATTTAAGCACTGCTTTCTTCTTGCCATCTGCTTATTACCTCCTTAAATACTGATCAAAACGACCCATCTCTGGCATGGACAGCCCATGGATGGCCATGGTATGTGCATGTTTTTTTCGACCATGATTAACCATTGGAAATCACTGATAGTAAATGGCTCGGGACAGACCATGGATGACCATGATCTAAAGTTATGCATGGTACCAAACACATACATGTAGCCCCTGATCCTGAAGAGTTCAGCTATGAATAACCATGGACAGACATGAACATTGAGAGAGTCTGGCATATGCGCGCGTGTGTGTGTGTGTGTATATCCCTGCTTTATTTCACCTGCTACAAATTTGTGGTTTGAATTTAAACCACACATGTAACCATGGAGGGCTGTAGTTAGCAATATTCACTCTTTGAAGCACAGTTCCAGAAACTATTGCATGATGGAAACAGCCATCCTTCCTGAAACATTTGTCTCCAGGCAATACCTGAGCATCCCTTTCAAACAATCACTGGGAAAGCAAAAAACAGGCAAACACATTCAAACAGACCTAGTATAACAGATGAGGTGTTCCAGTTGCACAATAAGTGCCTGCAAAGGCTCCTCACAACCTCAGGATGTCTTTAATGACCAATGCATTGAAAGGATCAACAGTGTTCCATGGGATAAACATGTGTATGTGCCCTGTGGACTGTTTTAAGACTGAATGTAGTCATGTATGAATGGAAACTTAACTTCCTGGAATTGTGCAAAGGGTGGTGGGTATGCAAGAAGGCAGTTTGCTATCCTGGTAGTAGAGGTCCTCGCCCTGCCTTGCATAACATCTATGCAATGTGCTCACACTTTATACTGATTGTGTTGCCCAAATGGCTTAGATTAAGTGGATTGTAAGTGTCAGAAGGGTAATACTTATGGTTGGACTGAAAGTAATTTGACTTTCTCAAGTTTAGCGTTTTGGGAGTTGCTGAAAAATAATGCTATTGCTGAAGGAGATGCAAATGCTCCTGCCGTACATCAGTACCCAGCCACTTAATAATTATCCATGCGGCAAGGTTCCCTGCCCTTGTGTCATGGACACACCATGGTCAAATTGCATTGAAGACACTCAAGGCCATGTATAACAATATACCGCTTTGGTTGCCTGTCCATATTTACCTGTTACGTGGACCAAAGGAGTGGTGTGATTCATGGACATAGCAGGGGCAAACATATCAAAGACTAAATTCAGTGATGGGCCGCGGATGACCTTGATTATACATAGACAATTGGAACACAGCATCAGATTAGTTCTCCTGCTGCAACCCTGCGGTGCCCTTGCTCAAGTGAAGTGGAGCGGGGCCTGGAGCTAGCTGTTCCCGATGAGCCACAGTAGACGCTGGGCGTACAGGGCGTGTGCAAGAGCCCTCAATGGTTTGTGGCAGGAGGAAGAGGGGCTAGGAAGCAGCACGGCTGGCTCATGCCATGCTACATCCCTGCTGTGCCCTTGCTCAAGTGAAGTGGAGCGGGGCCAGAAACTAGCTGTTCCTGATGAGCCACAGTAGACGCTGGGCATACAGGGCGTGTGCAATAGCCCTCACTGATTTGTGGCAGGAGGAGGAGGGGCTAGGAAGGAGCTAGGCTGGCTCATGCCACGCTACAACCCTGCTGTGCCCTTGCTCAAGTGAAGTGGAGCGGGGCCTGGAGCTAGCAGATCCTGATGAGCCACAGTAGACGCTGGGCGTACAGGGAGTGTGCAATAGCCCTCACTGATTTGTGGCAGGAGGAGGAGGGGCTAGGAAGGAGCTAGGCTGGCTCATGCCATGCTACATCCCTGCTGTGCCCTTGCTCAAGTGAAGTGGAGCGGGGCCAGAAACTAGCTGTTCCTGATGAGCCACAGTAGACGCTGGGCATACAGGGCGTGTTCAATAGCCCTCACTGATTTGTGGCAGGAGGAGGAGGGGCTAGGAAGGAGCTAGGCTGGCTCATGCCATGCTACAACCCTGCTGTGCCCTTGCTCAAGTGAAGTGGAGCGGGGCCTGGAGCTAGCAGATCCTGATGAGCCACAGTAGACGCTGGGCGTACAGGGTGTGTGCAATAGCCCTCACTGATTTGTGGCAGGAGGAGGAGGGGCGAGGAAGGAGCTAGGCTGGCTCATGCCATGCTACATCCCTGCTGTGCCCTTGCTCAAGTGAAGTGGAGCGGGGCCTGGAGCTAGCAGATCCTGATGAGCCACAGTAGACGCTGGGCGTACAGGGCGTGTGCAATAGCCCTCACTGATTTGTGGCAGGAGGAGGAGGGGCGAGGAAGGAGCTAGGCTGGCTCATGCCATGCTACATCCCTGCTGTGCCCTTGCTCAAGTGAAGTGGAGCGGGGCCAGGAACTAGCTGTTCCTGATGAGCCACAGTAGACGCTGGGCGAACAGAGCGTGTGCAGTAGCCCTCACTGATTCGTGCAGGAGGAGGAGGGGTGAGAAAGTAGCTATGCCGGCTCATGCCATGCTACATCCGCACTGTGCCCTCGCTTAAGCGTAGCAGACTCTTCCTGATGTTCACGCGGTTGATTAGGTGAGCATCCTTTACTACTACAGTCTACAGCACTGAGGATCCGATGAGGAAACTCATTCAAATGTGAGTCTCGTCTGATACTTCCGGTGATTGAAGGAACTGAATGACTGCTTAATGATGGCTAAGAGCTTTCCGGTTGCAATTTCGCAGAGTCCACGCCCCCGGTGAGCTGATTGCTCACCTTACTACTTTATGGTTTACGGTTGTTTCTACTCAACTACCTCTCTGACTTTACTTAACAGTGGTGCACACAGTTCTACTACACCCGATCACCAGATTAGAGAGCAGGCCAATGGTGAACCTGGACCTGGTATTATTTATCTACATATCCACCTATTTATCCACTACCTTATGACGCAGTAAGCGATATGGGTGGGGATAACGATGTAAGGCACTTAGTAGAGGGTACTTCCACATTGTATCTGCACGCTGTAACAAATGCAACACTGTGCCTCTACTGCAGACTGGAACCCTCAATCTTCAACCCTCAACCCATATTTGTTTCACCATGGGCAAGAGGAAAGCCTGCCCCCTGTAGATTTTGATAATGACCCTAAAGTGATCTACTATGAACATGCATTCTGCTATCCACTCAGCCACGCTGTCTAACGCGACAAGTGATCGGAGCACAGGCACCTTACACCTATCAAGCATTGGAGAACAGTTGGGAGCCCTTAAGGGTTCCAGCTATGGTCCTCGCTCCAGTTCTGGTGAGGGTAGAGGTGCATCTACCTCCAGGGCAAATCCTTCAGCAAACAAGAGTGATGACCTCTCAACCAGTGAGATGGTGGGTTTACCTCTGTAGCTTAACTGATGGTTGGCATGATTGTAGGTGCCAGCCCCTTCTCTGGTAGCATGTATTCCTCGAGTCTGCTGCAGCGATGGCCAGAAACATATAGATGCACACACACATCCTTGCCCAAGTCATGGTTTCGGCTTTTATCCGAATAGCTTTTTGGAGGACAAACAATAAAAGAAACTTCGAGCACTCATCCAGGCAAGCGTGAAAAACACCAGCTGGTGTTATGGAAAAAAAGCCTCTGTTGTTATTATCGCAGATGTGTGTGCAGCATTAATGGAGGCCTTCAACCACCAGCTCAAAAGCAGACAACATATAATCAATTAAAAGTGTAACCGATAAAATCCATGCCATTTTTCATATCAGAATACAGTGAGCCTTCTGAGAAATCAATAATGGTCCTGTACAATAATAACAATCACCAACTGACTCTTACTCTTTTTGATAAGCCCAACTCATACAGAATAGACAGCAGCGGCACAGATGTAGGCAGGGTTAAAATTGCAGCTTCCACTAGATGCAAAGATTTAAACATACTTTCTGGCATAATTCTAGGCCATGAATTAACTTTGGGACAATTTTCCCTTCATAAAAAGAAATTGCTGGCCTAATAGAAAATCGTCCAAACCTCCTATCAAACTTCACCAACTGATTCAATCGGCAACTTACCTTTTGATTTAAAAAGGAGCACATATATGAATTTGAGGGTTGTGCAGTAATGTAGAAATCCAGATAATACTAGGAGAGCACTTGATCATGACATCAGCTAAAACCCAACCCGCCACAGATTTCTTCCTACCCTTTGACATCTTCAATATTTTAGTCTTAGTAGGATTAATACCAAGACGATTGTCGCTAGCATGATTTTCAAAAGCCGACAACAGTCTTTGCAAACCTACTCAAGTGTTGTCAAACAGGAGGTAATCATCTGCATAGGCCATCCATGGAATTTCTTCTTTGCTTAATCTCGGGGAAACAAAGGTGTCGGGAGCCAAAGATTCCTGCATCTCGGATACACACAAATTAAAAAGTCTGGGGTCCAAACACATGGCTGCCTTAAGCAGAATCTTTTGGCAATCTTTCTTGACATTTCCCCAGCCTTATTCAACCTATCTGGGATGCCAGTATTTTCATGAAACTTCATGATCAAGTTCAATAAGCCACTCGGCAGCTCCCAAGAATCTCACTTCCACCATAATCTATTGCGATTGTCTCAATCAAAGGCTACCGAAAGATCAATTGAAGCCACGTACGTACATCCAGTGGTATCCCTCCATGCAGACTCCCGAATTGACCTTAAGACACAACTATTTATATTTGTAGAATAACCCTTTGAGAAACCAGTTTGTAATTTATTAATGTGGCCAACCGAATATGCCCAATGTTCCAAATGGTGAAGCAAAAGGGTAGCAAAGACTTTACTGTCTGTGTCAAATAAAGAAATTGGACGATAATTCCTCGGTTTACAACTTGCACCCCTCTTATAAATGGAAACTAAGGCTGTATGTCAAGATTCAGGAAAGGTACCTAACTGCAAAATACATTTTCCCATCTAACAGGATCTGCTATTAGAGTATTGTTAGTGAGCCCATTTAGACCCAGGGCTTGAGGACGCTTGTTGGATTTCATTACTTTCAAAATATCTTCTGCTTCTATAGGCATACACCAACTCATTCTTTCAATAGAAGTTCCACTTGGGATACAAAATAAACTAGAAGCAAGTTCAGGGGAGTACAACCTTTCAAAATACTCCACCCAGAGAGTTTCAGGGCCAGTGTATAGCTGCGAGATAGCTAGTGGGACATCAGGCCAATTTTTGTGAAAACCAAAAAGACTCCACGTCCCGTTTAATAACAGTATTTGACATTGCTTCTGCATCGTTTTGTAATAATTTTGTCGGCAGAAATGTACAATATTTCTGATATCATTATCTTACTTTCCTAGATTCATTCTCACACAGTACTTTTGGAATAGCAGAGTTTTTGCTCATTGTCAAACTTTGCCTCAATTCACGTTTTTTTATAGCCAGCTGCTTATCATAGATATGCAAATGTACCTTACATGGCTTCCCCTTTCTACTAGAAAATCTACCGGAAACCTTCTCCATTATAGCAAAGAGGAACCAAAATGTTCCACATTGAATACTTCCAGCTTCCACTCAAACATAGATTGATTCAATACACGTGAGAGCATATAATTTAACCGCTGTATATTGTCATCAGTCAAACGGATGCAATTTTGTTCACTATTAGTGCTTAAGTTAGCAGGACCACCACCTAGTTTAGCACAGAAAACTACTCTATACAATGTTCTTAAGCTAGAATGATCACTCCAAGAATTATCCAGGATTTTAAAATTATTACAACTCTGAAACAAGTGGTGATCAACAGAAACATAACCATGGGGTAGATTTGCAGTCACCTCTATGCCAAGTTGGTTGTCCTAATTTATCACCCCTCACCTGCCCAGTCAACAACTGAGGTCTGACAGAAGATAGGGCAACATACCACTTCCTTCCTGCAACAGACGAATAATGAGGAGGCATCATATCAGGAGTATAATCCCATACCTCTCCATCTACATCCGGTGTTAGACTGTAATGTAATTGCACAGCCCGAATGTCACGTTACGTATGGTGGCCGTAAGCAAATTGCATCATGCAATGAACACCGCAAACCACAAAGCCTAAATGGGGCCAGTGGGAATTCATTTTGTAATTGTCCGCCATTTTTGTTTTTTTCTGTAATGCTTTGCAAACTATATTTTGAGCTTTAGACTCACACACGGTGCAAGGCCATAGCTTGAACTCTTAATCCCGTTTGCAAATACATTGTTTTGTTATTCGGTAAAGCCTTGAAGCGGTACAAGAGCCGTGGCTAATCAGATGCCCCGGTGCCAGCTTGTCTTGCAAAGGCTGTCGTAAAAGGCAGTTAATTGAGAATTATATGCAACTAGTGGTGCTCTTTCACGAAGGATGGTATTTCTTTGCTTTAGAACTGTCTGACCCTTAGCCCATGAGCGCAGCAGCCAGATAACATTGTTGGAATGTCTCCCTGCTAGAACATGATGTCCTTCCTTATACCAATGCCCCGCATTCCCCAAAACAGTAAGCTGTTTCTGCAAACCTCGGCTAGAAATACCGAATGTTTAGACTGAATGAGGTTACGTGCCTAACTGTCAATTACTGAACCCTAGCGTGCACATCATGTGACCCTATTGGCCAATCGAGATACTTGGAATAAAACCAGACTTGTTTGGAAAACGAACCCTGCGACTGACGTGTCATTCAGTATATGGTTATGGTGCCTTTATTCCATATATGGTCTAACAAATATGGCCCCCGAATAGGGACCCTCCAGTGATGCTCCATCGCGTATGTTGAAGGCAAAGACGAGTCGAGGACGAAGCTGTCGGACCGGGATCGGAAGGAGTTCGGGGCGCCCCTGCAGAAGTGATTAGAGACTCCTCCGCAGATCTGTACACAGCCAATCCCTGATCGACAAGCAGCAGCCAGAGAGCATCAAGGCGAGGGTCCTGGAATCGAGGCAGATTGAGCCAGACACGCTGGTCGAGACGATTCTTGGTTGCGCCTGTATATGGGCGAATTGCGTCCTGAGAGACGAATTGATTGTCGCACCCCGATCCGATTCTTAAACATCCTGATATTGGTTGAGAGTTGCACTTGCAAGTACAAACACCCAGGTAAAAGAGGTAATAGTTAACCATGCCTGGGATATTGTCTTCCTGTCTCGTGAGATTTTTCCACTGTGGTAGACAATCTTTGGAAACTGGCCAGGTCCGCCACCCGAAGGGTCGCGGCGTATGAGATGTACTTTAAGTATGGTATTGGGGCTATTGTATTTAATGCGGTTTGGAATAGGCACACCAGACGTGTATCAGAGACCTTCAGTGGCCGAATAATGGGAGCTTCGAGCTAGCACGAATAGAGCATTTAGAATCAGTACTGCTGCGAACAAAGGCCAGACCCGCAGCTTTTGATGCTGTTAGGGACTGGAGGAAGGAAGCAAATCAACGCTTGAAAAGTAGAGAGAAACACGCACGTAGGCACATGTCAAATGTAGAGAAAGTGCTAGTGCATGATCAACAGAAGCAAACAGAAGCCATTAGAAGCATGGATAGGGCCTTCAAATTAGATATACAGAAAATATACCCTTCACAGGATTTGCATACATCAGACAAACTGATAAATAAGATATTGAATGAATGAAGAAATGAACATCCGAGTACTGACCCAGTTGCGCCGCCTCTCTATGTACCCCCTCCTGTCGCTATTCCCATGCTTGCATCTGCACCTGCAGTAACTGTCCCATCTGCACCAATGACATCATTTCCTCTGCCTCCTTCAGAACATGAGTTATATGTTTTAGCTAGCAGTTCTGCATCAGTAGGGCCTGAGAAAGGGAGTATTAGACTGACTCGTAATACGATTAGTAAAGAGCAAAAAGAAGAACTGAAACGGTGGGCTGAGACCTATATTGATGATGGCAATGAAGTGGCAGTACAGAGCTCCATATCTGATCATAGAGGTAATGGTGAACAGCAGGTATTTTTAGAATATATGGGTGAATATCGTGTTAAAGTATGGAGTGATTTAACTGATCGAGTTGTACCGCAAGAACTGTGTGACTTGCTTGTCCTTTCCCATTCACGAGAAAATAAGTGAGCATATAGAACGTATATTTGTGTTTAAATGAGAACTTGATCGATTGCATAAAGATATAATGAATGAGCGCCAACCGCATATGTCATATGTCCAGAAACTATTTCTTCCACCGATGAGACCTGTTAGTGAGGAGATGCGTATTTGCACACAAGATGCGCTTCGATGGATTACGGATGTTACCATTTCTCTGATTTAAGTGCATGATAGGTTTAGTCAATATTCGTCAGGAATGCAGAGAAAAGTATTACAAGTTATGGTGGAATATTTACAGGATGAGTTCATGAAAAAGAAAGTTTGTTGTCCTGCTGACTTGATGACAATTTACAAGAGAGCATTTTTGCCTGAGGCAGAACTGCTGCTATGTCCCTAGATTTAGCTTTGTTGGTCAATAGACGCTCAGATTCAGAGCCCCCTACTTTGTTTAAATTTGTGCAAGGATTGCTACCGGAGATCCAGAGATTGATAATGACATCTGAAAGTGCATGGCATGCTAAGTCACAATCTGAAGTATTACACATGGCCCAATATTATGAAAACCGAGTGAATTCAGAAAGGGATACGGAATTAAGGAAGAAGGTAGATTTAAAAACTCGAGTGTTGCTACAACAGGTAGCTAGAGGAAATAGAGGGGGTGTGAATTCTCCTTCAACAGTCCAATTTGCATTAGCATCCACTTTACATGGGGGTCTGATAGGTATAAATCAATGTGCCTATTGCAGACAAGAAGGCCATTAGCGAGCACAATGCCCACATTTACGGCAATCAAATGGAACCATCTCAAGAAGACCGTTTAGCGGTCGCCCAGGAGTGGGAGGTCCTAACTGAAGTCAATTCAATGCACAATTTCAAGATAATCAGGTTAATCAGAACCAGCAACAGAATTCAGTAAATAGTGCAAATGTTTTTGATAATCCCTCCACTGCATACTATTCCGGAGACTTTACATCTGATGATGTACTGTTCCCCTTGGACAACCCGAAGCAGGGTTTGGAACCAGTGCCTATTCCCGTTAATCAGAAAGGGCCCTACGTAGAAATGCAAGTTGGGAATAGATAGCATACTTTTCTAGTGGACACAGGTGCACAGAAATGTTCAATTGATCACCGGCGGGTTCCAGATATACCACTGTCAGGGCATAGCAATGTTTCAGTAGGGTACTCAGGTACACAAGTAATTAATCCTGTTTCACAGCCAGTGCCCATCACATTAGGTCCATTCACTGAATCTTGACCATTCCTTTTGACGACAAATTGCAGCGAGAATTTGTTGGGATTGAATTTGTCGAAGAAACTGAATGCAGTAATTTATTGTTCCCCTGATGGAGTGTACTTGACAATTTCGCTGCAACAAAGTCCTGTATCGCAATTCATGTTTTTACCTTTGCCGGCTGAATTTAGTAAAGTTCCGACTAGTATATGGACAGTAAATGATAACGATGTAGGAATTCTGGAAATTGAGCCAGTAAAAGTTGTTTTAAAAGAAGGAATTACATTACCCCGTATTCCGCAATACAAAATTTCGACTGAAGGTGAACAAGCTCTGAAGAGCATTGTATCTGATTTGATTAATAGAAATGTGATTGAAGAAATATCAGGAAGTGTTTGCAATAGCCCGATTCTTCCTGTTTACAAGAAAGGAGGTAATGAAATCCCATACTGTTTTATAATTGTTTTACACGCCATAAATAAAATTGTTGCACCACAATTCCCGTTAATTCCCGATGTCACCACCATTTTGACTATGATTCCAGCATCTGCATCACATTTAAGTGTGATTGACTTGAAGAATGTGTTTTTAGCATTCCGGTACATGTAGACAGTAGATACTTGTTTGCGTTTACGTTAGAAGGACACTCATTCACATTCACATGGATTCTGCAGGGTTACACTGAAAGCCCAAGCATTTACAGTAGAGCATTAAAAGAACAGCTAGATATGCTTGTGTTGCTGTCAGGCTGCATTTTATTGCAATACATTGATGACCTGCTCATAGCAGCAGACTCTGGGGAAATTTGGAAGGAGGGAACGGGTTTGTTAATAACACATTTAGCGAAACATGGACATAAAGCTGCGTTGAAGAAATTCCAGTATTGTCGAGAGCAGGTGCCCTATTTGGGCTACCTCCTATCGAAAGAGGTAAGGAGATTGACACCAGAACGAATAGAAAGCATCTCTGGTATGCCTAGTCCAAATATGCAAAAGGAAGTCCTAGCTTTAATTGGCATGGCTTCATATTGTAGACAGTGGATTCCGAACTTTGCAATGATCGTAAAGCCCATGGTGGCATTGACAAGGAAGGATGTTGCCTTACCTTTGCCATGGAACATGGAATGTCAAGAAGCTTTTTACCTGCTCAGAGCTGGACTATGCTCAGCTCCAGTTTTGGGCACGGCAAATTATAAGAAGTGTTTTATGTTGTTTGTACATGAAAGGAATGGATGTGCTTTGGCTGTTTTGACTCAGGAACAGGGGGGGAGAATCGACCGTGCGGTTATTTTTCTTCCACATTGGATCCTGTTGCATGTGCTTTGCCAGCTGTTGCTGCTGCTGCCGCGCCAGTAAAACAAACTGAAGGGATGCTTTTAGGTCACTCTTTAACCGT
Source organism: Ambystoma mexicanum (assembly GCF_040938575.1). Lineage (NCBI taxonomy): Eukaryota > Metazoa > Chordata > Amphibia > Caudata > Ambystomatidae > Ambystoma > Ambystoma mexicanum. The sequence continues at coordinate 72,184,947 of NC_090923.1, forward strand.
GATGGTACTCCATTCAGTAGATGTTTGTCACGCTCACCTGGTCTCCACGGAGGCGTAGCTCGTGGCTGAAGGCTGCTGTCTGCACTGGTGTTACACTGCTTCTAAGATGGTGCTTACCCGCGCCTTCCCTTCGATCTCACCTTGGAAGGCGTTTGCCTGCAACGTTGAAACAAGATATTAGCCAACTGAATGGAGCCGGATTGGCTTTACCACTTTCCAATTTCCTTCTCTTCTTCTGGCTCACCTTAGATTTTTAAAAGGTGGGCTCTCCGTCCTGCACTCTCTGGCAGGGGCGCGGTATGTACAGTCTTTCCCCAAGATCAAGTCACTTCACTGATACGATGGGTGTTGCTGCTGATTTAGAAGAACCTGAGTAAGCAGGTAAGTCTCTATACCAATGACTTCTTGGAATAGATGCTTAAAGTCTCTGTTGCCCAAGTGTTTTAACTAACGTTTGTTCTTTTCTTTTAGGCGTATTGTCGAGCGGTCTCCGGATGACGGATTGACTCTCCTTGCAATGTTAAGCAGGTTTCTTGCAGGTGAGTATAGCGCTATGCGAGGCGCGCCGAATGTTCGAATAGCCTTTCTTGATGTGCATGACTAACCCGCTGTGTCTTTTCTATTCAGCAGGTGCGGTGCGATTCCAGGAAGATGATGGAAGGACTGCTCAATGAAGTTCCTGGAAGATACCGGCCCAGGTGAGGATGGATGCTCGTGCGGTACCTTCTTTTCTGCTTCTTCTCTGCAGATGCGGCGGTCCGGGAATAAGCAGAAGGCAGGTCTGGAATGTTCGATTAAAGGTAAGGCCTTCGTCGCTTAATAACTCCTGTTCTTCTCTTTTCCATTCACAGGTGCCGATGGATAGAACACTCTGGACGGGTGTGGCTGAAGAAGAGCTGAGCAGACACAGTGAGCGTTACGCTGCAGGAGTGCAGAATAACGCGAAGCGTGTTCTGTTTGCAGGGTGTGGTTTAAATAGCCTTGCAAGTAGTTCCAGGCAAATAGTCCCTTAACCGTATCCTGCCACTTCAGGTAAAGTAGTCCCACAGCCACACCCTGTGCCGGAAGGCTCAGCCTCACTAAGCTGAGAATATAGTTCCATGAGTTCAACATCTACTATGAGCCTGGTGCCAGCGGCGCCAGAACTGAGTCCAGGAGATTCTAGGGTACTTCTTAGGGGCTTGATAAGCCCTTAAGGATGCCAGTGTTAAGGGTGCCCTCACCAGATTCAAGGGTTTGGGAGCATGCACCATGACAGCATCCCCCCCCAAAGCCTCCCTAATGGCGGGTTCACCCATTGGTCCTGGTTTGTTCGGGTGACTGCGGTGGAATTTTCTTAGTAACCGTGGGGCATGCACGTGTTCGCTAGGTTCCCACGATCTTTCATGTGGTCCATATCCTTTCCAGTCTATTAAGTAAAATAGTTTTGATTTAGTCATTTTTGAGTCCAGGATCTATTTGACCTCAAATTCAGGTTCTCCATTGAATGTGATTGGTTTCGGTGGTTTCAAAACTAAACTCGTGTCCCAGGTTAAACTGGTTTCAAAAGTGAGACATGAAACACAGGATGAATCTTCATGTGTGAGGGTAAGTCCAATTTCATAGATACCGAATTGATTATGGCCTTAATGGTGTATGGACCTAAATATCTAGGATTGAAGGTACGAGTTCCTTTCACTGGTATGTGTTTTGATGACAACCAAACTTCATCCCTAACCTGGTATCTTGGAGCTTCACTTCTATGCATGTGAGCCAATTTCTTGTATCTTTCCTTAGCTTGTTTTAGATGGTCTGTCGCTTGTTTAAAGGCTTGAGTGATGGTAGAATGCAAGCTTCTCACTGCAGGCATTTCCAGAACTTGAGGGGGGTTAAGATTGGAAGTTCGTGGGGGTACCCATATATTGAATTGAAAGGACTCTGACCAGTGCTGGAATGTAAGGAGTTGTTATAGGCATATTCGGTGATCCATAAAACATCCTTCCAGCTGCCTTCCGTTTCATGCAGCATACACCTGAGATATTGCTCCAAGGTCTGGTTGGGCCTCTCAGTCTGACCATCAGTTTGGGGATGGTGACTGGTGGAAAGTCTCAACGTCAATTTGAGCTAATTCACAACATTTCTTCCAGAAACGAGAGATAAACTGGCTGCCTCGGTCTGAGATCAGGATGGAAGGGAATCTGTGTATTCGGACTACCTGTTCCAGAACGTCTCTAGCCAGGATCGAAGCTGAAGGCAACCCTTTCAATGGCATGAAATGGGCCATTTTAGAGAACAAATCCACCACCGCTAGAATTGTGTTGAATCCGTTACAAGGAGGAAGGTCTGTTATAAAATCAAGAGACAGGGTATGCCATGGTGTAGGTGGAATATGCAATGGCTGTAGCAGGCCACGTGATTTCTTTTTTTGGGCCTTGTTATGAGCACAAACTCCGCAGGATAATACAAACTACTTGATGTCTTTACGCCATGTGGGCCACCAAAAGTGTCGTTTGATCTTGGCCTCAGTTTTAGCGATTCCAGGATGACCTTCTACTAATGATTTACTGTAGATTGCGGTGGTCAGTGATTACTGTGATCGTGTGCCTTGCTCCTACGAGATAATGCCGCCAAGCTTTGAAGGCCGCCTTGATGGCCAACAGTACTTTGTCCGTAATAGCATAATTCAACTCGGGAGCTGTAAAGTTTCGTGACCAAAAGGCTACCGGGTGTAGTTGACCATTTTTGGGGTCTCTTTGCGAGAGGACCGCTCCCATTGCCAGGCTGGAAGCATCCGTCTCCACCACGTACGGTAGATCTGGACGAGGGTGTTTCAGAATTGGGGCTGATATTAATTTTTGTTTTAACTCCAGGAAGGCTTTCTCAGCCTCTTCAGTCCATAGGAAACGTTTGTTCTTGCGCGGCAAGGAGGTGATGGGATGCACTAGTTCCGTAAAACCTGTAATGAAACGACGATAGAAGTTAGCAAATCCGCGCATGCTCTGAACTCCTTTAATTGAGGTTAGAGACGGCCAATTGAGAATGGCATCGACCTTTTGTGAGTCCATGCGCACACCATGAGGAGTTAGGACAAATCCAAGGAACTCAACCTCAGTCACATGGAAAAAACATTTTACCAGTTTAGCAAATAGTCTGTGTTGTCGAAGTTTGTCCAAAACTGCGCGGACATGTTTCACATGTTCTTGTTCTGAACGGGAGTATACCAGAATGTCGTCTATGTATACTACGACACACATATCGATCAATTCCTGCAAAACGTTCAAGAAATACTGGAACGCCACTGGGGCGTTTACAAGGCCAAAAGGCATCACCTGGTATTCAAATAGCCCGTATTTGGTGTGGAAGGCGGTCTTCCATTCGTCCCCTTGCTTAATTCGTACCAGGTAGTATGCTCCGCGGTGGTCTAACTTGGTGTAAATCCCGGCATCTTTAACTTGGTCCAATAGTTCGGGAATCAGAGGTAACGGGTAACGTTTTTTTACAGTGACTTGATTCAATGCACGGCAATCGATGCAAGTCCTAAGGTCACCTTCCTTTTTAGGCATGAAGAATAAGGGTGAGGCTGCCGGGGACTCGGACGGGCGAATGAAACCGTTAGCCAGGTGCTGGTCTAGATACTTTTTTAAATGCTGGTTCTCAGGTTCTGTGAGTGCATAGATTCGACCGCACGGAATCTGTGCGCCTGGTATAAGGTCGATCTGGCAGTCATAAGGTCTGTGGGGGGGCAGCGTGTTGGCTTGATCCTTCTGGAATACATCCTGATAGTCTTGATATACCGGAGGTAGTGGGTTTGTTGGGCTCATGATTGTTGCCGCTCCTGTGACCAAAGGTTCTTTAGTTTGATAACAGGTTTGAGCACAGTCAACTGAGAAGGTCAGCCTCTTAGCACGCCAGTCAATGCAAGGATTGTGTGATTCTAGCCATGGCATTCCCAAAATTATTTGAAATTGTGGAGCCTTGATTATATCAAACACGATGGCTTCCCGATGCCCGTCTTGGCACAAAAGTGTCATCTCTGTTGTTGAGTGCATTACTGGGCCCGAAGCGATTTCAGTTCCATCGACAGTGGTGACTAAATATGTTGTTGCCTTTTCGCAAAGGGGAAGCTTCATCCTTGAAGCCAATTCTTGATCCATATAATTTCCAATGGCTCCGCTATCGATATATGCTCTGACTGCATGCATTCAAGATGGCTGTTGGTGATTTATGAGGATCATGGGAAATACTAGGTGCGAGGTCTGGGAGTCCTTCTTTTCACTCGACAAGCGGACCTCTACGCTTGTCGGGCGGAGAAGTTTTCTGGCTCAGACTCTGCCTCAACCTTGCCAGCAAGCCCTATTGCCTTTTGGTTTCACTGGGCATTCTCGGAGGAAATGGCTGGCTGACCCGCAATATAGGCACAACTCATGTTGTCTTCTCCTTTCCCTTTCAGCCTTGGATAATGGTCCTCGCACTCCTCCAATTTCCATGGGTAGTGACACGTTGGTGGCCTTGGAAGTGTTTTCCTTTGGGCGCACATATACCTAAGAATCCATTCTAGCATGATCTGCCTTATGGTTTCTGCAGTCTATAATCTAGCTGGACCACCAAGTCTATGTATTCAGCACAGTCTCTGGGTGGATTAACCACTTGAGCTAAAACGTCCTTTAACACCCCTCTCAAGCCACGGTAAAACAGAGTTGTTCTCTTGTCATCTGGCCAATCAGTTTCCACTATCAGTCTATTAAAGGTTGCGATGTAAGTTAGCAGATCCTGGTTGCCCTGACGCAAAGACAAAAGTTTGTTATCCAATGCCTGCCCTTGGAAGTACCCGGCAAACAGCTTCTCCACGTCCAGTTGGAACCTCTGGAAGTCGCGCAAGATGGGATCGTCCTGATTGACCAGCGGTACCGACCAGTCTGCAGCACTGCCAGTGAGGTACGAAAGTACAAAGGCCACCTTAGACTGGTCATTTGGAAAGGCTCCCGGCCTGCATAGGAAATGTAAATGGCACTGATTCATAAAAACCGCATACCTTTTTGGGTCTCCTACGAATCGTTCTGGAGGTGCCAAAGGTACAGCTCCTGGGAGGACCACCTGAACTGGATTGCTTGATGCAGTGGGTACTGTTGATCCCAACCCTGGCCTGTGACTGGAGCAGCTGTCTGGTGAGTTTGTCGGTGCGGTCCTTGTCTACAATCAATTCCCTTCTCAAGGCATTAGTTTCTTGTCTAGCTGAATGTACCTCGGCCCTGAGTTCCCCCAAAAGCTGGGCTAGCTGATCGGTTTCCAAAGTTTCCATGACGCCCAGGTAGAGAATTTGTGTAAGGCTTCGCATTCTGTCACGCTCACCTGTTCTCCACGGGGGCGTAGCTCGTGGCTGAAGGCTGCTGTCTGCACTGGTGTTGCACTGCTTCTAAGATGGTGCGTGCCCGTACCTTCCATTCGATCTCACCTCGGAAGGCGTTTGCCTGCAACGTCGAAACAAGATATTAGCCAACTGAATGGAGCCGGATTGGCTTCACCACTTTCCGATTTCCTTCTCTTCTTCTGGCTCACCTTGGGTTTTTAAAAGGTGGGCTCTCCGTCCTGCACTCTCCGGCAGGGGCGCGGTATGTACAGTCTTTCCCCAAGATCAAGTTACTTCACTGATCCAATGGGTGTTGCTGCTGATTTAGAAGAACCTGAGTAAGCAGGTAAGTCTCTATACCAAAGACTTCTTGGAATAGATGCTTAAAGTCTCTGTTGCCCAAGTTTATTAACTAGCGTTTGTTCTTTTCTTTTAGGCGTATTGTTGAGCGGTTTCCGGATGATGGATTGACTCTCATTGCAATGTTAAGCAGGTTTCTTGCAGGTGAGTATAGCGCTATGCGAGGCACGCCGAATGTTCGAATAGCCTTTCTTGCTCTGCGTGACTAACCCGCTGTGTCTTTTCTATTCAGCAGGTGCGGTGCGATTCCAAGAAGATGATGGAAGGACCGCTCGATGAAGTTCCTGGAAGATACCGGCCTAGGTGAGGATGGATGCTCGTGCGGTACCTTCTTTTCTGCTTCTTCTCTGCAGATGAGGCGATCCGGGAATAAGCGGAAGGCAGGTCCGGAATGTTCGATTGCAGGTAAGGCCTTCGTCGCTTAATAACTCCTGTTCTTCTCTTTTCCATTCACAGGTGCCGATAGATAGAACACTCTGGACGGCCGTGGCTGAAGAAGAGCTGAGCAGACACGGTGAGCGTTACGCTGCAGGAGTGCAGAATAACGCGAAGCGTGTTCTGTTTGCAGGGTGCTGTTTAAATAGCCTTGCAAGTAGTTCCAGGCAAATAGTCCCTTAACCGTATCCTGCCACTTCAGGTAAAGTAGTCCCACATCCACACCCTGTACCGGAAGGCTCAGCCTCACTAAACTGAGAATATAGTTCCATGAGTTCAACATCTGGATTCTAGGGTACTTCTTAGGGGCTTGATAAGCCCTTAAGGATGCCAGTGTCAAGGGTGCCCTCACAAGATTGAAGGGTTTGGGAGCATGCACCATGACAATGTTCTAATAAATAGAACACAGACGCAACATCTCACTTCTGCCCGGTTAACAAGATATGAACTGATTTAATTTGCACTGCATATCCAAATTAAGAGATGTTGCTCTTTGAATCCGGCTGAATTATTGCCTCTCCCAAGTGAAGAAAAAAAGAGAGATTGCTACATGATTGCTTAATTGTAACTGAGAAAGAAACAAAAGGAAGGATTGATTTAACAGATACACATCTGAAAGAGCCAGATGGAGAGTTGTTCTGTGATGGCTCCTGCTTCAAATTACCAAATGGCACATCAACTGCTACCTACGCCATTACCACATTGAAAACCATTGTAGAAAGTAAACGAATCCCACATAAGTCAGCAAAACCTGCGGAAATAATAGCCTTAACCAGAGCATGTGAAATTTCCAAAAACTGTTGTGTAAACATATATACTGACAGCCAGTATGCCTTTGTGGTAGTCCACAACTTTCGCCGATTATGGACAGAAAGAGGGTTTCTGACATCTCATGGAACCAAAATTCAACATGGTATTTTAATAGTAAGACTGTTGTCAGCACTTGCTCTTCCGAAGCAATTAGCGATAATAAAATGTAACGCACATAAGAAAATAATATGTGACGTAGGAAAAGGAAACGCATTTGCGAACACAATTGTGAAACAAACTGCCACTGATTTACACACAAAAAAGTATGTTGAGACAACAAAAAGAGTGTCCTGTATGCTAGAGGATGGAATTGAAACTGTAAAAGAAATACAAGCAGAGGTTACGCCCCAGGAGATGAAACAATGGTCCGAGGGTCCAGCAGAATTAGATCCCGAAGGTTGTTGGGTGGATAAAGAAAAGTGTAGATGGATGCTGCCAAATGCATATGTTGTGGCAATGGTTACCATGGCCCATGGTCTAACACATATTTGTGTATAGAAAATGTGTCAATACCTTGATGCTGTATGGTACAATGACAATATTACAAAAACTGCCGGGAGATTGGTTCAAAATTGCATGACTTGCAACACAACATTGGGAAGGGAACCGCAACACCAAAAGGAAGTTTTGGTCTTCCTTCAATGCCGTTCGAAATAATTCACTTTGACTTCATTGAAAACGATGCCAGAACTATAAGTATGTACTTTTAGTAGTCTGTACATTCAGTAAATGGATAGAGGCCTATCCCCTCAAAGACTGTTCAGCCATGTCCACCGCAAATTCCATGTTAAAAGAATATTTCCCTGGTACGGTTTGCCACGTATCATATGGTTCGACAATGGACCGCACTTTATAGCTGCTGTAATACTAAAAATATGTGTAGGTCTCCAAATTGATAAGCGATTCCATTCACCCAGACACCCGGTGAGTGCCGGTCTTGTAGAACGCCAAAATGGAATTTTGAAGAATAAACTGGCAAAGGTCTGTGCCCAGAGTAATTTGAAATGGCCAGACGCTCAACCTATAGCCCTACTTTCTATGCGCACAGTTGTACAATCAAGGACAGGTCTCTCCCCCTATACGAAATCGTGATGGGGAAACCTGCCAATGTACGGAATGTGCCACGCCCGAAAAGTTCTAGGTGTATTGAATACCCATTACTGATTGATTATTGTAAACAGTTGACTCAAAACTTGCGTTTGATTCATCAGCAGGTGCAAGAGGCTCTACCCCCCAGAGGTATTACCGGATCCAAAAGAATTAGTAGAATTAGTAGAAATTCTCAATGATCCAGTATACCCCTTATCTATAATCATCGGATTCTGCTCTTCCAAAGGTACCATCTCCATCACCAACCGGGAGCAAAAATATAATGTACACCTATTGATATGGGTGCTATCTGGGAATGCCACCCTATCCAAATCTACTGATGACAAAGTGGCCAAGCTAGGTATTTCAGAAAATATTAGGATGTTGCTTCGATTTAAGCAAACCAGAACATTCACTCCATGTGTGCTGACTAAGAGCAACTTATTATCTGCCAGAGACCCCAAACTTATATCTCTCTTCTGAGTAGTTCTTTCATTTAGCTTTTTTCCCTTGCCCATTTCCTGAGCATCCAAGCTCCTGGCATATTTCAGCACACTAAATGGCTTAGCCTGCTACCTTTTTCTGAAATATTTACGTGCTTATTTGCATAATTACCATTCATTAATGGGTCATCATCATTCATACGCACGTGTTCATTTAATACAGGATTTAAAGAATCAGACCTATGGCTATATTTGGAATACATCTCAGAAGAGACAATTCTTACATTTGAGTTTGAGACTTCTCTTACAGCAGGCAAAACAAGTTTTTTTCAACAATGTACTCACTTCATTATCAGTGGGCTGCTGTTCGTTATCTTTTAACCCCTTTTCAGCAGGACCAGCCCATAATAAAGAAGGACTGACCTCATCACTAGATACACCCAAGTCCGTTTGTGTACCTAAGGTTGATCGACACCCCTTAATATAGCCCTGTTCATTTACTTTTCATCCCTTTTCATGTTGAGCACTCTACAATAAGGGCGGGTTTACTATCCCACCTGGTTTATCCCAATCGGTTTGTGTAGATAAGGTAGTGTGGCACCCCAAGGAACAAGCGTAAAGATGGTATGCCCTTACAGTAATATTCCACTCAAGGGTTGCTCCAATAGGTCATCGGTCTGTATTCCTATAGCAGATGCAATACTAGTAGTACAGACCCCAAATGTATCCACCTTATCACATTTTTCATTCACCTTACCCAATTCCAAGCTTGTACTAGTTCCCACTGCTTGTAAAGCAGGCACTTCCACACATAAACCCTTAACATTGTCTTCTACGAGCAATTAATCGGGAAGCGCCATTTCTCCCCTTAGTTTGCTTTCCTCAGATCAACGTTTTCATAATAGTTACATTTCTTAAAAATGTGTGTGAAGACAAATTTTTCTTTTTGACCAATTTTAATTTTTGCGGCGTCTTATGTGTTAAAGTCTCAGCCAAAGTTTTCTTAGGAGGAGACATCAACCCACCAGACACAGATAGATTCAAGTTTCCGACTTCTTGTGTTTCATGGCCTCGGTCAGAGTTTTCTTAGGAGACATTGACATATAAAATTGATTGACCCAGATCTGGTGATACCTTAAACATCTATTTAGGCTCGGCATTAAACAAGGTGCCGAATAAACACTAGGCGTAGTGTTTAAAGTTCTAAAAACCACATCACGGTCTGGTCCCAATAACAAAGAAGGCCCGGCAGGTGGACCATGCTTATAGGCTGCTTCCAAATCTTCTAATTTGATAAGAATAGCATTCAACATCACTGAGTGAGTTTTTACCTCGTCCTAAATATTATCGTATCATTTTACAAAAGAACTTAAGACCAAATTTAATGCAGACGCAATAGGTCTGATACGCTCATCTACTTCTCTAAGGGTATGATGTAATGCTATCCCCCCACCCCCATCGAGTTCTGGATTTATTGAACTTGGTAACAAGTCTGCTGCGTCACACTGGGCAAATCAGGATAGTCTGCATCAATTAAAACAGAGTCCACATGCTCAATCAGGCTCATACGTGAATGGTCCAATAATGCAATGCCCTTAGTTGGTATTCTTATCTCCGTACTAGTTCCTGTCGTTTTGAAGAAATTCTTTTTTTTACCCCAGCAATAGGAGAAAGGCTTACGCATACAGCAGGCTTAATTTCAGTAAAAAGAAATCATTGCTTGTTCATTATTACTCCCGCATTTAGTGCGATCAGTGTGTAAATAGACTGGAGAACCCAGACTGGGTGCGACACAGCACAGCAGCTTGCTATCTTCCCCCAAATTATTCATTAGGGCTGCCACTATCTCTTCCTCTTGATGTTAAGAGGTTTTTTGTGTGTCTCCATTGATGATACAGTTATGGCCTGTCACTTTATCCAGCCGGGCGTTGCACCCCTGCCTTGATGTACTGGCTTAACTCCACAAACCAGCACGAGTTGCCATATCCCTACTTTTGCAGCGGAATCCAAACAGGTGGAGGCAGTAACAAGGGGGTAGCAAGGAATAGTTTCACTTTAAGACTTGCTCTTCTGATCTTCAATTTTAGTAATGGATGATTTTCCAAGTAAATAACATCAATAACCATATACTGTGAAAAGGACTCTGCTCAAAGGGTTAACAGCCCTGCAGCCATTGAGATCCTAACTAGGACCAGGCTCCTCAATGTATTGTAAAATCACAATTAGCTTTAAAAAGTCTGCAATAAAACCTCTAATTAAAATGAGGCACCAGCTCAAAGGGTTATCAACCCCGCAGTCGCAGGGATCTTATGACTTAATTGCTGTTCCTCCAAACGTGGGGCAGTCAAATGACTCACTGGTCACAATAATTATGTAGCACACAGTACCCCCCGCAGCAGGGTGTCTCCCAGTGCATTGCCAGTACTCTCATGGTGAAACAGCAAAACAATCGCCACACTTTACTGCCAGCTTTGCAGGAGAAACTCACTATGTAGTAGATGAAGGAGGTGGCTTAGAATTCATGAAACAAGGAAGGAAGACCAGAGAAAAAAGGCCATAGGTCTGTTGACTGCCTTCTGCCACACTTGACTACCGCACTTCGCGGCCCCCTTCGAGGTAGAAACCCGCTACAAAGTAGATTTAGGAGGGGCCTTAGAATTCAGCAAACAAGGAAGACAGACCGGAAAGAAAACACCATAGGTCCGTCGACTGCCGACCGCCATATTTTACGGACACATTTCGTGGGAGAAACCCGTTATGCAGTAGATGTAGGAGGGGCCTTAGAATTCAGCAAACAAGGAAGAAAGACCAGAGGAAAAACAACATAGGTCCATGGAATATCGACTGCCATGCTTTACCGCCGCATTTCGCAGCCCGCTTCGCGAGTGAACCTGCTATGTAGTGGATGTCAGAGGGGCCTTAGAACTCAGCAAACAAGGAAGAAAGACCGGAGAAAAAACACCATAGGTCCGTGGACTGCCACACTTCGCAGTAGGTTACCAATTTTAACCAGAATCTTGCTAAATTGCACCTAGGTCATTATGAAATAATCTTTAAAAATTGTCCAAGCTCTTAAATTAAGTGCTTCTGGAGTAGAGTCAATCTGATTGATTAGCTTCTATAATTCCCCTCAAATGCATCATAAAATGTCCACCGTTTCATGCTTTAAACTCATTACTGGTGACATTCTAGCTAAGGTAGTCGGTGCACATGAGTGGGTAATTTTAGGGGGGATTTCAATGTGAAAATAGTAAATAGCCCTTCAGTTGAATTATACAATAACCAGGAAGAGTCCATTTTGTGCTTATAAGACCCAATTATGCCAGACCAGCGCACTTATTCTAATGGGTTCCTATTTAACTCTTGGCTGCTAGGGTGGCAATCACGTTCCATCAATGGGAGAGTAACCGCGTACAACCCAAGCAAGCTTACCTAGAGACGTTCCAGTGGGGCCTCTATCATAGATTATTTTTTAATCTTCTAGCACTGGTTGAGCGACTTATGACCAATGGAGGCTGAGATGGGAAAATCAGAGAAAGCCACCATGAGAGTCTTATTAAACCTACCCATGCCCATGTCAATATTTCATTTGATGTAGAACTTAATACAGCACTAGCTGTGATAACATTTGCACAACTAATAACTTCAACATTGGACTCCTGCTTCTCCAAAGCTAAGACATCTGCATATCACAATAAGAAGGGCCTGTTCAATGCAGAATGTCAAGTCGCTAAACGCAATCTACTTGCCACTTTAAAGAATACCCCACAACTAAGGAACAAAATAGTAGCCGCTAGGACTGATTCTAAACAAGCCATATCTGCTCGGAAAAAAGAATTGGACAGGCTATCCTGGCTCAAGTTACTCGAGGCTCAAGGAAATTCTGGGAGAAATCAGGGACCACTATATCAGCGAAGCCCCAAAGGCTTATCAATTATCATTGAAGATCAGGAGTGGGTAGCCCCCTGCACCATACATGGTCAGTGGCAATCAGCCCTCACAGAGTGGTGTTCGAGCCCAGAGTTGTAGAAAACAGACCTCGCAGCAGGACACAAACACAGGTATAATTAAATACTCCCAAGTATTGTTGGAGATTCAAAAGCAAGACTTAAGGCGCTGTCCTGGACTCAATGGTGTCCATGCAGACTTATTCAGGGCGCTGAAATAGATATCTGAACAACTGTAAGCTTCACAATGTTCATTGGACTACAAACTAGTTAAGTGCCGAGACCATGGCTGCTTTCTTCTTCTACTTACTAAAAGATTGTATCCACCAGCGGTGATTACTGGATACCGAGGCTTGAGCTTCATTATTCCTCCTCTCGGGTTGAGTGTGTAGTCGTGGGTTGGCTTTCCTCATGGTCTGTCTGGACTTGTCACATTAAAGCGATAACGCAAAATAAATTGTAGGGTCTTATAGTGTAATGATGAGCTGGAAAGTTCTAAAAAAGCAATTGGGTCAGGGTTATTTGATGAAGCCTGGATGCAGGTCTATTCGGTTTCATGATTGGATATCATAAAGTGAATTGAATTGCATTTCTGATTGAGCATGGGTTGCTATTGGTGCTCTTGAACAGATGTGCCTGACATTTCAAGCTGGACTATGAGTGTGATAGGCGATTGCAGTATCTCCCCGGGTATAGCACGTCTGGAATAGCACAGAGAGCTTAAATGGCAGGGGTCTCGCAAGTTCGATATATGGACAACATTACATTGAGCAATAAAAACAAGGAATTACTGCTGCACTAAGAAGTAGGAGGAATCCGGCGTGACACTATTTAAAAACCTGATATTTTGAATAATATTATTAGGTGCTTTATCTGTTATCGAGTATCACGTTCACAAACACTTCTGGCAGTTCAAATAATGCATCTGCGAGATGTTAAAGTTTAATTGTGCAACACCTTATATGGGTAAGGTGCAATTGCATATTAAAGTGTGCCACTGTGTGCTGTACGATGGCCGCACTCTTCTGACTCGTGTCAGGAAACCAGCCTCCTGCAACCCCTTTACAATGTACATAAGTATGGAATTTATAAAGCCAAACCTAGCTGGCAACAGAACACTGTGCCAGGTGAGGGGCAGCCGGGGCAGTGCCATGTTATTCTCTGGTATTTTAGAAACCGACGTTCTACTTTAGAAAGATAACATGGCTGTCTTATTTTACAGCCCACCAGTGCTACCATTATTGCTAAGGGCTATATTATTAAAAAAAACAGATAATTACATTTGAAGGAATGTCAGCAGTAATTGGGACATAACTGCAGCTGTCTTTAAAAAAACACCTTCAGACGTGACGCATGGGCACGGGTGATTGTTACTGCTATTGATTCGCAGAGCGCTTATGAATCCTGGGCCTGAGAACATTTTAGGTGTGACGCTACCTGCTGACTGGGCGCGCACGCGGCGAGGTGATGTTGCACGCCCCCGCGTGCAACATAAATAAACGGGGCATTCCTGGCTGCAGCAGAGCGACCGGGAAGCCCGAACCGAGAGGACGTCTCTGTCTGAGTCCTTCGGGGTTGGGGGCTTACGGAAGGCGCTGGGGGGTCCCGACCAACCCCCAACATTAGGGTTGCATTGACGTCACAGTCAGCACGGCCTTCGATTTTCTGCCTCCCTGTGTATCTTGTGGGTCGGTCTATCGCCGGCGCTCTCCTTATTGGCTGCGCGTTGCGCCAGTCGGTCGATCCATCAAGGCGGGGTTTCATTAACTTCCGCACTTGTTTGCAGGCCTATCTGCTGTGTCGAAGACTGATTACCGAAGACTCTGGTGCTCACTTGAAGAGTCTGTCCAACAGTCGCAGGCGCTTATATATCGGGGAGTGGGGGGAAGGGCGACGCCCCCCCACCCAGGTCTCCCCACAGTGTGCTGCAGACACTGAAAAGTATTTTTTTTTTTACATTTTTTTTTTTGCTGCAAAACCAAAAATTAAAATAATTAATAAATACCGTCTGAGAGGCCCAATTAGCAACATTACAGAGCATGGTCTGATTCAGACCTCTCTGCACCGTTGACTGCTGGCTGGACCTGGCTACTAGTTTCCACACAGGAGCGCGTCCCCTTTTACGAACCATTTTTGTATTGTAAATGCATGGAGCTCGTAGCTCCACGCATTGTACGTTGCAGCACACAATGTAGGAGACTGGCGGGGCGCTAGAAGGGAGGCGCCGCCAGTAAATATTCTGTGCGCAAACAGCGCAACACCAGCCAGCCTCTTACTTTAGATTGGGGCATAGGCTAGCAACAGGTATTTAGTGAATGGTGATGGGCACCGGCGTGTTGGTGACGTAGATGTTGCCACCTTCTAGAACTTCTCAGTCTGTCTACTTGAAAAGTGTTTCAGGCAGCTGCCCAGCCATGGCGCAGAACAGGACAGCAGAGAGAGAGGGCCCACTTCAGTTGCAGTGCATCCGTAAGTAAAAGGATGTCGGAACCTTCAATCGTTCCCCAGGTCAGCAGGACCTGGGAAATACAGCAGGGCCAGGGATGGCCTAGTCAGTGTCAACGTCAACGCCGTAGTAGTAGGTAGGCCGTTGACATCGACAGGCTGAGGGCCCAGGGAAGAGCACAGACAGACCGTCACAGATTGATCCATGCCTGTGCAAAGCGCCTCCGTGCCCTGTGCAATCAGGAAGGAATGCATGCAGATTTCGGTTTAATAGGAAGCAGTTGCTCAGAGTACAGACACGCACTGCAGAGCAGCACATGTACACCCTCCCTCGTACATTTGGCGGGCCCAGATGCTAAATACAAACCTGCATTTTAACCATCATGTCCTCTAGCATGTAAAACCACTCCAACCACTTTCAAACCTGTCCGCAATCCAGAAAATGCTGTTTCGCAGAGTGTTCCTTGCAAATAGACAAGGACTGTGGCCAACACCCATCATCGCAGACAGCATGTGTGTAGTTCCACTTGCACTGAAGCCATATTTTCGATGCATGACATGTGCCGGGCGTTGCATCAGGCGGCCTTCCCCGTTCTGCACCAGTTGTGTCAGATCAGATGCAAGCGTGTTGTGCACCCGGGACAAGGAGATCTGGTCCCGGTTGCACCTTCAGTTCGTTGCAGTACGCCCAGAGCAGACAGGAGTGTGTGCATTAACAACAGAAAGGGGAATTAAGGCAACCGCACACACTCACTGCACAAAGCATGCACACGCAAACTACCTTGCAAACTCTGCCCCTACTCATTTCAGATGCCTTAAATGTTGCCCTCGTGGAGGGCACACCAATGCACAAAACAGGGTGAAGGTGGTGATGCTTAAAAACCGATGCAGACTGCCTCACCCTGGGGTGACCTTTAAATAAAGGCTTGCACCTCGCATATGGGGAGTGAATCTCGTCCCATGATAGTCATGCAACATTAAAAAAAAAAAAAAAAATGGGCGCACAGGCTTTAATTCCCACCAATGGAAAAGAAAGACACTATTATAGCAAAAGTTAAAAATATATATAGCCCCCAGATGCTACGAATGTAGTCGAAATCCTGCAAGGAAAAAAAGGGAGCTCTAAAGATACACCCGGGCTCAGATGTTCATGCAAACCTGGAACTATTCCGACATGTTTCCTATAGCGCTACAACTCCATTACAAATGGTGGGAGGCACTATACAAAAATAAAATAGGTGATGGGTGAAGGGAGAAAAAAGGGGTTCTGTGCTATTGATTTTAGTGGACAAAAGAGCCATAGTGATCGAATACGGATAATGTCCAGTGATGGCTGCATGGAGGAGCTAGCTTGACAGGAAATGCAGAATCTGTTTATATTATGCCAGCCTACGGCCCTTTAATGACTGTATATGGAGGCAAGGAAGCCATAAGCTTGGGCGGGTTATTCTAATTGGTGAGGATTGTTAGAGGGGAATACTGCAGATACTGCATAGTGAGTGACGGCTATGGTGGTACTCATTCGTGTACAATGACGGTGGAACGTGGGTTGCGCACACATTCACATATCGCTGCACAGTGAGGGATATGGTGTGGGGGGTAATGCAGCCAGAAGTATTCCTGCACAGCGTTGCTACTTGCTAGAAAGATGCAGTAGTGGGTAGACCGATCACACTGGGATTCAGAGTAAATGCCCTGGGATTTTCTATTTTGTTTTGCTTTTGCCATGTATGCCTAGTGGCAGAGTAGTCCTTAATAGTAAAAGTAGACTAGGTACACCAGCAGAAACACTGCACGATGAGTAAGGAGAGGCTGAGCACATGCGTGAAGTTGCGCAGTGATCGTGAGGTACACGTAAGGGACTGCACTGAGTAGGGACATTCAACCGATGAGTTTGTAGAACGTGCCTGCATACGTGTTCTTTTACAATCAATCGGGCAGTTTGGTACACTTAGGAAAAATACTGTTCAGTCCGAATAGTGAGTGCCTGCAGCATTTCAGCAAAGGGAGAGGGGATACAGAGAGGTTTTCCTGCACGGCCATGGCGTGGGGAGAGGTATTCCTGCGCGGCCATGGAGTGGGGACAGATATTCCTGCACGGCCATGGCGCAGCGAACAAGGCTCACACCAAAAGTTAATGAATGCTAACACTGGATACGTTTATTTGGGCAGGGGCGTGGGTGAGGGGCACAGGATCAAACAATGCTTATGGCAACTGCCCACTGCTGTCATATTGCAAATGTTTAATGGCTTAGTAAAACAAGCACTGGCAACGCCAACAGTTTGAGCTTTTGTGTAGGCATGGGAAAGGCTCTTGCCAGGCACAGCCGTAGAATTACCTGCCTATTGATAGTCGCAGGTGCAAAATGGTACGAGTACCTTGGTATCTATTAGCAGTGCCTGGCAAATGCCTAATACTTATACACCAGCCGAAACTGTTGGCTTTGCTAACAGGACTTTGGTAAAGGACACGCACAGCACTTACAAATCAAGCGGCTGAAAATGATCTAGTTAATAAATGTGTATTGCACCAGTAGCGGGTTGCCAACTGCATTTAATTCATTAACTCTCAGAAGACTGCTTTCAAAAAGCACTGCTGTGTGGGATGTTTTTATCCATGCATCCAAGCCCTACCTCATAACTGTGCAGTACTGACATGGAAAACATCATGATGGCCAGAGCTTCCCAGAAAATGCACAGGGAAATGCATGAAGAATAGGCTGCCACTCATTTTTACCGATGTTATGGGCACAGAAGGGCACTGCCTAAAACCACCATTGGACTACCCACACAGTAGTCTGAAACCATTGGGAATGGCAATGCTGATTGCCAAAAGCAACCTAGAATTGTGGGGAATTCATTTCTTAAATCCCAAAAATGGGTGCAGTACCAGTACTCACCACTATCAGAAAGCCGGCGTTTTAAAACCACCAGATTTTGTTTAAAACTGAATAAATGAACCCAAAGCATGCCAAAGAAAGACTTACTGAGAGGTGGATACAATGTAAAGTTATATTCTGAAGTGACTTGAAGGTTTATAACAAGACTGGCTGAGCTGTGGATTTCAGCAGTTTAAGTAAATTTGGACTGAAAGACACTAAGGGCCTCATTACGACTCAGGCGGTAAGGGTTTTACGACGGCGTAAACAGCGCCGACCCTTACCACCTGAGTACGAGGTCCCTTAGCGCCATGGCGGATTTAACACCTGCTTTTAGCAGGTGTTAAAATCCATGGCGCTAAGGGACCATGGAGTTAATTACGCCACCGTAATTTACGGTGGCGTAATTAACGCCTTCCCCACTCCCATTATGCCCTATGGGGCAAAAATGGGAATGGGGAAGGGTAAATGGGGATTGGGGACTTACCGCCCCGCCAAGGTCGGAATGGGGCGGTAAGTCCGCCAACCACCATGGCGTAAACGTAGTTTACGCCATGGTGGTAAAGTCACGGCCCAGGCGGTAACTTACCGCCTGGGTCGTAATGAGGCCCTAAAAATCTAAATGTTTAAAAGAAATGAGTGACCTACTTTTGAGTGTCACATAGGCTGCAATTGTTTAAATGTCATAGTTTTAAACTTAGAATCAACATTCTAGCTGCATATGTAAAAAATTGTTAGTTATTTGAATGCAGAAAACTGGGGAACAGAAATGACATGTGGCTAAAAACTGGCTTAAAGAGATTCCAATTTTGCCTGGCAACTACCCCCATCAGGAGTGAAACTTGATTCACAAGTAACTTCCCAGGCCTGGCTGTTTCCTGCTGGCCACACTAAGGATATGCCATCTCTCTGATAATTGAATTAAGGGGAGCCCCCACACAATACAGGAGCTCTGAACAATGCAACCCCCTTCACCCAGGCAGATGGTTTATTGCAGATGTCGTAAAACAGCTTCCTCTTGGCAGAAGCTGGGAGGGGCAGGGTCTCTGAGCTTGGCAGAAACTGGAAAGACTGGTTTCTGTACCATGTGACCTGAAAAGACACATTCCTGTAGCCAGAATATGGTTTTAGAAAAAGATGGATCATTCATAGAGCGGACTTGTGAAAATTATTTAAATGATACCATAATTCTTGTGATTTTTCTGCCCACATTTTAAGACGTGTTAGGACCCGGTGGTATGTTCATGGGGCTTTTAGCGGAAAAGAGGATATTACTCAAAATGTGTGCATGTGAAAAATCTGACACTTCATCAACTAATGTCCATACTCCTTGCGCACATGTGTGTAAATTTGGGTTAATGTCCGAAATTGCAAAATCAGTTAAAAAGTGCAAATGTTGCCATTTCTGAATGCAAGCCCCCAGGAAGAGCAGATTTGGACAGGGTATACCTCCTATGATATGTGAGGGGTGCATGTAATTTTAAACAAATGTGTACCTGTGCAAATGTGTCTTTTTGAGCAAATATAGATTGTGTGTAAAGTTGACAGGGGTGGGTTCTCTGTATCATAAACAGACCTCATCATGATGACACTTCATTTCATTCCCCCAATCAAGGGGAAGTGGATGAAGTGGCCAATGATAAGTGGAGAGGGGTAGAGCCTAGTGATGCTGCACACACATCCATTTTAAAAACAGATAAAAGCAGACAGACAGGACAGATAGGGACATTCATTTCCATCTGCTGCGGGACGCTCTGCCGGAAAATCCATACTTTACCTCCATCAATCTCTAGAGAAAGCTGTGCAGAAAATACAGACTTTAAATCCATCAATCTCCAGAATCCAGAGAGAGAGCAGACCCAGACCAGACCGCTGTTAGCAGAACCAGAGAGAGCTGACCCAGATCACTGTGAAGTGCCGAGACCAGACCAGAGTCCAGTCTAAAACCTGACCAGATCCGTGGCGAGGCCCATTTATTTCAAAAATGTATTGTGAGTACCCAGCAGACTGTGCAGAACTAATCTCTTAGTTAAAATAATATAATTCAATCTATTTTAACCTAAGTAGAACTGCCTCCTAACTGTCACCTGTCATTTTCCAGTTGCTAGCTGTCACTTGTCTTTTTGAACTTTAAAATTTCAAATCTGAAAAACGACCTTTATTTAATCGCTCATATCTCCGTGACCGTTTGTCCTAGAGACTTGCAGTAACTTTCATCTGGAAGCTGAGATCCTAGGCTGATCGTCCTTGTAGTTCCTCTGTAATCGCGCCCGGCGCACTCGCGAATTTTGCCGCGATTTGCAAATTTCTCCACGTGTGAAAACAGAAGTTTTCTTGCTTTCATTTGCCAAAAATTTGTTTAACCTGCTAGTTACTCCTAGATCCTTGCTAAAGTGAGCCTGAACTCATCCCAAGTATATTTCACTCACCCTGAACCTCCTAGAGGGAATTAAAAGCATTTTAGCATATTTTTCACTTCATTGCCAGCACATGTAAAAGCATTTTGGGCCTGTGTTTAAAACTCCGATCTGAACTCTAAGCTTGCTGGGGTGAACTGAATTACATTTGATTGCATTTCTGAGAACTGTGTGCTTTCCTTCCATTTCCTTGCATTGCATAAAGGGGGGAGGGGATTGCCAGAGAAAAGTGATTACATTGTTTTGTTGAAAGCATATTGAGTATTTTCTGTACTGCATTTTCATTCCACCTTGCATCCATTTGAAACCATAAAGTATTGTTGCTATCTTATCCATCCTATAACCACTCATCATTGATTATAAAGAAGTGTGCTAGTGCCAGACTATCCATTATTGATTACTGCTCAGATTCAGTGTGATATTCAATTATTAATTTATTATAAAGCGTGATATATATATATATTGTTTAAATTATCAAATAAACCTTTTAAACTTGCAAAACAGAACTACTTCTTGGCTCAGTGGGGTCAGGAGGATTCCAAGAGAGGGGTGTTATATAGGGGTAGTCATCCAGAACGCATGAACTGGACATACAGATATATCAATAAGGGTTTCCATTCAGTATCCCAGACTAGGCATTGACTTAGCTGTAGTGTTGAATTGAATCCTCTTACAAATTGGGGGCTCGTGCCGGGCGTTTGGATTAGATCTATCACTTGTGCAGATTAATACAGCGTGCCAGCTGACCAGATACACATATCCGGTCGGAAAACATGCTGTGTTACGCTGTAAAGCACTCCTCAAAGGAACGCTCTAAGAAAAAGGTCTGTTTTGCAAAAATAAAATACTAATTTCTGTAAGTCAGGACAGAGACCAATCTCTAGAATGACGACCTTAGTAGACATGAAAATAGCCAGAGAGCACTTCTTACATAAGTTATTTGTGAGAGGTGAGTGGACTCACCAGGACCGCATGGTCTGGTTGCAGGCCATCACGCAACAGGTCACGGAAACAGGGTCAGATATCTGTAGAGATCAGGGTCCCTTACATGTGGCCCTGAGTGAACTATACATGGCTCCTAAAGCTAAGGATGAACAAGACAAGATGGTTAGGATAGCGGCATACCTGTACCTATATATGGGAGACATGCAGGATAAATGTACTGAAAGCCAAGATCTGGCGAATAAGCGACAGATGGCGTTAGAGAAGGTCCAATCTGACCTGGTCTCTTCTGAGCAGAGGCTGCAGGGGAGCCAGGAGTCAGAAAATTAGAGTAGACAGCACATCATTAAAATAAAGAGGGACATGGACATCCTGCAACAGGAAAAGGCTGACCAGGATAACAGATTTCTGGCCTTGCAGAAGGAGTACCAAGAAGGTTTGGACTCCCTACTGCAGAGCCAGAAAAAGCTGGAGCAACAGTTAGACTTCAATAGGGCATGTGCTGAGCAGGTAGTCACCCTGCAAAGCCACCTAGATAGGGAGAAGGCAGAGAGCAATAAACTGATTTTGAAAGACCTGGATACTCAGGCAGAATTTGACCAGGAGCGCCAGAAAGCTGGTGCCTTCCAAAGGCAAAGGGACGACCTGGCGGCACAGATGCAGGCTCTTAGTCAGGAAAGGGATACCTTAGGCCAGGAAGTCTGCCACTTACAAAGGAAAATGGAAGAAAATCACCTGGCTCCAGGGACTGGGTGACCTCCAAAAAGAACACCATAACTTGTTAGAGCACACCAGGAAGGTGGAGGATGCTCTGGCAAGAAAGGAGCAGGCCAATAGGGACACAGCTCAGGAGGTAACCCTCCTGCAGCAAAGACTGGCCCAGTGCTCCAGGACCAATCAGGAAACGCAGAGAGAGAATGAGGCTCTCTGCCAGCACAATGATAGGCTCCAACAACAGGTAGCGATGCAAGGGAGACTGATAGAGTCTAGTAAGGCCTTAACTGAGGAACTGAAGGCACAGGCTCTTGCATTGCAACAGGGAGCAGGGGCGGATAGAGATGAGGTTCGCTGGGAAAGAGAAACTCCTGAGCATAACCACAGGAGCCTTAGTACCAGAGGCCTTTATTTCTCTCAGTCCCTGGACTCTGCCACCCCCATGTCCCCTGGCGCACATGAGCACAGGGCCACAGGGATGGCAGATTACTATCCAGCCAGAAGCATGGGGCTCATAGGCCAGTACCACCCAGGAATGGAGGGGCGGGCATCCGGGTATGGGCACCCAAGCACAGTGCAATTTGATGGGGAACCCCAGGTGAGTAGGCCCATTAAGGGCATCCTGAAAACCTCTGCCCAGTTAGATCAGTGGGGGGGTACCCATCAAATCCTGGCAGCAAGGAGGGATCTGAAGACTCCTCTGAGCGGTACAGGACACAGGAGACCAGGTCCACACATTCTGCCAGCCATTCCCAGGCTCGCAGAATCCAGGAAAACCTGGAAGAACAGACGGGAACCTCTGGGAGCAGTGCCTCTGAGTCAGAAGATGAATGGACCAGGGTTACCCTGACCAAAAGGGCCAATAAGACAAAAAGGGCCTTGCTTAAGGACCCCTTAAAACAGATTAAGGCAATCAGGAGCGTCATCACGCCTTATCATAAGAACGCCAAGTATTCGGTTTGGGAGCACTTAGAGTTGTTTGAGCAAATGATGGAGACTTTCCATTTGAAGGACAGCCAAAGCTGTATTCAATATGTAAAGTGGACCTTCTCCCCGGAATACTCCAGTTTCTTTGCGGGGCTGGAGGACCAAAATCATTTAAGATGGTCCGCCTATAAGGCGGCCATCTTGAAACATTTTTCTACTCATAGAAATCCTCAAGAGGCTCGCAAGGAAGCCTACAATTTACAATGTGGGGAGGATCAGGCCCCACAAGAATTTGTGCAGGAGTTAAAGCGTGCTTTTGCACAGACCACAAGAAGGGTGCGCACGGATAGCAGAGAATTTATTAATACGTTTTTCCATGCCTTGCCCAAATACATAATGACCCAGCTCGTGAGGGATTTTCACGAGAAAAGATCTTTAGAATGGGTCATTGAACAGGCGACCCGGATCTATGAGGTGCAGAAGCCAATAGAAAATAAAAATAATGCGCCCAAAAACCCCAAATTCAACAACACCCCTGCTGCTGTCAAGGTGGCAGAGGTAAAGGTCACCCCCGTTTTAGAGTTGGAGATGGGGGGGCCTAAAAACCTACCTGCACCTAATAATGCTAGGCCCAGAAGGTCCTCGGGCCAGTCGCAGACAGGGGGCCAGGGAGGCAGCCCCACAAATGGGGTCCCTCGCTCTCCTGATTATGTAAGCCCCCGGTACAAGCGAAACAGACCCATCCTGGGTTATGTGTGGACTCCTCCAGCCCAAGGGGGGGGGATCCAGCCAAGCACCTAACCCAGGGAACTTCCCTCCCAACTTCTCACAGGAGGGCAGAAACTCACCAAACCCTGGGCAGAACTTCTTCCCCAGGTATCCACCCAACTTCCAACCCCAAAATCCTCCACCCTTCTTTCCCCAATTCCCTGAGCCCAGACAACCGAATCCGGGAGAGGGGAGGCCAAGGGTGGAGGGGTATCCAAATCTTCCCAACCAGGGGTACTACCAAAGAAGGGATAGCTACCCTTCCCGGGATCAGCCCAGGGGAGAAAACAGGGCCCCGTATCAGCCTGAGCGGGTTTCCCAGTTAGAGCGCCAGGTTCAAAACATGGCGCGGGATCTGGGTCACATACTGAGGGCTCAGCAGAACCCTCAGATCGGCATGCCGGCGCAGAACGCACCCAACTCTGGACCTGGTGCCCAGGAACAATGACTGGGGCAGCACCCCGATAACTCACCGGTTCCCAGGGAGGAGGCACAAAGGGAAGGGGGGTGTAAAGCCTTGGAGGAAGCTTCCTTCCTCACTTGTAAACAGCCCCTGGAAACCCAGGAACCGGAAACAAAATCTCTTGCCCCTGAAAGTCTCCCTCCTAAGGAGCAGAGGGGGGGTAGGAGAAACAAAAGACCCAAACAGACTCAGTTTGAGGAGGAGGTACAGATCATCCAATTTGAGGGAGAGGGATCCTCAGAGGATCCTGGGAAAAGGATCTTCTCCTTCAGAGAGGGGGGAACTCCTCCCAAAGAAAAATGGGTCCCTAGGGATGCAAATCCAGACTGGGGAGATGTGGAGGCTGAGCTACCGCCGCCAACCATCTCATCCCAGAACCAACAGCAAGAAAATCCCCTGGTTCAAACCCATCCTGATGACTGCCTCCAAAAAGGGGAGGGCGGCCCAGAACCGGAGCCAGGGGAACCCACAATGGCTCTGATCTCCAGTTGCCAATTTTTTCTTTCAGATTCCCAAGGCTCTCCACAGAATTCTGCCCAAATGTCTTCGCTAGCGATGTCCAAACCCAGAAAGTTAGCCCACCAGTTGTCCAAAAATGTGCATTATCTGTGCCCCCTTGAGGAGAAGGAGGGAAGATACTATGCCCCGGTACAAGTACAGGGGCAGGGTACAATTTTGGCACTGGTGGACACTGGATCTCAAGCTACCCTTCTGTCCAGAAGGGCCTTTGACGAACTGAATGCAGGAAGGGGAGAGAATTACCAAATTCC
Organism: Ambystoma mexicanum; assembly: GCF_040938575.1. NCBI lineage: Eukaryota > Metazoa > Chordata > Amphibia > Caudata > Ambystomatidae > Ambystoma > Ambystoma mexicanum. The sequence continues at coordinate 72,209,682 of NC_090923.1, forward strand.
TCTCACCTCTCTTCCTGGACAACTGCAGAACTTTGACGGGAAGGAAATTCCCGTTGAGGGGACTGCAGATTTGGACATTAAAATTGGGCGACACAAGTTGAAACACCCGGTCATAGTTGTGACTCCAGAGGGCACCCCTTGTTTACTGGGGAATGACCTCCTGAGGAGGTTGTCACCCTTAATAGATTGCGTAAACAAGGTCCTCTGGACCCAGACTAGCCGACCAATAAAATTAAAACAGAGTGTCAACCATGTTAGTTTAAACGGCACCTGCCACATGGTTGAACAAAAATCTGACCAAGTAGAATTTCACTTCCAAAATAGCCAAATTCCAGACGTGACAGTAATAGCAGTAGGACAACAGACTGGTGATGGAGGGTCCTCTCTATTTCTGAAAATAAACCTTCCTTCCAGTCTAAAGTGGTACTCCACGCTGGAAGGAAACACTCTGAGATTCTATACTAATCCACAATCAGAAACTCCCACTCCTATAGTCCAGAAAGATGTGAAATCAGCTCAGAGCCTGGCTGATATTCAGCAAATTGGAGAGCAGTTGTTCATCCCTGTCCAATTAAATGATGGGAAGGACTCTGTTCTCGCTCGAGTGTGTGTGAACAGCGGTAAGAGCTTCATCAGCGAAGCCATGTTCCGCCAACTCCCAAAAGATCCAGCCATTCCCACATTCAAACTGATAGACAAATGGGAAATGGACCTGGAAGCACCTAATTCCAAACATCTCCTGCCAAGCAGGTGTATGCTCAAAATCTCCATTGGCAACAAGAGCATAGTCCATAATTTTGGGTCGTGCGAGACGTTACTGCCGCCTTTTACTTAGGCAGTGACATTCTCAATCGCTTTGCCATTAGTTTGGACCTAATAAACTTCAAAGCTTGGTCCCGATTAGCGGATAATCCCATGGGCTTTGATGATCCAGAAAAAGCATTTAGGTCAGCTCAATTGCTACCTTATGCAGTTGAAATTCAGATCAAAGAGGAAGGCACCATCCCAGAAAGGACCCGACAATTTTCCCTGGAAGTGAAAGTTAAAAGAGGACAATATTTGCAAAACCCTGATGCTTACATACATCTAAATGCTTATCTCCAACAGCAAGGTTTAGGGGTAAACCCAACACCATTAGTCAACATAGAACATGACACCATTCCAATGGAGGTGGATAACAGCGACTTAAAGAGTATTACTCTAGCCGCAGGCACCATTATTGGAATGGCGGTTGATGACCGACATTTTTCCATAGATTTAGGTAATGAATTGTTAGGGCCAATCCCCAAGGACTGCTTTGACAGTGACAGTGACGACAATACAACACCAGACAGGATTTTTACCCGGCATGGGGGGAACTTCCTGGTGTACACTTCTTGCCCTTATGGTAAGGAAGATGTGACTTGTGACTTCAGGAGGGATGAGGTGATTTTCCAAGTCCATGAGGGCTGCCTTTCCCACCTGAAGCCTCCAGTCCAAATCAGCACTCTGACCAGGGACCTCTCCACCCAGCTGGAGGAGGCCGCTGAAATAGCCAAACCAGAAGTCTTTCCAGGCTTCAGGCAGATGGTGGAAGAGAGAGTCAACCTAGCTGATGCCTGTGTGACTCTGGAACAAAAGCAAAGGTTGAAACAAGTTTTCTTGGGTTTCCAAGATCTCTTTGCGGTAGACTCATATGACTGTGGCCGCACCGACATCCACACAACAACAATCCCCACGGACCCTGGCATGACTCCTGTGTTTGTGAAGCAATATCGCTTGCCTCTCGCATCAATGGAGTCCCTTACTGAAATAATTAAGAACCTTGAGTCCCGGGGAATAATCCGTCCAGTCCACAGCACCTTCAATAATCCGGTGCTGGGAATATTGAAGCCAAACGGCCAGTGGAGACTCTGCACCAACCTCAGGGAGCTCAACAAACGGGTCCATACTTCCCGATGGCCTCTGCCCTACATTGACCAAGGGCTGGCCCAGATCCAGGGGTCACAGGTATTCACTGCAATAGACCTGACCAATGGATACTGGACTGTGCCTGTCAGTAGGGAGGACCAATACAAACTGGCTTTTACCTTTAGGGGCCAGCAGTACACATGGACCCGGACTCCCTTCGGATACCTTAACTCCGGTAATGAGTTCAATATTTTCCTACATAAGGCCATGCCCGACCTGGGTGCGAGGGGTAACCTGGCTTATGTAGATGATGTCCTCATCAAAAGTTCATCTGTGGAGGAATACATAGCGGAGATCCGTTATGTTCTGACCCAGTTGAGGGCCGCCGGAGCAAAATTTTCCTTTCAGAAAGCACAGTGGTGTAGAACCCGTGTTAATTTCTTGGGGCATGAGATTACTCCTCAGGGTCTCTGTCCCCAGGAAAAGAAAGTGGAAGCACTTCAGAAACTGAAAGACCCCACAACTCTGCGGGAACTAAGGAGCCTCCTTGGGCTGACTAATTACAGCAGAAAGTTCATTGAGGGCTACGCAGAGATCACCAGACCCCTGATTCATCTCCTGAAGGGGGGGGTCAAGTGGGAATGGGGTCCAGAACAATCCGAGGCAGTAAGACAACTCAAAAGAACCTCTCACAAGCGCCTTGCCTAGCTTACCCTGTCAGAAACAAGGAGTTCTTCCTGGAGACGGGGTTCTCTAATACGTGCTTGACGGCAGTATTATACCAAAAGCATGACAAGGTCAATAAAGTAATCTCCTATGCGAGCAAAACGTTATCCTCTGTGGAGGAAAAATTCAACGATTGTGAGAAGGCACTCCTGGCAACGGTGTGGGCATTGAAGAATTACCGCCCGTTTATCCAGGGGGAACACATCATAGTGGAGACTCCACACCAGCCTCTGCAATATCTCCAAAGTGATAGAATCCGGGCTGGAAATGTGAGTAATTCCCGAATTACTTCCTGGATTCTGTCAATGCAAGGCTTTCCTGTGGAGGTCAGATATGGCCAAAACAAGAAGAGTCCCCTCGCGCAAGGTCTGGCTGACTTGCATGATTGTGCCAGAGAAAACTGTCTCGAGGACGAAAGTCTAAAAATCAAGGACAACACGGAGGCATACCTTAATTCCCCACACAAAGTCTTTGAAGAGGACAAGTGTGAGGGAATGCCCACTGTCTATGTGGATGGATGCTCTTACCATGTTGACAACAACGGGGAGAAAGAACTGGTGGCCGGCGTAGGGAATGCATGGGTGAATGAGTCCCCAGAACCCTCCGCTGGATACAAAATTGGTCCCCGAAGTAGTCAGGTGGCAGAATTGATGGCTGTGCATCAGGCCATCCTCACTGCTGTCCAGCATCAACTCCACGAACTGGTCATAATCACAGATTCGGATTATGTACGGAACGGGTTCGTGGAGCACCTGGTTAATTGGAAAACCAGAGGCATGTAATGTGCTAACAAAAAACCCTTGAAACATGGGAAGTTGATCCAAAACATTGATGATCTGGTCACCTCGAATGAGATGACCATCTATTGGAAGAAGATCAAGGGTCATTCCAAAGTAGAGGGACCAGACAAAACTGGAAATGACTTAGCTGATCAGCTGGCCAAAACCGGGGCCATCCAAGGGGATCTAAATGAGATTGAGTCCCTGTTGGGGGAAATCCAGGTCACTGCTATCACTAGGTCCCAGACAAATGCTCACAACGACCTTTCAATTGCACAATGGAGTAAGGAGACCCCTGATGCTGATTTGATTACCGCTCAGAAGGGGGATCCAATGATTGGTAAATTTTACCAGCACATTGAGGACCCTGAGAACTTTCCCCTGACGGATACCGATTACACTGGGAAAGAGGACCTAAGAGTGTTGATGAAATGTCCAAAAATGTTCCGGATCCAAGACGGTTTGCTGGTAAGGAAATCCAAAGCTGGCCACGATCAGTGGGTGGTTCCTACCTCATTCCGAAGCCTGATGTTAAGTCACGCCCATGATGCGGCCACCGCCGGTCATCGGGGGTTTCACACAACATTGGAAATCTTAAGAGAGGTTGCATATTGGCCATACATGGGGCAGGACCTCGACCAATACTTGAAGGGGTGTCTTGTGTGTGCACAATTTCAGCCATCATCCCTCACGCACCGTGCACCTCTCCAAAAGAGGGGGATGACACTGCCATGGTCAGATTTACAAATCGACTTTGTAGGCCCCGTGATTCGCTCTGCTAGGGGGAATAAGTACATGTTGACTGTGACATGCTTGTTTACCAAGTGGGTGGAATGTCTCCCAGCCCCAAATTGCAAGGCAGAAACTGCAGCTGCCCTGATGATTAACCACATCTTTTCCCGTTTTGGTCTACCTCAAAGGATTGAGTCAGACAGGGGTAGCCACTTCACCAGTGAAGTAATGACAAAGATGTGGGAGATACTGGGGGTCAAAAGGAAGTTGCATATTGCTTACCGGCCAGCTTCTTCTGGGGCAGTGGAGAGATATAACCGAACCATTGTGAGCATATTAAAGAAGTTTGTGGCGGATTCTGGGCCAAGTTGGGATATCCGATTACCTCTGGTCCTAATGGCCATCAGATCTACCCCTTCATCTGCAACCAAAATGTCACCATTTGAGTTGATGACTGGACGCAAAATGGTGCTTCCGCAGCATTTGCTCTACAGGACCCAAGAGCAGACACTGATAAATGCCTCCACAACTCATGAGTATGTGGAGAATTTAAGGAAACACCTTCAACATGCTTTTGCTTATGCTCAGCGGAATCTAGAAAGATCGGCTGATAGCATGAAGACCCATTATGACCTGAAAACTTCCAGGAAGGAATATCAGGTGGGAGACCGGGTCTATCTATACAACTTCCAAAGGAACCAGGCCAAGCAGCGCACATTTTTGCCTACATGGAAGGGACCCTTTGAGATCATCGACAAGATCTCCCCTGTGGCCTACAAAATCCACATCCCCAAAGGTCATTTGGCAGAGGGGGGAGACAAGTGGGTCCACATAAACCAGTTGAAATGTTGCCATCCCAGGCACACTCTGCAACAACTGGAGGAATCCTCTGGAATCCTAGCAGGTACTGTCTCAGATTAATTCAGTTCCAACCATAAAACATACCACATCTAGTCTCTGAAATATTGTGATTTGCATGAAACTGTCTCTTAGTTATCCTTTCTTTTTTAAAATAAGAATGTAATGTTAGGTTATTGTGAAATGTATATGCTGCCACACTATCTCAACAGTTGTGGAAAAACGTCTATGAGTAGGTATTGCCGCTTTTGCTTTATCATCCTAGGAGAGATGAAACCATGGAGAATGACCAAGGAGGATGATCCGGAGACTGGGAGGATGACGCAAGGGGGCCTAGGGTACCGCCCAATATTCCCATCAGGACCGGCGAGGAGAACCGATCGATCCGACCGGATGGAGGAAAAGATGCTGAACTGTGCCATCTATTGGAAGAAGATGAGGAAACATCCCAGATCTTGCGAGTTCCATCAGTGAAACAAAATGGCCATCGCAAGAGGGGGGCTTGTGGGATGTTTTTATCCATGCATCCGAGCCCTACCTCATAACTGTGCAGTACTGACATGGAAAACATCATGATGGCCAGAGCTTCCCAGAAAATGCACAGGGAAATGCATGAAGAACAGGCTGCCACTCATTTTTACCGATGTTATGGGCACAGAAGGGCACTGCCTAAAACCACCATTGGACTACCCACACAGTAGTCTGAAACCATTGGGAATGGCAATGCTGCCAAAAGCAACCTAGAATTGTGGGGAATTCATTTCTTAAATCCCAAAAATGGGTGCAGTACCAGTACTCACCACTATCAGAAAGCCGGCGTTTTAAAACCACCAGATTTTGTTTAAAACTGAATAAATGAACCCAAAGCATGCCAAAGAAAGACTTACTGAGAGGTGGATACAATGTAAAGTTATATTCTGAAGTGACTTGAAGGTTTATAACAAGATTGGCTGAGCTGTGGATTTCAGCAGTTTAAGTAAATTTGGACTGAAAGACACTAAAAATCTAAATGTTTAAAAGAAATGAGTGACCTACTTTTGAGTGTCACATAGGCTGCAATTGTTTAAATGTCATAGTTTTAAACTTAGAATCAGCATTCTAGCTGCATATGTAAAAAATTGTTAGTTATTTGAATGCAGAAAACTGGGGAACAGAAATGACATGTGGCTAAAAACTGGCTTAAAGAGATTCCAATTTTGCCTGGCAACTACCCCCATCAGGAGTGAAACTTGATTCACAAGTAACTTCCCAGGCCTGGCTGTTTCCTGCTGGCCACACTAAGGATATGCCATCTCTCTGATAATTGAATTAAGGGGAGCCCCCACAGAATACAGGAGCTCTGAACAATGCAACCCCCTTCACCCAGGCAGATGGTTTATTGCAGATGTCGTAAAACAGCTTCCTCTTGGCAGAAGCTGGGAGGGGCAGGGTCTCTGAGCTTGGCAGAAACTGGAAAGACTGGTTTCTGTACCATGTGACCTGAAAAGACACATTCCTGTAGCCAGAATATGGTTTTAGAAAAAGATGGATCATTCATAGAGCGGACTTGTGAAAATTATTTAAATGATACCATAATTCTTGTGATTTTTCTGCCCACATTTTAAGACGTGTTAGGACCCGGTGGTATGTTCAGGGGGCTTTTAGCGGAAAAGAGGATATTACTCAAAATGTGTGCATGTGAAAAATCTGACACTTCATCAACTAATGTCCATACTCCTTGCGCACATGTGTGTAAATTTGGGTTAATGTCCGAAATTGCAAAATCAGTTAAAAAGTGCAAATATTGCCATTTCTGAATGCAAGCCCCCAGGAAGAGCAGATTTGGACAGGGTATACCTCCTGTGATATGTGAGGGGTGCATGTAATTTTAAACAAATGTGTACCTGTGCAAATGTGTCTTTTTGAGCAAATATAGATTGTGTGTAAAGTTGACAGGGGTGGGTTCTCTGTATCATAAACAGACCTCATCATGATGACACTTCATTTCATTCCCCCAATCAAGGGGAAGTGGATGAAGTGGCCAATGATAAGTGGAGAGGGGTAGAGCCTAGTGATGCTGCACACACATCCATTTTAAAAACAGATAAAAGCAGACAGACAGGACAGATATGGACATTCATTTCCATCTGCTGTGGGACGCTCTGCCGGAAAATCCATACTTTACCTCCATCAATCTCTAGAGAAAGCTGTGCAGAAAGATCCAGACTTTAAATCCATCAATCTCCAGAATCCAGAGAGAGAGCAGACCCAGACCAGACCGCTGTTAGCAGAACCAGAGAGAGCTGACCCAGATCACTGTGAAGTGCCGAGACCAGACCAGAGTCCAGTCTAAAACCTGACCAGATCCGTGGCGAGGCCCATTTATTTCAAAAATATATTGTGAGTACCCAGCAGACTGTGCAGAACTAATCTCTTAGTTAAAATAATATAATTCAATCTATTTTAACCTAAGTAGAACTGCCTCCTAACTGTCACCTGTCATTTTCCAGTTGCTAGCTGTCACTTGTCTTTTTGAACTTTAAAATTTCAAATCTGAAAAACGACCTTTATTTAATCGCTCATATCTCCGTGACCGTTTGTCCTAGAGACTTGCAGTAACTTTCATCTGGAAGCTGAGATCCTAGGCTGATCGTCCTTGTAGTTCTTCTGTAATCGCGCCCGGCGCACTCGCGAATTTTGCCGCGATTTGCAAATTTCTCCACGTGTGAAAACAGAAGTTTTCTTGCTTTCATTTGCCAAAAATTCGTTTAACCTGCTAGTTACTCCTAGATCCTTGCTAAAGTGAGCCTGAACTCATCCCAAGTATATTTCACTCACCCTGAACCTCCTAGAGGGAATTAAAAGCATTTTAGCATATTTGTCACTTCATTGCCAGCACATGTAAAAGCATTTTGGGCCTGTGTTTAAAACTCCGATCTGTACTCTAAGCTTGCTGGGGTGAACTGAATTACATTTGATTGCATTTCTGAGAACTGTGTGCTTTCCTTCCATTTCCTTGCATTGCATAAAGGGGGGAGGGGATTGCCAGAGAAAAGTGATTACATTGTTTTGTTGAAAGCATATTGAGTATTTTCTGTACTGCATTTTCATTCCACCTTGCATCCATTTGAAACCATAAAGTATTGTTGCTATCTTATCCATCCTATAACCACTCATCATTGATTATAAAGAAGTGTGCTAGTGCCAGACTATCCATTATTGATTACTGCTCAGATTCAGTGTGATATTCAATTATTAATTTATTATAAAGCGTGATATATATATATATTGTTTAAATTATCAAATAAACCTTTTAAACTTGCAAAACAGAACTACTTCTTGGCTCAGTGGGGTCAGGAGGATTCCAAGAGAGGGGTGTTATATAGGGGAAGTCATCCAGAACGCATGAACTGGACATAAAGATATATCAATAAGGGTTTCCATTCAGTATTCCAGACTAGGCATTGACTTAGCTGTAGTGTTGAATTGAATCCTCTTACAAATTGGGGGCTCGTGCCGGGCGTTTGGATTAGATCTATCACTTGTGCAGATTAATACAGCGTGCCAGCTGACCAGATACACATATCCGGTCGGAAAACACGCTGTGTTACGCTGTAAAGCACTCCTCAAAGGAACGCTCTAAGAAAAAGGTCTGTTTTGCAAAAATAAAATACTAATTTCTGTAAGTCAGGACAGAGACCAATCTCTAGAATGACGACCTTAGTAGACATGGAAATAGCCAGAGAGCACTTCTTACATAAGTTTTTTGTGAGAGGTGAGTGGACTCACAAGGACCGCATGGTCTGGTTGCAGGCCATCACGCAACAGGTCACGGAAACAGGGTCAGATATCTGGAGAGATCAGGATCCCTTACATGTGGCCCTGAGTGAACTATACATGGCTCCTAAAGCTAAGGATGAACAAGACAAGATGGTTAGGATAGCGGCATACCTGTACCTATATATGGGAGACATGCAGGATAAATGTACTGAAAGCCAAGATCTCGCGAATAAGCGACAGATGGCGTTAGAGAAGGTCCAATCTGACCTGCTCTCTTCTGAGCAGAGGCTGCAGGGGAGCCAGGAGTCAGAAAATGAGAGTAGACAGCACATCATTAAAATAAAGAGGGACATGGACATCCTGCAACAGGAAAAGGCTGACCAGGATACCAGATTTCTGGCCTTGCAGAAGGAGTACCAAGAAGGTTTGGACTCCCTACTGCAGAGCCAGAAAAAGCTGGAGCAACAGTTAGACTTCAATAGGGCATGTGGCAAAGGGACGACCTGGCGGCACAGATGCAGGCTCTTAATCAGGAAAGGGATACCTTAGGCCAGGAAGTCTGCCACTTAAAAAGGAAAATGGAAGAAAATCACCTGGCCCTCCAGGGACTGGGTGACCTCCAAAAAGAACACCATAACTTGTTAGAGCACACCAGGAAGGTGGAGGATGCTCTGGCAAGAAAGGAGCAGGCCAATAGGGACACAGCTCAGGAGGTAACCCTCCTGCAGCAAAGACTGGCCCAGTGCTCCAGGACCAATCAGGAAACGCAGAGAGAGAATGAGGCTCTCTGCCAGCACAATGATAGGCTCCAACAACAGGTAGTGATGCAAGGGAGACTGATAGAGTCTAGTAAGGCCTTAACTGAGGAACTGAAGGCACAGGCTCTTGCATTGCAACAGGGAGCAGGGGCGGATAGAGATGAGGTTCGCTGGGAAAGAGAAACTCCTGAGCATAACCCCAGGAGCCTTAGTACCAGAGGCCTTTATTTCTCTCAGTCCCTGGACTCTGCCACCCCCATGTCCCCTGGCGCACATGAGCACAGGGCCACAGGGATGGCAGACTACTATCCAGCCAGAAGCATGGGGCTCATAGGCCAGTACCACCCAGGAATGGAGGGGCGGGCATCCGGGTATGGGCACCCAAGCACAGCGCAATTTGATGGGGAACCCCAGGTGAGTAGGCCCATTAAGGGCATCCTGAAAACCTCTGCCCAGTTAGATCAGTGGGGGGGTACCCATCAAATCCTGGCAGCAAGGAGGGATCTGAAGACTCCTCTGAGCGGTACAGGACACAGGAGACCAGGTCCACACATTCTGCCAGCCATTCCCAGGCTCGCAGAATCCGGGAAAACCTGGAAGAACAGACGGGAACCTCTGGGAGCAGTGCCTCTGAGTCAGAAGATGAATGGACCAGGGTTACCCTGACCAAAAGGGCCAATAAGACAAAAAGGGCCTTGCTTAAGGACACCTTAAAACAGATTAAGGCAATCAGGAGCGTCATCACGCCTTATCATAAGAACGCCAAGTATTCGGTTTGGGAGCACTTAGAGTTGTTTGAGCAAATGATGGAGACTTTCCATTTGAAGGACAGCCAAAGCTGTATTCAATATGTAAAGTGGACCTTCTCCCCGGAATACTCCAGTTTCTTTGCGGGGCTGGAGGACCAAAATCATTTAAGATGGTCCGCCTATAAGGCGGCCATCTTGAAACATTTTTCTACTCATAGAAATCCTCAAGAGGCTCGCAAGGAAGCCTACAATTTACAATGTGGGGAGGATCAGGCCCCACAAGAATTTGTGCAGGAGTTAAAGCGTGCTTTTGCACAGACCACAAGAAGGGTGCGCACGGATAGCAGAGAATTTATTAATACGTTTTTCCATGCCTTGCCCAAATACATAATGACCCAGCTCGTGAGGGATTTTCACGAGAAAAGATCTTTAGAATGGGTCATTGAACAGGCGACCCGGATCTATGAGGTGCAGAAGCCAATAGAAAATAAAAATAATGCGCCCAAAAACCCCAAATTCAACAACACCCCTGCTGCTGTCAAGGTGGCAGAGGTAAAGGTCACCCCCGTTTTAGAGTTGGAGATGGGGGGGCCTAAAAACCTACCTGCACCTAATAATGCTAGGCCCAGAAGGTCCTCGGGCCAGTCGCAGACAGGGGGCCAGGGAGGCAGCCCCACAAATGGGGTCCCTCGCTCTCCTGATTATGTAAGCCCCCGGTACAAGCGAAACAGACCCATCCTGGGTTATGTGTGGACTCCTCCAGCCCAAGGGGGGGGGATCCAGCCAAGCACCTAACCCAGGGAACTTCCCTCCCAACTTCTCACAGGAGGGCAGAAACTCACCAAACCCTGGGCAGAACTTCTTCCCCAGGTATCCACCCAACTTCCAACCCCAAAATCCTCCACCCTTCTTTCCCCAATTCCCTGAGCCCAGACAACCGAATCCGGGAGAGGGGAGGCCAAGGGTGGAGGGGTATCCAAATCTTCCCAACCAGGGGTACTACCAAAGAAGGGATAGCTACCCTTCCCGGGATCAGCCCAGGGGAGAAAACAGGGCCCCGTATCAGCCTGAGCGGGTTTCCCAGTTAGAGCGCCAGGTTCAAAACATGGCGCGGGATCTGGGTCACATACTGAGGGCTCAGCAGAACCCTCAGATCGGCATGCCGGCGCAGAACGCACCCAACTCTGGACCTGGTGCCCAGGAACAATGACTGGGGCAGCACCCCGATAACTCACCGGTTCCCAGGGAGGAGGCACAAAGGGAAGGGGGGTGTAAAGCCTTGGAGGAAGCTTCCTTCCTCACTTGTAAACAGCCCCTGGAAACCCAGGAACCGGAAACAAAATCTCTTGCCCCTGAAAGTCTCCCTCCTAAGGAGCAGAGGGGGGGTAGGAGAAACAAAAGACCCAAACAGACTCAGTTTGAGGAGGAGGTACAGATCATCCAATTTGAGGGAGAGGGATCCTCAGAGGATCCTGGGAAAAGGATCTTCTCCTTCAGAGAGGGGGGAACTCCTCCCAAAGAAAAATGGGTCCCTAGGGATGCAAATCCAGACTGGGGAGATGTGGAGGCTGAGCTACCGCCGCCAACCATCTCATCCCAGAACCAACAGCAAGAAAATCCCCTGGTTCAAACCCATCCTGATGACTGCCTCCAAAAAGGGGAGGGCGGCCCAGAACCGGAGCCAGGGGAACCCACAATGGCTCTGATCTCCAGTTGCCAATTTTTTCTTTCAGATTCCCAAGGCTCTCCACAGAATTCTGCCCAAATGTCTTCGCTAGCGATGTCCAAACCCAGAAAGTTAGCCCACCAGTTGTCCAAAAATGTGCATTATCTGTGCCCCCTTGAGGAGAAGGAGGGAAGATACTATGCCCCGGTACAAGTACAGGGGCAGGGTACAATTTTGGCACTGGTGGACACTGGATCTCAAGCTACCCTTCTGTCCAGAAGGGCCTTTGACGAACTGAATGCAGGAAGGGGAGAGAATTACCAAATTCCTCTCACCTCTCTTCCTGGACAACTGCAGAACTTTGACGGGAAGGAAATTCCCGTTGAGGGGACTGCAGATTTGGACATTAAAATTGGGCGACACAAGTTGAAACACCCGGTCATAGTTGTGACTCCAGAGGGCACCCCTTGTTTACTGGGGAATGACCTCCTGAGGAGGTTGTCACCCTTAATAGATTGCGTAAACAAGGTCCTCTGGACCCAGACTAGCCGACCAATAAAATTAAAACAGAGTGTCAACCATGTTAGTTTAAACGGCACCTGCCACATGGTTGAACAAAAATCTGACCAAGTAGAATTTCACTTCCAAAATAGCCAAATTCCAGACGTGACAGTAATAGCAGTAGGACAACAGACTGGTGATGGAGGGTCCTCTCTATTTCTGAAAATAAACCTTCCTTCCAGTCTAAAGTGGTACTCCACGCTGGAAGGAAACACTCTGAGATTCTATACTAATCCACAATCAGAAACTCCCACTCCTATAGTCCAGAAAGATGTGAAATCAGCTCAGAGCCTGGCTGATATTCAGCAAATTGGAGAGCAGTTGTTCATCCCTGTCCAATTAAATGATGGGAAGGACTCTGTTCTCGCTCGAGTGTGTGTGAACAGCGGTAAGAGCTTCATCAGCGAAGCCATGTTCCGCCAACTCCCAAAAGATCCAGCCATTCCCACATTCGAACTGATAGACAAATGGGAAATGGACCTGGAAGCACCTAATTCCAAACATCTCCTGCCAAGCAGGTGTATGCTCAAAATCTCCATTGGCAACAAGAGCATAGTCCATAATTTTGGGTCGTGCGAGACGTTACTGCCGCCTTTTACTTAGGCAGTGACATTCTCAATCGCTTTGCCATTAGTTTGGACCTAATAAACTTCAAAGCTTGGTCCCGATTAGCGGATAATCCCATGGGCTTTGATGATCCAGAAAAAGCATTTAGGTCAGCTCAATTGCTACCTTATGCAGTTGAAATTCAGATCAAAGAGGAAGGCACCATCCCAGAAAGGACCCGACAATTTTCCCTGGAAGTGAAAGTTAAAAGAGGACAATATTTGCAAAACCCTGATGCTTACATACATCTAAATGCTTATCTCCAACAGCAAGGTTTAGGGGTAAACCCAACACCATTAGTCAACATAGAACATGACACCATTCCAATGGAGGTGGATAACAGCGACTTAAAGAGTATTACTCTAGCCGCAGGCACCATTATTGGAATGGCGGTTGATGACCGACATTTTTCCATAGATTTAGGTAATGAATTGTTAGGGCCAATCCCCAAGGACTGCTTTGACAGTGACAGTGACGACAATACAACACCAGACAGGATTTTTACCCGGCATGGGGGGAACTTCCTGGTGTACACTTCTTGCCCTTATGGTAAGGAAGATGTGACTTGTGACTTCAGGAGGGATGAGGTGATTTTCCAAGTCCATGAGGGCTGCCTTTCCCACCTGAAGCCTCCAGTCCAAATCAGCACTCTGACCAGGGACCTCTCCACCCAGCTGGAGGAGGCCGCTGAAATAGCCAAACCAGAAGTCTTTCCAGGCTTCAGGCAGATGGTGGAAGAGAGAGTCAACCTAGCTGATGCCTGTGTGACTCTGGAACAAAAGCAAAGGTTGAAACAAGTTTTCTTGGGTTTCCAAGATCTCTTTGCGGTAGACTCATATGACTGTGGCCGCACCGACATCCACACAACAACAATCCCCACGGACCCTGGCATGACTCCTGTGTTTGTGAAGCAATATCGCTTGCCTCTCGCATCAATGGAGTCCCTTACTGAAATAATTAAGAACCTTGAGTCCCGGGGAATAATCCGTCCAGTCCACAGCACCTTCAATAATCCGGTGCTGGGAATATTGAAGCCAAACGGCCAGTGGAGACTCTGCACCAACCTCAGGGAGCTCAACAAACGGGTCCATACTTCCCGATGGCCTCTGCCCTACATTGACCAAGGGCTGGCCCAGATCCAGGGGTCACAGGTATTCACTGCAATAGACCTGACCAATGGATACTGGACTGTGCCTGTCAGTAGGGAGGACCAATACAAACTGGCTTTTACCTTTAGGGGCCAGCAGTACACATGGACCCGGACTCCCTTCGGATACCTTAACTCCGGTAATGAGTTCAATATTTTCCTACATAAGGCCATGCCCGACCTGGGTGCGAGGGGTAACCTGGCTTATGTAGATGATGTCCTCATCAAAAGTTCATCTGTGGAGGAATACATAGCGGAGATCCGTTATGTTCTGACCCAGTTGAGGGCCGCCGGAGCAAAATTTTCCTTTCAGAAAGCACAGTGGTGTAGAACCCGTGTTAATTTCTTGGGGCATGAGATTACTCCTCAGGGTCTCTGTCCCCAGGAAAAGAAAGTGGAAGCACTTCAGAAACTGAAAGACCCCACAACTCTGCGGGAACTAAGGAGCCTCCTTGGGCTGACTAATTACAGCAGAAAGTTCATTGAGGGCTACGCAGAGATCACCAGACCCCTGATTCATCTCCTGAAGGGGGGGGTCAAGTGGGAATGGGGTCCAGAACAATCCGAGGCAGTAAGACAACTCAAAAGAACCTCTCACAAGCGCCTTGCCTAGCTTACCCTGTCAGAAACAAGGAGTTCTTCCTGGAGACGGGGTTCTCTAATACGTGCTTGACGGCAGTATTATACCAAAAGCATGACAAGGTCAATAAAGTAATCTCCTATGCGAGCAAAACGTTATCCTCTGTGGAGGAAAAATTCAACGATTGTGAGAAGGCACTCCTGGCAACGGTGTGGGCATTGAAGAATTACCGCCCGTTTATCCAGGGGGAACACATCATAGTGGAGACTCCACACCAGCCTCTGCAATATCTCCAAAGTGATAGAATCCGGGCTGGAAATGTGAGTAATTCCCGAATTACTTCCTGGATTCTGTCAATGCAAGGCTTTCCTGTGGAGGTCAGATATGGCCAAAACAAGAAGAGTCCCCTCGCGCAAGGTCTGGCTGACTTGCATGATTGTGCCAGAGAAAACTGTCTCGAGGACGAAAGTCTAAAAATCAAGGACAACACGGAGGCATACCTTAATTCCCCACACAAAGTCTTTGAAGAGGACAAGTGTGAGGGAATGCCCACTGTCTATGTGGATGGATGCTCTTACCATGTTGACAACAACGGGGAGAAAGAACTGGTGGCCGGCGTAGGGAATGCATGGGTGAATGAGTCCCCAGAACCCTCCGCTGGATACAAAATTGGTCCCCGAAGTAGTCAGGTGGCAGAATTGATGGCTGTGCATCAGGCCATCCTCACTGCTGTCCAGCATCAACTCCACGAACTGGTCATAATCACAGATTCGGATTATGTACGGAACGGGTTCGTGGAGCACCTGGTTAATTGGAAAACCAGAGGCATGTAATGTGCTAACAAAAAACCCTTGAAACATGGGAAGTTGATCCAAAACATTGATGATCTGGTCACCTCGAATGAGATGACCATCTATTGGAAGAAGATCAAGGGTCATTCCAAAGTAGAGGGACCAGACAAAACTGGAAATGACTTAGCTGATCAGCTGGCCAAAACCGGGGCCATCCAAGGGGATCTAAATGAGATTGAGTCCCTGTTGGGGGAAATCCAGGTCACTGCTATCACTAGGTCCCAGACAAATGCTCACAACGACCTTTCAATTGCACAATGGAGTAAGGAGACCCCTGATGCTGATTTGATTACCGCTCAGAAGGGGGATCCAATGATTGGTAAATTTTACCAGCACATTGAGGACCCTGAGAACTTTCCCCTGACGGATACCGATTACACTGGGAAAGAGGACCTAAGAGTGTTGATGAAATGTCCAAAAATGTTCCGGATCCAAGACGGTTTGCTGGTAAGGAAATCCAAAGCTGGCCACGATCAGTGGGTGGTTCCTACCTCATTCCGAAGCCTGATGTTAAGTCACGCCCATGATGCGGCCACCGCCGGTCATCGGGGGTTTCACACAACATTGGAAATCTTAAGAGAGGTTGCATATTGGCCATACATGGGGCAGGACCTCGACCAATACTTGAAGGGGTGTCTTGTGTGTGCACAATTTCAGCCATCATCCCTCACGCACCGTGCACCTCTCCAAAAGAGGGGGATGACACTGCCATGGTCAGATTTACAAATCGACTTTGTAGGCCCCGTGATTCGCTCTGCTAGGGGGAATAAGTACATGTTGACTGTGACATGCTTGTTTACCAAGTGGGTGGAATGTCTCCCAGCCCCAAATTGCAAGGCAGAAACTGCAGCTGCCCTGATGATTAACCACATCTTTTCCCGTTTTGGTCTACCTCAAAGGATTGAGTCAGACAGGGGTAGCCACTTCACCAGTGAAGTAATGACAAAGATGTGGGAGATACTGGGGGTCAAAAGGAAGTTGCATATTGCTTACCGGCCAGCTTCTTCTGGGGCAGTGGAGAGATATAACCGAACCATTGTGAGCATATTAAAGAAGTTTGTGGCGGATTCTGGGCCAAGTTGGGATATCCGATTACCTCTGGTCCTAATGGCCATCAGATCTACCCCTTCATCTGCAACCAAAATGTCACCATTTGAGTTGATGACTGGACGCAAAATGGTGCTTCCGCAGCATTTGCTCTACAGGACCCAAGAGCAGACACTGATAAATGCCTCCACAACTCATGAGTATGTGGAGAATTTAAGGAAACACCTTCAACATGCTTTTGCTTATGCTCAGCGGAATCTAGAAAGATCGGCTGATAGCATGAAGACCCATTATGACCTGAAAACTTCCAGGAAGGAATATCAGGTGGGAGACCGGGTCTATCTATACAACTTCCAAAGGAACCAGGCCAAGCAGCGCACATTTTTGCCTACATGGAAGGGACCCTTTGAGATCATCGACAAGATCTCCCCTGTGGCCTACAAAATCCACATCCCCAAAGGTCATTTGGCAGAGGGGGGAGACAAGTGGGTCCACATAAACCAGTTGAAATGTTGCCATCCCAGGCACACTCTGCAACAACTGGAGGAATCCTCTGGAATCCTAGCAGGTACTGTCTCAGATTAATTCAGTTCCAACCATAAAACATACCACATCTAGTCTCTGAAATATTGTGATTTGCATGAAACTGTCTCTTAGTTATCCTTTCTTTTTTAAAATAAGAATGTAATGTTAGGTTATTGTGAAATGTATATGCTGCCACACTATCTCAACAGTTGTGGAAAAACGTCTATGAGTAGGTATTGCCGCTTTTGCTTTATCATCCTAGGAGAGATGAAACCATGGAGAATGACCAAGGAGGATGATCCGGAGACTGGGAGGATGACGCAAGGGGGCCTAGGGTACCGCCCAATATTCCCATCAGGACCGGCGAGGAGAACCGATCGATCCGACCGGATGGAGGAAAAGATGCTGAACTGTGCCATCTATTGGAAGAAGATGAGGAAACATCCCAGATCTTGCGAGTTCCATCAGTGAAACAAAATGGCCATCGCAAGAGGGGGGCTTGTGGGATGTTTTTATCCATGCATCCGAGCCCTACCTCATAACTGTGCAGTACTGACATGGAAAACATCATGATGGCCAGAGCTTCCCAGAAAATGCACAGGGAAATGCATGAAGAACAGGCTGCCACTCATTTTTACCGATGTTATGGGCACAGAAGGGCACTGCCTAAAACCACCATTGGACTACCCACACAGTAGTCTGAAACCATTGGGAATGGCAATGCTGCCAAAAGCAACCTAGAATTGTGGGGAATTCATTTCTTAAATCCCAAAAATGGGTGCAGTACCAGTACTCACCACTATCAGAAAGCCGGCGTTTTAAAACCACCAGATTTTGTTTAAAACTGAATAAATGAACCCAAAGCATGCCAAAGAAAGACTTACTGAGAGGTGGATACAATGTAAAGTTATATTCTGAAGTGACTTGAAGGTTTATAACAAGATTGGCTGAGCTGTGGATTTCAGCAGTTTAAGTAAATTTGGACTGAAAGACACTAAAAATCTAAATGTTTAAAAGAAATGAGTGACCTACTTTTGAGTGTCACATAGGCTGCAATTGTTTAAATGTCATAGTTTTAAACTTAGAATCAGCATTCTAGCTGCATATGTAAAAAATTGTTAGTTATTTGAATGCAGAAAACTGGGGAACAGAAATGACATGTGGCTAAAAACTGGCTTAAAGAGATTCCAATTTTGCCTGGCAACTACCCCCATCAGGAGTGAAACTTGATTCACAAGTAACTTCCCAGGCCTGGCTGTTTCCTGCTGGCCACACTAAGGATATGCCATCTCTCTGATAATTGAATTAAGGGGAGCCCCCACAGAATACAGGAGCTCTGAACAATGCAACCCCCTTCACCCAGGCAGATGGTTTATTGCAGATGTCGTAAAACAGCTTCCTCTTGGCAGAAGCTGGGAGGGGCAGGGTCTCTGAGCTTGGCAGAAACTGGAAAGACTGGTTTCTGTACCATGTGACCTGAAAAGACACATTCCTGTAGCCAGAATATGGTTTTAGAAAAAGATGGATCATTCATAGAGCGGACTTGTGAAAATTATTTAAATGATACCATAATTCTTGTGATTTTTCTGCCCACATTTTAAGACGTGTTAGGACCCGGTGGTATGTTCAGGGGGCTTTTAGCGGAAAAGAGGATATTACTCAAAATGTGTGCATGTGAAAAATCTGACACTTCATCAACTAATGTCCATACTCCTTGCGCACATGTGTGTAAATTTGGGTTAATGTCCGAAATTGCAAAATCAGTTAAAAAGTGCAAATATTGCCATTTCTGAATGCAAGCCCCCAGGAAGAGCAGATTTGGACAGGGTATACCTCCTGTGATATGTGAGGGGTGCATGTAATTTTAAACAAATGTGTACCTGTGCAAATGTGTCTTTTTGAGCAAATATAGATTGTGTGTAAAGTTGACAGGGGTGGGTTCTCTGTATCATAAACAGACCTCATCATGATGACACTTCATTTCATTCCCCCAATCAAGGGGAAGTGGATGAAGTGGCCAATGATAAGTGGAGAGGGGTAGAGCCTAGTGATGCTGCACACACATCCATTTTAAAAACAGATAAAAGCAGACAGACAGGACAGATATGGACATTCATTTCCATCTGCTGTGGGACGCTCTGCCGGAAAATCCATACTTTACCTCCATCAATCTCTAGAGAAAGCTGTGCAGAAAGATCCAGACTTTAAATCCATCAATCTCCAGAATCCAGAGAGAGAGCAGACCCAGACCAGACCGCTGTTAGCAGAACCAGAGAGAGCTGACCCAGATCACTGTGAAGTGCCGAGACCAGACCAGAGTCCAGTCTAAAACCTGACCAGATCCGTGGCGAGGCCCATTTATTTCAAAAATATATTGTGAGTACCCAGCAGACTGTGCAGAACTAATCTCTTAGTTAAAATAATATAATTCAATCTATTTTAACCTAAGTAGAACTGCCTCCTAACTGTCACCTGTCATTTTCCAGTTGCTAGCTGTCACTTGTCTTTTTGAACTTT
Source organism: Ambystoma mexicanum (assembly GCF_040938575.1). Taxonomy (NCBI): domain Eukaryota; kingdom Metazoa; phylum Chordata; class Amphibia; order Caudata; family Ambystomatidae; genus Ambystoma; species Ambystoma mexicanum. The sequence goes on from NC_090923.1 coordinate 72,229,433, forward strand.
AAAATTTCAAATCTGAAAAACGACCTTTATTTAATCGCTCATATCTCCGTGACCGTTTGTCCTAGAGACTTGCAGTAACTTTCATCTGGAAGCTGAGATCCTAGGCTGATCGTCCTTGTAGTTCTTCTGTAATCGCGCCCGGCGCACTCGCGAATTTTGCCGCGATTTGCAAATTTCTCCACGTGTGAAAACAGAAGTTTTCTTGCTTTCATTTGCCAAAAATTCGTTTAACCTGCTAGTTACTCCTAGATCCTTGCTAAAGTGAGCCTGAACTCATCCCAAGTATATTTCACTCACCCTGAACCTCCTAGAGGGAATTAAAAGCATTTTAGCATATTTGTCACTTCATTGCCAGCACATGTAAAAGCATTTTGGGCCTGTGTTTAAAACTCCGATCTGTACTCTAAGCTTGCTGGGGTGAACTGAATTACATTTGATTGCATTTCTGAGAACTGTGTGCTTTCCTTCCATTTCCTTGCATTGCATAAAGGGGGGAGGGGATTGCCAGAGAAAAGTGATTACATTGTTTTGTTGAAAGCATATTGAGTATTTTCTGTACTGCATTTTCATTCCACCTTGCATCCATTTGAAACCATAAAGTATTGTTGCTATCTTATCCATCCTATAACCACTCATCATTGATTATAAAGAAGTGTGCTAGTGCCAGACTATCCATTATTGATTACTGCTCAGATTCAGTGTGATATTCAATTATTAATTTATTATAAAGCGTGATATATATATATATTGTTTAAATTATCAAATAAACCTTTTAAACTTGCAAAACAGAACTACTTCTTGGCTCAGTGGGGTCAGGAGGATTCCAAGAGAGGGGTGTTATATAGGGGAAGTCATCCAGAACGCATGAACTGGACATAAAGATATATCAATAAGGGTTTCCATTCAGTATTCCAGACTAGGCATTGACTTAGCTGTAGTGTTGAATTGAATCCTCTTACAAATTGGGGGCTCGTGCCGGGCGTTTGGATTAGATCTATCACTTGTGCAGATTAATACAGCGTGCCAGCTGACCAGATACACATATCCGGTCGGAAAACACGCTGTGTTACGCTGTAAAGCACTCCTCAAAGGAACGCTCTAAGAAAAAGGTCTGTTTTGCAAAAATAAAATACTAATTTCTGTAAGTCAGGACAGAGACCAATCTCTAGAATGACGACCTTAGTAGACATGGAAATAGCCAGAGAGCACTTCTTACATAAGTTTTTTGTGAGAGGTGAGTGGACTCACCAGGACCGCATGGTCTGGTTGCAGGCCATCACGCAACAGGTCACGGAAACAGGGTCAGATATCTGGAGAGATCAGGATCCCTTACATGTGGCCCTGAGTGAACTATACATGGCTCCTAAAGCTAAGGATGAACAAGACAAGATGGTTAGGATAGCGGCATACCTGTACCTATATATGGGAGACATGCAGGATAAATGTACTGAAAGCCAAGATCTCGCGAATAAGCGACAGATGGCGTTAGAGAAGGTCCAATCTGACCTGCTCTCTTCTGAGCAGAGGCTGCAGGGGAGCCAGGAGTCAGAAAATGAGAGTAGACAGCACATCATTAAAATAAAGAGGGACATGGACATCCTGCAACAGGAAAAGGCTGACCAGGATACCAGATTTCTGGCCTTGCAGAAGGAGTACCAAGAAGGTTTGGACTCCCTACTGCAGAGCCAGAAAAAGCTGGAGCAACAGTTAGACTTCAATAGGGCATGTGGCAAAGGGACGACCTGGCGGCACAGATGCAGGCTCTTAATCAGGAAAGGGATACCTTAGGCCAGGAAGTCTGCCACTTAAAAAGGAAAATGGAAGAAAATCACCTGGCCCTCCAGGGACTGGGTGACCTCCAAAAAGAACACCATAACTTGTTAGAGCACACCAGGAAGGTGGAGGATGCTCTGGCAAGAAAGGAGCAGGCCAATAGGGACACAGCTCAGGAGGTAACCCTCCTGCAGCAAAGACTGGCCCAGTGCTCCAGGACCAATCAGGAAACGCAGAGAGAGAATGAGGCTCTCTGCCAGCACAATGATAGGCTCCAACAACAGGTAGTGATGCAAGGGAGACTGATAGAGTCTAGTAAGGCCTTAACTGAGGAACTGAAGGCACAGGCTCTTGCATTGCAACAGGGAGCAGGGGCGGATAGAGATGAGGTTCGCTGGGAAAGAGAAACTCCTGAGCATAACCCCAGGAGCCTTAGTACCAGAGGCCTTTATTTCTCTCAGTCCCTGGACTCTGCCACCCCCATGTCCCCTGGCGCACATGAGCACAGGGCCACAGGGATGGCAGACTACTATCCAGCCAGAAGCATGGGGCTCATAGGCCAGTACCACCCAGGAATGGAGGGGCGGGCATCCGGGTATGGGCACCCAAGCACAGCGCAATTTGATGGGGAACCCCAGGTGAGTAGGCCCATTAAGGGCATCCTGAAAACCTCTGCCCAGTTAGATCAGTGGGGGGGTACCCATCAAATCCTGGCAGCAAGGAGGGATCTGAAGACTCCTCTGAGCGGTACAGGACACAGGAGACCAGGTCCACACATTCTGCCAGCCATTCCCAGGCTCGCAGAATCCGGGAAAACCTGGAAGAACAGACGGGAACCTCTGGGAGCAGTGCCTCTGAGTCAGAAGATGAATGGACCAGGGTTACCCTGACCAAAAGGGCCAATAAGACAAAAAGGGCCTTGCTTAAGGACACCTTAAAACAGATTAAGGCAATCAGGAGCGTCATCACGCCTTATCATAAGAACGCCAAGTATTCGGTTTGGGAGCACTTAGAGTTGTTTGAGCAAATGATGGAGACTTTCCATTTGAAGGACAGCCAAAGCTGTATTCAATATGTAAAGTGGACCTTCTCCCCGGAATACTCCAGTTTCTTTGCGGGGCTGGAGGACCAAAATCATTTAAGATGGTCCGCCTATAAGGCGGCCATCTTGAAACATTTTTCTACTCATAGAAATCCTCAAGAGGCTCGCAAGGAAGCCTACAATTTACAATGTGGGGAGGATCAGGCCCCACAAGAATTTGTGCAGGAGTTAAAGCGTGCTTTTGCACAGACCACAAGAAGGGTGCGCACGGATAGCAGAGAATTTATTAATACGTTTTTCCATGCCTTGCCCAAATACATAATGACCCAGCTCGTGAGGGATTTTCACGAGAAAAGATCTTTAGAATGGGTCATTGAACAGGCGACCCGGATCTATGAGGTGCAGAAGCCAATAGAAAATAAAAATAATGCGCCCAAAAACCCCAAATTCAACAACACCCCTGCTGCTGTCAAGGTGGCAGAGGTAAAGGTCACCCCCGTTTTAGAGTTGGAGATGGGGGGGCCTAAAAATCTACCTGCACCTAATAATGCTAGGCCCAGAAGGTCCTCGGGCCAGTCGCAGACAGGGGGCCAGGGAGGCAGCCCCACAAATGGGGTCCCTCGCTCTCCTGATTATGTAAGCCCCCGGTACAAGGAAAACAGACCCATCCTGGGTTATGTGTGGACTCCTCCAGCCCAAGGGGGGGGGGGGATCCAGCCAAGCACCTAACCCAGGGAACTTCCCTCCCAACTTCTCACAGGAGGGCAGAAACTCACCAAACCCCGGGCAGAACTTCTTCCCCAGGTATCCACCCAACTTCCAACCCCAAAATCCTCCACCCTTCTTTCCCCAATTCCCTGAGCCCAGACAACCGAATCCGGGAGAGGGGAGGCCAAGGGTGGAGGGGTATCCAAATCTTCCCAACCAGGGGTACTACCAAAGAAGGGATAGCTACCCTTCCCGGGATCAGCCCAGGGGAGAAAACAGGGCCCCGTATCAGCCTGAGCGGGTTTCCCAGTTAGAGCGCCAGGTTCAAAACATGGCGCGGGATCTGGGTCACATACTGAGGGCTCAGCAGAACCCTCAGATCGGCATGCCGGCGCAGAACGCACCCAACTCTGGACCTGGTGCCCAGGAACAATGACGGGGGCAGCACCCCGATAACTCACCGGTTCCCAGGGAGGAGGCACAAAGGGAAGGGGGGTGTAAAGCCTTGGAGGAAGCTTCCTTCCTCACTTGTAAACAGCCCCTGGAAACCCAGGAACCGGAAACAAAATCTCTTGCCCCTGAAAGTCTCCCTCCTAAGGAGCAGAGGGGGGGTAGGAGAAACAAAAGACCCAAACAGACTCAGTTTGAGGAGGAGGTACAGATCTTCCAATTTGAGGGAGAGGGATCCTCAGAGGATCCTGGGAAAAGGATCTTCTCCTTCAGAGAGGGGGGGAACTCCTCCCAAAGAAAAATGGGTCCCTAGGGATGCAAATCCAGACTGGGGAGATGTGGAGGCTGAGCTACCGCCGCCAACCATCTCATCCCAGAACCAACAGCAAGAAAATCCCCTGGTTCAAACCCATCCTGATGACTGCCTCCAAAAAGGGGAGGGCGGCCCAGAACCGGAGCCAGGGGAACCCACAATGGCTCTGATCTCCAGTTGCCAATTTTTTCTTTCAGATTCCCAAGGCTCTCCACAGAATTCTGCCCAAATGTCTTCGCTACCGATGTCCAAACCCAGAAAGTTAGCCCACCAGTTGTCCAAAAATGTGCATTATCTGTGCCCCCTTGAGGAGAAGGAGGGAAGATACTATGCCCCGCTACAAGTACAGGGGCAGGGTACAATTTTGGCACTGGTGGACACTGGATCTCAAGCTACCCTTTTGTCCAGAAGGGCCTTTGACGAACTGAATGCAGGAAGGGGAGAGAATTACCAAATTCCTCTCACCTCTCTTCCTGGACAACTGCAGAACTTTGACGGGAAGGAAATTCCCGTTGAGGGGACTGCAGATTTGGACATTAAAATTGGGCGACACAAGTTGAAACACCCGGTCATAGTTGTGACTCCAGAGGGCACCCCTTGTTTACTGGGGAATGACCTCCTGAGGAGGTTGTCACCCTTAATAGATTGCGTAAACAAGGTCCTCTGGACCCAGACTAGCCGACCAATAAAATTAAAACAGAGTGTCAACCATGTTAGTTTAAACGGCACCTGCCACATGGTTGAACAAAAATCTGACCAAGTAGAATTTCACTTCCAAAATAGCCAAATTCCAGACGTGACAGTAATAGCAGTAGGACAACAGACTGGTGATGGAGGGTCCTCTCTATTTCTGAAAATCAACCTTCCTTCCAGTCTAAAGTGGTACTCCACGCTGGAAGGAAACACTCTGAGATTCTATACTAATCCACAATCAGAAACTCCCACTCCTATAGTCCAGAAAGATGTGAAATCAGCTCAGAGCCTGGCTGATATTCAGCAAATTGGAGAGCAGTTGTTCATCCCTGTCCAATTAAATGATGGGAAGGACTCTGTTCTCGCTCGAGTGTGTGTGAACAACAGTAAGAGCTTCATCAGCGAAGCCATGTTCCGCCAACTCCCAAAAGATCCAGCCATTCCCACATTCAAACTGATAGACAAATGGGAAATGGACCTGGAAGCACCTAATTCCAAACATCTCCTGCCAAGCAGGTGTATGCTCAAAATCTCCATTGGCAACAAGAGCATAGTCCATAATTTTGGGTCGTGCGAGACGTTACTGCCGCCTTTTACTTAGGCAGTGACATTCTCAATCGCTTTGCCATTAGTTTGGACCTAATAAACTTCAAAGCTTGGTCCCGATTAGCGGATAATCCCATGGGCTTTGATGATCCAGAAAAAGCATTTAGGTCAGCTCAATTGCTACCTTATGCAGTTGAAATTCAGATCAAAGAGGAAGTCACCATCCCAGAAAGGACCCGACAATTCTCCCTGGAAGTGAAAGTTAAAAGAGGACAATATTTGCAAAACCCTGATGCTTACATACATCTAAATGCTTCTCTCCAACAGCAAGGGTTAGGGGTAAACCCAACACCATTAGTCAACATAGAACATGACACCATTCCAATGGAGGTGGATAACAGCGACTTAAAGAGTATTACTCTAGCCGCAGGCACCATTATTGGAATGGCGGTTGATGACCGACATTTTTCCATAGATTTAGGTAATGAATTGTTAGGGCCAATCCCCAAGGACTGCTTTGACAGTGACAGTGACGACAATACAACACCAGACAGGATTTTTACCCGGCATGGGGGGAACTTCCTGGTGTACACTTCTTGCCCTTATGGTAAGGAAGATGTGACTTGTGACTTCAGGAGGGATGAGGTGATTTTCCAAGTCCATGAGGGCTGCCTTTCCCACCTGAAGCCTCCAGTCCAAATCAGCACTCTGACCAGGGACCTCTCCACCCAGCTGGAGGAGGCCGCTGAAATAGCCAAACCAGAAGTCTTTCCAGGCTTCAGGCAGATGGTGGAAGAGAGAGTCAACCTAGCTGATGCCTGTGTGACTCTGGAACAAAAGCAAAGGTTGAAACAAGTTTTCTTGGGTTTCCAAGATCTCTTTGCGGTAGACTCATATGACTGTGGCCGCACCGACATCCACACAACAACAATCCCCACGGACCCTGGCATGACTCCTGTGTTTGTGAAGCAATATCGCTTGCCTCTCGCATCAATGGAGTTCCTTACTTAAATAATTAAGAACCTTGAGTCCCGGGGAATAATCCGTCCAGTCCACAGCACCTTCAATAATCCGGTGCTGGGAATATTGAAGCCAAACGGCCAGTGGAGACTCTGCGCCGACCTCAGGGAGCTCAACAAACGGGTCCATACTTCCCGATGGCCTCTGCCCTACATTGACCAAGGGCTGGCCCAGATCCAGGGGTCACAGGTATTCACTGCAATAGACCTGACCAATGGATACTGGACTGTGCCTGTCAGTAGGGAGGACCAATACAAACTGGCTTTTACCTTTAGGGGCCAGCAGTACACATGGACCCGGACTCCCTTCGGATACCTTAACTCCGGTAATGAGTTCAATATTTTCCTACATAAGGCCATGCCCGACCTGGGTGCGAGGGGTAACCTGGCTTATGTAGATGATGTCCTCATCAAAAGTTCATCTGTGGAGGAATACATAGCAGAGATCCGTTATGTTCTGACCCAGTTGAGGGCCGCCGGAGCAAAATTTTCCTTTCAGAAAGCACAGTGGTGTAGAACCCGTGTTAATTTCTTGGGGCATGAGATTACTCCTCAGGGTCTCTGTCCCCAGGAAAAGAAAGTGGAAGCACTTCAGAAACTGAAAGACCCCACAACTCTGCGGGAACTAAGGAGCCTCCTTGGGCTGACTAATTACAGCAGAAAGTTCATTGAGGGCTACGCAGAGATCACCAGACCCCTGATTCATCTCCTGAAGGGGGGGGGTCAAGTGGGAATGGGGTCCAGAACAATCCGAGGCAGTAAGACAACTCAAAAGAACCTCTCACAAGCGCCTTGCCTAGCTTACCCTGTCAGAAACAAGGAGTTCTTCCTGGAGACGGGGTTCTCTAATACGTGCTTGACGGCAGTATTATACCAAAAGCATGACAAGGTCAATAAAGTAATCTCCTATGCGAGCAAAACGTTATCCTCTGTGGAGGAAAAATTCAACGATTGTGAGAAGGCACTCCTGGCAATGGTGTGGGCATTGAAGAATTACCGCCCGTTTATCCAGGGGGAACACATCATAGTGGAGACTCCACACCAGCCTCTGCAATATCTCCAAAGTGATAGAATCCGGGCCGGAAATGTGAGTAATTCCCGAATTACTTCCTGGATTCTGTCAATGCAAGGCTTTCCTGTGGAGGTCAGATATGGCCAAAACAAGAAGAGTCCCCTCGCGCAAGGTCTGGCTGACTTGCATGATTGTGCCAGAGAAAACTGTCTCGAGGACGAAAGTCTAAAAATCAAGGACAACACGGAGGCATACCTTAATTCCCCACACAAAGTCTTTGAAGAGGACAAGTGTGAGGGAATGCCCACTGTCTATGTGGATGGATGCTCTTACCATGTTGACAACAACGGGGAGAAAGAACTGGTGGCCGGCGTAGGGAATGCATGGGTGAATGAGTCCCCAGAACCCTCCGCTGGATACAAAATTGGTCCCCGAAGTAGTCAGGTGGCAGAATTGATGGCTTTGCATCAGGCCATCCTCACTGCTGTCCAGCATCAACTCCACGAACTGGTCATAATCACAGATTCGGATTATGTACGGAACGGGTTCGTGGAGCACCTGGTTAATTGGAAAACCAGAGGCATGTTATGTGCTAACAAAAAACCCTTGAAACTTGGGAAGTTGATCCAAAACATTGATGATCTGGTCACCTCGAATGAGATGACCATCTATTGGAAGAAGATCAAGGGTCATTCCAAAGTAGAGGGACCAGACAAAACTGGAAATGACTTAGCTGATCAGCTGGCCAAAACCGGGGCCATCCAAGGGGATCTAAATGAGATTGAGTCCCTGTTGGGGGAAATCCAGGTCACTGCTATCACTAGGTCCCAGACAAATGCTCACAACGACCTTTCAATTGCACAATGGAGTAAGGAGACCCCTGATGCTGATTTGATTACCGCTCAGAAGGGGGATCCAATGATTGGTAAATTTTACCAGCACATTGAGGACCCTGAGAACTTTCCCCTGACGGATACCGATTACACTGGGAAAGAGGACCTAAGAGTGTTGATGAAATGTCCAAAAATGTTCCGGATCCAAGACGGTTTGCTGGTAAGGAAATCCAAAGCTGGCCACGATCAGTGGGTGGTTCCTACCTCATTCCGAAGCCTGATGTTAAGTCACGCCCATGATGCGGCCACCGCCGGTCATCGGGGGTTTCACACAACATTGGAAATCTTAAGAGAGGTTGCATATTGGCCATACATGGGGCAGGACCTCGACCAATACTTGAAGGGGTGTCTTGTGTGTGCACAATTTCAGCCATCATCCCTCACGCACCGTGCACCTCTCCAAAAGAGGGGGATGACACTGCCATGGTCAGATTTACAAATCGACTTTGTAGGCCCCGTGATTCGCTCTGCTAGGGGGAATAAGTACATGTTGACTGTGACATGCTTGTTTACCAAGTGGGTGGAATGTCTCCCAGCCCCAAATTGCAAGGCAGAAACTGCAGCTGCCCTGATGATTAACCACATCTTTTCCCGTTTTGGTCTACCTCAAAGGATTGAGTCAGACAGGGGTAGCCACTTCACCAGTGAAGTAATGACAAAGATGTGGGAGATACTGGGGGTCAAAAGGAAGTTGCATATTGCTTACCGGCCAGCTTCTTCTGGGGCAGTGGAGAGATATAACCGAACCATTGTGAGCATATTAAAGAAGTTTGTGGCGGATTCTGGGCCAAGTTGGGATATCCGATTACCTCTGGTCCTAATGGCCATCAGATCTACCCCTTCATCTGCAACCAAAATGTCACCATTTGAGTTGATGACTGGACGCAAAATGGTGCTTCCGCAGCATTTGCTCTACAGGACCCAAGAGCAGACACTGATAAATGCCTCCACAACTCATGAGTATGTGGAGAATTTAAGGAAACACCTTCAACATGCTTTTGCTTATGCTCAGCGGAATCTAGAAAGATCGGCTGATAGCATGAAGACCCATTATGACCTGAAAACTTCCAGGAAGGAATATCAGGTGGGAGACCGGGTCTATCTATACAACTTCCAAAGGAACCAGGCCAAGCAGCGCAAATTTTTGCCTACATGGAAGGGACCCTTTGAGATCATCGACAAGATCTCCCCTGTGGCCTACAAAATCCACATCCCCAAAGGTCATTTGGCAGAGGGGGGAGACAAGTGGGTCCACATAAACCAGTTGAAATGTTGCCATCCCAGGCACACTCTGCAACAACTGGAGGAATCCTCTGGAATCCTAGCGGGTACTGTCTCAGATTAATTCAGTTCCAACCATAAAACATACCACATCTAGTCTCTGAAATATTGTGATTTGCATGAAACTGTCTCTTAGTTACCCTTTCTTTTTTAAAATAAGAATGTAATGTTAGGTTATTGTGAAATGTATATGCTGCCACACTATCTCAACAGTTGTGGAAAAACGTCTATGAGTAGGTATTGCCGCTTTTGCTTTATCATCCTAGGAGAGATGAAACCATGGAGAATGACCAAGGAGGATGATCCGGAGACTGGGAGGATGACGCAAGGGGGCCTAGGGTACCGCCCAATATTCCCATCAGGACCGGCGAGGAGAACCGATCGATCCGACCGGATGGAGGAAAAGATGCTGAACTGTGCCATCTATTGGAAGAAGATGAGGAAACATCCCAGATCTTGCGAGTTCCATCAGTGAAACAGAATGGCCATCGCAAGAGGGGGGCTTGTGGGATGTTTTTATCCATGCATCCGAGCCCTACCTCATAACTGTGCAGTACTGACATGGAAAACATCATGATGGCCAGAGCTTCCCAGAAAATGCACAGGGAAATGCATGAAGAACAGGCTGCCACTCATTTTTACCGATGTTATGGGCACAGAAGGGCACTGCCTAAAACCACCATTGGACTACCCACACAGTAGTCTGAAACCATTGGGAATGGCAATGCTGCCAAAAGCAACCTAGAATTGTGGGGAATTCATTTCTTAAATCCCAAAAATGGGTGCAGTACCAGTACTCACCACTATCAGAAAGCCGGCGTTTTAAAACCACCAGATTTTGTTTAAAACTGAATAAATGAACCCAAAGCATGCCAAAGAAAGACTTACTGAGAGGTGGATACAATGTAAAGTTATATTCTGAAGTGACTTGAAGGTTTATAACAAGAATGGCTGAGCTGTGGATTTCAGCAGTTTAAGTAAATTTGGACTGAAAGACACTAAAAATCTAAATGTTTAAAAGAAATGAGTGACCTACTTTTGAGTGTCACATAGGCTGCAATTGTTTAAATGTCATAGTTTTAAACTTAGAATCAGCATTCTAGCTGCATATGTAAAAAATTGTTAGTTATTTGAATGCAGAAAACTGGGGAACAGAAATGACATGTGGCTAAAAACTGGCTTAAAGAGATTCCAATTTTGCCTGGCAACTACCCCCATCAGGAGTGAAACTTGATTCACAAGTAACTTCCCAGGCCTGGCTGTTTCCTGCTGGCCACACTAAGGATATGCCATCTCTCTGATAATTGAATTAAGGGGAGCCCCCACAGAATACAGGAGCTCTGAACAATGCAACCCCCTTCACCCAGGCAGATGGTTTATTGCAGATGTCGTAAAACAGCTTCCTCTTGGCAGAAGCTGGGAGGGGCAGGGTCTCTGAGCTTGGCAGAAACTGGAAAGACTGGTTTCTGTACCATGTGACCTGAAAAGACACATTCCTGTAGCCAGAATATGGTTTTAGAAAAAGATGGATCATTCATAGAGCGGACTTGTGAAAATTATTTAAATGATACCATAATTCTTGTGATTTTTCTGCCCACATTTTAAGACGTGTTAGGACCCGGTGGTATGTTCAGGGGGGTTTTAGCGGAAAAGAGGATATTACTCAAAATGTGTGCATGTGAAAAATCTGACACTTCATCAACTAATGTCCATACTCCTTGCGCACATGTGTGTAAATTTGGGTTAATGTCCGAAATTGCAAAATCAGTTAAAAAGTGCAAATGTTGCCATTTCTGAATGCAAGCCCCCAGGAAGAGCAGATTTGGACAGGGTATACCTCCTGTGATATGTGAGGGGTGCATGTAATTTTAAACAAATGTGTACCTGTGCAAATGTGTCTTTTTGAGCAAATATAGATTGTGTGTAAAGTTGACAAGGGTGGGTTCTCTGTATCATAAACAGACCTCATCATGATGACACTTCATTTCATTCCCCCAATCAAGGGGAAGTGGATGAAGTGGCCAATGATAAGTGGAGAGGGGTAGAGCCTAGTGATGCTGCACACACATCCATTTTAAAAACAGATAAAAGCAGACAGACAGGACAGATATGGACATTCATTTCCATCTGCTGTGGGACGCTCTGCCGCTCTGTCTTTTTGAACTTTAAAATTTCAAATCTGAAAAACGACCTTTATTTAATCACTCATATCTCCGTGACCGTTTGTCCTAGAGACTTGCAGTAACTTTCATCTGGAAGCTGAGATCCTAGGCTGTCCTAGGACCCCAATATGATAGTGATCGTCCTTGTAGTTCCTCTGTAATCGCGCCCGGCGCACTCACGAATTTTGCCGCGATTTGCAAATTTCTCCACGTGTGAAAACAGAAGTTTTCTTGCTTTCATTTGCCAAAAATTCGTTTAACCTGCTAGTTACTCCTAGATCCTTGCTAAAGTGAGCCTGAACTCATCCCAAGTATATTTCACTCACCCTGAACCTCCTAGAGGGAATTAAAAGCATTTTAGCATATTTTTCACTTCATTGCCAGCACATGTAAAAGCATTTTGGGCCTGTGTTTAAAACTCCGATCTGTACTCTAAGCTTGCTGGGGTGAACTGAATTTCATTTGATTGCATTTCTGAGAACTGTGTGCTTTCCTTCCATTTCCTTGCATTGCATAAAGGGGGGAGGGGATTGCCAGAGAAAAGTGATTACATTGTTTTGTTGAAAGCATATTGAGTATTTTCTGTACTGCATTTTCATTCCACCTTGCATCCATTTGAAACCATAAAGTATTGTTGCTATCTTATCCATCCTATAACCACTCATCATTGATTATAAAGAAGTCTGCTAGTGCCAGACTATCCATTATTGATTACTGCTCAGATTCAGTGTGATATTCAATTATTAATTTATTATAAAGCGTGATATATATATATATTGTTTAAATTATCAAATAAACCTTTTAAACTTGCAAAACAGAACTACTTCTTGGCTCAGTGGGGTCAGGAGGATTCCAAGAGAGGGGTGTTATATAGGGGTAGTCATCCAGAACGCATGAACTGGACATAAAGATATATCAATAAGGGTTTCCATTCAGTATCCCAGACTAGGCATTGACTTAGCTGTAGTGTTGAATTGAATCCTCTTACAGCTGGCATGCACTTTTATGCGCAAAGTTTGATGGTAAGACTTGATTAAAGTGAGCTCAAAGACTTCCCATGAGGAGGTGTTTTGGGCAGGGAGGGGCAGGACTCGGAACAGTGTGGGAATGGCCATAATGATTAGCAGGCAATGGGTGGACAAATAACCAAACAACACCTACAAGCTTTGTGACCCTCCTCATATGCCATTTCCACCTATATGTGCTGTAATGCACATTTTTCGGTTTATAGGTGTAATAGCCCACCTTAAAAAGGTGCTATCAGAGGAGGACTGTGTCAGACATTCACTGAACTAATTCCTGTAACTATACATGTTTTCGAGCTGTAAAGCATGGACCATGGTTCACGCAATGACATTCATCTTCATGATTAGAAATAAGTGAGAGGTGTCAGTGAAACTGTCGTCGCACATACACACAGCACTGTTATATTCTTTAATCAGCCTCAGTCAGAATCAGGTTGTTCTGATAAGTACAATTTTTTAAAACTGCATCAGGTGTGAAGATTATGATAAATTACATGCTAATATCTTAGCTTAGTTTCTCCCCTTTCATAAAATGCCTAAAATCCCACCTTAGTAAGAGGATGAACGCATATGAATGCCAGTAACAGCATGACAAGATCATATTTTTCCATCATTACTGGCTATCTATACAATGAATTTCTTTATGCATACACCATAGTACCAGCTATTCTCAATACATGCTACTGTAAAATACACCACCACACTTGCACACGTAAGAATAATGTACCACCATTAGTATGTAAAACCTAATGCTATGTATGTCTTATTGTGGTGGGTTTGGACAGTAAATTGCACATTTTGGAGGCCATTTTTTAAACATTTTCAGTGGAGGAGAGCCCCCTGTACCCTCTTGGTTGGAAATGGCTCGCGCGCTGCGCACGCTCGCTCCCAGATTATCCCAGGGACATTTACGTCCGACCAGCTTTCAAATTCACCAGCCGCCACTGCTGTCCAAAGAAGAAGGAAGGTTTGTGTTCTTTCAAGTGGACATGCACTTTTTTTAATGTTAGATCAATTGATCGCTGAAAAAAACAAATAAACGATAAAAGGAAAATTGCACATCATTACGTTTACATTTTTGTCCTGAACGAAGGCAACTAATGTGGTGGAGGTTTCATTTTTATTTCAAGGCTTGTTCAACTTTCTAAATACGGAATTTGATACCATATGTAATAGTCACTGATAGTTTAATTTACCATCTCAGATACCCTCATTTTTCTTTATTCCGTTTTTTGTAATGTACCTGATGTATGTGGAATACATATGAGAAAAGCGAACCACAGACTACCAGTCTCCTGTATGTCCATCAATGTACTAGCCACACACTTTATGACATATAAGTAGTCATATCTACCTTCAATTGCTTACAGAAAACACCCTTATTCAGAAGAACTCGTACTATTATCACATAAATGCTCCTCCATTCAACCACAAGCCCCTTGTCTGCCCGATCTAGCTTCTTATCTTGTTTTGGCCCATTTTGTCTTTCTGACCCTGAAAGCACTGTGGCTTTCACAAGTTCTAAGATGGCCGCCGCCATCTAAATCGCACCTCTACTTCCCAAGAGAGTGCTACCAGACGCCGATTGGTTCCCCTCAATAGCCACAGCCAATCAGGCGCCTCCGGCAGGCGCGAGCCAGCCTCCCGAGCAAGGCACACGATTAAGGCACTCTGACTGAGATGACTGAGCGCAGGCGACGTTAGGCTGCCCAATCTGCTACCCGGCCCCTACAACTCTCCTGCAGCTAACATCACCGGAACGAGCTGCGACAAGATCGGGCCGCTGCACCCTACTTCTACACGGAGGTTGCACAAGCCATTCCTTTGGTGAGTCCTGCCGCTAGCCACTACGAGCCCCATAACATCCTAATGGACCCACTATAAGCCATAACTCTAACAACTTTTCAGACACTGCATCTATTGGGACACTGACACTGACTATAATACCTGATACGGTATACAATGCACATTTTTGTCTGATTGAGCCATTTGGTGATACACAGCTCGCACCGCGCCTTTAACACCACCTGCATTGGCAATCGCTGTATGTTTGTTTACACTGCTCATGCCTCCCATCTAGCCCGCAATGCATGCATGTAACGACTATTGTTAAGTAATGTAAATGTCTTAAGTCATATCGCTGGCACGCCAGTGAATTCCGTGTACTATAGCAAATATCCACTGTAGCTGATAGATTGCACACCCCCTGCCTGATAGTATCGACATCTGCGTTGGCAACCTCTATATGTTTGTTTAAGCTGCTCATGCCAACTAGCCTGCAATGGATGCCTGTAACGACTACTGTTAATCAATGCAAATGTCTTAAGTCATAGCACCTGCACGTTATCGGACTGCGTACTACTGCAATTATCCATTGTAGCTGCCCATAATGCACAGCCCCTGCCTGATAGTCCGCTTTAAGCACCAGCTACACTAGCTTTGTGCTTATAATACTATTCCTACCTCTATGCACTTCTGCCCACCTTGCTCACGCAAATGTGTCCCGCCAAGCCCTGCAAACCAGCACTAGCACTTTCAGGCCCCCTTAACTCCTCCTCTACCACCTCTCATCTCATCATCACCTCAACTGTCATCCTTGCTGCCCTCTGGCTAACTAACATCATGCCTCTCGTTCACACTCACGACGCACCTCTTACATCCCAGATGCACAACACCTCTACTCCCCTGCAGGTCACACATCCCAATGACCACACGGCTAAACATAATGACCAAAACTTGTTTCACTCTAGGCTTCTCAGGCTCAGTGCACGCTCAGAGCTGAATGCACATCCACTCATTCCACTTAACATATACCTTAGAAACTTCTGACTAAGCTCCTGCACCCCTATCAGACCCTCCGGCACAAGACAAACATCATCACACCAACCACCGCACCGGCCACTCTCCCCCCACCCCTCCTCCTGCCGTCCCACCTAACCCTATACTCTCACCCTCAAGCAGGCACACCACCACCATCCACCGCCTAGCCACAACGGCTTTCCCCAACCCTGCCACCAATACACTAACACCCAACGCCGCTCTCAAATGTGCCTTCATCAACGCACGCTCTCTCCCTCCTCACACACTTGAAATCAACTACCTCATCACCTCCCTCGACCTTGATTTACTGGCAGTCTCAGAGACTTGGCTCCACGATGCCTCAGGCCGAGCCATTTCCCTTGCTCTCCCTCAAGGCTACACTATCCGGAGACAGGACCGCAAAACAGCCAAAGGCGGAGGAGTAGCTCTGATCTCAAAGGAGACTCTCCCCATCAGAATCTGCAAACAAACATGGGATAACAACACTGACCTACTAACTGCCAGACTCTCAATACCCCCTAGCTGTACCATCAATATTCTGATCACTTACACACCACCAGGCACAATCCCAGAATACCAAAAACATCTCCTCCATATCATGGAGAACAACCTGAAGAGCTCCACCAAAACCATCCTACTTGGAGACGTCAACCTCAGACTGCATGACCCTAAGGACAAAGCAGCCTCCTCACTTGCCAAAGAGCTCACTGACCTAGTCGCAAAGGTCGCACCATAGACTGGATTGCAGATCACAACTGCTCATCTGCCATTACCAATATCTCAGCCCACCCCTGGACAGACCACCTCTGTATCCAATTCACTATTCCTACCAGGCCCACCACCAGAGTGCTCACATCTGCCCCACCAGCCAAAATCAGAAGCTCATAAAAACTAACAAAGGTCAACCTCCTCCCCTTTATCGGTATCCCTGAACTTAAACCGCCCTTTGACAACAACCCCACACCCTCACCCAAGCAATTGAATCCATATCTCTGCTAGAGGCAAAAAAAGGAAAATAAATACATGCACACCAACTCATAGTTCACGGAAGAGCTAGCAGCCCTGCGCACCAAAAAACGCTAGGCCCTAGCCAAATGACAATCCACACCCAATCAATCCTCCCTGACAGAATGTAAAGCTATCTCATCCACGTACAAAAAAGCTATATTCAAAGCCAAATCGGAATCATTCAACCAGAGAATCAATACAGCTAACTCCAGATCAAGGGACATATTATCTATCTTCAAAGATTGCATCACTCCCTCCACCAGTTCAGATGAAAGCACAAAAGACGAAGCTTGGTGCGACAGCATCCAAGCAGCCCCCTCAAAAAAGTCAAACTTCTCCAGGAAAAAATCCAATCATGTATAGGCGCATTATAAATGCTATATCATATCATATCATATCAATCACAACGACAGAAAAAGAAGTTGCAGATCTCCTCCAGCACATCAAACCCTCCACATGTAAAGGGGACATTTGTCCACCGAGCATCATCAAAGAGTACGCTGACGCATCACTAAGTTTATCAACACCTCCTTCTCAACAGGAATAGTACCCAAAAGCTTAAAAGAAGCTTGGGTCCGTCCACTCAAAGAAACTCATCTCAGATCCCATGTGTCCAAACAACTACCGGCCCATCACCACTGTCCCTTTCCTCTTAAAAATCTTAGATAAAGCTGCCCATAACCAAATCCAACAGTACCTTGAATCCAATGCCATCTTAGGCAAAAGACAATCAGGTTTCCATAAAGGCCACGGCACAGAGACCGCCCTTCTAGATCTAAAAAATAGAAGTTACCAAAATAATGGACACAGGCAAACCTGCCCTCCTGCTTCTCTTCGATCTCTCTGCAGCATTTGATCTGGTTGATCATGACATCCTGACATCCCATCTCTCCAACGCAGCCCACTCTTGAACAAAGCTACCTCATTGATAACCTCCTTCTTGGAAGGTAGGGCCATGAAGGTCTTCTCCGATAAGGCCAATGCAGCTCCCACCACCATCCACCGTGGAGTACCTCAGGGATCCTGTACTGCACCCCTCCTCTACAATTTATTTACGAAATCACTTTTTGACATGCTGGACTCGCTCGGCATGGCATACACAAACTATGTTATGTTATATGTACTTGTTGAGCGCTCGGTCGCCCAAAGGCATCATGGCGCTGGAGACGGAGGCTAGAGCATTTCTGTTATAGCTATAAAAAGACGGCCTAGAAGTGGGTGGTTTTCAGGACTTTTCTAAAAGCCAGATGGTTAGAGATTTTTCTCAAATCTGGGGGCAGGTCATTCCATAGATTAGCTGCAGCTATGGAGAAAGCTTGACCGCCTATCCTGGACCGGCGGAACCTCGGAACAACCAGGAGATCGGCGGAGGAGGAGCGAAGATCACGTGAGGGGAGGTAGCGAAGAAATGTAGCCTGAAGGAGCTCAGCTCACTGGGAATGAACAGCCCTATGGACAATGCACATAGCCTTAAAAAGGATGCGCTGTTTAACCGGCAGCCAGTGGAGTGAACGCAGCACTGGAGAGATATGAGCTCCATATGGGGTGAGTGTGGCTAGCCTGGCTGCTAGGTTCTGTATTCGTTGTAACCGCTGTATCAGGCCAATAGGCTGGGCCAGGTACAGGGAGTTACAGTAATCCAGTTACAGGCGAGATAGGACCAGAGCTGCAACAACCGGAGGACGACGGGGTACAGGTATCAAGGGTAGAACCTTCTTCAAAATCTTAAGTTGATAGTGGCCAGCTTGACACACTGCCGCCACCTGGTTTGTCATAGATAGGGTGTCAGAAAGAATGACCCCAAGATTTTTTACCTTGCTAACTGGACAAGGAAGGGGACTCAGAGTAGAAGGCCAATAGGCAGAGACCCACAGAGAGGAATCAGGGGGGCATCCCACCACCAACACCTCAGTCTTATCCCCATTAAACTATGCCGACGATAACCAAGTCCTCCTTCTCCTCACTGGTTCATACGACCTCGACGCAGAATCACTCCTGCAAATCTACACTACCATCCAAACATGGATGGCAGCCAATGGTCCCTGCCTAAATGGGGACAAAACCGAGATCCTCCTCTTAGGTCCCAAGGAAATACTG
Organism: Ambystoma mexicanum; assembly: GCF_040938575.1. NCBI lineage: Eukaryota > Metazoa > Chordata > Amphibia > Caudata > Ambystomatidae > Ambystoma > Ambystoma mexicanum. The sequence goes on from NC_090923.1 coordinate 72,248,275, forward strand.
CCCAAACTCAACCTTAAATAGAACAACTTCACCATAGACAACACTATCATTCCTGTTTCCACCTCAGTAAAGACTCTTGGAGTTTACATTGACTCAACACTCTCCATGTCGCGACAGGTTAGCGGAATTGCCTCCTCTGAAGCACACACCACCAAACTCATAAATGTCATAAAACCTTTTCTAACCATCCAGAACTGCTTCTCTATAGCTCGAGCCACAATAGGAGCTAAACTGGATTAATGCAATGCTCTCCTCGCAGGCACGTCAGCAAAAAACTTCCACAGGCTCCAAACAGTACAAAACAATGCGCTCTGCGCAGCCCTCTGCATACCTAGAAGAGACCTCATATCCCAGGTAGCCCACTGGCTCCCTGTAAAAGAAAGATTCAACTTCAAGATCCTCTCCCTCATGCACAAATGCCTCAATCTCACTGCCTCACCCTACCTATGAGAAACAATACACAGAAACATTTCAACACGCCCAATAAGAAGTCACCACGCCAACCAACTCTGCGTCCCCCCCATCAAAAGAGCAAATAGCTGAGGCATCGGGTTTCCTCACATAGCACCCAAACTTTGGAATACCCTTCCCAAAGCACTAAGAGCTGAAACTTCCTTAGCAGCATTTCGCAAATCACTCAAAACTACTCTATTCATCTAGCTCACACCGATCATACACCTCAGCATAGTGAGTAACATACGACATTCTATGCATCCCCTGCAACGAGCTGTCACACTGACTGCTATGTAACCACCAAGACTCTTTTTCCTTTGTAACCAGCAAGATCTTTTTTGTAACAGCACCACAATGCACGGGCTGCTGTGTGCTTTAAGAATGCTAATAAATAAATAATGAATAAAAACATACACATGATAGATAATTTATTTCATCAAAATAATTGTTCTTTCTTTTTCATTTTATACAAAAAACATCACATGACAAAACATAACTAAAAATGTAGCGAAAATTGTTCCAAGATATCTCATCACAAAATTGTTCACTTTGGGTGATTAGTTTCAAACATTTTCAATGGAGGAGAGCCCCCTGTACCCCCTTGGTTGGAAATGGCTCGCGCGCTGCGCACGCTCGCTCCCAGATTACCCCTGGGACATTTATATATCTCAAATTGATATATCTTCTGGATGTTGTGTCAACGCGTTTCGGCCTATTTCCATTGAATAAACCCCATCGTAGGGAAGGTTTTTCCAGAGGCCTTCTTCAGGACAGATGATAGTCTTTGCTTCTGATGTGGAATACTACAGAGCTCCTGGGTAGAGCGCCGCAGGAGAAAGGGGATGAGGTGCAGGTACGGAGACTAAAGGTAATTGATGCATAAAGATCCAAGCGCATGTAGCCAGTTCCCATCGCAGTTGAAGGCAATAGTCAGGTACTGGAGGTACGTCTGGTCTTAGCTCTCACTGTGTGTGGAAGACCGCAGTACGTTGCACCCTGTTCCTGCTCAACTCTACCTCTTGCTACGCTCCTGCATGCAACCTCTGCTCTAGCGCTCTCCAAAATCTCTCTGTTTCCTGCACCTCCTGTCCCTTATGCTCCTTCTCCTCCTTGCCCGGCTCCACTGGAACTCCCTTCCCCCGTATCAAAAACAGCCCTACCTTCCACTCCTTTAAATCATCCCTAAAGTCTCACCTCAAGAGCCAGGAGGGAGAAACCTCAACTTCCTTTCACATTACTCTCCTTCTCCCATGGCCCCGTACCAAACTCCTCTGTATTCTTCCTTGCATGCCCATCCTTTGGACAGCAGAGCCACCCCCCTAAAAAAGAGCACTAGGCAGTAAAAGGGAGACCACATGGTCCAAAGGGATGTCTTTTTGTAGCTTTTTCAATCAGTACAAAACTATGTGAACAATTCTCTGAGTTTCTTCCCCAGGCATCATACCAACGTGTATAAAAGCTGCACATGCAAGAACATTCAGCCAGCTCCTCCTTAACTGAAGAAAAGTAGCTGCTCTGACCTTTCCTCTCTTTTGTAGTGTAAATCGCAGTTAATTGGTGGGGTGGTGCCTTCTCAGCTTCAGAAGACCGTCTGTGGCGAAAAGCCTACACCTAGTGCTCATACTAAACCTGACAGCCCCTCCCTATTCAGGGAGAGACATCCCTTGAAATCTGGATAAAGTTCCATCATTTAGCTGTGGCACTAAGCGGCGCAAGGAAATCCGCCAAAGACCTTTGCCTAGGAAGCTGTCAGAGAAACTTCAAACTCGAGATTACAGTGTTATTGTAATATCATCCCATGTCATCACCTCAATCTCCATTCTGTCACTGCCAGCTGCTTCACCTTCCTGCAGCTGCCGCACCAATGTTAGGCTAAGGCGCTGCACTTTCAAGGACTCCACCATAATCTTTTCTGCTCCTCTTAATTGTGAAGAGCCCCTTGCAGCACTGCAGCATCATTCGGATACTGAAGTCTTGGTACCGCCTGAAAAGTTGTGGCCATTGGCAGAGCAGTCTGGCCTGAGTGAGAAGAGTTTTTGGGCTTGTTGCAGGCAGCGTGGAACCCTTAGGTGAAAACAAGCAAAGACCATGGCACCTACCCAACCTCCTGACGAATGCCTTCGTGCTATGCCCTGATGGATAAAGGTTCCAGCAGGCCACTGAGCACAGCGCCCGAGCATGTTACAGGGAGGTTTGAGGTGTTTCTCCGCCTGCCAAACTGTACACTAAGGAAGGTGAAATAGGTTACTGTGGCTCTCATATTTCAAGACAATCTTTCTCTGAACCAAAGGTTCTTGCCTCCCATAATCTTTAGCATGTAGCTTATGGTGCTGCCCCTTTCACTCATCTGCCAACTCGCAGATACATGTTTTGTGTATATGGTATATGAGGTATCTATTTGAGAAAGAGATAAGGAGAGCGAGCGAAAGCGGGATTGACAGTGGCAATAAGAGCTAGAGAAATGGCACCTGTCTGCAAGAAGTCAGTGATAGGGGTGCAGGATTTCAGGTTGTTTTGTCTTGAAAGGCCTACTGCCACCTTACCCCGACTCACCTCTAAGATCTCCCACCACTTTACACTACATACACAAAACTCTTCATAGATGGCCACCACAGGCCTAGAATTTAGCACATCAACAATAATCTGAATCTTTACGGAGCCCTCTTCTTAGGCTGTATCAAACTCTCCTACATCAGCGGCTTACACGACCCAAACCGCTGTAGTCCATCAGAACTTGGGCTCTTTCGATGGAAAACATACTCCCCGGTTTCTCCACAACACCCCTTGAATGCATATTGGCACACAGGAACCGGGCACGTCCGACTTACATCCATCAACAACACATTTCGTATCGGCCGCTCCCACTGTCACACTAATGACCCCCACCACCCAGCCTCTTTCCTACAGAACCATGCGGAGCGAAAGTCACCGAAAAAGGCAGACGGGCACTGTACAAAGACACTTAAATTATATTTTTAGGAACTGCTATCTGCCGTCTACATTTGTTCCTCACCGGTCTCTGTACTACCTATTCCCTTTAATCAATCAGTCTGTGTATGGCTACCTTTCCTTCCAATATACAGGACCTGATGGAGGATTGCCTTGATCACTGTTGGGTTCTCTTTGTGTTTCTTGGGAAAACACATTGTTCCCTTTAAAATACACGTTCAGAGTCAAATACCATGGACAGGTTGTGCTGGGGGAATTTGAGGTATTGACTGAATGAACATCATTTCCGAAGACCATGTTCATTATCTCCTTTCAAACTGTGAATCTCTCCTTTGATATGTTTCCCGCTTGATCAATCTATGTGTGTATCTGCTTTTTAGTTTGGGCTGTGTAGTGGTGATTTAGCGCCACCTGAAAGCCAAACAACGATTGCATTAGAGTACAGCTAGGGAGAATGGGAATATGAGGAGGGACACAAAGCTTGTAGGTGTTGTTTGGTTATTTTCCCAACCATTAATTGCCCATGGCCATGTTCAATCCTATAGACATTTCCACCCAGTTACTGCCTCTACCGCCCAAGAACACCTCCTCTTTGAGCTCGCTTTATCAAACCTTATCATTAAACTTTGTACTTGCAATTGCTGCAAGTTAATGACTTCATTGGGATGTAAACCCGCTACTAATGAAATACAAATTTCCTATCTAGGCCTGTCTTCAGCTGCTGTGTATTTTCATTTAGATTAAAGTATGAAATCTCAGCATATTTCAAAGCCATGTATTTAATAAAATTCACTAGTGTAATACATTTGAAATAAGGCAAGAAGTAGGATTCACATCTGTTCTTAGTGCAGAAAATAACGTTTTGGGTTGGATTCCGGGATCCACGCTTGGCCTTTTCTTGACTCAAGAGTGACTCGCGTAAACAGTGTTTCTGAGATGCATTTCCATGCATCAGATATAGTAAACATAACAAACAAAAAACTAGAGACTACACCACTTCCTGCAAAGCTTGTGGCTGCCGTGCAATGAAGTCAGTCAGCAGCTTGCAAAGGTGGGTGAAAGGTGCATTAGCCTTGCTCTCAACATAAGCAAACTTTTTACTTCCCTAAAAAGATCCCTTATAGTGATACCGGGCCGGTGAGATAAACAGCTTTTTTGGGACGACGAAGGTCTAAACATTTTTTTGCTTCTGTTAGATATTATGTTAATAAGGGTAGTTGACAGTTTAAGCCCAGATAGTATAAAAGGGAGGCTTCGGAAGTCAGGGAAGGAGATCAGCTGTTGGCAGACAAGGACCAGACACACAGATGGCTGGAAGGACCATGCGAGAGGAAGAAGCAATGGGGCCATTATCATCTATGAAGAAAAAGACGGGCCAAGCCCCGACATTTTTCCTGCAATTCCATCAATTGAATTTCTGGCTCTTTGAGGCATTGCGAGCCTCCAAAGGACTCTGGCCATAGACTTTTGAGCAGAACTATTGAGCGGTATGGGGAATATTTTTACATTTCCACCCAAGGCAAATCAGCGCACCACCTATGAACTGATTGTATTCTTAGCCTAAGATATAAGAACGAAACATGTTGGGCTGTGAAGTGGGACTAAGCTGCCCACATTAAATGCACATGTAAAGTAAATAAGTACAGTTAGTTTTGTGTTGCTGATTTAATGTTTTTTAGATACATGATTTTTCACAAATGTTGGTATAAGTGTGCATACAGTATGAGTAGCACTGTAGGTCAGAGTACAAAATGTTAAATTCTTGATTGAAACACTATCAAGGTAGTATGTATTACCGCAGGTTTTTGTCTCTGTAACCCTATCCTGTTACACACTGTTCTTTGATAAGTGTTTGCAACATCAAAGCCTCAGAGACAATATCCAATCAAAGCACATGCAATACCACATTTGAAAGTAATTGTGAATCAGTTATTAGACAAAAGGGTTCTGATACAACAGGCAAGCCCCTACAATACATCATTACTCCCAGTATCCAAACCTGATGGTTCATATCAGTTGGGAATTGACTTTAGGATTTTAAATGCCAAAACACACAGAGAGGCTGTACAGAACATGCATAGTTCTGCCTTCTGTGTATCATACAGAGATACAAATATGAGACTGTATTGGATCTGTAGAATTGATTATTTTGCACAACCGTTCGATTCAGAGAGCTATACATACACAGCTATAACAGATTTGCTTCACGGGTCTCTTGCATGGGTACAAAAACAGTCCTGGGCTATTCTCTAGTAGAGTACAATCCCTCTTGAAGGCCTACATATATGCTGGACATATGTAGATGAAATATACTACACAGATGATGACTCAAAAAACACCTAGAGAAGGTGGACTTAATTATAAGAACACTAGAAGCTAAAGGCTACATTTTCAATTTCAAGAAATCTATAATAGCCCATAGAGAAATAATATTTCTGGGGTCTGATGATGGAAGGGGGTGGCTTACTGCTAAGAGCAGGGGTTGCTGGCAGAGCCTTGCCGAACACAGGAGGTGTTCAGAGCTGTCTTGGATGGAGAATTGGATATCCGGGGAGCAACCAGGAGCTGGACCACGTTAGCAAGGCAGGAGGCGTGAACCGAGAGAGACCGGACCTGGACGCATGGCAGGGAGATGCCGAGAGAACTGGAAGGTGCACAGTAGACCATAGCAAAGAGAGAGGTTCCTGCAAAGACAGCCAAGGCAAAGGTTAATGGCACAAAAGGTACCTGGGTTACAGTAATCGGTGGGGGGGGATCCCAAAGAACAAACAAGACAGTTGGGGAAAACAGAGGAATCCGTCCTCCCTCACCCCACCCCAGCCCCTCGGGAGACATACAAAGCAGGCATATGAGAAACAGTGCTGGACAGGTTAGTGAACCAGCCTGGCAAAACGGGGCAACAAACCTGAGAGAGGGGTCTGGGACCCATATGAAACTGGAGAAGGCGCACAAGAAGAGTAAAGAAGGGTCAATGACCCATTGCAGTCTATGGAAGCATGCAAACAAGGTCCTGTGATTCCAAACAAGTCGGAGAAGCCCTGAGAAGGCATAAAATGGTCGGGGACCCATATAAATGAAATAAGTGGCAGAGAGCAAATCAGGCAGGCCCTGAAATGCTCTAGAAGGGTCTGGGGTCCAAACAAAAGCAAGCAAGAAGAAATAATGATAAAGGGGCAAGGGTCCATTGTTAAACACACCCTCTGGAATGGCAACCAAGTCTGGCAGGAGAGTAAACCGGACTTGATGATACATTGTTGACTTTGCTTTTGATGATTGTTTTTTTTCTGAGATACAGTTGCAGGTGAGGAAAGAAAGAAATACAGTGAAATCTGGCAGTAGAGTGAACCAGATTTGCTATGTGATATTTGTTTTGTGAAAGTACAACCATTTTAAAGAAGAGGACTTGCAGGTCAAGTCTGGTAGGGTCAAGAACCAGACTTGATAAGATATTTGTGAGATGAAAAAAGAGGAGGGGAAGGGACTCCCACCGCCCCTCCCCCGATGCTTGGGGATTGTGTTTTCTTGTCAAGATTAGAACATTAAAAACTGACCATTTTAGTTGAATTATAGATCAGGAGAAGCAAGTGGAAGTCATTTGGGGTCACCTGGGGTCGCATCTACAACCCCTGAGTGTCCTCAGTCACTTGACAAAATCCATGTGCCTAAAATCTTGTGTACAGTGTCGAAATGCTTGACCATAGCACATAAAGTGGCCATTGATTTCATTGTGCCACAATTAATGCTTTGTTGTAATATGACTGTCTTTCCTATCTCCGTGGCATGCTGTTCGGGATGTTTGTTTGCATGTATGAGGTAACAAGTGCCCAGAGTACCGTGTGAGTGCGCTGCTTTCCCTGCGCTACTGTAAATTCTTGAATTCACAGTTATGAACCCTCCCAATTGTAATTTGCCAACCTCTGAAGCCTGAAAAATAGATCCATGCAGGCCTGACATGTCGCCAACTTTGCACCAGACCTGCAGAGGAACTGCTGTTAAATCTCAGTTACCAGTTTATTGGTATCCACTGCAGTGTAATTTGCTTTCTGACTTTGAGAACATTCAGACATGTAAATTGCTCATTTTGCTAAAGGAGGTAAGATAGCTTGAGCTGGTAAGATAGCTAAAATAGCTAAGTGGCTCCCTGCTGCCATGTGTGTGTGTGAACTGCTGGTTGCAGGTTCGAATCCCGGCAAGGCCAACTTAGTCTTTTATTCTTCTGAGGTCTATAAATGAGTACCAACACAGTTTGGGTTGAATTGGATGTATATTTGTTCTCTATAAAGCGCTTAGGTGTAAGTGCTTTATAAAAACATATTATTTGGCCTTGGACATCTGCTTGCATTCACAGTAATTTGGTAATATGGGTCTATAAACAATGATATTAACGATACATATGGTGATCCATTCATATGAACTGTATATCACATTACAGAGTCGAGCAGAGTCTTTGGAGCTGCCTGGTGCCTGTGTCTGGAGCAGTAACTCTTCGCTTTCTTTCTTGTGGGCGTGCTCTGCTTTAAAACCTGACTCGCGGAGCGGCCGTGGCATCGAGCAGAGTCTTTGGAGTCTCTGGAGACTCGGAGCGCAGAGCGTAACAGTTGGACTTCAACCATGGCCCCAGTTCGCGTGCGCAATAAAACGCACAGCTTTTCTCCACTGCTCTCAGCTCCTGTTTTTGCCGTTGCTTCTGCCCAATCAAAGACTCGTGCACAAGTCCGTCGAGACCTAGCAATGGGAGAAAAAGCATAGTCTTCTAACATGACGGAGATTGAGTTAGACAACGAAATCAGGAGCGTGCCCGAAGCGCTTGTTGGAAGATCACCTTGCCAGTGTTGTCAGTGCCTGACGCCTATAACACAGTCCATGCAGACTTCGCAAGTAAGTGCTTTGCGGACATTTAGTGCCCCTGCTGATGGTCGACTGAGGCCACTTAAATGCACTGCTGCGAGTATGTTTACTAACACCAATGCCAATGCCAATGTCAACGTTAACACTAACGTCAATGCCAACAAGCGTATTAACTTAAACTGAAACGTAAACACTGTTACTGAAGTGGGGTCGGATGTGGGGTCAGAAGTGACGTCCTGTCCCTTGTCCTCTTCCTCCTTTATTATAGACGTCGATCAGCTGCCTGCCTGTGTGCACGCAATAAGTACGATTCCTCCCAATGTTTCAAATGCTGCGTGTGCTCGATCCCTCTCATCACACGATCTTGTGAGTCAACATAATGACGATAAAATTCTTGAGTCTACAAACTCTAAGGGAACGAAAAATACCTTGTGTGCTCCCATGTTGCGTGTCCTTGCTCCCCGTATTGGTGAAACGGCTGCTGGTGTCGGTCCTGTGATCTCAGGGCTTTGAGTGGGCGAGGCTTCTGAAGCCGGTGGGTTTACTAACGTGTGTGAGTCCGGTGGTTTGTCCCCTTTGACAGGGCAGAGCTCTGAGGATGTGGAAGCAAGGGTCTTCTTGGGTGGTTCACTGAGGGCTCTCTTTGTACAACCCGGAACCGAGGAATTGGATGACGTATTTCATGTGGCCTTAACTAACAACACTATTTGTTACCCGTTCCATGAAAAAGATATTTCGACCTCTGAAGTTTTGATGGAGCTCGCTGCCCATGCATCCCAAGAACCAAATCGTGGCACAAGAAATTCACTAGGCTTAGTGAACATATTTCTACAGGACCTCTCAGTTAAATACAACAAATAAAATAAACAAATGCAAAGAGGCTTGCAGCAACATTAGAAAAACTCTGATTGGAAATCAACTAGACAATGTCAAAGACATGAATAATGAAACTCCATCCGAAATCAATTGGACAGGGGGTTCCAACAAGTGAAGAAGAGTTGAATCAAGCTTATCCCCCAGGTTATAAGTTCACGACGACGCTTGGAAAAACCTATAATACACCACAAAGATCTTGGCACTACAAAAGCTCAGTTGTCAAGGCTTTGGGCCTCATCACGAGTTTGGCAGTAACCCTTAAAATCGGCGGTAACGCTATCAGCGCCGATTTTAAGGGTCCGTCGGATCACGAGTCCAAATACTGCCGGTGCCATTACAGCCGGCACAAGTACAGCCAGCTGTACAAGCGTCGGCTGTAAAAGCGCCAGTAACCATTTGCGCTAAAACATTGCAATAACGAGTCCGGCGTAGGCGCAATTAGCGCTAGCAAAGCGGCAGGCAATCTGCCAAAAATACCCCCTGCAAAAAGCTGGAGGTAAAAGAACACAGGTCACAACAATAAGGGCCCAGGTGAAACCAATGCAAATCAGAGGCCTACAAAGGACCCACCCATGCACAACACACCCTCCCCAACACCATTACACCAGCAGGAGCAGGGAGGAGACAGCAATAAGGGCCCAGGTGAAACCAATGCAAATCAGAGGCCTACAAAGGACCCACCCATGCACAACACACCCTCCCCAACACCATTACACCAGCAGGAGCAGGGAGGAGACAGCAATAAGGGCCCAGGTGAAACCAATGCAAATCAGAGGCCTACAAAGGACCCACCCATGCACAACACACTCTTCCAAACACCATTACACCAGCAGGAGCAGGGAGGAGACAGCAATAAGGGCCCAGGTGAAACCAATGCAAATCAGATGCCTACAAAGGACCCACCCATGCACAACACACCCTCCCCAGCACCATTAAACCAGCAGGAGCAGGGAGGAGACAGCAATAAGGGCCCAGGTGAAACCAATGCAAATCAGAGGCCTACAAAGGACCCACCCAGGCACAACACACTCTTCCAAACACCATTACACCAGCAGGAGCAGGGAGGAGACAGCAATAAGGGCCCAGGTGAAACCAATGCAAATCAGAGGCCTACAAAGGACCCACCCATGCACAACACACTCTTCCAAACTCCATGCTGCCATTTGGAGCCGGGACCCTTGATGTGGACTTCTACCTGCTGCGCCTGGAGCTACAGAGACCTGCCAACCAGGCCAGGGCCCTGGGAGTGCAGGGGGTGGTGGGGATGAGGAGAAGGAGGAGGAGAGCAGCACCAGCAAGGCGGCACGCCATCCCCAGGGTCAGGCCAACACCCTGGGCCCTGACTGATGGCCAGTTGGTGACTGAATATCGACTGGACAGGGCAACCATCACCCAGTTGCTGGACACAATCCGGGCTGATATCGGCAGCCGCATAGCCATCAGCACAGCAGTACCTCCCCTAGTGAAGCTCGTGTCTGTGCTACAATTCCTCGGGACTGGCAGCTACCAACACACCGTTGCCATGATGCATGGCCTGGCCCAGTCCACATTCAGTGCCATGCTGGGACAGGTGCTGGATGCACTGTTGAATCATGTGAATGAGCACATCGCATTGCCAGCCACATAGGCACAGGTGAACCAGCTGAAGGGTCAATTGCATGCCATTGCCCAAGTCCCTAATGTAATAGCAGCCCTGGAACGCACACGTGTAGCACTCGTACCACCTCAGGCACACGAGGCAGCCTACAGGAACCGGAAACAGTACCATTCCCTGAATGTGCAGATGACATGTGGCCCTGACCTCACCTTCAGCCACTGCTGTGCCCGCTACCCAGGATCTACCCATGACTCCATGGTACTGTGCAACAGTACCCTGCCAGCGTACATGGAAAGGCACCAAGGCCTTTCCATGTACGCTGCTGCAACATGGCTGCTGGGTGAGTACAAATGTATACCATAATGCATGTTAATCTGAGTACAAATGTATACCATAATGCATGTTAATCTGAGTACAAATGTATACCATAATGCATGTTAATCCACAACTGATGGGGCTGGTCACACACAATGAAATCCCTGAATGTCAATAGGCAGCACCATCAGTGCAGCATTTCCAATCAAGCACTTTGCACGAGAAACCTTGGACATGTCCAACACAGCAGAAGACACCCATTCAGGATGTAAAAGACATGTGGGAGCACAGTGACATATGGAAGGCCTACCACCACAAAGCCTCCTGTGTGAGTAGCACTATGCCTTCCAACACTGACACAGTACAGACATAAACAGTCAGCCCACCCGACAGTCATGCAAATGTAACACAAAAGTCTCCACATCCACAAATGCACCACACATAAGTAGCCTGAGTAATGGCAATGTACATCCCACAATCCCTGTCCCCTGAATGGCCAATGAAATGCATGGAGAACAGTACAGAATAGTGACAAACAGCAGATGAAACTGCAGCCAAAGGGAATGGCAATGACACATGAGGTAGCCACTTCTCGCATGCACAAGCAGATGGAAGGGCCCCCTTACCCAGTGACAAGTGAATGAGTACTGTCACATACTGAAACAGAGGCGTACCAAGTTGTGAGTACCTAATTGATTCAATTCTGCTCGTAGCACAACACACTCCACAATGTTATTGACCAAATGACAAGTATGGCAATATGACACTGATGACTGAGCCCTTTACACCCACTGAACTTACCTTGTCACCAAACCTGCTTTCTCTCCCCTGCAGGTGATTCCGGATATCCCCAGTACACATGGCTCATGACCCCTGTGCGTCATCCACACACTTCAGCAGAGAGGGCATGCAACCTTGCCCATGCTTGTACACGGATCTGCATGGAGAGGGCATTTGGACTGCTGAAGGCACGCTTCCGGTGCCTAGACCGTACGGGAGGGGCATTGATTTATGCACCAGAAAAAGTTGGAAAAATTGTACTGACATGTGCCATGCTGCACAACATCTGCTGTCGCAGGAATGTGCCACTGCCCCCTGATGCTCATGTGCAGCCACCTGCGGATGGGAATGAAGGTGATGACGTGCCGGAAGGTGTCGTACGTGCACAACGGGTTGGGCTGAGGGAGGGGAGATTGGCCAGACAGGGATTGATTGATGTTTTTTTTTTAAACGGGTGACGGCTACATTTAACAAATGTCACTTCCACATTAAATAGCACTTTTTCACAATCAATACTGTCCATGATTTGTGGTTTTTGAAACGTTATTTATTCTTAGTGTAACATTCCCCCCTCCCCCCGTGAACACCCAACACACAATCCCTCCTCCCCCCAGTGAACACCCAGCACACAATCCCCCATCCTCCCAGTGTATTCCCCACAAAGGTGCAGGTAGGTGCATGTTTGTTATCAGGGCACCCACAACGATGCCATGTCCGACTAGGATGGTCGTGGACCCTTTCTTTGACCAGGCCCCTCTGGTGTGTGTGACCTCAGGTGGCGCATTGAACGGCGCCTAGGAGACGGCTCAAGGGATCCCTCCGTGGGTGTGGTGGAGCTTGAAAGGACTGACCCGGTTGCCTGCATGTGCTGTCGGAGAAGGTTGTTCCCCTCCCTTGTCTGCTCAGCAAGTGCTGACACTGCCTCGCACAACTCCCTCACCCTTTGTCCAAACCCTATCAGGGCTGCGGTGCATTGTTCTACCAATCTGCGTGTGCGCGCATTGTCACGCGCTATGTACTTGCATCCATGGCGTATGATGTGCCGGCTGTGCACCTTGGCCATAGATTCAACTTTGGCCTGTTTGGCCTTGATCACGTCCAGTCGGCCCATCACTGCTGCCCCCGTGATGAAGGGAACCCCTGGTGTGGCAGGTGCCGGCCTGCCACTTGTGCGCTGTTGGGGGGGGCTGCATGGGGACATGTTGCCGGGTGGGATTGGGCTGCCATCCTCTGAGTGCCGGTCTTCAGGGGTGCCATATGATGGCATGTCCTCGTCTGGCTGTGGTGTGTGGACACGACGCACATGCACACGTGGGGTTTGTGCTTGCTGTGTGCCTGGCCCTGGGGTCCCCTGTGGTGTGACCATCCCTTCAGCGTCACTGCTTCCGGGTGAATGCAGAAGTCCTGCCTGATGCGCACGTGGAGGTGTCCCTTCCACGTCGGGCTCGGATCCACAGGTGAGTCCCTCTGCATTGGGGCTATGCCTGGTGGCTTGGGGAGAGCTGGCCGTGGATTCCCTGCGGGCATGTGGGTGCTGCAGCGGTCTGGTAGGGCTGCGTTGAGGTGAAGTGGGAGGTGGCCTGCGTCAGTTCCCTTCCATGCGGCCCCTTTGTGGGGTGGTGGTGCTGGTGGAGGCTGCCTCAGGCGCCGTGATGGGTTTGGCCTCCTCCCCATCATCTTCATCCAGTGGGGTTTGCCGTGTGCCTGTGGGGTACATAGGGTGTGGTTTGAGTTCAAGGCAACCTACATTAGTGTCATGCACTTCATGCCATCAAGTGGGATTGAAGACAGTATCAATCATGCATTCAACTTGCATTTTGTTCAGTCGCCATGTGGTGCTTGGTGCGAGTGTGGAGGTACACTGCATGGGAATGTTTGTGTGACAAGATTACATGCGGGGTTGTGGTGCACTGCGCTCAGGGTCCTGGGGTGTATTCTTGCACACTCACACTCTACGTAGCTGTCCCATGGCTATGGATGTCTATCCGCTGCCCCTTCTATTGATGCACTGCACGTGCAGGGTAGTCTAGGCAGCACTACGGTTCAATGGATCAAGGGGTCACTTATGGTTGTCTGCAGTGCCTCACAGGCATTTCTTCACATTGATTCACTCATGGTCTGCATTTGTGGTACTTTCAGTTGCATGCATTTGGGGTGGGACTCACCTGCAGTTGGATCAATGCCAGTGCCTGCCTCCACTCCACCAATTCCCTCGATGGTGCTGATGTCAATCAGGGCACTCATCTACCCCTCCCAAGGTGTGAGTTCCGGTGGGGGTGGTGGTGGCCCTCCTCCAGTGCCCCTGCTTGAACTCCTGTGCTGTGAGAGGATGGCGCAGACTCTCACACGCAAGTCGTTGAGGTGCTTGTGGCAATCCTCCCCATCCCGGGGCACGCGCCCCACTGCAGTGACCCTTTGGCTGATGTTGCGCCAAATCTGTGCTCTGCGCTGGGCACTGGTTTTGCGCTGCTGCAGCTCTTTGTGATGCATCCCACTGCAGTGACCCTTTGGCTGATGTTGCGCCAAATCTATGCTCTGCGCTGGCCACTGGTTTTGCGCTGCTGCAGCTCTTTGTGATGCATCTCGGCCTCCTCCACCAGCACAGCCAGTTCCTGGTTGCAAAATTTGGGCTTTCTCACCCTGTCCAGGGCAGACTTGCCCCTAGTGCGCTCCTGTGACATGATTTGGTGTTCAATCGGGTGGATGACTTCCAGGGGCTGTGATATCCGATGGATTGTGATTTCCAAGATGGCCGCGCTTTGTTTCCCGTTCCGGTGGTGATGCGTTTCCCGTGCGCTAATAGCGTGCACTCATGGCGCGCGCTATTAGCGCAATGTGGCGGTAGCACACGGTGCGCCGGTTTTACGGGCTCTACCCGTTGCGTGCAATTTGCGCTACCGCCATGTCCCTGTGCTCGTGCACGAAAACTCGTGATCTGGCGGATTATCCAGCGGGGGGCTTGGCGTTAGCGCTATTTACGTTTGACGGGAAAACCGCTGCATTACTGCTGAAGTCGTGATGAGGCCCTTTGTCAGGAATCAGGGTTGGCAAAGGCGTGGAGTGTTAAAGTACGCCTATCGAGACATTATGTGCTGGGAAGGATGTGGAAACTACAGTTCCCAGCATCCTTTGTGCTTTTCGGTAGTTCGGCCCGTGCACGCCTTGCCAGCTGTATTGAATCAGGGACAGTTTAAAGGCAGGCAACGGCTGCAGGCAGGTGTGGCTTATTGTTGATTATACAGCAGGAGGCAGGCGGCCGCGTTCGGCAGCAGGAGGCAGGAGTCCGCGTGTGACGAGGAGCGATGCAAGTGCGGAACTCCTGAACTTACGCGGTCACGGTGTGGCAGGAGCAGGAGGGGCGCCAAGCTGCCGGCAGAGACACAGCCTTCAGTTCTTCGTCTGGGAAGTCCCTCGGGGCTCCCCAGACCTAAGATTAGTACTCGTGGGGGCAATATTATTCTCAAATGTTGGAAGTGATTTACAGCGAATCAGTGTTTGTCTGGGATGTCCCAAGGGGCTCCCCAGACCTGAGATAAGTAACGCCCTCATCTTCTGAAATGCAATCATGGGGAAAACAAAGTGTGTTGGTTAAGCGTATGTTACATGACCTTTGCAAACATTGTGTTGGGTTAACGCAGGAAGTACTGCATATGGACAAAGACACTTCCCTAGTGCAAGGAACTAAGGGAAACGCATTTATGTTGTATGTTGCTAACGCCCCCGAAGGGCCATGTGTACTGTCTAATAATTCTGGGAAGCTTTCCCTTACGTGTTTTCATATTGGTTGCTTATGTGTTGTTCATGTCAGAGCATGATATGTCAGAGCATGGTACAGTACACGTATTAAGGTGTGCTATTCAGGAATCAGGTAAATGTTAATAGCGCAGGTGGTATTTCTGTTTGTTCAATGTTAAATAGAGTAGGGTTTTTTCCTGGTGCTTCCCCTGTCCCATCCACATTAGGAGTTCCCTACCCTCTTTCCGGTGTTCCTAATTTCCCCACCCTATCCACAACCTCTCCCTAACCCCTTTTCTCCCCATTGGCTGCCACGTGGCGACCTGTTGTCTAAATCAGTCCCCTGTGCCAACCACGGTAGGAGGGTCGAGTTCATTTGGCTTCCTTGGTTCGGGGGAGAGTGTGATTGTTAGTGTGATTGTGACAAGCTTAGCTACCACTCCCTGAGTTCGACCTCTACCTCAACTGACTCATCAATTATGGAGCGTGAATACCCAAAAATACAGAAATCGCTCCATAGAGCCTGGTCACGGCCAATTGTACGAACGGATGACATAATTAAAAAGCTATTACAAGAGGTGCAACCAGTGCTGACGTCCACCTTGGCAATATCAATAGCGCCATTCACTAAACTATATGAGCAGTTGAATGATAACATTAAAGACTTATCAACATTGATAGCGCTGATGAATTCCAAAGTGTTAAATCTTGAAAGTGATAACACTCTCTTTAAATATACTTATCACGAAATGAACACCAGGATTGAAAACTCGCTGATCAAGCTCCTGGACCAAAAGAAAAACTGCAATATTGAAAAAAGGCTGTTTGCTGAAGTAGCCAAAGAAGCCCTAGCATTGCTTGAAACACAAGAATACACTGTGGGGAATAAAAATCAACAGCTAAATCAAAGAATGTCACCTCAGACAAATAATAAAAACATTATGCCAGATGAGATCTTGCCAATAATAACAGCGACAAGTGAACACTTTTTGGCTCCTCAAACGCCAACAAATGAAACCCAGATCATGCAGATAATAATCAGCCCTATAGCACCTCCATTGGAAAATCTAAGTGACCCTACAATTGGCCGCAATGAAGATCAGGAACACGCAAAGGCAAATGAAACTAAAGATGCCACTAAAAAGGGAAATAAGAACGAGGCTGTACGTGCCTCAAATATCCTCCTCACTTGGAACAAGCCGCTAATGTAGCGCATTATTCTTCTGTACTACCAATCACTACTGAAGTACTAACCATGAAATCGTCTTTTGCCAGTGCGGTACAAAGCTGCACAGAGTCCACGAATCCCGCCGTATGCAACCTCCAACCACCCAATACTTCGGGTAGTGCCATGGGCATTAATGTCTTAAATCTAGAGGCTAATGGCGTGGTGGATGCCTCTGAAGACAAAAGCACGTCTGAAATCTATCCTATGTTTAACAAAACCTCCTTACCCCCAAAGCAAGCACTAACAAAAAAGTCTGAACAAAAGAAACCTAAGAACCAATGTATGAAAAACCGTCGAAATTGCAAATCGTCAAGGAAATTTCTGCGCAATTTAAAAACTGTTAACTTGACGGTAAACACAAATGCTGAACCTCTACAAAAGCGAGATCTATCAATTAACGCCATAAAAACATCAGCTACTTCTCGGATTGTGGAGTCTGATAATACTGAGGATCCTACTAACAATCCAATGAACTGGTTATTCATGACTCACCGACAACATGTGCGACGAAAAAAACTGTTTTGACAACTGAAAGCTTGTGCTCCTTAAATATGAACGTGGTCAAAATCAATGACCCAACAGGAAAAAATCCTTTAGGCGTGTTAGAAGTAACGTCTAATTCTGCAACAGAATAAGCAACAACCCATGAACAGGAACTGTCAAGAGAGGCTGGTAATGCTGACAGAACGTGTACCATGGTTCAAGTCGCGACGGAGTCACTCCCCACTGAAGTCATAAGCAAATCTTGTTTCTCGTCATTGAATGCAAGAGGGAGCAGGTCCGATCAACAGCTGGGATCGACACATGAGGAATGTGCCTCAAAAACAACCTCCACCTTCAGAAAAGAACCGCAAACTCAAACATCATCAGAACACTTGACAAGGGACCCTTTGGAGACCTGTAAAGTTGCTGGAGAAGGAAGAGTGTGCACCATATTCCAACCAGTGCCCTCGATTTCCAGCAGAACTGAAAAAACAATATTAGAACCGAAAACGCTGAGTGAGAGATGGGCAAAACTTGATCAACAATACGGTCATAAACAACAGGATGACTCAAGAGCTTCCTCTAATGTGGCTCTGGACAACACGGCTGCTTGACCAGTGTCATCGTGTATAAATAAATCCATAATTAATTTTCACTATCAACGAAACACATCTATGAAAAGTGAAGCAGAACTCCTACAAAGAGGAACTGGTGGTAAAAACTTTAATTCTATACCCTAATCAAAATACGTGAGAAAACCTGAATCAAAACGTCCTCTCATCCTTAAACTAGGGCTAGAACGCCTTGTGAGTTCTGACAACCTTATATTAAATCGACAGAATGTGCTTCAACTGTTCCATCACATCCCTAGCCTCCGAACAATCACAACTGATGATCTAAAAATAGTAGAATTCACAGGAGAGACCAAAAAGGACAAGGTGATTCTACATTTAAACTCACAAATTGTCTATAATATACTGCTTCAGGCTACCGGGATTTTATTATCCCTTGGATTTGACATTTTTGAAATCCCTGAGAGCGTAGATACCTTGAAGGACTACAAGCCACACTCTGACAAGGCGAGAAGTGATCTGAGTTTAAATCTTAAACCACTTCCACAATTGAACTGGAGAAAGCCAACTAACACTTCTACAATTGAGTCTGTATCACCAGGACAATAAAAGAGATATCTGACACTGGAACGCGAACAAATATCACCTGATGGTTTGACCAAACATCAAATCAAAATAACGATTGGATGTGATATAAGACCCAAATCCTCTGAAGTGGCTACACCTGTAAATCCTGATCATGACAACTGGTATTGGCTTGCTGAAGCATTAACAGCAAAGAACTCTAAAAATGGCAGCCTATAATATAAAGCCTCTATGAAAGAATCCAAACTGAAGTTTGGAACATGGAATACTAGAGGCTTTAAACATCTTTTTCAAAACAACTGGATGAATGACTTAGACATAATTTGTCTACAGGAAACTTGGCTTCTGGAAAAGCCCTTGTCAGACACATACGAGATTGCCTTTAATCCAGCAATCGGCAACTCTAAGCGAAGACCTATGGCTGGACTGTTGACATTGGTACGGAAAGCATCTGGATCTCAAATTATTAATTCAAGAAACGTATCTTCTTACATACAAATAACCAAAGTTTTTCATAAATCCCAGGGTACGATTCATATCCTTAACCTATATTGGCATCACTCGGCTACAGAAACCACTTCTTTCATCGACCAAGTCACTTCCCTAATAGATGAAGTTTACGAGGAATCCTCTGTGGTTGACCTCATTGTATGTGGAGATTTGAACATCAATTGCCTCGACCTAAACAATACACCTCACAACAAAATTGCGGACAGCTGGTGTTCTGAGATAGAGTCGAGAAATCTTCACATGTTAAACGGTAACACTAAAGGCGACATACCTGCTCAACATACCTGGAGTCGAATAGACCAACGTTCGGTCCTAGACTATATATATGTGTCAAACAACTTACACAGTCGAGTTGTTAGTATGTACATCACAGAGGGCTCTCAGAGTGATCATAAGATGCTAAAAATGGTGATGCAAGATAGAACTTTAACTAAGAACACATCATGGCGATGGAATGTCAATGTTAACTCGAACAGAGCGAGACTGCATCTCTCTGAAACTGAAACAAAACCCATTGTCAGCCAGTTTCGTGTACAACACACCAACATCGAATATGGACCATTACTGACACAGTATACTGAGAAAAAGCAAGGCCTGAATCACCATAAATGTATTCCAAAACATGCTTTTGATCACGAAGTAAGACAGCGCAAAAGAAAAATGCATCAATATCTAAGGAAACTACACCAAGAAGATCATGTGGACCTAAAAACAATGCAAAATCAGGTGAAACAAAGATACAAAAATTGGATAATTTCGCATCGTCAAATTATTCTCCAAAATGATGCAGAACTCATGATGGCAAAGAAAAAAATTCTCGTGACTTCTGGAATCTCATAAACAACGAAAGTGGAACACAAGCCTCGTTACAGTCTAACACAGTCTCTGAGGGCGCCTGGGTAAAGCACTACACTGATCTGTACAGCAAAAAAGGCGACTTCCCAGATTCTATCTTGCCCACCCAAACACACTGGAATCTTTTTTAAAAAAAATCTGACATTGTGGACATCTTAAAAAAATTGAGTGCATCGCATGCAGCTGGACCTGATGGCCTCACTAATTACACCATTAAACAGAATCCTGATGAGTGGGCCGAAATATGCTCTATTCTCTTTGACAGGATCTCTTTGAAATGTGAGACACCGGCTTCATGGAAAAGTGCTGTCATTGTGCCCTTATTTAAAAAAGGCAATAGGGCAAACCCTCATGATTATAGACCGATAGCACTTCTGGACGTCTTGGGGAAGGTGAACACAACTATGCTTCAAAAAAAGTTACTCAACAGGATCTCTGAGTCTAACCACATTGATCTCAGACAAACAGGCTTTGTGAAAGGAGTAGGCTGCGGGTTGAACATACTTATTCTAAATCTCAAGAAAATGGAGGCTATAAGAACACAAGGCAAAGTCTGTGTGGCTCTGATCGATTTCTCTTATGCTGTTGATAGCATAGATAGAGAAATTTTATGGACGAAAATGGCAACTTGGAATTGCCCAATTGATCTGCTGGCGGCCATTAAAGATCTACACACCAGAACAAATGTGAGAATTCGATTAGATCAAGCTGGTACACTATCTACTGCAATTCCAACGTTTTGTGGTGTCAAACAGGGGTGTCCGTTGGCATCAATTATCTTTAACTTGTTTATATCAGATATTGGTGTCACCATTGAAGAAGTTTGTGCATTTCCTCCCAAAATACATGGCAGCCATGTGAGTTGGCTGCTATATGCTGATGACGTGCTACTTCTAGATGTCACTCCTATTGGCCTCCAACGTAAACTAAGTGCCATAGAGAAATATGCCAATACAAATAACCTCTGTTTCAATAAGAACAAATGTGAGATCTTGATCCTGCAGAATTTGAGAACGCAAAGGTGAAAAAATTCAAATGCTGCCTGTGCCTGGAAGCTTTGAAGATCATAACAAACACAAGATACCTGGGGATGCAAATTAGCGCTCACCTCGACGACAGTCCTTGGGTGGAGAAAGCGAGAAACAAATGCAAACAGCTCACATTTCAAGTCACCATCATCAACAATAAATACGGGAAATGTTCTATAAACAGAAAGCAACGCCAGCGCTAATCTTTGGGGCAGAATGTGCACTAGGGTGTTCGTATGATTTTTGGTCTACACTGGAAAACATATTTTGGACCAAAGTGTTGAAAATTTCAAAAGGAACAGCCACAGTATGTATACGCTATGAGTTGAGCCTTCTGTCCCTCAATGCACAGATCTTCTGGAACACCCTTGCATTATATCGTAAAGTAACAATGCAAGACGCTGCACCTCAATTTTCAATTTTACATCAACCAAAAAGTAAGAATCAGGAATCTCTCCTATGTCAGTGGTCTCAACGATGTGACAGCATATTATATGATCTCAACACAGATGTTTCAACGCTACAGTGCAACCCAGACTCAGTCAAAAAGAAACTATGGAGGCTTGATTGGATTAACACACAAGATTTGAGATCAAGACAATCCATGATGAAAGACGTCCCATTTGAAGCGAGGAGGTTCAACGAACGTGCAGATTTTGCTGAACGCTTTCCGAATGCATACCATAGACACACCTTTTTGTGTCTTCGTCTAAATGCATTTAAAACAAAGGAAAGATTAAATGCGTGGTCTAAAGGTCAAGAACAAGACGTCACGTGCAGATTTTGCTCTAAAAACATGAAAACTTTAAAACATCTGGTCCTATCTTGTGCTGCTATTCAAGAACTTAGATCAAAACACTTGTCAACATTTTTTGGAAGTCAACAAACACTGGGCAGTGAAGATTGGTGGCAACTGATGTTTTATGGACAAAATAGAAAATTAACATATGCCTTAGTGTGTTTCTTAGAGGACTTGAAAGAACTTTTGTCCAACACAGCCAGTGGCTTTGAATGTTCAGTGGGCAAACGTTGCCAATCTTCACTTTTTTCATTTGGTTAAAGAAGTCACGGCTTATTGAAGGGCATATTGATGACCTGGATCGATGACAAAGAACACATAATGAAGAGATGAATTCTTTGTTCTTTCTGTTTTTTCTTTTTAAAGGTTTATCTAAACCAGTAAAAAATATTTTTAAAAAGAAATATCACATTACAGTGATATCATAACCGTATTTATTGTAGTGTACTTGTTTTGTTAAGGGGTGAAAGGTTGTGTTCCATCCCTTCCCGTGATGTCACTTTGGGGTGGGTTCAAATGACATCACTTCCTGTGATGTCATCAGAGGTCAAGGGTCATGTGATGTCACTTCCGCTACCCCTGGCATTTTGATGAAATGATGTGCCTGGAGAAGCATTCTTCTTGTTTCCAGAAGGTCACAGTTTTCCTTAGTTAATTTAGTGTGTAAGGGATGGAAATAGGATAGGACACAGGACGGTGGACATTTTATTTTTGGTGACTTTCTGACAGAATCCGTAGTCTTTTGGTTGAGGTAGCGAAACCCCCCTTAGAAATTGGGTTGGATAGGTCTTTCCTTTTCTTTATCTTTAATAAAACTATTTGCCAACAAAATGCCACCTCTCTGTCAGACTCGTACTTCTGGACCCTTACATAGTGCAGAAGGAACACACTTTAGCTGCAAACACAATTATGCACAAAAACACACCCTGGGTCAGTCAGAAGCAGCTACAAGCTGTAGTATTGTAAATGCAATGGCACTACACTCCAGATAGGGCCAATGGGATGCGACGCAGGCAGCACAAGACTTGAAATATTACTATTAACCAGAAATACTACAAATGTAGGAACAGCAATGGGCTCCCCAACCAGAAGCAGATGCAGCAGCAGTACCTGACATCCCACTTTGGATGTTTACAAATGTACTATGCTGTGATGGAAGTGCTGTTCCCACAGTCGGTACACATTCTGAGTATTCTGCAGCTTGTGCTGCTGTAAAAGGGCGTTTCAACCATAACAATGAGTCTGAACACCAGGATACCCAAACAAAACATTTAGGACATACATCAACTTAGCTGGGTGAGTTACAAGGCCTCCTCCTGGCACTGAAACAAATTGATCCAAATAAGCCCACTCTAATTGTGTCAGAGCCAGATGATGTAGCACAAGGTTATAATTTTGACCATCCATCAATGGTGGAAAGCCAAATCATTAGAGATTCTAAAGGCAAGCCAATATTACCAAACAAATTTGGAAAAATGTATGGGACATCAAAAAGTCTAGACCTGTGACTTAGATTATGCACACAAAAGCACAAAGAAAGGATTCTGTGCAGAGTGCAGGCAATGCGCTTGCTGATCGGTCTGCAAGACAGCAGACTGTACAAAAAGTGGTAGTGGCATTAATACAGTCAGCTATATACTTAGATGAGGGCATGAAAGCATGTTTGGATGCAAACAGTCTTAACCCACAACGGTTACCCACTACTAACTAACTTCGCTGTAAAAGAGAATACAGTGATAGTCACTATATCTAGGTCAAAAGGAGGCCCTACTGACAGGGAACTACCAAACAAGCAGGATAGATTGAAATTAATCTCTGCAACACATGCAAGATTATTTATTTATTCATACATTTATAGCAGCGCGCGCAGCCCGTGGGCATCTAGGCACTAGTTACATATGTAAGTTCAGTGCAGGAGTGAAAAACCGCGTGAAGGTTAGTTGAAGAGATGCGTTTTAAGTTTCTTTCTGATGAGCGGTAAAATGGTTCGGTCTGCAGGTGTGGGGGGGAGGTTGTTCCAAAGGCTAGCAGCGCAAACTGGGAAGCTGGAGCCTCCTGCCCTTTTCCGCTTTTATCTTGGTATAGTCAGGCAATGTTTGTAGGCTGATCGCTCAGACCTCGTGGGAGCTTGTCTTTTCGATTTCTGGGTGAGGTATGGCAGTGCGTGGTTGGATAGGTAGCGGCGGGTGAATGGAGAGAGTCTTGAATTTGATTCTCTTTCCAATAGGGATTCAGTGACAGGTTCTCCTGGCTTCGGAAATGTGGGCATGTTTATCCAAGTCCAGAGCAACCCGTAGGGCATGGTTTTGTGTGACTTGTAATGTGTTCAAATTTTTTTCAAAGTTCCAAAGAGCAGAAAGTTACAATAGTCCAGCCTGAAGCCGATGAGTGCTTGTGTGACAGTAAGGTGATTTTCTGTGAAAAGGAACGGTTTACTAGCATAGATAAGCTTTGTGACGTAGGCTGACGATGAGGTGATATGGTTGGTCTGCCGTGTCATGTTAAGGGTGGCATCCAGGCAGACACTCAATGTTGTTACTGCTGCAGCGACTGGGATTTTATGACCATCGATGATGATGGATTTAAATGAGTCATCTAGTTTGGCCAGGCAGGGTGGGGAGCTAATGAGCAGTAGCTCTGTTTTTTCATCATTCAAGCATAGGCTATGCAGGGCCATTCATTATTGGATGATTTCATAAGTGGTATTTACCTTGAAAGTGTCTTGAGCATGGAGTCACCGCACAAGGGGATGAGAATCTGTGTGTCATCGGTGTAGTTTGTGTATCATATGTTAAAGGAGTTGAGGTCATCAAACAAGGGTTTTGTGTAGATGTTGTAGAGGGTGCGCGATACACAGGAGCCTTCGGTAACACCACAGGAGATGGGGGTGGGGGCAGCCATTGCATCACCTGAGAAGACTCTCGAAGTTCTGTCAGATAGTAAGGACGAGATCTATGTGGCAGCATCATGTGGGAAGTACACAAAGGTGGTGGCAAAGTGTATGGTGGTCAACAAGGTTGGAGGATGCTGATAGGTCAAGGAGGAGTAGGAGGGAGAGCTTTCCAGTGTCAATTGCATCATCCAATTGATTTTTTAGGTCTAGAAGGACCATCTCAGTTTCATGTCTGGGGCAGAAACCTGACTGTCGGGTCCCTAGAATGTGGTAAGATTTGAGGAAGTCTCGAATTTGGAAATGGGCCACTCTGTCGATAATTTTCAGAAGTAAGGGGACGGTAGTTATAGGCCGATAGTTAGTGGGGCTAGTTGGGTCTAGAGTTGTTTTTTTGAGCATTAGGGAGATCCAAGCTTCCTTGAGAGCAGTGGGAACAGTGCAAGAGGCAACCTGCTCTCCAACCTTGATTCTAATCTCCCCTCTGTCCTCATCCTACTTGATCTCTCTTTTGCCTTTGATACGGTCAACCATGGTATCCTGCTAAACCACCTCCATGATAAACTGGGTATCACTGATCAGGCCCTGGCATGGCTGACCTCTTTCCTCTCCAACTGACCCTCCCAGGTCTAACTTGGGTACTTCCTTTCCTCTATCTCACTCTACTTGTGGTGTCTCCCAGAGGTCTAACCTCTCTTGCTGGCTTTTCAACCAATACCTGGCACCCCTCACCCACTGCTTTGCTGCTCTCTGTTCCAACTTTCAGTGCTATGCCAATGACACTCAGTTCATTTTGAGGCATACCTCTGAAACCTCTTCTCCAGCTCTCATCTCTGACTGTCTGTCTGCAATCCAGGAGTGGTGTGCCGCCAACGACCTCTGCCTTAATGCAAGTAAGATAGAGATGCTCCTCATTGGCACTCCTGCACCATCCCTTTCTGTCACTCTCTGGCCGGCCTCCCTTCACCCTATTCCTGCTACCACATGTTTGGCTAAGAACCTCTGGGTCATTTTTGACTTCACACTTTCCTTTTCTCCACACATCGCTGACATCGCTAAGAAGTTAAAATACCAACTGCACCTCCTCAGAGGTATTCTTTCTGTCCTCTCCTTCCCCCAGAAGATCACTGTCTCTAGAGCTCTGGTTCTCTCTCGGCTGGACTATTGCAACAGCCTCTTTCTAAATCTGCCTGCTACTACTCTCTGCCATCTGAAACTCATCCAGAACAGGACTGCGAGACTTGACCTTGGCTTCAAGTTCAGGGATCGTATCTCTCCAGCCCTGAAATCTCTTAATTGGTGCCCAGTGGCAGCAAGGATTAAGTTCAAGACCCTCTGCATTGTCCTCAAGGCCTGGGTCCGCAAAACCTTCAACTCTCCTTTCGTTTTTCAGCACCTTTCAGAAATACCTTCCTACTCGAGCTCTTCGCTCCACCACCTCCAACTCCCTCAGGGTCAGTCGCTTCTCCAAGCAACAAGTTGGTGGTAGATCTCTTTCTTCGGCTGGGGCCTCCCTCTGGAATAGCCTCCCTGCCTCTCTCAAGACCTTCCTTGTTGCTTCTGCCTTCTCTCTTCCACTCACCTACTGATCTCGTCTGTTTCTGCACTGGGCACTTGGCTACCATCTGAATTCGGGCTCAGATCCCTGCCCACCCAGCTGCATACCCGCTGTACCTCCTGGAAACCCTTGCACTTGGGTCTGTATCTGCAAGCCTACAGTCCGCTTAACCACACTTATTAGACACCCGTTGTCTGCACTTAATTCTTGCACTTACCACCTGCTAGCCGCACTACCTGTTATTGTTTTGTTCACGTGTTCAGCACTTTCCACTCCTCCCCTACCTCTTGCACGTTCCCCCTTCCCCCTCCCCTGAACTTGTGCGTTCTCAATTTCACTGGGCATAGTAAGATCATTGTTTTCACCTCCCTTGCACCCCTCTCTTCCCTCATCGCACCCTGAAACACTTGTGTATGGGCGCGCTATAAATAAAATATCATTTCATTTAATTTCATTTCATAGGAGGAGTTGGTGATGGCCACGATTTGAGGAAGCAGAGGTTCAGAGTAATCTTTTATGAGGGATGATAGGCAAAAAAAAAAGATGTCCCTTTTGCATCGGGATGGCTTGAGACCCTCGATTATGGTGACCAGGTCAGGCGTAGCGATGGGTTGAAATTGGAAGAAGGGTGTGTATGTAGGCTGCCAGGTGGAGTAGGCAGTGGCAGGGCTGCTTTCGTATGGGAGCGCTTGGTGGTAATTTTTGTTTGGAGTTGAATAATTTTCCCAGTGAAAGTATCCTGAACAATGCCACACCAGGTATTGTCTTTTACCAGTAGGGAAGGAGGAGCAATGGGTGTTTCTAACTCACAAAGGATAACAAATAGTTCCCTTGGACTAGACGTGGCATTGGCGATTTTGTTGTTGTAAATGGCGGCTTTGGCTATGTGAATACTTTGCTTGTATTTTGAGATGATGTTTGAGAAAGATGCTTTGTTTGTGGTGGTAGGGTCCTTCGGCAAAGCGGCTTCTGCGACCCTTTTTTGTGTGCGTAAGGCACGGAGGGTAGTGGTGTACCATGCGTTGCAGTGTTTGGCAGGCTTTGAGTGGGGTGTGGGAGTTGACTGCATTGCCTAAGACTGTTGTATTGTTGCACCAAAAAGGTGGCATCCAGAATGGCAAGCGTGGGGGTGGTTGAGCAATGAGAGGGTGCGCTCATTAATGAGCATGCAAGAGTGGAGGTGCTTGGAAGGTTAAGGTTAGTGCAGGTAATAGGCAGTTTACTCGGGATGGGGACAGAGTAGGTGATTATTTGTTTTTTTTAATTGCTTATTGGCTAAAACAAAATGTTCAACCATAACAATATAAAATAGAAAAAGAAATGTTTAAACAAAAATCAGATGACAAAATTCCACAGAACATAAAAAAAATTGCTGACTCAATTTACACACATTTCATTCCTCAATTTCATTCAATTCCAACGAATTTTAAAAAATCCACAACAGAAATACATAATGAACTACAAGCACCACTCAAACATAACCTCCAGAAACTGTGCAAATTGACGAATTAAATGTTCCCTAAACATTTTGCAAAGAAGGTCTGCGCTTATAACTCAAATTGTTACAGTTATTCCACATTTTCAAGACTGTCAGATTATCCACAAAAGCGACAATTTGTACTATCTACCTTCTTTGCTTTAAATCGATGACTGACTTCACAAGTTCTATAGAGATTCCTTCTAAATCTCGTGAAATCATTCTTCACTCTTTGTCAAGAAAATAAATTCCAATGCATAAAAGCCTTTGAACCTTATGTTTGTGGCGAAGATGGAACATAGTAACTCAACTATGAAATTCATTTGTTAAAATGTACCAGTCATATTTCATCAAACAACTTTTAACACTAATCACTAATGAGCATTCTTTAAAGTTTCATCCAATTATCCTATTTCATACAGATTATTTTCACAAAAACTACCAAAATTACATAATTCATTCTCTATTTTTTGTTGCATAATTTTACTAAAGTCCTCATATAACGAATTAGGGCAGGGAACCAACATTTTGTAATAAAAAGCCAACCACTTCCATCTCCCCATCGCCTTAATGCCACAGATTCCAAGTTCAAACATCATAGCGGGCGCTGGTACTACATTCTGAATGCCCAAAACAGCTCTGCAGATCCTACTTTCCATTTGTTGTAAGATCGGGAGAATCCACGCTGGGTATACCTCTGCTCCATAGGTTAGCTTTGGGATCACTGTTGAGTAGTAGTATTTAACCAGAGGGACCAAAGAAAACGTACAATATTTATTTTTTCGGTGTTTCATCTTCCCGATCAGTTGGTCATATCGATAAATACAATATTTTATAATTCCATTGGGTGTTGCGGAAATTTAAAGCCCAAATAGATAATGCTCTTGACCTTCTCTGGTTTCACCCCACTAAGAAACCAATTACTCTGAACAGAGCTATTTTTTTGAAGTAAAAGTCAGCACCTTAGTTTTCTCTGCATTAATCAATAAGTCATTTTTATTGGCGTAGCCCTCAAAAGCAGTTATTACCCTCTGTAAATCAACATGGATGTATCACACAACAGAAAATCATCAGCATATGCGGACCTGACAACTCTCAAGGGCTCAATTTCTTGAGACGCCAGAGCATAACTACCAATCTCTTCCCCCACATCCGAGGCGTAGAGGTTAAAAAGGCAGGGGGCTAAGATACAGCCCTGTGTTATACCGTTATTAACTGTAAGAGCCTTAGTCATAGCCCCCACCTGATTAAGCCTAATCCGAGTCGATGTTGAGTGATGCAGTAAGAATTATTAATTTTAATAGCTCCTGAGGAATGCCCCAATTATTTAATTTCCATCAAAGTCAATTCCTACTAATCCAGTCGAATGCCACGCTCAGCTCTATTGAGGCAACATTAATGTTTTTATACTGACCTGCCTTAACTGAATCCTGGAGGCATTTAAGAATGTAACCATATATTGTTATTCTGTGGCTTTTTCTAAATCCTGTCTGCCACTTGTTTATTCTACCCACTTCGTTGGTCCAAGTTTCAAGATGGTTTAACAAAATTGTGGCAAAGATTTTACTGTCCACAACAATGATTCAAATAGGGTGGTAATTCTTTGGTTCCCTTTGGGAGCCACGCTTCTGAATCGGAATAATATTAGATTTGCTCCACCATGGGGGATAATGTTCTCGCTTAACAATGTCCTTAAATAGAATCGACAAAATGACAGATTAAGAATTTGGATTCTCCTTAAGGACATTGGGCCTCATCATGAGTTGGGCAGTAGACCTTAAATGCGGCGGTAAGACTATTACTGCCGCATTTAAGGGCTGGCCCTATTATGAGGTGGGCAGAAAGTTTGGAGTTTTACATCCAGCTTTTTGCTGGAGGTAAAAATCCTGCTTATTGCCTGTTTTTCAGCACAATTAGCGCATCGCTAATAGCGCCCCCAACACCATTGGGAATGGGAATTTACAGCTACTCAGGATCCGGCGGAAATTGCCCCGGACCGTGTAGCAGTTACACTATTTGTGCTGGTGGTTTATCGGTGCTATTACCACCGTGATACCACCAAACTTGTGATGAGGCCGTTGTTTGATAAATTATTGGGGCCCGGGTGCCTTTGCCTAAATCTAGTTATAACATCGAAAATAGTTTTGTCCGAGAAGTCAATCTGCATTGACTTCGTGGTTGCTACTGAATTGTCTGGGAGAGGAGGAGCCTGATTCTCTGAGTAAAGTTCTAAACAATGACTAACCCATTGCGATTTAATTACTGCATTAATCTGGGCTCCCTGTTTAAAGCAGTTACATCTGTTCACCACATTCCAGAAATCAGAAGTGTTTTTAGATTTAAGACTTGTAGCATCAGTTCAGAATCCTGTTGCCTGAGTCTTTACCGCTGATGCTTGCACACATTCTTAAAGTGGAGAGATTTTTCACCATCTTTTTCTAATTCTGATTTTATTGGGAGGGCCAATGTTTTTATGTCCCTGATGGCAGATCTTAATTGCCTCTTTTTTCCACTAACTTAGAATAGTACACGTGGGCTCTCCCCCCTAACACTTCTATTCATGTTGCCACTTGCACGTCCCCGTGCACTTATATTGGACAAACTAGAGGCTCCGGCATGTGCAAAATTACCCAAAGAGAACAGACCCAATATGGTCTCCAAACCCGTATGTTGCATCATGTGGTTTATCTATGTGTGAAATCTCTTAATAGTGCCATCATTCCATACAAACATGTTACCTCTCAGGTCGGATATTATCTCCTCAGGGTATAAAGGGTCCTGTCGATCCAGCATTAAATCTAGGTTACAACTAAGGAAACAATGGTCACTTAAGGGAGTAGTCAACACATTCAATTCGCCACATTCCTCAAACTAGATTGTGTCCATACATATGTAATGTAACGTAGAGAAACAATTTCCTCTGGACCAGATGTGTTTACCTGGCATGTTCCTCGCCACAGTTCCATTTAATTTCTTTTAGTCCCAGTGTGCTCACGCAGTTCATCCATTTAGCACCATCATGTTTTTTTTTCTTCTTTTGTTCATCGATGAATATACCATTTTGTATGTGTGCCAACTCCATCTGCGGACACTTAGCGTTAAGATCACCTAACTTTATAACATGTCTAGAGCCATTCTGGCTCAATCAAGATTAAACACAGTTAACAATTTCACTCAGGAATATATAGGTTCAAAGCAGATACCCCCTCATGCCAATAGACATTGATCAGTAAAATAGTCAAGTTTCCACCCCCCCACATGGAAAACTGTCATGATCCCGAACCATGGCCCTAATAGGCAAGGCATTGGGGCTAATCTACGATCCTCCATCATGGCCATAAAGGCCTTGCCATCTCATCCAAGGCTCTCCTCCTGGAGTCAGTCCTGGACTTTTGTACAATATGGATGCCCCCACATAGCTCAGTTTAATGAACCGTGCTATGCGGTCTAGTGTTTTAGGTGTGGATCGGCCTAGGTGTACCTGGGATACCTGGGGGCTATATAAGCCACGCCCGGGCAGAGAAACACACTTCGCGTTACTCTGTGCTCTGCAGCGTGACGCTCACTGCGTTCTGCTCGGATCTTCGCCTGCCTTCCAGGAGCCGCGTACCTGCAAGAACAAGAACACCATCAGTATAACACTTATCCGTGAGTGAATCCTGCTCACCATCCATTGCTCTTTTGGTCCAGAGAACACAGCATCTGGGCGACGTCCCCTCGATCTTCGAAAACGCCGCAACCTGAGAAGAAGAGAACGAAACAGCATTAGTAAGCGTTTGTATTCCAATTCCGAAAATAGCTAAAACAATTGCACGCTTACCTGGGTTCGAGTCGCTCTTGGTCAAAATCCATTCCGGGTCATAACAATGACCTGCAAAAGAGAGGAAACACAGATTAGCACACAAAAAGTCAAGAAGGCGCCACGTGCTACGCATTACTCACTGCTCACTATTTTCTCAGCCAGCATCCATTCTGGGACATTGCAGCGGCCTGCAAGAAAGAAAGACAGGTAAGCACAAGAAAAGGAATATAGCGCTGTGCATCGTGCTTTCACTTACCATCTCGTGCTTAGCCCCAAGCAGCACGACATCACTAATAAGCTCTTCCTGCACCTAGAGGAAGAGGACAGACATTAACTGGGGCAATTGAAAAGATAAGGACAAACTGCAGTAACCAGCAAACTTACCTTGACGAACTGGAGTCACAGCAGGTCTGGACTCTTAGGGCCCGCACCAGTGAAGCAACTAGGTCGCGGCGCGCTCACACCATCAACGCACCCATGCACCGAGAGGCAGGACGGAGAGCGCATCATACAAGAAAGCAAGGTGAAGAGAGAACTAAGGGGAAAGTTGGGTCCACAAGGGAAGTGGGATCCAAGCAAGAAGAGACAGTAAGACTAAACCCGAAATTCCTGTATTTCAGGCCCAATCCTCAGCCGAACAGAGTCCAAGAGAGGGGTTCGAGATCTCAAGTGGTACTGTCAGGCTGAGTGGCGTCCCCATGGATATCAGGTGAGCGTTACAATAACCAAGTACCCTGCTAAGTATTCTCTGGTAGATTTCAGGGACCATACTGTAATAATTCCACTCCCCATCTTGAGGATTGTTATACCACCTTCACATGGTCGAACCAACCTAGGGTTGAAAACAAGTTTAATATCCTTCCAAACTCGGAGGGGATGTAATCCAATGTTCTTGTATACACCCAATATCATGTAGTCGCACAAATTCATTTAATTCCATGTTGTTACTTGGGGCTCTGTGACCTCTAGAATTCCATGTCAAAATTTTAAACTGACATGGATCAGCTAGAGATTTCTTTTGACAGTGTTTGACTGACACTTAGGAGTAGAGAGAGCCCTGCCAACAAGGACCAGTCCCACTCCATCTCTCTACAGCCTGTTGGAGGATCAGTACATCTTACAAATTGATTAGCTGGTTCCCTGTTCTGAACACAAATCTTGATTTCCCTACCAATATTTGCTGACTGCTTACTCATTGGCTCTTTTTTTGTGTTGCATACATCATTGACCTCAAATCCCAGACACTGCAGGCTAAGCTTTTCTCGTATAATGGCCTTGGCCATCAAG
Organism: Ambystoma mexicanum; assembly: GCF_040938575.1. Lineage (NCBI taxonomy): Eukaryota > Metazoa > Chordata > Amphibia > Caudata > Ambystomatidae > Ambystoma > Ambystoma mexicanum. The sequence goes on from NC_090923.1 coordinate 72,280,902, forward strand.
TTAGAGCCAACATGAATAATTACAGAATTTGTTCAGGCCACCTCACAAAATGATACTCTGTCAATGTCCCTAGAGCTTATTACAGATAGATTGGGCAGTTCTGAAAAGAAGACTAAGAGAGCCGATCTGTTTCAGACAATTGAAGCGTCTTAAGCAAGCCCTCTTTAAGAAATTTATGAGAGTGAAACTGGTGATATTCTGTGTTCTTCGGGGTTCAAGCTTTTCAAGTTCCTTACTCTTTGATCAAGGGACCATGGTTGAGATACTTCCTCATTAGAGCCTTTGCCACAGGAACCCCTCATAACACTATAAACTGCAACAGAATCAGGAGTTCCTGTGTTAGGGACCAGAGTAGAAGAGTGGGTCATCAATGTCTCATGTATAGAAGATTCCTTTTTACCTGAACCATTTGTGTCTTCCATAAATACTGAAGCCACCATACTATTTAGAGACGTATGTCCGGCTCCCACTTCCTTCTGAGGGTGTGTTAGATCACTAAAGTGCAAACCAGTTTCAACATGCCTATGGTCCCAGACATTACTATTAATGTTATCATCCCTGTGTAAGTTAGTTACAGGCTGTTGTACGGAGAAAAATTACCCTGTGCAAATCACCCACTGAATGGGTTAGCTGATCACTCTTAGGTTGATTCACACTGTTTCTGCCAAAATTGTAAAACTCAGAAGACCCTGTATGTTGTGTTACCTGCTTTAATAAAATGTTGTTTAATTGAAAATCTCCCTGTGAGCCAGTAATTGACATATCAGATGTTATCACACGAACGTTAGTTGACAAATACTGAGGTGTCATATTTGAACAAGAGGGGAGGCTGTTAAAATTCACAATAGGCCCTGCTTGAGTAACAGAAGCATCCGTCTGTGAGAAACCCATTACTTGGCATTTCCTACCAAATGTAAATACTTGTGGCGGTTCCCATTGTGTAGTCGTAGAGGATGTCAGGGTCGGAATCACCCCTCCACGCCCCAATTGACCAGTCAAGCCTTTTCCTTGGTCTTGGAAGGCAACCACTTCAGTGTTGCCCCCGCCTCAGAAAAACTATCCACAATGACCTCCAACAATGGATTGGCTGTTTTAACTAAAAGCTGCTCCTGAGTTGCTTTCCCCTTGCATTGTTTCATATTAACCAACGCATCTCCGATTGACAAATTAAACTTCCTCGATGATGAGTTATTCCTGTGGGGTGCTTTTTGGGGGGCTTTTTGGTTCTTAGATTTTTTTAATTGGAGCAAATTTAGACGCTTTGTCTGCACAGAGGTCTTTTTTCCCCGACCATCTTTTTCGGATGAGCCGAGATCCCTCCGAGAGATAAGGGGCAAGGAAGTCCAACTGTGTATGGGGATCTTGGCCTCTATCCTTATTTAACAACTGATCTTTTCTTTCTTTCCCTCCTGGTCTTTCAATAGTAATTGAACCTGAGGAGCCTAAGTGAATTTTGGACTTTAATGCAGAGGCATTATCAATATGTAGAGTATCAGCCTGTACAGTACTGACAGGCATTAGATCCCCTGAATTTTGTAGCATTTGAAAGGCCTGGGAGAGGTCAGACATGCCCTGCTTTTGCCAAGATGTTGCAATAAAGAGGGAACGTAATTCTGCTTCGTTGGTCGCGGTTTCTAATTCCTTCTGTATTAAAGCAAGAGTAATCATGTGCATTTGAACCTCAGCTTTAATACCTTCAAATAAAGAAACAAATGAGGAAGGAACACAATGTAAGGCAATCAGCACCTTTGTAAAACCTGATAGTATGGAAAAGCCTGGTTTGTTATCATTATGGAGTCATTACCCATTGTTAGAGAATCATTACCCATTTAGGGATCCAGTTATCCATCATTAGTACTGATTAGTAGTGACATGAAGTAGTGACCTTAGACTATCCACATTATTCTGCCACTTTGTATGCATTTGCAATTTGATATAGAATGAGGCCTGTTATATTTGAAGTACCGTGTAGAGACGCGTTAAATATGTAGAGATATGTTGTTATGATTTATGTATGCATGTAGAGAGACATGCATTGAGTGTGTATGAAGATGCATGAAGTCTGAATTATAAGTAGCACTTGGTTTGAGTGAGTGAATGTGCTAAGCACTATAGAGAATGCATTTAGCTGGCTCCTAAGCCATATTGAATGAGACACACAGAAGCGCCGCGGAGTGCAGAGAAGTTGTTATGAGTTACATGTACAAGTATGCATAAACAGTTTGCTTGGCAGACAGATAACGCAACCTTTGTCTGAGTGGAGAAGGCATTGTGGCCTTATCAGCCTGGCTGGTGCATCGCAGACAGAGAGATGGTGGGGATAGGCAGCACCTTGGAGGGAGAGGAGCTTTGCACAGAGAGACATGCAGGAGAGAGGGATTTAAATGGAGAAATATGAGGAGATGGTAAGATGGTGACCGCAGACCGAAGAAGGCCATGGCAAAGATATGGTATAGATATGACAAATGTCACGATGACAAGAACACGCAGTGACTGAAAAGTACAAGACATGCATTACAGACATTTAGGCACTGCTCAGATTTAGAAATGATGACAGAGAGAACAAGTGTAACCATGGATATGTATATGTCATTGAACAGTATAATGAGAGGTGAGGCTCTGAGAGTTGAAGTAGTGGCTGCTCTCTGCTGGTCTGCTCTCTGAGGAGAGAGGGAGTTGGTAGTTCGAGATTCTAGTTGGAGTTGGAGATGGCACAGTGACACTCTGAGAGATCGAGAGATGACTTGGAGAGGTGTTTGGGAGTGATTGGACGTACTTCAGGACTGACTGGCTGGTTGCAGAGTTAGCGGGAGAGGAGAGACTGAGCAAAACAGAGAAAAAGGGGAGTATTGCTGAATAGGACACGTGCATGGGTAATTAGAACAGACACTCACACAGAGCTATAGATGAGACAGGGTTTTTCTTAGAGAGAGAGTGTGAAGTATGGTATGGAATAGAGAGGAATGGTGTCGATTGGAGTTGTTATTAGATTGCTTGCATTAGAAGCCTGTAAGCCTTACAGTTATTGCATTGATAGTAGATTTGCACCGAAAGAATAAAAGGTGCAAATTCGAGATTTGCATTATAGTAGTGTTTGCATCATGCATTGCTGTGTATGAATAAAAGTGTTTCTATTGTTGAATCAATTAATGTGTTTTCTTTGTGTCTTATGTTAGTGTGTCCATAGCATAGTAACTTAGGAGTAACACAGTGCACAATTGCCCTGAGATACAAGAGCAGGGGGCATTAGTGATTCACCCCCCAAGGTAGATTTGTTGCAGTTCCACACCTTTGCCGAATTTGCCTCAGCTTCTGATTTGTCCTGTACAGACTCATTTCCTGAATGAAAAGGGGAAGTTGTTATTGTTATTGAAAGAGGTATTGTTTTTTTCCCCTTAGGTTGAGGAGTTGAAACATAAGATGAAATAGAATAATCAGACTCGCTCGCATCTCCCTCTGATTCTGAGTAAATATTCAGTGAACAAACGTTTTTATTGTCCAACTTATTCGCCTCACAGTGATCTACTAGTTCCTCTGTAATGGCATATCAAATAAAAGCGCTTTGCACTTCATCACTTGTGCATGATCCCAGAGATGTACAATTCCGACTCAGTGAAAAGTTAGCTCCCAGCCGAAGAGCAACAGAGATTAAGATCAGGGAATGTTTGTCAGTTTCCCCAGAATCACGCGGTGAAGCCGGTAAGGGCAAGTTCCTTGCCATCTTAAACATTTCTTTGGCTACAGATTTGTCCGACTGTTTTGACAAACTGTGAAGGGCATACATGATTAAATATGGGAAAACAGACAGCACTTACTTCACTCTGCTACAGAAGCAACCCGGCAGCCCAACAGAACTGCAAAACTGCACTGAATATGAGTTTCCGTTGCATGTCGAGCACTCGCTGCTCCAAGATGCGTGTAGTTGATATCTGATAAATTTAACAAGGCAAGTCAGGCAAGTCAATCACAATTGCCCAATGCACAGTGAAGCACAAAAGTAAATCACACAGCGTCCCCTGCAAAACTGCTCCTCCAGTTAGGTGCTAACTTCACGCATAGTTGAATATATGGTGATGTGACCATGGGTAGTAGATATTTGAGAGGGTGGATATGTAAAAACCGTGATCCAACAGTCAGTCAAGAATGCGTCCTGGGGCATGCATAGGGTCAAGATTGTGTTTAACACAACCTAAAGGTGGATTTGGGCAAGGCAGAGGCTTCCTACTGTGTCAGCTGGATCATTAAAGCCAAGGTTAAAGTCCCCTAGGATGATGAGCTAGGTAGAGGACTTTAGGTTGATAGTTGAGAGAGGTCTTCTTCAAAAGTGAGGTGGCTGGTATATAAGATGATAGTTGCATTGGGCATGCATTGGAGTCGCAGGTAGGAAGCTGGGGACTGCTAACGTGGTGGAGTGGAGAGCATCCTTTTAGATAAAGGCTACTCCACCAACTTTTTTGTTTGTTCAGTCGCAGCGTAGGATAGCGTAGCCAGTAGGGACCGCAATGGAGTGGGCTGCCAGTTGTCGGGGTCAACCATGTTTCTGTGACGGCTAGAATGACAGGCTTGTTCATGATGAGGTCCAGGATGTCAGGCGCTTTAGCCACTAGGGATCTGGCATTACCAAGGATACATTTGAGGAGACGTGCTAGTGGGCCATTCGCTTTGGCATGAATGGTGGCGTATGGTGAGTTTGTGCATGCTGTGGTGACGGATCAGTTGATGGTGGTGGTGTAGAGGCAGAGGTTAGCGTTCTGAGCCTCAGTTGTAGGGGGGAGAGAGTTTGGAGTGGGCGTGGAGCGTGTACGAGCAGTCAGGTTCTTAAAGCGTTCTGGAAGTGGGCACAGACTGAACATAGTGGTGGCAGTGATGCTACCAGGGCTGACTGTCTCAGCTGTGCTTTGGGCAGCGTCTAGCTCCAAGGGGGCGCTGAAAGGTGTTGGAAGTGTTGTGTGTCAACCTTGCATGTGCTTTTGCAGGTGTGGTGCAGTGTAGAGAATCACTGCCTAGAGGTTGCACTGCACATGGTACTGATGTGAAAGCCAGTGTTTGTTGGATAGAAGGTGGACAGAGGTAGGTTGTCGTAACGGTGCCGCTGTATGTAGGGGAGTGCTGCATGACAGGCTGGGGCCAAGCGTCCACCTGCAGAAGTTACTGTGTGTTCCTCAGTAGTGGTGCATACATTGTGCAGGTGGGGGCAGCTTTTACATACAAAGAAATGGTGGGATTGTGTTCCCAGGGCAGAGTGGAGGGAGGAAGAGGCTTGGGCATGGTAAAGGGATATGACTGGCAGAGGAAAGGCGGGCAGAGTGACGGCATGCATCAGACGCGGCATCTGGTATGACTGTTGCGCTAGCGCGTTGCAGACGGTCCCGTTAGCTTTGGTATTAGTACATAGGCTGGGGATGCTGGTATGGGCTACACTAGTTTTGTAGTCCTGTAATCCTCAACACTTGATGGCAAGCAAGCAGACAAGATTATCAGGGCAGCAAGCTTATATTGCATTGTACGGAGTGTGGGCATCGGGCAGAGCTGGGACAGGCTCTTAATGCTAGCGGCTGTATTAGGAGGAATAGTAGGCTTATATTGCATTGAAGGGAGTGCGGGCATCGGGCAGAGCTGGGACAGGCTCTTAATGCCAACGGCTGTATTAGGAGGAGTAGCAGGCTTATATTGCATTGTAGGGAGTGTGGGCATCGGGCAGAGCTGGGACAGGCTCTTAATGCTAGCGGCTGTATTAGGAGGAGTAGCAGGCTTATATTGTATTGTAGGGAGTGCAGGCATCGGGCAGAGCTGGGACAGGTGTGTAATGCCAGCGGCTGTATTAGGAGGAGTAGCAGGCTTATATTGCATTGTAGAGTGTGTGGGAATCGGGCAGAGCTGGGACAGGCTCTTAATGCTAGCGGCTGTATTAGGAGGAGTAGCAGGCTTATATTGCATTGTAGGGAGTGCGGGCATCGGGCAGAGCTGGGACAGGCTCTTAATGCTAGCGGCTGTATTAGGAGGAGTAGCAGGCTTATATTGCATTGTAGGGAGTGCAGGCATCGTGCAGAGCTGGGACAGGCTCGTAATGCTAGCGGCTGTATTAGGAGGAGTAGCAGGCTTATATTGCATTGTATAGAGTGTGGGCATCGGGCAGAGCTGGGACAGGCTCTTAATGCTAGCGGCTGTATTAGGAGGAGTAGCAGGCTTATATTGCATTGTAGGGAGTGCGGGCATCAGGCAGAGCTAGGACAGGCTCTTAATGCTAGCGGCTGCATTGGGAAAAGTAGCAGGCTTATATTGCATTGTATGGAGTGCGGGCATCGGGCAGAGCTGGGACAGGCTCTTAATGCTAGCAGCTGTATTAGGAGGAGTAGCAGGCTTATATTGCATTGTATGGAGTGTGGGCATCAGGCAGAGCTGGGACAGGCTCTTAATGCTAGTGGCTGTATTAGGAGGAGTAGCAGGCTTATATTGCATTGTATGGAGTTTGGGCATCGGGCAGAGCTGGGACAGGCTTTTAATGCTAGCGGCTGTATTAGGAGGGGTAGCAGGCTTATATTGCATTGTAGGGAGTGTGGGCATCGGGCAGAGCTGGAACAGGATCGTAATTCCAGCGGATGTATTAGGAGGAGTAGCAGGCTTATATTGCATTGTAGGGAGTGCGGGCATCGGGCAGAGCTGGGACAGGCTCTTAATGCTAGCGGCTGCATTAGGAGGAGTAGCAGGCTTATATTGCATTGTAGGGAGTGCGGGCATCGGGCAGAGCTGGGACAGGCTCTTAATGCTAGTGGCTGTATTAGGAGGAGTAGCAGGCTTATATTGCATTGTATGGAGTGTGGGCATCAGGCAGAACTGGGACAGGCTCTTAATGCTAGCGGCTGTATTAGGAGGAGTAGCAGGCTTATATTGCATTGTGTGGAGTTTGGGCATCGGGCAGAGCTGGGACAGGCTTGTAATGCCGGCGGATGTATTAGGAGGAGTAGCAGGCTTACATTGCATTGTAGAGAGTGCGAGCATCGGGCAGAGCTGGTACAGGCTCTTAATGCCAGCTTCTGTATTAGGAGTAGCAGGCTCATATTGCATTGTATGGAGTGTGGGCATCGGGCAGAGCTGAGACAGGCTCTTAATGCTAGCGGGTGTAGTAGGAGGAGCAGCAGGCTTATATTGCATTGTAGGGAGTGCGGGCATCGTGCAGAGATGGGACAGGCTCTTAATGCTAGCTGATATATTTTTTTGCATTTATTTATTGGGTATTTATAGTGTGCCTATACACAATGTGTTTTGAGTCGCAACAAGACAGGAGGGTATGGGTACAGGGAGGACAAAACAAAAAATACCCTACTAGGCCTTGTGGTATTCGGTTCGTGCAAGTGCAGTAAGGAGAAGTGCAGGGGAGAGCGAAGAGGAGGGGGAGTGTCGTTCAGGGCAGAAGGGCCTGTGAGAAAAAAGTGAGTCTCAGGTGGACATAGCCCGGGGAGGAAGAGAGGGCAGGGGAAGGAAGGTCCATAAGCTAAGTGTGAAGGGGCTGAAGGACTTCACGGGTGCCGGGCCAGCCTGGCTAGTTCAGGGTGGAGGGCCCGGAAGGGCAAGTGCAGATTGAGGGGAAGGGGGGTATTCGGAAGCAGGGGCAATTGTCCCAGGCCCCCAAGAGGTTCTGGATGAGGCAAAGACCTGTGAGTGTGTTGTAGGTATTTCGGAAGGTTATAGGGAGAGAGGGATATTCATAGAAGCTGCCTTATAGGTAGATATTATCTGCTTAGGTATAGATTGTGCTGAGAGTGAAACGCCATCTTAGAAACTGGCTGCCATTTTGAAATCGAGGCCTAGTGCCACGCTGCAGCCAGGGCAGTAGGACCAAGCCCAGAACATAGAAATACATGCAGGGTCAGGTTGCAACATAGACAGAAGTGGGAAAAACCAAACCCATGGACTGCCATATACCTCTCATTGTTTCATACTATCAGCATTCGTATCACAGAAGGAATGTGCCCTGAAAGACCATGAGGGTGTTGAGAGCTCCCTGTGGACAGTTATCCCATGAGAAGGAGGCCATAAACCTCAAAACTTCACCAGTCCAAACCCTAAATTATAGGGCCTGATGCCCCTGTCCCAAGACTCCAGCATTTCAGTGTACCAACCAGCCCCAGACCACCGACCATAAAACTGTTAGCCCGCCAATTCATCAGGAAGATCATAGCAGAAAATCCTGGGCCCCTGTGATTTGTGGTGCAAGGTGCTAAAGATGGAAAGTAACACATTTAAACCCGGGGTGGGAAGAACTGGAACGGCGACAATGCTTCTGGGATAGAGCAGGGGTTTAGAGTTATTGTGACTTTGAAGGTAGCCTCTGCGCGCATGTCTGCAGTACCAGGTGCACACCAGGCCACAAATAGGAGATGCACTGAATTGTGCTAGTAATTGCTGGTTTTTATTTATTTGTAAGGTGCCAGAGCCCACAGGCATCGGGGCACCAGGAACATAAACACAAGTGGACGACAAAAAAACGGGACACATGAAAGGGCCACAGATATTCATAAGGGGAACTTTACGTAAGGTTTTTAGTTGTTTGCAGAATTTTTTACAATCTTTTTGTTGTCTCAGCCCTAGCGGTAAGGTGTTCCAAATCTTGGCTGAGATGACAGGAAATGACTTCCCAAGACCGTTGGTATGTTTGAAACTTACAAACATTTGTGAGGAACTTTTTAGGGATATCAATTTATTGACCTCCGCGCCCTAATTTCTCTATAGTTAAATCAAAGTGTTACATCAGTGTGAAGAGGTAAACAGAGACAATGAGTTCCTCTACTCCGTGAAACAGGTTCAAAGTGGGTTTTCTTTACACAAATACATATACATGCGCCAGGGGAAAGCTCACTAAGGCTGTAAATTGGTTGAATTTTGCTCAAAGTTTAATCGTGTGTTGGTATTACAAAATTCTAGCCCTTTATGACTACACGTGTTTCGGCATTTTCTTGTGCCTTTTTCAAATCAGGGCGATAGCTTAATGGTTCAAACAAATATACATAAATGCACATGTTTCAAGGATCAAGTTAGCACATCATTGATCGGTTTAGACAAAAATGTGTATAAAATGTAATGTGACAAAAAATAATAAATTAAAAAATATTAAAAAATACATTTAATATAAGGCGAAAGACGGCAAAACCGAAGAGGTTTGCAAGGAGGGAAGTGCACTTGAACTTTTCAATGAAAGACCGTTACTTTCAGGAATCTTCAAGAATAGGAAATGTAAGAAGAGGAATCAAGGCTGAAGAATGCTGCATTTTGTGTCGGAGGTACCCGGGGCTCTCCCGCATCGATAGTCAAGGCGCTGAGAATGGTTTGCCACCATGGTGCTGTCCTTGGCACCTACAACAAAGCAGCGCCAGTCAAGTCAGCACATTCGGTGAGTTGAGGAGACTGATACAAGACCAGTCTGTGTTGAAGCCAAGGTTATACATTGTATAATGAAAACTGAAGAGAACAGTGTATGAAGCATATATGGCAAGCAACACAAATCCAATTAATGAGCGGATGAGCGATTGAACTCTGAAGCAAAAAGACGATACCATAAACAGACTGGTCTGGCACCACGTGGGTACACATTCGAAAGTCTCTGGTAGGTATTCAGCTGAAAGGTGGCAATTGTGAGGAGTGATAAAGAATTGTGAAATAAGAGTGGTCCTGCAACGGGTCAAGCAAAAACCCTGTGCACATTCAAACGTCTTCGATAGTTGATGAAACCGTACAAAAAGTTAGTCCAGGCATGGCGAAGGGAATTCAGCTAAAAGCTTTTGGTTAAAGCAAGTTTGTGTAAAGTTATGAATATTGTGTTAAAAGGAATATGAGCCCGTCCGAGTGGGATTCGAGATCTGAGTCCGACCGCGAGGGTTCCGAGAGCTCAGACCAACTGAGGGGGATCCGGGGTGAACCGTGAGTCACCCGAGAAAGTATACCCTATGAGGAATTAGATGCATAAATAATGTACGAAAATTTTGGTGAAAGGACCTGAGCATGGCTAAGAGGGGTCCGAGGTGAACTTGAGTACTTGTAATAAGCTGAAAGAGGAAAAGAATATATTGTTTGATTGTCGCATCAGGTCCTCTGAATGAGGAGACTTTGAAAGGCAAAGAGACTGTGTGGGGAAGGGAGGCCAATGGCCTGAACATCCTGACATATCATTTTGTGAATACTTCTCGTAACATTGTTTCTCTCACAATTTGTATTTAGAGGTAAGGATTGGCAATAGGTGTATAAGTATAGGCCCTTGTATTTTGACAATTTACTACTAGGACTGTGTTATTATTATTTGATGGTCATAGCTTGCTCCCATCTGTAGATTTAGGATTAGATAGGTGTTTTTTTTCAAACCCTTTTTTAAGATCAATAAACTTCCTTGAACTGTGGTCACTTCTGTCTGTCTTACTTCTGATACCATTCCTTCCTTACACCGTGCAGGGATTGGAAGCAGTATATCTTGGAGGCAACTGGATATGTGCTCTTTCGTCATTTTTCTTTTAACAATGTGTACAACATGGTTTTGGATCACCTGTAACATTTGCAGGCTCTTTTTATTCGCACCCATTAGTAGGGTATTGCAGTAATAGAGCCTAGGTAGTATTTTTGCTTGTGCAATTGGTACACAGTTTAGCTCGGAGAAGGAGCAGATGTTCTTCAGGAGTCGAAGGAATAAGAACAGTTGGCAACAACCTGGTTGATGTGAACGTCAGAGTTGAGTGAGAATTCATGGTGGAAACATAAGTTCTTAACTTTATTGGATTGTTATCTGGAGTCCAGTTTAGCTCGGGACGGGGAAGGGTGGGAGCCGAAAATCAGCTGTTCCGTCTTTCCGTTACCATTCAGGCACATCCAGTTGTGATTCATCCAGGTTTACACGACACCTGCTCAAGATTAGCCATGTCGTGGTCGTGCTTGCATTGAGTTCAAGAACTAGCTGAGTGTCATCAGCATAGTTGGTAAAAAAAGGTTCCAGACTGTTCTAGAAGGCCACATAATGGTTTAATGTAAAGGTTGAAAAGGAGTGGGGAATACAAGCCCCTTGTGGAACACCATAAACCATGGGTACTGATGGAGAGGAGGCATCTCCTCAACAGATTCTAGATGTCTGGTTTGTTAGGAAAGACTGAACCCAAGTGATAGTTCTGTACTAAATAGTCCTACGTTGCTCAATATGTAAAGGGGGCGTTCATGGTCTAAAAGGTTGGATGACGCCGACAGATCTAGTAGTACGAGTAATCCAGTGTGGCCTTTATAAGTAATACTCAATAAGTGTATTTGTAAATGATTTAAGGCTGTTTCTGTGCTATAACCAGGCCTAAAACCAGAATGTCCAGGATGTAAAAATAATGTTGGAGTCTTCCACAAACATTTGAAGTTCTGTTGTTGCTGTGTTGTCCAGAATTTTCAGTAGAAAATTGCAGTTTGAGATTGGTCTCAAGTTGTTTGGGTCATTAGAATCTAGACCTGATTTCTTGACCAAAGGTGTAATAGTGGCTCTCTTAATAGATTCAGGAACCAGGTTGTTGTGAAAAGATGAGTTTACAAATCTGACCAAAAATTAGGAGCTTCAAGCTGAATGACGTAGAACGAAGAACCCCATGTGGAAGAAGATGGACAGGGGAAGCAGGGATCAATGATCTGGCATCCCATATGGAGCATGCCTCCTATGTATAGGGTTGCACCAACCAGCTGCGTGGATTTGTAACTTATGTGATGTACGTCAGTTGTGACGCTTTTTACCTTTATAAACTACTAGTTTAAGGACCCGGCTTCACCCAGGATGTCCCTTCTCAGGTTTATTTTCATATTCCACCAAAAAAGATGAACAAATATTGATGTTTGCCACACAGGGAAAATGCAATACATGATAATTTCACTAATTAATTGAACACCAAATGTTCATTTATCTCTGATTATTTGCAGTGTTGTTAGGAGTGTAGACATTGTGTAGCATTTTCGATGCTAAACACAGACTACAAATATTCAGAGTAAGCATACAAATATGATATTCATGTGAGAATTTAAATCGAAGGTAAATACAAATATGGTGTTCATTGGCCACCAGGGGGCGCAGAGATGTACTGAGCTCTCTGTGCTGCTCCGTTGACATTGGATCGAAAGGTTCCTGAGCCCCCAATTTAGCCCCCGTATGGACGAACAGAAGACCCCATTCGGGGCCACAGTGCACAATCGGGGGAAGTCTTGGGCTGGCACTCCAGAGAGCCTCAAAGCGATCCCCCAGACTGCAGTTCGGGAGACGCCAGCCTCGCTGAGCCGTCCCTCAGCTCCAGTGTGGATCAGAGCAAGACTGATTCATGGCGGGCCGGGAAGGTCCCATGAGTCACCACACCTCACCCTCCCTAATGTGGTCCTTTGGAAGGGCCCTGGGGAGCCCACACTCCAGAGGACCCCTGAGCCATCTGGGATTCTGAGAAGCGCACTAAGAGGGAGAGACCCCCAGGGTGCAGTCCACGTGACACTGCACACACAACCCCATAGGAATCCAGGGGGAGCCTGCAAGCCCACCCAACCCCATATGGAGCGGAGGAACCCCTTGAACCTCCACCCCACCCAGTGCACAGGGAGAACAAGTGAATTTAAAACAACAGGAACACCCCGGGAAAATCACACAGCCGTGGACTTGCGCTCTTAACCTGGCAAACCCCCAGAACTGGCATAGGACGGAGCCCAGAGATCCTCGCAGGGTTGGACTCACATGTGGAGCCCCCATTAGGTGGAAGAGAGGTTGTGACCCCTCAGTGGGAAGAAGGAGGGCTCTACACTGTGGTCCGTAGGGGAAAGAAATTGGGCTTGTGAGTCAAGAAAGGTAATACAAGCAGTGCCCAACCATCACAGAGTAAGAAGGGGGCTGCCCAACTCCATTGCTGCCCACGCACCGGACCTTAGGAAGGGATCCGGGACCCCAGCCAGATACCTTTCAAATTGGTGCCCCGCCAGTGACCGCACAAGTACACCTCGAGGCCATAACAGGTGGGGCAAACACTCTAAAGGTATGGCTGCGCTACCCAGAAGCATAACTGCACCAGAACACGAACCTACACCGATACATCCGACCGCCACAATTCTCTAAAAGTCCCAGTGCCCAGAAGGACCCAAACACAGTGCAGCCCTGGGAATCGTCTCCTGACACACAGCTGGCCGCCCTGGATGAGGTGGAGGGTGGCTCTACTGGAATTTCGCTATCTGGAGGGCCTGGTACAACCAGTAAATACATCCGTCAGGGAGATGGCAGACCTGGCAGACACCATGTCTATGAAATAAGACATTGCAGCATTGATGCAAGAAATTCGAGAAATGCTTGCCAACATAGGGCACAGACTGGAAAAGATAGACCAAACAGTGGACAAGATAGACAAGAGAGTGAACAAGATGGAGGACAGAATACAGGGTCTAGAGTCAAATCAATCCTCAGTGGATATTCTGGAAGCACAGATAGACACCAGACTGTCATCCCTAGAGAGAAGGGACGAGGAGAAAGACTCAAAATAGACGACTTCAGGAACAGGGAGCGGAGGAACAACCTTAGGTTTTCTGGTCTTCCAGAGGTGGAGGGTGAGACAGAGAGAGACATTTGGTGGGCGGTCAAAGAAATAGTCTGCTTACTGTTTGGTGATGGAGCAACAAACAACACCATCATAGACTGAGCACACAGAGACGGTGGTAGAGCTGGAGATCGGTCCTGGTTCGCTTCCATTATTACACAGAAAAAGTGAAGATCTCATAGGAAGCCAGGAAGGCTTCCTCCATTACATACAACAATGCTGTAATCTCAATCTTCCAGGACCTCTCCTCATTCTCCCTGGCCAGAAGGCATAGGTGTGCCCCGTTGACGCAATGGCTAAGAGAAAAGGGGATATGCTACCGGTGGGGCTACCCCTTATCACTGACTTGTGAATACATGGGTCAGCAAGGCAAGCTGATCCTCAATGAAGCTATTAAATGAGCAATCCAGAAATATATAGATAGACCAGGTGGACAAAGACAACCCTATGGGGAAGCCGCAGAGAGAGGGTCCTTGAGAGACAGAAGGAGAGTCCATGGCTCGAGGAAATTCAAGAAGAAGAACACCCCGCCGCCACACAGTGGCACTTGATATAAACAAAGGAAAAGCAGATCCTATAACTGTACCGGGGTACCCGGCCTCATTGGGAGTCAAAGAACGGGGGAGGAGGGATACCTCTGCCATGGGGGGACAAGACTTGAATGATGAGGCATGCAGGAAGGTGGGTAATTGCTCCAGAGGGACCGGGGGGCTCAACACAGGGAGCATATATGAGGGTTGGCTCCGGGTGACTGGGCACCGTAGTGGTTCAGTCAGTTGCCAGAAATGAAAGCGGGATCTGACTGGCTGCCGGGGGAGGAGGGCGGCAGGAAATCAACGTAGGAGTTGGGGAAGGGTGTTGGGAAATTTGGTGCAGAGGGGGGTCGGGGCTCTAATGGGTCATGGTTGGTGGGGGAAAGGGAGGAGGTTCTTGGGGAATGGGAGGTAGAGTACAGTTAGTAGGTTTAGGGATGTTGGGGTTTTCATTTCTGGTAGTTTTATGCTTTGGGCAAATTAATAGTGGACATGCCAAGGGTTGAGAGTGAAACTCTCAACGTGCACATAACAGGATCTTGTTTCCTACACCCTAATGGCTAACACAATACTGGCCCTGGTAGTGGGCTCTTTAAATACAAGAGGGGTTAACTCTCCAATGAAAAAATCACATCTGGCCCGCAAGTTCTCCCGGTCTAAGCTGGGCCTTCTCTTTCTCCAAGAAATGCATTCGGTTAAGGGGTAGGAACCAGCGGTCTGCGGGGGTTGGAGAGGGGAAGTCCACCGGCCCTCGTTCACATCAAAAAAGAAAGGACTAGCCATTATTGCATGAAATAGTCTGGGTTTTGAGATGAAAGCTACACTGAGGGACCCGGAAAGACTGTTATCTGTTCCTTAAAGGAGGTATTAGGGGGAGCCCTCTGATACTGGGACTGATCTACTGCCCGAATTAAGGCCAGATAGCCTTTTGGGAAAAGGTTAGGGACAAGCTGCAACTCTTTGTGGGAGGCCCACTGGTGGCAGGGGGAGACTTTAACATGGTACTGGACTCCGCTAGAGACAGGAAGGGAATGGGCACACAGAGACAACCCCAACTAGACGAGATTACTTCTCTGAATTGCCATATAATTAACACAGACTTGGGGTTAGTGGACACTCTGACCACCCCACCCAGTCCAGGTGACCCCCCCGTATGTTCTTCTCACAGGCTAATGAATCCTTTTCAAGGATCGACTGCATCCTGGTAGAATGCTCCCTGTTAAGTTACGTTGGGGATTCTTGGGTGGATCCAGTGCCATGGTCAGATCACGACCTAGTGCACATAGTGGCGGGAAACGGCTGGGAGCGCCCACGTCTAGGAAGGTGGAAATGCAATGACTCTCTCCTGCAAGATGGGGAAATAGCCTGCTCATTGCTTGCAGACATCACAGAATATTTTCAACTCAATGATAATGGGGAGGTGGGTCCACATACTTTGTGGGACGCATTCAAAGTCACAATTCGCGTGGATTTAATCCGAGAAGACCTTCTGAGGGGGAAAATTGCAGAGCTCCAACCGGGACGGGCCCCCAGAGGTTCTCTCTCCTTGGATCAAATGAAAACACTACAGGCCTATAAAGTGCAGCTAAAAGACCTCCTGGTCTCCTCCAGGAAGAGGTTATCCAGGCGATCAAGTCAATGAAAGGGGGCACAACACCAGGTGAACATGGGTTCACAGTTAAATTCTTCAAGTTATATCGTTCCCCCCTAGCCTGACGAGAATATTCAATGCAGTTCTGGAGGGGGATATTGCCTGAGTC
This sequence comes from Ambystoma mexicanum, assembly GCF_040938575.1. Lineage (NCBI taxonomy): Eukaryota > Metazoa > Chordata > Amphibia > Caudata > Ambystomatidae > Ambystoma > Ambystoma mexicanum. The sequence goes on from NC_090923.1 coordinate 72,296,760, forward strand.
AATGCTGGGGGACATCATACTGGTGATCCTGTAACAGGGTTAAGACCTAACGCAGTGCTCTTCCTACCGACGAATCTCCCTACTCACCACAGATGTGAAAATCCTGGCTAAGGTTCTAGGAAAACGACAGGCAGGAGTGATGACATCTCTGATCCATGGGGACCAGGTTGGCTTCATCAGAGGGCGCCAGAGTTTTTACAATATTAGGAAGGCACTCAATCTAATGCATTATGCCCAAGAGGTGGACCTCGAGGCATGCCTCCTCTCTTTAGACTCAGAGAAGGCCTTTAATAGGGTGGAGTGGAAATATACGGCAATCCTCCTGGGGAAAATGGGAACTGGGGAAAACATTTGGAAATGGGTTGGAGCACTATACAGGGCATTGTGCGCCCGAGTCCAGGTGAATGGGAAACTATCAACACCCTTCCAGCTAACCAGAGGTATGAGACAGGGGTGCCCCTTATCCCCCTTGCTATACGCACTCACGATGGAGCCCCTGGTTATAGAAATAAAACATCACCAGGGGGTACAAGTCATTCGAAGAGGAGAGGTTGAGTTCATGCTCTCCTTATTCGCTGATGATATATTGGAGTATGTGGTGGACGCTCCCTTCTCGCTCTGTGCATGCTTATTGAAACATTTGGGTCCTTCTCGGACCTCTGAATTAACAAATCCAAAACGGTTATAATGCCAATCCGAGCCACAGACCGGGCGTAGATCATAGGACCCGTATGCTGGGGGTAAGAGTAGATCAATCATAGTGTGCAAAGGTTCATTTGGCAGTAGAAGACGCAGAGGATTAAAAAATCCACCCTCTCCCTCCCACGGAAAGAGGGGGGCTTCAGCCTCCTGGACTTATAGAGAGATACCGAACAGGCTGAGGAACCATACGTGCCTCGGGTTATTATGGTCTCTGTGGAGGGAGGGGAGAAGCACAGATTCTATCCTCCTGGCCCTCTCTGATGACCTCTATTGGGTTGGGGAGAAAGGGATTCCGCAACATGCAGAGATGTTCTGAGGAGGCGGGAGAAGGAAGGAGACATTTTTAAGGAAGAGGCGTTCCTGGAGTATGGACCGATAGCAGAAGTGCTGGGCAGGGATAAGACCTCCATATTCGAATACCTAAAACTGAAGGGGATCTTCACCAATCACAGCTGGAGGGACACGTTAAAATGGCCACACACAACATTTGAAAAAGCACTGGACACCTTGGAGTCAAGGAGGGGAATAGTGTCTGAACTTTATAAGGTCCTGGACACAGTTGACAAGGAAGGTAGGCACACCTTTCAAAAATACTTGCACGATTTAGAAGGGGAGGTCCTTTCGGAAGAGGTCTGGGGAAGATATATAAAATTAAGTTTCATGGGAATCTCTTCTTGGCAGCCGTGGAACACAACTTCAAGGTCCCACAGAAGGTGGCAGAAGGAGCCCCTAAGAATGACTCGAATGTTCGCTAGGTCTTCCCCATTATGCCCTAGGGGCTGTGGCTTGATAGGCTTTCCAGCACACATGTGGGGGCATTGCCTGTAAGTTCAATCATACTAGCGAGACCTATTGGGCAGGATGTCGGTGGTTATAGATGAGGTCCTTTCACTAGACCCTCTCCAGATGCTACTGAGGCTCCGTCCGAGAGATACCCGAGAATGTGGGAAGCAATGTTCAGGGCAGCTAGGATCGCACTGGCACAGAAATGGAAGAGCAGTTCACTCACTGATAGAAACGATTGGCTACAGATGCTAAGAGCCATGTATCTGATGGGCAAACTGACGGCAATGTTGAAGGATCAAATAGGCACATTCATGGCAGATAGGGACCCGGTTATAAGCAAGTGAGGATGGGACGTCCACTAGTGGGTTTTGTGGAGCTCTTGGCCACCTAGGGTTGGCGGGAGGGGAGTGACGGGGGGAGATACTTGGTGATTAACAGATAATCCAACAGGGGAAAGAACTCAGAGGGCTTCCACTACAAGTAAAGAAGGGGGAAAACAGACAGTTCACTCCCAGAAGGACATGTTCACACAAATCTAGTTCCACAACGGACCCTGTTCAGGACTTAATGTTTCCAGTGGAGTGGAGACACGCGGTCGAACAGAAGCACTGCATAGAACCACAAGTTTTCTTTACTGATGTTGGGCTGGGCAGGGGGCATGGGGAGCATGATGGGGCTAATTTTGAAGACCCACTAATGCTGTGTTGAGACAATTGGTGCCTTCAATAAAAATTGCAAGTTTAAAAAAAAAAATGTGCTGTTCAATTAATTTGTGAAATTAACCTGTTTCGAGTTTATTGCAAAACAAATCAATGAATAGAAAGACACACTAACTCACTTCTAAAAGAATTAAAAAAAAAAAAAACACAATATCAGTTTAGCACAGACAGTGCGATGATGAGCACTTTCTACAAATGACATGTAGATGGCACGCGGAACACCACAAAACGTAATGCCGAAAATACAAACAATGTATTATCTCGGAATGGGATGACCTATCGAGCTAGAAATTGTTGCATTCATTCGGCAATGAAATAAAGAATATTCCATGCAAAATTCATGATACCAGACGTCACCGTTCATGAGGAGATACGTCCCCAAGATCAACGCCATATACAAACCCACAAACAACTTTTTTAAAATATATATATATATACAGATTGCCCATGCTGATTTCATACATGTATTTTTGTGATATAAACCTTGTTCTTCTTACAAGAGATGTGCTAGGCCTTTTTCCCTAGTAGGTTCTATTTTTTCTGATGTGAGCGTTGAGGGGCTTCTCTACATTTATGGCAACCCCAGCGTGATCCCAGAATTTCTGTGATGACGGAGGATTCCAGGCTGCACATCTGGAGGAGCTGCGCCCACCTGCAGTGAGCAATCCCCGTAGTGGTATACAGGAGCCATTTTCACAGAATTCCTGTCTGCTCTTTGTAGCGGGGCGCGGCTCCTGGGAAGGTGCAGTCCATTATTGGGACCCCGTGACGGAAGAACTTGGTTGAACACACGTATGTAAGTACACCTCTTGCAGGCGACGGCAACAGGGGTTGACACTATAAGTGATGAGTGTGTGAATGGGGATGACGGTGTGTGGATTTGTGTGTGAAGAAGGGAGAGCGGAAGTGTATGGTAGATTGGTGTATTTTTTTATTGGATTGGATAGTGTTTGAAGGCCACTTGGAGTTTTAATATTATTATTATTATAGTTATAAGTGCATGAGAAGAGAGATGGAGAAGTGGGATCCTTCGCGAGCTAGGGAAGAAGGTGGCTCCATATTTGTAACTGTGATAAGAGGATATAAGAAGGGGCTCCGTATAATTAGAGAGCTTGGATTTCTGTGCCCAATATATCCCGGGTGGGGGAATAAGATGATGTAGTGGTAGTTATTTTAGTTGGTTGTTTTTTTTTTTTGTCTTAGTGTACTTAATTGTTATTGTTCAGGAAGCGGAGTCCATGAGAGGGCCTGTGGAAGAGGTAGTGTGGGTGTAGGGTGCGAGACCTGAGAGAGTGTGCATGTGCAGGGAACGGGAACGACAGACTGGTAGGACCTTTATTAAAAATTGTATTTGCTACATGATCTAACGTTTTTGAATATAAGGATTGTCAACATGGGGGTAGTTACTCCGTTGGAGTATATGCGCAGTGCATTGCCATTGTACAAAGATAAGATTAAGAAATATCACAAGCAGTGGGTAGCAGAGACAGAGGGGGGAATATCCCGCTCGTGGCCAGAGCAGGGTACACCAACAACCGAGGGATACTGAAACACATGCCCACATTCTTAGCTGCTAAAAACAAAGGTAAACAACTTCAAAGGAGGAAAGAGATTTTGGTGTTATGGAAACAGGCAGAGAACCTAGAGGACAATAATGAGTGCAGGTCCCGGTATGACACCAGCCCAGCCCAAAGTGTAGTTATAGCACCTGCACCAGTGGTGGAAGTGTACAAAAAGAAGTAGTGAAACTATGTTCCCAGTTGGCCTGCCCATGCATCCCACAAAACGCATCGCTAACCCACCTCCCATGCGCAATACAAACCCCCAAACAAATTTGCCTGTTGTTTAAGGGAATGTTCAGTGCAGTGCAATTTTCAATTTCTTCCACTACTTTTATTTTAAAATGAAACCCTTCCAGAACAGTTTCATTTTAAAATAAAAGTATAGGAATGGTAAAATGTAATAAATAAAATAGAGGAGCACCGCTCCCAACTTCTCACACCCACTTCGACCACTGAACAGCACCTAAAGGAACACAGCCATCCCGCCCCAATTGGCGCTTGATCAGCACACCTCTCTCCTCGCTACAGGATATACTAACCAGACATTTGTGCCATTGCCCACCACAGCACCGCTCCCATACCAAACAAACCCTCACTGCAGCACCTTTAGATGGGAAACTCAAAAGGAACTAGAAGAAGCTTTGCAGGCAGCGAAAGCGGAGTTGGCTCGGTTGAGGGCCCTCTGGGGTTTAATCGAGGTATGGCCTAGACAAAGGAAGGGCTGGAGATATTTTGTTTAGATTGGACAGCACAACAATCAACCTGGTGATCCCTCCAATTATAGACTATTGGCTATGTTGGATACCAGAGACAACATTTCTGCATCATTGCTCCTGAAAAGGTTGAGTAAATGAGTTGAGTACATTGGTCGCTTAAAACATTTCCAAACGGGCTTTCGTAAAAAACACAGTACTAGGCACAACAACTGTGCATTAGAATACATGGTCTCGGACGTAATCTCCTGCAAACGCAAACTGTATCTTTGCCTGATTGACTACTCTAATGCATGTAATCCTGTCGGTCATTTCAATCTTTGGTGTAAATAAACAAACTGGGGTATCGGCCCGGATTTATTGCATTACATCACAGCCCTGTATAGCGACACAACTGTATTCATATGCTTAACACAAGAGGGAAGCCTTTCACACTCGTTCAGGACCAATGCAGGTCTGAAGCAGGGATGTGCGTTAGCACCCCTGCTTTTTAACATATCTGTTTCGGATATTGATGTTTGTCTGGATGGGGTGCGCAACTTACCCCTACAAATTGGGGGGGAAGAAGTGCCTTGGCTAATGTATGCCGATGATACGATTGTCATGGATCATATATTGGTTGGATTACAATGCTCCATAGATGCCTTGTCATCATATGCCAAAGAGAATAACCTAAGCATTAACTCTGCCATGACTAAGATCATGGTGTTCGGAAGTAAGAACAATTACCTGGGGCTCTTTGTTTGGAAGATGAACGATACCAGGCTACAAGTGGTGAATTGTTACGTCTTTCTTGGTTTCCCTCTTTGTATCTCTCCCACTTATTCCTATTATGGTGACTTTATCATTTCTCGCATATTCAAGAAGAGGCTTGTGATAAAGTGCATTGCACTTTATCACAAGTATCAGTGGCAATAACAGATGCCCTAGATATATTTAATAAGCATAATCCTGCCACTGACTTTAGGCCTTGAATTATTATCCGAATCCTAAGTAGGTTGGCTGGAGGAGTTTGAAGGGAACATTCTTGGAACTATATTGAATGTCCCTAAAACGACAGGCCTTAGAGGACTTTGTGCCTTGTGGCTGTTAAAGCTCTGTAAACTATATTTCCTATTACTTCCTAGGAAAACTCATGACAAAACTGATGGCTGGAAACCGATTATCCTAATATGTTGTCTTAAGGTACGTAAAACAACAGTGACTGATCACTGTGAACCGTAGGAGAGGCATGGTATCACAAGTATGACACTGACACAACAGATACAATTTGTAAAACCTTTATTCAAGTTTCTGGGGTTGGAAAAACTCCTATGTTGCCCTATAACCAAATGGGAGTCATCTCGACCATCAAACGATAAACAAAACAGTCCTAGTGGAGTCCGTCAAATCAAAATGGCCTATGCTAACAAAACTTAATGCCTGCCCCATCTCTTGTACAAAAAGTGTATAAAGGAGAAATGTATGCAAAGGGAAAATCAGTATTCAAAAGAATAAATGTGGCTGAATAAGCTCTCCTCCCCACGTTAGGCCACACGGGTTAGGGCGGTCCTTGTAGGCAGGATGACACACTCTGGCTCAGGTTCCTAACACAATTAACAGTTCCAAAATGTAGATCGAGACCTGCCTGGCCTTCCATGCCTAAGTCTCCCTTTCCAGACTTCGAAATAATGTTTCAACAAAAGGTTCATGCAGGACTCCCTCTGTCGGGCTGAGACCTCTTCAAAACACAGTTCACGTGGGTCCCTCGCTGTCGGGCTCAGACCTTTTCACAACAAAGTTCAAAAAGACTTGCAAGGGGGCTCCCTTCCTCAAGCTTATTGCCCTCAGTCAGGCTCAGACCACTTTTGGATGTGAAGACTTTCCAATGTGTGTGGCTTTCTTTACAGAGCTCCGCAGGACCACTTCGACTACACTCGCTTTATCGTTGCAAAAAATGCACCTTTCAATGAGACTTTCGAGTGGGCTACTTCCTTTTGCCGGACCACTCCTTTTCTCAGTATCGCTGATTTCAGAGCTGTCCTTACTTCAAAGTTCATTCACAGGTCTGCCTTTTTTCGCATCTCATCCACACGCATGCAGCCTTCACTTGTGACATAAAGTTGTCACTTCAAACTTTCTTTAACACACATCGGTCTCTCAGGTCGCTTGACAATTCACTGGCTGTGCACATTTCTTTCTTGGTTCTCCAATTTCTAATTCACGAATCAAGATTATTACCACAGGCTTTGCTTTGCCGTTAACCCGGATGGTTGCTGGCATCCTTGAAACAAAATGCAGCCTTCTGATGTGGCATCTACACATGTCTTTCGTGGCCTGTCAAGGCAACGATCTCCAGTAGGGAACTCTTGGGGTTTTCGACCCGCTACTCTCATCCCTTGGTCTGTCTCACTGCTCCAGTGGGTTTGCCTTCGCTACGGAAGTGCTGCGCATACTCGTGTGCCACCTTGCTCAGAGTATCTCTAGGTTCTGCCTTTTATCTCTGTGAGGAGAGCTAATTGGTATTAGGTGTATGCACTTAAAGTCAATTGACTGACTTTGCAGGACCTGATTAATATGACATGTTGAGCACAAGAATGAGAGTTAATCTTGTTACTCTCAGTCACCCTCTTCTTCAGCCCAGTGTTTGTGTTAAAAGGGGGTGGGGGAGCGGGGACCGCAGAGAATCCTAAAAAATAGGATGGCTTAGAGGAACAAAAAAGGGGGTAATACGGCATCTCGCATTCGGCTGCCCCACCCCCACTCCCTGAAGACCCCTCAACCAGGTGATCCTCCCACACTGGTCCACCCCTAGGGTCTGGATCCAAAGGCGATGGCCGTGCCCTAGCCACCTGAGAGAGAGATCCCTGGGGACTAGCGGGTGAGACACCCTCTGGTTTCTCACAGAACACATTAACATTCCAGTACATACAATATCCAACATGCCTCACTATATTAACATCCTTACAAAGAAAACCTGGGCATGGGATAGAGTAGAAATTATGCACAAACTGAGCTGCAAAAGTTGATATTCTGAATACTTTCAAAAGGTGTTTGTTTCCCTTGGTCCATCATCATATCTGTTCAAGGCTTGTGACTGCAAATTGAGGGAATTCATGATATACCTCAGCTTAAATATTCTGCCCACTTTGATATATACTGGAAGCTGTTTGGGCTTGCTGCTCGAAGATAGGCTATGCAGACTCTGCCATGGAATGGTTGAATCCAACCGATATATTTTAACACAATGTCCTAGCCTGGAATCATACCATCAAAAGGCATATTCTGCTTGTGTAAGCACATATTCTGATGTTAAGGAAGACCAATTTTTGAGTACTTTCTACAGAACGTCATCATTAGTCATCACAGATGCTAGCTATTATGTATGGAAAGAGGCTGTCAAACTGATACTGGGCGAATAGGTGCGATCAAATTTGGTATATTTATTTTTATGCATTGTAGCCTCAAAAACTGAGCATACTAAAAGAATTATAGTTTTTTAATTGTTTTGGGTATAGATATTATGCTCTACTTAAAGGCCACGTGTATCACTAATTTTAACTTTGTTTCTAAGAATATGCAATTTTCATTTGTTGAAAATATTTTCTGTGAAAATTGATCATTATTATAACATTTTATTTCTTTTCTTTTTTAAACTGTATACCTGTGTCTAAGGTTTTCTTAAAATAAAAAAAGAAATAAAAAAAAGAAAACAAGTTGGGGTAGATCATGAAAATATAAGTACATACATTGATAATTCGGCTCATTTGAAAAATAACCTATGGTATCAGCACATGAAAAAGGTGGGGAGGAGACCGTCAGATGAAAGCTGCTTTGTGTTCCCTTATACCTTATGCTTTGGGAACGTCTAAAATATTCATAGCAACAGAAGTATCAGTGAAAAAGGCACTCTTCCTGACACACTTAGCACTTTGCCTTACCAGACGACAATTCCAAGGTAGAACAGCATCTATAGTGTGGATGGGTAAAAAGAAATCCCAAAGGGAAGACAAATATGTACAAGACATGAAATCAAGAGAAAAGCATGAAACAATGCAGCCAGGAACAAATGGAGCTGGAATCAAAGTTGAAGAAAACAAGATGCTACAATGCAAAGGCAAGAACAGAGAGGAAATACGCGAATGTTGGCAGCTACAAATGATAGGGACGGTGTTAACCCCTGACGGATGGACTGAAGGAGTGGTTGTGTGCAAAGCGATGTCATTGATAGGCAAATGGAAAGTGGTTGTGGTCAACGCAGAATGGGAATGCAAGGACCAATGGCCTAAGATTACACGATTGTTAATGTGGGTCGACGTTGAGGGGGGACCATTGCAGATATTTCCCCTGAAGAATGCGTCCTTATGTTTTGTTTCAGAAAAAATGGCACAATAAAAGTAGGACGAAATCTCAGGTGCTGCCGAGTTTTTGATGTGCCAGGAATGAAGGAAGAAACATTAGTCCTAATAGATCATTATTGGCCCTGTGGCTCAAGCGCATACATGAAGGTGCCACCAAAATAGGGAGGAGTCTGTTCATTGGTATTGGCAAGCATACCAGCCTTAGTAGTACCACAAAGTGATCTCCAGATTGTAGACTTTCCAAAGATGGATGTACACCCGAGGAAGAAAAGAGCACTTCAGTGAAAACGACAAAAGAGAGAGAATTATTTTTTCCACAAAATCAGTCGAAGCCTATCATTGCATTCCAGATGAGCACAAGTTGTTTAGCAGAGCAACTTTAATATTTACATCTATATTTCTGTCAGGAATTCAGATTGCACTGAATGCCAAGTGGTTACAAATCACTAGATGGGAGCTACTGCAAACAATCAACACGACAATAAAAGGATTTAATTCAATTAGAGAAGAATTAGCAATTAGGCTTATGGCTTTCCAGAACAGGTATGTCTTGGACTTAATCACAGAAATGGAAGGAGGTGTGTGTGCCAAGGTTGGACCTACTTGCTGTACGTTCAACCTGCCCATGATGAAGAGAATGAGACTTTGACAGAAGCAATAACGATGTTGTCAACCCTGCACACAAAGTTGGTGGTAGACAACATCGAGGATGATAATTGGTTTACGTCATTGTTTTCGTGGATTCCATTCCTGGTTGGCGAATGCCTTCAAGCTTCTTGGAGCAATAGTAGTGTTCGTGTTGCCCGGATTTTGTCTCATAAGGATCATCTTAGGACAATGCCAAAAGACAAGAAAGCTATTGGAATGAAGATTGACATAGATGCTGAAACTAGTGAACAAATGCAGGATGAGGAAAGCACTCATAAGAACATAAAGAGAAGTACCCTTGCACCTCCAGGTACAACGTTCTACTATCCCAAGGATCATAAGAAGTATGTGGGACGGTGGATATTCTGTTCACCATTGGGAGAATGCTGCCACAGGATCTGGAATGTGTATGGACATATAAAGAGTGCAGGTCACCTGAAGTGGGTGACAACGCTATGGAAAAGAAAGAAAGAAACAATAAAAGGAAGAGTTGATGAATGTTAAATGTAAAGGTATTCATACCGTGCACCGTTACCAATGGAATTGGTCCCCAGGCACTCAAGCAGATCTGTAAAACAAGAAGGCAGGTGGTTTCAGTTAGTCAGGAGAAGAGTGAGTAGGAAAGTGAGAGAAGTGTTGTGCTGTTGGCGACTTCAGTTCGGTTTTCACAGTGCGCTGATGCTTGGTGCGAGTATCCGACCGATGAGACCTTGTGTACTGTTGGTGCGGTTCATATGTGGTTTGTTTGTTGTTGTTGCGGTGTGGTGAAGTGCGTGCGGTTTACTGGGCGAGAAATGATTGTGTGGATTTTTGGATGAATTAGGTATGCAGAGATTTGAGCTTGGGTTACTGGATTATATATCCTAGTCCTTGCAGATCTTGTTTTATTTATCTAGCATTCCTGTAGGTAAGCTTAATTGCCACTTTCCTTTCTTGTCCATCTACTTGTTGTGATTGATGGCGTAGCGTGTTCCCGGCTGTATTGTATTTGAATTTAGTGTAATGGGACAGGGTGTGTCTAGTCACTATTGGTGCTGTGGTTTAGCAGTCCCCTACTCCCTTGCTATCTATTTCCGTCTGTGGTCTGTTGGTGCTTGTGTGTAATTTGGAGGCAACGGTGCTATTGATAAGTCGCCCTTGTCCTTCCGTCCTGGTCTAGCTGTGTATTCAATCTTTAGTTTCATCCTATCATAACTATCTCTCAGTTAGTAAGTTTGGTATGTCGTAGAATGTCATCCTTACATTCTGTTTGTAGTCGATTGCTTAGAAGGGTCTGGGATCGGTATCTTCACTCATCGTTTCAGCTATGTATATACCCCTATGGATTTATTTTAGTTATGCAGTGAATAGCCAGGATTTGAGGAGTCTTCTGAATAGTAGGTTATTTCTTGTGTTTTGTATGTCCTTGGCAAGTTGTTCCAAGATTTTGGTGTGTGGTGAGAGAAAGATCCTCCACGTTTTCTTTTGTTGTAGGGTTTCGGTTCCAAGCGATGTTGTTACTTGATCTGAGCATCCTTGTTGTGTGGTGTAGGCTTAATTTGTCTCCTAAGAACTTGACGCCTTGGTTGTGGATTGCTCTGTGCATGATGCACATTGATTTGAACTTGATTAGCTGTTTTATTGGTAGCCAACGTAGTGTGTTTAGCGCTGGTGTGATGTGTTCTCTTTGGGGTAGTTTGAGGAGCAATCTGGCCACCGCATTTTGTATCTGTTGTAGTTTTTTTAGAAGTCTTTCAGGCAAACCCAGGTACAGGCTATTGGCGTAATCTACTCTGGAAATGACAAGGGTAATGACAGCAAATGTTTTGTTAGCGAATTACAGGAATGGTAGGATCCTTTTACTGCACACAGGAGAAAGAAGCATTTCTTGAGTAGAGCGTTTACTTGTGGCTCTAGAGTAAATTTATTGTCCATCAGGACTCTCAGGTTTTTTACAGTCGATGATGGGGCTGGCGTTGTACCGAGTTCAAGTGGCCAATGGATATAGTGGTTGTCTCCTCCATTTTTTGTGATGATCATTATTTCTGTTTTTCCTGGGTTCAGTTTGAGGTAGTTCGAGTTCATCCATTTGTATATTTCACAAAGGCAGTTCTCAAATGTTGTGTTTTCTTCTTGAGTGTCTTGTATTTTGTAGGCTATTTGTGTATCATCAGCGTAGTTGTAGCAAGTGAGGCCATGTCTTTTGATGATCCTGATGAGTTGAAACAGGTAGATGTTGAATAATAACGGGGAGAAGGATGATCCTTGTGGTACTCTGCATGTGGATTCTCTTGGGTTGGATTTGAAAGGTTTCATCCATATGGTGTCTGTTCTGTTTGTTAGGAAGGATTTGATCCACAGTAGGGCGGTATCCTTCCAATCTCGTGATCAGGATGTCATGGTTAACCGTGTTGAATGCCACAGAGTGGTCTAGAAGTATCAAGGCAGTACTATTGTCTGAGTCTGCTTTTAGGTCATCCCTTATCGAGAAGAGTGCTGATTCTGTTCCTTTCATTGGTCTGAAAGCTACTTGTACCTGCTCTAGTAAGCAGTGCTCTTCTACGAATTTTTGGATTGCTTTGTATATGTACGTTTGGAGCAGTTTAGCTGGATTCGGGATGTTGGAGATGGGTCTGTAATTGGAGAGGTCCTCTACATTTCCTGCCGTATCTTTGAGTAGCAGCCTGATGTATGCTGATTTGAAGGCTTGTGGCACTTTCTCTGTTGCGACTGAAAGGTTGAAGACGTTCCTGTGGTATTCCATGGGTGTTCCTTGTTTAAGGATTTATTTGTATATGTCCAGGGGCAGGGATCCGCAGGAGAGCCTGTTTTGTTGCTTTGATTTACCAGTTTGACTAAAGTCTACACTGATATTTTGGGGAAGATTCTGAGTTATTTGAGGTGTTTCTAGTAAGGGTATCTGGATTCTGCAGTCTGATCGCATGGTCTGTTCTGTATGGTCTGTTGGATGGTAATGATTTTGTTTTTTAAGTGGTCTGCTAGGTCATTACATAGTTTCTCTGATGCTATTGGCATGTTGTTGCAGCCAGGTGGATTTTTTATTTCATTTATGATTTTAAAGAGTTCTTTTGGGGTGTTAGGTGCTTTGAAGATTCGGTTGTCGTAGTATTTCCTTTTTGCTTTTTTATTTCCTTTTTGTATGAGTGGATATGTTGTTGAAATTTCATTTTTTTTCCATTGTAGTTTTTGAACCTCCATTCTAGTTTCAGTTTTCATTTTTTTCTTTTCATGGCGCTGAGTAGTGGGGTGAATGATTTTTCCATTGCTCTTTTACGTGAAGTGGTGAAAGGTTTTTCTTTGGTGATTTCGATGATCGTTGTTGTGATCCAGTTGTGGAGTAGAGCTACTTTTTTGTCCAGGTCAGTTTCTTCCATAGTTGTTGCTTGCGGTTTGCCGATTCAAGTAGGTGGGAGTTTTTGATGGTCCCAGTTTCTTTTAATGGCGATCAGTGGTTTGTCTTGTTGCTTGTTTTTTGGAGTGGTCAATGTGATTATGAAGGGTATGATGAGGTGGTCGCTCCAGAGTATTTGAATTGGTAGTGCCGTGGTAATGAGTTTTTTATTGGCAAATTGCGTCAAGGATATTGTCATGATCACTGCTTCCAAGGAGTCAGGAACAGCCCAACATCCTTGGAAGCAGGCCCCTAACCGTTATCTTAGGCACCAGCCCGTCCCCACTGGTACCTTTTGGACCTTGTCCTGGCGCCGGTGGCACCAGGCTCATCAAAGCCATCGGTCCCGGCACTGGAAGCGCCGGGCTCATAATATGTATGAAGATGCTTGGGTGGACTTACCTGCAGCAGACCATGCTGCTTACTTACCAGCCACATAGGAATCCTCTGTGAACAGGAACTACTTTCTTACCTGGATGGGCAAGCTCCACTCCCTGGATACAACACGGGAACTCTTCTGGAACTGGAACTCTTTACTTACCTAGGCGGGGCCGTGGAGGAAGACGCCTCATCACTCCAAGGCTATTTAAACCACACCCGATTGAACAAACGTGCTTCGCGTTATTCTGCATCTGCAGCAGAACGCTCACCGAGTCTGTTCCAGCCTTTCTTCCTTCCGATCCTGAACCTGCAAGAACAATACTTACCACTCCTGTATCCAGTATTCAGCAGCACCTGCAAAGACAAGAAACAACAGGTTAGCACTGCAACCTTTACACGCAGCGCTTTCCTCACCTGATCCATCGGCAGCGAACATTTCTTCACGCTGCACCTCCGCCTGTGAAGACAAAAGCATTGTTATTACTTACCGGCACTCCGCGAATTCCGGATTTCTTCAACGCTGCAACCCAGCATCTGAAAGACAAACGAAGAGACATTAGACAGGTATTTACTCACGTCCATCGCGCTCGCCACAGTAGAACGCCTGCAAATACTCCGGCGTTTTCCAGCATCTCTTCAGCACGAACTCACAGCTGCAAGGGAAAAGAGACAGTTAAAGCGCTTGCATTTACTTACGCATTTCCAAGCGCTTCATTCCAAGGCTCTGGCTCCAACTTCGGCTCTCTTCACACCATCTCCTATCTCAAGAGCCCTGCAAGACAAATAGGAAAAAGCATTATACAGAGTCCTGTTATATATTAACGTGCCCGCGCACCTAAAGACTAAAAGGACTAAAAAGGTGTCCAGAAACTCACCGCTCGTGCAGTTAACGACGGTAGCGATCCTCTGATGTCAAGAGGCCTATGTTTCACCAGTGAAGGAACTGGCAACGGCACCCTGCACCAGACGCAGATGGAGAGTCCAGCATTCACCTATCTAAGGTGAGCACGTTGACCTGGGGGCTCTACGGAGAAGCTAAGGAGAGAGAGGGACATTCAACAACCCAGATCATTAACCCCCATATTCTTTCACCTGCAGAAATCTCACTCTTCGAGTTCGACACACAGTGCGAAGAGGTTCGGCTCCAGAAGCAAATCGAGTCCTGCACATCACTTTTCGGGTCACAGACACCTTCCTGCCAAGACCAGCGCCTCCGTGGGAATCAGGTGAGCGTTACAGATATTCCCTGTCGTGTTGTTTGATCCTTTGACTAGTTGTTGTAGATTCATTGCTGCTAGTTGGCTGGTTAGAGATTTTTGTGTGGTTATGGGTTCTTCATCGAACCAGATGTTGAAATCTCCGAGGACGATCAGATGATTATGCTCGATGGCTAAGTTGGTGATTGATTCCGTGAGAGCATCTACGAAGGTTGCATCGTAGGTTAGCGGTCTGTATATCAATATGAATTTCAGGTTTGTTCTGGGGTTTACTGATAGGTGTAGGATCAAGGATTCACATTTATTAATGTTTAATGGGTCTTCCAGTTTGGTAACGAGGTGTTCCTTGTGGATGATTGCCAGACCACTACCTCTTTTGGATTTCCTGTTTGCTTGGATGCACTTGAAGTTATCAGGCAGGCAGTTGTTGAGGATGATCTTGTAGTTGTCATCTAGCCATTTTTCAGTTACAATTGGATGTCGATACCTCCGTCACATAGGAGATTGTAGATTTCAGTGGCATGTTTGGACATCGACCTTGCGTTGATTAGATTGCAATGGATCTTTCTAGTGTGTTTTTTTAATTTGTTTATAAAGGGAATGAAGAGAGGAATGTGGTCAAAAATTCAACCAGAGGGGGGGAATGTAGAAGAGCAGGTGAATGATTTCCCACTAGTTCCTACCTCCTCACCACAGTCGTATTGGAACATCAGGAGAAGAGCTATAAATGGGACCCCATGTAGTGTCGCATCAAGTCTATGAGAGACGCTATGCACTCAGGCATCCATATAGAATGTACCCTCACACTAAGCAAGTGGAAGGATATTGCATGGAAGAATGTCACCACGCACCAATAAACATTATGGAACGTTAAGTGAAATCTGTTGTGTTGCTCATGCAGAGTCTGGCAGAACGTTCTCCAGCAGCAGAGTCCTTTGAATGCATCTTTACCTTCTGTATGATTAAAAAGAGTTATCTTTGAAAGCAATTGCTTGGCCTTTTCCCCTAGTGGGTTGTATTAATTCTGGCATGAGCATATAGGGGCGTGCCTTCAATTGGTGACCCCGACGTGATCCCAGCGCCACTGTACCTGCAGAGGTATCCTGGCGACCTCTCCAGAAGGGCCGCACCCACCGACAGCGGCCAGCCCCAAAAATGCATATTTCCCAGTGGCCGTACACGAGCCATCTTTGCATAATCCTGCCTGCTCTTTGGAGCGGGGTATGGCCCCCAAGGAGAGGTGCAGGCCGGTGTTGGAACCCAGTGAACAGAGGAGTTTGAGTGAATATGTGCACGTGAATATAGCCTTGCAAGGGATAACAAGTTGGGAACAGATGTATGGAGAAGTGTGCAGATTGTGAACATGCAGTGAATGAAATTGGGAGTGTTGCATGCCTGTGAATAGTGATGTTTTTTGGTTTTATGAATATTTCTAAGGAGAATAATAAGGAAAAGGAAAACAGAAGATAGGGAACCTCCCTGAGTGTGGGGAGGGGAGCCACAACCATTGTTTAACAAAGGAGAAAAGAGGGAAGACATACAAGCTCTGTATAGTTAGAAAACTCATAGATATTAGTGGTTGTTATTTCAGCTTGTTGTTTTACTTTGTTTGATTTTTGTACTTTCATTGTGTAGGGAGGAGGCACAGGTGGGGCATCATGTGGTTGGTGTGTGTGTGTGTGTGTGGTATGTATATATATATATATATATATATATATATATATATATATATATATATATATATATATATATATATATATATATATATGCAATGAGAGTGTGGGGTGTGTAAAAAAGAAGTCCTAACAGGGAACAGGGAGCTGGGGGGAGAACTGGCAAGTATTGTTTGATTGTTCTATGGGTAAAGAGCGGTTGGGGGAATTGAACTGTGTTTTTTTACGACACTCGCATAACTGTGGTGCGTTAGCACAGGCGCAGCTCGAGTAAGTAGACACACGAGAGACGCAACCATGGGAGGAGAAACGCCCATACAGCACATGTGCGCAGCCCTGCCATTGTACTGTGAGAAGATTTAGAAGTATCACAATCAGTGGCTGACCGAAACTAGGAGGGGGGATGCCCCGCTCCTGGCCAGAGCAGAGCTCCTTTGACAGAAGTGTATTGGAACACGTTTATCTTTTTTACAGCAAAGTATAAAGGGAGACCATTTCAGAATAGAAGCGAAATATTGAACCTCTGGAAAATGTTTGAGGACACAGAGAACCACAGAGGGGAGGGAGTGGCACATGACGATAACAAAAATACAGGCCTAGGTGAAGATGGAAAGGACTTGGCAGGGAAGAAGGGAATCTATCCTTTAGCAGACTGTCCCACAGAGGGGTACACAAACCCAATGTATGTGTCAACGGGTGCAAATGTATCGACACAAGAGATGGCACCACCTCCCCCATATGTTTCCCCCCGGAGGTCACGGTGCACACAGCACACACCGGTGTAAGCCTGAGAGGTTTAGAACTAGCACTGGCATAGACAAATACAGAGTAAGCCAGACTGCAGGCAGCAGGTGACGTAACAAAGACAGTGGTGCCAGTACAGCCAGCGGTGGATCAGTGGAAGTCGTGAGATTTCTTATTCAGAATAGACAACACGTCGACAAGGACCATTCAAGTAGAGCGTGATGGCAACACAGTTTGGGTTACAAGAATGTTGGTTCCTGTAGGAGAGACGAAGAGGAGTGGAGCGAGTATGATGAGGTTGAAGATGGTGAGGCAGAGTTGGCACCCCAATGCACCCCGAGGTTGGAAAGTTTGAGGGACGGCAGGTTGAGGGAGAGGTTTGGCTGGATGGCAGTATCAAGAAAAAAGGGAAGTGCAACTAAGGGCGGAAAGAGCAAGATGAGAATGCAAATGCCCCGATAAACAAGGGGGCAGGGAGGCCACAATATGTACTACAGGCAGAAATGGACAAGAACAACCTACTTAAGGCACTCCCAGCACTCATGGCGGGCGCTAGGAAATGGATATACTCTTTCGAAAACACATACAGCGGGAGTACCCGTAGCAATAGGAGACATTAAAAGTCTATTGGTGGCTGCAGTCAGTGTTCAGGCTGCTGATGTGTGGGTGAAGGCAGGATACCGGAAGTAACACTGAGTAATAACGCTCATGATGGAGCATCATTCAATAAGATCAGAGCAAAAGTTTGGCATGCGCTGCGGCGAGCGTTCCCATATACGCCAGATTTTCAGTCCATCATGCTATGTACAATGGGTGATGAAGATGAATTTATTCTTAAGGTCCAAGAGATGTGGAGGTCGGAAACGGATAACGTCTGGGACCAATCAGTACACTTTATCTATTTTATAGTGAAGAAAGGCTTACCAAAAGAAGTGCAAAAGGCGTTCGACAAAATCACCAGGATGGAGGCGAAAAGGTGGCCCGAAATTCCAAGCATTGTAGTACATCATTGTAGGAGAATAAAAGAGTGAGAGAAATAAACGCTTCAGAGGCAACAAGCAGAAGAAGCAAAACTGGTACAGAATAAATTAGCTGTGGTGACATCGGGACAGACGCCAACATAGATAGAGGAGGGAGGATATACCCCTAATTTCACAAATGCAAGAATAGCCACAGTGTGGGCTGAAGGAGTACAACGACAGTGGGGCAGAAACCCGTGATTCTCCGGGCCACAGTGGCATGGAGGACAGCAATGAGGACGAGGTCGGTTCAGCGGATCAAAGGGGGGGGAGTGTGTGGGGCAATGGGACCCAGGGGAGGCGGTACGGGGCACTGTTGGACATGTGGGAAGTGGGGACATTTTTCAAGGGAATGCAGGAGTAGACAAGAGATGGGGTAGGACCATGGCCGGCAGAACTATGGCCCCCTACACCAAGGGCGCCCCAAGTATCGCCCCCCAGAATGACCTCAATACCATACGAGATCCACCAAGCCTACACTCCGCTACCCCCACAGGCCACCGGGTCCCCCTCCACCGTAACATCCTCAACAGGCATTACAGCACTAGCCACCCCACCCCAATGTGCAGTAAACGCCTTTGTTGGCACACTCAATGGTAAAGTGGCCCTGTTTCAAGGTGCTACAGTGCTGGGGGGGGGGAAACACTTTCACGTTTCCAGAAACGAACATATCCTTACTAGGACAGCCAATAGAGAGCATGTGCGTGTCCAGTCCTGTCAATGACCCTAAACCCAGAAGAGGAACTCTTGGTGGGGGCAGAGATAGAGAACAAACAATTCATCTTTATGGTAGTCTATGATGTAATCATGTAACAGTGAAGGTGATTTACCGGTATCTGGCAAAACTCTCGACAAACAGGGATTCTCTGGGGCTGTTTTAATGGTTCCCTGTATGAAAGATTTAGATGTGAAGGTAGGAAGAAGGGTGGTTCGTGCCCCCCTATTGTATTCTGAAGCTCTCCTGTCAACTTGCTTGGCAGGGATCTGCTTAGTAAGTTGAACTTGACGATCCCATTCACAGTCAGCAGCATTGTGTGTGCCATGCCCGGCATGTGCTCAATGAGGGTGATGCTCGTAATACACGCTATGGCACATGACGTGGTGGTGCGAAGCATCCCCATGGACCCAGACATGTTAATCTACGATATACCAGTGCTTGCGCAGGCAGTACC
The DNA here is from genome assembly GCF_040938575.1 of Ambystoma mexicanum. Classification (NCBI taxonomy): domain Eukaryota; kingdom Metazoa; phylum Chordata; class Amphibia; order Caudata; family Ambystomatidae; genus Ambystoma; species Ambystoma mexicanum. Next base: position 72,315,827 of record NC_090923.1, read on the forward strand.
GCAAATCACCAAAACCTGTTGGAGATTGCCAACCGACTTCATTTTCCGCCCTGTAGTGTCCCCAGAATTAGTGGCAAGCACCATACTGTCCCTAGAAATGGAGGTGTTGTTGGTATCAGCCAAGAGAATTGTGGTCTCGGTTCGGACACTCACGGATGCCAATGGCACACCATCCTGTGCATTGATCCCACTGTACCACAAAAAGAGTTGACAGATGAAGAACCTTTTGAGGATACTGACAGCGACAGGGAAATAATACTTGAGATTTGCATCCCCTTCGACATCATGGTGCAGTATAGGAGAGTGCCAAGCCCCCTTATTGCTGTCGTCGCCCTATCAAGGGAGGAAGAAGAAGGGATAAAGGACACAATACAGGCCCTGCTACACCAAGGGATCATAGTGCCCTCCACCTCACCATGCAACACAGCCATATTATACCCTGTCAAAAAGGCAATGGTGGTAGCTGGAGAATGATCCAGGGTCTCTGCCCCCTCAATGACGTAGTACAGAAGGAGTTTCCTCTCGTTTCAAATCCAGCCTTAAATCTTGTACAGAAAATCCCAAAAAAAGACACACTCCACAGTAATCGACTGAAAGAACCCCTTTTTCTCAATACCATTGCACCCAGATTCACAGTATCTCACAGCGTTTACAAATGGCGGAAAGTGCTACGAGCACACTTGTTTGCCCCAAGGGTAAAAGTCCTAGCATATTCAACAGCATATTGCACAAAGACCTAGGTAACATCCATGTGCCCAGCATGGTTATCCAATACGTAGGTGTGTAGCGAAGGCGAGCGGGACTGCCGCAGATACTCCAATACTGCCAGCTTAAAGTACTCTATCTAGGGCAGCTCATTTCAGCAAAAGGGATAAGAATTACACCTGACAGAGCAGCGATAGTGCGCACCATGCCTAAGCCAGTTACAGTAAAAGATAAGAATGAAGCTAAGTAAGGTGATTTAGACTGGTTGTGTTGGTTTAGGGTACTGTTGAGGAATTTGGTGGTGCCCTGCGAATGTCTGAAAGGTGTATCCAATATCGAAGCCCTTTCACCTTTACTGCAAGAGGGGTGGAAAACACCACTTTGTAGGGCCTGTGTAACCTTCATTGTTCCTCTTGCGCACAAAGTTCCTTACATACACTAGTTCCCCTGGCAACACTGGCTGAGCGGTGTTATGTCTGCAAGTTGATCTGTAGTGTTTTGAGGGCTGTCAGGGCGAGGTTGTGAGATGCATTTGATCACAAATGTTAAATTGGTCAAGTATTCTTCGAACTCCTCACCCAGAATTGTTGCAGCTCTATGGGCATCTGATGCCCTCCTCACAGGGGAGATGGGCATGTGCGTGCGCCTGTCCGTCAATATCGCGTGTGGTGAGAGGTAGTGGTCCTTACTTGGCTGAGTGTGCAAAATGAACAGGGCTAGGGGCAAACAATGCACTCAGTTCTTTTTTAGGGTGTTGCAGAGTTTGGAAAGCCTACTTTTGAGAAGGGCGTTGATTTGTTCCACAGTACCAATTGCTTGGGGGTGATAAATTGAGCACATGCAGTGCATGATGCCTAGTAAACCAGTGATTTCCTCGAGGAGCTCATTAACATAGTGGGTGCCATTATCAGATCTCAAAACATGTCTGCATAGTCAATGTGGAGCTCATGGAACAGGCCAATGGGGCGAGGCCTGGTTCCCCATAACATGCGAAGTGTCAGTTCTGAATACTTAGCATGTTGTGCATTGTACGACCATGGTTGAATGGTGCCCCTGGGGGTTTTGCATTGAGCCTGTCCTCCTAGATGTCTGCAGCAATGTGTTGTTTTGAGCTGTGAAAGGGGTAGTGTAATAGCTCAAATGCTGTGTGCAGTAATTCAATAGGAATTACTGCATTTCCTATGCATTGCTGTCTCCATAAGAGATCAGCTGGTGATTGTACGCACCCTTGCTTGATCCAAATGTCTTTTTCCTCCTGTGGTGCTCTACATGCAAGCTCTATTATTTGGGCTGTGGGCAGTGTTGTGTATGGGTCCTTCTCTGGCCGTGTGGAGGTAGTAGTGACGACGTACTTGGTGGGTATGGGCAGTAGGAGATACGTTGCTGCTTTGGCTGCCACATCTGCATTCCCCAAAGAAACGTTGTCAGTGTTATTGGTGTGGGTGGGGCATTTGACGACCGCCACTATGGAAGGCTTTGACAGTGCAGATAATAGGGCATTGTGTAATAATGCATGGTGCACGGGTCAACCTTCTGCCCATTTGAAACCACTTCTCTTCTAGCGTGAAAGACCAGCGTGCACCGTTGCGAGGATGTATGCCGAGTCTGAATCCATGTTACATAATACCCATTCAATGCTCAAGGCACTTCTACATGCACTATGAGCTCTGCTGCTTGTACTGAGTAAAGCATGGGTAGTCTTTTCATAACTAGTGTTTCATACACCCCCTGCCTCTACGCGCACCATTGCCGTGCCAGTATGTCTTTGGTCGATTGTTGCCAACCCATCAACAAAGAGCACTTCACCCTATTCTAGTGGACTATATTTGGCTTTGGGGAGGTCATCCTCCTCGCCCTCATAGGTGGCGCAGTCATGTTGCTGTAGGTCTTCGCCTGTGCATCGTTCCATTGGCAATGTGGGAGGGTTCACTGTCTTACATCTTATGTGGTTATTGGGACTTGAGATAATCTCATATGCGGATGCCCTCTGGGTGGTGAGAGTGGCTTTTGATCTTTCTAAGATTGCAAATGCTGGGTGCTACATGTACAATGTTAATGAGCATTTTTCTTCATATGTTGTCACTTGTAATTTGTGCGACTCCTGCACCAGATATGATACGATAGACTCTTAGTTATTTAAATTTTAATTGATTTTATTTTTCATGTATTATTTTCATACATTCCAGTCATCTAAGTTTACATGAAATACACTTTTATTCTCCCAACTGTTTGTGGAAAGAAATATGTGGGCAGTACAATAAGAGAGATGAGAATTCGTATCATGGAACACCTAAGAGCTATAAAAAAAATCGAGACACAAGATACCCAATGGCTACACATTTTTCTAATGAGCACAATCAAGAAAACATCAAGGATATAAAAGTCTTGGGTTTAGAAAAAATTGCCCTACCTGAAAGGTGTGGTGATAGAGAACTTCTGCTACGAAAAAGAGAATCAAAATGGATCTGCATTTTGGACACATGTTCCACAGGTTTGAACACAGATCATGAGATGGCATATTGGCTGTAATAAGATGATGTTGTCAACACTATATGTCATCAAGTGCTAATATTGAATTGTATGATTTTTTTGTTTTGTATCATCGGAATGTAACCATGTATCCATAAATCATAAATCATGAACGAAATCACTAGTAAAAGTAAGTCTCTTAAACAAGTAAAATATCCACCAAGATGGCGGCGACACGTTCTTAAAGCGCTCTGTCAAAAGCATCATATAGTATCAGTAAAAGTAGGTCTCGCAGTAAACAATATATACACCAAGATGGCCGCGGCACGCTTTTGGAGCATCTTGACGTCATCGCGGCACGCGCACGCGATGATCTCATCACGCGCCAAATTCATTTATAAAAACAGAACGAAATTAGTCTCACAACAACCGCAGATCCTGGCGAGCATGCTTTAGGCAATCGGACCTGGCAAATAACAATAAGAATAAGGTAAAGTTTTTCGTCTTTCACTCCTAAAAATTTATTTTGGACTACCCAAACTCAGCCACGTTGTAGTAAGGAGTAACACAAGACTTTTATAATTAAAATAACTGGTCCTTCTGAAATTCTTTTCAGATCCATCAATTTTGGTATAAAAGAAACACACTTTTCAAGTCTTGAAATCAAATAAACTACAATTATATTTCGAAAAAGAAAGAAAAAGAAAAAAAGAAAGGCTGAGTTAACCAGGATATTTAATTCAATACAATAGTGTTCCTCTTCTTTAGTCTTGTTTTCTATACAGAGATGATACAAAAGCTCAAGAGAGTGCATTTATAAAGTGTTAAAGGTGAAATGATCATTAACCAATGTTATGTTGAGCTCAATTTTCAATAATTTTGTTAAAAGTATTCTAAATTACTATTATTTTTCTGTGTACAGAATCTCTCCTGAGGAACCACGGCTAAAAGCTGTGGAGAAACACGTGTTGGGAGAATAAAAGTGTATTTCATGTAAACTTAGATGACTGGAATGTATGAAAATAATACATGAAAAATAAAATCAATTAAAATTTAAATAACTAAGAGTCTATCGTATCATATCTGGTGCAGGAGTCGCACAAATTACAAGTGACAACATATGAAGAAAAATATTTAGTCATTATTGTTTCAGCTTCGATAGAGTCATTTGGAGTGCAGATCCAAGCACAAAAGAATATCATTGGCACATTAGAATCGCCCTTAAAAGGACTGTAAGCCAACAAAAAGGTTGAAGTATCTAAACAAAATGTTGATAAGCACTCCATTACAATTGTAAAGCTTTTTTCAATAGCAAAGGCAGCTGCAGCAAGTGCTTGTCCACATGCATATTGTCCCTGCATTACTGAGTCTAGTATACTGCTGTAGTAGGCCAGTGGCTTGTGGCCAATTGTGCTCTTCTGTGTTAATACAGCTGTCATGAGTGTAACAATTGAGTGTGAAAATATGTAAAATCCTGCATGTAGTATGGTGTGGCGAGACCTGGAGCTGTAGAAATCACTTATTTCAGGTCATTGCAACTTTGTACCATATATGTTGTCCACTCTAGCTTATGGCTGCCTTTTTGTGCTTCCTTGAGGCCCTGTAAGGGTGGCCTTGTGTATGCTGTTAATATACGTGCATATGCAAAGATAACAAACATGCATTGTTGCTAAAAGCATAATGTCTGTAAATTAAAACAATCTCTCTCTCCTTATTTTCCCTCCCTTTTCCATTCCCAAAACCCCCTCCATTGATCTCCTCCCTTTGATCCCCTCCCCACACCTCAAAATGCCACCCTTATTTCATACCCGTTTTTGTTCCCTTACAGGAGAAAGAAGATGAATCGTTCAACGTCAAATTGTTCATTGCATAACGATAGAAATGTCATTAGTCCTACTAGAATGTATTCTTATCAATGCGGCTTGCACTATACTGCCATCGTGTTCACTTTCCTTATGCCAAGGTTGGGATTATATTGGGGTTCTTCTTTTATCTGGGCAAGCCATCTAAATAGGGGGTTGGGGGGATCCTGAACAAAAGAACACGTTTCAATATAACCAAGCAAACACAACTCTATATATGTATAATATGTCCCAAGTAAGTAACACCAGCACCCGTATGAACGTATTTGCGAGTAAAATTTTTGAAATATTATTTCCCACCATCAAAAGCCTTTTGTGTAGCACAAATAGTAGTAGTAACACCACTGTTAGCACGAGTATATCACCAAGGCGGAATACATCACGCCATGATAGGATGAAAAGACAAGCGTGTAGGCTCAAACATGACACATACCATGGCCTAGGCCTGGATGCTGTCGAAGATATCCGTCATCCCGAGCACTCAAATAGTTGGTATTCTGATATGAATGCATTGGGTAGACGAACAACCAATAGTAGTTGTGATGTATGCTCTTTGGTACTGCCCGCATTGGGGCCTCCCAAGGCTCTAGTACCACAAGAAGAACCAATTATAGAGGCACAATGCCTGATCCATCATGTGCTATGTAGGCTAAAAGGCACCTTCCAGGCACACTACTTGCATCTGCAACATGTCGATCCAGATGACCAGAAATGCCAAACCAATCCAACAAACACCAACTGTTTAAAGCAACCATATTTGGTGATGAAGGGAGCAAAATATGCGCACAAACATGGACAGAGCATGTTACAAAACTGACATGGATTGTAGCAATGGAGAAGCCATTAAAAGTGCACCAAGAAAAGAACTACGAGTTACGCTTTTTCAGTGAAGGAACTGTCTTTGTCAGCTCCAACGAGCGATGCAACAGAGCATTGTTGATTCCAGATCTAAAGAGAGGCACAGCAGCACTGATGAACTTCTATTGGGTATGTGGCCAACATGCGCACTTGCACCTCCCACCATCATGGAGGGGCTTTTGATTGCTGGCTACGCTACACTCTGCGCTAATAGTAGTCCCAGAAGAACACCTGCCATCATACATGCTGCCACCACCAGAATTTCACATCCTCCCTGGAAAGAAGCCATATGACTAAATGCAAAGAAAAAAGCGAACAGCAAGCTATTCAAAGACTCATCCACACTGCTCGAAGAAATAACTGAAGAATACAAGTTGTTAAACTCAGCAGAGACATTTTTCACATCACTATTGCTACCCGGCGTTCATGCACAAGCTAATGCCAAATGGTTCCAAATTATGCTCTCGGAACTGGTCCAGTTGGCAAATGACATTGAGCATGGGTTCAACATCATAAGGGTCGAGCTGCGCACACTGAGGCTGATGATGAAGCAGAACTGGTACATCTTGTATATGCTGATGGCAATAGAAGGAGGTGTGTGCAAAAAGATTGGGAATTCATGTTGCACATTTGTGCCTTCTGAAGATGCAGAGAATGGGTCCTTGTCACACGTCATAGCTGCTGTGCACGACCTGGGGGCCAAGATGAAGAAAGAGCTGGGGTTCAAGAGGAGGACTGGTTTTCAATGGCTTTCAACTGGGCCCCATCATGGCTGGGAGTGCTGGTGAAGATGTTGGTGCCAATCATCGTGTTTATCCTTGTTATTTTTTGCACGTGCCAATTGGGACTCCGATTTACCAAAGCAGTAATAACGCAATGATGATGGTTTCAATTGGCATTTCAAAAAGGTACCTCATAATACAAGAGAGATTGAAATACAAACTGATCACGCTATCCCCCACAATGTCCCCATACCCTACGGAGACTAGGTAAATAGATTATACCACACCATTATTGTTCCTCCCCCTGTCCCTGAAAATAAGGAAGCGTGGATAGATTTGGCAGGGGATGGAGGTTGTATCTACATGACCTGTACTCCTGAAGAGTATGCGTAAGCAAGAGTAAGTCTGCAGAATGTGTGAAGAGCTTGAATTCCAACAATGGGAACCCCACCATATGCATGTGAAGTCACGAAGGAATTGGTTACTGCAGAAGTAACGAAAGGGGGGAATGTTGGGAAGGAAATTAACCCTTCCCACTCCCCTAGGTGCTTTACAGTGAGGCGAATCCCATAGACAGATATGCGATGTACCAGGGGGGAGAGGGCCGTGATGAGAGACCCCGCACAAACACAATATTGCATGAATTACAGATGTATAGGCTTAGCGCGCTTATAAAGAGACGCCATTTTTAGTTATGGTAGACCCGTTTAGTCCTGCACGACTGCGCTGTAAACACAGGCTCAATGGAGAAACCCAAACAGGCCCAAGCAGTGTCGGTAGAAGGACCCACGCTTCTAATTCCTATAGAAGCTTCCCTTTTGTTCTTAAACTGTTGCAATTACTTGTTATCACGAAAAGGAATGTGCCCTGCAAGGCTACACAGCAGAACCAGGATCCTCGCTTCGCACATTCATCACAGCCAGGCCGAAGCAGGCCCCATACACTCACCCAGCCAACCATGATTTAGAACACCCACAACTGTCCCAGTCCAAGACCCCTGAATTCCACGATAGTAGGTGACCACCCAGACCACCAACCATAAACCCGAGGGCCATAAAAGATCTAAACGAGCACCACCATTTCACCTTATCCCATGAATACACCCTTTGTAGTAGTTGGTACTGGGTTAATACATTATAGCTCAAAATGAGGGTGAAAGCTTTGGGTGTGTAGAGTGCGATATTAACAGAGCAGAGTACGTGTGGGTCAGTATGACCATGTTCCTCCCCCCATGCCAAACCCTAAGGTTTCCAGGTGCAAGCCAGAATGATGTAGTAGTGTATTGTACAATAATAATAAAATAATAATAATAATTTAGCATTTATATAGCGCTACGAACCCTCAGGTATCTGAGCGCTGCTTATTATTACCCACGGTGTGTGGTGCTCATTTATCGACCTCGGAAGGATGAAAGACTGAGTTTGGCCCCGCCGGGATTCGAACCTGCGTCAGCAGGCTCTGCACAGATGTCAAAGCGAGCGCTCTACTCGCTGTGCCACTTGACCGGCTTAACCCTGGAACAGCAACATGTGAAAAGCCTGACCTTCAGTCCCCGGAGAGGCGAGCCCAGCTGACCCAATGTGAGGGGAGACAGGTGGACGAAACTGCAGCCAACCATAGCCTGGCATCCCCAATGACAGTGGTGCCAGTACAGCCAGCGGTGGATCAGTGGAAGTCGTGAGATTTCTTATTCAGAATAGACAACACGTCGACAAGGACCATTCAAGTAGAGCGTGATGGCAACACAGTTTGGGTTACAAGAATGTTGGTTCCTGTAGGGGAGACGAAGAGGAGTGGAGCGAGTTTGATGAGGTTGAAGATGGTGAGGATGGGGAGGCAGAGTTGACACCCCAATGCACCCCGAGGTTGGAAAGTTTGAGGGACGGCAGGTTGAGGGAGAGGTTTGGCTGGATGGCAGTATCAAGAAAAAAGGGAAGTGCAACTAAGGGCGGAAAGAGCAAGATGAGAATGCGAATGCCCCGATAAACAAGGGGGCAGGGAGGCCACAATATGTACTACAGGCAGAAATGGACAAGAACAACCTACTTAAGGCACTCCCAGCACTCATGGCGGGCGCTAGGAAATGGATATACTCTTTCGAAAACACATACAGCGGGAGTACCCGTAGCAATAGGAGACATTAAAAGTCTATTGGTGGCTGCAGTCAGTGTTCAGGCTGCTGATGTGTGGGTGAAGGCAGGATACCGGAAGTAACACTGAGTAATAACGCTCATGATGGAGCATCATTCAATAAGATCAGAGCAAAAGTTTGGCATGCGCTGCGGCGAGCGTTCCCATATACGCCAGATTTTCAGTCCATCATGCAATGTACAATGGGTGATGAAGATGAATTTATTCTTAAGGTCCAAGAGATGTGGAGGTCGGTAACGGATAACGTCTGGGACCAATCAGTACACTTTATCTATTTTATAGTGAAGAAAGGCTTACCAAAAGAAGTGCAAAAGGCGCTCGACAAAATCACCAGGATGGAGGCGAAAGGGTGGCCCGAAATTCCAAGCATTGTAGTACATCATTGTAGGAGAATAAAAGAGTGAGAGAAATAAACGCTTCAGAGGCAACAGGCAGAAGCAGCAAAACTGGTACAGAATAAATTAGCTGTGGTGACATCGGGACTGACGCCAACACAGATAGAGGAGGGAGGATATACCCCTAATTTCACAAATGCAAGAATAGCCACAGTGTGGGCTGAAGGAGTACAACGACAGTGGGGCAGAAACCTGTGATTCTCCGGGCCACAGTGGCATGGAGGACAGCAATGAGGACGAGGTGGGTTCAGCGGATCAAAGGGGGGGAGGGTGTGGGGCAATGGGACCCAGGGGAGGCGGTACGGGGCACTGTTGGACATGTGGGAAGTGGGGACATTTTTCAAGGGAATGCAGGAGTAGACAAGAGATGGGGTAGGACCATGGCCGGCAGAACTATGGCCCCCTACACCAAGAGCGCCCCAAGTATCGCCCCCCAGAATGACCTCAATACCATACGAGATCCACCAAGCCTACACTCTGCTACCCCCACAGGCCACCGGGTCCCCCTCCACTGTAACATCCTCAACAGGCATTACAGCACTAGCCACCCCACCCCAATGTGCAGTAAACGCCTTTGTTGGCACACTCAATGGTAAAGTGGCCCTGTTTCAAGGTGCTACAGTGCTGGGGGGGGGGAAACACTTTCACGTTTCCAGAAACGAACATATCCTTACTAGGACAGCCAATAGAGAGCATGTGCGTGTCCAGACCTGTCAATATCCCTAAACCCAGAAGAGGAACTCTTGGTGGGGGCAGAGATAGAGAACAAACAATTCATCTTTATGGTAGTCTCAGGAGATGAGAAATCATGTAACAGTGAAGGTGATTTACCAGTATCTGGCAAAACTCTCGACAAACAGGGATTCTCTGGGGCTGTTTTAATGGTTCCCTGTATGAAAGATTTAGATGTGAAGGTAGGAAGAAGGGTGTTTCGTGCCCCCTATTGTATTCTGAAGCTCTCCTGTCAACTTGCTTGGCAGGGATCTGCTTAGTAAGTTGAACTTGACAATCCCATTCACAGTCAGCAGCATTGTGTGTGCCATGCCCGGCATGTGCTCAATGAGGGTGATGCTCATAATACACGCTATGGCACATGACGTGGTGGTGCGAAGCATCCCCATGGACCCAGACATGTTAATCTACGATATAACAGTGCTTGCGCAGGCAGTACCGCAAATCACCAAAACCTGTTGGAGATTGCCAACCGACTTCATTTTCCGCCCTGTAGTGTCCCCAGAATTAGTGGCAAGCACCATACTGTCCCTAGAAATGGAGGTGTTGTTGGTATCAGCCAAGAGAATTGTGGTCTCGGTTCGGACACTCACGGATGCCAATGGCACACCATCCTGTGCATTGATCCCACTGTACCACAAAAAGAGTTGACAGATGAAGAACCTTTTGAGGATACTGACAGCGACGGGGAAATAATACTTGAGATTTGCATCCCCTTCGACATCATGGTGCAGTATAGGAGAGTGCCAAGCCCCCTTATTGCTGTCGTCGCCCTATCAAGGGAGGAAGAAGAAGGGATAAAGGAAACAATACAGGCCCTGCTACACCAAGGGATCATAGTGCCCTCCACCTCACCATGCAACACAGCCATATTATACCCTGTCAAAAAGGCAATGGTGGTAGCTGGAGAATGATCCAGGGTCTCCGCCCCCTCAATGACGTAGTACAGAAGGAGTTTCCTCTCGTTTCAAATCCAGCCTTAAATCTTGTACAGAAAATCCCAAAAAAAGACACACTCCACAGTAATCGACTGAAAGAACCCCTTTTTCTCAATACCATTGCACCCAGATTCACAGTATCTCACAGCGTTTACAAATGGCGGAAAGTGCTACGAGCACACTTGTTTGCCCCAAGGGTAAAAGTCCTAGCATATTCAACAGCATATTGCACAAAGACCTAGGTAACATCCATGTGCCCAGCATGGTTATCCAATACGTAGGTGTGTAGCGAAGGCGAGCGGGACTGCCGCAGATACTCCAATACTGCCAGCTTAAAGTACTCTATTTAGGGCAGCTCATTTCAGCAAAAGGGATAAGAATTACACCTGACAGAGCAGCGATAGTGCGCACCATGCCTAAGCCAGTTACAGTAAAAGATAAGAATGAAGCTAAGTAAGGTGATTTAGACTGGTTGTGTTGGTTTAGGGTACTGTTGAGGAATTTGGTGGTGCCCTGCGAATGTCTGAAAGGTGTATCCAATATCGAAGCCCTTTCACCTTTACTGCGAGAGGGGTGGAAAACATCACTTTGTAGGGCCTGTGGAACCTTCATTGTTCCGCTTGCGCACAAAGTTCCTTACATACACTAGTTCCCCTGGCAATAGTGGCTGAGCGGTTTTATGTCTGCAAGTTGATCTGTAGTGTTTTGAGGGCTGTCAGGGCGAGGTTGTGCAATCTGTTGTGAGATGCATTTGATCACAAATGTTAAATTGGTCAAGTATTCTTTGAACTCCTCACCCAGAATTGTTGCAGCTCTATGGGCATCTGATGCCCTCCTCACAGGGGAGATGGGCGTGTGCGTGCGCCTGTCCGTCAATATCGCGTGTGGTGAGAGGTAGTGGTCCTTACTTGGCTGAGTGTGCAAAATGAACAGGGCTAGGGGCAAACAATGCACTCAGTTCTTTTTTAGGGTGTTGCAGAGTTTGGAAAGCCTACTTTTGAGAAGGGCGTTGATTTGTTCCACAGTACCAATTGCTTGGGGGTGATAAATTGAGCACATGCAGTGCATGATGCCTAGTAAACCAGTGATTTCCTTGAGGAGCTCATTAACATAGTGGGTGCCATTATCAGATCTCAAAACATGTCCGCATGGTCAATGTGGAGCTCACGGAACAGGCCAATGGGGCGAGGCCTGGTCCCCCATAACATGCAAAGTGTCAGTTCTGAATACTTAGCATGTTGTGCATTGTACGACCATGGTTGAAATGGTGCCCCTGGGGGTTTTGCATTGAGCCTGTCCTCCTAGATGTCTGCAGCAATGTGTTGTTTTGAGCTGTGAAAGGGGTAGTGTAATAGCTCAAATGCTGTGTGCAGTAATTCAATGGGAATTACTGCCTTTCCTATGCATTGCTGTCTCCATAAGAGATCAGCTGGTGATTGTACGCACCCTTGCTTGATCCAAATGTCTTTTTCCTCCTGTGGTGCTCTACATGCAAGCTCTATTATTTGGGCTGTGGGCAGTGTTGTGTATGGGTCCTTCTCTGGCCGTGTGGAGGTAGTAGTGATGACGTACTCGGTGGGTATGGGCAGTAGGAGATACGTTGCTGCTTTGGCTGCCACATCTGCATTCCCCAAAGAAATGTTGTCAGTGTTATTGGTGTGGGTGGGGCATTTGACGACCACCACTATGGAAGGCTTTGACAGTGCAGATAATAGGGCATTGTGTAATAATGCATGGTGCACGGGTCAACCTTCTGCCCATTTGAAACCACTTCTCTTCCAGCGTGAAAGACCAGCGTGCACGGTTGCGAGGATGTATGCCGAGTCTGAATCCATGTTACATAATACCCATTCAATGCTCAAGGCACTTCTACATGCACTATGAGCTCTGCTGCTTGTACTGAGTAAAGCATGGGTAGTCTTTTCATAACTAGTGTTTCATACACCCCCCGCCTCTACGCGAACCATTGCCGTGCCAATATGTATTTGGTCGATTGTTGCCAACCCATCAACAAAGAGCACTTCACCCTCTTCTAGTGGACTATCTTTGGCTTTGGGGAGGTACTCCTCCTCGCCCTCATAGGTGGCGCAGTCATGTTGCTGTAGGTCTTCGCCTGTGCATCGTTCCATTGGCAATGTGGGAGGGTTCACTGTCTTACATCTTAAGTTAAGATAATCTCATATGCGGATGCCCTCTGGGTGGTGAGAGTGGCTTTTGATCTTTCTAAGATTGCAAATGCTGGGTGCTTCATGTACAATGTTAATGAGCATTTTTCTTCATATGTTGTCACGTGTAATTTGTGCGACTCCTGCACCAAATATGATAGGATAGACTCTTAGTTATTTAAATTTTAATTGATTTTATTTTTCATGTATTATTTTCATACATTCCAGTCATCTAAGTTTACATGAAATACACTTTTATTCTCCCAACTGTTTGTGGAAAGAAATATGTGGGCAGTACAATAAGAGAGATGAGAATTCGTATCATGGAACACCTAAGAGCTATAAAAAAAATCGAGACACAAGATACCCAATGGCTACACATTTTTCTAATGAGCACAATCAAGAAAACATCAAGGATATAAAAGTCTTGGGTTTAGAAAAAATTGCCCTACCTGAAAGGTGTGGTGATAGAGAACTTCTGCTACGAAAAAGAGAATCAAAATGGATCTGCATTTTGGACACATGTTCCACAGGTTTGAACACAGATCATGAGATGGCATATTGGCTGTAATAAGATGATGTTGTCAACACTATATGTCATCAAGTGCTAATATTGAATTGTATGATTTTTTTGTTTTGCATCATCGGAATGTAACCATGTATCCATAAATCATAAATCATGAACGAAATCACTAGTAAAAGTAAGTCTCTTAAACAAGTAAAATATCCACCAAGATGGCGGCGACACGTTCTTAAAGCGCTCTGTCAAAAGCATCATATAGTATCAGTAAAAGTAGGTCTCGCAGTAAACAATATATACACCAAGATGGCCGCGGCACGCTTTTGGAGCATCTTGACGTCATCGCGGCACGCGCACGCGATGATCTCATCACGCACCAAATTCATTTATAAAAACAGAACGAAATTAGTCTCACAACAACCGCAGATCCTGGCGAGCATGCTTTAGGCAATCGGACCTGGCAAATAACAATAAGAATAAGGTAAAGTTTTTCGTCTTTCACTCCTAAAAAATTATTTTGGACTACCCAAACTCAGCCACGTTGTAGTAAGCAGTAACACAAGACTTTTATAATTAAAAGAACTGGTCCTTCTGAAATTCTTTTCAGAGCCATCAATTTTGGTATAAAAGAAACCCACTTTTCAAGTCTTGAAATCAAATAAACTACAATTATATTTCGAAAAAGAAAGAAAAAGAAAAAAAGAAAGGCTGAGTTAACCAGGATATTTAATTCAATACAATAGTGTTCCTCTTCTTTAGTCTTGTTTTCTATACAGAGATGATACAAAAGCTCAAGAGAGTGCATTTATAAAGTGTTAAAGGTGAAATGATCATTAACCAATGTTATGTTGAGCTCAATTTTCAATAATTTTGTTAAAAGTATTCTAAATTACTATTATTTTTCTGTGTACAGACTCTCTCCTGAGGAACCACGGCTAAAAGCTGTGGAGAAACACGTGTTGGGAGAATAAAAGTGTATTTCATGTAAACTTAGATGACTGGAATGTATGAAAATAATACATGAAAAATAAAATCAATTAAAATTTAAATAACTAAGAGTCTATCGTATCATATCTGGTGCAGGAATCGCACAAATTACAAGTGACAACATATGAAAAAAAATATTTAGTCATTATTGTTTCAGCTTCGATAGATTCATTTGGAGTGCAGATCCAAGCACAAAAGAATATCATTGGCACATTAGAATCGCCCTTAAAAGGACTATAAGCCAAAAAAAGGTTGAAGTATCTAAACAAAATGTTGATGAGCACTCCATTACAATTGTAAAGCTTTTTTCAATAGCAAAGGCAGCTGCAGCAAGTGCTTGTCCACATGCATATTGTCCCTGCATTACTGAGTCTAGTATACTGCTGTAGTAGGCCAGTGGCTTGTGGCCAATTGTGCTCTTCTGTGTTAATACAGCTGTCATGAGTGTAACAATTGAGTGTGAAAATATGTAAAATCCTGCATGTAGTATGGTGTGGCGAGACCTGGAGCTGTAGAAATCACTTATTTCAGGTCATTGCAACTTTGTACCATATCTGTTGTCCACTCTAGCTTATGGCTGCCTTTTTGTGCTTCCTTGAGGCCCTGTAAGGGTGGCCTTGTGTATGCTGTTAATATACGTGCATATGCAAAGATACCAAACATGCATTGTTGCTAAAAGCATAATGTCTGTAAATTAAAACAATCTCTCTCTCCTTATTTTCCCTCCCTTTTCCATTCCCAAAACCCCCTCCATTGATCTCCTCCCTTTGATCCCCTCCCCACACCTCAAAATGCCACCCTTATTTCATACCCGTTTTTGTTCCCTTACAGGAGAAAGAAGATGAATCGTTCAACGTCAAATTGTTCATTGCATAACGATAGAAATGTCATTAGTCCTACTAGAATGTATTCTTATCAATGCGGCTTGCACTATACTGCCATTGTGTTCACTTTCCTTATGCCAAGGTTGGGATTATATTGGGGTTCTTCTTTTATCTGGGCAAGCCATCTAAATAGGGGGGGGGGGGATCCTGAACAAAAGAATACGTTTCAATATAACCAAGCAAACACAACTCTATATATGTATAATATGTCCCAAGTAAGTAACACCAGCACCCGTATGAACGTATTTGTGAGTACAATTTTTGAAATATTATTTCCCACCATCAAAAGCCTTTTGTGTAGCACAAATAGTAGTAGTAACACCACTGTTAGCACGAGTATATCACCAAGGCGGAATACATCACGCCATGATAGGATGAAAAGACAAGCGTGTAGGCTCAAACATGACACATACCATGGCCTAGGCCTGGATGCTGTCGAAGATATCCGTCATCCCGAGTACTCAAATAGTTGGTATTCTGATATGAATGCATTGGGTAGACGAACAACCAATAGTAGTTGTGATGTATGCTCTTTGGTACTGCCCGCATTGGGGCCTCCCAAGGCTCTAGCACCACAAGAAGAACCAATTATAGAGGCACAATGCCTGATCCATCATGTGCTATGTAGGCTAAAAGGCACCTTCCAGGCACACTACTTGCATCTGCAACATGTCGATCCAGATGACCAGAAATGCCAAACCAATCCAACAAACACCAACTGTTTAAAGCAACCATATTTGGTGATGAAGGGAGCAAAATATGTTAATAACAAGTGGCAGGAAACGACCATCACATGCCAAGCTGAGGGACTCTTTGGATTTCAAGAAGAAAACAGTTGCCCCCATGGAAAGAACATGCGCACAAACATGGACAGAGCATGTTACAAAACTGACATGGATTGTAGCAATGGAGAAGCCATTAAAAGTGCACCAAGAAAAGAACTACGAGTTACGCTTTTTCAGTGAAGGAATTGTCTTTGTCAGCTCCAACGAGCGATGCAACAGAGCATTGTTGATTCCAGATCTAAAGAGAGGCACAGCAGCACTGATGACTTCTATTGGGTATGTGGCCAACATGCGCACTTGCACCTCCCACCATCATGTAGGGGCTTTTGATTGCTGGCTACGCTACACTCTGCGCTAATAGTAGTCCCAGAAGAACACCTGCCATCATACATGCTGCCACCACCAGAATTTCACATCCTCCCTGGAAAGAAGCCATATGACTAAATGCAAAGAAAAAAGCGAACAGCAAGCTATTCAAAGACTCATCCACACTGCTCGAAGAAATAACTGAAGAATACAAGTTGTTAAACTCAGCAGAGACATTTTTCACATCACTATTGCTACCCGGCGTTCAAGCACAAGCTAATGCCAAATGGTTCCAAATTATGCTCTCGGAACTGGTCCAGTTGGCAAATGACATTGAGCATGGGTTCAACATCATAAGGGTCGAGCTGCGCACACTGAAGCTGATGATGAAGCAGAACTGGTACATCTTGTATATGCTGATGGCAATAGAAGGAGGTGTGTGCAAAAAGATTGGGAATTCATGTTGCACATTTGTGCCTTCTGAAGATGCAGAGAATGGGTCCTTGTCACACGTCATAGCTGCTGTGCACGACCTGGGGGCCAAGATGAAGAAAGAGCTGGGGTTCAAGAGGAGGACTGGTTTTCAATGGCTTTCAACTGGGCCCCATCATGGCTGGGAGTGCTGGTGAAGATGTTGGTGCCAATCATCGTGTTTATCCTTGTTATTTTTTGCACGTGCCAATTGGGACTCCGATTTACCAAAGCAGTATCTAATAGCGCAATGATGATGGTTTCAATTGGCATTTCAAAAAGGTACCTCATAATACAAGAGAGATTGAAATACAAACTGATCACCCTATCCCCCATAATGTCCCCATACCCTACGGAGACTAGGTAAATAGATTATACCACACCATTATTGTTCCTCCCCCTGTCCCTGAAAATAAGGAAGCGTGGCAGGGGATGGAGGTTGTATCTACATGACCTGTACTCCTGAAGAGTATGCGTAAGCAAGAGTAAGTCTGCAGAATGTGTGAAGAGCATGAATTCCAACAATGGGAACCCCACCATATGCATGTGAAGCCACGAAGGAATTGGTTACTGCAGAAGTAACGAAAGGGGGGAATGTTGGGAAGGAAATTAACCCTTCCCACTCCCCTAGGTGCTTTACAGTGAGGCGAATCCCATAGACAGATGTGCGATATACCATGGGGGAGAGGGCCGTGATGAGAGACCCCGCACAAACACAATATTGCATGAATTACAGATGTATAGGCTTAGCGCGCTTATAAAGAGACGCCATTTTTAGTTATGGTAGACCCATTTAGTCCTGCACGACTGCGCTGTAAACACAGGCTCAATGGAGAAACCCAAACAGGCCCAAGCAGTGTCGGTAGAAGGACCCACGCTTCTAATTCCTATAGAAGCTTCCCTTTTGTTCTTAAACTGTTGCAATTACTTGTTATCACGAAAAGGAATGTGCCCTGCAAGGCTACACAGCAGAACCAGGATCCTCGCTTCGCACATTCATCACAGCCAGGCCGAAGCAGGCCCCAGACACTCACCCAGCCAACCATGATTTAGAACACCCACAACTTTCCCAGTCCAAGACCCCTGAATTCCACGATAGTAGGTGACCACCCAGACCACCAACCATAAACCCAAGTGCCATAAAAGATCTAAACGAGCACCAACATTTCACCTTATCCCATGAATACACCCTTTGTAGTAGTTGGTACTGGGTTAATACATTATAGCTCAAAATGAGGGTGAAAGCTTTGGGTGTGTAGAGTGCGATATTAACAGAGCAGAGTATGTGTGGGTCAGTATGACCATGTTCCTCCCCCCATGCCAAACCCTAAGGTTTCCAGGTGCAAGCCAGAATGATGTAGTAGTGTATTGTACAATAGTAACCCTGGAACAGCAACATGTGAAAAGCCTGACCTTCAGTCCCCGGAGAGGCGAGCCCAGCTGACCCAATGTGAGGGGAGACAGGTGGACGAAACTGCAGCCAATCATAGCCTGGCATCCCCAATGGGGCAGGCCTATGCATAGGGTCTCACCAACCAGCCGTGAGAATTCCGACTGTATGTAATGATGTCTCTGACGACACTGTGGACCCTTATAATGTGTTGTTCATGCAGACTCTGGCAGAATGTTCTTGAGCAGCAGAGTCCTTTACTTGCACCTTTACCTTTTGTACAATTAAAACTTGTTATCTTTACAAGCAATCTCTTGGCCTTTTTCCCTAATGGGTTGCATTCATACTGGCGTGAGCACACAGGGGCATGCCTTCAGGGGATACCAGCTTGATCACTGCCTTGAAGGTGGTGAAATATTGTGACAATATCCTTCCTGCCCCAGTGCAGATTGAACCAATGCTATTACATTGCCGTTAAGTGAAACAATAACCTCTGAAGTTCCTGTATTTATTGAAAGTGGCATGCCTCCTGGATACCAAGGTACACATCACCAGCAACACAGAAACCTTTTGGGGAAGCATCAAACAAAGCACTGCAAGCGGACAGAAAACTGCTGGAGAAAACACCAACCTGGCCAAAGGAGATTCAGGCACTACTGGAAAAATCCCACCCAAAAAAAAAAAAAAGGGAAGCTCAATCCTGGAATCCACTGTTGACTGGCTGATGAAAACAGTCTTTTCTTTCAACCAATTGAAAAGCATATTGGACTTCTTTATAAACAGAGGTTCGGGGATCAAAACTGTGATCTACATCCTCTCAGTTTCAGTTCACCCTGATAATATTTTTATTTCGTGACAAGTAAAAAAGAACTTGTTCCAGGTACCAAAGCTGTATCCTGATTGACAGATGAGAACTGTTTGGAACACTTTTGAGTGACAAACAACTAAACCATATCTGATGATGACTGGAAGTTGGCCACTGACTGGCTCTTGCTGCAGCCGGCTCTTCTCAAGAAGATTCATGTTTGCATTTAGTAACCAGTGAATATCCTGAGTGGACAATGCTTAGCAACTAAGTAGTATGTGATGTTCTTCGTGTTCTTTTGTCACTTTACTCCTATTTCTATGACTCCTAAGATACCTGCACAACGATAGAAATGTCATTAGTCCTACTAGAATGTATTCTTATCAATGCGGCTTGCACTATACTGCCATCGTGTTCACTTTCCTTATGCCAAGGTTGGGATTATATTGGGGTTCTTCTTTTATCTGGGCAAGCCATCTAAATAGGGGGGGGGGGGGATCCTGAACAAAAGAATACGTTTCAATATAACCAAGCAAACACAACTCTATATATGTATAATATGTCCCAAGTAAGTAACACCAGCACCCGTATGAACGTTTTTGTGAGTAAAATTTTTGAAATATTATTTCCCACCATCAAAAGCCTTTTGTGTAGCACAAATAGTAGTAGTAACACCACTGTTAGCACGAGTATATCACCAAGGCGGAATACATCACGCCATGATAGGATGAAAAGACAAGCGTGTAGGCTCAAACATGACACATACCATGGCCTAGGCCTGGATGCTGTCGAAGATATCCGTCATCCCGAGCACTCAAATAGTTGGTATTCTGATATGAATGCATTGGGTAGACGAACAACCAATAGTAGTTGTGATGTATGCTCTTTGGTACTGCCCGCATTGGGGCCTCCCAAGGCTCTAGCACCACAAGAAGAACCAATTATAGAGGCACAATGCCTGATCCATCATGTGCTATGTAGGCTAAAAGGCACCTTCCAGGCACACTACTTGCATCTGCAACATGTCGATCCAGATGACCAGAAATGCCAAACCAATCCAACAAACACCAACTGTTTAAAGCAACCATATTTGGTGATGAAGGGAGCAAAATATGTTAATAACAAGTGGCAGGAAACGACCATCACATGCCAAGCTGAGGGACTCTCTGGATTTCAAGAAGAAAACTAAGTAGTATGTGATGTTCTGCGTGTTCTTTTGTCACTTTACTCCTATTTCTATGACTCCTAAGATACCTGCACAACGATAGAAATGTCATTAGTCCTACTAGAATGTATTCTTATCAATGCGGCTTGCACTTGTTATACGGCTCATTAATATGAGTCACTAGTAATATGAGTCACCTCAAAATGCCACCCTTATTTCATACCCGTTTTTGTTCCCTTACAGGAGAAAGAAGATGAATCGTTCAACGTCAAATTGTTCATTGCATAACGATAGAAATGTCATTAGTCCTACTAGAATGTATTCTTATCAATGCGGCTTGCACTTGTTATACGGCTCATTAATATGAGTCACTAGTGTGATGGATTTGAAATAAGACAAGAAGTAGGATTTAAATCTTTCACAGTGCAGAGAATAACGTTTGGTTTGGATTTACGGGTTCCATGCCTGGCCTTATCTTGTTGTGGTACTTGCAAGTGAATCACGTCAACAATGTTTCCAAGATACATTTCCATACTTCAGATATAGTAAATAACCGAAGACATAACTAAAAATCAACCGAGACTACACCACGTTCTGCAAAGCCTGTGGCTGCCATGCGATCAAGTCAGCAGCTGGTGAAAGGTGTTCTTCACATAAACAAGCTTTTTCCTTCCCTAAAAAGGTGATTTACACTGGTACTGGGCCTATAAGCTAACCAGCTTTTTGAGACGACAAAGGTCTAAACAGGGTTTTGCTACTGTTAGATATTATGCTAAAAAAGGGGAGTTGGCAGTTTAAGCACAGATAGTATAAAAGAGAGGCTTCAGAAGGCAGGGGCAGGAGATCAGCTGTTGTCGGATGAAGACCAGAGGCAGACTGGTGGCTGGAAGGACAAGGCGAGAGGGAGAAGCACTGGGGCCATTATCCTCTATGAAGAAAAGGAGGGGACCAAGACCCTCAATTTTTCCTGCCTGCTTTTTAAAATCACTGCATTGGATTTCTGGCTTTTTGAGGCATTGTGTGTTCCCACAGGACTCAGACCATTGTCTTTTAAATAGAACTATTAATTTTGGACTTATTATTAATTGGCTGCTCTCAATTGCCATCAACTCTTTTTGATGCATTTTTCCTGTTTCTTCATTTTAAAAGAAAACTTGGGGATTTGATAGGTTGGTCTACTTGTGGGTTTTTTTTTATTGGATTGTGAAGACTCCAGGCATCCAGTCTTCTCCAGCACTCATATCCCTACCAACTACAGATAGTGAGAATGAGAGGTTTTTTTTTACCCATCATTGACATCACATTGACATCACATCGAGGAAGGTATTGAAGGGGCAGGTGCTTCTACATCGACAAACGCCACTCATTCAAGACACACATCGATCAATAAAATCAGACAGCTTGGTATCAGCTCTTCCTCCTGCGGAAAATCAAGTTCTTCCTCCCCCCGGACAGCTTTAGATCCACCATTCAAGCACTGATCCTATCCCACCTGGATGGGGGCAATGTACTCCTCGAAGGCCTCCAGTTGTCCTCCCTTGTGCCCGAGAAGTAGCCTACAAGCGGCCGCACGCCTCATCATGTGTCACGCAGATACAACCACATCTCCCCCGGCCCTCATTAACCTTCATTGGCTCCCACTGCACCTACGAATCACCTTTGAGTCTTGCTGCATCATCTATAAGGCAGTCACACTCCTGTCACTCAGCTACGTCGTGACGAAACTCAGCATCTCCGGTGGGCAGCGCACCACCAGAAGCCAGGACACGTGCAGACTTGAAAATTACAGCTGCAAAATGGAAAGGACCAGAAAACAAGGCTTCTCTGCATACACATTTTCAGTCATGCCATTTGTTTTTTGTTTATTCCGTAGATTTTGTAATTTAGCTAAATGGCGAGCCAGACTGCCTAACGTTCTGGTGATTGGTGTATTCAAGTTGGTGAGCATCTATGTCATTAACATGGCCGGAATAAGGATGGTCAAAGAACAGGCTTGCAAAGTCACCCAGAGAGCGTTTGTATTCTGGTATATATAGTCACCTCTGGCGTCCTCAACCACATCGCCCCAAACCCTACATGAACATATACACAAAAATGTATACACCATTGTTCAAATTCGACCATAAGTGCACAAAGTGCTGTTGACAAACAAAGCGATTATGGTTTACCAAACATGCGTTCCCACAACCACACATTAGATTTTCGAGGTCTATTAGCATAGGGGGTGCATTGAGTGGCTCCAGAGTAATTCATAGCGTCAGAGGGGGGGCTCCATCACTGGATGGAATGTATGACCATACGGGTTTGTCATATGTGGATCTTGTTCATGCAAGGTCTGGAGACTAGATTAAACAGTAGTTAAACCTTCTGTTCTTTGCCCAGAGAAGTAGTTATAGGATCAGGAGTATATGATCCAGATATTACTGGTTGTGTGTAATGTATTGCCAGGAGAACCAGTGGGTGGTGGAATGAGGGAGCGGTCCTATGTATGTGCATCAGCTCCCCAATATACTGAAGTCCAGTGGTCAGGATTTTGAATCTGGCAGCAAAGTGTCTGCAGGCCTGCGAGTAGGGGTGGACCAGTCTTTTTCATATCAACTAACGCTATAGGCAAGAAATAATTTGATTTGACCCCTGACATAAAGCCTGTGACCTCCATTCATCATGGATGTGAATATGGTGTGGAGTTCATGAATGTATTTGTATATAGAGTGTGAGAAGCATCCTAATGTAGGGCACATGTAGCAGTCCATGAACAGGAAATGTGTCTTTTCTTGTACGTTTTGCTAGTGTGATTATATTTTTGCTGTATTTACTCTTTAATAACGTAATAACTACTACTTTCAGGCAGCACTGAATGCTGGACAGGCCAATTGAGAAGGCCATTTTTAATACAATACAACATTGGGGGATGGCACTTGTGGGTACTAGGTGTATCTGGGTGGAGGTGGAAGGTTAGGAACCGGTGTGCTTCAACTGAAGTTGGAACATTCATAGAAAAAAAAATCAAGGTACGGTTGACCCTAAGCAATAGGATGAGATTAACACCACTTGGTGTTGGCCATTACTAGCTGGAGAGCAGTAGAGCGCTGTACATTATGTGGCAAATGGGCATTTGGGCCGGCATGTTTTAACAATCCCGCATTACCGTGAGTTGCTGTCTGTGCATCAATCTATGCT
This sequence comes from Ambystoma mexicanum, assembly GCF_040938575.1. Taxonomy (NCBI): domain Eukaryota; kingdom Metazoa; phylum Chordata; class Amphibia; order Caudata; family Ambystomatidae; genus Ambystoma; species Ambystoma mexicanum. The sequence goes on from NC_090923.1 coordinate 72,339,317, forward strand.
TCCACTAGGATTAGTTCTTGGTCAGATGTCGTTGAAAAAGCCACATTTTGAAAGATTTGTGAAATTGGAAGAATTGTTGGAATATTCAGAATCGATACCGGGATTGAGTACCATATGGTGGGTACATAACAAGAGAAGGTGGGTCCTCTCTCTGCGGATGAGTTGTGATTCCAGCTGCACGAGAAGCAAACGCTACCAGATATGTGGGGTTTGGCTGATAGTTACACTGGTGTGTTACTCATGACTTCTTTGTAGATACTTGCAGTTTGGAAAAGTATCCTGGAATGGCGAGCAAGCCAATGTAGTTTGCGTAGGACAGGGTTCATTTTACATGGAAATCTAGAGGTAGGAGAAAGCAGGGAATATGGGACTGAAATAACTTGTGGCATTTGGGGTGGGGATGGGATAGCACCTGGCTTATAGGGGGAGTACAAGTTCTGGAAGAGCAAGGGGTGCACATAAGGGAGGTAGAATGGGAAGCCACACTAGGTTGATGGACAACCGGAGCAAAGGAGTCAACTTACTATGTGGGTAAAGACTGAGACAGGGTCTTTGGTTCCATGGGGGGGGGGCATCGTAAGAGAAGCAGCAGGGGAGAATTAGGAGATGGCAGCTACAGGTGGTGGTTGGTAGGGCTATAAAGTATAAATACAGGCAATAACGTCCAGTCAATATTAGTACAACAATTTCATTAGTGGGTTCAGTACGTTCATGGAATACCGTTTTGAAAAATTTAATTTACATCACCATTTAGGGAATAATAGTCATAATGTGGTTTCATATTTCTGTATTTATCTCATACCATTCACTTTAAACCAAGAATTTCTTCACAATCTAATTTCAAACCATAGAAGACATTTTTAACATAATGTACAATATTTTTAACAACAGAAATAGTTAAATAAGATAAGAAGTTTTTTTTCCAACAGTCCCAAAATTCAAAAATTTTTAAAAAAGGAGCTCAACGCGTTTCGAGAGTTAATCCCTCTTCTTCAGGAGCAATAAAAGCTCCAACACTATAATATTTTATACTCAATATCTGTTCAAACATATGGTGTGCTTGATCTCTCTTTTGTCTAATAGGGCTATAAGTATCCCATATGTTAGTCGGAATGATTGATGCTAGCAATCCACAGCCTCTAAGTGGGTAAATTATCATGGTGGTTCTGTTAGGAGGAACTGGAGGAAAGGTCTGTAGGAGGGCAGGGGAAGAGGGCGTTGAGGTCTCTGGTATTACTGCCATTTGATGTCGGTGAGTGAGGTCAGCCCAAAAGTGTGAACAAGCACTAGTACAGACATCACAGCTTTTACGATCAGTTATCTATAAAAACTGCATGGAGCCCCAAGGGGCAGACCTTCAATCACCTTAACCAGAGTAAGCCCACCTCTTAAGAAACGAGTGCACATGTTGTCCATAAAGCAAGTTTATTGTACAATCATCTAGGGAGGAGCTAGACGACGCTGTATCATCAAACTAGCCAGAGTCTCACGAAACCACATAAGTTGACAAATGATATACCTTTTTGCAATAGTTAAAACCCTCCCATATATTTTATTACAATCTGCCCACAAACATGGTTGGTCAAAAGCCACACAAAAAGTTCACCTTTCTCCAGTTCCCCCATTACCATTGGTCACTGTTATTTTACTTACCATTTTCAGCTCATGTGTATAACACACCTATTTTTAGGATTGGTCCATGTCAAGTCATGACATGATCATACACTTTCACATTTGTATGCAAAAATAAAAGTCCCAGCTGTTCTGAAACCTTTTAACTCTAAATGAGGAAGGGCAGTATAAACATGTTCCCTTTGAACTGTCAATAACCATCTCACCCACAACAGCTTACTGACGCCATTAGAAAATTCGGATCCAACTACTACCAACATAACCTACATGGCATATTCTGAAAAAAATGAAAACAAGGCCTATCAGTCAAGTTTAGCCTCAGGCTTCCTTCACTCCATTTTTATTGTTGGTCAAAAGCAAATGGTCAGGTCCCTCTGCAAGCTCTCATGCACTTAAAAGATTATATCTACTTTCTATGAAACTAACAGGTTATAAACCCTTAGCCACTGCTAGCTACCTACCTGTACGGTTAATCATTACTCCTCCGTCATCCTCCAACCCTGCAAAACTAGATTTTCCAAGTCACTTAAAATTCACCTCATGGACTCCTGACTGCAGAGGTTAATACATTTATAAAAGCCCACTATGTATAGATGTATATGTTCCCTGTGTATCTATGGAACAAGTAAATTACCTGTAACTGTTGTTCTCCAGCATGGGTCTTGCATGGATGCACATGCTCATGAAAATTCCCCGTCGGCAGGCTGGGAATCATTTGTAAAAGAAAAAACAGTTTCAGTTTTGTTTCTAAACTGTCTTTCTCCTATAAACCAATCACTGAGCTCTGGGTCATACTGCCCCCAGCCAATGACTGCCCTCTACCTAAGCCCATCCTCTGGCAGCCATCTTCAGATTTGGTAGCACGTAAAGTGGCAGTAGGACCAAGAGAAGAGTCACAGAGGGGCATGCGCGAGGGTTCGCATGTGAATCCATGCCAGACCTGTGCTGGAGAAAAACAGTTACAGGTAAGTAACTTGTTACTTCTCCAGCATGGGGTTGGCATGGATTCACATGCTCATGAATAAAGAATACATAGCAGTACACATGCACAACCACAGGAGGTGGCAAGGCTCAACAGAAGCAATCTCTTACCTCCTCACCAGGCTCACCTTCAAGGGAACAGGTTGCACAGCACTGTTTGGCCGACTCTGAACTCCTCCATGGAATACCTGTCGATGCAATAGAATTTTGTGAAGGAGTGCGTCGACCTCCACGTAGCACACCAGATAGGAACGCCGTTATAGCAGCGATCGTTCTGGTAGAATGGGCTCGCGGACAGACAGGCAGTGGTCGGTTTGCCAACCGGTGACAGTGAGTGACACAGCCGGAGAGCCACCTGGAAATGGAAGCCTTCGACAGGGCCTTCCTATAGTTCACAGGAGCAAAGTTCACAGAAAACATAGAAGTTTTCCAGAAACTCTTCATGCGGGTCACATAAAACTTCAGCGCTCTTGCCACATCCAGCCAGTGCAAAGTCCTTTCAGCCGGCGACAAAGGTGTCGGAAAAAACACAGGTAACACCAAGGGCTCGTTGAAGTGAAATTCCGGTGAAACCTTGGGCATGAAGGAGGGGTGCATGCATAGGTTCGAATGGAGGCCCCATGAGCCAAGTCAGCACCACATTGAGCTCACCCGCCGGGGCCGGAGCCTTCACCGGCGGGAACGAGCGGAACAGTCCCTTGATGAACTCCTTAACTAGACAGTGTGACCACAGAGGACCATCCCGGAGATCTGGTGTAGTGGGAGATAGCCACCAGATGAACCTTGATGAGGCATGAGCCAGCCCCGATTTAGCCAATGACAGTAAATACAGTAATACTTGAGTAGCCATGACCCTCAGAGGGTTGATCTTCTGTGAACGGCACCAAACAGTAAAGCACTTCCATTTGTGTCCATAGCATTTTAAGGTAGAGGACGCCCTGGCCTTGGTGCGACGAGAATCATCCTGCACCAGTACTGTCTGAGTTGACTGATGATTCAATGTAGTAATGGCAACGGAGGGAACGCATACAGAAACAGGCCTTCCGAAGGGAATGAGAATGCATCCCCCATGCTACCTGGCTGGGGGAACCTGCTGGCGAACCTCTGGCACTTGGTGTTCATCGCCAGCGCAAACAGATTGATCTGGGGACTGCCCCATTTGAGGAAAAGGTTGCCCACTTGATCCTGCCAAAGCTCCCACTCGTGTCAAGAGCGCATGAGGAAGATCCCCTGGGCGATGGCCCAGTTTCATAAATCCTGAGCCTCCTTGGAGAGCGCTGGGGACCTGATGCCCCCTGCTTCCGGATGTAAAACATTGTGGTGGTATTGTCCATGAAGACCGTCACCACCTTGCCATTGAGGGACAGCAGGAACGACTTGAGGGCCCAAAACACCACCTGTAGCTCTAGGGCATTGATGTGTAGCGTCTTCTCCTCTGGCAGACACAGGCCTCTGGCGTGAAGACGTCCGTTATGGTTTTGTAGGTCTGTGCCTCCGGCAATGTTGGAGCGCACACCCCACCACCTTATCGTCTAACGGAATTCCTTGTTGAGCGCAATGCTGTCCTGCAAGCCTCCAGACACCTGGACCCAACAGGCATTGAGGAACTCCTGTAGAGGGCACATCTGTAACCTACAGAGCCGAATTAGGTATATGCATGACGACATCAGTTCCGTCAGCAGGCGGACGGTCCGCACCGTGTAGTCGATGGTGATGTCCCTTGATCTGGCCTGAAGGAGCCAGTCTTACAGGTAAGGGTACACGTGGACCCCTTGCAGTCGTAGATGGGCCGCCACCAGAGCCAGGCACTTGGTAAAGGCTCTGGGCATAGACTTCAGTCCGTAGGGAAGAGCCTTGAACTGGTAATGCTTCCCTTAAACGACAAAGCGCAGAAACTTGCGGCATCCTTTGTGGATGGAAACGTGGAAGTATGCGTCCTCTAGATCCAACGACAACAGAAAGTCTCCCTCCTCCAGCTGGCCGAGGATGTGTTGCAGCGTGACCATCCTGAACTTCTGGGACTTTATGTACTAGTTGAGTCGTCACAGTTTGAGAATAGGCCTCCATCCCCCTGTCTTTTTTTGTACGAGAAAGTACCTTGAGCAAACTCCGGAGCCCTGGAGCCACTTTGGAACCAGCTCTATCACCCCTTTCTTTAACTTGCCCCAAACCTCCAGCAGCAGCTAAGTGATGTAATTTCCTGCCGGGCCACCAGTAGTATGTGAGGACACTTTCGTTGGCACTCTAGTGTGCGTGTCCGTGGGCGAGAGCGCCCAGCAACCAACCCTCAGTGGAGATGGTCTCCACATGCTGACGAAGTTCGCCAGCCGGCCTCCCACCGGGGTGCAGCTGTAGTGGCCCGAAGTCTTGGCCGGTTCAGGCCTGCTTGGAGGTCGGGGCGCCACCCTGACAACCACCACCACCTCCAAAGGCCTTGGAGTGACCTTTGGTCGAGGAGCGGGAGGGTTGGCAGTAGGAGGATGAGCCCCCTCCGAAACCCTTTGCAGATCTGCCAGACTTTCCTCCAGATGAACGAAAGGACAGCCGGTGTTGCTGCAGAGTACCCAAAGCACGGGCCGTCTCTGTGTAGGCCTTCATGGCCTGGATGGATTTGTTGACGATCTTCCAAAACAGGTTGTCTCCGAATGGCATGTTCATTACCCTCGACTGGACCTCCTGTCTGAAGTTGGTGGCCTTGAGCTGGCCCCAACGGCAAAGGCAAACCCTGTTGTCCATCTGACGGAAACACGTGTCCGCGATGTCCAGTGCCACCGTGATGACGCCATCTCGTCTTTCTGGAGTATCTCCATAGCCTCGACTAGTTTGTCATCGGGGAGGAAATCCAGGAGTGGAGCCATCTTGAACCAAAGCTCCCAGTCGTATCTGGACTCGATCGCCAAGGTGTTGGCTGCTTTTACCATAGTCGCCGCCAAGTAGGTTACCTTCCTACCCATGGAATCCAGTTTCTTCCCCTCATTGTCCGGGGGTACGGATGAAAATGACGAACTTGACGAGTTCTTCCTGGCGGCAGCCGAGACTACTGAGTCCGGGGATGGTTGAGATCTGAGACATTTGCGCACAGACTCTGGCACCCGATACTTTTTCTCAAGCTGGTCTCTCTTAGCTGGCGCAGGATTCTTCAGTAACGCTAGGCCCTCATACCAGACGTCATCCAGGAGCGGCACTGATAATATAGTCTTCCTCTTCACCTCCCGGCATTGGTATAGGAAGCCCGCTCTTCTCCTCCAGAGTGAGCTGGAAGAATTCCGATGCCCGGGCAATCATGGAATGAAAGGATCCCACCTCTTCCGGTGGAGAGGCTCTCAGTGCCGGTGATGCAGGGTCTCCCAGTCCTGCGTCATCGTCCATATCCGTTGTCACAGTGTTCATCCCCGTCCCCCTAGGGGATGGGTGGGTACAGAGACGGTTGGAAGGTTGGAATGGAGATGTACGGTGTCTCCTCTCCTTCGTCGGTGGTGGCCCCGGTGTCAATGGGATCACCGGCGGTGCGGCCGGTGCTGGCAGGGTCGTCGGTAACCTCCTCTGAATCTCCGACAATGCGTGGAGCATCAAGGGGATATCTTTTGACACATCTCTAGGGGGAACTTGTGGAGTAGGGTCAACAGGCCCAGCACCCATGTCCTCGTCGGTATTGACGTTGTCGCCTTTAGCAACCGACTCCTCTGAGAACCCTTTGTTGCAGTCACCATCATGGATGGTGAGGACGGCAAGTCTCTCCTCCTCGTCAGATGAAGAAATGTCCATGCCTTGGAGTTCTTTTGCCCCCCCTTTTTTCGGATCCTGAGGGGTCAGTCTCGGACTGAGGATCGGCATCCTCTTCTGCAGGGTCTTTACAATTGGCTTGAACAAAGACTCTCTCCTGGTCGGGAGAGATATTCTGGCTGTTGCCGGTGCCCCCTGGCCAGGGTCATTCCCTTTTGCCTTCAAAAGGGATGCCACCACCATCTCGATCGATGACTTGGCCTGGCCTACCTGGGCCTTCACAGGTAGGTCGGCCGTCTTGGCCTTCTCCTTCAAGGGAAGCTCTGAGGCATTGTCCGTCTTGGCCTTCTCTTTCATGGGCAGTTAGGACACCTTAACCTTTTCCTGCAGCTTCCTAGGGGTATCTGACTTCCTCTTGGACGAAGAGCTGGAGCGGTGGCTATAGATGGAGGCAGATGGAGATGAACGTGCCCAGTCCATCGCCATACCCGCTCCAGCGGCGACCCAGACGGAAGCGGACTCTCGGTGCTTGGCCTTGTGTTGGCCCCCACGGACGGAGCGCCATCAAAGGACTTAGAAGCCTGCTCAGGTTGGCTGGATCCGGAAGAGGGATGCCCCTGAGAAGCACCCGGGGTAGAGGCCTTGGCTTGGAGCCACACAGCCTACCGGACGTGTCCATCCTTCATGGTGAGCTTGTTGAAACCACAGCAGATCTCACAATCTTCTTCTTTACGCGCCGGGTATCGACAATACAGGCACTGGGAATGCATGTCATCCGAATAAACATTCCGCAAACAGGAGCTGGTGCACAGCTTGAAGAGGGAAGCTCCGTCCTTATCCGACGACATGATCCGGCGTGATCTAGGCCTGAAGAACTTCTGCAAGCTTCCAAGAACACTCAACAATTTCTGGCCTTGAGGAGCGATAAAAGATGCCGAAAAACGGGTCCCTGTTAATTGGAAGAAAAAGCGATGGAGCAGAAGGGCCTCATTGACCAAAAAATACAAATTTCTAATCAAAAAGTGAAAAAACACAGAAGCTCGAAGAACAAAACGCAATGACTCCCAACACTTGAACGTGCAGTAAAAATCTGAAGAGAGGAGGGGCTTAGGTAGAGGGCAGTCATTGGCTGGGGGCAGTATGACCCAGAGCTCAGTGATTGGTTTATAGGAGAAAGACAGTTTACAAACTAAACTGAAATGGTATTTTCTTTTACTGAGGATTCCCAGCCTGACAACGGGGAATATTCATGAGCATGTGAATCCATGCCAGACCCCATACTGGAGAACTCAGTTTGCATGCACGTTTAATAAATATTGTCTCGTCTTTACAGTGGTCCTACGTGACCAGTCCCCTTCCTCGTATACACATTATGAAACTCCTTGTTGCCAAGCTTCTAGGCACTTCATAGCACACCATATCTGGATCATGTTTATATTTCATTTTGCAATGTTGGCATGTATTTTGCTACACGCGTACAAATCTAATATGTACCAACTGGAACACAAAGTAACATTTACATGTTATGTTATTTTACTTGTTAAGCACCAAAGCCCGAGGGCATCCAGGCACTGTACAGAGAGAAAGCATACAGAGTAGTAACATAGCCTATTCACACTTAACTACACTGGATACATATATAAACTTGCAACCTTGCACTAACTTTGCCCCCAGTTACAAATATGGCACGAGCATCATGAACCCCTCTATCCCAGTGGTACCTTTCTGAACACCCCAACAAGCCCTTTAACCCATTTCTAGGGAATGTGGAACTAGTTTCTGATTGCTGTTAATGCCACTAAGCTCAAGGATGACGAGATGGTGGTCTGGTTGGTAGGCCAGTCACAAGCAATTTCCTTTGCCTCTCTCGCCTCCAGCCTGGCCGAGTCTCTGATGCCAATCCGTCAAATTAATTAAATAATCTCTCATGGAGTATTGTACTCAGCTAGTGCTTCAGTGAAGATAGAACAAGATAAAGGATTCATATACAAAACAGGCATTGTTTCCAAGCAATTCAGTAGCTGAATTCTGCACTATCTGGAGCCTCTTCAGCAAAACGCCTTGCCTATAGAGCACTCTGGTATTTCAGGCAGATGGATGCACTGTAAAGAAAGGACAACACATGGCAAAGGTGCTCTGAAAGAAAGCAGCGTCAACCATGGATATATCATGGGCACACTTATGAAGACTGCGGTACAAGAGATTCCAAAACGGAGTCAAGGGTAGTGGTTCATAGTTAGAGGGGTTTTAATTAGCAGCTGCAAGCTGCCTCCACACCACTTTCCTTGCTATTGGAGATATTGCAAGAATGCAGACATGCTAAAATGCTTAGTTGTCAGACACATTGCTCATCCATGCACTTATGCTGTGGATGTGGGATCCTGATTACCCACACACACACTGTTCTATAGTAGTAGTCAGGGTGGCACTTCCCATGAGCTGATCATATCTGTGTTTATGTAGCATTGTGACGCTTGGCCATGCATAGCATAGAAGCGGGGCTCTTTTGGGAATCATCTGCACACGCCACCCATTTCCAAATGTCCTCCATGTGCTACAGTTACCTCCATTCATTACAAGTGAGCATCAAGGTGAAACCGTGTTCGCAAGGACCTTCAACAGTTCACTGAAGCACCTCTACTTGCACATGTCTTTGATGTGCCTTGGTGCCTCATTTAGCAAAGGGAACATGTTATAATCTTGGCAGCACACTGTGTCCTTGATTGACCCAATTTCTAATGGCTCTATCCAACCCGCCCCATCAGCTTGATCTTGTTGAAAGTGATTTTCAGATAATTTGCCTGAAATGTGTCCTCGTCACCCAGCCAGTTTCAGGGAATCAAAGCCTTCTACAGCTTGCATAGATGCTGCATGAATCCAAAGGCATTCAACAGTCCAGCGCTGCCGAAAGACCGGATTCTTCCATCGAGACACCTCTTCCAAATACAATGTCCGAGCAATGTTCAGAGCTCGAGCAGATGTGTACACTTTCACCATGCATAGAACTAGACATCTTCACTTAAGTCGAAATACCATAATTTTGCGCTACCGTAAGGCACTGAATTGGTTTCCTCATGTCCCACAACATGCCTCTTTCCCAAACATGGGATCCTTCACCGAAACCTCATCACGCTCTTATAATAGTCGTCATCGGCAGTGGACTGTGGGGGTCTTGGGACCGAGCCACCTACAAGAGCATCTAATGGCCAGCCCATGAAGATACACGGCAAAACCTGAGTTGTTCCTTTCCAGGAAGATTAAACAATTCAAACTAGGGTGGCAATGGAGTGGGAGAGCATCTCGGATGGAACTAGAAATGTATGTGGCACCAATGTCTGACTAGCTTGCTACTCGCCATCTCTCAAGGATCGGAGGAGGGGCTCTTCATATAGGCTGAAGCTATTGGTGTATTCTAGATTCTGGGACAAGTCGTACAACATACAAGAGGAAGACTCTGCCTTGCAACTAAGCAATAAAATACTTTTTTCATGGAAGAGGGGGGCAACTGGTGAACAGCCCAAGGGAGACAGTCGTCGTCCTCTTCCTGTAGTTGGCCAATGGGAGTTGCCAGAGAGAAGTCAAGGTTTATCCGATGGATGAGCACAGAACTTTAACCAGTGTGCTTTCAGGGACGCCCATGCAATTTATGCTGCAGGCCTGCTTATCAATCCAAATGATACATTGCCGATACGCTGGCATTTATCATTGTTTAGTTTCCAACCCACCATCTGTAGAGTGAACTGCTTGCTCTCCTTGGACTCAATGAAGGCGCTAGGAACACTACAACATAGTCTACTTTGACCATTAGTTCCTCACTGTGCCTCTGCACACGGAATACCCTTTTGGAGCACCTTCACTTCTAACAGTCCAATGGAGGCAGCTTGCATTAGGTCTCAAGTCTACCCATTCTTCTGGGAGGACAGGAGTGCGGGGGACTTGGTGGTCTGCTCACATCTGAAGGTTCGATTATGTAAATCCAGTACAGTATTCTATGACGGCTCTACGTAATTCAATAAATGGACAATGGAGGCTACAAACTCGGGCTCCTCATGGGCCAATTCCTGCTTGTTCTGGCTTCATTTAGACCCAATGATGTTACACGCAACTTTTTTCTGACAATCTAAATGCTACCAAATTTTCATAAAATAAGTCTGAAAAGATGCAGACCAGCCACCTGTAGGTGAGTTCTTATCTTGTTTATTGAGAATTAAAAACTGTATTAGTGACCCACAGCTCCCGTCAGCTTTCACTCCAACTCCCAACTGAGTGGAATTCAGTGTAAACATTCTACCATAACATTCCACATCCCAAGATTCCATGGCCTAAATGCCCAATAGAACACATCTCCTTTCCTCACTTACATAGTTATATTTACATTTGAATGGGTTGTTTCACTTGCGTTTGATCAACGCCACCCTGGTCAGATTACAGACTTCCCCTCATCGCACTCTCATTGCTCCTCTTAAAGGATCCAAATACAACTCCCCTTTCTTCCTCACGACCCCTTTCTTAATTCATACCCAATTTTACACACACCCCCTTCCAACCACACTTCTCATTCCCCTTTCTTACCCACACAGCCTTCTTTTTCTCCAGGTTCCTCCTCATCTCTTCCACCAGACTATCCGACTCCCTTGCCCTCCCAAGCCAGGAGGCAACACCTTGGTGTTGGCTTTCCACGCTCTCATCAACTCAAATGGGCTCACCCCAGTGGCAGCATGGCGTGCCATCCGCAATGCATAAAGCCTCTCCATCATGGCAACCTTTTTATCTTTTTGCACAATCCTCTGTCATCCTCACTGCCTCCATCACACACCTGTTTACTCTCTCTGTGGCACTGTTCCCTTCTAGATGCTATGCCGCTGTCCTTTTTGGCTTCACGCTACAGCACACCAAATGATCCTCAAAACATCCTCCTACAAAGTGTCTGCAGTTATCTGTCATCAGAGAATTTGGTAAGCCCTCTCTCTCGAGCACGCTCTATAGAAACTCTACCACAGCACTTCCTGTGGTCTCACAATCCTAAATTCTGTCACAATCCTAAATTCTGTCAACTTCGACAACATAGCTACAAAAACCATAACACATTTCCGATGACCTCCACCAAGGTCATCCGGTCCCACAATATCCAAGGCCAAGTCACACCATACCATCTCTGGATCTCCACCTTCACCATTGGCTGCAAATGAGCCACCACAGGTTTACCAGACTTATCACACTCCACTCACTCCGAGAGACATCTCTCTATATCGTGATCAAACCCAGGCCACCAGTACACACGCCTCAACACCACCTTGGTTTTGGTAACTCCCATGTGTCCTTTGTGGGCGATCTCCACCTTTCTTTTTCATAAACATATTGGAACAACTGCACGGTCCCAGCGATACATAATTCCATCCATGACAATTCTGAACGTACTTATCAAATGGACCGCTCGTCATCCTTCAACAATCTCTTAATCCGGCCAACCATGGCCCACAAATTCAATGACTGTCCCCAAAACAGTTTCCTCCATCACAGCTCTACACCAATCTTCTCGAGACACTACCCCATCATGCGTCACAAACATGATATCTAATATTTTGGACACCTCACCTTCATTGACAGCACCCAACCTCAGCAAATGCTCTACCAACACATTTTCTTTCCCTGGAATCACCACAATGTCAAACTTGTGTCCCTGCATTCTGGCTAACCTTCCAGAAACTCTCCCCGGCACCTTGTCCAACCCCTTTTCTTCAAACATCACTTTCAGGGGTTTATGATCAGTCTTTTTGGTAAATTCTGCCCCCACACAAAGTTGGAACAAGTTACTTACCTGTAACTGTTGTTCTCCAGCATGGGTCTGGCATGGATTCACATGCTCATGAATATTCCCCGTCGTCAGGCTGGGAATCCTCGGTAAAGAAAAAACCAGTATCAGTTTCGTTTCTGATCTGTCTTTCGTAGTAATAACCAATCACTGGTCTCTGCGTCATACTGACCACAGCCAATGACTGCCCTCTACCTAAGCACCGCCTCTGGCAGCCATCTTCAGATTTGGAAGCACGTGAAGTGGCAGTATGACCAAGTGAAGAGCCGCAGAGGGGTAGGCGGGAGGGTTCGCATGTGAATCCATGCCAGACCCATGCTGGAGAACAACAGTTACAGGTAAGTAACTTGTTCCTTCTCCAGCATGGGGTCTGGCATGGATTCACATGCTCATGAATAAAGAATACATAGCAGTACACACATGCACAACCACGGGAGGTGGCAAAGGCTCAACATTAAGCATCACATCAACTCAACATTAAGCATCTTACCTCCTCACCAGGCTCACCTCAGGCGAACAGGTTGCGCAGCACTGCTTGGCCGACCCTGGACTCCTCCGTGGAATCCCGGTCGACGCAGTAGAATTTCGTGAAGGTGTGCGTCGACCTCCACGTAGCAGCCCTGCATATGTCCAGCAGGGGCACACCAGATAGGAACGCCGTGGTAGCTGCGATCGCTCTGGTGGAATGGGCTCTCGGACGGCCAGGCAGCGGTCGGTTTGCCAACCGGTGACAGCACATGATACAGCCGGAGAGCCATCTGGAGATGGAAGCCTTCGAGAGAGCCTTCCCCTGATTGACAGGTCCAAAGTTCACAAAGAGTTGTGACGTCTTCCGAAAACCCTTCGTGCGGTCCACGTAGAACTTCAGCGCTCTAGCTACATCCAGCGAGTGCAAAGTCCTCTCAGCCGGCGACGAAGGCGACGGGAAGAACACAGGTAACACCAAGGGTTCGTTGAGATGGAAGTCCGACGGTACCTTGGGCATGAAGGAGGGGTGCGTCCTGAGCACTACCCTCGTGTCGTGGAAAGTCAAGTACGGGGCCTTGCAGGAAAGGGCCTGGATCTCTCCCACTCGTCGTGCGGAGGTGATGGCCACAAGAAAAGCTGTTTTCCACGATAGAAACTTCAACGGGGCCGAGTGCAGAGGCTCGAACGGAGGTCCCATGAGCTTGGTCAGCACCACGTTGAGCTCCCACGCCGGGGCCGGGGCCTTCACCGGCGGGAACGATCTGAACAGTCCCTTCATGAACTCTTTCACCAGACGATGAGACCACAAGGACGTCCGGCCCGTGGTTCTGGTGTATCGGGAGATCGCAGCAAGATGAATCTTGATGGACGCATGTGCCAGACCAGCTTTGGCCAGCGTCAGCAGGTACGGCAGTACTTGGGGAGCCGTAATCCGTAGAGGGTTAATCTTCTGTGCGTGGCACCAGACAGAGAACCTCTTCCATTTGTGTCCATAGCATTTAAGAGTCGAGGACGCCCTGGCCTTTGCAAGAACCTCTCTGCAATCGGCCGGTATGTCGTATCCTCCAAACTCTAGTGCTGCAGGAGCCAGGCCTGCAAGTTCAGCGACTTCGGGTCGTGGTGGAGGATGGCGCCTCCTTCCCTGGAGAGTAGATCCGCGTCCGCCGGCAGCTTGATCGGCGGGGACGCTGACAAGTCCAGAAGGTCCGGGAACCATATCTGCCTCGGCCACGCAGGTGCGACGAGGATCATCCTGCACCGTGACCTCTTGAGCTGGTTGACGAGCCGGATTAGCAGAGGCAAGGGAGGGAACGCGTAGAGGAACAGGCCCTCCCAGGGGAACGAGAAAGCATCGCCCATGCTCCTCGTCTGGGGAAACCTGCTGGCGAACCTCCGGCACTTGGCGTTCGTCGCCGTCGCGAACAGGTCGATCTGGGGTGTGCCCCACCGTCGGAAGAGGCGATCCACCAGATCCTGCCGTAGTTCCCACTCGTGGCACGAGTGCAGCTCCCTGCTGAGTGAGTCGGCGATGGTGTTTCTTATCCCTGCCAGATGAAACGGCACCAGAAAAATCCCTTGGGCGACGGCCCAATGCCACAGGTCCTGCGCCTCCTTGGACAGCGCTGGGGACCTGGTTCCGCCCTGTTTCCTGATGTAAAACATGGTGGTGGTGTTGTCGGTGAAGATCCTCACCACCTTGCCCTTGAGGGACGGAAGGAAGGACCTGAGGGCCCAAAACACTGCACGGAGCTCCAGGACGTTGATATGTAGGGACTTCTCCGTCGGGAGCCAGAGTCCCCTTGCGTGCAGATTTTCGGTGTGCGCTCCCCACCCTTCCAGGGAGGCATCCGTGGTCACAGTCTCCTGGTGGGCTGGGGTCTGGAAGTCCATGCCCGCCGTCAGATGCGCGCGGGTGCCCCACCACCGTATCGCTCGTCGGAAACTCTCGTCGAGCTTGATCCTTTCCTCGAAGCTGCCCGTCGTCTGGATCCAGCGCGCATCCAGGAATTCTTGCAACGGGCGCATCCGGAGCCTGCACATGGGAATGAGGTAGATGCAGGAAGACATCATCCCGAGGAGGGACTTGATGGACCTCACTTTGGCCGCGTCGGCCACCAACATCCGTTGCACCTTGCCCAAGATGGTCCTGGTCCTCTCCTCCGACGGGGAGGCCAGAAGGGACACTGTGTCGAGCCTCGCTCCCAGAAACAGTGCGACTTGCGCGGGCACCAGGTGGGATTTGGCGTAGTTCACGGAGAATCCCAGGTCCGTGAGGAGTTGGACGGTCCTTGCCGTGTGGACCACGGCGAGCTCCCTCGTCTTGGCGCGGATGAGCCAGTCGTCCAGGTAGGGGTAGACGTGGATCCCCTCGCGGCGCAGCTGCGCCGCCACCGGTGCAAGGCACTTGGTGAATACCCTGGGTGCCGACCGTAGTCCGAAGGGAAGGGCTTTGAACTGGTAATGACGCCCTAGGACCACGAATCTGAGGAATTTGCGGTGCCCCTTTAGGATGGGAATGTGGAAGTAGGCATCCTCCAAATCCAATGACGATAGGAAGTCTCCTTCCTCCAGCTGACCCAGGACGTGCTGGAGGGTGACCATCCGGAACTTCTGCGCCTTGATGAACTTGTTCAGACGTCGCAGGTCCAGGATGGGGCGCCATCCTCCCGTCTTCTTCTTCACGAGGAAGTATCTCGAGTAGACTCCGGAGCCCCGAAGCCTCTTTGGGACGAGTTCGATGGCGCCCTTTCTGAGCATCGCCTTTACCTCCAGGAGAAGTTGAGGGACGTGAAGTTCTTTCCTGGCCACGGGGGGGACGCGCGGGCACCTTCTTTGAAACTCGAGCGCGTGGCCCCGGGCCAGGGCGTCCAGCACCCAACGGTCGGTGGAGATGGACTCCCACACGCTGACGAAGCCCGCCAGCCGGCCTCCCACCGGGGTGCTTCGGTGGGGGCCCGACCCCAAGGCCGGTTCAATCCTGCTTGGACGCGGCCTTGCCGCCTTGACCTCCTTGGCGACGACGGCGGGGTCCGCTAGACTTGCCTCGTCCTCTGTAGGCCTCTTGCGACGACGAGCGGGCCGCTTGACGGTAGGAAGCGAAACCGCCGCCGGAACCTTTGGAGGCGCCCTTGCCTCCGCCGCTCCGAAAGGGCGTCCGTCGTTGCAGGACTCCAAGGGCCCGGGCCGTCTCAGTATCCGCCTTGATGGCCTGAAGGGAATCGTCCACTGTCTTCCCAAACAGGTTGTTCCCGTCGAAGGGCATGTCCAGGACTCTGGTCTGGACGTCCTGCCGGAAGTCCGTAGCTTTGAGCCATCCACGACGTCGAAGGCAAACACCGTTGCCCAGCTGGCGGAATCCAGTGTCGGCGATGTCCGTCGCCACGGTGATGGCGTGGTCCGAGGCCACCTCACCTTCCTGCAGGATCTCAAGGGCCTCCGCCCTCTTGTCGTCCGGCAGAAAATCCAGCAGAGGAGCCATCTTGTACCAGAGCTCCCTGTCGTAGCGGGCCACGATAGCCAAGGCGTTGGCCGCTTTAATCGTCGTCGCTGCCGACGAGATGACTCTACGCCCCATAGTATCCAATTTCTTTCCCTCGCCGTCCGGCGGGGAAGTCGATGTGGAGGCCGCACCCCCCCCCCGCTTTCTTCCTGGCTGCCGCGGAGACGACGGAGTCCGGGGTAGGCTGCGCCCGGAGGCATAGGGGGGCCGTGTCCGGGACCCGGTACTTTTTCTCGTACCGGTCTCTTCTAGCTGGCGTCGTGGAAGGGTTCTTGAGGAGGGAAAGGCCCTCATCCCAAATGTCGTCCAACAGAGGCACTGCGAGGACCGTCTTCCTCTTGGCCTCGCGCCGCTGATAAAGGAAGCCTTCCTTTTTCTTCTCCTCAGGGCAGAGTTGGAAAAGCTCGGAAGCCCTGGAGATCATGGAGTGGAAAGATCCGATCTCGTCGGGCGGAGAGGCCCTGGTGGGAGGCGACGACGGAAAATCCTCGTCGTATGCCTCGTCGTCCGTACCCGTCGCTGCCGTGTCAGTCCCCGTATCATCCCCTCGGGTGGACGGGGAGGAGGGCTGGAAGGGGCGCGACGGTTGAAAAGGAGGTGGTGGATGGATCCTTCTTTTCTTGGTAGGGGGAACACCAGAAGGTCCCGGTTCTGGATCCCCCGACGGGAGAGGTTCCTCCGTCGGTAACGGTAGCCTCGTCCTTATCTCGGAGCATAAGGACTGTATGGCCAACAAAATGGCCGCCGAGTTGTCTTGCGGCGCTGGCAGAGGGGAATCCGACGGGCGAGCAGGGGCCCCGTCGGTATCCTCGACGATGTCGTCGTCACCTGCGTCGGGGTCCATTCCGACGGGCTGGCCTTCTTCCACGCCTAGGCCGTGGCTTAAGACCTCGATCAGTTCCTCTTCTGAGGTTGAGGCCGACTCTACGACGACGCCCTGCCCCCCCTTCTTCTTCCCCACGGAGGGTTTCACGGGGGTCCTATCGATGGGCACAAAGGAAGACTCCCTCCGAGGAGGCAGGGAGATTCTGGGCCCTGAGGTCGCCACCACTGGTGCAGCCACCACAGGCTGAGCCAGGGCCGCCGCGACCGTTTCGATAGAGGGCTTGGTCGGATGGATCAAGGCCTTCACCACCTTAGGTGCGCTCACCGCCTTATCCTTGAGGGAGGGGGCACTGCCACGCTCCTCCTCTGCCTTAGAGCTCGACCGGGGCCTCTCCAGGAGCTTCGCCGGGTGCTCGGCCTTCCTCTTACCCGACCCAGAGCGTTGGCTCGTGGTTGATGGTGCCGGGGAGGGTGCGCCCTGCCTGGCGCCCGCAGAGCCCGACCGTTCGGCGCTCCCGGTGCCAGCGGACTCGCGGTGCTTGGCCTTATGTTGGGCCCCCGTCGCCGGGGCGCCCTCAAAGGTCTTAGAAGACCGCTCGGATTTCTTCTTCTTCTCGCCAGACGGGCTCTTACCCTCCAGCCAGTTGGCGAGACGTTGATGGCGGTCCTTCATGGTCCGTTCCGACATGTTGCCGCAAAACGCACAGTCCTTCTCCACGTGCGTCTTGTCCTCATGAAGGCAGTAAAGGCAGAAAGAGTGTTCGTCCTCCTTGAAGACGTTCTGCAGCTGGCATCCAGGGCAGACCCTGAACAGCTTTCCGGGCGTCGAGCTTCCCTTCTCCTGGGCCATCTCCGAGACAGGGCCTGAGAAGCTTCTGGAGTCCTCCGAAGTGTAGCTCGACGAAATCTTCACCCTTGAGGGGCACAGATGAATCCGACACGGGTCCCCGTTGATCGGATGTAGGATCGGTGGAGCTTGAGGCTCTTTTGACCGAAAGAATCGAAGTTTTTGTAAAAAGCGCGAAAAATTAGCACTAACGCTCGAGAGCAATAGCACGAGGATCCCAACACATGAACGTGCGGTAAAAATCTGAAGATGGCTGCCAGAGGCGGTGCTTAGGTAGAGGGCAGTCATTGGCTGTGGTCAGTATGACGCAGAGACCAGTGATTGGTTATTACTACGAAAGACAGATCAGAAACGAAACTGATACTGGTTTTTTCTTTACCGAGGATTCCCAGCCTGACGACGGGGAATATTCATGAGCATGTGAATCCATGCCAGACCCCATGCTGGAGAACTGTAATTGCTCTACTGCCCAGTGACAAGCAAGGGCTTCCTTTTCTAGAAAAGAGTAATTTTTTTCTGGATCTCTCAACACCCTTGAGGCATGCATAGTCTCATACTCCAAATCTTCCTCACCAACTTGTGACAAGATGGCGCCAATACCGGCATACACAGTGATGACACACTTTTTCTGGTTATCGAACTGTGCAAGTGGCTTCGCCAAATCAATTTTGCTCTTAATCTCCACAAATTCCCTCTCACACTCATATCCCATAAGAACGCGATTCCTCTCTTTAGTAAGCTCCTAAACTTAATTACTGCAAAGTTCTGATAAAATTACATCATTCCTAAAACGACCTCAACTCGCATATATCCTTTGGGTGTGGCACTTTCTTTATCGCGTCAATCATGTCCGTTTTGGGTCTGAAACCCTCAGCAGAAATTTCATGACCCAAACACTCTACATCCTTTCTAAACACGCACTTCTCTCTTAGGGTTCCTTTCTCTCAAAATGTCTAGCACATTCATCAGGGATTCCTCATGCTTCTCAAGGGTCTCCCCGCATACCAAAACATTGTCCTGGAAACAATGTTCTCCCTGCAATCCTCTCAAGTGGTGGTCCATCATCTTTTGGAAAACAGATGAAGCCGAGACCTGTCCAAATGACATACTGCAAAACTGGAATACTCCCTCATGAGTGATAAAAGCCGTCAACTTCCTCGACTCTTCATTTAATTCTATTTGGTGGTATGCTGACACCATATCTAGCTTATAAAAATAATTAACCTTGCCCACCTTCGTCAACATCTCTGTCATGTTGTCGAGGGGATGTCTTTTAACACATTTATTAAGCTCCCGCAAGTCAACACAAAGTCTCCACTCCCCATTAGACATCATCACCACCAAAGGCGACACCCTCTCTACACTACCCACTTTTTCTATCACTCAATCAACCTCAGTTTTTCAAGTTCCATC
The DNA here is from genome assembly GCF_040938575.1 of Ambystoma mexicanum. Taxonomy (NCBI): domain Eukaryota; kingdom Metazoa; phylum Chordata; class Amphibia; order Caudata; family Ambystomatidae; genus Ambystoma; species Ambystoma mexicanum. The sequence continues at coordinate 72,358,517 of NC_090923.1, forward strand.
CTCATCCCTTTGCTCATCACCAAAGGACCCGAACGTAACTTTTCCACAACAGGAATACTTCCCTCATTAAGCACTATCTTGTGCATAATTCCGTTCACACGTCCAATACTATTCGAGAATACACTGGTCGGGCACTCAACTACATTTCCACTCTCTCTCTCACATGCTGTACTTGCTCAACCGTGTTGGGATCAAACCTCATGCCCAATCCTTTCTGCTTCCTTCATCCCAGAAGTGTTTACCCCTCGTTGTGACATACATCTTGCTACTTGTTTCCCTCCCTTTAAACTCTAACTTGCAACAAAATAACCCAGTATGTACATTTTTCCCCAAGTTATACTTACCCGGCTTGATATCGGGAGGCAACAAATCTTTCACCTGTCCAGCCACCTCGATCTGAAATACTTCCCGTGACATCAATGAAGCCTTTGCACCAGAATCTGCCATCGTGCTCACACCTTTACCATAGATTCTGACTTCTGCATATGGACTCTGGCATTCCTCATCACCTACACACTTCACCATGTTGACTGAAATCACTTCTACTTGCTCCCCATCATCATCATCTGGTGACTGCTGCGTGACCCCTGTAACATACAAAATGTTTAACCCTCCCCCAAGTACAAGATTCTTGCAGCAGTTAGCGTAATAACCCCAACTTTTACATTTCGAGCACATAACCTTCCTTTCCTGGACAATGAGTAGAACTGGCAAATCTAAAACACAAGCATCCCTCCATTTTCTGTCCCTTACACTTGCCACGTTTAGGGTATGTGCCCTCTTGAACGCGCTGACCAACACCCCGCTGCTTCTTCTTCCCCATTCCTGCTTCACTCACTCTCAGAATTTCTGTTGATGAGCCCTTACCCTCCTTTATCAAATTAGCTACACAGGCTATAGAGTGCTCAACCCTTTTTGAAATACATATGACCTCATCCAAACTCTGCTTGTTCTTGAGCCATATTTCCTCCCTTACTTTACTTTACTACAATGCATCATAACTTGATCCCTTATGTACTCATCCAATTTGTCACCAAATTAACACGACCAAGATAAATGGCGGCTGGCAGTAAGGTACTCTTCTACTGATTCCCAGTCTTCTTGAACTCTAACACCAAAATATATCCCTAGTATTGTGCTGGTCTTTGGATTAACATGCATATCCAACTTTGGCAAAGCAGCGTCATATTCATTTGATACTGATCCTCATGTAACTGCGGAACCTTGCGGTCTGAGGAAATGGTATTTCCACAAGCTGCTCCCATATAGTGCAGAAAGCACTTTTTCCATTGGGCCATTTGATTTTTACCGGGACAGGACAAGGCATACATGTGGGAGGACTAGGCACTTCAGGAATGGCCATCCTGTATTGAAGAATAAACTTGAAAAACGTTTAAGTTTTCTTTGAATACACACTTCCGTTAAACCGTTCTCCACAGCGACTTGTTTATATCCCTAACAGTAGTAACTCTCTTGTGCAATACCTTCTTGAGCGGTCCTTCTAAACTTGTGATGCAATCGCTTCCGTTCGGCGGGCTGTTGCACATGTACCTCCGTAAACCAGTGATGGTTGCCAAGGCTTCTGCCGCACGTCAGTTATGCAAGAGGATTCACTTTTCTCTGACCACACGCGTAGGCACGGTCTCCAAGCAACGTAAACAGTACCAGAGCGGCACATGCTCAGCATTGCAACCAGCCGCGTGGTTAGCTGGCCCCCTTCGTATAGTGCACGCACGCACCCAAACTGGGCCCTCCTTCTCCTCACTTGTGGGAAAATGCTCTGTGCTTCCTTCTCCACCCTGCACCGGGAGCAGAGACCGTACCGTTGTTCATGCAGCAAGCTCTGTTCACAGAAAACACCAATCACGAGGCCACCTCCTTCCCCGAGCGCTCTTGGGCATGGGAGTACCTACGCCGCTCCAATGTCCACGATGGGCAGATGCGGGATGAGCAGCAATTCGGGCAGCAGACTCGCTGGCACCAGCCTCAGCTGGGGGGGGGGCGGGCAACTAGGGCTGCAACACTTGTTGCCAGTGAAAAGATGCAGATCTGGACACCAGTAGGTGCGTTCTTATCTTTATCTTGTTTATTGAATGGAAACACTGCCTTAGTGATCTCCATTTCCAGTCACCTTTCACTCCAACTACCAACTGACTGGATTTCAGTGTAAACATTCTACCATAACATTCCACATCCCAAGATTCCATGGCCTAAGAATGCCCAATACAACAAAGTCACAAGTCCCTTTATAGGAAGTGACGCATGAGGCCCCACACACCCTCAGTCTGCTTGTCGGATGGCTGTGCATGTTGTGTCTTGCAGTTCAGTTCTGTAACGCTCACCTGATTCTCGCAGAGGCGCCGGTCTTGACTGGGCGACTACCGTATCTTCAAAGGTGATGTGTAGCACCCGGTTGGCTCTTTGGGCTGGACCTCTGTGCACTGTATGCCTGATGTGTAGAGTAAGATGTCTGCAGATAGAAAATATGGGGTTAATGAACTGGGGTTATTGGGGTGTCCCTATCTCTTTCCTCTTCTCCTCTCCTGTAGACCCCCAAAGGTTAACGCTCTCACCTTAGGTAAGTGAATGCCGAGCTCTCCATCTGCCTCGGGGCAGGGTGCTGTAACCAGTTTCTTCACTGGATAGGTAGCGCAGGCCTCTTGACTTCAGAGGACTGCTGTCCGTCGTTTACTGCACGAACGGTAAGTTTCGAGTCATTCAAATGTCTTTAAAGTCTTTAGTAATGATGTCTCTTGTTTTGCAGGGTTCCGGCGATGGCGGATGACGGGCTGAAGTGAGTTGAAGATGGAGCCCGTGTGATGAATAGAAGCGCCTGGAAGCACATAAGTAAGCGCTTGTTGCCTGCTTCACTATGCGCTCTAACTGTCTTTTTATTTTGCAGGTACGAGTTCGGAGCGGCTGCAGGGTGCCGGAATACCCACTGGATTAGATGTGGAAAGGAGTAATGGCACGTGAGTATTAAAGTTCCCCAATGTCTTTAAACGCACCTTGTTTTGTCTTTCAGATGCGGGATGCAGCGCCGAAGGCCTCCGGAGCGTGCAAAGAGTTGGTAAACT